>NC_054828.1:29435422-30877922 GCF_018345385.1 Vulpes lagopus
CTGGGGGATCCCTGGGTGGCTCAGTGGTTTCGCGCCTGCCTTTGGCCCAGGGCGCGATCCTGGAGTCCCAGGATCGAGTCCCACGTCGGGCTCCCGGCATGGAGCCTGCTTCTCCCTCTGCCTGTGTCTCTGCCTCTCTCTCTCTCTCTCTCTCTCTCTCTGTGTCTATCATAAATAAATAAAAATAAATCTTAAAAAAAAAAAAAAAGAACAATCTGGAAAGATGCTAGTGCTGTCCACCTGAGTTGTAGTGTGTGATTTCAATGCCGGTACACGTGTCTCTGTGCACATTTGCCTGAGCAGCTATGTCCTTTTGATTCCAGTCAGCAGACCTTTCCTCAAGACCCACTGTATATTTTGCTTTGTCCGGGTTCAAAAAAATCATCAAAGCATATCAATTATCTATTGCTGCATAATACATTACTCCACAACTTAGCAGCTGAAAACATACATTATTTCACACGCTTTCTGAGGGTTAAAAATCTGGAAACAGTTTACCAGGGGAGTTCTGGCTCAAGGTGTCTCATGAGGTAACGGTCAAGATTTTGGGGTGGGAGGCAAGGAGAGGTGGCTGTGGGCATCTGAAGGCTCAACCAGGGCTGGCGGTTCTGATGCCAAGACATGCTTGCCGGGTCAGTGCTAGTTATTGGCAGGAGGCCTCTGTTCTTTGCCTCGAGGATCTCTTTACCGCTTGGGAGTCCTCATCACACCACGGGGACTTCCTCCAGTGTAAGTCATCTGAAAGAACAATGTTTTTACAACAAAACCTGGTCTTGGAAATCACACTTTCCCGGGTGGCCCCTGCTCTCAAAAAGGTTGTGGTATCCCAGGGTAGATGAAACATCCCAACCACAAAACACAATGTTGAAGCAAAGTGATACAAGCTTTCTGAGGACAGTCTGGCAGCAAGAGGATTCCTGAGAATGGGCAGAAGAACCCCTGCCCTGGGTGGCTTTTCCCTGTGGGAGAGGCTGGTGCCTGTGAACTGGGCCCAGTCTTCAGGGGCCCCGCCAGGTGAAGGGGCTGATTTCCTGCCCACTGGACAACCAGGGGTATGTGGAGGGGGCACTCTGAGACAGGGGAGAGGTGCCCAGGGAAGTCCTATGGGATAGGCAGGATAGGGCCTTTGAGCAACTTAGAGATGTGGTCAAGTGAGGCACAGGGCTGGGGGGCAGAGCAGGAAACCCAGGGCTGAGCCACATGGACCTCTTCCTGTCATCCCTGGCACAGAGTGATTGATCGAGTCATTTCCTCATTCGTTTATACTTGCATACCTGCCTGCTACGAAGGCCATATCCCTGTCCCCAGAGAGTTGGCAGTTTCAGGGCCATGTGTGCACGAGGAACATGTCTTCCTGGGAGAGAGTTGGGGGATGGTCAGAAAAGGCTTCTCACAGGAGGTGAGGTCTGAGCTGCTTGCTCGAAGGGGGAGGAGAAACAAGCCGAGCAAGGGAGGGCATTCTAGGCTGGGAAACCAGGGAACACACAGGCCCAGGTGTGGCAGGGCATGAGGTATCTTTGGCGTGGCTGTGGCAGGGACATCTGGTAGAGCGGAGGGGCCAGAAGAGGTGTGGCCTTGCTATCCAGGTGGGGTGGTTTGGGTCTCCTCTGGAACACAACAGGAAGACTATGTGCAATTTGAGCAGAGGCATGAAGGGATAAGCTTGGCAATTTAGAAAGATGGTCCAGACGGTAGGGAGGATGCTGTAGACACAAGATGAGTCCCGGAGGAGAGAGCACTAACCCGGGCTATGCGTGCAGTACGTGAGTAGAAGAAGGAATAGAAAGGGGAGAACAAGCCCGAGAGGTCTGTAGAAGGACAAGCAGTCCCCACTTATGCCCACAGACTGAGTGACAGCCCTGACCACAGAATAAGCCACCACAGCCCATCTCAGGCGAAGTGTCTACCTCAGGTCTTGCACTGAGCCCAGCCCTCTGCTTTGAAAGGCCTCTAGGCCCCAGCAGCCTGGCCCCGCAGGGATGCAGCCCACCCCTGCCCCAGTCTGCCACCCTCATCCCCGAGGAACGCTCCGTGTGGTAAGGAGGCGGCCTTTACCCGGAGGTGGGGAGCACTCCATGGAGGCCTGAGAAAGGGGAAGTGCTGGGCAAACCTGGGAGGTGGTGCAGAGGCCCCTGGCGGGGGCGGGGGGGGGGGTGCTATGGCCACAGGGCAGCCCAGGAAAGGAGGCAGGGGCTGCAGGCAGCCTGGAGAGGTCCAGCCAAAGATGAGACACCTGGCCAGCAGCGTGGGCTCCTGGGAGATGAGCAAGGAGAGACAACCTGGCTGCGCGAGCACTGGCCACCCGAGAGGTCCCGGGTGAAGGAGAGGGCCCCGGACTGAAGTCTCCGTCCCATGGGTCCCATGGGTCCCATGGCCACAAACCGAGCGAGTTACCCCACCCCAGATTCTCAAACCCTTCAGCGGGGTCAGCTGTGCTGCTCTCTCCCCACAGCAGGTGGCGCCATCGGGCCGGGATTGGGGACAGAAGGGCCGAACCCCAGCGGGGAGGAGAGGCCCAGGCCGGCCGGGCCAGCCGAGCTGCAGAGCTGCGGGGGGCTCTCCAGTTCTACCTTGCGTTCCACTCCCGCCTCCCCAGGGGGCTCATCCCAGGCTCTTCCTGCCTCTCCCCTGTGTCTCCCCGCGCTCCCCTCCCCACCACTCCTGCCTCCTGGGGGGTCCACCCTGAGGCATGGAGGCAGGATGGGGAACTAACGCCAGGCCCCACCAGGGAGGTGTGTGGCCCCCCGGGTCTAGTGGGAGCAGCTCCCAAAGGCTTGCCCGCCCCTTAGGCCCCCAGGAGGTACTCAGTGCCCCCAAGGGGTCCCCAGAAACGTCGCTAGGAGCAAAAGAGGGGCAGGGCGGAGGGAATAGGTACTCTGACCAAAGGAACACCGGAGGGGCAGGGTGATGGGAACCCTTACATCTCCTCTCCTGAGGACTTTGCTCAGCCAGAGGAACCAGAGGAGCCTCCTGTCTCCCCACTTCTTTGCCTGTCCTTGGGCAGGCGGCGCACTCACGCAGGGTGAATGTCAGCTGGCCCGGATGGCAGGGGGGCCCAGGCCGCCGCAGAGCCAGGACCTAGAGGGCAGTGGGGTGCAGAAGCAGGGTGCCCTTCTGAAGGAGCAGGTGAGGGCAGGGCAGTGCCTTCCCGAGGGACCCAGAGTCACCAGGCTGAGGGGGAAGGAGCACGAGGGCCTTGGAGGCGGGTGAGCAGGAAGAAGGAGCCCCGGGGGCATCTGCCCTGAGTAGCCCCCGACCCCCCAGGCCCCAACCAGCCACTCCCTCAGCCTCGAGCTTTAGGGATCTCTGACAGGTTTTTTAGATTCTGAACTGGTGTCATTGATTTGGTTCAGGATGAGGATACCTGGGAGACAACAGGGTGGATTTCTGGTGGTTGTTTTTTTTTTGTTTTTGTTTTTGTTTTTTTTAATTCACGAGAGACTCAGAGAGAGGCAGAGACACAGGCAGAGGGAGAGGCAGGCTCCGTGCAAGGAGCCCAGTGCGGGGACTCGATCCCAGGAGGGTGGAATATTTTAAGGAAGTATCGCATGGGAACCAGAGGTATCTGCCCGGCTTGGACACCACCAATGCCCCCGGCCATCACCCAGGTCCCTACCTCAGCTGGAGGTCCCTACATCCGATTCTATTTCAGCTTTTAAAAAAGAGTAAAAAGCCAATTTGCCATCTTCAGTCTTCCCAAGGATGGGGTGCCCTCTCTAATCACTTCTGGGTCACCTTGAACTTTTAGGTGGCCAGTATGGAACATGTGAACTCTTGTTTCCAAGAGCGCCTGGGCGGAGACAGGTAGTCTGGTGCTGAGGAGGCTGCGAGGGAGGAAGTGTGAACACGGGGGAGCCATGGGAGGGTGTCTGAGAGGGGAGGCCATGGGCCGCCTGGCAAGAAGAGGCCCTGGCGGCCGCACTGTCCCTGCTCCAGAAAGGATGTGCAGTACCCAGCTGTGAATGTGGGGCTGCCACAGGGAGGAGGAGGCCCGGAGGAAGGCGGTGGGGATGCACCTGAGGCTGGATCAGGTGGGCAGCCGGAAAGGTCCTCATCTGTTCCAAAACCAGGGAGCGCACTGGGCTGGACGTGGGGGAGGAAGGGGATGGTGACAGATTCCTCAGACACCATGGCAGTGCAGCTAGGGGAGGTCTGGGCTGGTAGAGCCGTCTTTGGGAACTCAGCTGCCTATCTGGAATTTTCTAAGTGATGTAGAAGTCGTCTCCTTCCTCATTGCTCTGCAAGAAAGTAACTTCTTGCTTGATTTGTGGTTGGGGTGGCTTTGCTGACAAACCTACTAATTTTGCTCACTGCCCATGGTGGGCAGAAGGGGAAGTCACGGTCCCCATGGAGCCTATGGGGATGCTGGTGAAATAAGGAGCGACAGAGGAGCATCAGTGGAAGAGGGACTGGGAGACTGAGATCCGGGCGGGCTCAAGGAGGACTTCTTGGAGGATAGAGATTCAGATGGGATGAGAGAAAGGGTTTCTGAGATTGCGACTGTGCAAACAAAGGCATTGAGAAGGGGTGGATTGGGCAGCCCGGGTGGCCCAGCGGGTTAGCGCCAGCTTCAGCCCAGGGTGTGATCCCAGAGACCTGGGATCAAGTCCCACGTTGGGCTCCCTGCATGGAGCCTGCTTCTCCCTCTGCCTGTGTCTCTGACTCTCTCTGTGTCTCTCATGAAAAAATAAATAAAATCTTCTTTTTTTTTAAAGGAAAGGGGTGGATTTAGGGAGGACAGGGAAAGATGAGGGAGCACTGAATAAGGACCTGGCATATAATAACCCACTCAGCAGATTTTCAAAGGAAGGAACGGAAGGTAGGTGGAGGGAGGAGAGGGCTGAGAGCTGCTCTCAGAGGCAAGTCCCCACACCCCCATGGTGCCCCAACTGTGCAGACGGCTGCAGAGGCACCCTATTTGGATGGCCCTGCAGCAGACCCTCATCTCACTGGCTTCCCTCCCAGGCTTGCTCAGAACATGAAGCTGAGGCTTAAGAACAGGCATGGGGCCAAACCCCACCCCTTGGTCTCCTCCAGGGCCTATCTCCACCTCACTGCTTGTGAGCAGCAGGTCCTCTAGTGTCCTGCTGGAGGTGGCCGGAGGGGGAGGGGGTGTCACCCCGGGGGTGACTGACCGGCCAGTAACCCCCTACCAAGATGGCAGCTTAGCAAGACAGCAGGGCTTTTGTCTGGTCCTGACCCTGCTGGGAGGTCCGGCCAGCCGGAGTTTGCTCAGTGTTAATTATTGACCAGGTGCCCAGGGCCAGTGCCCCTCTGGCCAGCTGGATGGAGGGCACTCGGGGCTGGGGCCTTGGCCTCCCGTAGCATCAGGTGGGGCTTACCTGGGTCCAGGGAAGGAGAGGACCAGGGCCTTGGGTGAGGATCAAGGAAAGCCAAATGTTTTCCCCCACTGCTCCCAGGCCCAGTATTTTTTTTTTAAAAGATTTATTTATTTTTATTTATGATAGACACACACAGAGAGAGAGAGAGAGAGAGAGAGAGAGAGACAGGAGGAGAAGCAGGCTCCATGCCGGGAGCCGGACGTGGGACTCGGTCCCGGGAATCCAGGATCGTGCCCTGGGCCAAAGGCAGGCGCCAAACTGCTGAGCCACCCAGGGATCCCCCCAGGCCCAGTATTAAGTAAGGTGCAGGAAGGGCCCAGTCCAGAGTGGCTGAAAACTGTGTGTGAAACTTCCTTGTTCGGACCGTCCAGAAGGACAGGTGGGGGTGACAGAAACACCTTTACCCCCCAAAAGGAAGGAGATGGAGGATGGACAGAGGGCAAAGATGTGAGGTTCTCTGAAGAGGACACAGTGGGACTCGTAGGCCCAGTGGCCCCACCCGGAGCAGCACGTGACCACAGATCCTCTGATGGAAACCACCAGGCTGACAGTGTTTGGGAGGTGGATTCATTCTGGGCCAGATGGAAGAGGGATAAGGGCCCAGCCCTTGGCCCAAGCACCTCTGGCTCCGGGCCCCAGGTAATTGGCACGGACTGCTCCAAAGCCACCTCAGGAGGCTTCGGCCAGGAGCTAGGTGGAAGGTGTATAAAGTGATGTGTGCATCAAGGGACGGAAGGTAGAGGAGAGAGGACAGAGCCAGAGCCATGCTGTTAATGGGGCCCACCCACTCCCGGGGCTCCTTAAAATGTGAGTGGTCCCAGTTGATCATCCTAAACAGCCCTGAGAGCTGGGCCCGATTCCTACTCCCTTTAGATAGATGAGGAGATGGAGGCTCAGGCTGGTCACCTGCCCGAGTCCCAGAGTTGAGGCAGAGCAGAGGTGGTCTGACTGCAGACCTGTGCTGTCTTATCAGCTGGGGGCAGGGGAGGGGGTGCAGGGAGAGGAGAACAGCCCCGGGGTCTGAGCCCCTAACTCAGGGTACCCCCCACCCCACCCCCAGGGTTGGAGGTCGGTGGGAATCCAGCTTCTTTAGAGACTAAAGCCTAATTGCCCTATGTCTTCACAGGGGAAGGAGGCCCCGGGAAGCTGGCCCCTGGGTGTCAGGCAAGTGTGTCTCAGGCCTTGAAAGAAAGGGGCCGCCAGCCTCACACACACCCCCCCCCCGCCCCCCGCCGTCCTCACCCCACCTCCCCTTCCCCTTTGGCTTCACCTGTGAGAAGTCAATATTGATGTTTTATGACCCAGGATAAACACACATTTTTTCCTCCCATGGAGGGGTTATCTGGTCCGGAGGGTTAATCAGTGACCACTGGGGGTGGGGGAAGCACCTTTCCTCTCTGAGAAGAAAGCACCTATTCAATTCAATCCCTTGGCCTGGCCCCTTCCATCTTCCCCACCCGCCCCCCCCACACCCTCGGCTTCCACCATGTCCCGCCCATCCCTGGAGACTGACCTGGCCCAGCCAGTGCGTAAGGACAGGACTTTGGGGGATCTGAGGCTGTGGTCTGAGTTTTTGAGGGCACGTTAAATAGGACGCATCCGAGGAGAGCATCCTTGAAGCCGTTTGCCCTGTGCACGTTGTGGTTTACACCGCAATGACCAGTTCAATCTGTCGGCAGGACAGGTGGGGCCTGAACGCGGCTGCCATGGGCCCGGCCAGGTCGGCGTGTGAGAGGGAGCGAGCGCTGTCCTTAGGGAGCTGTGCGCGGAGAAGCGTCGTGTTGCCGAGCGCGGAGAGACCCCCGAGATGATACCGGCTGCTCCTCACCGTGTGCACCTTACGTGGGCTGCAGGGCCTCTGGGCCTCAGGGGCCTCACCTCTCCTCCCAGGGTGAGGGGTTCAAGGACCCTAAGAGATCTCATGCTTAGAGTGAGGAGGAAATACAGCGACTACAATTCAAGGTTATTGTGGTCTTCTCGGCCTTCTCCCCCAAGGGAGTAATTCACCTCTGGGTGTGGTGGCCCTTTTGCTTAGGGGAAACATCTCTTGATGGCCTCTTGAGTTTGGAAGACTTAATGTCCTTGAATGTTGCCCGGGGGGCAAGCTGTGGGGGGGTGGGAGAGCAAGATTGAACTGCAGGTGAAAGGTGAAAGGTGAGGGGACGGGGCTGTTGCAGCACAGGCCATGGGGTGACCCCGGGACCTGGAACAGGCAGGAAGAGAGAGACAGCTGGCCGCTGACAACAGGCTGAATGGTGAAGACCGCCGTGTGGGGTGGAGGAGGAATGATGGAGGAACACCTCTGAGGAGACATTCCAGCGGAGAAGGAGGGCACTGGAGTCCGCTCAGTAGGGACAGTCCTGAGAGGGGGCAGCAGGCACAGGGCCAAGGGCCACCATAGAGGCAAAAAGACCTTGGAGAAACATGCTCAGTGCGGGGTGAGGGGACAAATTGCCCACTTGGAAAGCCCTCGGGAATATTGGGCACGGGAGGTGATCCCACAAAGCTGGAGCGCTTGACAACACACAGGCTTGGCCTACCTGGGTCACAATGGTGAAGGTGCCATGTAAACGCAAATCACGCCACATATGCCCCTTATGACGGGACGGCTTTATGGTCTGGGAAACGCCAAGCTGAATGTTACAGAGTCACCGACTCCAGGGCTCAGCACTTGGCTGGGCTGGGGGACGATGAGGGTGGAGAGACAACGTCCTTGCCTCTCAAGATGGGCTGTGGCAGAGGTGACTAACTGTCCCCTTAGGTCACTTCTTCCCCTCCTCTCTCACTGAGATAGAACTCCTGAGTTTTGGGGACACCTGGGTGGCTCAGCAGTTGTGTCTGCCTTCAGCTCAGTTTGTGATCCTGGGGTCCCGGGATCAAGTCCCGCATTGGGCTCCCCACAGGGAGCCTGCTTCTCCCTCTGCCTGTGTCTCTGCCTCTCTCTGTCTCTCATGAATAAATAAACAAAATCTTAAAAAAGAAAAAAAAGAACTCCTGAGTTTTGAACTGAGCCCTTGGTAGCCCTTGGCAGCCCAGAACAAAGGACCGTGTTTCTCAGCCTCCCTTGCTACTAGGCATTGCCATGTGACAGAATAAGGGCAAACGGGCTTCTGGACTGTACGTTGCCCTGACCCCTTCCCCCTTCTGGTTCACTGGAATGAGATGTTGGGAGTGAACCATGTTGGACCACGTGGATGGGGACATCCTCCCAGGATAGTGGAACAAGACAAGAGAAGCCCAGCGGCCTGGTGACTTCACAGAGCAGAGCCTTTGTACCTGCGTGGGCTCTCATGAGAGAAAAATGTGCTTCCATCTTGTTTAAGCTGCTGTTATGTCTGGTCTCCCACTCACAGCTGCCAAAACCTATCCCTTGATTAATTGGGCTACCGGGAAGTAGAGTACTGTCACAGAGAATATTCGCGTGTGGGGCACTGGCTTCCCAGTCAGATGGGGTGGACACAGATATGCAGACGGGAGAGTTGGGGCCCCTTGTTACCCTCTGGCAGCAGACCTAGCAGAGCTGTCATCTATGAGTATTACCATGATAGGAAGACCACACGCCCTCTGAACTGCTTGACTACTGACTGCTTCTTGCTTCTTCTAGCAGATTCCCAGAAAAAACTGATGAGCTCAGGTGTGGCTTAGTTTGTAAGCAGAGATGGAAGGCAGTACAGGCCTGCTCAGGATGCACCTTCTGCTTGCTGCCTACAAGCTGGGTTTGGTAACTTGGAGCCTTGCAGGGTGCTGAAAGCCAGCTGCTTCTCTGCCCCAAATGGAAGGGGTGACCTAAGTTGTCTTTGAAAAGACAGCCTTAGTAGGAGTTAAGACTATGGCCCTGAGCCTTTCCCAAGCTTTCCCAGTTAAGAACTCGCTCTCTGCCAGGCAATGGGAGCCAGCCCAGCAGCCAAGATCAGATTAAGGGTGTTCCCTTCCCACCCAAGTCTATTGTCTCAGATGGCCTGAAGATAGCAACCATTAAGCTAAGAGAGGGGTCTGGGCAGAGCACAGAAGCCAGTAAAAATACAGCCAGGGTTTTCAGCCTGACAAACTCTGTTGGGACAAGACCTTTGGCTGGAGTTACCTGTGCATGGAACCGACTAGAAGCAAATAGTCTGGAAACCTGAGAGAGGCATATTCTTTAATGCCCACTTCAGATGTGATTATGGAAGATCATGACCCTAGTAAAGAGCCTCCCAGAGGGCAAGGGCATACCCAGGGGGCAAGGAGGACAGTGACCAAGGGGGTTACTTCTAGAAAACAGAAGGGCAGGAAGTCTTTACAACTTCTAACTGGCCTCATTTGGTAATTGCTATGGACTGAGGCCATCTGCATAGTTTCCATTGTTTTCTTTTCTGAGTAAGAGTTGTTTTTTAATTGTGGTATGTGGTTGTTATTTCATCATCGTGTATCTGAGGAGGTGGGAGGGAAGGTAACTTGTCTTTTAGTGTGTTGGTCTCCAGGCTACAAGTAACATCCACACCTGATTGAGGTGTTGGGGCAGGCCAATAGGGAACTTGGGGTTGTTGGCCTTGAAAGGTGGGGTTTGAGTTTTCTGTGTGAAAGAGAGGGTAATCACAGATAGTTGGGTTGCTAAGGGGGTGGACTATGGCAAAAGTTGCTGATTGAGCCCAAGATCCATTTTCCCCTTTCCTCTCATGACCATATAACACCTAACTTTTAGTGAGGCATGTGGCTGCTCCGGATAAAACTTGTGTTTCCCAGTCTCATTGAAGTTCTATGTGACGAAGCAACTAAGTTTTGGCTAATGGGATGTGAATAAAGTGTCGGTACAAGTTCTGGATCATACTGTAAGAAGCAGAAGATGCTCTCCCATTCCCTTTCCCCTGTCTGATGGCTGGTAGGCAGAGACATCTGACAGCCATGTTGGTCCATGCTCAAGAGGTGAAGCTATAAGGGAGATGGAGCAAGAAGACAGAAGAAACTGGGATCCCAACACTGCAGAGCTCAGCCAGCATGCCAGTTAGGACTTTCATGTGAGAGAGAAGTAAATGTGTTCAAATCACTGGTATTGGGGAAGTTTTGTTTTGTTTCTGTTTATTTTTGTTAGAGCAGTGGAGCCTCTAAGCTACCATAGATGCATCCCAATCAGTGCAGTACCATTGAATAAGTGATCTAGTAAAGGCATGTGTAATGTGCTGTGGCAGTGCAGTGGAAAGAGTGGTTATTTCTGTTTAGGGGAAATCTGGGAAGACTCCCGCAAGGGCATTGTTGAAATGAGTCTTGAAGGATGACAGACTTTTTCAGATACACAAGAGACATGAAAGGGAAGGATGTACTTGACAGTTGGGCAGTTTGTGCAAAGGCTCGGAGTAGCCAAAACACCTGACAAATGGTTCAGATACGTAAAGAGAGGGGATGTGCCAGGGAGATGGAACTGGTGAGGTAGATGGGGCTAGTTGTGAAGGATCTCGAATGTCATGATGTGGAGTTCAGACTTGGACGTTTGGAACCGCTAAGGGGTTTAATAGGGAAGTAACATGATCTTTTGTTATGTTTGAATTTTTGTTATGTTTTTCAGAAAAGATAAATCTGGCAACATGTAAGATAGATTTAGAAGAGAGAGCTTGGGGGCAGAGGGAAGGAACTTTGTCAATATAAGTCAATTCTGATTTTCCCACAGAAACAGTATTATAATAGAGGATTATGTTCCTGGCCAAGGGCCTGATATACAAATTTTTATAGAACTGACGACAAAACCGAATGCAAGTAGCTATAATGGCTTACCAATAATCTGCACATTACAAAGTTTCTAAATAGCATACGAATGATTTAATAGGGCCACACAGTCACGAACCACATAGAGGTGTATGTATAATAGAAGACAACATCTTTAGTCTCATTTCTGCCTTTTAAGAAATTTATTGTATCACAAAAGCAATCTCTGTTTATTTTTTAATGGATTTATTGAGGTATAATTGACCTATAATAAATGGCACATTTTTAAAGTGTACAATGTGATAAGTTTTGACATGTTTATACCCCCTTGAAACAAGAAGACAAACATCTCCATCACTCTCAAAGTTTCCTACTTTGTGATTCCTTCCCTCCATCCCTTCTCCCTTCCCCATCTCCTCCATCCTCAGGCAATCACCCATCTACTTCCTGTCACTACAGATTAGCTTGAGTTTTCTGGAGTGTTATATAAATGCATTCATAGAACATAACCTGTACTCTTTTTTGTCGTCTCCTTTCTCTGAGTTTAATTGTTTTTGAGACTCATCCATGTTATGGTATGTATCAATAGTTAATTCCTTCTTAACGCTGAGTCATATCCTATTGTATAGATATACCACAGGTGATCCATGCACCTGGTGGTGGACATTTGGGCTGTTTCCAGTATTTGACTATTACAAATAAAGCTGCTATGTGCATTCATGAATAAGTCTTTGTATGGACATATGCTTTCATTGATCTGGGTAAATATCTAGGAGTGGAATGGCTGAATCACATGACAGGTATATATTTAACTTCTTAAGAAACTGCCAACAAGTTTTCTTAGGTGGCTGTACCATTCTGTATTCCCCACCAGCAATGTGAGAAAGTTCCAATCATCTTCCTTAGCCCTTGGTGTTTGCAGCCATTCTAACTGGTACGTAATGGTGACTTTTGGGGGATTTTCATTTGCATTTCCCTAATAACTAATGCAGTTGAGCATCTTTTATGAGTTTACTTTTTATCCATGTGTCTTTTTTTTTAAGATTTTATTTATTTAGTCATGAGAGAGACACACACACAGAGAGGCAGAGTCATAGGCAGAGGGAGAAGCAGGCTCCATGCAGGAAGCCCGATGGGGGACTCAATTCTGGGACTCTGGCATCATGCCTTGAGCCAAAGGCAGAAGCTCAACCACTGAGCCACCCAGAGGTTCCTATCCATGTATCTTCTCTGGGGAAGTATTTGTTCAAATTTTTGTCCTGTTTTTAAATTGGGTTGTTTATCTTTGTGCTAATGAATTGTAAGGGTTCTCTATATACTTTACCAGGCACTGTTTTAAGTACTGCTATAATATTTGCTTTGCAAATGTTGACGAATTTAATCTTCTCGACACCCATATGATGTAGGTATTATTGTTTTCCTTCACTTGCAGATGAGAAAGCTGTGGCACAAGAAGATTGAATAACTAGTCCAAGTTTGCTTAGCTGGAAATTGGCCAACCAGGATTGATCTCTGATACCCCAACCCCAGAGTAGCCTGTGCTTTTGCTATGATGTTACACTGCCTCTCTATGTGCACATCTTTTTCTTGCTTTAATCTTGCAATGATTCATAAGGTGCAGGAGCACTCACAGTGGAGTGGTGGCATTGGGAAGTCCTCTCTTGGGGAGATATTCATGGGGAACTTTTGAAGAGACAGTGAGGCAGTGAGTCTGAGTTGTGAGTTGATCCACAGGCTCAGGGATTCTATCAAGACTCTTTCTAATAAAATGTTCACTATTGAAGGAGAAGTGGGTGGAGGGATAGGGTAACTAGGTGATGGGCATTAAGGAGGGCACATGATGAGATGAGCACTGAGGGTTATACTATATGCTGGCAAATTGAATTTAAATAATCTAAATAAATACTTATTAACCAGAAAAAAATAAAAGAAAATGTTCACTATTCTGACTGAATGCATTACATTAAAAAAATTTTTTTAATACTTTGTGATACAGCAATTTGAATGTCTGTTCCAATTCATTTTGAGTCTTGGTATTCATAATGGCCATAGCTATAAGAGACACCCACCAAATGATGGGCATGCATCATTTGTTGTGCCCATTAAAGCACATTTATAGTTCACTCCCATCCATCCATTGTGCAATTTAATTGACATTTAGCTGGTAAATTTCCCCCTTTCCTGATTTTTAAACTTTTTTTCAAAGATTTTATTTATTTATTTGAGTGAAGGGGAGGGGTGCGGGGAGAGGGAGAAGCAGGCTCCCCACTGAGCAGGGAGCCCGACACAGGACTCCATCCCAGGACCCTGGAATCATGACCTGAGCAGAAGGCCGATGCTCAACCGATTGAACTACCCAGGCGCCCCTAAACAATTACTCTTGCAAAATAATTGGAAGGTTTTGTGTTTTCATATTTTTAACAAATGGATTCAAAAATCTCTTAAACTCTTTATTTGAAAAATTTTCCAAGCTTATTTCTTTAACTGTGCAGATAGAATTTTTAATAGGTGACATATTTACATAGTTTTCAGTAAAACTTATGATGAAAACCTTATGATGGAAACATTTCCAAGTCATTATTTTCAAAATGTTTTCTTCTCAGCATACATTTTATTTGAAAAGCTGTTCCTCTCTTACGTATTGTTTAAAATTCCTTACAGCTTGATAGGATGGATTAATTTTGTCTGAAATATCTTCCAGGGTCACACACTAATAATAGTCACTTGCCATAGAAAAGGTCAGAGAAGCTAGAACCCACTCACATTTCTGTAAAAGAAAAGTGCGCAAATCATCCTTATATTTGATTCCCAGAAGACCTGTGGGCTAAGGAAGAGTTTCCTGTTATAACCCTCTCATTTACAAAGTATGCAAATACTCTCGTTTAAGGCATCTTTTTTATAAAACCAACTCATGCTGAGAACATACTGGAGCACTTACACAGTAATAAATGAAACCATTCGTTGAACGTGGGCCAAAGTGGGAAGGTGCCCCCAAACACCCCACGCAGAGGCGCTCGCCCTCATCCTCAGGATTCCTAGACAACCTTCCGGGAAACGGGATGGCCTGAAACTAAACCTGAGGGAGGGCAGAGTGTCAATCTATTTATTAAATATTTGATGTCTTAAATTTCTAAATTAAAAAAAAATAACAACAACCTGACTCAGTATTTATATGCCTCACCCAAAGGATCATATTGCACACTCTGCTTTGGAGACCAAGATACAGGGAGGGAGTTTGTGTGGAATCAGCAGAGAGATGCCTGCCTGCGGGTTGGACTGTGAAGGCAAGGGGGCCCCCTCTGGGGAGTAATCAGTTTTCTTTCAAATTGGAAGGAAAGCCCAGGCTTCCAAGCTCCTCAGCAACTGGTGCATACATCTAATAGGGGCAGAGACCACCTTATCCTCTGCCTCTTCCTCCTCTGGCCACCCCTCAGGGGTCCTTTGAACCAGGGAAGGTGGGGAGAGGGCACCAGTAGGGGGAAGGGGCTGCCAGTGCTATGGGACATTTCTCTGGGAGGCTCCCAGTTGCACCTCTCAGCAGTAGAGGCTTCCCCTAATGGCCAGGGGAGGGGAGGGGTGGGGGCTGCGCTGCCTATAGCAGCTGTGGGTGTTGGTAGGGAGCACAGCCCTAATGTGGGGCCTCATCATCCCGAGCCTGGAGTCATCCCAGGAGGCAGGACCTGGCAAAGGGCTTCTCTCTGCCGCTGCCAGTTTTACAGAGCCTTGCACTTGGAAGATCCTCTGTAAATATTTGTCGGATTTACTTGAATGGAGTTGAAATCTCATTTCCTGATTCCAGCAAGATTGGAAGTGCAGGCTGGGTGGGCTGGGCTCTGATTCGTGGGGTGGGGCGGGGTGGGGTGAGGGGGTGGGAGTGGGAAGGACGCAAGACCAATTGGGCAGCTCAACCCTGGGGGGGACGTCCTGAACCTGGAAGAGCTTCAACCACTCCTGTCCTTTCACCACCTGCTGCTACTTGTCTGAGGGTGCCCAACCCAGGGGAGGGTCCCTGGTCATCTTGGAGGCAGGGAAACAGCAGGAAGGAGAGGTCAGGAGGGATAGGGAGGGGCCAGGTGAAGGGGACAGCCATGCCCAGAGCCCAAGGGAATGTGCATGCATGAAACTCAGCAGAAGCTGAGTTTCAACTGGACAGTCTTGGTCCTGCTCTTCCAGTATTTGCCTCCCAAAGCAGCTTCACAGCCAGTCATGCGCTCCTTGGCCTGGTGCTTGGGGAATGCGTCCCATTTTGACAACGAAGACTTAGACACGTGTGCTCCCACATGCTCAGAAGCATTCCCTGTCCTCAGCACTCTCACACACACACCTGCATGCGTGCTTGCAGGCTCGCACAGCTAGCCCCAGGCACACGTGGGCCACCACGTGTAGACACACAAGCACACGTGCTTTTCTGCCCTCAGTCAGACATACTGGTGTGAACACACGTAGGTGCACTTCCAGAGGCAGCCGGTGCCCCCCAGATGTGGGTCGTCCTCGGGCACAGAGAGCCAGCCCACAGGTCCCACTTGGAGGGACATGAAACAGACGGGGTCCCCCGGGCTGTGCGCTTCTCCAAGGCTGGTGTCCACCGCAGTCAGAGCCACATACAGCTGCTGGCATGACACAGGCTCCCATTGTGCTGCCAGGCACAGGGGGACAATGAGGGCCTGTTTCCTGCAGCTCCCCACAGCACCGCCCAGCAGCCTGGGGCCTGGGAGCCCAGCCGCCTGTTTCAGAGGATTAGGGAAACTCCCCAGAGGCCATGTTCTGCATGAGGAGTTCTTGGGGAACCCCAGGCTGAGGGAAGAGATGTAACTCCTGCCCTTAGGGACCCAAAGAGTGGGAAGGGAGATTTGGGATTTGTACTTGGCCTGCCCAAGGCCGGCACAGATCCTTGCAGTTTTGAGAGGGGAGTTCCGATTGCTCATCAGATTGAGACATGGCCACTCTGTGAGTCTGAGTTTTGAGGATGTGAAGGCTGTAGCCACAGGCCATTTGACCCCCTCCCCCAATGTCCGCACGACCAAAGCCACTGTCATCACTGCATCTTTGTTTAGACATCTTCATTGCTTTTTGTACTACCCTCGTCCCCAACAGGTGTTCATCCATCGAGCTCTCACTGCTGATGTAGTGCTTCCTAGGCACGAGGCCCTTCTCTGAGCGCTGGGGTGCAGGAACTCTTGTTTTAGTCTCTGTGACATATTTGCACAAGTCTTGCATTCCAGGCAAACTGACTTTTCTTGCTTTTTTCCAAATACAATGCCTTTTTCCTTCTCTATGCTTTTTGCTAAGGAATGCAACAAACACTTATTAAGGAGAGAGTTACAAACAAAAGAATGCAGTACTTTTATTCATAATTATTGGTATTCATTGTTAATCTGGAATTCGAATTTAACTGGGCATTCTGAATTTTTATTTGCTAAATTTGGGGACCCTACTTGAGGGCCAACTGTGAGCCGTGCTTGGAGGGTACAGTAATGACACATCCAGTGTCTGCCCTCAGGGAGCTCCTGGCCTAATGGGGAAGACTGACAAGTAACACATCCCTACCACAAGGAACGGTGGAGCTCTTATAGGGAAACTTCAAGATACCATGGGTGCTCATGGAAGGGGAAGCCAACCTGGCCTTCGGAGGTCCGAGAAGGCTTCCTGGAGGAAGGGCACTTGAGTTAAGTCTACCTCAGTCTGTTCAGGCTGCTATAACAGAACACCACAGACTGGGTGGCTTATACACAACAGAAATTTATTTCTCACAGCTCTGGAGGTGGGAAGTCTGAGCACAAGGCACCTGCAGATTCCGTGTCTGGTGAGAGCCCACTTGCTGGTTCATGAATGGCCATCCTTCTTGCTGTATCCTCACATGGCAAGGGAATCTTCTGGGATCTCTTTTATTATAAATTATAAATAAAAGTAGAAATTATAAATTGTCACAAATGGGTACTAATCCCCTTTGCAGCAGCTCCACCCTCATGACCTAATCACCCCCAAAGGCCCACCTAATACCGTCTTCCTAAAACCTCCAAATACCATTACATTGGGGTTAGAATTCCAACATAGGAGTTTTGCAGGGGCACATTCAGTCCATAACAAGTCATAAAAATTCATTGGGGAGGAAGCCACAGTGAGCACTGAGACGTGAAAGATGAGGTCCAAGGCTGTGCAGTGGACAGGAAGCCCCCCCTTTAAATGGCTGTCTGCTGGATACGGTCAACTGGGAAAGGGCTGAAGGTGCTTAGAGGAGCCACAGTCAAGGTCAACATGCAAGTGTGTGGAGCCTCTGTTTTGTATAAAAGCCTGTGGCAACAGAGGATCCATGCTTACAGATTGAGTGCTTGGTGCTCAGAAGGAGAAAGGGCACATGTCACTTTGACCTTGAGCCAGGGACATCCTCCCTTCCATCGATGGCCCCCCAGCTGGGACCGAGGTCACCGGCGGTGGCTGGATGTGAGGGAGGAGCTGAGGACAGGCATCCACCTGAGTGTGCATACATACATACAAGCACCTAGATCTGTGAGAAGTGGCCAGGCGCTTGTGTGCATGACATTAGTTATTGCCTTGTTCCCGTTTGGGTTTGCAGGACTTTAGAAACACCAAGTTTGAATCCTGACTCTATCACTTACATAGCTAGATAATCTCCACTGAGTTCCTTAACCTCTCTGAGCCTCAGCTTCCCTCTTCATGGAATAGGAAAAATTCCATCTAACTTTACCTTAAAACAAAACAAGCCAATGAATGAATGGGACTGGGCTAATTCTGCAAAGTCGGTAAGAAGATCAAATGACATGATGTATGTAAAAAAGCAGGCACATAATAGGCTCCATCCATAAAGGTTTAATTTTCTTCCCCTCAAAGCACCACATCAGCTATTCACACAGCAGTCACCACATGAGTAACAACCACAGCAACATTTATATAACGTAAACCGACCAGTTAAGGTTTTCTAAGCTATTCTTAGGTAAAAAACAGAACATGGTACTCTTTTTTTTTTTTTCTATCCTAGTGAGCTTTTCCTGTAATTATAATTTTTCCTAAAAACCAAAACACAACAATTTTTCCTAAACTAGGAAGCTTTGAGACTTGAGTTACTCATGAGTGGTTAATATTTAAAGAAGTACAAATAAAATTAATTAATTAACTAATTAATTTTTTTTTTTAAAACAGACAAATACAAAGATCTGGGCACAATCAGTATTTCCATCACTAAGTCTTTACTGATAATCAACAACCGAAGAAGCTGCTTTCCTTGTTCCTTTTTTTTTTTTTTTTAAAGAGATTTTATTTATTTACTCATGAGATAACATAGGCAGAGGGAGAAGCAGGCTCCCTGCAGAAGCCCACAGCAGGACTTGATCCCAGGAGCCTGGGATCGTGATCCAAGTGGAAGGCGGACACCTAACTGACTGAGCCACCCAGGTGCCCCAGGACTGATGTCCTTATAAGAAGAGGCAGAGACACGAGAGACAGATTTATCTCGCTCTGTACCTGCGCAGAGTTAAGACCACACGAGCACCCAGTGGTCTAGGAACCATGACAGGGGCCCTCCCAGCAGGAAGCAGATCAGCTGGCACCTTGATCTTGGGCTTCCAGCTTCCAGAATGGGCAGAAATAAATGTGTGTTGTCTGAGCCACCCCGTCTGCGGTGTTCTGTTGTGGCAGCCCGAGTGGATTAACAAGCCGCTCTGTCTCTGCCCAGCCTCGTCCGCCTGTGGCAGCTTTGTCTCACACGTGCACAGGACAGGAGTTCACCCCACGGCCCCTTCTGATCGGTGGGTCTCCCCAGCAACCAGCCTCCCACTGCAGTCCTCTTAATCAATGCCTGATCTGCACTGAATGGGCCTCTTTCCTCGTGGCTCTGAGGGCAGCACAGTCTTCGAACCCAACATTTTCAAGGGACTTTTCATCCTTAAAGTGCTCTTTTCCTCCAAATCTATATTTTAAAGCAGGCCCAAATGGCACAGCGGCTTTTACAGGGTGATCCCAGTTACCATCTGCCGGGCGCTCACTGTGTTCCTGGGGGGGGTGGGGGGGTGGGAAGGACCCCTCCCCATGCAGTCTCCTCTGGGCTGCTGTTCCCTGGCCCATGCTCTTCCTCTCCGAGCTGCCTTCCCGGCCTGCTCCTCACCAGCTAACCCCGTCCTTCCCCACCACCCCTGCTTAGGGCCATCCCGTCCTTCCCACGTGTTACATCCTGTGTTAATGGACAGCCCGCAGGTAGTGGCTGCACCTCACTTGTCTTTGTGATGCCGGGTTACCCAGGGCCTGCTCTGGGCCAGCATGCTGGGCTTTGGGTTCAGCGCCTACCTTCCTTCCCTCTCTCCGTCCTCAATGTTAACCCCTTTGGCTAGTTCCTCTCATCATCCCCGGTTTACAGGTGAGGAAGCTGTGGCTCATTGAGAAAAAGATCCTCGCCTAGAATCAGCTGGCAGGGGAAGGAGCTGGATTCACACCAGGTCTCCCGATAATAATCTGCATCACGCTTTCACCCCCATCTGCACCCAGCCCACTGCACCTCTTCTGACCTGTCATCCCAGAGCCACTGCCCCCTTCACTCTGGCCCACCATTTGCTCCCCTGGCTGCTGGTCTTCTGGGCTCTTTATTTTTGTTCCACTAAACATATTCCACTAGGCCATCACCCCAGGAATTCCCAGCACCTACGAACAGCCTGCACATGGTGGACTCTCGAATATACTGGGTAAAGAAATGAACTATTTCAGGGTGCTTGGGTGGCTCAGTCAGTTAACCATCTGACTCTTGATTTCAGCTCAGGTCATGATCTCAGGATTGTGAGATTGAGCCCCATGTTAGGCTCTGTGCTGAGCATGAAGCCTGCTTAAGATTCTATCTCTGCCCCTCTCCTCTGCTCTAAAAAATTAAAGGAAGAAAAGAAAAAAAAAAAAAAAGAAATGAATTATGTTCTCCCAACTAGAAAGCAGAATTCTCATGCCTGGCTTCTGCCCCTACACCATTGCACCCAGCATGGGTCTGGGCACACGGTGGGACCTCCTCCCCACCCACTGGACACTCATGATGGTCCTACCACTGCCTCCAGGTGCTTGTTATAAAAACCCCAGCTGAGCCAGATGAGCACCCTTGACCCCCACCCTTGCTGTTGAAAGCGACTTTTGCCATGTTTGCTAATATTCCTTTCCTTTTTTTCTTCAGAATCAACATCAGCTTTGCTAGCTCCCTTCCCTCAGCCTGATAAGGATGGGGTAATAGCATCTGGACAAACTTGGGGTGTGCTTTTCTTGCCTTGTCAGAACAGCAGCTCCTATCTGGCTGGCAGTGGGCTGGGAGCCAGACCCCAACAATGGAGGCCTTGTGAGCTGGCCCCAGGGGTATGCTGGGAGCCCGCAGTTTAGCACACACACAACCCTTCCTGGTGCCACCTTCTTATCTCCTGCCACCGAGCCCTTGCCAATGCCGAGGCTGCAACCCCACCCCTATAATTGCATGTCCCGATAGAGCATTCCTGGGCTCTGGCCACCATTAAACATTGACTTAAGGATGTAGGGGCAGTCACCACAGATTATGGGGGCTCCCAGCTGGGGTGGGGCCATCTGGGTGGGGGCCACAACTTCTCCCAAGGGTCCTGGGCTGACTGAAAAAGCTACAACACAAGGCAGGCAGCCTTGGCTTCCCATACTTCTGAGTGAGTGTGTTGTGGGAGCACCCAGGTCAGTTCAGAAAAGGTCTTCCCCAGGCTTCTCTCTCAGGCTCCCTTCCTACCTAGGCCCAGCCTCTCTTCCTATCTTCCTCTTTCTCTCTAGGTGTTTTCCCACGGAGGGAGCTCAGATGGAGGCTCTGCTCTCTCCTTTCCATCCAGGACTTGACTGACCTCTGTGGGAAATCTAAGATATGGTAGGGGGAGCAGCTGGCTCCAAACCCCCTCCTGCCTGTCCCAAGAACACCCTCCTGGCTTCACCAAACCCACAGAGCCGTGTGCTGTCCTAGACAGCAGCTAGGACACACTGGGATATGTCACCGGCGGGCCCTTGCCATCCTGCCAGGACTTCCAGTCTGGAGGACACAGGTACCCAACAGGTCTTCAGTTGGCCAGTGCTATGGTAAGGGACAGGGAGCAGTGAACACGTGGAGCCAGGGGTGAGAGGACCGTTGAAACAGCACAGAAAGAGGTAATGGGGGGTGGGTGACATGCTGGCAGTGGAGATGAAGTAGAAAAGGAAATGATTCAAGGCTGGCTGGATGGCAGACTGCGAAGGTGAGGGTGGGGAGGCTTGGTGGAGAGGGAGGAGGTTTCTGGCCTGAGCAGCTGGATAGACGGCGGTGCTACTTCCATAGGGGAAGAGTGGAGATGGCACATTTTGGGGGCTGGAAGGGAAACTGAGAGTTCAGCTGATGCATGTTAAGTTCACGATGCCCGAGAGATGACCCAGCATCAGCGTCCCTTCCTGGTGCATCGCAGAAGCACATCGTCCACTGCAAGTGTCTCTGGTGGGGCCATCGCTTACATGGCTCCACTCCCCCAGTGCACAGTGGGGCATGACCTCGGGCGGGATGGGCAGGGCACCCACCCCCTGGACACAGAGGTTGGTCTTGGAGTGGGGCACACAGCCACTTGGGGTCACTGAAGAAGAGAGGTTAGCACTCTCCTCTGAGGTTGTGAGCCCTAAGGAAACGGAAGCCTGGAGCCGTCGGTGGCATCTCTGCCACTACATGGAATAAGGCATCCGGAGAATGAAACCAGCCCAGGAAAGCAGTCAGGAAATGGAGAGAGGTTGAGTTCTGGGAACATCATTTGAACCTCTGGTTCCATCCATGTCTAAAGTTAGATCTACTTTTTGATCCATTACATAAACTAATAAAATCTTTTTATTTCCCTGGAAGCTAGCTTGAATAGTTCTGCGTACGACTGAAAGATAAGGCATGAGACTTGCACAACATCCAGGAGGAACACTGGTCAGGTGGGCCTCCGAGAGCAAGGACAGGTGCAGAAGTGGAGGAAGCCAGGTGCTGGGGGTAACGGCCAAAGGCGACAATGGCTGGAGCGGGACATGGACTCGAGGGACTTGTGGTAGGAACTCCCCAGTGATCCCAGTATTCACTTTTTCTTTCTTTCTTAGCTGAGCACATGGCCCTTCCAGGTAAGTGTGGCCATGAGGCAAGGTCTGGCCAAAGAGATGTGAATGCAAGTATTGTGGGTGCTCTCCATCTCCCACTGGATGGGTAAACCTGCTGGAGAGTGCCATGGGAGCTCCAGCACACATCATGGCAGTCGATACTGGTGGATATTGCCCAATACCCAATTCAGAACCAAGGCACTCCTTTCTCCAATTACCAAGAGTGTTTGTTGTCTGCTCCCACACAGTCCAGTTGAGTCTTTTTCTAGAAACTGCTTTGCCCAAAGTTACACCTCTTCCTTGAAGGGTTCAAATGGGGGTCTGCATCCAGTGATAGGTGGGACTACAAGCCCAGCTCCTGGCCTCCATGGAGACAACTTGGAAGGCCACCTCAGCTCCAGTGCTCCTGTGAGGCTGGCTGGGTCCTTTGTTGTGGCTGCATCATCTTTGCCCAACCTTGCCTCCATCCTTCCTTCCACAAGGGTTTCTCCCAAGAGCACCCCCAATAAAACAGCTGTCTCCAAATCTCTGCCTCAGAGTCTGCTTCCTGAGCAATCCAACTTATATAAGACGGAAGCTGTCTTACACAATGATGGGAGCAGCATGTGGACGATGGCAAAGTCAACAGTACAAAGAGCCTGAGTCCTCCCAATCCACCAACTACTGTATTAGTCCTGAACCATCAAAATTCCACGGTAGAAAAACAAACTCGCAACGTGGTTTGAGGTCTCTTTGTCACAGAGGTCTAAACACGTTCTGATTAACGTAGAATTTGTTATCAAGAAATAGACTGTTGATGAGGCAAAATTCTAAGCACGAGGCTTTGTGCTCCCGTCAGACGATGGGCAGATACTTCAAGTTGCAAAGCTGGGAGCGCGTTATGCAAAACAATTGGTAACACTATCTCCTGTGGTTTATTTTCGAAGAGAGCTCACATGTCTACTGAACCTCTTGTTCTAGAGCAAGTGGTTTGAAAAGGTACAAATGTTGGTGGGGACAGTCTTCTTCGCACATTTAGCAAGGTCTTTATGAGCCAGACAGTCAGAGTAGAGACAGCAGTTTGCAAGCAGAGATGAAAGTGAAGGCAGCTCTGTTAATGGAGACTCTTCCTAGGCATGGCTAGTAATCTAAGTTGACGGAGAATCCAGTATTTGAAGCTTCCGCATGCTGAGAAAGCCAACTGCTTTTGTGCCCCAAAATGAAATGATATGATGGGGCCCAGAAGAGGCAACTTCCCCAGGAGATAAGACTGTGGTCTGAACCCTCTCCCAACTAGATCAGTAAAGAATGCGCCACCAGTCAGTAAGAATCAGTCCAGCGGTCCAGATCACATGAAAGATGCTGCTTTTCCCCTCAGGCCCACTATGTTAAGTAACCTCATGAACTATCATTAAGTTAAGAGAGGGTAAGGATGGACTCAGGGTACAGGCCAGTAAGTAAATGTGCATAAATATGTCTTCATTTTGACCAGCTCTTTTGGCGGGGTTACTTGCCCATGGAACAGACTGGAAGTAAACTTATTTTCTTAAAATAGTTTCATTGAGATTCAGTTCACATATGATAAAGTTCACCCTTTTAAAGTGTACTATTCAATGGTTTTTTTTTAAAAAACATTTTATTTATTTATTCATGAGAAACACACACAGAGAGAGAGAGAGAGGCAGAGACATAGGCAGAGGGAGAAGCAGGCTCCATGTAGGGAGCCTGATGTGGGACTCGATCCCGGGTCTCCAGGATCAGGCCCCGGGCTAAAGGCTGCGCTAAACAGCTGAGCCATTGGGCTGCCCTATTCAATGGTTTTTAATATATTCTCAGAGTTGCGCAACCATCACCACCAGCCGGTTCTAGAAGATTCCCATCTCTCACTCCCAAAAGAAACCCTGTACCCACTGGCAGTCTTTCTCCATTCCTCTCTCCCCCTGTCACTAGCAACCACTAATCCACTTCCTGTCTCCATGGATTTGCCTATTTCTGGACATTTCATGTAAATGGAAATCATACATGATGTGGCCTTTTGTGTCTGGCTTCTTTCGTTCAGCACAGTGTTTTCTAGGTTCATCCATACAGTAGCATGTACCAGTATTTCATTCCTTTTTATTCCACTGTAGAGATACATCCCATTTTGTTTGTCCATTCATCAGCTGATGGACTTTTAGGTTGTTTCCACTTTTTGGCTATTACAAATAATCTTGCTATAAACCTCCGTGCACACATTTTATGTAGATGTATATTTTCAGTTCTCTTTGGTACATATCTAGTAATAAAATTGCAGGGTCATAGGGTAATCCTGTGTTTAACTTTTTGAGAAACTGCCAGACTGTTTTTCAACCACAGTATCTCACTGTGGTTTTTATTTGAATGTCCTCATCAGCTAATTATGTTGGGCTCTTTTTCATGTGTTTATTGGCCATTTGTATATCTTCTTTGAAGAAACATCTATTCAAATCCTTTTTCCACTTTTAAATTGGATTATTTGTTCTTATTGCTAGTTATGAGTGTTCTTTATACATTCTGAATTCAAGTCCCTTACCAAATACAGAATTTGTCGATATTTTCTCCCATTCTGTGGGTTGTCTTTTCACTTGCTTGATAGTGTTCTTTGAAAAACAATTTTAATTTTAATGAAAACTGATGTCTATCTGTCCAAGAACACAAGAAGATAGAAAGAAAGAAGGGAAAAAAAGAACGAAAGGGGTACCTGGGTGGCTTAGTCAGTTAAGTGTCTGTCTTTGGCTCAGGTCATGATCCTGGAGTCCTGAGACTGAATCCCACATTCAGCTCCCTGCTCAGACAAGGGTCTGCTTCTCCCTCTGCCCTTCCCAGAGACAGAGAGTGATCTCTCTCTCTCTCTCTTTCTCGCTCTCTCTCCCCCCCCCCCCAATAAATAAACAAAATCTTGGGGAAAAAAAGTGTCATATCTAAAACAAACAAACAAAAAAGAAAAAAGAAAAAAAAAAAACAATGTTTAATCCAAGATCACTAAGTTTAACAGTTGCATTTATGTCCATGGCCCACTATGAATTAATTTTTATACATGGTGTGAGGTAGGCATCCAACTACATTCTTTCAAATGTGGATACCCAGCTGTTCCTGCATCATTTGTTGAAAAGACTATTCCTCCCCCTCGTGTGTTTATTTCTACTCTCAATTCTATTCCTTATGCCAGTACCACACTGTCTTGATCACTATAGTTTTGCAATAAGTTTTAAAATAGTAAAGTTAGGGATCCCTGGGTGGCTCAGTGGTTTAGTGCCTGCCTTCGGCCCGGGGCGTGATCCTGGAGTCCCAGGATTGGGTCCCACGTCGGGCTCCCTGCATGGAGCTTGCTTCTCCCTCTGCCTCTCTCTCTCTCTCTCTCTGTGTCTCTCATGAATAAATAAAAAAAATCTTTTAAAAAATAAATAAAAATAAAATAAAATAAAATAGTAAGCCTAGTGTAAGTCTTTCAACTTTGTTCTTTTTCAAGATTGTCTTAGCTACTATGGACCTTTTGCAATTCTATAGGAATTTTTAAGATCACTTTTCAACTTCTGCAAAAAGGACAGGTAGGATTCTAATAGGGATTACATTGACTCTGTAGATCATTTGAAGGAGTATTGACATCTAAACAATATTAAATCTTTCAATTCATGGACACAGGATGACTTCCCATTTCATTTCTCTCTCTTTTTAAAATATTTTATTTATTTAATTATTTAGAGAGTGTGTGTAATTGTGGGGAGGGGTAGAGGGAATGGCAGAGAGAATCTTAAGAAGGCTCCATGCTCAGTGCAGAGCCCAATGCAGGGCTCCATCCCGTGACCTCAAAATCATGCCCTGAGCTTGAAATCAAGAGTTGGATGCCTAATTGACTGAGTCACCCAGGCAACCTTGGTCCTCTTTAATTTCTTTTTTCTTCTTTAATTTCTTTTAATGATGTTTCATAGTTTTTGAGGTACAAGCCTGGAACTTTTTTTGCTATATTTACTCCTGTTTTATATTATTGTGTATGATTGTAAACAAAATTATTTCCTATATTTATTTTTTGTAGTGCTATAATAAGTTTCTGAGAGAAATTAATTGTCAAAAAAGTCTACAAGCCCAGCCTGTGCACCTTTGGGATTGCTCAACTCCTAAAGAAAACCATTAGCTCCCAAACCTGCAACAGCAGGAAACAGGCTGTGAAAGCTATAACCTCACTCCCCCCAGAAGGACATATTCTCTAATGCCCTCTTCAGATGTGGTCCCAGAGGACAACAGACAAGGAAGGAACTCCCAGAAGGCAAAGCCAGGGGCCACAGGAAATAATAAATAAAGGAGATGTTTTCAGGTAATCAGTACCAAGGAACATACTCCCCTGGGAGGCAGGGAACCTTTGGAATTCTTGCCCAGGGGGATCTACTAATTGCTATGTTCCTGCTGTGTTTTCTAATTTTTCCTTTCCAAGTGACAGTTTTAATTGTGGTTATCCTGTTCTTACCTCCTCTTGTACATGCATGTTGCTGGTGGAAGGGGCAAATAGATAACTTGGATCACTGGACCCATATCTGAACTTCATACCAAGATCTAACAACCACCAAGAGGGCCTGGGCTTTGAGCTGGTTGCATTAATGGATGGGACCTTGTGGGTTTGGGGCATGGGCAAAGGTTAGCATGTTCTGTGTGGGGGAAAAGAGTGTGCATTTATTTGGGTGGCCAGACATGTAGGCCACATCAGGGAATGAGAGCTTTTCTTTGGTAGCCACTCCCTTCTCCTGGGGAATATTCTGCTGCAGAATGTTTAAGTAGACACCTTGCTGCCCAGCAAAAGACTATATTTCCTAACTTCCTTTGCAACTTGGTGTGTGTTTGATCAAGTCTGAGGACAATGCGATGTGAATAGACATGATGCATGCCACTTTCTGGCCATGCCCTTCAAAGGAAACAGAATATCTTCTCCTTCCCCTTCTTTTTCTTCTGGCTGGGAGATTGATGTGCTGGCAAGGGCTGGAGCATCTTAGAAGGGAACTGTGAATTAAGGATAGCAGAGCAGCAGATGGAAGAAGCTATCATATCACTCCTGTTGTGCTATCCTAGCCTTCTCATGCAGGAGTTAAACTTCTACTTGTTTAATATACTGTCTTTGGGGATTTCTTTGTTATGGCACCTTAACCGTTAACCTAACTAATACAGGAAGTTTGTCTGTTTTTAAGATGGGAGAAACTAGAGCATGTTTATATGTTCATGGAAATGACTAATCAAAGACAGAAAGACTGATGAGCAGAGAATGAGGGGATAACCATGGAGGAAAGTCCTTGAGGAGATGAGAAGGGATGGGATCCATGGAATGGGGATGGAATTCTTCTTGGCTGAAGAAAGTGGGACACTTGTTCCACTGTGATAGGAAGAATAAGAAAAATTGGTGTAGATACACAGAGATTTGTGGATTCAGTGGTGGGAGGATGAGAGAGGTTCAATATATTTGTGAGAGAGTAATGTCATGATAACCCATGGAATCTTTATTTTAGTGGACTCTTCCACACAGCACCAGTTCCCTGAGACTTTCACCATTGATCCATGCATAGTTTATTTTTATTTAATTATTTGTAATGATGTAGTAGGCTCCTCTAAAATCACCACCCAAACAAAAGCCTTAACAATGACCCAATCTTACATATGATTCCTCTTCTCCATCCCATCCCCCTGCCTCTACTTACAGTGACTATTGTCCTGAATCCTGTGTACATTCCTGTGCTTTCCTTTTTATATAGTTTTATTATGCCTATGTAAATTTCCAAATATTATATACATATATATCATATCAACTCTTTGTAACCTCAATAAAATAGTATTCTCTATGTAATCTTTTGAGGATTTACATTTTTCAGTTAATTGTATATTGTTAAGATTTATCCATTTGTTTTATGTTACTGTGGCTCTTTGTGTAACCTGCTGTGTGATATTCCATTGTGTGAATACACCACAGTTTATTCCTCCACAAGCCAAAGAATCTGAGAAAGGTAAGGCAGGAGAGGGCTGATGGATAGAGACAAAGTGAACCCTCAGCAAACTGGAGAGTTCTCTGAGGCCAGAGAACTATTTAAAGGCTCTTGGGCCAGGGAGAAGAAAGGCTCAGAGGTGATGGATGGAGAGTGAGAGGTGGAATTTCTGATTTCAGAAGTAGTGAGGCTTCGGGTGGCCATAAAGATCTTTGGGGAAAAATGTGGCAGTGGAGACAGAAGGCTGGAATTATTGGGGAGGAAGGTGAAGGGAGGGACAGGTCAGTGTGGATATGTTTATTGAGGAAAATGGCAGGTGTAGAAGTCGAGGAAAAGATGAAGAGGTTAGAGCTGGGGTCTTCAGTGGGGAGGAAGCAGAGCTCAGAGGCTGGGAGATGACAAGGATGAGGAGGGAAGAGGACGGCACTGGAAGCAGGAGTGTCAATGGTGTGGGAGTATAGGTTGGAAACGACAATGAGGAATAATAAAGACAAACTCCACCTTTGAGTCCTGAAGTGCAGAGAATATGAGAATAAACAGCCTCCCTTGAGAGGGCTGCAGGGAGGTGGTGGCTCAGGACCAGAAGAGGAGGAAACATCCTGAGAAGAGGCTGAAGACATAGGGGATTGTGCTGACTAGTGCAAGAGTGCCAGAGTGTGTTGTACACTCTGGCAGGCAGTGGAGGGGAGGGTACAGCAGGTGAAGCAAGCAGGCAGGCCAGGTGAGGCAGGCAAGCTGTGGTGGGCAGGGAAACCCTAGCTCTCATGGAAGGCCAGCCTTGGCCATCCCTTACAAGTTAGGAGCAAGGGGATGCCTGGGTGGCTCAGTGGTTGAGCATCTCCTTTGGCTCAGGGTGTGATCCTGGGTCCTGGGACCGAGTACTACATCTGGCTCCCTCTGAGGAGCCTGCTTCTCCCTCTGCCTATGTCTCTGCCAATCTCTTTCTGTGTGTCGCTCATGAATAAATAAATAAAATCTTAGAAAAAAAAGCAAGCTAGGAGCAGTATCATCGCTCAGCATCATGCCCTCCATGCCACTGTGTCATCAGCCTGCCTGTCCCTCAATCTTGATGTATCTCATGGGGGTAGGCACTGGGGGACCAAAAGTCAATACTCTTTTCTTGGGCCCAATGCTGGTGTCAGGGGAAACCAGTGTGGAGAACTGTCTGAGTTAGAAGTGGGACTGGAAGTCTCATCCCCACCTCTAAGGAGATCCAGAGATACAGCCTAGAGACCTCTTGTATCTTCCTGCCAGTTCAGATAGGGCCTGCTGGTTCCCATGGCCCAGGGCTATGCCAGTTTGCCCCATGAGGAGTTTTCTGACCCCACTATGAGGGTAGAGACTCCATCTTGCTCTCAGGGAGGCCTCTCTGAGGGAGGAGGTTTGGAGAAAAAGAAGAAGGGGTAAAGCCAGCCACTAGGGAGCCAAGGATGGCTCTAAGAAAGACATGGGCCTGCTGGCCATTGTTCTTAAACATAATCAGTACCGAAGAAAGGAAAAGAGCCCAGCCCAGCCCCAGCCTATGTTTCTACGGTCCGGCACAATGTTTCCTTCTGGATTTCCCAAATGCGCTCACCTTAATTACACTTCAAGCATAAAAGTGTGGCATGAGGGTGAGGGATCATCAGACACAAAGTCCTCCAATTATTTTCTGTGCCTCATCTCCTATCATAACCTCAAATATGACCAGCCACTGCCTCTTCTCTATCTCAGAAACTTAGAACCTTCCCAGCTGATATTTTCTTTTCCGTTCCTTGGGACCATGGGCTGTAGAAGATTCGAGGAGCCCAGGGATGGAACACTCCCAGGTGACAGAAGAGGCAGTAATGACAGTTCTCCTGTCCCTCCGTTATCTAGCTCTCTGTAACTCTGTGCTCCTTGTTCTCTGCCTCAGGGGGAGATGAGCTACCTCCCGTGCTCACCCACCTTAACGTGGGGGTACAGCTCATATCATGGAGACAGGGAGGGGCAATGACTTAATATTTATCTGTGGCTCTACCTCTCAGGAGCCCCAGTCTGATGAGGGAGCCATGACTTCCCTGCTAGAGGACCCCCTGGGCCAACACGGGCTGGTCTAACCTGTAAGCAAAACACTTTGGAACATGCCCTTGAGTATGGAGTCAAGCTGCAGGGAGAAATAGAGTAACTTTGCAGGTAGGGAGAGCAGATCTCGCCCTGTGATGTGTCTTGTCATCTTCTCAGCAAAGTGGGGGCTGGTCACAGGCACCATGTTTCTGGGTTTGGATGGAGGTGTTTGGATCAAGTAACAAATTCAGTGCTGGATACAAGGGATCGAGTTTTCAGCCTACAGCTGTGGGTACCAAGAGGTCCTAAGACACATTACTGACTCGGCTGATGTTAACAGAGACTCAAACTGAGAGTGGCTCAAACAAGATAGATGTTCATTTTTCTCTTGTGTAGCAGTCCAGGTGTAAACAATTTGAAACCAAAATGGCACTAAGGACTCAGGCTTCTCCTGACTTGCTACTGTGCCTTCTCCACAGTCCTATTCTCCCCAGTAGGATCCAGGGTGGTTCACAAGGGCTTCCAGACTGTGGGAAGTGGTGGGGTGGGGATAAAGAGGAGCTGCTCCCCTCTTTTTAAGAACAGCCTCTTGAAATGCACACCTTGCCTTGCTCACACCCAATAGGTCAGAACTCTTTAGATACAGCGAACTCTTTAGCCTTCCCAGCAAGGGAGTCTAGGAAATGTAGTTTTTATTCCAGGCAGCCATGTATTCAGTAAACACTTTTTGTTCTACTGGAGAAAAGGAAAAATTATTACCAGGAGCCAAGTGGCAGTTCTGTCACATGAAACCCCAAGTGCACAGTAAAGAGGTTCTTATGTCTGTCTGCCCTGTACCTCTTCCCCCCCCCCCCCTGGGGCCACAAGGTTGGGCAAGTGACACAATCTGAGATAGTCATAGTAACGTGTCCCCTGGCCACAGCCATTGGTCCAGGACTGGGCACATGACTCGGGCAGAGCCAATCAGAGTTCTTCCTCGGGACTTTTTCCTAACCAAATCTGGGAGCATGGTGCAATTTCCTTTCTAGTCAGGGAACCAGGAGAATGCAATCCTGAAGCGCCCAGGTGACTTTCCCTACCTGAGCAAGGCAAAGCCTGTCTGCTGAAGAAATGGTGGGGCCTCCAGCCTCTGAGAGAGGAGAGAATGACCCAGCGAGGTGAGCAGGCCTCATTCTAGACTTCCCTGAGGCCTGCTTTATCCTTGGCCTGGTCGGGCCAGCTCGTCAATACCACCTTTTCGCCAAGCCCATTGGAGGTGGGCTTTGGCCATCTGCAACCTCCGGACTTATCACAGCACTGAAAGCGATGCTTTTTTTTCTGCCTGGGGGAATCGGTGGGGTGGAGGTGGAAGGTAGACACAACTGAGATCGACAACCTGGAAGAAAAGAATGTGGGCTCCAGCCCAGCCGCATCCTTCTCCTGCACATTTGCCCTGAGGCATCTTAAGGTTCCCACACACCATCTCACAGTACTGGCTGCTGGGTTTCTTTGCCTTTTCCAGTCCAGCTTGTTTCCTGCGAGGAGCCGGCCCAGCTGTGAGGAGGGGGCCCGCAGAGGGGCAACCCTCACAAAGGGCCCTTTCTCAGCTGGTCCAGGCTGTTATCAGCCAAACCTAAACTCTGAATCACCTGCATCCGTGGGCAGCCCCGTAGGTGGGGCTGCTTGATTCCCCTCTGGGCCTTCCTGCGTCAGGACCTGTGAGTGGGGGCGGCCTCTCAATAAAGGTTCATTGTTTTCTGTCCCCTCACGCTATCAAGGTTCTGTCCAAGACCTTCCTGAGCCCCCATCTTCCTATTCTCTTCACTCATCCCCTGGCCCTGACCTCTGTCCCTCTGGGCACCCGCCCATCCCCACCCCACCTTGAAGACCAGATAAATTCCTCAGGCAACATGTGGTGGAGGCTGAGGAAGGACGGGAATGTGCAGGAGCCTTCTCACTCCATCTCAGTCCAAATGAGGACCGAATCGGAGAATGTCCTGTACACCTGAACCTGTGACCTCCCCCCCACCCCCCAGTTCCCTGGGACCTCCTGAGTCCCATACCCACCACAGACAGCAACCAGGCTGTCTTGGGCCTGTGGGGTCACCCGGTGGCCATCCTTAGAACTGTCTGGCTCCCAACCTCTCCTCCATTTACTTTGTTTTCATTTGGGGTTTTGTGGGGATGGGGGTCACATACGTGCCCCAATCTCCATTTTCTCTCTGTTTTTGTTCTTTGATTCTATGTTTGTTTGTTTGTGTTTTTACTGTGGTTCAGTTCAGCTCACTCCTCCTCGGGGCGTCTGGAAAACCCAAATCACACGCCCTTGAATCTGCTTTTTTCATCTCCTTTCTAATAGCTCTACCCTAGTTACCTCTGGGGGTCCTTTCCCCACTGTTTACTCTGTCTACCCAAACAATCCAGGCTGACCGGAGTGTCAGGATGGAGCCAGGCCTGCCCCTGTGTCAAGAAAAAGGCAGATCGCACGTCAGAAAGATGAATTAGAATAGTGAAGAACAAAGGCTTTCAGCCTCTAAAGCCCTAGAGGAACAGCTCGAAGCTCCCTCAGAACGTCCCACCCATCTCCTTGTACTCCTGTTAAGAAACCTGCTTTCCCTCAAGCACCAGCTTTCAAGAGAAAATAAACAGACTTTTCTAGATCAGCATTATTATTTTTCCATTTCTACCTACAGGTCTTGCAATAGCAGCGTTCTCTTCTTTTCCCCCATGCGGGCGTGTGGCAGCCCAGCTTTGTGACAGGCATTTACCATCCGACCTAGAAGCCAGCCCTGTTCATGCCTCCGAGGCCTCGATTTTCTATTGGTTAATTGTCTGGAATGCCATTCCAGTTCGCAGAAACAAAGTTTTGAAATATAACTCACTGGTAAGCTGGGACTGCCTGATGGTAGACATTTAAGATAATGAGAGGCTTTCCAGGGCAAGAGGGTGGCTGCTTACTGTTGTTTTAGACAGGCTGATGCAGGAGAACTATCTGATTTACCAAGAAATGGAAATTTTGACACACACACACACACACACACACACACACACACACACCCCACTAGAAGCCTTGTGGCCTCCAGAATGGGCCAGGCCAGTGGGCTAAGGTAAGGGGGGAGGGTGATGCTGTGGACACAAAGACCAGGTAGAGAGAGTGTGAGAAGAGCTGACCTGAGTGCAGGGCACTGGAGAGAAGTCTTAGGACGGAGATTAGGACGGAGAACTGGAGAGACATACCCAACCAGCATTTATCAAGCACCTGCCACACGTCAGGAAGGACCCAACAGGAAAACATGTGGGTCCCCCAAGCAGACTAATAATTTTATGTCCCATCAAAATGTTATTCTTTCACTCTTAGTCCAACTTGAAGGCAGTGTAAATGGCCTCTGCTTAGAAGGGAGGCATGGACAGAGAAGGAGATCACCCTTGGCAACGCCCCACCTTCCCTGAGTGGTTCGGCTCTGCCCTCAAACTTTCTTTCTTTCTTTCTTTTTTTTTTTTTTTGCCCCCAAGTTTTCATGCTGCAATTAGACAAACAAAATCTTCTCAGAAACCCTGCCCCATCCTCCTTAGAAAACAGCTTAGAGACCAACTATTGTTATTCTAGCCTCTGTTCTTTTTGGGGTCCACCCACCACCCCATTGCAAGTAGCTCATTAAAGCAGCTTACTACACTGTCCCTTAGAGGGGTTCCAGGCATGGTTTTCTTCACCTCCTTACATTTCCAATGGTGTCTGGGTGCCTAGTAAAGACGGCACCCTAGCTGGCTGCGTGGCTGTCTGACCCCTGAAACCAGCCCTGGTGCTGGGCACTGAGCATGCTGTCACCCTGCCATAGAAGTAGCATGATCTCCATTCCACCTGCTGGAACTGAGGCTGGGGGAGCTGAGGTTAGCTGCCCTAGGAGCCCATGGCTGAGTCTCACCTTGGAGCTGAGATCTGAATTCAGGCTCGCCCGTGTTATTCCAAAGCCTGGGTCTTCACTCCCTCTCCCTCCCCCAGGAGAAAATGCAAAGAAAAAGCCTTCGAGAGCTGAAGGATGGGCCCTCTGAGGAGAGACACGAGGTGAAGGTTTGAACGGGAGCAAGCTTTGTAACAAGCTGTCAGCGACCCAGTGGGGATAGGGGAGCTGCCTGCCAGCTGCACTGCAAGACGGCCCCAGGGTGGGGTGAGCAGAGCCACTGGGGGGTCCCAGGGTGGTGCGGGGAGGGGGGGTGAAGAAGGCTTGGTGGGGGAAGCTCGTGATACAATCAGACCAGGGCCCTTCCTCCTCAAAAAGGACACTAGCAGCGTCCACTGACAGGACAAGGCGAGCCTGGGGTCTGGCCCAAAGAAGCTGGAGCCCAGGTGGATCTTTGCAGGAGAAATCTCTCCTTCTGCCTTGGATCCAAGGCTGCAGGATGTCATTCGGGCCAGGTGGAAGCAGGGTACCCAGCACCCTGGAGCTGGCCCCTTCTCTCATTTCCCTTCCCTTCAAACGCCCAGTCCAGGGGGGCGCGGCTCCAGGACGTGGCAGCCTGTTCCTGGCCTCCCCAGCAGAGGGCTCCAGAGCAGAGCTCAGGAGGGTTGGGCGGGGAAGGAATCCAGCCTCCCTCCCCAAAGGGAGGTACGTTTTGTTCGTTTTGTTTGGGAAGCACAGGGCCTTCCACTGGGCTCACAGGTGTCCAGGTATGCATATATGTGGGTGGTCTTTACTCCTGCACGGCTGTGTCTGCATTTCTGTGCACCAGGGTGGGTGGATGCAAGTGTGCAAAGTGCGTGAATCTGGGTTTGTTTGTATCTGCCAGCGTGTGTACGTGACTGCTTGTTTATAAGTATGTTGGGTACTTGGGCTGTACACGTGTGTTTACTCACTTCCTTGCACGCGCCGGCACTGCTCATGACCCCATGGGTCTGTGGGCGCCCCTGTGATTGTGCACAGGTATCTATGCTTGGGCTTGGAAGGAGAAAAGAGAAAAACAGGTGATAGGGATGTGCTGAGCAATCTCAACATTCTCCAGGACAGGGATGTCCCCTGTACCATCCCAGAGGTCCACAGAGTGTCCACAGTGCCCTGGCTGGTGGTTCCCGGCCCTCCTCAGCTTTGCTCCCTGCCCTGGGAAAATGAGAGACCCCTGGAACAGGTGCGGTAGGACCCACTTGGGGGTAGGACCCACAAGTCCGTCCATGTATGTGCTTGTACATAACTGTGACTTTTTTTTGATAGGGATTGAGATATTTTTTTCCTGGAGAGAAAAATGTTGACATGCCTTTGAAGGATCGTCTGCCCAGAAAATCCCCTGATGCATGAAGAAAGCGTGTCCTTCCCTTCTCTCTAACACACACACCCCTCAGAGGCCCAGGATCTCACCAAGTGTGGCATCTGGGCCCCTGAGGGCCTCACCTGTACCCCTTACCCAGTCCCATCCCTCATGGGACAAGGATCTGCAGGGCTGGGCCGCAGGACAGAGAACAGTCTCAGTTGTGTGTCTCCAGGCAAGTTTGACTCCCTGAGCCTGCTGCAGCAAATCACCCCCAACTGAGTGGCTTAAAACAAAACAAATTTATTCTCGTACAGTTCTGCAGGCTAGATGTCCAAAATCAGTCTGACCAGGCTGAAGTCAAGGTGTCAGCAGGGCCAGTTCTCCTGGAGGCTCTAGGAGACTCTCTGTCTCCTCGCCGAACTCAGCCTCTGGCACCCACCTGCATCTTTGGGTCGTGGCCCCTTCCTTCTGTCTTCAGAGGGCCTCACTCCAGTCTCTGCTCGGTCAACACATCACCTGACCCTCCTGCATCTCCTGATGCATCCTCCTGCATCACCTCCATCTCAAGCACCTTAATTCAGTCACACCTGCAAAGCCCCTTTGGCCATGTAAGAACATTCTCAGGTTCTGGGGTTACCTGGACGTGTTCTGGAGCTGTAATTCAGCATGTGGTCCTCTCTGGGCCTCAGCTGTAGTTCAGAGGGTCAGTCTCCATAGGCCTCTTGCCACTCTGACACCGGGTCACTGAGGCTCGGCCTTATTGGACCTTCGGTGAGATGGGCCTGGCCCTCTTTTCCTTTCACTGTTGAGTCTCTGGGACTCACGCAGTCTCCTCTGCTTCGTCAGAAGGGAAGCCCTGTCTACCCTGATCCAGCACCCCTTGGTCTATACCTGAGGGGCATCCCCAACCTGTGAAGAGTTCCTCAGCTCCAACTTAGTTTTGGATCTGAATTGTACCTTTCTTCAGGGCAAGGTCCTCAGCCTGTGGGGATGCCCCTCAGTCACATGGGGATAAGAATCCTGCACCCAACCCCAGGATGCTGGGTAGGTATCCAAAATGCCACCTGCTGGCATTTAGTGGGAGAGGCAGAGATGTGGGAACTCATTCCTGCAGCTGTCCCCACCGGATCAACCTCCCAGAGCTCTGGTCACAACCAGGACCACCCTGGTCACAGCCAGGACTTACAAGTCCCTCGCAGGGGAGCGTGAGAGAGGGACAATGCTGAGCCAGCCCCTGCAGTCCCATGGCACCCAGCTGGTCAGGCCGCTGCCCCCAGAGGCCTCTTGAGTGAAGTGCCTCTTTGAGCCAGACCTTCCTTCCCTCCTTCCTTCCTTCCTCTGATATATGTCAGACACAGGATGCAGCGTTAGAAATGGTCAGTACCCGCCCGCCCCACCACCACCCCCCTGGCCGCCTGTGAAGTCAGTGGGGAGACAGCCACCAAATACCCTTCCCAAGCCATGTGCTGAGCACTGGTCCCTGGAGTTCCCCAAAGCCCCGTGGAAACCAAATGAGTCTGCCTAAGGTGTCAGGAGGGCTTCCCCGGGCTGATGGTGCTGCATTTCACACCCCCAAACACGGAGTCCACCCACACATACCATGTATACCATCAAGGAGAGGCAGCCATGGTTTGGCTCATGCTGTTCCCACTGCTTGGTATTTTTCGGCTTCTTTCCTGGACAGCTCTGACCCAGGCTCCACTTCCTCCAGGAAGTCTTCCCTGAAGTCTGGAGAGGCTAAATCCCCTCCTTGATGCACCCCACAGAGAGCCTTATCATATCTAGATGAGGGACTGATTTTACCCTATAGACAAGAGAGGCCACTGCCCTGGAGGGGCTTAGCATGAGAAAGGAACAACATTAGTGAGATGGTGTGGGCTCCTTAGCCTGCTTTTGAAAAGCTGGTGGGCTCCTACAGTTCACCCAGTCTACCCCAGTCCGTCCCCCTCTCTGCCGAGGGTGCTGAGGCTGCTTTCACAGCTTGTGCTGTGGTGCTGGGACCAGAAGTCCCCGCTCCTGCTTTTAACTCAACGCCCTTTCCATGAACCATCCTGTCCCGAGAGTGGCCATGTCCTGGCCACCTCTGTGTCCACAATGCTTGCTGAACTGACATGAGGGGAGGAAGCATGGGAGACCTGATCCCACCAGCGACAAGTGCCCAGAAAGCACATCGTGTTCACGTCACTATCTGGTCCCATAATGGCTTAACTGCCAAAGGGGTGCCCAGATTTCCCATGAGTCCTTCCATGGCAGAGATGTTCGAAGAAGGATCTGGATCCGAGTTCTGGCTCTGCCTCTCATGACCCCGTGTGACCTCGGGAGCTGCCATTTCCTCATCAGCAAAATGGCGGCAATGGCTGGACATGTCTCGTGGGTGTGTTTGGACCACTAAGTAAGATAACTGTGCAAGAAGTCTTCAGTGCTGTGGCTGGCACGCGGAGATCCCTGGGAACGGTGACTCTCAATACGATTCCCTGTCATCCAAGCCCCCACCATTCCCTTGCCATGCGCCCATTCTTTGGCCTCAGACTTTTGGAATGGCGGACCCAATCTGATTAAACTGATTCATGCTGATCTAACCCTACCCGTAGTCCTACCCAAAGGGATTCTGATTCACTAGGTCGGGGATGGGTCCCCAAACTCATTTTTATTAAACATCCTGGGTGATCCTGATGTTTTAACCAGGTTTAGGAGCCACTAGAATTAAGTAGTGATGGGATTTTATTTTAATAAAGGCCAAACTGTGCCTCCAAAGATGGAGGGTTAGCTTAGAGATACCTTCCATGGCCTCTGGGACCACAGCAAGTGGGACCTTTTCCCTTCCCACGGGGAGAGTGGCATTCCTCCAGAGGAGCTCTGCTGGAAGGGGTGGGGGCAGCACCAGCTGTGTCCCCTCCTGCAGCTGTTTCAGTGCCATGGCCCCATGGAAATGACTCTGAAATTCATTCTCCACGTCTCCGAGAGCTGAGCCAGGTGGCTGCTGGCTGGAGGGGCTGACCCACCAGACGAGAGGAATAGGCCCACCCACCTCCACTTAGCACAGAGCTCCCCCAGACCCTGCCTTCCTGGCCCAACAAGTGCCCTTTGTCTCAGATCAGTTCATGCCTTCCCGTGGGGAGACTCCCTTTACTCGGTGTCCAGAAACACCCCACTTTGTTTCTGCAGGTTCACCCAGAACCGTTTGGATCTGGAGGGTGGTCATGGCTGGATCTCACCCTGGGCCCAGGGACGGCCTGAGGCCTGAGACAGAGCTAGCTGCTCTGGGAACGTGTGAAGCTAGAAAAGCTATCCATGGGGACGAGTATGGCCCTGGCATGCTCACTCATCCCCGCGAGGGATGGGGGGGCTCCCCCCCCCTCACATTGGGGATCTCAGCCTTTTTATTAGCTGCGGGGAGGTGCAGGAGCAGAGCTTTGGCTGAGGAAGAAGGGAAAGGCCCAGAATGAGAGCACTGTCCTCTGCCAAGGACACAGGACTGTTGACGTGGGAGAGATGGGTGCAGCCTCTGGATGGAATCCATGGTGAGGAGGAAATGGTTTTCACTGAAAAACAAAGTTGAAAAACAGTTTACTGAAGGGAAGAGAAAGAAGGAAAAAAAAAAACCCTCAAACTGTCTGATCATCAAAATCACCTGGGTAGTTGGTTAAAAATATAAATTCCAAAACTGGTTCCAAGTCAATAAAATATTATTCTTGGTAGCTCTGGGTTTCTTTTCCTTGTGGTTTAAAAATGTAGATCCCTTGTCAATTATCTCTCCGTGAAGCTGGGGGGAAATGAAGTTACCCGTGAAAAGCAGTAGAAGAGCTAAAATCAGTTGCATAACAAGAAAACTTTTCAGCAGGGGTTGTGTGGAAGAGGAGGCTGGGAAGGAAAGCTTTACCTTTCCTAACTGGACCTCACTCTCTGAACTTGAACCATTAATCACACAATAAGCTCTGTTCTATAATTAAGGGAGACCCAGCCATAGGAAATAAAATGAGACCCAATCTTTTAAAAATGTGGATTTCCTGGGGCACCTGGGTGGCTCAGTTGCTTAAGCGTCTGTCTGCCTTTGGCTCAGGTCATGATCCCAGGGTTCTGGGATCGAGCCCCGCATGGGCTCCCTGCTCTGGGGGGAACCTGCTTCTCTCTCTTCTGCCTCTGCTTGCTTGCTCACTCTCTCTGTCAAATAAATAAATAAAATCTTTATAAATAAATAAATACATGGATTTCCACTCACGTAGCTTAGAAGGCACTGGGGCAAGTGGGTGTCAGGGGCGAAGGGAATCTTTATGGAATCCACAATGTGGATTATGTTTCTAATCTTTCCATTGGGCTTGGGGCAGAAGAGAGGGAAAGAGACACAATAGGATTGGGCGAATATAAAAATCCTAAATGCAACTTGTCTCCAGCCAGGCTGGGTCTTCCTCTAGATGCATCTGTCTTCCTCTCCTTCTAGTTCAAATGTCCTGAGTAAGTGGTCCCTCTCACCTTTCTGTCCCCTTCAGTCCCCTCCGAGTGCCTCCTACCTGTCCTGCAGTGTGGCTGACTGCCCCAGCGTTCTCTTCTCACTGTCTACTTTCCAGGGCTCATCTGGTCCCAGGGATCACCCCCAAATGAAGGCCGCAATATCCAGCTGCCACAGGGTCCCCCTGCTCCCTCTTCAGGAAACCACTATTTCTCTCCGAAGTGCATTTCTCACTTTCCCCGCCTGCTGACATCTGGCTCGCTTGTTCATTTTTCCAAAGCCCAGCTCAAATGTCACCTCCTTCAGGAAGCCTTCCCAGTCTCTCATGCCATATCCTTGTTTTTACAGTTTCATTTCCTTTTCGATTAATGAACTTTATCTTGAGTGGTTTTAGGTTCACAGCAAAATTAAGTTGAAAGTACAGAAAGTTCCCGTATAGCACTTATTTTTCAGATGCGTGTGACCAGCTTTTATTATTATTATTATTTTTAAAGATTTTATTTATTTATTCATGAGAGAGAGAGAGAGAGAGAGAGAGAGAGAGACATAGGCAGAGGGAGAAGCAGGCTCCCTGCAGGGAGGCCAATGAAGGACTTAATCTCAGGACACCAGGATCAGACCCTGAGCAGAAGGCACGCGCTCAACCACTGAGTCACCCAGGCACCTGATATATGCAACTTCTATGTGTTCAATTATATCTCAATAAAGCTGGAAAACGGAAGAAAGAAGGAAAGAAAGGAAAGACAAGAAAAGGCAGGCCTACCTCACAAAATTGTTGAGAAGAATAAGAGAAGACTGTGTGTCTCTCATGAATAAACAAAATCTTTCCAAAAAAGTTGCATATATCTACGGTGTGCAGCACGTTTGCATACATGTATACACTGTGAAATGATTGTCGCGACAAAGCTAATTCCCACACCCACCACCTCACAGTCTCCTTTGTGTGTGTGTGGAAACAATTGAGGTGCTCTCTCTTAGCAAATTTCCAGTATCCATCATATAGAATTACTAAGTATAGTCACCTGCTGTACCTTAGATCTCCAGAGCCTATTCCTCTTATAACTGAAAGTTCCTACCCTACGACCAGCAGTTCCCCATTTCCCCCACCCCGCAGTCCTTGGCAACCTTCATCCCACTCCCAGCTTCTATGAGTTGGGCTTTTTTATCGCACATCGAAGATCATCTGATATTTGTCTTCCTCGGTCTCGCTTATTTTACTTAGCGTGACATCCTCGAGGGTTAGCTGTGTTGTCACAGATGACAGGATTTCCCCGCCAGCTTGTTAGCTCCGCCTACCCGCTGGCCCCACGGGGTTGTGAGCCTCTGTGAAGTAGCGTCGTGGCCTGGTCAACCTTGGACAGTCAGCGCCCAGCATGGTGGGACGGAGCTCTAGAACATACGCTCCCTTCACGGCCTTGATATAAACACCCAGTCAGGTGGTAGAACCAGGCCCTAGCCCTCTGCTACTCTGTTGTCTTCGGCCACAGCAAGATCCCTTAACCCTAAAGGTTCCTGACAACAGATGACAAGTGTCTTGCATGATGTCTGTGGCCCAGTGGGAGCTCCCTCATGTCTTGGGGACGCTGCTAGCTCTGTGACCTCATTCCCTACACTGTCCATGGCTCCCTCCTTCCAGCCATACTGCCTCAGGACCTTTGTACTTGCCACTCCCTCTGCCTTGAAGGGCTTCCTCCAGATGCCCATGGGGCTTATTCCTTCAGTTCATTCAGGCCTTTGCTTAAATATCAATCCAGAGAGATCTTTGTGGATTATCTTATCTCAAAGTCACCCTTCCTTTACTCTGCTTTGTTTTCTTCACAGCTCTTGACCTCATTGGACATAATAGCATTGGGCCAGTTTCCCATGGGATGCACCCCTCTGTGGTTTGGCAACACTGGCCAGTGGAGAGTGACCTCGAGTCCTGTCTCTGAATCCCCAATCCCATCCTATCTCTCACATTCTGCTGGCTTCTAGGCCTCAGATGCCCCATCTGAAGAGCAGGTGGGTGACTCTTACCCTGTATACTCCCCAAGGAGTCATGACAATGGAAAGAAATCCTCACAGAGGGGCTTCTGAGTGGGCTTGATGCCCCCACACCCAATGTCAGGAGCCCCCAGTAGAGTTTACATAAGCTTTGTACTGACCACCAAGCCCAGGACAGCAACTGCCCCTCTCTGAGCTCCCTCTGTTTGGCTGGCCACTGCTCACCCCTCAGACTCCAGGAGTTTCTGAGAAGTTGGGGGCTTGAAGCAGCCATGTGGCAGCTGCAGGCACTGGGCCCAGCCAGGGAACACCAAAGACTGCTGGCTTCAGACTCTGCCCAGGCTCTAAGGACAGTCCCACTGGGTGGATGGAGGGGGTGCACCTGGATCCCTGGAACCTTCTGTGGATCTCAGAACATGTAGCCAACATGGTAAAGCACTGCTCTGGAGGTTTTTTGTTTTTTTGTTTTTTACTATTTTTGTTCAAATTTATACAATTTAGCAAGCATGTATTGATTGGAGATGCCAAGAACCTTGCAGACATTCGCATCCTTGACTTGGTGATTCCATTTCTAGAAATATTTGTCCTAATGAAATATTCAGAGATGTATGCAAAAATATATGTGCAATGATGTTATTAAATTATTCTTTATAATAGCAAACATTTTGGAAATAGCTTAAATATCAGTAGAAGATTTGTTTTAAGAATCAGTGCACCATGCAATGGGATAGCATGGAGCCATTTATAATTTGTTTTCAGGGATGCCTGGGTGGCTCAGCAGTTGAGCGTCTGCCTTTGGCTCAGGGCGTGATCCTGGGATCCAGGATCGGGCCCCCATTGGGCTCCTGGAGGAAAGCCTGCTTCTCCCTCTGCCTGTGTCTCTGCCCCCTCTCTCTCTCTCAGTGTCTCTCATGAATAAATAAAATCTTAAAAAAGAAATAAATAAAAGTCTATTTTAATGATCCAGAAAAATTCTTATAATGCAATTTATATAGGAAAAAAATCAGAATTTTATATATTTATGTGTGTGTAAGTGACTTTATATCCATACATAAAATCAGAATTTTATGAGTGTATCCATACAAACATATGCACACAATATTTTCCTGATTTTATTGAAATGTGTGTATATACCTTAATGTTTATCTCCATTCAGTGTGATGATTATGGGATATTTTCATTTTTTTAGATTTTTAAATAGTTTTTATGATGAGTCTGTATTCATATTACAATTTTAAATACTATTCTTTTTTCTTTTTTTAAGTAGGCTCCTCACACAGTGAGGAGCCCAATGCAGAGCTTGAACTCACAATCCTGAGATCAAGACCTGAGTCAGATGCTCAACTGACTGAGCCACCCAGGTGCTTCTATCTTTTAATGGGAGAAAATAATTCACTGATTCCCCATCATGAAGAATGTGGGTGGAATGTTGTCAAGAAAAGCTTAGAGATATCAAGTAAATGCATTTACTCTTCAAGTCTGGAAGCTTCTTAGGTTCTGGGAGCCCTTTTATGTGTGTGAGGCATTGAGTCCTCTGAGATGAATGCTGTGGCTTGGTGGTGCACTGGGGTATTTTTATCAGAAGCGTGGACCGAGGACTAATGTTCTTTCCCCTTACATCATGGTGGGTCCCATCTGAGAAGGGAGGTCATTCTCAAGGTCATGGCCTGAGGAAAAATGGATCTTTCAAAGTGCAAAGTGGACCTGGGAAGAAGACGCTAAGATTAAGATGGGACAGAGGACTCTGGGGTATAGGGCCTCTATTCCCTCACAAACTTCCCCAGAAGACCATCGCAGGCAAGACCTGTGAGCCCTGGGTGGGGGCCTGGCTGAAGTGGGACTGGACACCCTTGCTTGAGGAAGTCTGGTAGTTTCATAGTTCTTCCAGGCAGTGCGTTTCTGTTCCTGTTGTCTTCCCTCTGGGTTTAGTAACACCATCTGGTACATCTTCCCAGGTTTCTTAGCTGTGCTCTGCCAGAAGAAGCCAAAGCCTGGGCTTCTAGCTGTGCTTGGTCTGGAGAATTGAAAGGACAGTGGCCTCCTTGGGAGGGCCAACCATGGGAAGGCAGTGAGACTGAAGAAATTGACCCAAAGAAGTTTGGGGGGTGCAGATGACACTGAGGGTGATTTGATCCAGTGGTCCCTCCTGCCTAGAAAGTCTTCTCCCTGAACTATATCTTGGAGGCCCCGGTTTATGCAATAATGACAATAATAACTTCCAACATTTGTGTCATTTATGTACACATAAGTGCATGACTCGTCTAGAAAAAGTGAAAAATTCAGATAAGCAAAACCAAAGAAAAAAACAAAAACTCTAAAATTATCTCACAACCGGTCAATGTTTTGGGGTATAATCTCGCAACATCTTTAATGAATCAACATTTTCCCCCAGTTTATTTTATATATTTATTAGCTTTTTATTTTCTGCTTATTGTGTTATATAAACATTTCTATGTCCTAAAGTGTACTCAAGCATCATCTTTTTTTAAAAAAGATTTATTTATTTATTTATTTATTTATGAGAAAGAGAGTGTGGGCAGGGGTAGGGGGTGGACAGAGGGAGAGGGACAGAGAGAATCCCAAGTTGACTCTGAGCTGAGCACGGAGCCTAACTCGGGGTCTCAATCCCAGGACCCTGGGATTATGCATGACCTGAGCCAAAATCAAGAATCGGACACTCAATGCCTGAGCCATTCATATTCCCCCTAAGCATCATCTTTTAAAGGCTCATTGTATTTTATTTTCTGGATGGTTCAGAATTTATTTAAGCAATCCCCTCTTATTGAACACTTAGGTTGCTTCCAGTTTTTCAGGTTTATAAATAATGCAGTGAAGTACAACCCCATAGCTAAATCTTTTTTTAAATGGATTTTATTTATTATTATTATTATTATTATTTTAAAGATTTTATTTATTTATTCATGAGAGACACAGAGAGAGAGAGAGGCAGAGACACAGGCAGAGGGAGAAGCAGGCTCCAAGCAGGGAGCCTGATGCGGGACTGGATTCCGGGACTCCAGGATCACGCCCTGGGCAGGAGCTAAACCACTGACCACCCAGGGGTTCCCCCGTAGCTAAATCTTTTTTTTTTTTTTTTTTTTTTTTTTTCCGTAGCTAAATCTTAACACATCCTTGTGTATTTCCCCAGAATAATTGTCAGGAATAACTCCTTAAATTAAAGGATGCTAGGTTTGGTTTCCATCCCTGTGTAAGCCCTGGGAAGGCAAGGTTATTTAGAAGGTCCTAGAGCTGAGTCCTGCACACAGAGCTCAGAGCCCACCAGCCCCCAAGTCTGCATGCTCCATGTGCTCCATACCATCCATCTCTCCTCTCCCCACCCCACCCCCAGGCTTGGGGCTCACCCCAGAGGATGAATTATACCTCTCTGCTGGACATGAGGCCATTTGTCTTGTGCTCTGGAATCCTGAAGAGATAAAATCTGGGTAGAGCACATTTATTTATTCAACGTGGTTCTGGGCAGATGAGCCCTACCCTTAGGGATCACCTCCAGATCAGGGTTAAGAGTTTACAGAGAGAAGGAGCAGGTCACAAGATACAGATCAGCTCCAGGGTGTGCCCCATGTGGGCCTGAGGAGGCCTCATTCCCCACCCAGGGCTCTCCCTAACCCCAGCTCCAACTTCCCAAATACCCTCCTTGAGGGCCTTCAAAGATCCAGGGTTCTCTTGTGTTCAGACAACCAGAGTACACCTCCTAACCCTATGCACTCCCTAAACTTTGTGACACATCTTTGACTCCTGTCAAGTATGGCATTTCTCCAGCTATTGTGCAGAAAGCATGCATCCTCTCTGCCAGGGCTCCCAACCCCTGACCCTCATCAGATCACCAGAGGAGCTTGGTAAATATTCAGAAACACAGATTCTGCAGGTCTGGAGAGATGCCCAGGAACCTATATTCTCACAAAGGGTGGTCCTCCTGACTCTTCCCACAGAGCTATCTTCCCATCCCTCATCTCTGCTGATGTGGGGACACAGGGTATCTGGCCCCTGGGTCGAGCAGGCCCATGGCAGGCAGAGAGAAGCAGATGGCTTCAAGGCTGCCTCCTCAGGTAACCTAAGTTCAGGAGGCTTGGCAGCCCAGTTGGTCTCTCCTGGCAAGGGGACTTGGCAGCGCCAACCTGAACAGCCGCACAAAGCCATCCTCACAGCCTCTCCGGCCATGAGTCCCCAGGCGCTCGCTTGCCAGGATGCACAGGCACGCCTCTGGCCAGCCAGGCCTGCAGGGGTTTGTGGCCGGAGAATCAGAGTATAGTCCTGGGCTCCTGTGGACACTTCCTCTAGAAGGCGCTGGTGGCAACAGCACACTGGGTCTGAGGAGAAAGGGCCTCTGTGGGCCAAGGTGTGTCTGTGTAGACAGAAGCCCACACACGCCACCCCCTTCCTGGGCCCCTGGGTCTCTCCTGTGCCAGCCCAGGGGTGCTCAGGAGGGTCAGATCCTTTCCCACAACTGTCTCTACCCCATAGTGGAGGCAGGAAGGGAAGCCTCCCTGTTTCTGCACGGGAGCCTCTTGGGAGCCCCTGGGACTGTGGTGGGTGGCGTAATGACCCAGAGGTCCCTGTGGGCAGGGACCCCACAGATGCCCTGCTCAGTTCTAGCCATTCCCAGTTTCTGGACTTTCATAATAAAAACAATTTGTTGAATGTACAACAAAATTCATTCTCTGTCTCAGCCTGTGGTAATTCCATTCCTTCTATTGCTCAGATCAAAATCTTGGAGTTGTCCCTGAATCTTTTCTCTCAGGCCTCACATCCCATCTGTCAGAGAATCCTGTCGGCTGGATTCCAACTCCTTCCCGAACCCAACCACCTCTCACCACAGGGGCCTGACAGGACCTGGTGATGACAGGGGCGGGGCTGGTCCAGGGTCAAGCTGTGTCACTGACCCTCATGTGTGCCCAGTAGCCTTCTGTCCAAATTTGATTTCATTACAACTATTCTTACCCAGAAAAGCATGCAAAATGAGATTCCTTTTGTGTATCTTTTACATGGTATCACAAATCCCTGCGAGTTCTTCAGATCTCCTGTCTTAATTTGGGGTTTCAAAATCTACCATCCTCATAGGGGCTCCTCTTCAGCATGGGGACTTGGGGCAGTGAGCCAGGTCAAGACACTCAAAAATCGGGCAGCCCCAGTGGCGCAGCGGTTTAGCGCCGCCTGCAGCCCAGGGCATGATCCTGGAGACCCGGGATCAAGTCCCATGTCGGGCTCCCTGCATGGAGCCTGCTTCTCCCTCTGCCTGTCTCTGCCTCTCATTCTCTCTCTGTGTTTCTATGAATAAATAAAAATCTTAAAAAAAAAAAAAAGACACTCAAAAATCTGGGGGCCCCTGTGAGAGGCTGAGACCAGGGCCAGTGAAGCCCAGTCTCACAGTACCCTGCCCTGCTTGGAACCTGCTGGGGGATGATTCCGCTGCCGCAAGTGTGTGATGATACAGCAGATGCGCACGAATGACATGGAGCTGGGTCCTCTCCTGGGGGGACACCTCTGCCTCGAGTTGTCAGCAGGAGAGGGCCCCCCCTCAGAGCTTGTATCAGGACCTGTCTTCCTTTTTCTTTTTTTTTCTAAAGATTTTATTTATTTATTCATGATAGACAGAGAGAGAGAGGGAGGCAGAGACACAGGCAGAGGGAGAAGCAGGCTCCACGCCAGAAGCCCGACGCGAGACCCCATCCCGGGTCTCCAGGATTGCGCCCTGGGCCAAAGGCAGGTGCCAAACCACTGAGCCACCCAGGGATCCCCAGAACCTGTCTTCCTATGTGACTCCAGGCTCCGTGCTGGGTGAGATGGACAGAAAAGGGTTTTTCCTGGGGATCTAGGGTGTGTGAGGTGTATGTGTGTCGGACTGCCTCCCCAGGCTCCTCCATCCCGGAGGTGACAGTAACCAGGTGCAGCTTCTCCCTGTCACTCTCCTATCACATCTCCACTCAAGGTCAAGGTCTACAGTGAGCCTTAGGTGGCAGCACCCCCAGACCGGTTTCTGCTTGGTCTTGCTTTGCAGGCTACTGCCATTGGAATGGACTCGAGCAGCCCTACGTCAGGGCTTGGAGCAGCCAGGCCATCTTGTCCAAGTGAGCATTTGGGCCTCAGAAAGGAGGAGGCACCAAGCCCATGTCACCCAGCAGGGCAAGGGCAGAAGGGAATGGAAGCCAGATGTGCTTTTTCAGCTGAGAAAGGGGGCGGGGCCAGGAGGGAGGAGGAGCTGGAGCTGGGAGCTCTCCTCACCCCACTCAGCCCTTGAGGCCTGCCCAAGCCTGCTCGCTTGCCTCCTCTGTCTTCCTGAGCCCCCAGGGCCTGCCAGAGGCTTCTCCCCTTCTGCTGCCTCGTATCCATCTTCCGGCTCCTCCCTCTGGCTCGCTGCTTTTGCAGACTCCAGCCAAGGGAGCGAAGCTGGTAGGGAGAAGGGGGTCTGTGGCGAATCAGCCAGACTGCCTTCCTGCCAGTCAGGCTGCCGTCCCCTTGATGGACTGCCTAGAGGCACCTTCCCCATCCTTCCCCACTCCCCCCCCGTGCCCTCCCCACCTCCGGGGCCCCCAGCCCTGACTCAGCCCATAAATTACCTGGGGATGGTGCTGACTCAGCCAGGAAGCCCAGAGCCCTGCTCCTCACCCCCAGGCCTCAACTCCACAGCTGGCTCTCATTCCGGAATGCTTGGTCCCCTCCCCTCAGGAAATTCCTGGAAAATATCAGACTTCTTCGAGGGGAGATCTCCCAACCACAGCCACAGCAGGGAAGGGAGCCACTGCAGCCTCATCCATCATCCTGCCGCCCCGGCTCTCCTCCCCAGCTGCTGTGTTTGTGTGGGGCTGAGCATGGAGGTGCCAGTTCCCATGAAGGGACAGGCACATGGCTGTGGAGGGACCATGGGGCAGGGAAGAGGCGGTGGGGCCAGGAAAGATGGTGAAACCTGATAAGTGGTGAGGTGGAAAGGATGCTCCAGGCTCAGGGAATGGCTTGAGCAAAGCGGGGATGGGGTGGGGGGCAGTGGCAAGAAGCCTGTCTGTATGTGGGGTCTGAGGGGAGTAGGAGAATGATGGGCCTCAAGGGGTTGCAGGCAAGCCCCGAGGAACACGGGTGCCTTAACATCCTCAACCTACCCTGGGCTCCTAGGGCCTGCTCAGACCTAGGGGCTGGGGCGGGGTCTCTGCACCATCACACTCCAGTCAGATGGTGGTGGCAGGGCTCCCGCCCTCGAGGAGTCCCAGCCAAGGCACGTGGCTTTGGCATCAGGGCGCCCTGGGTCTAAGGGAAGGACAGACATCCCAGGCCCTTCCTGCCTCCTCCGGACCCCCCTTGAATACTTTCTTTGGAAAACCCATTCGTTTATGAGGGAAAGCCAAGTCCAGTCCACAGATAACACGTCTCTTTTTTTGGCCGCTTCCCCTCAGACAATAACAACTTTTTAAAGTACAAAAATTCCTGCCCAACTTCCCCCAAGGAAGGATGGCTGAGTGATGTGGCTGTGGCCATGGTAACAGAGGCACGAAGGAGAGAAACAAAGTGCACTAGCTGCCCTGGGGGGTGGGCAGTGGGGGCAGCTGTCCTGAGCACCCGGCCCCTGGCCCTGGGGGGGGGGGTCCCCCGAGTTGCCAGCATTCAGTCACCTTCCCTGGGGATAGCAGTTCTGCAGGGCAAGGCAGGGAGACAGGAAGGTGGAGACGGTGCCAGCCAAGCAAAGGAGGGAAAGAGGGAGACCAGAAACACAGAGAAAAGTCCTGGAAAGCAAGGATGGGTCTCAGCTCCTCGAGCACCCACAGCTCTGAAGCCGGGCAAGCGGGCAAGCGGCTTAATGATACCTGGTATTTACCGGTGGGAGGAGGGAGGGAGTGTAGTCCGTGATCCCCAGCCTGGACTAAAGGCCTCTGCAGTCCCTCCTGGCCCGTCAGAGCCCGAAAACATTTTATCGATATTCTCAAGTTGCGTGTTGGACGGCCTGACCCCACTCTAGGCCCCGGAGAGAGGTCTGCTCCAGTCACTGCGGCCTTACAGCACCTGGAGGGCGCCCCTCCCCTTGATGACTGTGCCAGGTGCGAAAGGAAGAGGGCAGAGCTATGGGCCAGAGACCCGACAGGCCAGCCCTGGGATTTGGCCTCTGGGGAGACTCTCCTGTGTGCCCGCCCCTGATCTCCAGCCCCATGCAGGAGACTGTCCTGTCCCTGGAGCCCCAGCTGGGGTCGGGCAGGCAGGGAGGGCTACCTCTGTGAGCCCCCCGCCTGGGAGCGGGGCAGGGCCCTGCCTGCACAGCTGGCCGGTCCCGTAAGGGTGACGGGCATCCTGCCTCATTGTCACTGGCCCAGCCGCACTTCCAGAAATTCTTCCTGCCAGTAAGAAGAGGAAAGAGAAGCCTGGACAGCCACTTGGGCTGCCAGGAAGAGGGTGGGCAAGTGGGAACCAGGTTTCCCACAGCTCTCACGGGCCAAGCCGGAGCTCTGGGGCCTCCTGCCTGGGGCCCAAGGGCCGGCTTAGCCCTGGGACAAAAGTAGGCCCCCCTGCCTGAGCTGTCAGAGGAACTGACCATAGAACTGGGTTCCCGGTGTCTGGATCTAGCCAGGCTGTGTTTATGGCTGCAAAACAGAGATGAGAAGAAAGAAAGCGTGCAAATCTCTGGGCTTCCCACAGACCTTTTCTAAATGTGGGGGTCACGAAAGCCTAAAGCTCATATTCAGTCCAAAGTGATAATTGTCTCACCTTTTATTTCAGTGTCCAGCCTCACAGATCTTGAGGGGGAGACATAGGAAAAAAAAATTATTATTATTATTATTCTCCAGTATAGCATTTTCCTAGTGTGTTCTGCACAGCACCAGCCCACAAGAGTAATTCTTGATAAAACAGGTAGGTTTGCAGAACTCAGCACATCAGCTACCCTCTTTAAGACTCCCAGCACACAACATGAATATTAAATTATCAAAGAAATCCTGCAGAGACTCAATTCACTTTAGTTAATCCAGTGTTTCTTAAATGTATTCAACCATAGAACCCCCTTTCCATGAAGGAGACTTCCCAGAAACACATTTTGGGGAATGCTACATCAAAGCTTTTGATAAGTGGTTTTCTTTTCTTTTCTTTTTTTTTTTTTTGTTAAAGATTTTTATCTATTTATTCATGAGAGACACACAGAGAGAGGCAGAGACACAGGCAGAGGGAGAAGCAGGCTCCCTGTGGGGAACCTGATGTGGGACTCAATCCTGGGACCCCAGGATCATGCCCTGAGTCAAAGGATCATGCCCACACTCAGGAGCCCCAGTGAGTTGTTTTCTAGCTGTTCCAGCCATGGTACCACAAGGGTGGTATGAGGGAAAGGGGGAAATGAGTCAGCTGGACTCTGGGTCTCCATCCCACCCCACCCACCCCAATTCAAGCAATAGTTCCTTTATTCTGCTGGCATTGGGTTTCTGATAATATATTTTTATTTGACGAATGACCTCTACTGCTAAGACTAAATTTGAGAGCCAATGCTCTGTGGTTCTTCATGAACATATGAAGAAAAAGAAAAGAAGAGGTGGAATTGGTGGGGTAGGGAGCAGAATCTAGAAATAAAAATAGTGACATCAAATGGCTATAGATCAAACAGACCAGGAACACAGGGTAGGAGGAAGTCATCCCAGGTGTGAACCTCAGGATGCTCTGTCCAGGTATTTCTAATTCCATTTTACAGATGAAGAAACTGAGATAGAAGGAGTTGAGCTCTGGGCCCAGGACTCTACCTAGATCCCTGACCAGGTATCTTGCCATACTTCCCCAGTCCTGGGGCTGGAAGAGGGGCTCCTACCCTCAGAAAGCTCCCAGTTTCGTGGAAGAGGCAAACCTTGCCCATCAAAGAATGGCGAGTGGAAGCAGTACCAGTGCAGAGGCAGCGTCCCTGTGGTTAGGGCAGAAGAGAAGGCCTGGGGCTCAGGAAGGGGCTCAGGAAGGCTTCTCTTCGAGATCCGTAATTGCCACAGAGCCTGGTGGGATTCTGCTATACATGGAAACTCATTTCTGTTTTCTTCTTCTTCTTCTTCTTCTTCTTCTTCTTCTTCTTCTTCTTCTTCTTCTTCTTCTTCTTTTAGATTTTATTTATTTATTCATAGAGACACATTTATTCATAGAGACACATAGATAGATATTCATATCTATTCATAGAGAGAGAGAGGCAGAGACACAGGCAGAGGGAGAAGCAGTCTTCACACAGGGATCCCGATGTGGGACCCAGTCCAGGGTCTCTAGGATCAGGCCCTGGGCCGAAGGCGGCGCTAAACCGCTGAGCCACCCAGGCTGCCCTCATTTCTGTCTTCATTTCTGGAGATTTCTTAGCCATTGTCTCTCTGAATATTGCCCCTCATTCTTTCCAGTCGCTCTTCCTGGGATTCTACTTGGCATGGGTTGGACTTTCTCATTCTATCCTCTGTACCTCTCCCTCCTCCCTGTTTTCCATTTATTTCCGTCTTTGTGCTGCATTCTTGGTACATTCTCAGGTCTCCTTTTCCAGCTCTGTCACCTGTATTGAGTTGTAAATTTCAACAATAATTTCTTATTTCGGAAGTCCTACGGTCTGGCTTTTAAAACTCAAAATCCAAGAATTCTAGCCTATTCCCTCAGGCAACCAGTGCTTTGTAGGCAAGACCAGACTTCCCACCTGGAGTCCTGAAGCTGTTGTCCCACTGGGTCCCCTTCGTAACCCTAGGGGCCACGCCTATGCTCTCGGTCTCCTTCTCCGTGGGTGCCCAAAGCAAACTAGCTACAGGAAGTGGAAGGATCTCAGCAGTGCAAGATGTTGGGGGGAAGTCTACTTGCAATCTCATACAGTAGATACTACTGTTACCATAATTTTTAAAAATATTTTTATTTATTTATTCATGATAGACACAGAGAGATAGAGGCAGAGACACAAGCAGAGGGAGAAGCAGGCTTCCCCTGGGGAGCCTGATGTGGGACTCGATCCCAGGACTCCGGGATCATGAGCTGAGCCAAAGGCAGATGCTGAACCACTGAGCCACCCGGGCACGCTTGATGATCATTATTATTCCACCACCACCTGTGTAACCTTGGGAATGTCCTATCCCTCCCTAAACTTCCACTTCTCACCTGAGGCTACACCAGATCAGCCCATTCTAACCCTGATTCTTTTCCACATCAATCTCTTGAATGAAGCTGCCCCTCCCTGCTCTGCCTTGTCCTTGGCCTTTTCCTGGTCCAATGAAAGGTCTAGGTGGGCAGAGGCCAGGCCCTGATAACAGCCCAACAAGACAGCAGAAGCCCCTGGGCCAGGGCGTGGGAACCAGCGGGAGATGCTGGGAGAGGCACCGGAAAAGAGGAGGGGGAAATCCAACAGCTGGACAGGCCGACCCATTGCCCCCAGCCCTGCCCTGGAAGCCCTGCTTGGCGGTGGGGGGAAATCAGACTGTTTCTCTTGGATGGTCACCTCCCGGGCCACTCATTCATTCAGCACTATTTACAGGACACCTACTAGGTAGCAGGCCCCGTGCCAACAACAGCCTTGCCCCTTGGGACTGTCCCTTCCACTCTGCAAAAACATTCATGACCATTGCTTCAGGGCTCACACCACAGTCCCACGTAGCAGGAAGAGCCATGATCCATAACCCTTCCTTTTTTCTTTTTTTCTTTTTTTTCCATAACCCTTCCTGATAAGGAGGTGCCATGATTTTTGCAAGGGCCCAGGGCAAAGAGGTCTTCACTCTCCATTCTGCTTGCTGGCCTGGCGGGGAATGAAATACTCTGGACAGTTTGCCTGAAAGCAGGTAAAATAAATTGATTTGCTGCATTATGTTGCCTCCAATGTGCTGGGAGACGCAACCCTATCAACTGTTGTGCAGAAAGCTCTAGACGTCTGTCAACCCTCCCTTTGCTACCACAGAATTAACTTTTTTAAAAGGAGGAAAAAAGAGTGTCCCGAATCCATCATGGAAATTGCTCGATTTCCCAGTAAAAGGCCAATGGGAACCTTTTCCCATCTTTGCTAAAGGGGAAAAAAAGTCTGAAAAGTTTGGTGAGCAATTTTTCTTGGAAACTGCAAATTGTAAGCTTTTTAATCCCGCCCTCATGAGCTGGCAGCTGGGTTTCCCCGAGACTCCAGTCACTTTTCTGCTTGTCTGGATTTCAGAGAAGGTAAAACAAGCCCCAGCAATTCCTGATTTCCTCTCGGAAGAGCAAGCACCAAAAAAAGACTCAAGGCTCTTGGCCTACAGTTTTTGCTGTGGCTCCACAGGGAGCTATTTCAAACTCTGATGTTGCTTCACGTCATCACCAGGCCCTACTCAAGGCCAGTGCATCACAGAACAAGAATGCCACGTGCTTACCCGGAATGCCCACGTCATGGGTACACACACATATACGACGTGCACATACCCTACACACATACACATGCATTCTGATTTTTACTATATTTGTGCACACTGCATAACTCCCCACATACCACTATCACCTGGGGCACGCACACACGCACACACACACACACACACACACACCAAATACACCCATATTCGTGCCACATTTATATCACACACACTCACACTCACACCTTGTGCATCAACACACACTACACGCATATACCACATCCACAGACACACGAACATTAACATACACACATGTTTGACAAACATATTCTATTTTCTGACTAAAGTTAAGATTTTAGTTTCTGTTTAAACCTAATTATATAACTCATCAACTTCTCTTGGTCTGTTCTTTTCTTTCTTGGCAATATTTATGAGTTTTTTGGTCGTTGTTTTTTTTTTTTTTTCTGTTTTGGCAAAAAACAAACAAAGTAACGACAACAACGAAACTATTCTTCTTGTTGGGTATACATAAATGCAGCCGGGTGCAAATTCATCAAAATGCCAGAAAAACAAATGGACCAAGAACTCAGATCTGGGGTTGTTTACCCTCTCTCTTCTTCCATGGAAACTGTGGCCATGCTTTGTCTATATGAGGACAAGTGGTGGATGCTTGGAGACGCCTGTCTTCTGTCTAGATGTTTGCCCTGGGGGAATACACACAAGATTTGTCACAAATCCTGGGAGAGGGGCACCTGAATGGCTTAGTGGTTGAGCATCTGCCTTTGGGTCAGGTGATGATCTGAACTCCTGGGATTGAGTCCCATATCAGGCTCCCCCACAGGGACCCTGCTTCTCCCTCTGCCTATGTCTCTGCCTCTCTCTCTCTGTCTCTCATGAATAAAAAAACAAGTAATCCTTTAAATAAGTAAGTAAGTAAATAAATAAATAAATCAGCAAAACTGTGTTTCTGGGCTTTTCTCACAGCCCTGATGGGGCCCTGCTTACTGTTGTCCGAGAGTGGAAGGTGTCTGGGTGCAGTGGACTTTGGACTTCTCGTACCCACGGTACTCTTCTCCCGACAAATCCCTCCTCCCAGACAACACAGGCTTAGTGTGGAAACTTCCACTCGCCAGCACTGAAGCTCCTTGGCAGGGCCCCAGCTCCAGGCATGTGGTGGGTGCTGAGGACGTGTCTGTTGAGGGGACACAGTGATGCATGGGTGACAGAGCCCTGGCCTCCAGAGGTTCCTGGCCAGCTCCACTCCCCTGGATGGAGCCTGAGGGAAGACACAGCAGGGCTCCGTGGACTGCTTCCCTGGCCTGCAGGCACTTCCTCTCAGGGCATGTCTGTCTCTCAGGGCGACAGCTGCTGCAGGCAGCACTAATGGGGGACCCTGGAGGGGAGGCTCCTCCTGGGCGGCCTTGTCACGGGGCCAGTTGGACACAGTGTCCCCACCTGTGCTGCTGCTTCCAGCCTGGGGTGGGCATGGTGGCTGCCAGGGACATTCTTTCCCTGGGGGCGGGATACAGCTGCTGGGAGATGGGGAGGGAGAGGGCGGGCATGTGAGCCTCAGCATTTGAGTCACATCACACCCAGACAGACAGATGCCGACACCGACGGATGTGCCGCCACACACTCTCATCACACACACATGCAGGCCTCCCACCCAATCGCAAGCCACACAATGGCATCCTGGCCGGGCCGTGTCCACCAAGGGTTTGGGCAAATCCAACGCTGGGAGATGCTGACGTGATTGCAGACGATGAAGGAAGAAAAGAGAGCAACCGAAACGGTGCCTTCACTGGTGGGAAAACCTCAGGTCCTGTTGCTTCTACCCTGGCTCAACCTGGGGACTGGAGAGACTGTCCTGGTTTTTTTCTGGACCCCAGACCCCACAGCCCGGAGCTCAGCCCAGTCAGCCCCACGGGAGCCCCAGGAGGCGTGTGGTGGGGAAAACGTGGGGTTGGGAACCCAGGAAGTCTGGGTCTCCAGGTTCAGCCAGGACCAGCTGGGGGACCTTGGACCAGTCCTTTGTAATGTTCAGCTTTCTGGTCTGTGCGCAAAGGGCAGCTCCAAGGTTCTTTTGGCTTTGAAAATATGTGATAAGGGGTGGGGTAGGGTGAGACAGGGTGGGGGGGGGGCCTTGGGGGATGGGAATTTAGGGAGAGGAACCCTCTGACCGTTGAGGCTGGGAATCGTGTAGCCTGGCACAGACAGCCTCTTGAAGATTTCCCAGAGAGAAGGGAGGACGGGCAGCCTGGGGAGGCAGTGGGGAGACAGTGGGGCTTCGAAGGGAGGCCCTCCTTCCAGTGGCTAAGAGCTTCTCCCTGTGGCAAGCCTCCCCTCCCCGCCCACACAGCCCAGCCCGGCTGAGCCATTCCATCCACACTTCCAGCAGACATGCCCCTGTCTGAGAACTAGGCTCCGAGGCTTGTGATTCAAAGAGCATGTGGAAAGGGCTCTAGGGTACATCTGACATGCTAATGCTGGCAGTCGTATTGTTGTCCTTACACCTATTAGTGCACGTCTCTCTGCCTGTCCTCATCCGAGGCTGAGATTTTCCCTAAGTGAAGACTGTCATTTTGTCCAGTCCTCTACCCTAAATACCAGAGTGCTGGGTGCTTGGTAGGTGGCTTAAATGGACTTCCCCAGTGGGGCCTGGCTGGAGATGCTTCCTGCCTGGGGTCCTCCCATCTCACCACTTACCACTCTCTGTTGTGCTCCCCTTGAGCAAATCAGGGATGCTGGGCCCACTCCAGAGCCCCTCTCCTGGACCAGTTGCCCCAGAGCTCTGAAAACTGGTTCTGACTCTGCACTTGGGTTCCAGAGACTCTCCAGGCATTCCTGGCCCTATAGGAGCCTTGACCTTAATGAAAACTTGATAGGCACTATCTTCTTTCTCAGGACCCAGCCTTACCAAGATGAGGCTTGGTGACTCAGTGGACTTCTCACAGATCCAGGACCATGTAGGGACAGGCAGGGTGGCAAGAATAGGCACCACTATTCTCACCACAAAGGGGAGAGATGAGCTCCTGTCCTCAGGGCCTACTCCCAGTTTCCCCCCTGAGGGACTCAGTGGTGTCCTGTGAGGAACAATAACAGCATAAGGAGCATCTAGGAGTAGTCTGTGGGTTTCTATTTGCTGTTGCTTTGTTTCTGAGCATTTCCTCTATCCAAGCACTTACAACACTACTTAGTTTATAAACATAATCTGCTTTTATCTTCACAGCAAGTTTATGTCAGACACCGTCTCCATCATTGTTGTTTTTTTTTAAAGATTTTATTTATTAATTTGAGAGAGACAGAGAGAGCACACACACGAGCAGGGTTGGAGGTGGGGGGTGCAGTGTGCAGAGGGAGAAGGAGAAGCATACTCCCTGCTGAACATGGGGCTCGAGCCCAGGACCTTGAGATCATGACCTGAGCCAAAGGCAGATGCCTAACCAACTGAGCCACCCAGGTGCCCCTCCATCACTGTTTTATTTTATTTTTTTTCCTCCATCATTGTTTTAAAGACAAATTCACCAGGGCTCAGAAAGGTTAGACCCCATGCCTGGGGCCCTACTGTAAATGTGGTTTGGGGACTCGAACCCATGGTCACCTGACATGAAAGTCTGTTCTGTGCCTCCACCACAGCAAGGGCAGTCATGTTTTAGAGGGGTCATGGTTCTTTGGCAATTTACTAACATATTTCCAATCATTTACTTCATTGATGCTGCCAGCAATCTAGCATGGCAAACATCGTCATGCCAATTTTGCGGTTGATGAGTCTATGGCTCAGAGAGGACAAGTGATTGTCCCAAGGTCACCCTTCCAAGAAGTGGCAGCGTCAGGATCAGGACCCTGACCTGAGTTTAAATTATATCCTTCTTCCTACCAAGAATATCATTCACAGAAAAGAGAGCAAGAAACAAGTTTCCCAGCTAAAGCTGCCTAGAGGATGAGGAAGAGGAGAAAGAGGAGGGGGGAAAGGAAGGAAGGAAGGAAAGAAGGAAAGAAGGAAAGAAGGAAGGGTGCAGGGGAGAGGAGGGAGAAGGAGGGAAGGAGGGGGAGGGGAGGGGAGGGATGGGAAGGACTAGGGGAGGTGAAGGACAGAGGAAGGAAGAAAGGAGGGAGGGAGAGAAATATCCCAAACTTCTTTAAAGGTTTCCATTTTTATATAACTTACAGGTTTTCCTTCCTTATCATGGCCCCCTGGACACAGCATGTTTCTTCAGTCCTGCAAAATATGGTGCTGAAAGCTATAACATTCGGTTTCCTCATCAATGTACAATTGAGTTATTTCTTATCTCTGTACAATGGTTCCTATGTACTTTGAATCCGTTTCAAAGACTATTATTCTGTATAACCCCCACATTTTATGTTAGCTTAAAATGAGATTCACTAGACTTTCTCTGAGGCAAAGTGTGGGAGGGAAGCCCTAAAGGTCCACAGAGTTTTTGCAGCCTGTTTTTTACATTTAATATATATTGAATGTGATTCCAGGATGGTATAGATCTGTTATCTTCTTTCTTTCTTTTTAATTTTTTTTTTGGGGGGGGGGTAAATATTTTGTTTTAATTTTCAATATATTTGAGACACAACAAAATGCAAAGATATTAAGCTCGATAAAATTTTACATATGTATACATGTATTTAACTACTACCTAGGTCATGGTATTGAATATTTCTAGCACCCTGGAATGTTTCCTCATCTCCATCCTAGTCAATACCTACCACTACTTCCACCATAGGCAACTATTCTTTTTTTTTTTTTAAGGTATCAGATTTTTTTTTAAAGATTTTATTTGTTTGTTTGTTTATTTATTTATTTATTTATGATAGACACAGAGAGAGGCAGAGACATAGACAGAGGGAGAAGCAGGCTCCTTGCAGGGAGCCCAGTGTGGGACTTGATCTCCAGACCCGAGGATCACTCCCTGAACCAAAGGCAGAAGCTCAACCATTGAACCACCCAGGTGTCCCCATAGGCAACTATTCTGATGTCTATCACCTTACATTCATTTTGCCTGTTTTGGATTTTCATCTAAATGGAATCATACAGCATGTACTCTTTTGATTTTTGTTTGTTTGTTTTAAAGATTTTATTTATTTATTCATAAGAGACACCGAGACACAGGCAGGGGGAGAAGCAGGCTCCCCACGGGGAGCCTGATGCAGCACTCGATCCCAGGACCCCAGGATCATGACCTGAGCCAAAGGCAGATGTTCAACCACTGAGCCACTCAAGTGCCTCATATGTACTCTTTTATACTTGGCTTCTTTCACTCAACATACTGGGTTTTTTTTTGAGGTTCATCCATGTAGTTGTAGTTCATTCTTTTTAATTGTTGTATCTATTTCTACCTTATAAATATACCACAATTGTAATCCATTTTTCTTTTAACATATATTTAGAAATGCAGATTAAAACCTCAATGCAGGGATGCCTGGGTGGCTCAGTGGTTGAGCATCTGCCTTTGGCTCAGGGTATAATCCTGAGTCCTGGGATCGAGTCCCACGTCTGGCTCCCTTCGTGGAGCCTGCTTCTCCCTCTGCCTGTGTCTCTGCCTCTCTCTCTGTGTCTCTCATGAATAAATAAATAAAATCTTTAAAACAAAAAACCTCAATGCAGGGTGCCTGGGTGGCTCAGTCAGTTGAGTGCCTACCTTCAGCTTAGGTCATGATTCTGGGGTCCTGGGATCCAGTCCCACCCAGGCTCCCTGCTCAGCTGGCAGCCTGCTTCTCCCTCTCCCTCTGCCTACTTCTGTCCCTGCTTGTTTTCTCTCTCTGTCAAATAAAAAATATATTTTTATTTATTTATTTATTCATAAATTTTTATTTATTTTTATAAATATTTTTATTTATAAATAAAATATATTTTTTTAAGACCCCAAAGCAACACCTTCCCATATTCATTAGAAAAAACAAAATGAAACCAGCTGACTACACTAAGTGTTGGTGAAGATGGCAAGCAGGACAAGTAGGAACTGGTGGTGGAACATGCTAGAACCTCCCCTGTTTAGCAACATCAACTCAGGTTGTACATGCCCACAGCCTTTGACCCAGCACCCCATCTCGGGTGTATATCCAAGAGAAAGGCATGCTTACATCTGCCAAAAGACACGTACCAGAATGTTCATGGCGGCCTTACTGATCATTCCGTCACTGTGTAAATAGCTGCCAGGTTCTCCATGGCGTGAATGTACCATCCCCCATTGGCTGGCATCAGTTCTAAGCAAGGCTGGGATAAGCATTCTTATACACATGCCATGTGTGAGCTTTCCATTCTTTCCATAGGATCGGTTCCCAGAAGTAGGTGGCTGAGTCAGAAGCAGGTACATCTTCAAGGTCGGTGACCCACACCTCTAAGCTGTCCCCAGGAGACTTGCCCGGGTCCCCCTCCCACTGACCGCATGTGCCCAGGCTTCTGAGGCTTCACAAACCTAGAGGGCACTCCGGGTTCAAACACACCCACCCCCTCCCCGGAGCCCAGAGAGCCACGGCTTTCCGGACTCCTGGCAGTGAGAGGAAGGAAGGTTTGGGGTAAACACACTGGAAGCACAATGGCCACAGCTCTCAGGGCCGGGCGGCCGGGGCGCGGGGCCACCACCCTCCTTCCGCCAGCTGAGCTCGGGCTTCTCAGGGCAGCCGTCGGGCCGTGCGTCTGCGGTGCTGGCGCAGCACGTTAAGTGACCAGCTGCAGCTGGCCCCGGGGGGCCGATGGGGCCCTGCCCTACATGGGAACCTCACTGGCTGAGCGCAGCAGCGGCCCTTCCTCTTCCTCCTCAGCCCTTCAGCTGGGCGCCGGCTTCCCTCTGAACCTCTTCCAGATTTCCCTTCCCCAAATGCCCAGGGGGTGTCTCCACGTTGTGGGAGGCGGTAGTGTGTGCAGGGGTGCGGGGAGGAGGGGAGAATGGCCCAAGAGACCTCTTTGACATCAAGCAGGGTTTACCTGATGTGACAACAACCCCCAGGAAGTCCCCAGCTAGGCCACCGGCGGTGCCTGAAATGCCCCCACTGTCCCCCGGCCTCTGTGCTCAATGCTGCCCCAGCTGCCCATCCACCCGGAGGAGGGGGCAGTGGGCACAAGGGAGGGAGGTTATGAGACCCCTTCCTCCCAGCAGGAAAGGGAAGGAAGGTTGCAGGAAGCCCGCTTCCCCAGCTTCACAATTCAGCTGCCAGCTGCATGGGTCAGGCCAGCTGTTCCGGCCATTCCAACTCAGTCAAGCCCTTTCTCCACGCCAGGGGGAGACCCAGTCCTCGATTTCTCCCAAGTACTTTACTGCCAAGGGTCCAGCCTGTGCCAACCCCCAGGGCAGAGACCAGGCATCTGCAGGGGACAGTGAGCTGGACCCAGGCTCCGGAGCTGGCAGGGGCCCCAGCTTCCCTGGAGAATAAAGCCTTGAGAAGAGGTGACTAGCTGGTCTCAGTTGCCACGTCTGTAAGACAAGACTAGCAATACGTGGTTCAGGGCAGGGGCCGAGGGAAGAGAGAAGGCAGGCTGAGCAGCCCCGACCATGGCCTGCCTCCCTGCCCAGGCCAGATCCCCCCGCTCCGGCTCCTGAGCTTCCCACGCTTCCCGCCGTTGGCTCTGGGCTCTTGCCGCCACGGATGGCTCTGTCTGACCTGCTTCATCTCCGCCCCACAGCCACACACCCCTGGCACCGGAGCCCTCAGAGTTGTTGTAGGCCAGGCCTGTGTCTCTAGTTAGGTTCCTGGAAGCAGAGCCTGAAATGGGGACCCCTGTGGACAGGGTTAATGGGGAGTGTTCTCAGGAGCAGGGAGTGAGGGAAGTAGGATGGGGGTGGGAGAGGTGGAACCGAAGCAAGGATGTGGCCTCTAGCTCCTGCTGGATCCCCAAATCCCACGAGAGCTCTGGAGTGGACATGCACCACGGCATTAGCCTGGCCTGTAGCACCCGGGGTTAGTCACTGGCTACAGGCCGGGGCTGGGGGCTGATGTTCTCCAGAGAAGCTGGCAGCATTGAGCCTTAGCAGTCAAGTCTTACAGTCCCGGGGGTCGTGGGGGAAGGATCTGGGCCCCAAACCCACAGCAGCCACCACAACCACCCCATTCAAGTAGGGAGCCCCCAGGCTACCAGCTAGGTGCCAGCCACAGACTCCCTACAGTCAACTTTCCTCCCGTTCCATCTGGGAAGCACAAGATCCTGGTCCCTGCAGGAGCCACGGAGGCCCAGGGAAGAGGTCACAAAAGAGCAGCAGAGCCAGGGCCAGACCCCAAGCCCAACACGCTTACTTCTAGTGCAGGAGCCTCTAATGGGTGGCCACAGACCTGCACTTCCCCTTGAATTTCATGTTGGCTGTGCTATGTGCGTCAGTTGAGTATTTCAGGAAAGAAAGTCTCATGGAGTGTCTCAAACGGAAGGAGAAGCATGGTTGCTGGCCCTCACCTGGTTATTCTCACAGACATGTCACTGACTGGGGGGTGTGACAGGGGTTCTGGGCTCAGGAAATGCCTGGGGAAGCTGAAGGATGTTCCACAACATCATCTGCTCTGTCATCCTCTCCTGGGCTTGGCAAGGGGCACTGGGCTGGCTTAGAGTCTGAAGAGAAGCTACCTCCTCTCCTCATCTTGGGGTGGGGCTGGGCCAGAGTCCTATGGCTGAACCCCAAAAATTGCCAGAAGGCAGTACCCGAAACAGGCCACCACTTACACGTTGTACACTTCCGTGCAAATTTTTAAAAAGCACCCTCACCAGAAGAGACAAACCACAAAAAGTAGCCCCTCTAAGGCAATGGGTTTCAGAACCGGCCCCTCCATCAGGCTGGGCCTCCCCGGCTCCCGCCCCTCAGGCCTTGGTGCCTTGGGGCTTCTCCCCACCTCAACCAACCAGCACAGAGAGGCGAGCCCCCAGAGCCCCCCAGCCTCTGGGGCCCCAGAGACAGAGACTTGTCCCCAGGGTGAGAGAGAAAGCAGGAAAAGGCCAGGGCGTGTGCCTTCAGGCTCAGAAATCCTGAACTAGGGCAGAGCTGGGGCAGCATGTCAATGAAGCTGCTGACAGATTCTGGGCGTCCGGCCAGCTGCACACCAGACCTGTGAGGGGGACCCGGGCTGCGCCAGGCTGGCAGGCTACAGGACTCAGGACCAGGGTGCACATGGCGCTTGCCCGGCCCTCATGGCCACGGAGGGACCCAGAAGGCCTCAGAGGCTAAGGGTCCCTGGGGTGCAGAAGCCTGGGCCTCCATTCAATGCTGCAACATTGCTCCCTGAGCCCTGCCAGGGTCAAGCCCTGTGTTGATCATTACCTCCAAGAGAAACTCCCCTCTCCAGAAAGGGCTCTGAGATCAATTAGATTTGGGGACTGTCTCCTATCGTAGCACCTCTTGGTGACTCACAGGACACAGTAACATAGCAAAGAACTTTCCAAGCAAAAAAAAAGTCTTTGCTCTGGAAACTGGTGGCGGTGGTGACCCTGTGAGTGTGTGTGGGTGTGCGCCATTGTCCCTGTTTTATAAATGGGACTCCGAGAGGCTAAGGAATTTGCCTGATGTCATCACCATGGTCAGTGGCAGTGTCCTCCCACACATTGTCCCCACTCAACACCCCGATCGCCTCCAGAAACAGGACTCTTGGCAACGCCTCCAGAAACGGGACTCTTGGCGGTCCCAGGTGGGGCTCTGGAAGACTCCTTCACGCAGCCACCTCCCGTAGCTGGGCTTCGGTCTCTCCCTGCAGTCAGACTCCAGTCCTGCCAGAGGCCAGGAGCCTCTTGCTTCCTGTCCAACCCGTCACAGAGAAGAACTGGGGGTACTTGGAGGCCCGCCACGTGCCCAGATCCTCTCCCTCAGATGCAGGCTCTCAATCCTCCCAGCTCTCTGTCTCCCCTGAGGGCATAGATGGAAGGTTACGGCTTCCAAATTCTTTTTTTTTTTTTAAGATTTTATTTATTTATTCATGAGAGACACAGAGAGAGGCAGAGACAGAGGCAGAGGGAAAAGCAGGCTCCCTGTGGGGGACTCCCGATGCGGCACTCAATCCCAAGACCCAGGAATCACGACCTGAGCCAAAAGCAGATGCTCAACCATTGGGCCACCAAGGTGCCCCTATGGCTTCCAAATTCTATTCCTGTAGAATCATCAATATGACTTTCCGAGCATTAGGAAGTAGTTCATTCTTCCAGGCACAAGGGTGGAATTGACAGCATCGGGGAAGGCTCAGGGGGAGAGGTCCTGGAGGTTGCATGATCATCCTTAAGTGGGGCTTTAGGACCAGCAAGTTCTAGAATTCAGGCTGGTTTCCCTGACCTCCACCAAATCCCTGCTCCCTGCTCCTCAGGCTGGGGCAGCAGTGCCTCCTTTTCAAAGGAATTTCAAAGAACTCCCCCTGTACCCCAGGAAAATTTCCAGCCCTCCCTCAGGAGGTTTGAAAAGCTCTAATGAAGAGGCAGCGGCCTCTCTGCTGGCGAGGGAGCTCCTGGAGCTAGGGTAACGGGAGTCCTGGGGTGCCACCTGGACGCAAAGCATTTCTGAGGTCTCAGACCCTGCAGGAAGACATATGTGGGAAAATCATGTTCACCTTTCTCTGGCTCAATCTAATGAAGATGAAACCTTAGCTTCCTCCAGAGTCTGTAGCATGCTGTCAGTTCCAGAGAAAGACCATGAAAACTGGCTTGGCTGCGGCAAGACTCATACTGTGTCCCATTCTCTCTGGACTTATTTCAGCACCAAATCAATGTCTTCCTATGAGATGTGAGGATGATTAGCTTCTGTTTCCCAGTGAAGCTTATGAACAAAAGACTCCCCCATCAGTACACCACCCCCCATCATGGGGCACCCAACATGCAACAGACAGATCTTTCTTATCCCCTAAACAGCTCAGCCAAAAGGAGGTAAGCAGGCAGTCGGAATCAGAAAGGCTTAGGAAGAACCAGGGAACCAGGAGAGAGGGGTCCCAAAGGCCACTAGATGAGTACCACGTAGACAGAGCAATAACTCACAGTCCAAAGAGGCAGGCAGGTGGCACTTGAGAAGTCCGGCCGGGGACCCATGTGGCCAGGCAGGAATGGCCTTAGACAATAGGCCTCCAAAGTGGGGAGGAGGTCTGGCACCTCGGGTTGGCAAAATAATTGTGCCAGGTGCTTCTCTTTGTGCTTTGTGCTTGTTCAATCTTTCCAACATGTACTGTTACTACCCCAATTTTACAGATGAAGTAACTGAGGGGCAGAGAGCCTAGAGTCATACAATTGCTATGTGATAGAGTCAGGATTTGAACCCACACCTCACTCTCGGGGAGGGAGGCCCAGTTATTGGATATTGAGGTTACTATGGCTGTGCCACCCCAAAAGCTAGTGGCTTCACACATCCCCCACAAATCCAGCTCATGAATCTACAGTCTGGGAAGGGTGTGGGGGGAAAGGGTTAGGTGCTTCTCTACACGATGGGCGCTTATCTGAGGACAGAAGAATCATCCGGCACGATGACTCACATGGTTAGCAAGGGGGAGCTGGCTGTCAGCTGGGACCTCAGCCAGACTGAGAGCAGGGGACCGTGTTCCTCTCCACGTGGACCTCTCCGTGGCTGCTCAGGCCTCCTCACAGCATGAGGGCTGGGTTCCAAGAGTGAGAGCTGCAAAAGACCAGAAGTGGAAAAGCCTAGACCCAGAAACTGGCACGGCCTCACTGCCACCATGGTTTATTGGCTGAAGCAGCCCTTTACCCCAGGTTCACGAGGAGGGGATAGAAGCCTCACCTCCAAATGGAAGGAGTGTTAGAATTCAGGGATCGTGTCTAAAAACTGCCCCTTGGGGTCTGGCATCCAGGGAAAGGACTGGATCCTAGGAATGAAGGAGAAGCTGCTGACTGTTAGCTCTTGCTCAGGGCAGACAAGAGGGAAGGCAAATGGACCACAGCACATGGACCAATGAAGTCTCCAGTGTGTGTCAGCTCTTGGCCCTCCCGGGTATTATCTCAATTTACCTTTGTGACAACCCCTGGACACCAATTTTCTCACTGCTCATTATAGATGAGCACTCTTGGGCTCCCAGAAGGTGTTAGGCTCCTCCAAGTGTCAGAGGTCCTCTGATTCCAGAGCTACCCCTTAACTTCTTTGGTGGGCTGCCCCCAGATGAGGAACAGGGCTGGCCTCAGAAGTCTGACGAGGTCAGGTGGGAAGTGACAGGAAGGCAAGGAGCTAGGCTGTCACTCCTCACCCATTAGTCTCCTCCAGAACCCCAAAACACCCCATCCCAAGGCATCCTCTCCTTGTGGTGCCTCCTCTCAGGCTGGGACGTATACAGACCTTCCTCCTGGCCCTGCCTCCCAAGCTGTTTCTCAACCCTGGTTCCAGAAGTCCTCTCTCTACTTCCTAGAAACTTTCTTAGAGGCACTCTCTCAGTTCCACCTCTCTTGGCCATAAGCTGTGAATAGTTACCAACTTCAGGTCTTCAAGCTTTTTTAACAAAAGTTTTATTTTAGACTACTTTTCGATGCAGAACAAGTGTGAAGATAGTACCGAGTTTCCATATTCATCACACCCAATTTCCTCTATTACTATCATCTTATGTTGGGATGGCACATTTGTCACAATGAAGAAGCCAATATCAATACATTATTATTAGCCTTACAATATTGTTGATGTTATCATTAAAGTCCATACTTTCTTCAGATTTCCTAAGGCTCTTTTTTATCCCCTGATGTCCTTCTTCTTTTCCAGGACACCACATTACATTTAGATGTTGTCTCCCTAGGCTCCTCATGGCTGTGACAGGCTCTCAGACTGGCCTGGCTTTTGATCATCTTGACAGTCTGGAGGAGTACTTGTCAGGCACTTTGTAGGATGCCCCTCAGCGGGGACTTGTCTGGTCCCACATTAGACTGGAATTACGGGTTTGGGGGAGGACCACAGAGGTAAAGTCCCATTTTCACCCCATCCTACCCAGGGTACATTCTACCGATATTACTTATCACTGTCCATGCTGACCGTGGTCACCTGTCTGAGGCAGTGTCTCCAGACTGCACTGTTTGGAAGGAAGTCACAGTGCCTCACTCATATTTAGGGAGTGAGGAGCTATCCTCTTCCTTGAGGACGAAATGTCCACATAAATCACTTGGGATTCTTTTGGACCAGTTTTGTCTTGTCTCCCCATGTATATTTCATCATCTGCTGATGAATATGTATTTTATACTTTGTGTAATAATTGGATATTACTGATGATAGTATATATTTTGTTGCTCAAGTTGTTCTGGCTTTGGTCACTGGAGCTCTTAGCTAGTTCCCGTGGCCTGTTGACCTACTCGATCTTTTTTTTTTTTTTTAAGTACTTCCTTATTTTCTGGTACTGCAAGATGCTCCAGGTTCATCTTGTGGGTGTCCTGCTCCCATCCTAGAATCAGTCATCTCTTCAAGAGCCCCAGTTCCTTTTTTTTTTTAATTTTAAGGATTTTATTTATCCATTTATTTGACAGAAAGAGAGAGAGAGAGCACAAGTAGGGGGAGAAGCAGGTAGAGGGAGAGGGAGAAGCAGGCACCCCAGGACCCTGAGATCATGACCTGAGCCAAGGCAGACACTAAACTGACTGAGCCACCCAGGCAACACCCTGGTTCCTTTTATTGAAGAATGGTATTAGAAACCCAAGATCTGGGCACTGAGTGTGCTTGCTGCTCCTGGGGTGTCCTTGCTTCCAGGCCCTCCCAGTTGATGGAACAAGGAAATATATGGGTGCTAACTAACCTGTGTGCCTACCAAACTATCAAATATACACAAATCTAGAAATACTTCTATGCACAACCAGCTGGGTCTATATTAAGGTAAATGAGAGTTTACACTAAATGCCTCTGACCCTGATCCATTATCGTGAGGGTCATTCTAACCTTCTCCCTCTGCCTGTCTGTAACATGGCTCCTACCACCCACCATCTATTCGCCTACTTGTCCAATTCCAATATATGTGCATGGTGGTTTCAGAATTATTAGCCCACGCTGCATAGAAAATGGCTTTACCAACTAGAGTACAGTGTTTATAGTTTCTTTTGCTTTTAATCTTACAGATTTTACTCATTTCCAGAGTTACTTAAATCAGAACCTTTCCCCCCACCCACCCATTTCAGTGAGGTTTTTGCATATATTTGTAATAAAGATGGGTTTGTCACAGTCTGCATTCCACCCTGGGATCTCCCAACCTCCTAAACGATTGTTTCTTACATTTGCATATATTAAGATCAACTGTGCTATAAAGTTCTATGAGTTTTGACAAATGCAGTGTCATGTATCTAACACTGGAATATCATACAGAATGATTTCGCCCTATTGGACCCTCACTCTCAAGAAGATTTCACTTTTAAAGTATACTTAGATGTTTTCTCAAGCTTCTTTACACACATAGCTCATTTAATCTGCAAAACAGCCCTGTGGATTAGGAAGAGCAGAAGCCTCATTCCCACTTTCTGGAGGAGAAGACTGAGGCTCAGAAGCACTGAAGCACTTGGCCACATGGCTAGCGTGTATAGACTCAAGACTGATCCTGCTCTTTATTCTTACTGTCCTCAGGCAGGGGCCATTCCCAGACCCTGGAGGTAGAGATGGGGCACTGGATTCCAGTCAGGGAGAAGACTGGGTCATGAGTGAGAACAAACTATGGGCTGACTGCAGGTGGCAGGGAGGTTTTGGGGGGGTGCTCACAGGATATGGCTGACAAGTATGGCTCAAGTCATCTACAGAGAAGCCATGGTGGGTGGCCCTGGGGCCAGGGTGGGTGACAGATCCCAAGGCCACTCTGATCTCCCCACAAGCTCTGCAGGTGGTGAAACCACAAATACTTTTGTATTCTGTTTCATGGTTTATGACAGTGTTTTTCAAACTGTAGTTTGAGACCCAATGGGTCATGACTTAAAAATCTTTATTTTTTTATTTCTTTAAATAAATCTTTTATTTGAGTGGTGACAGGGAGGAGCAGAAGAAGAGGGAGAGAGAGAATCTTAACCAGGCTCCATGTCCAGCATGGAGCCTAATGCAGGGCTCAATCTCAAGACCTTGAGATGATGACCTGAGCCAAAATCAAGAGTCAGATGCTTAACCGACTGAGCCACGCAGTGCCCTGACTTACAACCTTTTAAAAACAGAATGAAATATTGTAAGATAGACTAGATCAACGCATTCACCACAATAAGGGAAGTATGAACTTTTGTCTCAATTAGATGTGTGAGCAATAGGTCAAAATGAAAATATATTGATCCAAAAAGCCTGGAACTTGCTAGTTGACACAGCATATTGACATTCTTACTTCATTTTACCTTTACTGCAACCCTACAAGGAGGGGTTATTATTATGCCTACTTTCCAAGTGAGGAAACTGAGGCCCAGAGAGGTCCAATGATGTACTCACAGTCTCCCAGTTAGTGAAGGGCAGGTTATGAAGAAACCTCCTGACTCCCAGACTTAGCTGAGGTTTCCTGCACTTGATCCCAAACAGGACTGTGGCACTTGTCTCCTTCCAAAGTCCAGAGCAACATGGCCCATGGGAAAAAGGTCCTGATTGGAGGGCATCTGGGCCCCATAAACCTGGCCAGCCCCACTCGGTTTGATGGAACAAGAGGTTGTTCACCATCCACCAGCTCTTGCCCCCTACCCCCAGAAGGCCAATGACTCAGTGGGAGTTCAGCCAGGTTCTACCGGATGGGCAATTCAGGTGGGGGAGTGAGCAGGTGGGAGAGGCTGAGAAAGGTCACTTGGACCTCCTCCCTCCAGGCAGATGCCACACACACCACACACACCACACACACCCCACACCTTGCAAACACACTCACAAAAGCACACCCCAGCCCTAGCTGGGGCTCCAGACTCCCTCAGGGCCCTAATTCCCAGCTGTGAGCAACTGTGGGTCCTTCAGGGAATCCATCTGTCCTGCCTCCATTGTCTAGGTTCTCCTGCTTTGGCTGAGACCAGCATGAGCCCATTGGAGGCACTTCCCCCACCTTTTCTTCTTTCTTGCCCCCTGATCCGAATCCCCACAACACTGTGTTGTCCTGTGATCTATGAGCACACAAAACTCACTAATCCTTTTTCCTCTATTACCTGGATGTAAAGGGGGCCTTACCTTTCCTTTGGACAGAGGCCACTAGGCCCTGGACTACCATGGGGCTGTGTGGTTTATTTGTGATCTGTTCATTCAAAGGTACCATTGTCAAGAAATCCCTACCAGTGGTGAGGTAAAGGCAGGAGAAATGAAGGACAGTAATAACTTTTCTGTAGCATATGTCTTCCAGCCACCGTCCCTCCACCAAGCGACAGTGGGTCTCAGCATCTCCCAGTGACAGGGGCCTGAGGGAACCCTGGAGAGGTCTCTGGCATCTGTGGTAGGAACTTATCAGCAAGCCCAGTCACTCCCCCAGAAGGAAAGCACTTTGACCTCATTTCAAGTCTCTGTTCAAGGCCTCCCCCAACTCAGGGAGGCCTCCTTTGCTCCCCTTCTCTCCGAGCTCCCAACACACCCTCCTGGTGTAGCATTTTTCCGCAGCCCTTCCTACCATCTGACAGCTATCTGTTTTCCCTGTTTGCTTACCCGCAGCCTCCCCCAATAGAATGTAGCACGAGATCTTTATCTTATTCACGGCTTTCTCCCTTGTGGCCTAGAACAGTCACACATGGTACGCATTCAATAAATATTTATCGAATGAATAAATGAATGAATGAGTTAATGAATGAATGAATTTTGGGGGCCTTAAAGCAGCCAAAAGGACTCATCTCGTGGCCTCCCCAGAACCCTCTGGACATGTACCCCCAACAAATTCTAGAAGAACAGTTGTTCAGACTGGCTGGTCCAGGCCCATGCCAAGGACACCTTTGGCCTTGGCCTCTCCTTAGCCAACCCCACTGGGGCTGATGGCTGCTCAAGGCTGGGATTGCTTCAGAGTTGCTACTCTTGGTGGCCTGGCCACAGGACACCATGAGCTGGGCATCCTGAGTTCACTCAGCACCGCTCCTCACCCACTGCTGTAGGAGCCCCCCCCACACCTCCCCTGGCCCAGCAGGGGACATGTCCCACACTTCTCACCATCTTGGAGCTGCCTCCCACCAGCAAGAGCCCAGAGCTTCCCCGCAAACCACGCAAGACTAGTGGCCTGGCCCAGAGCGTCCTTGGTCTCCTTACACTTGGGAGGGGCCAGGACCAGGGGTCCCCAGGAAGGAGGGAAGGGAGGGCCTGAGGCAGGCTGTCCCCCGAATGATCCCAAGGTGAGCCCAAGGTGAGCGAGCACGTTGAGGGCCGGGGGAGGGTGGGGGGAGATGCAGGGAGCAGAGAGCCCGCCAGGAGGCCTCGGAGGGGACGCGCTTCCAGAGAAGGGGGAGAGGGATCAGGGATGGGGAGGCCGTCGGGAGCAGCCCGGGCGGGCGGGGCGCGGCCCGGCTCAATCGGCCTCTGTTCGGGCGCCGCACTGAGGGGCTTTCTTCGCGGCCGTGGGAAAGCGGTGGGCGAGCGCGCGCCGCGCCGTGGGGACCGTAATTAGCCGGATTAGGGCGGGAGCCCCGCGGCCCGGCGGGCGGCCCCGGAACAAAAGGCCCCTCTTTGCCCGGCGATCGCGGGGTCGCGGGGTCAGCGGGCAGGGTCCCCCCAGGGGCGAGGGGCCGCGTCCGGAGAATGGGGCCTCTGTGCACCTGGCGGCGGCTTGGGGTGCAGGGGTGCAGCCTCGGGTGCGGGAGGAGAGCAGGGAGGCAGAGGGGACACAGGCCAGGGGCCGCGGGGCTCCCCAGAGGGCAGGGAGGGGCGGCCTTCGTAGCATTTATGGAGCGCTTACTGCGTACCAGCCCCGTGCCTGGACGCCATCAGGACCCTTCCTCTTCCTAAGAAGGCCCTTGGCAGCTGCTAGGGTGCCCTGACTTTACACACACCAGCCGTGGGTGCAGACATAGTGACTTGCCCGAGGTCACACAGTAGGAAGTAGTGCCTCACACATTTGCTGGCCCTGAGTGGGCACGAACGAATGAATGAATGACAAAGTTGGCCCTGACCTCACCCCCATCCTCATCCTCCACCTGAGAGGTTTGGGAAGTGGGGGCTCCCAGCCTGATACAGAGGTCCACTCCCTTCAGGGAAGCTGTTCTGGGGGATCCGGGTAGGGGGTGTGTCAGTCCTGACACCCCCACCCACCCCTGGCAGTGCAGGAGACTGGCCACTAAAGTCAGGAATTTAAATAGTGGAAAATGTGACCATTTGGTTTCCTTTCCAGTAGCCCCAGCAGAACTGTGTCTCCCCCAGGGATCTACACCTGCTCCAGGCCCCTGCAATTCTCAGGGCAGGGACTGGTGGTGACCCATGGGGACAGGAAGAGGAGGATCTGGAACCTTCCCCTGTCACCTTGCTCTCACTAGCCTCTCCAGAGAGTCAAAGATGCTCTAATTTTAAATGAAGAGCACTGTCTGGGCTGTGAGTGTCGTGCTCCAGCTGACACATCTCTCCTCATAGGAGATGCAGTCAGAGCTCACACTCTCCTGCCCACAGTCACTGGCAGCTGATGGGAAGGAGAGAAGTGGGCAGGTGGGCCTGGGGTGAGGCATGAAGGGTGGTGGGCACTGTGGTAAAGTCTGCTGTAAACGTGGCAGTGACTGCTTACTCTGGCCCGTTAGTGTCTTATGGGCCAAAGTGGTCAGGCCTGAGCTTTGCAGGAGAAATAAATTCAGCTTTTTAGGTGGGTTTCCAAGTTTGAAAGTATGCTGCGGGCCACACTAACACAGGTAGGATCCAGGTTCAGTCCGCAGCTTGGCAGTTCACAGCCTCCTTCCTAGGCGTAGCACTGGAAATGCTCCCGGCACTCTGAGCCTCAGGAAGAAGGAATACTCTTCCCCTTCTCCCCAAGCTCCTCTCCTTCCAGCTTCTCCAGGGTCAGTGACCGAAGGTGGAGTTAGGGATGGGTATTGGAGGGTGCTCAGCCGTGCCCAGATCCCGTGCCCTGTACCAGGCTGTCCCCAAGATGGAAAGGGCTTTGGCAGGAAGATCTCCAGGTCATTGAGATCTGACCAGGCACACGGCCAGGAGACAGAGGTTGTCACACCCAGCTCATCCGGGGGAAGCCCAGCGAACCATTAAATAAGAGTTTTCTCCTGGGACAGCAGCGCTTGGAGCCTGAAAGCTGCCAGCACTGAAGGAGGAAATGCCTGCTTCTTTTCAACTCTTTGTCACATCCCCACCGCCACTCACCCTCCCAAACTCCTTGTCAAGTGTAGGAGTGCTGTTAGCCCACTTCTCAGATGAAGAAACTGAGGCACAGAGGGCTGAAGTATTTGTCTGAAGGGCATAGAGTTTAGGCATCTGAGAGCCAGGGCTGAAAGGGATCTCCAAGTTTGAGATTTGAAGGGTTGTGTTTTCTTAAAAATTAATGTGAACATATACGTGGCTGTTTCGATATAAAAATAATAATAGTTTTTCCTCTCATAATCTGGTAAACCTGACCGTGGGAGGATGAGCCACGTTTATCCTGTGGCATCTCAAACCCCCAGCACTTCACTGGGGTCCACAGCCGTCCACAGCCACAAGATAGAGAAGCCCCCCGAAGACAAGTAGACCAAGTAGAACCCAGGGCCCTGACTTTCTCGGGGGGCATGGTAGGCATAAAGGAGGTCTGAGTGCTGTTCATGTCTCTCCTCAGTTCTCCATTTCTACCTCATGGAAAACTGAAGCGAGAGGCCTCTCTTGCCTCCTTGGGGCAGGCACCGAGCTGTGGCTCAGAACTGAGTCCCTGAGGGCCACTTGGGCAGCTGCAGATCCCGACACCCCCGAAACCGGGATGCAGCCTCTTCCTCTCTCCTCCCTCAGCTCCATCAGTGTTCTCTCCTTCTTTGCAGACCAAAACTTCCTCCACAGCAGCTGTTGCCTCTAGCTCCTGACAGGGGAGGCCTGGCAGAGTGCTCCCAAGCCCTCGCTGAGGTGTGGGGAGGGCCTGTGCCCCAGTCATGGCTAGGAGCTGACCACTCTCACTCCCGCCCCTCTCAGAGCACAAGTCAGGGAGCCGGAGGCTGCAGGGGTGGCAGCCAGAGAAAGACGGGTTAGTTCCAGGGCAGCTGTCCTCAAGGAGCTCAGGACAGTTCCACAGGGTGAAGGACAACTTGAACCCAGCGAAGCAGCTCCAGAACCAGAAATGGGAAGAACTTCCGCCCTGCCCAGGAATACCCAGCACTGGACCTCGGCAGCCCCGTGGAATGCTCTGGGGGTGCTGGCGGGGGGCAGCTCTTCCACCTCTTTTCCAACACCCACCCACGGTTCCCTCCTGGCCCCTGACGGTGGTTTCAGAGGCCCAGAGGCCAGAACACCTAAGGCATGGAAGTGCTTGCTTCCTGACCCCACCCCCACCATTAGACTGGTGGACACGCTTAGTGGGAAGGATATGCCAAAGAACCCCCACTTCTGGTGAGGACGCCCTGCAGAAATGTGGGAAGCGGCTGGCGCTCTGCAGGCCCCGATCGAATTTCTAAGCGCTGTCTTCCCAGCCAGGCCCCGAACATTGAAGTCACCAGAGCCCCTCTCTTCACCTCTTTCCCCACAGTGCACGGAACCAGCTCAGGGGCTCAGGTTCCCCCTCAGGAAGCCCGAAGCAGTGACTCAGCCCCCTCCACCAGTGGGAAAGGAGGAATTTCATTCCAACTCAAGATGTTGGTCTTTAACCCGAGCCTCTATCCTTGAGAAAACGGAATCCTCACAAGTGTCTCCTTTCCCTCTCCACCCCCACTCATCTTCTGGGTCACACACATGGTCGTAGGTCTCCTGGCCTAGGCACTCGAGATGGCCAGCTGTAGCATGGATGCTGAAGCAGACCTGGGCCTCAGGGGAGGCTGCGGAGAGAAGCCTGCTCTACACATTGGAGAATTCAACATCATGGTTCTGGACACACCGTGGAAAGATGGGCTTGGGCGCCTGGGTGGCTCAGTGGTTGAGCGTCTGCCTTTGGCTCAGGTTGTGATTCCAGGGGTCCGAGGATGGAGTCCCCACAGGGAGCCTGCTTCTCCCTCTGCCTATGTCTCTGCCTCTCTCTGTGTCTCTCATAAATAAGTAAAATCTTTTAAAAAATTTAAAAAAGAAAGAAAAGATGGGCTAATGCATCCAAAGTGCAGTAAGCAGTGAGCCTAGTGCCTGATCAAGGTAAGGGTTGTGGCCTCTTGTTGGGATGGGGAGCCAGGGGGACCCCCTCTGTGCAGCCTCAGTGGCTGCCTCCTTGGTGTTAGAGAACTGCAGGGAGGAGGGGTCCGTGTCCAAGGACAGGAGAGTCCTCAGGGGACAGGCCTGAGGACTCCCCTGGCAGCATGGAGAGTTTCCTATCCAGCCTGTGCCGGGCCCTTCAGCATGTTTGTCGGGGATCTAGATGTAGGTGGGAGAATTCTCAAATTTGCAGACCATCCAAGTTGAGTGGAACAGGAAATATATTCAATAATAAAATTGAAAACGTTTTTTCAGGCTACATGGAAAGGACACATTTAAAGGGTGAGTGTGAAGAGAGCTGAAGGTCAGGATCTGCTTTTGGGGTCCAAGAAACCACTTGCCTAGGCTCATGCAAAAAAAATGAAGAATTTTAGTTGTTTAGTTTAGTGTCAATCAGCTGTGTGATGAATCTAAGACAGACAGTGGTGTGATCTTCAGGTGTATGAAGGAAAGGCTTGTTGCGAGATTTCTTTGTCCCCTAAAACCTACGGAGGGATTTCTTATTAGCTCACTGACCACTCACATCAAAAACCTTTAGGGCCTATTTAAAAATTCACATTTCTGAGCACACCCCAGATTGCTCAAACAGACTCTATGGGGATGGAGACCAGAAGATGTATTTTCAATAACCTCTTAGGTGACTTTTTTAGAACACTTTCATCCCTCCCTCCCTCTTCAGCCCAACATGGGCTCTTGCCAGGACTGCCCTGCCTCTTGCCAAGTAGGAGGACCCCTCCCCAGCAAAACTTCCCACTATACTAGAAATTCCACTAGCAGAGCTTTGCCCCTCCGGGTTAGGACCCCTGCCCCTACAAATGGCCTTGTCAGTGAATATTTTAAAAGATAAAGACAGCTGGTTTATAGCAAAATTGGGGGGAGGGGACTGTGGGGGTGGGGCCCAGGCTGAACTTCCAGACAAAGCACAAGGCTTCATCATACTGCTGGAGGGTCACAATCCAGCTCAGCCTGAAGCTGTGGAGAGACTGAGAAATAAGCCATTTGTTCCTCACTGGCGTGGGAAACGCTCAGGCTCTGGAGGGGCAGCCTGACCTGAGTGTAAATCCTGCTCAGGCCCTTAGCGCCTGTGTGACCCTGAACATTGACTTCAACTTCTCTGAGGCTCAGATTCCCCCTCTGAGATAAGGATGCCTTCCTCCACGAGCTGCTCTGAGGAGTAGATGAATAACGTATGTTGTGGAATGTGTATAAAGGTGCTCAGGGGTGCTTGTTGAATGTGTGAATGGGTGAATGAATAGTGGATGGGTGGGTGGGTAGATGGATAAATGGATGGACGGACAGACAAACGGACAGATGGCTTCTCAATTTTTTTCTTATTTGCCAACAATCAGTCTCTGCCTCTGAATCGATTCTCAGGAGTTTCCCCACCCCAGCACAATTCCCTGATGTCTCACAGATGTCTTGATTTGGGGTCCAAGTCATGCCTTGTAGGAAAAGCCCCTTCCTTTCCCTGCTCCGGCCCCCCAGATGCCTTTCTCTTCACCCCTGTCCAACTGCCAAGGTATTCTTAGTGGCATTGGTTCTCCAATTCAGGGCAGGGGCACTTCTTGGGCCACAGCCTTTCACAGGTTCCCCCGAGAGAACGTGCACCTGAATCCAGCTCGGTTCACCTTTCCGGCCAGCCTCCAGACACGGCCCACCTTCAGGCTGGCTGGGACTTGTAGCAGCACGAAGCCTGCTCTCCTGGAACTTGGACCCAAGGAAGAAAAATAGGAGGCAGTTGGAAGGTGATAATTGCTGAGGGGAAAGAAGTGCTTCCAGCCAGCAGAATTAGGGAAGACTTCATGGAGGCGTACATTTGGATCTTAAAGGATGCATAAATCTGGACATGTCAGGTTGGAGAAAGAGCATTCCAAGGAGAGGGACCAGCCTACATGAAGGCCAGAGAGGGCAGAGTAGGGAAGCTTCTGCTTGCCAGGATCACAGGAGGAGGCAGACAAGGGGATTGGAGCCGCTGGATGGGGGAAGGCATTGTGCAAGGCAGTGGGAGCCAGGCCAAGGTGTAGACTCACCTCCCTGGTTGTGAATCCAGGCAGAAGCAGGGGCTGTGGTCTGGGTGTGACCCCTCTCTGTCTCCCCTCTAGACTCCAATCACAACCTTTCTGTGCTCTGCTGTGTGCTTTCCTAGCAGGCATCTGTGGGCTCTGGCCTGGGTCGGGGCCTGGGGGCCCACCCCTTCTGAGGCTGTCTACACTTAAAAAGCTGCACTGACCCTGCCCATCCTACTCCCAAAGGAGCAAGTGGAGGAGTTCAGGCCTGTGCAGGCTGTCGGGGGTCTCCTGATGCCCATGCAATGGTGAGCAGCTTCTCAGCCCAAGACACATGCAGCTGCTCTTTTGGTTGTAGGTCACCCCCCTCCTCCCTTCCCCTGCAGCCTGCAAGTGGCAGGTCTCACCCCTGTACTTTCCCCAGCTAATCCAAGCCACACAGAGAGCAGCAGCCTGCCAGCGGGTCTTGTTTCACTGGAATGTTGGCATCAAACTTGAGATCGGAAATGAACTCATTATCTGATTGTTTTTATTTATGAAAATGTAACTGCTCTGGGAGAAGTCTTTCTTGAACAATCTTCTGAGTGGATGAGTAATTCTCTCCCCTTCATAGACACATGCTCAGACACATATGTTTGGGCACAGATGCACACACAGAGACTCAGATAGTCAGGAACCCTCCCCCCAAGACACACACATACACACACAGAAGCAGTCTCATGTTCCAGCAGGTACATATCTTCAGGTATACACAGAATCACTTGGAGACATATGTTTCTTTCTTTTTGTATTATTTTTTTATTTATTTATGATAGGCACACAGTGAGAGAGAGAGAGAGAGGCAGAGACACAGGCAGAGGGAGAAGCAGGCTCCATGTACCGGGAGCCTGACATGGGATTCGATCCTGGGTCTCCAGGATCGCACCCTGGGCCAAAGGCAGGCGCCAAACCGCTGAGCCACCCAGGGATCCCCGAGACATGTTTCTTTGAGGATAGGGATCTTGTCTCTCTTACTCACTGCAGAGTCCCTAGTGGCACATAATAAGCAACCAGTAACTATTGGCAAAATGAATGGCTAAGCAGTAGATGGATACACACACATACAGACATGCACGTGTGCCCAGGCTCTCTTCTTCCTGGAGAACTGCAAAGTCGGAGAATACCTAATTCTACAGCCCAGAGTCTTCACACCGTGAACCACACCTGGTACTGGTTGAGAACACATCATCTGGAACCTGCCAGTGAAGATGGTCATTGTCAGTTCCCAGGAGGCCAGGACAGCCCTTCTTCTAAGGTCTCAGCAGATGCACAAACTCATCGCACCAGCCTTGCTAACCTCAGTCCTAATATGATGTTCTGGCCAAGAAAGCCTGAGGTAGTTATGCCAGGCAAACGGTTTTTCAGGAATGTTTTCTGGGGGCTGCCCCCACTCACCCACAGATGGCTCAGCCACAGGTCCTGATACAGGGTCTTGGGCAATGCCAGCCCCCAGGCTCCATCTGTCTTTCCTTCAGCCAGTGGCTATGATGCAGGCTATGCAAGGCCTGTGAACGTCTCCCTGGGAGGAGACTGGACCAGGAGCAGGGCAGGTAGGCAGTCAGGGTTGGAAAGCCCAAGAAAGAGTTGCTTGACTCTGATCTTTGGATGGGACACCCAGCAGCACCATGATCCTGACCCTTAAGTGTCCCTAAATGCCTCCCCCATAGAGAAGGTGGCCTGCTGTGGTCAAAAGAGCTCTGGGCTGGAGTGAGGCCCTCCTGGGCCTGACAATCCTCCTGGCCACATGCTGCCTGTGTGACTTTGGGCAGGTCGGTAACCAGGGAGCTTGATTTCTGCTGGCATCTTAAGTAAGGCAATCGCATCCTTCCTGCCTGGCTGCCCTAGATCCCACCCTCCTCCGCCCCCAAAGGGGAGCCCACAATGCCCTCTGTAGCATTGTAGGCCTCTTCGTGTGACTCTTCAAGGGTCAGAGCCTTCCAGGATGGCTCATCCAGTTCCTCACACCTGGGGGTGTATAAGACCTTCCCAGGAAACTTCATTGGGGAGGCAGGAGGGCACTGGGAGGAGGGACAACTTATTTTACTAACACTGCTGTGTCCTGAGGTCTAGCAACTGGGAAGGAAGGACCATAATCTCTCAAAACTCCAAGCCACCCCGCAAGCCCGCTCCTGCCTAGCTACCTGGGATGATCAAGGGCACTTGTCTACAAATACGTATGCATGTGAGTGCTTAATTCACAGCACCCCAAACTGGACAACCCAAATATCTGCCAAAAGGACAATGGGTAAACAGACTGTAGTGTACTCATTTGATGGAACATGCACATGGTGATCAAACACAACAAAGAAGTTCTGCCTCACACAGCAGCATAGACAAATCTCCTAGGCACTGAGTAAAATAAGATGTGAAAAGACTACATAGTACAATTTGTAGAAGGTTAAGAGGAGGCTAATTGAATCTATAGTGATAGAAAGTACTACTGGTCACCTCTAGGGGTGGCGTTTACTGAGGAGAGGCACGAGAGACCTTCCGAGGAGCTGAAATATCTTGATCTGGTGGTTTCTTTCTTTCTTTCTTTCTTTCTTTCTTTCTTTCTTTCTTTCTTTCTTTCTTTCTTTCTGATTTTATTTATTTATTCATGAGAGACAGAGAGAGAGAGAGGCAGAGAGAGAAGCAGGCTCCATGCAGGGAGGCTGACGTGGGACTCGATCCCGGGTCTCCAGGATCAGGCCCTGGGCTGAAGGCAGCTCTAAACCGCTGAGCCACCCGGGCTGCCCCAATCTGGTGGTTTCAACATGCGGCAATTCATCCAGCTGTCTCCTTAAGCTCTGTTGACTCTGTCGTACATCAGTTATACTAAGGGAGTGACCCAAATCCAAAAGAGTCTAACCCACACTAGAAGGAGGAGTTCTGAAGGGAGCTCAAAGGGTTTGCAGGAGGAAGGTCAGAGAACAGGAATAGTGTGGAGCCAATGGTGGAAAAGAGAAGGCCTAGAGCATTATCCCTGGAGAAGCTGAGGGACTTGACCAAGGACAGGTTGCCATCAAGGAGAGGGTAGGGACCCAACCCTCCATCTAACCCAATATGTGCCAGACCAGGTAAGGTTACCTTGCCATGGGTCTCTGAAAGGGCTAAATGCCAATGCATTTGGCCTGGGCCCAAGGTGGAGGCCAATCTTGGATCATCCATCTTGTCCAGGTTTCTCTCCTTCCCATAGCCTTGGGGCAAGGAAGAAACTAGGAAGCATGCCTGTCTTTTAGCCCCAGTTAATAGCATGGATGAACTCCCTGGATGTGCTTACATAAAAGGTCTAAGGAAAGAGCTAACTCTTGCTGCCTTGTTTTATCAGAAACTAAACTCCTAGACACAATCTCTCTGTATAAAGCATTTCAGAAAACTGCATGCTGGCCCACCACCCAAGCCTCTTGACAGTCCGTCGGTCTGTGAGTGGGCAAGGATGTACATCTCAGTGTGTGTCTGCCTCTGCATATTGTGTTACCTTGTAAGAGGGTCCTCTGGTTTCCTACACCCCAGCCCCTCCTCGTTCTGCTCTCTTGCTCCTGTTCTGCGTCCCCTGCCCCTCCTTACGGATACCTTAGTCTTCCTGCCCTGACAATGGGCAGCTGATTATCTTTTCACAATGATATGGAGAGACTAAGTCCTTATTCTTCATGGGCATTTTTTTTTTAAGGAACCCAGAGAGGGCAAGACTTAACCTTAAGGCACTGTTTTCAAGTGTCATAGCAGGCAACTCAAAATCTCTTCACACTTTGGGTCGTGAGGGCTGACCATGGGCAGGCAGCTGGTGGTATTTTCAAAACCTGGGAATCAAAAGGCAAGTCACCCTCCCTCCCACCCCTGGAGGCCCAGCATCCATATGAGTCACCTAGCAGGTTCAGTAAAGACAGCCTGCCAAGTCTTGGGCAGCTCTGGACACATCACCACATCCGACTCTCCAGAATGTTGGAGGACACCAGAGACCAAAGGCTCCAAGCCCGGGGGCTCCCTTCCCCCAGGCCCAGCCTCATCCCCTCCTTTCCTGGGGAAGCACCTGCTCCAGGCAGGCTGGTCTCCTCACGTAGCCCACAGGGGGCCATCCCCATTCTCCCACAGTCCCCACCCAATTGCAGACGTGTAGTACATGCTTATTGCAGAGCTCCCTGGTGCTGTGCAAAGTAAGTCAGGTGTTCATGTTGTGGGTGGTGTTCCTAGGCTCAGTCCACAGATGAGAAAACTTCTGGTGAGAAATCAAGTGGCTTCCCTGAAGTCACACAGCTGGAAATGGGGGGAGCCAGGATTTGAACCCAGGCAGTCAGACTCCAGAGCTTGGCCCTATGAACCCCTGACTGTTAACTCCTCCCCAGAGCCCAGTCCAGCTCATCCCTTCACAAGAGGCTGTAGAGGGTGGTGATCAAGGGCATAGGCCTAAGGAATCTGGCCACCCAGTTTATGTCCCAGCTCCTCCTCATCCTGGGGGGACTCTATAGAGCATGTTACCTCACCCCTCTGTACTTCAGTGCCCTCACCCCTGTCCTCTGGAAGGGGATCAGACTGGGTGGGGCCGTTGCTCCTGCCCGCCCAGAGCTCTCACATCAGCTATCTCTCTGAAGGCTGTCTTTGGCTCTGGCCCCACGCTTGGTCTCATCTGTCCAGGCCAAGAGCAAGTCATGGCACAATTCAAGGCAACCACTTGTAGGGTCTGCTCCCTACAGGACCCAGGGCTCTGTAAGAAAACTCAACCTTCCCAATGTCAGGGACCCCTCTTCAACACAGTGGCCAGCAGGTATGAAGCCCTGTGCCAGGGACCCCAGAGTTCACTGCCTGTGCTCCTCCAGGCGCTCTGAGTTCCCAGCCCTGCTTCCAGCACCCCCACCACTTGCATCAACCACACACTTGAACACTTCCCGGATCCCACCGTGAATTTTGTCTCCCCAGCTAGTCTGTGAACACCCCAATAGCAAGGACTCGATTTTTCCCAACTTCTATCCCCTGACAGCTCAGATACAGGCCTGTGCAGACACCAGGTCCTCAAAACACACTCAAAATGGATGGAATTGGGTTGAGGATGTAGACACTACAAACTTAGAGTTGCTGGTTAAATATTTAGTCAAACTAGAGGTGGAAAAAGAAACAGCATGGGGTGGGGTGACTGTGGACTTAGATGCAAATGAATGCAAATCATTGTGCAATGATACGCAGATGTGCATGTTGGATTTGTGGGAAGGAGTCCATGACTTCAGAATCTGGTCCTGGTGGGCTTTACCAGCCGAGGGACGCCGTGTCTGCGGCAGATCTTGTGTGACAACACCGGGAGCAGACCCCTGTGCGAGTCTCCAGCACCAGTGGAAACCAGCTAGTGGGCTGCAACCACCCACCAGGGGAGCCTGGCCGTTGGGGGTGGGGGGGTGTAATGGCAGAGGCCTGTCCTGGGAAAGAGCTGGAAGTGTAGCCAGAGCTGGAGATCCCTGGGATCTGTGGACACAGCTCTGAGGGAGCACAGAGGGCTGGGCCAGGAAGGAAAGACTAACTTGGTGTCATTTCCAGATTTTTAGACTGTGTCCCCGCTCTCTGCCGTGACCACCACCGGGGAGCCCCTGGCTGCCTGCCACCCGCCACTGCTACTCCCAGCCCTACGCTGGGCTGCCCAGCATCCTCAGCCCATACCCCAAATGAGTTGGCAGGCCAGGGCAACTGGGGCATCTAGGGGCTTCCCAATGCTGATGGGCACCTTCTGTGGCAGGCACTGTGACTATGATTCTCACAATCAAGGGAGCTGAGGCCCAGAGAGGTTGTGAGTTACCCAAGCCACACAGTGGGTCGGGGCAGAACCCACGTCTCTCGAGTAGGGGTGGTATGCAATGACAGTCTGCATGGACAGGGGCCCACATGACAACGCAACCCCAGGGGACCACCTTCTTCAGTTGTGTCTTGGCCAGGAGGCTGAAGGAGAAGGAAAGGATGAGGACAGGGCCAGAGAGAGCCGGGCTGGGTCAGCATCTGCGAATCTTCAGGGGGTTTGCAAGGCAACCCAAAGCCAGGGTTCCCACAGCGGCAGGTGGGCATCCAGCAGGCCAGGCCGAACAGGGCTGGCACCAACTCTAGCGGGGTTGGAGGTGCCAGCTCTCATCCGCCAGCCGGCCTGCCAGCTGGGGAAGCTTAATTAGAATTCCTCAGCCCTCCAACCCATTTCCTTCCTGGTGAACAGGACAGCTAATGGCCCCTGTCGCCTGCTGCCAGGGTGAGGTGGGCCAGGCTGGCAGCTTCAGGCCGGGCTGGGGGTGGGGATGACCTAACAAGCTCAGGAAGCGTGCCTCTCCCAGGCCAGGAGTACAGAGATGTGACCCTCAATTTCCCCGAGTCAGAGACCATCTGCCTGTCTGTCTATCCATCCCCCTGGGGCCCAGGGCACTGGTGAGTGTGGACAGACAGACACAGGCTGTGAGAAGCTTCGGTGATTAATGGGTGATGAAAACCAGACTCCGTCAGGATGGGGGTGGGAACCAAGAGGCGGAGAGAGGCTGTCTGTTTTATGCTTGGCTCAGGGAGGGATGTGGGGGTGGAGGGTGGGGGGGGAGGGGGAGAGCAGAGTGGGGAGGGTGGAGGCAGCTGAGGGCAGTGCCTGGCCCCAGCCTCGGCATCCCAGCCGGGGCAGTGGGCCCCACTTCACCCAGGCCCACCTGGCGCGTCCTGGGCAGGAAAGCACAAACGTAGTCACCCCATTCCTCCTCCATCCCTTTATCTTCCTCCCTGCAGACCCTGAAGCTCCTCTTATCTCTCACCCCCACCCCCACCCCCCAAACACATGACAACCCCATGCTCTGTTCTCAGGACCTGCTCCGCCCTCGCTATGGAAACTTTGAAAAGTTTCAGTTGAGCAGATTTTCCCCCCAGAGATTCCTTGACAGCAAAACCTACATCTGAGAGGATTTTGATCAAATCTCCAAACTCCAAACATGCAATGGAGAGGAACCAAGCCGGAGGAAGCCTTGCACGGCCACTTCTCACAGTGCCCAGCAGACAGACATCTGGAGGGACCTGGCAACACTTCCACCCCACCCCAAAATGTCCCCTGGCTGCCTGGCTGCCCCGGCCCTGGGATTCCACCGTTTAGATCGGTCCCCCAAGACGAAGGATTGCCCTCCCTCCCGAATGCTGAACTGTGAGAGTTTTTCAAAGGCTTCCCAGGGTGTCCACCCCCAGGGCCCTGGGATCTGGCCAGGCCAAGCCTGAAAGAAGGAAACGGGATACAGATCGAGGAAGTGGCTTTGAGAAGGTGGAGCACACAGGCAGACTTTGCTGACGGAAGATTTTTGCTGCTGGCTGACCAGGCCTGCCTGTCCTCAGAATAAAAATTATTTTCTAGCTTTCAAAAAATATTTCCAAGGGAGCTGTTGTGTTGCGGTAAGACAGGCCGATAAGGAAAGCAGTGGTGACTCCTCCTTTCTTGCCGACCCGGCACTGCATTTTGGGGGCCCCACTGCATCTCATAAACTGTCTATCTGAAGAAGCCGAGGCCGAGGAGGTTGCCTGCCCCCCACCCTCCCCTCAGGGGGGAAATGTCAGAACTAAGATCTTGAGTCTATAAGACACAAACCCCCCCACTTTCAAAGCCCCACGCTGCCAGGGGCTGTGGGGAAAGAGCTGGACACCATCTGGGAAGAATCAGAGATTTTTAGAAGAGGCCTCCTGTGGAAGTGAGAAAGCCTTCATTAGGGCTTTTTAATTAATAAAGCAGAAACATAACGTCCCTCCTTACAAATATTTCTGGGCTCCCGGGGGCACCCGATGATGTGTCCAGCAAATGATTAGGAGAGGAAGTATAAAATTTAAAAATCCCCACGACCAAGCAGTCAGAGAATGCTTCTTCTGGGGGTGGGGAAGGACACAGACAAGCTGTAGTGCTCCTTGCCTCCTGGCCCCTGTCTCCTGCCTTGACAGAGCCCAGACTTGTCATCTGAGATGCAGGGGGAGGGAGAGGTCACTGCCTTTCTCTTCTCTCTGCCCAGAGCTCGGCTCTTCTGCAGGGAACGCAGGTCCAGGACAGCTCTGCAGCCTGTGGGCCACATGGTAGAAGGCGCTGCTGGGTGATTCTCATAAAGGGAAGTGGAAGATGCAGCTCTCCTCCTCTGCCCTAAGTGAGAAGACAAGACACCACTGGCCAAGGCCGAGTGGCCGGGGTTCAGTCGGGCTCAGGCCTGAGCTCTGGTCTGGACACGTGCAAACAGAGCGGCTCACCCAGCCAGCCCCGTCTGCAAAAGGGGAGTCATCGTACCCTCCTCCCAGACTTTCTTGGATGAAACGAGAAAGGGGGGGTGTATGCATTCTCTATTGCTTCATAGCAAATCATCACACAGCAGCTTAAAACAGCTTCTGTTTATTTTCTCACGGTTCTGAAGATTGGAAGTCAAGGTGGGCTCCACTGGATTCTCTGCTCAGGGTCTCACAAAATCAAGGCCTGTGTCTAGAAGCCTTGGGAAAGCATCTGCTCCTGAACTCATTCAGGTTCTAGTAGAACTCTACCCCCGCTAAGTGGGATAGAGGTGCTGTCTCCTTGCTGCTTGTCTCCTGAGCTCCTCTCAGCTCCTAGAAGCTTCTCTCCTCGTCCCTTCTCTTCCACATGGCCCCCTGCATCTTCAAGTCATCAGTGTACATAGAACTCTTATGCCCAAAGTCCATGACCTCCTCTCCTGCCACCAGCCAGAGAAAACTCTGTTTCTAAAAGGCTTGTGTGATTAGATTAGGCACGGGGGTGGGGGGGGGGGGGATAATCTCCCTTCTGATTAACCCCAAGTCAAGTGATTCAGAACCTTAATTAGGTCTTTAAATCCCTTTGCCATATACTGTTATAGAATCCGGTGCTTGATATTTCATCATGTTCAGGAATTAGGGTGGAAACCTGGGATAGGGGTCATATTTGTATTTCTCCCTGCCACAGGGAGCAAAAAGCATGTTGGCATTTTTGTCTAAGTGCTGGATGAGACTCTTAGGTCAGGGTTTCCTTTCTTCTGCCCCCAGGGCTCAGAGGAAAGGTGGCACTGGACTGGGTGGCCCTTCCCCCTCCTCCTCTTAGGCCAGCCTCTGGGGCTTTTCCAGATCCCTGAGGAGGGATTCCTGCTTCAGGATCCCTGGGACTTGGCTGGTGTCCATCACCTCCTCCCTTCTCTCCCTTCATCCACCCTGTGCCTGGGCTCGGCCTTTCCCTTCTCATTGCTGCCCCTCTCTTCCATCCGCATGATCTATGGTGGCATCTACACTTGCCTCCTCTCTGCCCACCAGAATCTGCTGCCTACCACTCCACAGCTCCTAAATCTGCTCTCTCTCCCTCATCCCAGTGGGTACCTTCCAAGCTCTATTTCCCAGGCCCTATTACAAAGGCAGGAGGGAGTCTATGTTATAGCCTTTGCATTTTCAATGCCCAGCCCAACACCAGAGGCATAGCAGATGCTCAGCAAACATTTATTGCAGTTTCTCTGGGTTCAAGTATCTGTAGGGTTCACTTGCTAAGTGCAGCTTTCCCTGCCCCAAACCCAAACACTCCCCGCTGCAGCAAATGAGGCCCCAAGTCCTACTCTCCCTCAGCCCAAGGGCGGTGATCAAAGTGAGGGGCCGAGCATGTGGGACCCTCAGAATGAAATGCCACTGCCAATTCTGTTCTATCTCGCACGCACGCACCAGAAACTGTGCGTCCCCCTTGCCCTGGTCAAGTGTCACCACCACCCACAGGCTTCCAGCCCTCGCCAAACCCGGGCCTCATCTCGGTGATCTCTCTAGGAGTCTACTTGTGCTGGCTTTAATCTTTTTTCATCCTGCCCCTGAATTTGGGCCTGTGTTCTCATCCCCCAGGGACCCACCCACTTCCTCTTGGGATTCCAGCCGAGGACAGTGTGGTTTGAAGAACGTTCTAATCCCAGCCCCAGAGCTCTGAGAGAAAAAATGACTAAAAGCCCTGGAATGTGGAGCCTGCTGCTTCCTGCAAAGCATTTTGAATGAACCACGTAACCAGCAGCTGCAGCGCAGAGAATGGAAACTGAGAGGGACGTCATGGCTCCAGGCCCTCAAATAGCAGGCTTGTGAGCAGAACAAGCTCTCTATTTCGGCCTAGCTCAGATGCCCTCAGCACCGACCCCCTCCCCCTCTCCTTCCAGGAACCAGACCCATCGTGCCAAGGATGTGCTCCTCTTGCTCACTTTTTCTGAAAACCCAAAGTCCCAGATTCTTTGCCGAGGATGGAAGGACCCCCTTCCCACTCAGCAGCCCCCGAGGGCACCTAGGACCCCACAGCCCAGCCACTCTGTTCTCTCCAGAGCAGAAGGTTAGCAGTCACCAGCCCAGTCCCATCCTGGAATCAGCCCCAGGCCAAGCATGGCAGTGCCCACCACCTCCTGCGTTATCCAAGGCTGCTGTCAGGGTGGAATCAGGGTGAGGAGGGAAGGACAGATGGTCCCAAGGGGAGTAAAAGTCCTGGGAGTTAGGGAGTTCCTAAAGATTGCTCCTGCAGGAAGGGAGGTGACACTAACATTTTTTCAACTTCTTTGTTGAGATGTAACACACGTACAGCAAAGCATGTTAATCTTAGCGGTGCAGCTCAATGAATCCTCTATGTATGTATATACCGCCTGAATCAAAACACAGAGTTTTGGAATACTCCAGCAGATTCCCTCAATATCCATCCCCCTCAAAGGTAGTCACTCAGAAATTTCTCCCACCAGCAAGATTTGCTCATATTTGGATTTCATTTAAATGAAATCACAAAGAGTATGTGCCCTTGCCCACAGTGTCACATCTGTGAGATCCCCAGGGGGTGGACACGTTAGCAGCCCCATGGCACCTACCATGCTCCAGGCCCTGAATGACTAGATGGCATGTTGACTTTTTGCACTGAGGCCTTGGTCTTGAGTCCATTTTGCTGGTAAGAAAGTTAGTTAAAATCAGCAGTTCATTTCCACAATCAGGACACAGAGAAGCTGGAACCCAAACCCAGAGGCCACTCCCTCCTCTCTTTTCTCTTTACAAAAGTAAGGAGACCTGCTCCTATTACACCAAGAAGTGGGAAAGCATTGCCTTAGAAACCCATGGCCTGGAATGTCCTCACAAAGGAAACTGGTTTCAAGCTTCTGTGCACTCCGTTGCCCAAACGGGAGCCCCATTTTACTTCAGTCCTCCTAGTGCATGAGGATATAGGTAACACAGAGGGATGAACAGCGGCGGGAGGGCACTCAGAGCACCAGGCCCAAGAGGAGGAAAAGAATGAAGAGGTTCGCTTATTTAGCCAGTCAATATTTATTGAGTAGCTACTATATGCCAGATACTACCCTGAGCGGGTACTTTTTGGTTATCTATTGCTATATAACAAACCACCCTAACATAGTGGCTTAAAATGCACAATAAACACTGATTATCTCTCATGACTCTATATAAGTTGACTGGATCTTCTACTGATTTCACTGGGGGTCTCTCATGCTGTCATAGACAGACGCAGATGAGACTGCAGTCATCTGGGAGCTTGCCTGGGCTGGCTGAGTCAAGATGGCAGATTCTCTTGGCGGGCACCAGGGCAAGGACCTCGGAAGACTGGGCGGGGCTGGAGGGCTGCTGGCATTCCCTCTCTCTCCATGTGCTCTCAGAGTCTCTCCTTCTCTGGGTGGTCTTTCCAGTCTTCTCTCCATGTGGATTTCTCCAGCAGGATATCTTGCTTCTCACATGACAGCTCAGGGCTCCCCAAAGTGCAAAAGTGGAAGCCCGTAAGCCTTAGGAAAGCTCAGGCCTGCACTGGCACAGCCTCACTTTGGCCATATTCTGTCGGTTGAGTTACAGTCCCAGACCAGATTCAATGCAGGAGGGCTGTCTGCAAGGGAACAAGTGGCAGGAGGCGTGCTTTCTCGGTGCCATCGTTGAAGACTGGCTACTACCAAAAAAGTTCTTTTTCCTTTATCATGTATTCAACAAATATTCTCTGTCAAGCACACAGTTCCTTCTTGAATAGAGTATACTTAAACTAAATGTCACTGAGAAGCTCCGTGAAGGATAAGTAACATTCAAAAAGTTTACGAGGGGCACCTGGGTGGCTGCCTTCGGCTCAGGTCATGGTCTTGGGGTCCTGGGATCGAGCCCCACATTGGGCTTCCTGCTCAGCAGGGAATCTGCTTCTCCCTCTCCCTTTGCCCCAGCTCATGCTCTCTCTGACTCTCTCTGTCTCTCTCTCTCTCAAATAAATAAATAAAATCTTTTTAAAACAGTGCCTGGCTGCCTCAGTCAGTGGAGCATGCAACTCTTGATCTCAGGGTTGTGGATTTGAGCATCAAGTTGAGATTACTTTAAAAAATAAAATCTTTAAATAAATGATAGATAGATGATAGATAGATAGATAGATGATAGATAGATAGATAGATAGATAGATAGATAGATAGATAGATAGATAGAGTTTACTACATACCTGACCCCCAAGCTTGGGGTCTCCTGAAGCTGTAGTCAGGCTGTGACTGAGGTAAAGTCTTTGTCACTCACATATCTGGCACCTGGTCTAGGAGGACTCAAACAAGTGAGGCCAGAAGAGTTGGGGTTCCTCAGGCATCTCTATCTCTATATGGCCTCGCCACATGAATTCTGCAAAATGGCAGCTTCATAGTAGCCAGACTCCTTCCTCCAAGAACTCAGGGATCTTAAGGCATATGTCCTGAGAGACAACAAGAGAGAAGCTGTGTCACTGTTTCTAACCCAGCCTTGGAAGTCATGTAACGTTATTTCTACGATACTCTGTTCGTTAAGGTTGTTACAAAGGCTTACCCAAGTACGGAAGGGAAGACATCCATTCTATGTCTTGATAGGAAATATGTCAACAAATTTGATCCATGTTTAAAACCAGCACACCATATCCTCCGGACATAAATTATCTTCATTTTTCTCACATGCAAAATACACTCACTCCCTTCCAACAATCTCCAAAAGTCCCATCTATTATGGCATCAGGTTTAAGGGGGAGGGCTGGGATCCCATCATCTAAACCAGTTATGGAGGAGGCTCTTCCAATGCAATTTCTCAGATACAGTTGCTTGAGCACTATTATTTCTTATTTAAAGACCTGTGAACTGGGGCAGCCCGGGTGGCTCAGCGGTTTAGTGCTACCTTCGGCCCAGGGCCTCATCCTGAAGACCCAGGATCGAGTCCCACGTCAGGCCCCTCGTATGGAAACTGCTTCTCCCTCTGCCTATGTCTCTGCCTCTCTCTCTCTCTCTGTGTCTCTCACGAATAAATAGATAAAATCTTTTTTAAAAAAATAAAGACTTGTGAACTAAGAGAAAAGTTATCTGTTCCACACACACAATCAACACGCAATGAGGGGACAGGGCTCAGGATAATCACTATAAACATGTCTATTCAAACGTCTTGAGGGAGGCTCACAGCAGTCACTGGACTATAGTCATTGTGAAATCCAGACAGGTACATATTGCCCATTTCTTGGTTAGGGTTCTGGGAATGTTTCCCAATGGCTCTTGGCTCTGTCTTCTGGGCTCTCAGTTCCACTTTCTGAATCACCCTTCTTCACTATAAACACCTGCTGATGTTTACAACTGAGTAGCTTTCTCAGCTTGCTTCCTTCTTGGGGGCCCAAAGTCCAAAAATATTATGGAGCTTTTTTCATTTTGTTCTACTCGGTACCTTTCAGGATCAACTGATGGTGCTGATAATACAATTCTATTTAATACTTTGTAGGTTTCCTATGGACCCTACTGAGCTTCACTCCATTAACCAAAAGCTGTCCTACAACCCTCATTAAGATCAGCTCTTCTTGGGATCCCCGGGTGGCTCTTTGGTTTGGCACCTGCCTTGGCCCAGGGCGTGATCCTGGAGTCCTAGGATCGAGTCCCGTGTTGGGCTCCCTGCATGGGGCCTGCTTCTTCCTCTGCCTGTGTCTCTGCCTCTCTCTTTCTCTCTCTGTGTCTCTCATGAATAAATAAATAAAATCTTTAAAAAAAAAAAAAAAAGATCAGCTCTTCTTGACCTTGAGGCTTTGGTGAAGCTGTTGAGGTACAATCCCCTCAAGATTCTTAGAAGCCCAGTTATTTAATAAACAGAATCTGAAAGGCATGCTCTTGAAATACTCAGGGGACCTTTCTCCATCTGAAAGATTTATGAAGCATTTGATCTTTCTGAGGTTTTAGCAAAAGGTCTCATAGGTCCACCTTGGATTTTATCTTTGTCTTGAGACTCTTTCAGACTTTGGGAATCTTTCGCCTTTAGGGAGGCTTGAGAATGAGAAACTATATTTACTTTCAAACCCAGAAAATCCCTGGCTTTTAAACATTTTCTATACAATTTTGCTTGAAAATTAAACTTTCCTTTTAAAAAAAGATATTTTTTTTTAGAGAGAAAGAGCATATATGTGTGAGCACAAGTGGGGGGAGGAGCAGAGGGAGAGGGAGACAGAGAATTTTAAGCAGACTCCACACCCAGTGAATGAGCCCAGTGTGGGGCCTGATCTCATGACTCAGAGATCACGACCTGAGCCAAAATCAAGAGTTCGATTCTCAACCGACTGAGCCACCCTGGCGCCCCTAAATTTTCCTCTTTAATTCATCTTGGCTCCAGCTTCCAACATCTTCCTATTTCTTGTACTTTGTTTCTTTTGTTCCTCATTCCAACTTTGTCATCTGTCAGAATGCAAAAAAAAAAAAAAAATTATCCTTCTATAACCATTGACAAAACAAAAAACATCTTCCTCACCTGCAGCCTCTTCGGGGGCCATCAGGTTTCCCCTTCCAATATCTTCAAAACCCTTACAACTTCTGCCCACCTCCCCATGTGAAGCCACAGATTTAGGTTCTCTTATGGCAGCTATCCATTTCCAGGGAATGAAAAACCTGGATTAACTGTCTTTTGCATTGTAACAAATCATCTCAAAACAATGGCTTCAAACTAATAACAAAACTTTTATTTTGCTCATGAACTGAGAAGTTGACTGGAAATAAGCCAGGCCATTCTCACTCAAGATCTCTCCGCAAGTTTTCAAGCACTTCTGGGGCTCCTAGAGCATCCTATAAGATGTGAATGAAATCTCTCTACAAGCAATCTCGGGGTGACTAGATTTCTTTTATGGCCACTGAAGGCTCCCAGCATGAGTGTCCCAAAAGGAGCCATTAGAAGCTATGTGGTCTTATCTACTCCAGCCCTGACAATTACACATGTCACTTCTGCTGCAGTCTTTTTGCCTAGGCACTCTCAAATCTCTACCCAGGTTCAAGGGCCAGGGACAGAGACTCCAGTGACTGGAGTGATGGGAAGAGAATCAAAGGATTGTGGACATGTTTTGAAACCAACATCAAGAGGTTGAGTAACATATCTAAAGTCACACAGCTAGAAAGTGACAGAGTTGAAGTTTGAATCCAGGCATTTTGATTCCAGACTCATATCCTTAACTGCTAGTCTACACTGCCTGCTATACTTGTAGACATGGCAACAATGGTACAGGCTGCAGGTGCGGGGGTGCCTTCTGTCCTGGGAAAGCTCTTGATTTGCTTTTCTATACTCGACTTGCTCTCAGAGAGGTAGTGGGACTCATAGTAGATGCAGGGGCTGCTGGATATAAAATGAATGAGTGAATCAGAGCTAGAGCAGCCTCTTCTCAAAGCATTTTCTCCTTCCTCAAATCGCTTGCTTCCCCATGGCCACCAATGCTTTGGTGTGATTTCCATGTCACTCTTGCCACAGCTCAAGACACCTCACTTGCTCTTGTGCCCTTGATCTTGCTAGGTGTGTTCCCACAGGAGAAGGAGAAGTGTTGCTTGACATTTTAAGAATGTCTGCCAGGCTGTTTGGTAGAAAGCCTGAAGATTACTCACCAGGGATAAGGCTTCTGTTGACTTTACCAGGCCACGGTATTTTCCTAAATTTCCCTTAAAGCCTGACTTTCTTTCTTTCTTTTTTTTTTTTTAACTTATTTATTTATTTATTTATTAGAGAGAGAGAGAGAGATAGTGAGAAAGAGCACAAGAAGCAGGGAGGGGAAGAGGGAGAGACAGCAGGCACCCTGCTCAGCAGGGAGCCCAATTCGGGCTCCGTCCTAGGACCCCAGGATCATGGGGGCAGATGAAGGCAGATGCTTAACCAACTGAGCCACCCAGGCACCCCAAGGCTTGACTTTCTACAGATTTCAACACACAAAGTTTAAAAATTATATATTTGTGGTCGCGAGCATTAAAGTCCTAAACAGGGCTTGTATGATACACCAACATTTCTAATAAATCTTATCTGACATAAATGCTTCATAGTCTGAATGACACCTTGGTGCAGAGGACAAATCAGCCAGGATACAAATGGTGGCCCTTGAAACCCAGCCCTACATTCCACTGGCCAAACATTTCATCCTGGTGAGGGACTGTATCTGCTTGGAGGAAAAAACAGCTTTTTCTAATTTGTCTGTCTAGAGGGGCACCTTTTTCTAACTGAATAAAGGTACCATATGTATTAAAAGCAGCACTAGGGGACAGCTGGAAAATATAATAAGATATTATATTAACCTACTCCACAGGACAAGTAATAGAAATCAACCCTGGCAAACAATAATAAATTTATTAAATTTCAAGAAGGGATTGAACACCTCAGCTTCAGGACAGGCCAGAGGCAGGACAGTTCCAAGGACCTAAGAGGTTCTAGAATCCATGAACCCCCTTCTTAGAACACTTCCATGAAAGCAGCCCCATTTCCACATCTACCAGTCTCTGCCTCTTGGTTCAAAATCCCAGAATCTTGACAGAGAATCTGATTGAATCAGCTTGATTCAGATATTCCCTCCATACCTATCAGCTGTGGCCAGGGATGGGAAGAGTCATCCAGTATAGTCTATACCATAGATTGAGTTGCTGAGCTCCTCACTATATAAGGGGGTTCCCAGAACCCAGGCCCTAACCTCTCCCCTTCGAGGGGTCACTTGTAGCAGTTCTGTACAATGACCACCTAGTATCTGCCATCCCCAAGAAGGTCAATAGCTGATCAATTCAACCATTCAGAAAAAAGTTTCCTGTGGCTGTTCACTCTGTACATAGCAGGCAATGGCATAAATAATAAAACGGAGTGGCACTGGCTGGCTCAGTGGATAGAGCACATGAATCTTGATCTTGAGGTCATGAGTTTAAGCCCCACTTTGCGTGTTAAGCTTTCTTAAAAAAAAAAAATTATAATTGAACAGAAACCCACATGGCCATTCCCCAGGTTCAACAGATTTTTTTAAAATACGTTATTTATTTATTTATTTATGAGAGACACACAGAGAGAGGCAGAGACATAGGCAGAGGGAGATGCAGGCTACTTACAGGGAGCCCGATGCGGGGCTCGATTCCTGGAGTCCTGGACCCGGGGATCATGACTCGAGCCAAAGGCAGATGCTCAACCACCGAATCACCCAAGTGCCCCGGTTCAACAGATGTTAACAGATTGCCATTTTGCTTCAGATTTCTTTATTTTTTTTTAAAGAAATAAAACATTTCAGCTACAGCTAAATCCCCGCCCATAGTCCTGCTCCCTCCTGCCCGCGAAGATGTGAGTGCCATCCTAAAGTTGGGAGTATCATTTCCTAGAGTGGTTTTGGCTTTGACTCTTCATTCTAGCTGGACCTCAGGTGCACTAGTTGAGCCAATCATTCTCTCAGTGGCACACTCTCATCCCTGTTCCTTCTGCACAAAGGCCGTCTCTTGTTTTATTTTATCCCTCTGATGCTCCTTCACTACCCCAGTGTCCCCCACTCCTAAAGGCAATCACATTAATATATTTATATGTGTCCCTCTAAAATGTACATTGTCGTTCTATGTACATGTATTTTTAGTTTAGGGTTTTTGTTTTTAGCTTTGAGGCACTTTATTTATATACATATACATAAACTAATAAGAACTCAGAATTCATCATACATTTACTTCATTTTTTAGCTTGATCTTCTAGTAAATCGTCAGCTTTATTGATCTGGGCTGAGATCTAAAGAGATCCTCCCTTGTCTGGGTGATTTAAAAGCATCATTTGTCAAGGAGCATCTCATTTTTTCTTTTATTGCCAGCAGGGCTTGTGCTCAGTACTAATGCTGCTTCCTGTCTTGTGATGTAGGGTTCAAACCCACCTCTGGAATAGCCACCACTGAAGGTAGATTTTGGCAGATGTTGAGAAACACGTTTTCTCGAGGCTCCACATGCCCCATGGTTTGCAAAACACAACAGCCTGCAAATTCTGCTGCTGCGGTGGTCAGCCCAGCCTCTCCCGCCGCACTGGCTGTGGCTCCAGCTCAACTCCCCAGCCTCCCCCGAGCCCAGCCCAGCGGCCACAGCCACCAAGTCCACAGCTCTACGGCCGCCACCAGCAGGCACTGTGTGTTTTTAGTTCACATAAATGACGTGGTGCCGTAGATTTTATTCTGCTTCTCACTTTCTCAGTCAGCACTACACTTTTAAGGTCCACCCGTAGCGTCGGGTATACATCTGGTTGCCTGTGCATCCACCCCATTTGCCTTATCCCATTCCTCGGGTGAGGGGGAGGAAAGAGGAGCAAACTGAGGAGATGGTTAGGACCAGGCTTGTCCTCGAGACACTATCCCAGGAGAGAGACATGTCAATGCCCTTCCATAACCATACATGTGTGCCCACATGTACACACACACACACACACACACACACACCCCACTTTAGCTGGGGCCCCGGTGAGCGGAGGTGGGGGAAAGCAGGCTGGGAGTTCTATCAAAGGAAGACTTGTTTCAGAGCTCTGCTCTTACAGCCAAGCCCTTGCCCCCTCCAGGATGCCTGCCCTGACCACCCCATTCCATATGCAGGCCTCTCCCCATTCTGGGGACTGTGAATCTCATTTAATCATACACTGGTCTGTTCTAGTCTTTCTATTACTATCTTCCTAATTAAACCGAAATCAATCAATAAATAAATAAATAAATAAATAAATAAATAAATAAATAAACTGAAATCCTCTGGACGGAAAGGACTGTCTCTTGCCCTTTTTGTCTCTCTTGCTTAAGTCCCGGCCCTAAAGAAATGAGGGCAAGGAGTGGGAAGCAGAATAGTGACTTCCTTAATTCAGGCTCTGCTCCCTCTGTTTTAGGGACATGCCATCTCTCAGCAAACACTTAGGTGCCAGGCCCTTACAAGTCCAGAGAGAAAACATATGCTGTTCTAGCTCTCAGGGAGCCTTTTATGGGGGATGCAAACACCAGACATGAAGGCATAGGACAGTGTGGAGAAGGCAAAGATGAGCAGATACTTGGGGTGCCAAGGAGGAAATCCCAGTGCAGCTCAGAGGGAGGCTGGGGGTGCTCCTGACATCCAAGCTGCCCTTGAAACCAAAGAGGTCAATTGAGAACTGGGAGCAGGGCAAGGGGATTATGAAATTAGATTGAGCGGGTACAAGGAATACCAGTACTGCAAGCATTCCAGTTATTGTGGCTGCACATCAAACAGCCATTTATTATGTTTGCAGATTCTCCCGGTCAGGAATCCGGACAGGGCACAGCAGGAAGAGCTTGTCTCTGCCCCGTGTTGTCTGGGGCCTCCTCTGGAAGCATCCACGGCTGGGCTTTGGAATCACTGAAGGCTCATTCACTCACAAATCTGGTGGCTGATGCTGACTGGAGGTTGGGTCCCCAGTACCTCTCCATGCGGTTTTCCCCATTGGTCTCTCCAGGTGGGCTGGTTTGGGCTTCTTATAGCATGGTGGCTCGGTTCCCAGGATGAGCAACCCAAAAAAGAGAGAGAGCCAGGTGGAAGTTATATGACTTGTCTTAAATTATTTCTTCTGCTAAACTCTATTGGCCAGAGCAGTCACAACCTCCTGGCCCAGGTTCAATGAGAGGAATCAGACCCCTCTGCTCAGCGGGAGGAAAGTCAATCACATTGCAAGGAGAGCACGTGGGCAATGCCTGGGTTAGCTCAGACCCCTCCGCTCAGCGGTTAAGCATCTGCCTTCACACCCAGGGCGTGATCCTGAAGTCCCAAGATCAAGTCCCACATCGGGCTCCCTGCATGGAGTCTGCTTCTCCCTCTGCCTGTGTCTCTGCCTCCCTCTCTCTCTCTCTCTCTCTCTCTCTCTCTCTCTCTCTGTGTCTCATGAATAAATAAATAAAATCTAATTTAAAAAAAAAAAGAAAAAAAAAAAAAAGAGCACATGGGATGGGATATATATTTTGGTGCAGTCACCTTTGGAGAATACAATCACCATGGTATGTATCGATAAGATGGAGGGACAATGGTGGATGGATAGGCATCTAAGATCGCTGGAGTATAGTATATAAAATGGAGGCAGCCAGATACAAGGCTATAAGGCCAGGTTCCAGAGGGTCTTAAAAACCACACCTAGAAAAAAAATCAAAAAAATATAAATAAGTAAGTAAATAAATAAATAAATACCACACATAGGAAAACGCTTACAGGCAAAGGTGATTTTGGAGGCCCAAGACTCCTGCCTCCTCAGTCCCATCACCCAACACCTCATCTGTGCTTGATCAGAAAATATCTAAGACTCTCTATGGGTGGCTGAAGCAAAGGGACTCTTGGGATTGGTCTGTGCCCTGGAAGTAAGTGTTAAGGAGAGCCAGTTCCTACCTTTGTCACTATGTGTGCATGTGTCCACACCTACCTAGCCAAGCCCAATCTATTGACTCCAGAGTCCCATGGATCCTACTGCTTGGGTAGCAGACAGAGACTCTTCTGAAATGCCCTTCCAGGGGCACCTGGGTGTTCAGAGGAGCATAAGACTCTTTATCTCAGGATTCTGAGTTAAATCCCCGCATTGGGTATAGAGGTTACTAAAAAAATAAGTAAACCTCAAAAAAAAAAAAAAAAAGGGAAAAGAAATGTCCTTCCAGGTCCATTCTGAATGGTCCTAGGCAAAGCAAGATCCACTCTCCCCCCCCCTCTCTCACACACACACACACACACACACACACAAGCACATGTACCCAGGCCCACCAGGTGTAAGCCAAGAAGGCAGCATCATATCAAGGAGAGAGCCCTTGTTTGGTAGTTAGGAGTCCTGGGTAATCATCTGGTCTCTGGCTATGGGCTTTGGGGAGGTCATTTACCACACTGGAACTTACAGGCAAGTGCAAGACTTGCACTAGACAGGAGTTTATCCCAAGTGTGGTCATTGGAGATCAGTAATTAAAATCACCTGGCCTGAAAACAACAATGAGCTTGAGCGATCACCTCACACTCACTGGAATGGCTCAAGTGAAACAGGCAACACCAAGTGCTGATCAACTGGAGACCAACTGGGACGCTCCTACTTTGATGGTGGGGATGCCAAATTGTACACCCACTTTAGAAAGCAGTTTGGTGGTATCCGCTAACGCTAAATACCTTCCCTATGACCCGGCAATTCCACTCCTAGATATTTACCCCAAAGACATAAAACAGATGTCCACAAGAGGGACCTGACTTGTACAAAATGATCATGGCAGCTTTATTTATAACAACTCCAAACTGGAAGCGGTCCAGGTGTCCATCAACAGGTGGACAGATAAATAAAGAGAAACCAAACTACTGATACACACAACATGGGCGGATGTCAAAAACATTTATGCCGAGAGAGGTCAGAAACAAGAGTGAAGGCCATATGACTCCACTTATCACAGTCTCTGAACAGGTGGAACTGAACGTGATGCTAAAAGTCAGGCCAGGGGTCCCTTGGGCCCCCCCACCACACACACACACACACCGGGGCGGGTGGGCAGCGGTAGGTGCTGGAGTGGGGGTGGGGAGGGGAGGCTGGAGAGAGGATCCATGGAACGTTCTCGAATGATAGCATTGCTCTGTAGCTTCATAGGGTGTAGGTTACACAGATGTGTAGGTTTGTCAAAAGGCACGAACCCTTACGCGGAAGATGGGGCACTTCCCTGTTCCCCTTTCATTTTTTTTAAAAAAATGCAACCATCCAGGCTGCCTGTTAAGCATGCCCCGGGCACCCCGAGCCACGGAGCCAGGGAGCCCTCTGGGGCGGGGCCCGGGAATCCGCAGCTCTGGCCTGAGCGTCTGGATTTGAGACGAGGTCCCCAGGGGCGCCCCCACCCCCACCCCCGCGCCCACGATCCCACCCAAGCCTCGGCCCTCCCCGAGCCCCCAGCCCGCTGCCCAGTCGCCCCTGGTAACCGAGAAAGGGCCTGAAAACCCTCAAAGTGCAGCCGCCCGGGGAGGGCCGTCCGCGGTGTCAGCGAGACAAGGGCAAATACAAACTGCGGGTAATTGGCGGTTTTCTGGTTCTCGGCCCTTTGTGCGGCGGCGCGGAGCCGGGGCGCGCTCCCAAGCCCGGGCCTTTCAGCCGCCGGGGGCCGGGCCTCCGCGCTGCCCGCGCTCCGCGGCGCATAATTAATCGGGCTCCGCGGGGCCCCGGACAAAGGCGCCCATTCACCCGCCGCTCCTCCCCCCGGGGATATTGTTATTTCTAAAAACTGCAGCCAGCTGGGCCGCCGAGAAACGTCAGCTCTGTGGGAGAGCGAGCGGCGGCGAGGAGAGAGGGGGCTCTGTCTCGGCGAGCAGCGGGCTCAGGGCGGCCCGCGGCCCGGGGGCAGGCGGGGGCCTCCCTGAAGTCTGCACAGGCCTCAGAAAGCCTCGTGATTTCCATGGGGCCGGGAGGACAGCGCCATGGAAATGGGAATGGGTGCACTGAGGCTTCCTAGGGAGGGAGAGGGCGCTGCATTCAGGCCACCCTGAGCATGGCACAGCTCCCGAGTGGGAGGGCCCAGGGCGGCCGGTGGGAAGCCGGGGTGCCCCCACCCGTGCCAGGCCTTCCCCGACAACCGGCAGGACGACTCAAGGAATGGAGGCCTGGGTCTGGGTCTCTGGAGCCTGGGGTCAATCAAGTTAGAGACCCGGGATGCGAAGACCCCATAGGCACCTGGCTTCTGCTCCAAGGACCACCGGAGGAGCTCATTCCAGACAAACAAACAAACAAAACCTATGCAGAAGCAGGCCCTCAAAGTCTGGGCTGGGGCTCATTTTGTGAAGTCTCCGGGCACCCCTGAAGCCCACCCACGTTGGATTCCCTCTCAGCACCGCCCCACCCCCCACCCCATGGTACAAGTGCCCCACTTCCCATTTCACAGAGGAGGAAACGGGCCCAAGGAGGTAAACTGACTTGCCCACGATAACAGAACAGAGCTGGAACTGGGTGTGCTGCTTGTGTGCAAAAGCAGAACAGCAGGAAGAGGCGGCTGGAAATGGAGGCTTCACCTCCTCCCTGGAGCGTGTCTTGACTGTGCAGGCCCGTTCTGGTGTCTCCTTTCCCTGGCCTCTCCTTGCGTGGGGCTGATGTACCCAGTTAAATGCCTCTAGCATGTTCTGTTTTCACCGGTTCACTGGGGCTTCTCCAACCTGCTCCATCAGAGGCTCGCTTGAGTGCAGGTCCAGAGATCACATTGGTTTTGTGTCAAGGCCAGTGCCGGTGGAGCTCCAGCCAAGGCCCATTGGACGTGAACAGCATCTCATGACTCTGGAGTCCGGCCCTTTACACCGTGCTCCCCTTCAACGCCCAGTACCCTCCCCAGGCCCCACAGAGGGCCTGGTCCCAGGTCAGCAGCACTGGGCTTCACCTTTGCCAGTGAACCTAAAGAAACGGGCACCCGTTCATTCCGCCTTCCAAAGCTGGGAGCAGTCATGAACAGCCACCATGGATTTCCAAAGCCTCAGCATCCTGAACACCTCCCAGAACAAGCAGGGGCCTTTCCAGAGCCCTGCCCATCCCAGCCCATCTCGTGGAGACATTCTGTCCCTCAGCTGTACTCTGGAAAATGTTCCCTCGGCCGATGACTGCCAGTCCTGAGCGGGGCCACTGGCCTGAGAGCCAGACCAAGCCATAGAGCCTCCTCCCACGAATGAGGGAAAGGAAGCCTCCCTGTGCTTTCAGAGGAGCCCAGGCTGCCATCCAAGGCCCAGCGAGAGTGAGTGCCCAGCCAGGTTCTCTCCGCTTCCATCAGGCCATGCTGGACACTAGAAAGCCAGTATCATGCAACATCCATATCTATGGGTGGGAGAATGTACAGAAAATACAAAAACAAAGTGAAGGGAAAGAGAGCAGTTGAGCCAAGGCCTGGCCAGGGCTCTAACAGGGCACATTAGCTGTCTGCTTGCAGGCCGACTCAGGCACGGCTACCAACGCCAGGGGAGCTTCCCTGGGGGACCCTGTGACCCAGGCAGCCCCCAACGGCCAGACTGCCAGCATGGCATCAAGCAGAAAAGCAGACTAGCTGTCTGCCATTAAGCAAGTTTTATTTAGAGTTTAGAGTGATCCGATGCTGTCTGGAAATAAGAGGAAGGCTCAGCCATAAGGGAACCGCATGATGTCAAGCAATGCTCTTGAAATGCACACTGAAGTATTTAAGGCAAAGGGGCAAAATGGCTCTAACTTGTTCTCAAAGGATTCCAGATGATGTAAATAACCTTAGAAAAGACGGACAGAAATTACTTGTAATATTCTTATAATTTCTCTGAAGTTTGAGATTAAAAAACCAGGAAGTGCGCACAGGCTCGTGCACACACAGCACAGCATTGATATTCCAAATCCTGTACTCAGGGATGGGACTCAACTCTCCTGCAGCCCCCTACCCCCACTCAAGCAGCTCTCACTATCTTCTGTTACAGCATTTCATGAGCCCAAGTTGGTTTGAAAGTCCTTAAAGGGTAAGGCCTGTGTTGTTTATAATCCTACTGCAGCGAGCACCGTGCTTTGTGAACGGGAAGCATTCAGCCAAACCTGGCGTCCACCCATTTGCCATGGAAGGCTTCCAGCTCTGAGTGAAATGGAAGAAGGAGAAAGAGAGAGGCTGGCCAACGGAAAGAAGGAACCAAGGAAGGTGGTTGAGTCCATACAGACTTCCTAGTCCAGCGTACTCATGTGATTTTTTTTTTTTCGAGGTTAGAAGTCAGGCCCCCCTAATCTTCCATCCTTCCGTAGAGCTTGGAAAGTGACTCAGCCCCAGTAGGGCTGCCTGTGGAGTGCACCCAGAGCTCTTCCGTCGTGCACGGCCTGGACCTGGCCATGTCCACGTGTGGTTAGCAGAGCCAGTAATGTATCTATTTAAACTGTGTCTGGTTCTCTGAGTGTTTCCTGTAGGTGGATCTTGTCTCTTCTCTCCAGTGAGACACAGGGGGAAGGGCCTGGCCTCCTCCCATTTCCCCCCTGGGGAGTAGGAACACAGAGTCACATAAGCCCTCCGGCACCTGTACCAGGGACTATGCCCGGCTTGCACTCTCCTACATCCCCAGCACTTAGCGTGGTGGATGGCGCAATTTTGGTGCCCAGTAGAGACTCACTAAACACTCAATAAACACAGAGTCTGGTTGAGCTGAATCGAGTTGCCTGCTGTGCCAAGGGCCCACTGAGCAGGCTCTTTGAGAGTTGTATTTCTGACCTCAGATGCTCACCATCAAGGCAGCAGAGTGTCCCCAGGGGGACCCAGTGACCTAGGCAGCCCTCAACGGCTGCCCTGTGTGCCCGTCCTCGGAGCAGTTCCCTCTGGTTGCTGTTTCTCCCGTGTCCCTGAGGAAGACGGTGGCACCATCTTTGTGGCCAGTGTGTCACAGTCAGTGTTAGGACAGATAGTCTCTGCTTCTGAGTCCTCTCCTCCTGGTTCTGCTGAGTGGAGCCACTTGGGACGAGAAGGCTTGCTCAGCACATTTCCAGTGAGGGCAGGACCTTCTGTGAAGAGAGCTCAGGCTCACAGTTGATATGCCTCCACCTGGACCCCCTCGCTCCATCCTCACACCCATACTGTGGCCAAGGCTCAGTGTGGGGGTAGCTGAGCATAGCACCCTGCAGGTGCCAGAGACAGAGGGGGAACAGCGGGCTTGGTGGGGGCAGGGAGAGGGGGACCAGAATGGTCGCTGGGAGCTCCATTATTCTCCCTGGGACCTGGGGCAGGACACTTGTGATGGGCAGTGGGAACTACTTGCAGGAGCAGAAAAACCCAGGCATGGATATTTTCAGTCAGGTCTGTGGGCCCCTCCTGGGAGCCCCACCCCAGGGCTAGGAGCCTTCTGCCGGATTGTTATTGCTGCTTCAAAGGGCCTGAGCCCCTGGTCAGGCCTGAGGGGGTGGGGTTCATTCCTGGCCTTAGGGCCAGAGAGATCTCTGCACACCTTGGGGGGAGTGGGGAGTTCTTCCTTCAACATCCCCCCGCATGGGGGCTGGGCCAACTTGACAAAGCCTCTCCTGCTGTCTCTGCACCTCTCACCATGTCCCTGCACCCCTTTAGAGGAAACCGCTCGTTGGGCCTTTGGGCCAGGACTGGCCATGCTCCCAGCACACTCAGTGTTTGTTTCCAATCCAAGAAAGAGCTGGGGACTCTGGGACTGGGAACTCATTCTCCCTGCCCCCGTCTTTTCTTTGCTTTTTCTGTCCCCTTCTCTTTACCCCCAACAGCCCTCTCTGCCCCTCATCCTCTCCCCCACCAGCCCCAAGAGCTTCCAAAGTGACAAATGTAGGCCCAAGTCAAACCCTCATCTTCAGGGCCCTGCTGGCATCTCTCCCGGCTCACCCATCTTCCTCCTCCTGCTCTGCAACCCAGCCACTCTCCTCACCCCCACCCCCGCCATTCCTCTTTGTGGACAACTTTCTAAATGCAGCCCAACTTCCCCTTTTCAGTCCATAGGGCCTGTAAAACAGCTGCAAAAAGTCAGCAGCTCTGCAAAAGTTCTCTTGCAAATCGAGCAACAGCCCCTGGCTGGAGCCATTGGCTTCCCCTTCCCCGGATCTGGCAGGCCAGCCTCCTCCCCCCTGTATACAGTGGGGAGACCCCTTGGTATTTACTCCCAGGGACACAGTCCCCCCACCCCCCGCAGACTAATCTGGAGAGAACTCCCTGAAGGGCCCAGCACAGTGTAGTCAGCGGGAGGAGACAGCCCAAAGCCTGACCCGCAGGCCTGACCCTGTGGCCCTGAGGGACCCCGGGCAGTCCACTTACACACCCCCATATACACGTACACACACACACACAGGCTTCATGTTTATAGAAAGAAAGGATGGATTGGGGGCACCTGGGTGGCTCAGCGGTTGAGCATCTGCCTTTGGCTCAGGTCATGATCCCAGGGTCCCAGGATCGAGTCCCACGTCGGGCTCCCTGCATGGAGCCTGCTTCTCCCTCTGCCTATGTCTCTCCCTCTCTCTCTGTGTCTCTCATGAAGAAATTAATACTTTTTTTAAAAAAGAGAGAGAAAGAAGGAATGGATTGGCTGGTTTTCCAAACCCCTTTCAAGACTCAAATTCCCCAAATCTGTCATCTCTCCTTCAGGGGCTCCTGCCCAAGAGAGAAGGGGCTTTGCCTGGGACATGTGGCTGGCCGAGGGTTGTGTGACTGGGCCCCAGCTCCCCTAAACAGCATTCCGTGTTCTCCGTGTGGCGCTCGGCCCTCATAAAACAGTGGCTTTCACTCCTGGCCACACGTCAGAATCACCTGGAGAGATCTTACATCCTGTCCATCCCGGGCCGCACTCCAGAACCACGAAATCACAATCTCAGGGTGGGGCCTGGTTATCCGTCTGTTTGGAAGCTTATCCAGGTGATTCTGACTGAGCGGAGTAGAGTCGCTGCGGACAAGGCTTCTAGAAACTGAAGATGCGGCTCCAAGCCAGGCGTGCCTGCCTGCTCCCCACCAGGCCCCCCGAGGCCTCCCACGCACTCCAGGGCACACGACCCCAGGACCGCAGTCCAGGAACTGGAAACCAACCTCAGAAAGAGGCAGGAGGCCTGGGGGCCGCTCCAGCCCTCTGAGGGCTTTGTGTGGATTGAGAAAAGAAAAACAGAGAAGGGAAACTGTAGCAGAGCTGAATGCAGTGAAGGAGAAAAAGACAAGAGAAAGGGGAAGAGCCCTGAGGTCAGAGAGTCATGTGAATGGCATTTAGGGAACAAAACCCCTCCATTGTACCCCCTGTTCCTCCTTCATCAATCATCGCTGGGCCTGGTAAGAAGCGCTCTTCCGCCAGCGCCCAGGGCAGGGAGGGCACCGCTGCCCACGGAGGCCCAGCGCAGAAGGTCCGCAGCCAGGAATTCGCCTGTTCGGAGTCTGCGAGCCCTGCAAGTCCCCTTCCCAGAGGTAGCAAAGCGCCCTCCCTACACCTCCTCCACTCACCAGAGTCGGGGGCTCCTGTCAGACATTTAAGCAACACCACTTGGCCATTTCTAGACTAGAATAAAGGCTAAATCCAACTCCCAAGACGCTTGGCCTCACATCAAAGTGATCCAGGCGATGCTGCGTGACCTCAAACGGGCCACCTCCCTCTCCTCCCTGGGCTTTAGCCTGATCTTGTCTGCCTTCTGGCAGAGGCATATCTAGAGGGAAGGGGTATTGCTGGAGATCAGCGGTCCAGAGCCTGGGCTCTGGGGACAGAGGCCTGCGCTTGTGCCCTGCCTGTGCCACATGCTAGCATCGTGCACCCTGTGCCTGTGAGGCCCCACCTGCACGATGACGGCTGGCAGAGAGAGAGAAGGCCCACAAGACCAAACCAACATGGGCCTGATATCCACAATGTGCGAGGACTGCCCTCTGCTAGTCAGAAGGAGATGGTGACCCCAAGAGAGATGACCAGAGCTGCAGGAAGAAACACAAACTGGGTCTGTACCCCAGAGAAGATTCTGTCCAGGGAGGATACCAGTGAGCAAGGGGGAAAGGGACAGCTGTTCCCAACCTGGGGACGGTGCCCTGCCACCTCCACCAAGGGACATGTGGTGATGTCTGGAGACCTTTCGGATTGTCATGGGGTGGGGGGTGCTCCTGGCATCCGATGAGCAGAAGCCAAGGATGCTGCAAACTACCCTACAAAGCCCAGGACAGGCCCCACAGCAAAGAAGCATCTGGCCCCCGATATCAATAGTGCAGAATGAGAAGCCTGCCCTAGCTAGATGGACAGACAGGCAGGTGAGGGGGCCTGGCCAGGACAGCACAGGAATGTGCCACCAGCTGCAGTGGCACAGGACCCAGGAACATAAACCAGATAAATGGCAGTCACATTGGTTCCTAAATGAGTGGCTCGGAGTAGAGCGTTCCTTTGGCGTTCGCTTTCCTGCAGGGATCCAGAGTCCTCGCCTCCTCTGTTTGCTCTGGCAGCGCAGACACAGCAGGGCCCACGGACGGATGGGAGGGATGGGGGGCAGTGGTCGCTGGAGGGGGCCAGGAAGGGAAAGGGAAAGACGGTGGGAGGGCCTGGGGTGGGGAGCGAAGAGGAAGAGAAACAAGACACTGCAAATTTCGGTGTTTCACAACATCACAGAAATACCCAGAAAGCCAGAGGGGGCCGCAGGGAGAAGTTCAAATTGAGCAATGACTGCAGTTCTCTTCTCAAAGTCCTGGAAAAATCTCCCTTCACACCCTCCGGTTCAGGGAGGCCGGACCTCCCTCACCTCTGCAGTGGCCTAGGAAGGGACATGTCCCTCAGCTGTCAAGCTTGTGCCACTTCCTCTCCTCCGGGTCCACCCCGGTGCTTCTCCCACCCACCCTGGCCAGGTCTCCCTCCTCCACTTTCCAGGATAGAAACTCCCACTCCGGTCCCCCCAGAGCCCTGATGGAGTTGACAACATGCATACGAAATGATAATAATAACTCCTAACAATCCCATCTGTTAGAAACCAGCATCTGGAAAGAAATCGTCTGCCTTGTGTCACAGGTCAAGAGATCGGCGAGGGTAAAGGCTGAGCCCTGAATCTGAGCTTCCTGGAAGCCCGAGGAAAATGAGAACAGGAGTCAGTTTCACGGGGCCCATTGCCCAGAGGTCAGAAGCCCACTGATTGCTCTGAGGATGCGGAGCTTTGCCAGGAGCTGGAGCCTAAAATATATTTCCTTCTAGGTCTTATAGAGAACACTGCCTGGGGCAGCAAGTATTAGCAACAGCAGCGTCCCAAAATAAATGCGACAGCCAGACTCCTCCAGTCATTTTCCATAAAGCCCCATCGTAAGGGAGGGACATAATAAAGATTTTGTGGCAGCTAAATCATGTGGTCCAAGAGCAACTCAGCTTCATGAGAGCCCGACTCGCTTCAGGGATAAGTCTCATCTGGAAGAATGGATGGAATGCATGGCCTTTAAATAACCCCCATGAACTTTATTTCTCTCAACTGAGCTTTTGATAAAACTCGGGCAGCGGGAGGCAGTTGTTGGTTGTAACCGCTGACAAGGGTCTGGCAGGCAGAGCTCTGGCGCTGGGCGAGGGTGGGGCTGTCGGGCCCTGGCACCTGCAGAGGCATCATTCACGGATTCAGCTATTCACAGATTCCCCCAAAGGCCCAGAACATGCAGGGCTTTCTCATTTTGCTCTGGCCTGCTGTGGAACTGGACCAAGAGGCTGGTAGGAGTAGGAGCAAGATGTAGAGCCGGAGGGAGGGGACGCCCGCCAGCCCTGAGCTCCAGCCGCCTCATTTTGAGTTATGATTAAGGACAATAATAGCTTGTCTTTATTGTGGGCCTAGGCATTATGTCACTACCTCAATTAATCTTCACCACCGAGCTCCTGGGTAGATACTATGACTGTGCTCATTTCACAGACGAATAAACTGAGGCTCAGAGGGCTTTGCAAGGAAGAGCAGAAGCTGTGATGCCCACTCAAGTCTGTGTGACTCCAGAGTTCACACATTTTGTAACCGCTACACCATGATCCCCTGCCACACAGGATGAGATATGAAACCTGTGGGAAAAGTGAAAAGACAGTTAATTTGTGGCATGAGAGCACAGGAAATACATGACTCTCAGAACGTGACTCTGGAGAAAGCCGGAAGCCTGCAGCAATGTGTTGAATGTAAGACCCTCTCAAAATCCAGAGCCTGGGTTGTAAACATCAGTGGTACCCCACTTGCTGTTCAAGTCGGGTGGGGGGGCAGTCAGGGGGATTGCACGGAAAGGCCCAGCTTAAACAAAGGCTGCGGGGCTGTGAGGAAAGAGCACACCACAACCAAGCTCAAGGCGTTCCCCCCCAAAAAAGTCACTGGGGATCCCACTCACAAGCCAGTGAGGAAGCAGTGCTGAGCCCAGCATGGTAGGAGCCCAGAGCCCTGCTGCTTGGGGCCCAGGATCCCTGCTGGGCACAGCCATCTGCGTGTCCTGTCGCCTCCTGGGAAATTAGCACGTGGGAACATCCAGGACTGAATAGAACCTGTGAAGTTGGTAGCCCTGTGGGCTCAGGACACGGCAGCCCCATCTCCTTCCATCGGACACACTGCCCTTCTTTAGAAGGTCTCTTTAGATGGGAGTCAGGAGTGTCTAGACCACAGGAAAGCTTTCCACATCAGTGAGCAATATGCTGACAAGCAGGGCTTCGGCTCAGCCCCGTGAAATCTGATGACTCAGGAGGACGTGCAGTCTCTCCACCGACTTGTTTGCCAGGCACTGGCAATGGGCCCTCCCATGCCAGGTGTGAGGGTAAGGAGAGAAGTCAGGCCCAGGCCTTGCCCTCAAAGGGTTTACCATCTAGAAAAGGGCACATATGTGGAAACACCTCAGTGTGTCTTCATGAGTCCCTTCGAGAAAACTAAAAAAGGAAGGAAGTGAGGTAAGGAGGGATAAACATACAAAATAGATCAAGAATCTAACTACTTCTCCCCTTGCTCCCACTTATTGTTACCACCATCACCTCAGGCCCAGATTATTGCAGTGAGGTCCTGAATATAGTGGGCCTGTTCCTACCACAGGGCCTTTGCACTTGCTGTTCCCTTCCCTTCTACAGGTATCCTTCTGATTCAGCATCTTTGTGTCTTTGCTCATATGTCCCTTCTCAGAGAGGCTTTCACCTCACTAGGGCTGCCCAATTAAAGTTCACAACATTCTTTCTCTGCCAACCCATAAATGCTTTGGTAGGTGCAGTATAGGGGTTTTTGCTCACTAATTCCTCACAGCCTGCTCTCCTAAAGAACTCAGGATAGCTTTCCTGTTGGTGTCCGCTACAGGCTGTTTCCATTGCCCTTAAGAGGACACCCAGTAAGGGCTCTCCCTTGCCAACGGTCAGCCAGTGTATTGGGATCAAGCCTGGCTCCTTCAACTTACTTACCCCAGGGCTGGTCCCCTCCTGTCTGGAGGAAATTCCAGCAGAGCCTGGGTGCTCCCTGGCCTCTTGACCAAGCTGGGGTAGCTGGTCACCACTCTCATTTCTTCCTCTTCCTGGGCACCCAGCTGGGCTACATCTCCATCTCCTTTGTCATCAAGGGTCACCAGTAGAGTGTGAGTGGAAGCAATGTGTCTCTCTTCTGGGCTAAGGACATTAAGAAGCAGATGTGTTTCATCCACTTTCTTTTCCCTGCTGCTATGACCATGTGCGTGGCCTAGGAGGTGGCAAAGCCCCAGGATAGAAGGAGCCTGGGTGCCCAAATCTCCCCTTGGAGGAAGGCTGCCTGCCAATCCAAGTACCCATCTTGGACTTTTAAAAAAAGATTTTATCTATTTATTCATGAGAGACACAGAAAGAGAGGCAGAAACACAGGCAGAGGGAGAAGCAGGCTCCCCACAGGGAGCCTGATGTGGGACTCGATCCCAGGACCCCGGGATCATGCCCTGAGCCAAAGGCAGATGCTCAACCACTGAGCCACCCAGGAGCTCTCCCATCTTGGACTTTATGTGAATACAAACTAAACCTATAACCATCCCGGGTGTTGGAAGTTAGCTACTGTATGAGTTTAGTGTTTAACTGCCTGGCTCTCCACGGAGACAGTGGGCCTGCCCTCCCTCCCTTGTCCCCTTTCCCCACTGCATTTCCCACCTGAACTTGGTTCTCTCCCCACCCCCATCCCCACACCCCCACACCCCCGCCCAATCCCAGGCCTCCAGTGATGACTGAGCAGCTGATGAGTGAACACTTTGTGTTCTGGGGATCTGCGCGCTGATGTCAAAGGCAGCCTGGCAAAGAGGGAAGGCTCTTCCCACGACCTCTCTGTGAGCCCGCTTCCAACAGTGTGTGACTTTGGGCAGGACTCCAGCCGTACACAGATTCAGCTTCCTCATCCTGAAAATGGGAACAATAGCATCTGGCCATGCCACCTCATGGAGGAAAAGACGGGAAGCACTGAAATGCAGGAGCAGCTGCTCTGAGCTGGGCTCTTACACACGTCACCTCACGTATAGTACTTTTCTCAGGTAGGGAAACTGAGGCATGCAGAGGTTTCAAAGTAACCTGCCTAAATTCACCTGATGAGTTAAATAGTTGCCCCCACTCTTGCCTTGGTCCTGCCCGTGTTCTCTCCCTTGTGAGCAGCACCACTACCCACCCACAAGCTCACCTCCGAGAACTCAGGTCATGTCTGACTCCCCCCTCACCCACATCTCCCGAAGGTCAGTTATTTTACCCTCCTAGAGAGCTGCCCAATCCAGCCGTGTCTGTAGCCACCAGTCTGGTCCAAGCCGTCTGCATGCTTCTCCTGGACTCCTGCGTTAACCCCCTCAGAGGTCTCCATGCAGCTCTTCCTCGTTGCAGCAGCCACCAGCACCTTCTGGAAATGCAAATCTGTCTGTGGCCAAATCCCAGATTAAGAGATCTCGGTGGCTTCCCACAGCTCTCATGACAAAGCCTTGCCTGGCCTAGCCAGCTTGAGAGATCCAGCCCCATCCTGAACCCCATCCCCTGCCCGTCTCCTCCCCTTCCAATCAGGGCAGACTTTTCCTAGTTCCCTGAAGGCTCACCAACTCCCCCGTGGTGGGAGCATCCTTTGAGCATGCTGTACCTTCTGTTTGGAACCCTTTTCCTTCCCCCACTTCACCCGGTTTACTCCTTAATAACCACTCAGGTCTCAGGTCTGGTGTCACTTCATCAAAAACTCGTCCCTGAACTCCTTGACAAGGGGACATCTCCCTATAACACTCATCACCAATATTATTTTATGTCTACTTGAGTAGTTATTTGGTGAACATGCATCCCCCTTACATGATGTTAAGCTCCGTGAGGATAGGAATTGTGACCATTTTGCTCACCAGTGAAACCAGTGCCTGCACGGTGTCTGACACATAGCAGAACTTCAATATTGGCCGAATGGGTAAATTCATGAAAGCTGAAGTAGAAATCCAAGTGTGCACAGCTCCTCACTCACCAATGTCTGCTTAGGCTGCCGTAACAAAAGACCGCAGACTGGGTGGCTTAACCAACAGAAATTTATTTTGTCGTAGTTCTAGAGGCTGGAAGGCCAAAGTCAAGGTGCTGGCAGATGTCATTTCTGGTGAGACCTATCTCCTCAGCTTGCAGGTGTACCTTCTTGCTGTCCCCTCACATGGCCTTATCTGTGTGCCCACAAGGATAGAGGGACAACTCTGGTGCCTTTTCTTATAAAGACACCAGTACTATTAGAGAATGGTCTAAATGGTGTCTCCCATTTAACCTTAATTATTGCCTTAAAGGGACGCCTGGGTGGCTCAGTGGTTGAGCATCTGCCTTTGGCTCAGGTCATGATCCCAGGGTCCTGGGATCGAGTCCCACATCAGACTCCCCTACAGGGAGCCTGCTTTTCCCTCTGCCTATGTCTTTGCCTCTCTCTCTCTCATGAATAAATAAATAAAATCTTTTTTTTTTTTTAAATGATTGCCTTAAAGACCCCATCTCAAACACAGTCACATGGCTGGTGAAGTCTTCAACATTTAGGGGGACACAATTCAATCCATAGCACTCTGTCATCTAGCCCCCAAAATTCACACCAGTCTCATATGTGAAATACATTCACCCCATTCCAACTGCCCCAAAGTCGACCCATCCACCAAGTCCAAGGTCTCCCTAAGTGTCATCTAAATCAGGGATGAAAAAAATAAAAAATAAAAAATAAACCAGGGATGAGCAAGACTCGTGGTATGATTCATCCTGAAGCAGAGCTCCTCTCCAGCTGTGAACCTGTGAAACCAAACAAGTTACCTGCTTCCAGATCACAATGGTGAGACAGGCGTAAGACAGACGGTCCCATCCAAAAGGGAAAAATTGGGAAGCAAGAAGGGGTAAGAGTTTCAAGCAAGTCTGAAACAGCCAGGTAAATTCCATCTGATCTTAAGGCTCCAGGTCAATCTTCTTTAGCTCAGTGTTCTGCTCCCAGGCCCACTGGGTAGGGGGTGGGGGGCAACATCACCCCACAGCCCCCAGCAGGGGCTCCGCCCACTCAGCTCTGGGCTGGCATCCTGCACCCCCCCATCAAGCCAGTAGGAAACGATGGTGCCCCCTGGGCCTGGCACTGGAGGGACAGCCCTGATGATCCCTGATGAATCAACTTCATGGTCACTTTTCCCTCCTCTTGAAGGACAACCATGTTGGAAGCTGGATCTCTAGTGCCCTGAACTGTGGATCCCAGAAATCAGACAGCCTTACTTCATTCCGTTTTCTCTGTCCACAGCCAGCCCGCCCCCGCCCCTGCTCCCGCCGGCAGTGCCTCTCCTGCTATAGCCTCAACTCTATTCCTGGCTCCCGTGGAGGTGGCTGATTAATTTGTGGGTAATCTTTATAGAATGATCCTCCAGCCCCATCCTTGGTGTTTTCTCCGGAACACGTTTCCTCAAGTTTTGCAGTATGGATATAGGCTTCTTTGGATTTTCCAAATCTTCAAGTTCTGGTTCCCTTTTGCTGAAAAATTCTTCAATTTCTCTCCCTCTCATCTCTCACATTTTACTATAAGCAGTAAGGAAGGACTGGGCCGCCCTTCCAACACATTGGTCAAAAGAAATCCTCTGCTATAAATCCAAAGCTGACACTCACAAGATCTGCCTTCCACAGAGCACTAGAACACAAGTCAGCCAAATCCTTTGCTACTTTATAACAAGGATTGCCTTTCCTTCCTCTTCCGATAGCGCCTTGGTCATTTCCACCTGAGATCCTACCAGAAGCACCTCTGCTATTCATATGCTACCACATTCTACCCACCACCATGCTGTATTCTCTGTGACTTTTCCCCTTCCTAAGCCCTCTCCAGGATGGTCTTTGATGTCTATATTCCTACTAACAGTCCCTTCAAGATGAATAGGATTTTTCTAGCATGTACTTCAAAAATCTTCTAGCATCTACTTATTACCGAGGTCCAAAGCCACATCCACATTTTTAGGTATTTGTTATAGCGCCACTCCTTCTTGGTACCACAATCTGTCTTTTCACAATTCTCAAAAAAAAACCCAAAACCAATAGGATATATCTATATATCTATGCCTACAGATAAAGAAATTTATTATAAGGTATCAGCTTATGCAAATATAGAGACTGGCAAGTCCAGAATCTGCAGAGCTGGTGTTCCAGTTCAAGTCTGAAGGTTTGGCAGGCTGGCACAGAAGCAGGAAGGGCCAATATCCCAGTTCCAAAGCTTTCAGGCAGGAGAATTCTTTCCTACTCTGGGGAAGGTCAGCCTTTTGTTCTATGCAGGTCTTCCACTGATTGGATGAGGCCCACCCTCATACTATGGAGGGCAATCTACTCTACTGGTCCTACCAATTTATTTATTATTTTTTTAAAGATTTTATTTTTATTTATTCATGAGAGACGCAGGGAGAGACAGAGACCTAGGCAGAGGGAGAATCAGGCTTCCCACAGGGAGCCTGATGTGGGACTGGATCCCAGGACTCAGGGATCACACCCTGAGCTAAAGGCAGAAGCTCAAGCACTGAGCCACCCAGGCATCCCTACTGGTCTACCAATTTAAATGTTAATTTCACTCAAACATACTTTCACAGAAACACCCAGAATAATGTTTGACCAACCATCTGGGTACTTCATGGCCCAGTCAAGTTGACACATATAATTAATCATCATTGGAACTGCACCGGAAAGTACATATAATCAAGGCTTAATGAGCATGCAGGACCAGTGTAAGGGATTAGTACCAGAGCCAACATTGTGATTTGCTGTTCACTCATTTCATACCCATTTATTATACACCTACTATAAGCATCTCAGTTATCTATTGCTATGTAACAAACTACCCCAAAACTTAGTAGCTTTAAACAGCAACAGTTTATTATTTCTCACGATTTTGTGGGTCAGGAATTTGGGCCGGGCTCAGCTGGGTGGTTCTTTTCCAGCACACTCATTCAAATAGGCTAGGCTAGAAAGTTCCAGAAGACCCACTAAAGAGTCTGGTGCCTCAGCTCCTCCACAAGGCTGCTTTCTCTTCAAGTGATGTCCCATCATTTATGCGACATGTCTACCCATGCTTCTTTACAGCCTGGTGGGTAACTTCCCCAAGAGTGTTCCAAGAGAACAAGCCTCCAAAGAGAAGAAGCACTTGACAGATCTATGCCTGCATTGTGCTTCTCATGTCACATGGGCCAAAGCAAGTCACATGCTGAGCCCACATGTGGGGAGGCTCCCAGTGTAACAGTCTACCAACATGTGAGAGGACACTGATCCTGACTCTTGTCCTCAAAGATCTCGCCATCCATCACAGCATATTGTGATGAGTGAGCATGAATTCCTGGCATCTCTGAATAGAGCATCCCATTTTGTAAAGGTGGATTATCATATGATGATAAGTGCATTCATAGTTTTACCACTTTTCATACACATATTCTTCTGCAAATACATTTTAAAGGAAAATACTGCTAGTTTTGTACGTTTGAGGGAGGAGGCTTTATTACATTCCATGACACACTAATGTTGCTAGAAGACAGTTTGGGAAATGCTGGCCTGGTGACTCCTAGTAGGGAGGCCCATAGACACAGGTAGGGGGCCCATGGTGGAGAGGAGATGGCTTGTCTCAGAGGCTAGAAGGCCCAGGTTTCCAACAGATGTGGGACCATCTGTTTCACATCTATGGCCATGAGTGATGGGAGGAGGTCAGAGAGCATCATTCCCATACGACTCAAGTACAGGCTGGGACACATGTCAGGTGACTCCAGCATGTCGCACTGTACCACTCTGTGCCCTCACTACACCTGGCACCAGAGGGGGTCACACGTTTCACACACTGAACAACACCCATCCTATCACATGTGGCCTCACTTCAGAATGACTGAAACATCAGGCGGCAGCTCTCAAGAGCTTGAAAGTTCCATTGCAGAGCCCAGTCTCTGAAGCATGGTGTGTAAGTGAGGTTCCCGGCACCGACCAGAGCAAGCAGGGCCGTTGGCTAGTGGACCGAAGTTGCTCAGAGAAGACTTGTTCAGGTTGTCTGCAACAGAAGCCCCAGAGGCTTCTAGGAGATTCCAGTGTATTCGGTTGGAAGGAAGCCCAGGAATCTGCAATCTTAGCCTCCACTGTGTGTCACAGGGTGCTGGTCCCTCACAGATTTAGAGTTGCCATGTGGTTATTTCTGAAAAGTCCCCACGGAGTAGGGGCAGGAGAGATCCACTAACCCAGAAATGGGGCCCTGGCTGATGTCTGCTGCAGGCAGGACACAGGTGGCCAGCAGCCAGAGATTCAAGCAGCTTCATACGCCAAATGGATTTTTTATTTTCAGACTCTGGAGATATATATACTTATCTTGCAAGTTCAGAGACAACTTGCCTCTACAGGTTTCCTTCTCAGAACAATCCCCAGAGATTAAATCTGTTTTGAGTTGTATTTGGAAAAAAAAAAAAAAAAAGAGGAAATTGGATCCTGGTTCTGGGTGGGGGAGAGGGGGCTGGGAAGGAGGAGGGAAGTTCAGAAAGAAGGCAAAAGGCACAGATTTCCAGAAAGTTCCTCATGCTTCCCCTTCCCCCCATTCCTGTATTTTTTTTCCTATGCACTCCTACCCCATCAAGACAAAACCCATCTCTGGCTTAGACACACGCTCCTCCTTCCAGGCCTCACTCCAAAGGTGCCCACAGTTTGTCTCAGAACTAGGGCCCAATGAAGTCAAGTCACACAGAAAAAGACAAACACTGGATGGTCTCACTTATGGGTGGAATCTTTAAAAAACAACAACAACAAAAACCCACCAGAACTCATAGGAACATGGGACAGACTGTGGTTACCAGAGGCAGGGGTGGGGTCAGGGGAGGATTGGGGGAAGGTGGTCAAGAGGTACAAACTTCCAGTTACAAAATAAGTAAATCCTGGGGATCTAAAGTACAGCATGGTAATTATAGTTACCACTACCATATTGTGTATTTTTTTTTTTTAAGATTTTGTTTATTTATTCATGAGAGACACAGAGAGAGAAGCAGAGATACAGGCAGAAGGAGAAGCAGGCTCCTTGAGGAAAGCCCAGTGCAGGACTTGATCCCCAGACCCCCGGATCACGCCCTGAGCCAAAGGCAGATGCTCAACCACTGAGCCACCCAGGTGTCCCCATATTGTGTATTTGAAAGTTACTAAGAGGGGCGCCTGGGTGGCTCAGTTGGTTGAGCATCGCCTTCGGCTCAGGGCATGATCCCGGGGTCCCGGAATGGAACCTGGTCCTGGGATCAAGCCCTGAATTGGGCTCCCTGCTCACGCTCAGGGGGAGTCTGCCTCTCCCTCTCCTTCTGCCCTTCCCCCTTTCTCTCTCTCTCTCTCTCTCTCTCTCAAATAAATAAATAAATAATATCTTTAGGGGAAAAAAAGTTCTAAGAGAGTAATTCTCAAAATTTCTCACCACACGGAGCACCTGGGTGGCTCAGAGGTTGTGTGTCTGCGTTTGGCTCAGGGCGTGATCCCAGGGTCCCGGGATCGAGTCCCACAGCAGGCTCCCTGCATGGAGCCTGTTTCTCCCTCTGCCTGTGTCTCTGCCTCTCTCATGAATGAATGGATGGGATCTTTAAAAAAAAAAAAACAAACTTTAAAAATTCTCGATTGTGACCACAAGAAAACAAAATGTGTACCTATGTAAGTGATGGATGTTAACTAAACCCATTATAATAATCATTTTGCAATATATGCATATATCAAATCATTGTGTAACCTTAAACTTCGACATTATGAAACTAATACAATTATATCTGACTAAAACTGAAGAAAAGAAAAATAAAAAAAGAAAAGCGTCGATTCACGGAGAGTTCAGGATTAATCCTAGTGTCAAATATGTGGAATGCAGATATTCTGGCTCGGTTCAGCCTTTAACAATCTGTCAGACTGGGGCTTGAGTTGATATCCTATAAGAAGGCATTCTTTATGAATTCCAAACTGTCCTCATTATAATGTCCTAATTCCTTGGACAATATTCTTATCAAGTTGCTCATGGTACTTTCACATCTGCGTTCGTGTTTGTATTGTGTGAGTCCTTCCCACACGTTAAAAAAAAAAAAAAAGGTCTGGGGCCTCCAGCTCCCCAGGTCACCAGCTCTGCCTGCGGCCCTCCCCTCCAGGCCGTCTCTACAGACCCCAGACCCCAGGCCCCAGAGCCCCCCGTCTGACCACACACTCCACTCTATCGGGGGAGGAGGTCAGAGGGTAACACTAACCCAAGAGTTACAAGGTGGCTCAGGCAGTGTGGGTGGGAGCACTCTCGGGGGTCTTCCCAGGGGGTCCCATGGCAGACACAACCTCACAACCTCAGGAAATGTTCATCACATTTCTACCTGCTTTCTCCCCATTCTGACGCTGGCATCTCTACAGGCATTCCTTTAGCTCCTCCAGCTCCAGTCCTCTGACCTGTGAATGGGCATATTAACTAACAGTAGTTACCTGCCAGGTGGCTCAAGGGTTGAATACGATGGTGTCAGCAAAGCAGAGCACCGTCCCTGGGGGATAGCTGGTGCTCCATCAGCGCTGGCAGTTGTGACCGTGGTTACAGCTGCCATCATTTAACATTACCCTTTGGGGTAACATCCAGGGTAACATTCCAGAATCCAGCCGTCAGGTAATCTATATTGCTTTAGCCAGGCGTGAAAAACAAAAGTCACTGGGAACATGTTCAAGGTTGGTTTTTTTGCTTTTTGCTTTTTTTTTTTTTTTTTAGCAGCAGCTTGAGGAGGCACAGTTGGGAGAAAGTTTAGCAGAACTGCCTCAGACATTTGGGGCTCAGGATGAGCACCCAGGTGTAGGATGGCTGGGGCTGCAGCTGAAATTGGCTATGTCCCCACTGTCCTCAGCCAGGGCTCATAATTTGTGCTCAGCGGGAAGGGTGTGTGGTGCATGTTGTGTGTCCTCTGGGTGAGGGTGCCGGGTGTGCTAAGTGCAACAATTTCATCGTGAAAAGTACTGAGGGGGTGCTGTCTGGCTGAGAGGTTTCAAGTTAGGTTTGGTTCCTGCTTGTTCTCATCAAAAATCAAGCCTTTCCCCAATAGGTTTGGATCCCAGTGAGGCAGGTCTGTGAACTCCAGGGAGAGACTTGCTCAGAATGCCCTCTCTCCCCACTAACCAGAGACCTAGAGACCCTTTGGGTTAAAGGGGCTGGAAGGGCTGGCCACTGCTGCTCCCTGTTGAGGACATAAGGCCCCTCCCCGTGCAAGAGCTCTTCAGAAGAGGAAAGCTGCCTCTGCTCAACCTCCAAGGGCTCTGGGTCACCCAAGCCCACCCAGGGAGGGCACAGAGTAGGAGCACAAAGAGCCTCTAGAGAGGGCTGTCAGGGTAACATCTTGGGACATTCTTAACCCCAAGCAAAGTGGGGGGCACCCTTCCCAGCCTCCACCTCTGCATGGGGGCCTGGCTAACAGCTGTTCCCAACTGAAGGCTCCACAGGGCCCCCACCCAGTCGGTTCCCAGGGGACATGGAGCAGCTTTGATGAAGCCTATCAAAGCATTCTTGTTCTTACAGCTGTTTCCTGGGAGGGCAATTAGAGCCACAATAACCCCCACATCTGTTCAAGGGGCTGATGGCTGGCATGGGGAAAAGGATGCATGCATAGCTGAGAGGCATGGTTTAGGACCTTTGACCATTAGGACTGAGAGGGAACATCCATCCCCATTTTACAGATGACTAAGCTGAGGCCAAGCTCCCCCCTGCTTCCAAAGGGTTCCCCTACACAGCACCCACTTCCCCATGGGTCCTCTAGATAAGCCCTGGCCCCTCCTCCTCTGGCTAAGGTCAGCCTCCACTTACACAAGACTTGACCAAGCAGTGGGGGCCGTACAGTTGGACTGGAAAGTAGAGGGGAGGCAGCTCTGTCCCCTTCTCCTGAATGAATCATTACCCCCTTCTTGACCACTATTTTAATACCCAATCTGTGAATTCATTTAAATCAGGATTTCTCAACCTCGACACTACTGACATTTTAGGCTAGGTATTTCTTTGTTGTGGGGCTGTTCTGGGCATTGTAGGATAGTATGCAGGTCTCTACCCACTAGATGCCAGTGGCACCCTGCTCCAGTCACGACAACCAGAATTATCTCCAGACATTGCCAAATGTCCCCTGGGGGCAAACCCTGCCCAGTTGGGAACCACTGATTTATGTGGACTTAAAGAAGCATATATGGTCTTGCCAGTGGTACAGGGAAAGAGGTGACATGGATGAGGCCTGGAGCTCCTACGGGGCAGATAGAATAACACATGTACTCAGGACAAAGCAAATCATGCAAAAGATTGACATGGGAGAAAAATCGCTGAGGCTGGGATCCATCCAGGAAGACTTTCCGGGAGAAGGAATGTGATCTCGGCCTTTTAAAGGCAGTCTGGGAAGATCACAGTTTGAAGGAAAAGTCTCAAAAACAGTGAGCAGAGCCCAGGGTGGGGAACAGCAGAGGCTTTCCAGGGAGAGGTGGCCACAGCTGGTTGGCTGTCCATCTAGAGGATGTTACGGAGGGCTGCCTTCGTCCAGAGTAGGCCCTGGAGGCGCCACAGGGAAGATGCTGGCGAGGACCCGCAGGGCAGATGGGGGAGACAGTGGCATGTCTGAGCTCCTGGGGGTCAGTGAGGGGCTTGCTTCTCCCTGAATCACCAGCCCCCATCACAGAATCAGGCTAAAGAAATGCTGAGGGAGCTGCTGCGCTGGGGAGATAAGGGCTGGGGAGAAGGAAGGAGGCCCGGGCTCTGAGGTCCAGGAGGGCTGTATCTGGATGGTGAGGGTGCTGAGGAGGGGTCCCCGCCGAGTGCAAGCAGGGGACCTGCCCAGCCCCTCCCCTTCCCTTTCCAGTGTCTGCCCTCACCTAATGTCTCCTTAGAGGGTCCCTGGATGGGTGGAGGGGGGGCCGAGGTAGCCCCAATCAAGGGCTAGCTGCAGGGCTTGGAGCACACCATTCCTGCTTCCCCTTTTTTTTTTTTTTTTTTAAAGATTTTATTTATTTATTCATGACAGACCCAGAGAGAGAGAGGCAGAGACACAGGCAGAGAGAGAAGCAGGCTCCATGCAGGGAGCCCAACGTGGGACTCGATCCCGGGAAGGCAGGCGCTAAACCACTAAGCTACCCAGGCGTCCCCCATACCTGCTTCCTGCCGGGCTGCAGAGCTTTCTCTCCCAAAGAGATTTCCGTGGCTTTGTGGGAGAAGCATGGTGACCCCATTGGCCTAGGAAGGAAGCTCCCATCTCAGACAGAGGTGCTGGCTCCCACCCCTGTCTGGGCTTCCTGAGCCACGGGGGCACGTCCCCCCTCACATTGGGCTCCCAAGGGCAGGGCCCCACTTTCCCGGTGGTCACGCTAGGGGAAAGTGAAGCGTGGGGCTGGTGCTGCCCGCAGGGAGCTTCTGGGACGACTCGCCAGCAGGGGGCACTGTGGACTCGGCCCAGGGTTTGGCCTCAGCCAGGCTGGCCGCCGGGCCTGCAGCAGGGGCCCCAGCTCCTCCCGGCTTCTCCCTTCCTCCAGATGAAGAAGGAGAAGGGATTACTCTGCCCATTTTGCAGATGAGAATGCTGAGTCGTATAGATGCAAAGAAGACTGCAAGGGGCAGCCGCAGGGCGGACTGGACAGTCGTGGCTTTGGAGCCAGAAAACCCAGCATATTAGCCTGCCGGTACAGTGTCGCATTCTCTGTGTGGTTGGGGTCAGACTCCGGGACCTGGTTGAACAAACCAGGCAACGCAGTCGAGGAGAGGAGCGCCGTCAAGGACAGTTCTGACACAGAGCATCACAGCCAGGTGTGGACAGCCCTGAGCCGGGCATGGGATGGGCCCTCCTGGGAGCAGCGGTGGGCAAGAGGGGACCCACCCGACAGCCTTGCCCAGCCGGGCAAGCAGACAGCCAGAAAGGGGGTGAACAGAGAGGTGTCAGAGGAGGCCAAGGGGCTGAGCTGAAGAACTCCATGGAAGGGATGAGAAGGCTGAGATGTCAGCACTTCCCCCCAGTCCTGGAGATTAGCAACAGCAGTGGAGAGCGTGGGCGCCGTTTGCTACACTGCCGTGGTGTGCAGGCGCTGGTGCAAGCCCTGGGCTGGCTCAGTGACCCATCCTGAGGAGCAGGTAATGGTGTCAGACTATCTGACAGAAAGGGGAAGGAAAGGGGCACCTGGGTGGCTCCGCGGTTGAGCATCTGCCTTTGGCTCAGGTCGTGATCCCCGGGGTCCTGAGATCAAGTCCCTTATCAGGTTCCCTGTGAGGAGTCTGCTTCTCCCTCTGCCTATGTCTCTGCCTCTCTCAAGAATAAATAAAATCTTAAAAAAAAAAAAAAAAAAAAGGAAAGGAAAGGAAAGTTCAGAGATAAATAACTTGTCTGGGGTCCCCAAGGGGAAGGGGATGACACTGAATACTACCCAGGCCTGCCTGACAAGTGCCCACTGCTCCCTTGGTGGAATCAGGGTCTAGGAGGAGAGAGGATGGAGATGAGTCTACAGCTGGAGAAGCACCACAGGGCAGTGCGCACTCTGTATGCAATGAAGGGTAGAGCCGGCCCCGAGGAAGGAGCAACCCACACAGACATACCCAGCCTGGGAGGCTTCTTGGAGAAGGAGGTTACTGTCTAGACTGACAAGAGGGGAAGGGCATTCTCAGCTGCCTGAGCAAACCTAAGAGAGCAGCTTCAGCCCAGCTGTTGCCAACATGCACATGGTCTGTCCCCATCCCGCAGTGCTGGGCCGTGAGGCCAGAGAGGCTGGCAGGAGCCACCGGGAGGAGAGGGTCCCACTACATCTACAGAGAGCCCCTGGCAGCCGGGTGGAGGATGGCCAGCAGGTGTGATTGGTTCTACTGGCTGTTCTTGAAGAAAGAGATGAGTATCTAAGTTATTACAGAAATGAGGGCGGGGGGCGGGAGAGGATAAAAACTCGAGATATTGAAGTGTTAGAATCCACTAGATGAGATGGCTAATCAGATGTGGTGGACAGAAGGCAGTGGTCAAGGATGACTCAGCCTCCGGCTTGCGTGATGGGGAGTCTTACCATGAACTGCGATCTAGCACCCATGCGCAGGGAGGGGCTGCTGAGAAAGACAAGTTGTCTGGGATAAATGAGTTTGAGGTCTGGGTGGGCTAGCTATGTAAGTGGAGGTGAGCTTCGGGCTCAGGAGGAAAGGGATTCAAACAACAGCCAGAATCAGGATGTCCTCTCCAACTAAAGAAAGCAGTCAGGGTTGACTAGAATTTGAGCTCAGTCTGTGGCCTAGGACGGAAGGACTACAGCTGAGCACACTAGACTACACTGAGGACCCTGTGTTCTCAAACTTGAAAAAGGATCGGGAAAAAAAAAGAAAAGAAAAGAGAAGAGAGGGATCCCTGGGTGGCGCAGCGGTTTGGCGCCTGCCTTTGGCCCAGGGTGCGATCTTGGAGACCTGGGATCGAATCCCACGTCGGGCTCCCGGTGCATGGAGCCTGCTTCTCCCTCTGCCTGTGTCTCTCCCTCTCTCTCTCTGTGTGTGACTATCATAAATAAATAAATAAAAAAAAAAGAAAAGAGAAGAGAAAAGAGAAAGAGAAGGAAAAGAAAAGAAAAGAAAAGAAAAAAGAAAAGAAAGAAAAGAAAAGAAAAGAAAAGAAAAGAAAAGAAAAGAAAAGAAAAGAAAAGAAAAGAAAAGAAAAGAAAAAGGATCCAGGAGTCTGAGCAGACCACAAGCTAAGTGTTCAACACTGGTGCCCATCACTCTCCAGGTGTGCACCTCCCTGACAGCATTAATAAGAACTCAAGGGGCACCTGGGTGGCTCAGATGGTTGAGTGTCTGCCTTTGGCTGGGGGTCATGATCTCAGGGTCCTGAGATCGAGCCCCATATTGCGCTCCCAGCTCAGTGGGGAATCCGCTTCTCCCTCTGCCTCTCCTCCTGTTTGTTCTCTCTCCATATCTTTCTTTCTCAAGTGAATAAATAAGTTTAAAAATCTTAAAAAATAAAAAAAAAAGAAAGAAAGAAAGAAAGAAAGAAAAGAACTCAATTCAGGGCTTACAGGGAACCTAAAAAGATCCAAGAGCAGATGGAGTCAACTGATTTAATGTTCTTAAATTGCTGAGGTGTGGCCTCTTCTCTAAAAGTCTGCCTGACTCCTTTTCCCTTCTCTGCAGAACCCTCCACCCCCACCGGCCACTTGGCTGGCTAGTGAACACTGCTAAGCACTTTCACGTTAATTATCTCACTGGGTCCTCAATGGTTTCCCCCATTTGACAGGTGGGGAGACAGAAGCCCAACGAGACTGGGGTGTGTGGGGCTGAGCCCAGGCTTGCTCCTCCAGGCCTCTCCCTGGGTTCACTCCCTTCTTCCCTGGAACAGCATTCTACAACGTTCCAGGATGCTGAGGCAGCCAGTGTCTGGGTGCAGTGGGGCCGGGCGGACTCTTGGCTTTCTGGCCGCCGGGGTGAGTGGGGGAGAAGTAGCCGTGGCCCCAGGATGCTATCTACTCTGGATCTGCTCATTAGCTGCTGGGGGTAATAGGAGTGACCTCAGTGGTGGGTTTTGGGGTTTTTTGCTTGTTTTTTTTTTTTTTCTTTTCCCTTCTAAGAACAATTCATTTTGGTCACATAGCTAGCATAAAAGTGACTGGTGTTGAGCAACCTCCCCTCCCCCGGCCCTGGCCTCAAGTAGTGATATTTGAGGCACTGTCTCCTGGGGCCACAAGCCCTTGTTGCTTGGGCAGTTCAAAGCCTTGGCTCTCCTACCCCACCCACTTCCCTTCACTGCCTCCCTCGCTTGCTCGCTCGCTTGCTCACCAAGCTTGGGCAGCCTCCCACCAAGGACTGAGGTCCTGCCCCTGTGGCCTGAGCCGAGATCCTCCTGTACCTCTCAAACTCACTCCTCTACTAGCCACCTTGGATGGCAGGCGGGGGCCAGAGTAGGATGGTGTGGGCAGGGGACCCTTCCCTTCTCACCCGTCCTGGAGGCAGAGGAGAACAGGGTGAGGCTGACACGGAGCAGCACATGTCTCTGGTCGTCCCCGCCACCGCTCTGCCAATTCCAGGGCACCTCCCACGTGCCACTGACCACAGGGCCGCACTGAGAAGGGGGACAAGGCAAGGGGAGGCCAGAGGGAACGGTAGGCTGTGGAGGGGGAGGCCAGGCTGAGGCTCCCAGGAGGCAGCCCCCGGGGGTGGGATTGGGGGAGCAGGAAGAAAGGAGCTGGGGCCTCTGAGGGAGCTGGGTCCCAGGGCAGAGTGGCTGGATGGGGAGCTGGGGGGAAGGTCAGCAGGGCACCCCAGTCAGAGCCTGGGAGAGCCTGGGAACCCAAAGGCCCATCACAGAGGCTGGGAGGCAGATAGGCCTGCCTGAGACAGAACTTAGAAACACGTGCCTGAGCCAGCAGAGCGCCGGACTTGGGGACCGCACCCCAAGGATGCAGACTCCAGACAGCATTTCCTGGGAGGTAAACTGAGGCCCATGTCCAGTAAGTCAAGAAACTCAGCCAAGCACCTTGAGGCTAATGGCCAAGTGACCGAGGGCCCCAATTTACCTGCCCTGGTAGCTTCTGGCAAGAGACCTCCACCGCCTCCCTTCCAGGACATGCCAGCCTGCAGGCTGCTGTGCCGAGAAGACCAGGCGGTGGTGATGTCAACCAGGGAATTAAGTAAGCAGAGGAGCCGATAACATCACCCCGCAAGGCTTGCTGTGGGCAAGGTGACTCATCAAAGATGGGGCCCCACAATCACAGGGTGATTGTTGTTGTGCCCAGTCTGTAGGATGGGGGAGGAAGAAGGGGGCCGGGACAGGCTCTTCAGCGAGTCCTCTGCTCAGTGGAGAAGCCCCAGAACACAGTGTCCTCTGCCTTCAAAGCTCACAGCTGGCTCAGGAAACAGCCCTCCCTCCCACTGTTGTGATAATCTGTCCACAGCGTTTGGTGTGTGTTTGTGGGGTGCGCTGGGGTGGTTTCCCCACCCCCATCCCACTGGGTGCTCCAGGTACCAGAGATCACTAACAGCACAACTGTAGACCACCGTCTGGGGAGGCAGTGCCACCGGATGGCAGACCACTAACCGCGACCACGTGGCGTCCTCGTGGTGGGTACAGCCTGTTCTCCCGCTGCGGGTCCCTGTAGAGCTGCCTCGACCCGTCACTCCCCCATCCCCTTGGGTCTGCTGCTGAGGAGGCCAAAACTTTGTTCTTCCCATCCCCAGGGTCGTCAGGTACAGTTGTCCAAGTTGAGAAGTGAACTGGAGGGATCGCCGCTTACTGTGTGCCAGACCTCATGTCTGTACGTGCTGGCCCTGCCCCTTCTCTTTTCTAAATTACTTATCACTCCCCTCTTCCACCTAGAATTATCTATTTAGTTTGCCCTTAATAAGCTCATCTTCACACCAAACTTTCCCCCATAAAGCAGAAGCTTCTTTCTTGACCATCTGACTGCATTCATTCATTCATTCCACAGAAATTGTTGAGTTTGTGCCAGGTACAGTTCTATGCCTGGGGACAAGGTAGACCCTCCTTGAGCTCATGAGCCCACATTCTAATTGGGGCAGGGGTGAGGGAACAATAGATAAATAATGTGATGCATAAAACTGCAAGTGACAGTAAGTGCCATGAAGAAAAATAAAGCCAGGCCAGGAGATGGAGGATGATAGGATTCTACTTCAGCGAGAACTGTCCAGAAAGCCTTATCTAAGGAGTTGGCTTCTGAGTGGAGACCTGGAGGCAATAAAGGAAGAAAGCTTCCTGGCAGAGGACCTCCTGCCAGGCATCCCATGCCAAAAGAAAGTTCCCTAATCCTGCCTGGTCCTGCCAGGAGCCTGGGGCACCGCCTAAGGCACTCACTTCCCAGCTCTGGGTGTCCATTTCCTCCTTGACAAACAAGAGACCTGGCTGCACTGGCTCTCCAAGGGCTCCTCCAGCATGAAGTCACTCACCTGGAGGCATAAGGAACTTCATGACAGGAGCCTGCCTTGGAAGGCCAGCTTGGTCAGCTACAAGCTGTGTGACCTCAGGCAGGTCATTTAGCCTCTCTGAGCTGTTTTCCTTATCCAGAAAATATTCACCTCAGGTTATTGTGAAGGATTAAATGAGCTCGTGGATACGAATCCACCTTGTATATAGTAGGTGCTTAATAGATATCTTCTAGGGCCACACCTGAGAGATGCAAGGTGGTATGGGGAGTAAAGAGGTGCTGTTAACTGCGTGCCTTTCATTAAAGGAATCTGGAGAGGGCAATGCTGACCAGAAGCCACAAAGCCCTGCTGGCTGTCTGGCTGTGTAGAGTAGCTCTGGGAGCTCCCAGGCTGGGACCCAGCCTCACAGATCGGGGGCCTGAGGGGTGGGGGGGCAGGCAGGGTCATGCACTCCCCACTGACGTCAGCAGGCAAGGTGGGGTGGGGTGGGGAGCTGTGGTGTGGCGCGGGCCCTTGAACTGTCACATTGCCGTAGCCAGCTTTCAACTTCCTCTGGGGCCCAGGGTGTGCTCAGCCAGTCCTCTCTTCCTTCCTCCTTCTTTCGAGCTCTGTCTGGGGTGAGCACTGTCAGCCCTCTAGCTTCAATCATCATGCTCCCCCTCACTTGTCAGCTCCCAGGACTCCCAGTTCATTCCAGCATGAGCGCCTTCTCCAGGCCTGCCGTGAGTCTGGGTTCCTGGACCACTGCTGGGAGCCCCAGAGCAGAGGCAGGACCCGCCAGCCTTGGGGTGCAGGCAAGAATAAGAGCTGGGCCCGACTGGCTGCCAAGGCCACACACTCTTCATCCATGACCTGCCCTGATGTGATGGAGGAGTTTTTATACCCTCCCATGCTGGAGGGGCCTGAGGCCCTGGGAAGTAGGAACTGTGGGTGCCTGGGGAGCAGGGTCGCCAGGAGCTCCTACCACAGGAGATGGCCTGAGGCACACCCGGCAAGGCGGGGGTGGGGTGGGGGGTGGGGGGGGTGGGGCTTGGAGAACAGGGGGTCCACAGTGGACCAGCCCGAGGCTGGGAGACTAGAAGATTCCTGTCCCACCGACGGCTGCAGGCTGAGGGGTGAGCCCCTTCCCCGAGCCCACCTGCGCCCGGCCCTCAGTCTCCGGCAAGCTCCTGGCGGCTCTGGAAGCTGCCGGCTCCGTCTGGGAGGCCAGAACTGGTCTGCAAGGCCTGACCCAGGCTGTTCTCAGGCCCTCCTGGCTCTGAGGCAGGAAACCATCAGGGTGACAGCTAACATCTACTGACAACTTCGCTGCACGGCAGGTGCTGGGCTAAGCACTTTGGGTAGCCCAACCTATTTCATCTTGACAACAGCCCTGCCAGGGAGGAAACGGGGGCACAGAGAGGTGAAGTGACTTGCCCGAGGTCATGCCGAGCTGACACTCAACCCGGGAGGCCTGGTGCCGGAGCAGGCCGCGCTCATCTCCGCCTTGAAGCGGGGTTCCTGGAGCAGGGAAGGCACCACCGGGAGGTCGGGCTGGAGCCATGGGGCACCGGGGAGCTGTGGCAGCCCCACCAGCCACCGTGTGCAGCGGGCACCGGAGCTGCAGGGGCGGCCGGCTCCACCCCTCCGAGGGCAAGGGCGAGGGCGAGGGCGGAATGCGGCCCCCCCATGGGGATGTGGTTTTGAGGGGAGAAGGCAGAGGAGGGCACTGCTTCCCCCAGAGGACAGAACGGGCAGGTGTGGCTGGGTGGCCCTGCTGGGTGGGCACGAAGCACTAAAGGTGGCATCTCGGGTGCTGCTGGGAAGGGAGCTCGCAGCCTCTTCCCCTGCACCCCCCACCTGCAGCGGGGCTTGGCACAGATGGGTACCCAGCTCCCGGGCCAGGACCTAAGAGCAGCCAGCCTGGCGGGCCGCCCCCTGGCCAACTGCGTGTGCGTGTGTGCGTGCGTGTGATGTGTGTATCAGAAGGCGGAGAGAGGGGGCCTCTGCGGGTGCCAGTTTCCAGGGGAGCCCGTCCCCCACCCCCACCTGTCAAGGAAGCCGCAGAAAACAGGACACTCTGTCTCTAATCTGCACCTCTGGGGCCTCGAAACCGCAGCCACGTCAGCGGGTGGTGGGTGTTGGGGCTGCAGAGGCCGGGTGCGCAGGTGTACGCCAGCATGCATGTGCGGGGGCCCCCAGGGGGGTTCCCTGGCCCAGTGCCCCCCCAGGAAGGCAGGTGGGGTGAGGGCGCCGGACCTCCCCCTGCAGCCAGGAGGGCACAGAGTCCAGCCCTCTGACCACAGGCCCCGACCGGGAGGTGCGGGGGAAGCAGCTATTTCTCCCACAGCCTCCCTCTTCTCTCTGCAGCCCTGGCGACAAGCAGCACAAATGTCTGCGGAGCAGCGAGACCAGCCCCACATGGAGCCAGGCACTTGGGAAATATCGGGGAAGCCCGAAGAGCCCTGCCCTCCCCGGGGCCAACATTCTCCTAGGGGGACACGGTAGACAGAATGGACTGGTGTGTGGGAGGAGGCCAGGGGCGTGATGAGACGTGAGGGAGGCAGAGCTGGGTCAGGAGAGGGCACGGCCGAGTGGGCGAGGGGCGCATGGGGCTGTGTGCATGCACACCGGTCACAGGAGTTTTCTAAAATTTTTTAAAAGATTTTATTTATTTATTCATGAGAAACACAGAGAAAGGCAGAGACACAGGCAGAGGGAGAAGCAGGTTCACTGCAGGGGAGCTGGATGTGGACTCGATCCCAAGACCCTGGGATCACGACCTGAGCCAAAGGCAGACGTTCAACCACTGAGCCACCCAGGTGCCCACGAGCAGTAGTGTTAAATTGGGTGGACCAGGTCGGCCCCATTGGGAAGATGATAGGTTGACAAGTGCTCGGAGAGGAAGGAGCCGAGAAGGGTCTGAGGAAGAACACTGCAGACAAAGGATAGGACTTGAACAAAGGCTCCAAAGCTGGAGTGTGCCTGGCCAGGCCAAAGGGAAGGGCAGGCCAACCAGGAGGATAGACGGAAGTGACCCCATGCCTCCAGGCACCTCCTCACCTTGCTCCAAGCAAAGGTCTAATTTCCAGGGAGTTAAAGAAAAGGGATCCTCTGGTACCTGTAGGGGAGGCCTAAGGGCTCTCTTGGAGGAACCAGTGTCTGGAGAAGGGGACGAGAAGGGAAAAGGTTGAGACTGGAAGGAGTACTCAGGAGGAGGCCTGAGGTCTGGTGGCTCCTAAAGAGAGAGTGGGGGTAGGAGGCCAAGAGTGGGGCCAAGCTGCACTAGGGCCCAAGCTGCACTAGGGCCCACGGGCCTGCCTAAGTGGGGACAAGTCTCTGGGGTCCCCAGGCCCCCATCCCAACATGGGGACCTGGGAGCTCATAGAGAGAATGCAGTGTGGACTTCTATTCTCCTGCCAGGAGGCTCAGCTGGCCACCCTTGGGGAGGAAGGAAGCCTGAGGGTGCAACCACTCTCTGCCCCACCTGCCTCAGCCTGTTGGAGGCCACCAGAACCGCCTGCCAGACCCTTCTGAGGTCAGTGGCCCTCTCTCCCTCCAGTAAAGAAACCTGTAGGGGAGGCAGAGGGAGGGGCCCATTGACCTCAGGAGATGTGGCTGAAAGTTGACCCAGGGTGGGATGTGCCCCACGGCAACCCCCTGCACAGGCCCACCCTGCCCTGCAGGCTAGGAAATGGATTCCCCTCTAAAGCAGCCAGACCACCAGCAAAGGACGGGAGGCCAGCCTGGGTGTGGCTCTGACAGATGGGGCATGGAGGTCAGGAATCAGAGAAGGGAAGAGGTGGGCTCGGCCTGGGTTTTTTAGGATGGCAGCACATCTGAATGGGTAGAGGGGAGAGAGAACACCTCCACGCACTCACACGTTTGCAGACACACACACACACACACACACACACACACACACACACCCTTCATGTGCTCATGCATGTTCAGGTCCTTAAGCCCTCACACATGTAGGTTCTCACAGGGACTCGCACGTGCACCCTGACACGGCCAATGTAACACTCAGACCCGGGAGTCATGCACATTCACATAAGGCATGTGCACATGACAAGAGTCACACACCTACTTACACACTCATAGACATAGATTGGTTCCCCTGGGCACCAGAAATGCATGGGGTATGTCTACAAGACTTAAGGACAACAGAGAGGATGGAATGTGGCAGTGGGTCCCGGATGGAGATGAGGGGCCAAGTAAGAAGACCCAGAGAGGGGCACCTGGGTGACTCCGTTGGCTAAGAGATTGACTCTGGATTTCGGCTCAGGTCATGATCTCGGGGTCGTGAGATGGAGCCCTGCAGCCAGGCTCTGCACTGGGCACAGAGCTTGCTTAAGAGTCTCTCTCTCTCTCTGCCCCTTCCCTTCTTTCTGCCTCTTCCCTCTCCCCCACCTAAGCATGCTCTCCCTCTCTCTCTCTCTCTCTCTCTCTAAAAGAAAATAAAAGGGCGCTGAGGAGAGCACTTGATGGGATGAGCCCTGGGTGTTGTTATACTATATGTTGGCAAATTGAATTTAATTTTTTTTTAATGTAACAAAAAAAAAGACCCAGAGAAGGCACGTCATAGACACACCCACACGCAGACCACACACAACCCATTACGAGTCAGCCTCAGACAGATCCCACAGCCTTCCCACCTGCCCAGGAACACCACTTAGCGGCTATATGACATTGCGCAAGTCACTCAAAAGATTTTCTCTTCCATAAAATGAAAGTTTGATAATACCTGCTTTCCATGCTAGGTTGATTTACTGAGAGTTGATAGGTAAATCCCATCTGCTGACCTCCAAGAAACCATTCAGAATCCAGGCACTTCTCCCACCTCTCCCTTGACCACCCTGGCCAGACCACCGGCCCTCCTCCCCCTCCCTGACTCCCCACTGCAACCCACTGCCCCCTCCTCCAAACCTGCCCCTGTGTTTTTATCTCCTGCACAGTAAGAGGCAAAAATCCTCCCAAAGGCCCATGAGGAGTCGCCCCCTCTCCTGTGGTTCTCATCTCCAGCCACCCCGGGCCCTCTCTGTTCCACAAACACCCCGGCCATCTCCTCTCAGAGTCTGTGCTGGCCCTTCCCTCGGCCTGGAATATCCTCATGGCTCTGCCTTCCGGATGGACTCAGAGGACCCGGCCACACACTACAGCCCCTCCTCAGCACTCCCTAGCCACTCTTAGCATCTCTCACCATCCAAAACACCACTTATTTGATAACTTTTATCTCTATCAAAATGTAAACTCCATGGAGACAGGGACTTTTGTCTGTTGTATCCTCTACATCTAGGGTAGTACCTCAGGAGATACTAAACGGATGAATGGATGGATGGGATGAGATAGTAAATAGGTCAGCATTTATAAAGCCAGATCAAAGGGGAGCAGCCAATCCTGAATGCTCTATGGGCCATGTTTGGAGATGTGCAACCACAATACCCCTTTATTCTCAAATGACCCTGGGAAATAAATAGAATTCTTCTTGTACTACAGATGAGAAGCCTGAAGAGGAGAAAGATTTTGACCAAAGGTTGTTGAATTTTGCCCTCAAGAATGGCCACCAACAATCCCTCTCATCTCTGTATCAAATACTCCCTTCAAGGCTTGGCGTGAGCAAACCTGCTGCTCCACCATTTGTTTACAGAACAGCGCACACTGCTTCCGTGACATGTTTCATATACTTGAGGGCTTTTCACATATGCATATCCAGGATGGCCTGGGCAGTTTCCCGGGTGTTCTTAAAGGAAACACAAAGATTTGACACTCTCGATTTACATGATTTCGTGGGGTTTTCTGGGTCAAGCGAGTAGCAAACCATTTTAAGAGAAACTGAAGAAGAAAGGGTCTATGTAGGGACAAGGAAGCAAAGAACAGGGTGGACCATGCAAACTGTACAGGTCCCCTCTGCTCATGCACATGCTCCATTGTCCTATCTGACTTCACTTCCAAAACACAACACTTTGTGGAGAACAAACCAGCTGTCCCACAGAGCCCGGCCCACATTTTGGAACTATGAGTAAATAAACATTTACTGATTTGAGCCACTGAGTTTTGTGGGGGCTTGTTACCCAGCGGCTGTTGACTGATACCATGGTGGAGATCACACGGTTAGTGTGAGACCAGACTGTGGTTGAACCCACACTGGTCTGCTTCTCGAGTCCACATTCCTCCGCGTCCCACCCAGGCTTCCTTGCAAACGTTTCATAATATAACTCCTATTTTTCTCCTTGGAGAGTTTAGAGTTGAGCTGGGGGCGAAGGTTACTTAACCGCAACAAATCAAAATTATTATTAGAGCTTGGAAGAAGCCACATCTGGACTCGATATGGGGAACAGGGAATTGGTGTGTGGGTCAGGACTGAGAACAGGCCCAGCCTCTGTCCAGGGCCCAGTGGGGTGCCTGTACATCTGTTTTCCATTCTGATTCAGTAAATAAAGCCGCTTTCCTCTGCTGACCCTACAGGAAATGGGAGTCAGAAGTTCAGCTGGCCAGGAGTGGACCTCTCCTCTGATAGAAGCCCTCCCACACGCCTGGACACAATGCAGAGCACGGGGCCTCTGAGCCAACAGGGCAAGAAGTTCCTAGGGCCTGCCATGGTCAATGAATCAGATTTTCCTCATTTAACCAATGGCTGTTGTCCCTGCCATCAGCTATTAGCATATCAGATTATTATGTCAGGTGTTTATTCTTTTGATCCCATGGTTCATGTGCCAGTAAAGATGTCTTTAGTGGTCAGAAACAGAGAATTTCTATTCCGTTGGCTTAGACAATAAGGAAAGTATATTATCTCACAGAACAAAAAGTCCAGAGGAAGGGTAGCTTCAGCAGAGGTTAATCCTGTAACTCAATATCAGCATCAAGGACTCAGGATATTTCCTCTTTTCCTTCCCCTCTGCCATTCTCAGCATATTGCCTTGTCCTTGGCTAGCTTTCCTCATGGTCACAAGATGGCTGCTGCTACGCCAGACATCACATTGTCACACAATAATGGCCATAACAGCAAAACAAAACAAAACAACAACAACAACAAACAGGAAATACTTCATCCTGTGTCCCCTGTTAAGACCAGGGAAAATTTTTCCTTGAAGCTCCTAACAGACTCTTCCTCACTGCTCGTTGGCCAGAATTGAGCCCCATCCCATGCCCAACTCTATCCCAAGCAAGGGGGATAGTTGTATTACTGCTGCCACAGTACTAACCCTGAGTCCAGAAGGAGGACAGACACCTAGAACAAACCTGGGCTCAGTGGATACTGAGGGGACAGGTAGTGGGAGGAGGGACTGCGGGGGGAGGCCACTGCAACCAAGCATGAGTGCTGCAGCTCACTGGTTTAGACCTGAACTTTTTCCCTGGTGGGGGAAGAGGAGGAAGGATCGCTATTTACAAAGTGAGCCAGGACCCCAGATTCTATTACTTGACCAAACTGCCTTACAAAGTTCTTTCAAGGAGTGTATTTTACTTCAAGCACTCGTGGGAAGCATATAAAAACTCAGGGATTGAGGCAGAGACATCGGTCCCTCAATCTGACCATTTGTTAAGGTTCTTAGGAGCCTCATTGTTGGAGTTAGGCCCAGGTTTAAATTCTGGCCCTGTCCCCTTCAGCTTTCTGATCTTGTACGAATGACTTCATTGTCCTGTATGTGTGCCCTTCCTTTATGTGTACCATGAGGATAACAATACCCACCCCCAGACTGTTCGAGTAACCAATACACCATGTGGCAGATACAAAAAGGTCAAAAAATATTGTGGGGCAGGCAGATGGAACCATGTGACCCAGCTTGGCTGCTTCCTTCTACAAATGTCCCTCCTTGAGCTCATCGCCCTCCTCCCAGCCCGTCCTCAGGCTCCAGGCTCTCTCTCTCACATCCCTACTGCCCTCACCCACAGCACTTCCTGCCTGGGCTGCCCCACCTGACGCGGGGACAGGGACGCCCCATGCACATTCCTGATATGGAAGCTGGATTCCTCCCTGGCTGCCAGCCCCACAGAACTGAGTCCCAGTGTGTCCACACTCTAGGCCCCAGGGCCCTCCGTTCCCACCATCCTGACTTCTCTGTATTTACTGGTCAGGGCTCCTGGTTGCAAGCAACAGAAAGCTCACGGCCGCCTGGAGCCAGCTGCAGAGGCAGGAGCAGGAGCCAGGGAGGACCCACCGCAGCCAGAACCTCAGCCCAGAACACACATCCAGGCCAGAGCGGGAGCACCACAAGGCAACTGGCCCTGCAGCTCCACTGTCCCCTTGAAAACTCTTCCTGCTGCTGCTGCTGCCCCCACTTCTGATACACCCCATCTCTGCTGCTTTGCAGCACCTGCTGGGGGGGGGGTGTGTGGAGTCAGAGTTCATGGGAGGGTGCATCCCATTGGCTGAGCCAGGTCACATGACTGCAGTGCAGCTGCAAAGGAGGCTGGAAAAGCAGGGTCTGGTTTCTGGGCTGGGAGGAGGGCCCTGCCTCAGTGTGAGACTCACAAGGCAAGGGATGCTCCAAACAGATGCTGGAGAGGCACAGAAAGGGTGACGTGCACTCTGCTGGGTGAGAGACCATTTGCTCCCAGAGGGTCAGGGCCTCTGGCTGCCCATCCGTGCGCACTCGCAGCGATGGGAGCAGCAGTGCTCTCAGCTGGGCTTCAGGGAAAGTCTCTGGCATCTGACTCACCTGGAACCAGGGACCATTAGCCCCCGGGGTGAGGGGGCCACACCTTGGGATCCCTGCAAAAGAAGTTGAAGGACTAGCAGAAGATCACCTGCTTCTTATTTTGCCAAGCAAGAATCTCAAAAGCAAATAACAACTACCCCACTGTCTGCTGTCACCATCATTAAGAGGGGACAGCCTAAGCCCCAGTAAAGCCAAAACGGTAGGGGAGGGCATGATTTTAGAGTAAGTGCAATCCTTAAAGCCAACTACATGTTAGCTTTAAGAAAACCTCGTCCAGATTTTTCTACTTTGTCTGGAGACATGAAAAGGTCTGACATAATTGACTTTGAACATAGACTGCGTGGACAAGGATAACAGTATTGTATCAATGCTAAGTTTCCTGATTTTGTTAACGGCAGGGGTTATGTAAGTCCTACGCTGTAAGAGAACGTCCTTGTTCTTGGGAAATACACCCTGAAGCATTCACTGAGAGGTAAAAGGTCATAAGGCCTGCACTTTACTCTCACATAGTTTGGGAAGATATTGTATACGCACACACACTCACACACACACACACACACACACACACAGGTATTCAGAGAGAGAAAGAATAATAAATGGATAAAATGTGAACAAGTGCTAAATCTGAAGGAAACGTTTACCAGGATCTTTGTACTATCCTTGTGACTATTTATACATTTGAAATTATATCAGAATTAGGGATGCCTGGGTGGCTCAGAGGTTAAGCATCTGCCATTGGCTCAGGGCGTGATCCCAGAGTCCCAGGATCGAGTCCCACATCAGGCTCTTCCCAAGGAGCCTGCTTCTCCCTCTCTGTCTGTGTCTCTGTGTCTCTCATGAATAAATAAATAAAATAAAAATAAAATAAAACACAAATGATGGGAATTAAACAGAAAAAGGAAAGGCATGACAGACTCAGTGCAGCATTTCGACACTCTCTGATCCGGCCTGAGCACCCATTCTACAGCAGAGGAAATTGAAGGCCAGGCAGCAGCTGTGGCTTGCTTAGTAATGCATCGTGGGTATCATCAGAGGCAGGACTTGACCAGGGTTCCTCCTCCCCCAACAGGTTCCTTCCATTCCAGGATACTGCCCCCTACGCTAAAGGAAAGACCTGAAACGCAGGGCAGAGCACAACTGGGCAGGATGCGGGGATTTGCACCCTCTGAGAATGCTGCATCCCATAAGGAAGAATTCCTTCAAACTTTTATCCCCATGAGCTTCCTTTAAGCCAAGGAGGGTAATCAAGAATTGCTCCCTACACGTTTACTCATTTCTTGGGTAGGGAAACTGAGACCCAGAAAAATTCTGGAACTTGCCCAAGATCATACAGCAAGCTCCAAACTCTGTAGTCGAGGGACCGAGTAATTGGCCACATTTGGTTGAGTCACCTTAAACTCAAATAAGAGAGGAACAAAGGAAGGGAGGGGCCTAAGGAATTGGAAGGGGAAAAGGGGAAGGAAACCCGTTGTAGTGTCCGGATTCCCCATCCCTTTCCTCTCTCACCCTCAGTGTGGTTTCTGTTCCCCTGAGTTTGAAAGAAGAAACAGTGTTCTGCAGGTATGCCAAGTCCTGCGACTTCAGGAGGCATTACTCACATGCCAGTCTTTGAAAATGTCTCCTCCTGGAGTTGTGCAGTAGACAGCCTACCCAACTGTACACAGCAGCCCTGAGAGAGTCATTTGCTGTTGTTGTTGTTGGGTGGCAAGGAGGTGTTTGGGGAAGGGACGGGAGTGACTAGTGCTATGGTCTGGATTAACCAACGAGTGATTCCATCAATTCAGTCAACCACTATTTATTGCCACAGATTATATGCCAGGCATCATACTAAGGGCTGGGACTTCCTGGGCTTGAAATAGTTGTACTCTCTAGTACAACTTTTCTTTCTTTTTTTTTTTTTTTTCTAGTCTGAAAAAAGCAACTTTATTAGTGTCATAAGGAGAGTAATCAGTTTTCCTGGTGATGCATCACGTCTTACTGAGCTCTATGTGGTCTGTCCCTCCAAGCCCTTCCTTCTCCAGGCACAGCCTCCTAAGGCACCCGGCTAGCTCCCCTTGGAACTCCTGCAGTCACCTGGCCCCAGTGGCCCCCCACCCATCGTGCACACTGAGACCTTGGTCAAGAGTGTCCCTTACCAGGTAATGTGGGTTTCTCTTTGGTTATGAATTTTTAATTTTTACTTAAGCTTAAAAAAAATATAGTACTAGAGCTGGGGAAAGCAACAGGGATGGAGAGGCAGCCCCCCCAGGACGAAAACCAACTTACCCCCATCTCCTCCCCATCTGCCCAACCTTCTCCAGCCTTCAGGCCCTCCCCCACCTCCCTCAGCAGGATAGACTGGGGCTTTCTGCCTTTTCTGTGAGTCTCCTCCACTGGGTGGCCAAAGTCCCTTGGGCTCCAGGTTGCAGTGCGATTTCTTCCTCCACATGACCTAGAATGCATTCATTTATGAATTTGTTTTACTTCATTTATTCCCCAGGCATTTGTCTGTAAACTAGACTTTTTTTAAGCCTTTATTTTTTTTATTCATGAGAGACACAGAGAGAGAGGCAGAGACACAGGTCAGGGAGAAGCAGGCTCCATGTGGGGAGCACAGTGTGGGACTTGATCTCAGGACCCCAGGATCAGGCCCTGAGCCAAAGGCAGACACTCAACCACTGAGCCACCCAGGTGCCCTGATTTTTTTTTTTTAATGAAAAAAGAAATGTACTGATTTTTAAAAAATGGAATGTAGACGTGCCTGGCTGGATGGAGGGTGGAGCATGCAACTCTTGATCTTGGGGTTGTGAGTTCCAGTCCCACGTTGGGTATAGAGATGTAGGGCTCAAACTCACAACTCCAGATCAAGAGTCACATGCTCTGCTAACTGAGCCAGCCAGGTACCCCCAAAATAAAATCTTTAAAAAAAATCAAACATAGCAAAAGCAAAAACCAATTCTTCCTCCATCCTCTCAGGTCCCCTCTAGGAAAGAATCACTCTTCCCAACCTCTAAGTCTCCTTCCAACGATTGCTAGGTGCTTCCTAGTGTATAAACACACACACGTGTATGTGCATGTATATTATTTGCCTTTTTCACACATAAAAATAATGCATTTATGCACTGTTCTGCACCTTGATTTCTTTTCGCTCAACATTGGGCTGAGGTATTTGTTCTGTATCAATACTTGCATGCACTCTTCCATGGCTATACACGGTTCCAGAGTGGAGCTGTCTTACCACTTTTTTAAAAGATTTTATTTATTTACTTGAGAAAGAAAATGAGCACCAGAGAGATCATGAGGGGCAGGGGGAGGAAGGATAGAGGGAGGGGGAGAACTCCTCAGTGGGGAGCAGGGAACCTGACTTGGGGCTCAATCCTAGGGCCCCGGGATCATGATTGAGCCAAAGGCAGATGCTTAACCAACTGGGCCACCCAGGTGCCCCTGTCCCACCATTTTATCAGTCCTCTGTTAGTCAACATCTAGACCATTCCCAATCTTTCAGGGCCAAGAAAGTATTTCCCCATATATCTTTGTATATTTGTAGGAGCCTAGATTCCTTGAAGTGTAATTGCTGGGCAAAGGGGATGTGCACTTTGCATTTTAATAGATATCATCCCATGGTCCTCAAAAAAATCGCACCAATTTATATGAAAAAACACTCTTTGATAGGGTGCCTGGCTGGCTCAGTCAGTAGAGTATATGACTCATTTTTGCTGTTCTTTTTTAAGTTTTATTTTATTTATTCATGAGAGAGACACAGTGAGAGAGACAGAGGCATAGGCAGAAGGAGAAGCAGGTTCCTCGCAGGGAGCCCAATATGGGACTCGATTCTGGGACCCAGGATCCCTCCCTGAGCTGAAGGCAGATGCTCAACCACTGAGCCACCCAGCCATCCCAAGCACATGACTCTTGATCTCAGGGTTGTAGATTTAAGCCCAACGTTGTGTATAGAAATTACTTTATAGTAAAATCTGAAAAAATCAACAACACTGCTTTATGGTCTTTGTCAATCTGAAAGATGAAAATAGTAGTATCTCTTTTGAATTTGCAGTCTTCATTTTGTTTCCAAACCATCGTATTCCTTTCTCTTACCTCTCTCCAACAGTATTTAAGAAACCAGTGTGCACCAGGCTGCTCATTCTTGCAGTGTCCTAAGCAAGGTGTCTGGGACCTACAAAATGTTTAAGGGCCTACAAAAAAGATTTGAGATCCAGGGTGAGGGGTGGGGATTCCAGAACCCTTGGATCACGCCCTGAGCCAAAGGCAGATGCTCAACCACTGAGCCCCCCAGGAATCCCCCTACCAAAAATCTTATGGCAAAGCTTGTTAGCTGAAAAGCCTGGATCTCAGGAACATTTCATGATACTTGAAAGCAATTCGTTGGTTTAGATATTCTCATTACAAAGAGTTTCCAAGTATATGTGATGCTTTTCAAGAAATTAGAGTTGGTTTTAAGTCAAATGCATTAACTGTATAGTTGGATAATTTCACAATCGTAATTATTGAAAATCCCTTTCTAAAAAAAATGCCCATAAAATTATATTCAGTGTAGGATCACAGTGAGGCTTAGTATGTTTTGTGTGAATTCACTGGGGCCTCCAGAAGGAAGTGAAGGTGGTTTGCATTTAAAGAGCCTGTAAACCTTAAAGAGACCAGACCAACAAGGTCTCTGTCCTCATGGAGCAGAGAACATGGATACAAGAACAAGCTAGACTTCTCAGCAAAAATTGGAAGACCGTGAAGGGGATCTGATCTGAGTCTTGGGCTAGCCCAAATCCCCTGCCCTCTCTCCCAGATCCCTGACTGTCCTGAAGACATTGTCTCCTGTGTCACCCCTGCCCAGGCCTAGGAGCTCAGCATCAGACACGGGATTGTGGGAAGTCTAAGGGGTAGTGGACCCAAGGTAGGGAATGGGAGGGGTGAAAGCAATTCTATCTGTGATCTCAGGACCAGCCTGGGGTGGAGGGATGGAGGGACAGAGATACGGAGAAAAAGGGACAAATTGTCCCTAAATGACATCTTGAGACATTGGAACAAAATGTGTTTTTCTCTTTCCTACTCTTGCCTCCTTTTAAAGGGAAATAGGGCTCATTCCTTAAAAGGGACCGACTAGGGGTCTAAGTCACAAGTGTGAAGGTTTTAAGACTGGGAGGTGAGCAATTCAGCACCTTTCCCCTCCTTCCCGTCTGCACCTCGTGCTCCTGTTTCTGTGTGTCCCCTCCCCTGATACTGTCTCCAGCTGCTGCCCTAGGATTTGGTGTTGTGACGCTCAGTGAGGACCTGTTACATCCAGTCGAGCCGAATGGCCCAGTGGAGACAGATGAGTCGTTCTGAATCCCACTTGTCCTCTTTGCCTGAGCAAACTACTGCCCTCCTCTGAGCCGGCTCCTCTTTTGTCCAGAGAGCGCAGGAAAACCCAGCTCCCAGGGCCCGGACGCAGATGGGGTGAAATGCAGTCAATCAGGCATTGGTTCTGGACGCAGCCCTTTAGCTGCCCTAGAGGGAAAGCAGCTTGCACAGAAGCCGGAGGCAGAGCAGGAGCAAGTGTCTGCCCGGTTGAGAGGGTGTTGCTGGGGAATCGGAGATGGTAGTAGTGCACAGAGACTGCACAGCAGCCTGGGAGGGCTTTGAGCTTGCCCCGGTAAATGCCTATAGGGAGCCACGGAAGGTTCTGCAGCAGGGGAGGGCCCAGAGTGTGCATGGAGGTGACACAAGGGGAGAATGAGGAGTCAGAGGCAGGGGCAGGGGCACACAGGAAGCCCAGCAGCTTCTGCCTCTCTGGACCTTCCACCTGCAGCCAGGAAAGAAGTCCCTTGGAAGGCAGAGGTGTTAGGGGGGCCCAGCCTGGCCAGGGCGACTGGGCAGGGGCACAGTGGGCCAGCAGCGTCCTGGAGGTTTCCAGAGCTGGACCTCTTTCGAAGAGCCAGGGGTGGGGGGATGGCATTCCTGGGAGCTGGGAAGTAGGGCCACAGGTGTAGGGCTTGGGAGATATAATGCCCCATTGATTGTCAGGGCCCCAGGCCCAGCCCACCGTGTTGAACTAGAGGCCAGAGGCTGCTGGATTTGAAGTGTGGGCCTGTGTGTCAGAGAGCCTGTGGTGCTGGCTGAGACAGGTTTGCTCCCCAGCAGACCAGCTGGGCCCTCCCCAGCGGCTGGGCACCTGAGCAGGTGTGCAGAGGGATCTATAGGCTGTCACTTCTAAAATTAGAGCCCCGCAGCCTGGGAGCCAGCCAGGTGTGGCTGCCACATAAGCCTCCCAAACTGGCTGGTGTGCATGTGCACACCAGTTTAGGGCCTGCACAGACACAGCCAGCTGCCTAGCCCAGACCCCGAGGGACCCACAGATACCCCCGAAGGCACATGCTCAAGTTCACACGCACATGTACTTGCTTGGGCCTGACCCTGCTCACGCATAGGCCCCTTATACACACCCACACATGTTCTCGCCACGCTCATGCCCCCAGCACTCACTGACACCCACCCAGCAGCTCCTGGGTCTCCCCCTCTAGAACACCAGCCTCCTGAGGGCAGTGCCCCTGTTGGTCTTGCCCACTGCTCTTTCTTCAATGCCTGCAGCAGTGCCCGGCATATACCTGGAGCCCAGGAGATGTTTGCTCTCTATGGATGCACACGTGTACGCACACACACATGCACACACATTTTATAATGCATAAGCCCCCCCTTCACCCCATCTCCCTGCAGTACTCTAGTTCTACTAGGTCCTGGAGAGTGCAGCACCAAGATGCTGGTCCTTCTCTCGCCTGGCCAATGTCCCCACACCCACAGTCCGGGCCAGGGGGAGAACTTGGTTGGGGGGAGAACCAGGGAAGCAGCAGCCTAAAGCCCCTGCTTGGGAGAGTGTGAGAATCCCCATCTTCTGCAGGAGAAACCTCCCTGGGGGAGCCATAGCACTGTGCTGGGGTTCTGGATGGGGAAGGATTAGCTAAACCACACCCAGGGCAATCCCGGGGCAGGGACATGTGTCCTGCCTCGTGGCGCTCCCCCAGCCCCAGGGAGCTCCCCATTTGAGGTGGCCCCTCTCTACCTAGGAGGGCTCGGCCCTGCTCCACAGGGCTCCAGCCGGGCTTCCCATGGCCTGTACACGGCTGCAGCAGGTGAGGCTGGAGGAAACAGGAGCTGAGCAGGGTGTTCCAGAAAGACTCCCTGGAGGAGAGGAGCCTCCTATGGGCTACAGACAGGAGGACCCTCTGGGAAGAGGACTGGTGAGGGGGTGGGGTGGCGGGGAGGAGGCATCTGTGCTTCTTTGATTCCAGGACCTGTGAGAAGTGCCATGTCTGTGTGGGACCTCATGACCCCCCCACAGGCTGTGCACCAGGGATGAGGAGGGTGTGCTGTGACCCCAGGAGCTATCAAAGGTCAAGGCGAGGCTTGCCTGCCTCTGAGGAATTGCAAATGAGGTGCCCGAGGGAGGCAGGCTGATTTGAGAGGAGAACCAAAAACACACAGGTGGCCAGTGGGTGAACAAACGGACAGATTAGCCCTTGCGCCAAAGGACACAGGAGGATGGATGGACTAATGGAAAGACAGTGGGTGGCCACTGGACATCTCTAAGTCTCTCTCTGAAGCCCCAAAAGAGTCCAAAGACCCAGCTACTCCCACCCCAGACCCCAACCGGACTCCCCCTTTCCCCATCTACTTCCCAGGCCGGGCTCTTATGGAGGCAAGCACCTGCTTGGCTGGATGCCCAGAGACACACCTTCTAGCCAGATACAAGCCCAGATGTGGAATCACCTCCAGGTGTTCTCACCTGAACAGGTGTGCATAGGATGAGGTGGGGGTGGAGGCCATATCTACCAGCGAACACCTCCAAAAATAGCCCCCCAGCTTCTGGATAGTCCCCCAGTCATGGCACACACACACACACACACACACACACACACACACATGCACTCGCAGCCATTGGCTGTATTGCACCTCACAGGCACTTGCTGACACAGGCACAGGTGAGCACCCTTCGCTGACACCCAAAGCAGGGACCACAGGGCCCATCCCATTCTCACCCTGCAACCCTGCATCCTGCCCGCCTCCTCCCATTTGCCCTCTGTCCAGCCACGTTTCACACCTCAGATGGGCTCTCTCCTTCCCATACATCTTGGTCCACACTATTCTCGCAAACAGGAACCCCTTTCCTATCTCAATCCTGGACCCCATGTACGAGTCATACCATCCAAGACAGAGATCTCTGTAACCCTGAAGTTTACTAGTGTGACACACAACAGGGCCCTGAGAAGCGTTGCTGACTGACAGCCCAACTGCGTAGCTGGATGAAATCATCAGGAATATAAGGCAGCTAAGAATTATTGCCAGATGGGCCGGTGTGGACTTGCTGGTATGGAATTCCAGTCAGAGGAGGGGAGCACCCGTGGGCTGGAGGACTGGGAGCCCCCAGAAGCATGTATTTGTCACTACAGCCCCCATGGAGTGAGCCCTGAACCCCTGCACCTCCCTTCCCATAGACGGGACGCACCACGGACCTGTCAGCCAGGCCCAGCCCCATAGCGAGGCCAGGACAGGTCAGCACACCAGGGAAGGAGTCTTCAGCCAAGGCCAGGGCTCAGTCCTCTGTCCCCTCCACCCACTGACACCTTGGGAAGCCCAGGCCCTCCTCTAGGTCTTTCTTCAGGGCCGGGGAGTGCCAGGGCAGGCTCCCTGCCAGCTCAGCAGGTCTGGGGACTTTGGATGTGCTGACACTTGCAGCCCTGCCACACCCCATGTGGGCCCAGATGGTCAGAGCTCAGCCCTGGCCTGGGTCTGGGCCTGGCACTGCTGGGTTGGCATGGGGTTTCAGGCCTTGGCAGGGGCCAAACCTATTCACGTGTGCGCTGGGTGTAAGGCTGATTTCGAAGCACCCTATTAATATTTACATTTGCTCCCTGACCTCTGAGATGAGGTAAGATATAATTCTGATACCCATTTTACAGCTGTGGAAACAGAGACATAGAGGCGGATAGACCAACTTACCTGAAGTCTTAGCAGCTTGGCGTGTGTAGAGTAGTCCTGGTTCAAACCCCGGTTCTCTGGTCCAGGCCACACTTTCACCACTGTGCTATACTGTTTCCTTTTAAACTTTTTTTTTTTATTTTATTTATTTACTTGAGAGAGAGAGCATGTGCACAAGTGGGGAGTATGGCAGACAGAGACACTCCCTACTGAGTAGGGGATGGGAAGATGCACGAAGATGCACGGGGCTCGATCCCAGGACTCTAGGATCATTACTGAGCATCCGTGGTGCCCCTGAACTTACTGTTTTTAATTTATTTGACAGAGGGATCCCTGGGTGACTCAGCGGTTAAGTGTCTGCCTTCAGCTCAGGGCGTGATCCTGGGGTCCCTGGATCGAGTCCCACATCAGGCTCCCTGTATGGAGCCTGCTTCTCCCTCTGCCTGTGTCTCTGCCTCTCTTTCTTGTGTCTCTCATGAATAAATAAATAAAATCTTTAAAAAGAATTCATTTGACAGAGATAGAGCACAAGAGGAGGGAGGGGCAGCGGGAGAGGGACAGGTAGGCTCCCCACATGTGGCTCAATCCCAGGATCCTGAGATTACGACCTAAACCAAAGGCAGACACTTAACCGACGGAGCCACCCAGGTGCCCCCCTAAACTTATTTTTTAAAAAAACAAAAGATGGTGGCGTGCCTGGCTGGCTCAATCAGTAGAGCATGTAAACCTTGATTTCAGAGTTGTGAGTTTGAGCCCCACACTGGGAGTAGAGTTTACTTTAAAAAAATAAAATAAAATAAGATTTTTTTAAAAAGGAAAGATGAGATTACTTGGTCCAGGAGGCCTTTGGCATTAGGGGCATGAACACGTGACATTCCAGGTCATTCCCAGTCCTGTCTGTCTTTCTCTCTCCCCCCTCCCCTTCATATCTCTCTCTCTCTCTCTCTCTCTCTCTCTCTCACACACACACACACACACACACACACACACACACACACACACACAGCCTGCCTTGTCCTGGTGCCACCAGGCACATCCCTATGACCTCCTGTTTCCTCCACGGCCAGGCTTCAGGCCTGTGGGAACACTATGCTCTCAGGTTTGGGTCCAAGTCTATTCTGGAACATACCACCCCAGGCCCCTCCTCTCCTCATCACCCCAGTTCCATCCCAGGACAGCATTCCTGGAAAGCTCCAAGACGGCTTCTTTGAGGGGAGATTTTTCCACGGGGCTTCTGCAGCTGGAACTGGGATAAGCTGAGAAGGGCCCCCCTGGCAGCCTACAGAGCCTGCATCTTGGGGCCAGAAAGACCGGAGTCCGCTGGCGCATCAGGGCTACTCCTCGTCCCATGTGTGGGGCCGGGGCTTTGGCAGGCGGGGGGATACACGCGGTGCCCTTCCCATCCTGTGTGTCTACTGTGCTTGCTTCTGGACTCTCAGAGGAGCTGGGCCTTCAGCACCCGGCTTTCACCAGCTCTACTCAGTCTCACCCATTAGCAGAGAGTGTGCTACTGTGTGCCCAGCCCGGAGCTGGGGCGGGGAGCTGCCGGCCTCAGCAACGCGGCTGCAGCAAATCCCCGACGTAGGCCGCCACCCTGGATTCGCTTCCAGAACGTCCTTCTGCTACGCAGGGGTCCCGATCCCGTCCTAGCTGTGTCCTGACTCCCGGCCCCAGCCCTGGCTATTGCTTCAGGTGCAGGAAAGCCCGGCAACGCTGCCCCCACCCCCTCAGCCTGGGGCTCTATGGGGCCGGGCCACTGAGCAGATGGCTAAAAGGGCTCCTCCTTGGCCCGGCACGTCCAGCCCCACCCCCTCGCCTGAGTCAGAGGCCTGTCAGCTCCCGCCGCCCCGAAGGCCCAGCAGGTTTGTGTGGGAAGGAGCTACCTGGATGCCAAGGTCTGAGGACACGGGCCAGGCCCTCAATCCTCACTGACCTGACCTTTAGCAGGACCTTCTAAGCATTCTTTGATCTGGAAATCCCACATGTACACACACACACACCCCCAGCCACACTGTGACCAAAGATGCAACAGTGCAGGTGTGAGGCTGAGGCAGGCCAGTGAGCACAGGGTTAGGCCCGCCCGGCAGAAGCCTGAGGGCCTCCTGGTATGGAGAGCAGAGGCACAGCATGGGAAAGAGGCCCATGCTTCTTGATCCCTCCCTAGAATGCGCACAGGTTCTTGCTGCCTGGAGGCCTTGCTCCGTAGCATATGCCCCCAACCCTACAGTTCTCTCTCTCTGTCCACCCTCCTCTACAAACCCTCTCCCCAACACTAGCCTCATAGAAAGAGTATCCAAGGGCAACCTGGGTGGCTCAGCGGTTTAGCGCCGCCTTCAGCCCAGGGCATGGTCCTGGAGACCCAGGATCAAGTCCCACGTCCGGCTCCCTGCATGGAGCCTGCTTCTCCCTCTGCCTGTGTCTCTGCCTCTCTCTCTCTCTCTCTCTCTCTCTCTCTCTCTCTCTCTCTCTCTCTCTTTCTGTGTCTCTCATGAATAAATAAATAAAATCTTAAAAAAAAAAAAAAAAGAGTATCGAAGCCCCACAAAGCCATGCCTGCCTCAAGCCCTGGAAGCTGAGACCAGGCCTCCTGGTCCAGTCTCTGGGGATCCCCCCACCCCAGGCCTGCCCCACTGGGCCCCACTGTCCCTAAGCAATTGCTGCAGTAGCCAGGCCCACGGCTTCACCGTGCCCACTCCTGCCCAGCACGGAGGTCCATGTGCGACTCCAGGACTGCCGAGTTCCTTAGGCTTGGGACCTTTGGTTCTCTTTTGATTTTGCCGCCTGCCCCCCCCAACCATGAACATGCCCAAATGCCCTCCCTGTTTATCCTTCTGATCATAAAGTCAGCAGTCAACACTTAAGTACTAGCCAGGCCCTGTTGTAAGAGGTTTCCGTCTGTTCATTCACTTGACACTCCCGAGACAGTACCGTTGGCTATACCCATTGTTCAGACGAAGAAACTGAGGCTGAGAGAGGTTGAGGAATGCAGCATTCTCAGCCATCTTTCAACGCCCCCCTTGGGTAGCTTCCCCTGTCCTCCTCACCACACCCCAGGCAGGAGCCACTGCCCCTGTAGTGGTTTCTGTGGGGGCTGTTATTCCAGCCTTTCTTCTCTGCCCTGGCCCCCGTGAGGGTGTCAGCCAACGCCCTGCCTCACCACCCAGCACTGAGCCTGATGACCTGGCAGCCCGGGCAGCTCTCGGCTGCCTGAGGGAATGGGCCATATCTCTCCAACTCACCCATTCCCCAGCCACTGTCCCCCCACCCCTCACCCCTGCATCTATCCTGGTTGCAATGCTGCCTGCACTTCTCCCACCAGTTTCTAGGGGAAATGTCCCTGTCCTGCTCTCAGGCTGGGCTTTGCTGGTGGGAAGCAGAATCTGTATGGGGCTGAGCTGGGGAGGGCGGTGGGACCTGACCACTGGGAGCTCAGCACTCTGTGTCACCTCTGGGGCAGGGCCACTTCGGGGTGTGTGTGTGTGTGTGTGTGTGTGTGTGTGTGTGTGGAGGGGAGGGGGGGCAGGGGAGGGAGCGCAATGAACCATTGGCCCCAAAGCCACATTTATTTAAGGGGCACCAAGTTAAAAATAGACCCCTAGTGCCCCAAAGCAGGTAGCAGGCGTGCTGGCCTCTGGCTCAGAGACGGAGACGGATTCCAGGAGCCCTGAGAATTGTCCACAACTTGCAGCCCTCCGCACAGACTCCTGCTCCTGCTCCTGCAGATGGATTTGCCATTCTGTCAAGCGTCACACACACCCCAGCGTTGCCGGGTGGCACCAGTGACATTTCGTGCGCTTTACAGATTACAGTGTTTTGTAGCAGAAGAGAATGAACTTTAGACCGAGATGGGACCCCTGAGGGGGACTACCGGGTAGTGTCCCCCTTACTACTCCCCACTTTACAGAGGGGACAGATGAGTTCCAAGAAAAATGACACTCGAGACACCTGGCTGACTCAGTCGGTAGAGTGTGTGACTCTGTTCATTCACTTGACACTCCCGAGACAGTACCGTTGGCTATACCCATTGTTCAGACGAAGAAGTGTCTCAGTGTTCAGACTCTCAGTGTCATGAGTTTGAGCCCCACATTGGGTACAGAGGTTATTTTATTTTTATTTTAAAAATTTTTTAAAAGTTTTTATTTATTTATTCATGAGAGACACAGAGAAAGAGGCAGAGACACAGGCAGAGGGAGTAGCAGGCTCCCCTTGGGGAGCCAGACACGGGACTCAATCCCAGGATCCCAGGATCACACCCTGAGCCAAAGGCAAATGCTCAACCACTGAACCAGTCAGGCGTCCCTATTTTATTTTTATTTTTTTGAGAGGGAACAAATCGGGGACAGGGGCAGAGGGAGGAGGAGAATCCCAAGCAGACTCCAAGCCCAGTGCAGAGCCTGATACAGTGCTCTATCTCACGACCCTGAGATCAGGACCTGAGCTGAAATCAAGAGTTGGATGCTCAGGGATCCCTGGGTGGCTCAGCGGTTTAGCGCCTGCCTTCGGCCCAGGGCGTGATCCTGAAGACCCGGGATTGAGTCCCACATCAGGCTCCCTGCATGGAACCTGCTTCTCCTTCTGCCTGTGTCTCTCCTTCTCTCTCTCTGTACCTCTCATGAATAAATAAATAAAAATCTTAAAAAAAAAAAAAGAATTGGATGTTCAACAGACTAAACCACCCAGGCACCTTGAGATTACTTGAAAAAATAATATCTTAGGGGAACCTGGGTGGCTTAGTAAATTAAGCATCTGCCTTCGACTTGGGTTGTGGTATTGCCCAGCAGGGAGTCTGCTTCTCCCTCTCCCGCTGCCTCTGCCCCCATTCATTCTCTCTCACTCTCTCTCTCAAATAAATAAATGAAATCTTAGAAAAAAAAAAGGAGCAAAAGAAAGAAAAGAACAGAAATCACATCCTGGGTGAGGAATGCAGTTACTCTGGGATAGATTCTATAAAAATAGATAAATAAATATCAATCTTTAAAAAAAAATGACACAAGCTTATGCAGAGTAAGGCTTGAATCAGGTCTCCTAGCTCCCAGTTCAAGACTCTTTCTATGGTTACATCATGCTGATCATGTTATATTGCATAACATTTGAATAGATTTTGTTCTTTTGTATTATGTTATGTAATGCTATGCAAGCAGGGGTGGGGGTGGGCATGGGAGGAGGAGGTGACAAAAGCGGTAATTAGGCTGTGGTAGGGGTAGGGGGCCGTACCCTCCCTGACCCAGATGGAACCCCCGGCTCCCCTACCTGAGCTTGCTCCCCACATCAGGTGTAGTGGGTGTGGCTCAGCTCCCAGGGCCCTAATTAGCACCTGTTGACAGTTTCTGGTTTGTGTGTTATCACCTCGGGTCCTTATCTTTATCAGAGCCAAAGGTTGATTGGAGCATTCTGGCCGGTGCTCAAAGCAACTCCACTCTGATTCCACGAAGCATTTATGACCACTGTGATGAATAACAACCCTTCTTCCTCAAGATAGCAACCCAAATGTCAACTTTGTCTGAGAGCTGCCCTCTGGAGTCTTGGTTTGGCCTCCACTGTGCCCACCGAGATGACAGAGCAGGGTCCTCCCCTCCGGCCAGGGAGGAGAGAGCTGCCAGGATGAGGAAGGCCCTGGAATCCGGACCTCCTGATGTCCAGCCTCAGGCACCCGCAGAGGTGCCCAGCATTCTGAACCTGCCAGAAACCCCTACCAGAGGTCCAAACCTGTTCCCCTCCAGCCTCTCTTTCTGGAGCAAAGTTCCAGAGCCTTATCAGCCCAAGAGGCTGTATGTTAATCTGGCCACCTACGCTCCGGCCCTGCCCCCTCACAGCCAGCTGCCCCACTCCAGGTGGGTAGGGGGTGTGGGTGCCCATCAGGAGAGCAGGCCCTGCATGGCCACCGGAGGGGCTCATCCTTGATCTCTTCACAACAGCAGCGTCAGGGGAGATATCTTCTCTGAGAAGTGACCCCAGCCTTTTCTGACACCTGACATTCACACCTGGACCCCCTTGGTCTGCTGCTGGCTGAGAGGACCTGGGTCCTACTCCCAGTATAGCTGCTCTCACCTTCCTCGGGACCCAGGGCCAGTCACTGGGCACCCAAGCTTCACCTGCATTACCTGTGAAATGGTAATGGACTTTAATCTGTTCTAGAATACCGTCATCCCCACTGAGACATGGTACCTAAGTCTTACCACACCACCCCCTCTGGCATACACCCACCTAGAACAAGCTCCAAGGCACTGGGGGTAGCTCTTTTGTGTCTTGAACCTTACTGGGTCCCACTTCCAACCACCCAAACCCCCTTTGCTCCTGGGTCAAGTCTTCAGAGACCACCCAGGGAAGATGAAGAGGCCCATGCATGGATACCCACAGAGACCTCAGGCAGAGACAGGTACCTGCCCAGCAGGGTGTGTGTGTATGTGTGTGTATGTGTGTATATGTCCAACCACACTCCCCGGGCATTGTCTGGAGGGGGCATTGTCCGGAGGGCTGGGCCGTTGCCTTTATGGCCAGGCATAAAAGGTAATCATTGACCACATCAATGCCGCCCTGCGCGTCAGTGCCCGCCCAGGCTCGACCCTGCCAGGTCCTGGATTATTTTACAGTCACATAAAAGGAGCCTCCAGACTGGCCTCTGGGGACTTTGGCCCTCAAGCGAGGAACTGGAGGGAGCCCTTCCCTGGGGATGGCCTTTTCTTACAACATTTACTTAACCAGAGAAGAGCCCCGCCTTTTATCAAACACCTCTGGGATTGTCTTGGCCCAGCCTACCTACATCACAGAGTCACCATCAATGGGGGGCACCCCTCCACGCCTCCCTCCTCCACCTCTCTATCAGGACCCACCAACAGCCTGGAAGCAGCCAACAGCCGCCTGGGTGCACCCAGCAAGGCCCCTCCCCAGGCTAGGAATTCAGGACACATCTGGGAGGCCTTGTTTCCTTTACAAATTTTATTTCATCGAACTTTCATCAACCCCATAGGGTAGGAACCCAGATAATCCCCATTTTCTATACAGGATAACTTGGACTCAGAGAAGTGAAGTAACTTTCCCAAGTCACACAGCTGGTAAATGGCAAACCTCCACAATTTCCCATAGCCTCTGTTGGCAGTAGTCTCCCGGCTTGTTTGGTTACACACTGCTAGCAGTAAAAAACAACTCTAAGCACACACCTTTGATATATTTACATACACATGCATAAATCATATAAATGTACTACTAAGAGTCTATATATTAAATAGTAGCAAATACCTGCACCCCAACAGAACTTTTTTTTTTTTTGAGATTTTATTTATTGATTGGTGAGAGACACACACAGAGAGAGAGGCAGAGACACAGGCAGAGGGAGAAGCAGGCTCCATGCAGGGAACCCAACGCAGGACTCCATCCCGGGTCTCCAGGATCAGGGCCCTGGGCTGAAGGCGGCGCTAAACTGCTGAGCCACCCCGGCTGCCCCAACATTTTCTCATCCTATCATTTGAACCAGATCAAATCAACTTCAGAGGGGAACCTGAGTGGCTCAGTGGTTGAGCATCTGCCTTCGGCTCAGGTCGTGATGCCGGGGTCTTGGGATCGAGTCCCACATCAGGCTCCCCACAAAGAGCCTACTTCTCCCTCTACCTGTGTCTCTGCCTCTCTCTCTGTGTCTCTCATGAATAAATAATAAAATCCTTTTTAAAAAATCAGCTTTGGAGATGCTCCTCAAGGCTTGAATCTAGCAGCAGCACCTGGAGCAGGGAGAGAAGGTGGGGAGTGGGCCAAATGGTGAAGGAAATGCAAGCCTCAGGTAGGTGAATATATTGTGGAAGGACACTCCAGACCAGCGCTGGAGCAAAATTCAAGAGGCAGAAAATGGCAGGAAATGTTCACACATAGGCAAGAACCCTGGGACCATGAACGGAAAAGCCAGAGACGGGAACCCTGGGTGGCACGGCGGTTTAGCGCCTGCCTTTGGCCCAGGGTGCGATCCTGGAGACCCGGGATCGAATCCCACGTCGGGCTCCCAGTGCATGGAGCCTGCTTCTCCCTCTGCCTGTGTCTCTGCCTCTCTCTCTCTCTATGTGACTATCATAAATAAATAAAAATTAAAAAAAAAAAAAAAAGGAAAAGCCAGAGACAACGCTGGAAAGGTCAAGAGGGGCTTGAAGCAGCTGGCCACACTGCCAGCCCTTGTGCAGAATGCAGTGAGGAGCCACAGTGGGTTCAGGAGCAGCAGTGTGACTTTGCCAGAGCTGTGTTTTGGAAATGTCTCCCAGGCCACAGGGTGGAGTATAGGTTACATTCTCAGAACACCATCCTTGGAGTTGTATCCTGTGGCCCTCCGAGAGGCACTAGACTTGAAGGCCAGTTAAGAGTTGCCACACCTCTTTATCTTTGCACACACTCATTCCAACTTGGGCTGACTTGGGCACTCTTGCTGGCCTTGGTTTCCTAATCTGTAAAATGGACATAGAATAGCATACACATCATAGATATTATTGTCACTCTGACAGCGGGGCCGACAGGCCTGATTCAGTGTCTGGCACGACACACATGCTCAAGAAAGGGCAGATGCTCTCATTATTAGAACACCCCATCCCTTTCCTCTGCCTAAAGAAATCAACCCCCCCTCCCCAGTGATCAAGTTCAGACTTTACTTTTGAGAACCCCGGTAAACTTATCTCCCTTCCCTGGGCTTACCTAGCTCTGGACTCACACCGGCAATGCAGCATTGCACATCAGGTAACAGTTACCTGCACATATATTTGTCACCCTCTGTACCAGAGACTTAATAATTTTTTGTGGCTTGGTTCAAAGCATAAAAAGTGAAAATAACAGCCGAAGAGGAAGAGGAGGAGGAGGAAGAAGAAGCAGCATGTTTAGGGGCACTGTGCTAAGCTCTTTGTATGCATTATTTTCTGAATCCCCTCATCTACCCCACATGGCAGGTGTAACAGGCAGGCTAGGCTAGTTTGTGCTGCAGAAACAAACATCCCAACATTTCAGTGTTGTGTGTGTGTGTTTTTAAAGATTTTATGTATTTATTCATGAGAGACACAGAGAGAGGCAGAGACACAGGCAGAGGGAGAAGCGGACTCCCTGCAGGGAGCCTGATGTGGAGCTCAATCCTAGGACCCCAGGATCACGACCTGAGCCAAAGGCACCCACTCAACCACTGAGCCCAGGGGCCCCCATTTCAGTGGTATAAAACAGTACATATTTCATTCTTTTTCATGCCCAATGAGCAGTGCAGGTTACCTGAAGTGTTCTGAAGTATGTTGTCCTCACTTTAGGACCCAGACTGAAGGAAGCTCCCCTGGCAACACCATTGCTCACCATCAACCACGGTGGCAGTAGTGGCACAGTGAGAAGGGGATAGGAGAGGTCACACATTGGTTTTCATTGTTGTTACCTGGAAGTGGCGGGTGTCAATTCTACTCACACTTCATCGACCAAAACAAGTCACTGAGCCACACTCATCCCCGGGGGTTAGTGAAGTGCAATGTTGCTAGGCCTGTTCCCAATTCTGTGTCATGAAGGCCACATGGGCAGGTCGGGTCCATCCCTAGCTGTACTAATAGCCACTCCCAACAGGGTGACTCAAAGCCCCCTTGTGGTAGAGTCGACCCCCTATCCAAAGGTTATCTATGCCCCCTCAGCTCTGGAGCCCCTGCACCCCCACCCCTACCCCCACCCTGTAACATCAACACACAAGAATCTAGGTCAGTCTTTATCTTCCAGCTAAAGTGAACTCATTGAGGAATCAGCTTTGACTTTGGTTAGGCATGAAAATCACAACCATATTTCACGTCTGACACCGAAGCACTGTGGGTCTGGCAAGCAGCACAGGAGAGGGGGGTGGAAAACCAGGGACAGCTGGCTCGGGGTTGGAATTCAATTTCTTACCAAATAATTACATGCTATCTGCGGGCTGGGATCACACACTTGAGTTTGTGCCACTTGAGTTTGTGCCCTGTGCATTTCCCAGAGCCCATTACCTGTTTTTTCCATCATCATTTGCAACAGGGATTGTGTGCGCTCTGGGGAGGCAAGTCTGCAGTGGTGTGTGTGAGTGTGAATATGAGTGTGCGAGACAGCAAGCCAGAAAGGAAGCTACAAGCAGACAAGGAACATCTCTTGTGAGCACAGTCCTTGCTGGTGCGGAGAAAGGACAGGTCTCTCTGTCCAGCTTCTGGTCCAGACTTCAGAAAAGCCTTCCTCGTTGAAAAGCATGTGCTATGCCTGGCTCCCCACGAGATTGAGATAATAAAGAAATGCCCTCAACCAGGGGAAGACTTCCTTCTGCTCTGGGGCAAATTAAAGGAGATGCACTCAGGCAAAGGGGTGGGGGCTCAGGGGAAAGTTCCGGGCAGAAACAGGCAGACTTTCAGGCAGACAAAGCAGAGCAGAAGTTCAAGGTCAGAGACCAGTGACAAGCAGAGGGCAAACTGGGGACAGAAGCAAGGCTGTTGAGAGGCAGGATGGTATTGTTGGGGGGCGCGGAGCAGAGGCTCTAGGGCTCTGCTGTTTGCCAACTGGCAGCCTGGGCAACTCCCCGGCCCCTAGAAGCCTCAGTTAACTGAGGCTAATGAGAGCCCCCCTGTCGCAGGGTGCTAAATAGGTATGCAGCAGACGAGGCCTGGCCCTGCTCTCTGGGCCCTAGATGGGGAAGTGGGGTGCCTGATGAGAGATCCTCCCTCCCTGGGCACCTGGATGGCTCAGTGGTTGACCATCTGCGTTTGGTTCAGGTCATGATCACGGGGTCCTGGAATCAAGTCCTGCATCATGCTCCCAATGGGGAGCGTGCTTCTCTCTCTGCCTCTTTCTGTGTGTCTCTCATGAAAAAATAAAAAATTAAAAAAGAAAGAAAGAAAGAAAGAAAGAAAGAAAGAAAGAAAGAAAGAAAGAAAGAAAGAAATGCTCGCTCCCTGAACTGTCCCAGCAGAATGGAACCCTGTCCAGGAGAATCAAGTCTAGAGGGAAACCAGTTATCCCATTAGACAGAGGTCCTTGTCTTTCAATCCTTCCTCATCTCTTACTGTCCATGCTCCAGACCCGCCCTACTGGCCAGGAGAGGCCCTGCTGGTGAAGGTGGGGGCACGCCCAGGGGCAGGGGCAGGTTCTGGAGGCAGAAGAAGAAATTCCAGAGCCCCATCTTCAGGAACTCATCGTCTAACTGGGAGGAGAAGGTGGCTCACTACCCAGGAAACAAGGCCTAGAAACCACGGTTTGGGGCAGGAAGAGCTTGGGGCCGGGGGCAGCATCCAGGAAGGAGCTGGAGCCTCAAGGGTGAGCATGGGGGCACAGGGGGCATTGCAGGCAGCAGGCACACCTAGAAACAAGGCCCGGAGGGGCTCGTGGGGTGCAACTGGGTGGCAAAGGCGGGATCCTAGTGACGGGGCAGTAGGCCAGGCTGTCGGGGGACCAGGAGCTATGATGAGGAAACAGAAGGCCCTGGGGTTTTATTTGGTCAGGGAAGGGGAGTGCAGCCAGCGCACCTAGAGCTGGGGACCCAGGAGACATGACAGGTGTTGGGAGGTGGAATGCTCAGTTCACACCTCCCACCCCAGCTAGAGACAGAGGAAGAGCAAGTCTCTCTGGCCGGGTTCCCCACCTCCGTGTCCAACGGGACAGGACCTCGCTTTACCATCCCACAGCCAGGCCCAGCCTGCGTTGACAAATGGGCCCAGCCCCCTCACCGGAGGGGCTGAGAGGTGGCATTGTTCAGCTGGAAGTGAGTCACGGAGCTTTTCCTTCCTTCTCTTCCTCTCCACTCTGCTTGCCTGACACCTTGTGCACACTCTCTCTCTCTCTCTCTCTCCCTGGCACACACACACACACACACACACACACCTTTCAAAATCCGTGAACTATAAATAAGTCATCCATCTGCACAAACGCCTCAAGCCAGCGCTCCAGCGCTGGGGGCAGGTCAGGGGCCTGGCTCAGGGTTTAGGTCCACGTGTGTATCCACGGTGCGCGTGCCTGTGTGTGTGAGCACACAGGTGCCTCAGACTCTGATGTGCTGGGCGTCTGATCTGTGAGCTCGTCTGTGTGGTTGAGCTCGTCTGTGTGGGTATCTGGGAGACAGCACAGCAGACCTATGTCTGTGAGGTTGCGTTGGGAGGAAATTTCCATGGGGGCAGGACTCTGGGCCCACGGGCTGTGGGCCGGCACGGGTGTAAGTGTGGCAGGTCTGTACCACCGAGGGGCAGGGTGTGGGCGGCAAGCGTGTATTTGTGCCTGAGGTGTGTCCGCATGGAAATCCGTGTTGTGGAGGAGGTGGGTGCTGGGCGTGGAGGAAGTTATTTCTGTCTGTGTTTGTGTAGGCGTTGAGGGTGTCTGTGCCTGGACAGCCTGCCCTGCCTCTGGCTCTGCAGGACGTGAAAGGACTTTAGGACCTGGGTTTGTGACTGAGGCTGGTGTCACACCCTCCAGTTGCATTTCCCTCAGCCTGCTCGGAGGAGGCCAGGAGGTAAACCCAAGTCAGCACTGGTGGCCATGGTGGCAGTGTTGTCACATTCACAGGGGCGGGGGTGGTTTTCGGGGGGGTGTGCAAGGAAGCTCATCAGAGAGAGCACTTGGCCTAGGAGAAGAGGCAGGGCCATGCTCTCTCACTCCGTCCTACTGTCCCTCAACTGAGTCCACCCAGGTCCCTACCAAGCCCAGCCGGAGAGAAGGGTGGCCAGCAGGCAGGACTCAGCCCAGGCACCCCAGAGGCGGTGCCAGAGAGGGTGCCCCACCCCCGGCATGCACATGTGTCTCCCACCTATGAGCCCCTCCCATCTGACCCTGCTCCCAAGCAGACCTCAAGCCCCACAAGGCAAGGCCTCTGTCCCCCCAGGGTCCTCATGCATAAAAGAGCAATGGTGATAACTACAGAAAGGGGTTATCTGTACCCCAGGTGGGCCTGGACTCGTGGCCACAAGAATTAGAGCTCGATATCCACGGTATCCACGCTCCCTTCTCAGGTCTCCTACTCCAGAGAAACAGTTGGGTTGCATCCTCTGGGCCAGATGGGGGGTGGAGGTGGGGAGTGGGAGTGTATGAAGGTCCTGGGGCCGTCTCTAGGGGGCGCTGATAGGCAGCCAGCACGTGCCTGCACCTGTCAGTGGACTACATGGGCAAAAGACAGGGCAGCCAGGGCATGAGGAGCTGTGAGAATGGGGCACAGAAGTTCAGTGGGGGACGGGGAGGGGGTGTGTCTGTCTGTGGGATGTGTGACTTCCGTCACCCACTGGCAGTAGGAAGAGCACTGGGGTGCCTCTGAGAATTCAAGGTCTAGGCTCACAAGGACTGAGCTCTTGGGAGGGGGCAGCCGGGTTGTCCTTGGGTGCTTGATTAAGTCCTGCTCCCCCTGGGATGGAGGAGGGAGGGTGATGAGGGATAACTGGGGTGTGCCTGCCTTCCCTCTCTTCTCGGGGCCTCCCCCTCTAGAGCCCCCCAAGGAGATGGAAATCCATTACCTCAGCCCCAGGAGGTGGCAGGGGCAGGGTGAGGGACCATCCCCCAGCAAGGGCCCTGGAGGGAAGCGTCACACGGAGGGGCCCCTGACCTTCCAAACCTGGCTGCCTTCCCCTGGGAGGCTCCCCAGTGATTGGCCACGGGGGGGGGGGGGGGGGGGGGGCGAAGCCATGGCCCTCTGTCCCCCGGGACCGGGCTCCCCGAGTGCCTGCATCCGCAGGCTCAATCCTGAATTCTGGGGGGTGGTCCCGGCCCCAGGAGGTGCTGTCTCCCTCCAGCACAGCCCCGTCCATAAAGGGCGTTTGTGCCCAGGCTACACCGCCCACCTGGGGCTGGGGGCTGGGGGCTGGGGGGCGGGGGGGTCAGGGGCTGCTTCGAACACAGCACCACAGTGAGAGCGGGACAAACGCGCCTGTGTGCGCCGTGGAGGCCGGAGGAAGCGCGGTTGGGGCCGAAGTGTTAATGGGCCTCCTTCCTGCCCTGCCCATGCCAGCTCCCCAGTGCTCATCCCTCTCCCCTGAAACTCCCGCTTCCGCTCGGCTCTGCACGCTCCCTCCACGTCCCTGGCCACAGACCTGTCCTGCTTTACAAACATCCCTCTCAGGCTTAGGTTTATGGTTTTGCCTCTCGCTCTCCTTCATGTGGTTGGGAAGCAGAGCAGAGGCTTGGCCTGGGCTGCGGAGGCAGGGGGGCTGGGGCAGGCCTGGGGGGCTGGGATTCTTGCATCCGGGCGCAAGGCCCCGCCGGGCAACAGCACAGGACCTTCCAGCTCTGTCCTGAAGGAGGGCAGGTGGAGGGGGGCAGTCAGGTGCAGGAGCCAGGCGGGGTCCCCAGAGATGACAGGGGCACCATCCCTGAAGGGGACACGCCAGCCCAAACAATGGCAAGCTGCAACTGCAAAAAGGGGAGCGGGGGTACCTGTGGCCTTGTTTTTGTTTCCAGATGAAACATTTCTTAAGCACTGACTGTGCCCTGTGCTAAGGGAGTCCTGCGATTTGATTATCTCATTTCATTCTCACAAAAGCTCACCAGTACCATCACCCCCATTTTACATATGACAGACTGGGGCCCAGAGAGGTTAAGTAACAGGCGCCCAAGCCACAGAGCAGGCTAGTGGCAGCCTGAGGATTCAAGCCCAGGCAGCGTCCACGTGTCGAAGAAAAGCCACTACGCTATGTGCCTTCTTGTCAGACGCTGTTGGGCTTTTGTCTCTGGGCCCGGGACTGCCTGTTGTCAGGTGTCCCCCAGTCCCTGGGTCAGCCTCAAAGGGACCGAGGAGGAAGCATGAGATCCCAGGGCTGCCTGTGCCCTCAGAGACGAGAGCCTCAGGCTCTTTTAGATGTCAGCCTCATCTACGTGCTGACATTGCCCACCTAAGGGGACACGTTTTTGAATGTATGTAGATAGCTGTTGAATAAAACACACATTCATTGAAAAGCTTGACTGAATGTATACTTGCTTCTGGTCATTTGTATTTTTTTTCTCACTCAAAGGATTTTAAAAGTACGACTGCTGTCACCGGGAGCAGGGGAGCCGGTCTGCAAAATGCTTCAATTCTATGAAAGAACCCTTGTATTCAAAAAGTTCAGAAGCCACTTCACAGACTAAGACACTGAGAGGTAGCACACATCCTAGGCAAGTCTCAGAGCAATCTGGGGCCCAGGGCCCTACTAAGTGGGGGTAAGACTCTCCTTTTATCTGGTCAGAGCAGCCCCCCACATCTCATCAAAGAAAGGGAGCCTGCCCCAGGGCTGCAGGGGTGGGCCCCAGGGGATCCAAGCCAGTGGGGCACAGGGCTGCAGAAACTTAGGGACCAGGGGAAACTCACAGGCCTTCCCTGTCTCCCAGCAACATGGGACAGTTCTAGCAACCAGGGACGAGCCCCAGCCTCACCAGGCATTTGCTTCCCGCAGTCTTTCCTAAGGTGGGCATTTGCAGGTCCTGCTGGGGAAGAAGCCGGCTATGTATGGACAAGCAGGAAGACGAGGGGGCGCTTTTTCAGTGGGGAAGATCCCCATATTCCACACAACGGGACCAAAGGGAAAGACCCCTCCAACCCCTACTATGGAAGGAAGCAAAGGAAAGACATCCCTGGGGCATTCACTCTGGGACATTGCACTGTGTTTTTGCACGTTAGTATTTTCCTTGTTTTTAATCTCACCAGTCCTGTAAAGCAGATCTGATAACTCCCATTTTCACAGATGAGAGGTTAAAGGCTATTTAAAGGCAGAGTCAGCACCTAAACTTGACCCCACAGGGCAAGCCAATCTGTGTTCTAGGGGCTCAGAGCTGCTGCGCGGGGGGAGGGGGGGGTGAGGCCCAGCCCCCACAGTCCCAGCCCCAGCGAACATCCTCTCTGCCCGCCTTTGTTCACAAAACCGAAAAAGTGATGATGGTTTTCCTTCCTCTGTTTAAGAAAACAACAGAATCAAAACAAACAGAGAAGGGGAACTCCCCTCCTGTAGCTTTTGCCAGAAATAAAAGGAAGAAACAGTCCCAGTCATGCTCTGGGCAGCCCTGCTGCTGGGATGGGGCCTGGAAGGGGAAGAGAGAGCAGCCCTCGTGAAAACTGGAAGCTTCAGTGTCCCCACCCCCTGGTCCTGCTGGGGGTGGTGGGAGCTCTGCTTCACCCTTACAACCCTTCCCCACTTGTGGCCTCACCACCCAATTGTGACACACACAGCTGAGGCAGCTGAAACTTTCCAGAGGGCTTCAGTAAATCCCAAGGAAGGACAAAGAGGAAATAAAAACACACAAGTCCAAGAAATAAAAATAGCTCCCAGAATGCATGCTGGCACTGTCGACCTCCATGGTCAGTTCCCACGTAGGGCCCCTGGGCCTGCCCTGTGTCCCCCTCCTGAGCTACCTGCCCTGGCATCCCCACAGAGACACTTCATGGGATCCCTCCCTTGCAAGGGTCAGGATTGTCTTGTATGTCAGTGGCCACAACAGAGTGGGGAGTAGCGCTGGGTTGGAGGAACTGCAGGATGCCCACCCCTACCCAGGCTGCCCAGGGCCCGCCCACTCGCCACCTCGTTCTGATTGCAGTTCCAGATGTCTTGTGCCGATTGGTTCACTTGGGGGTGACTGACGGCTTCAGAGACCTGCCCCCAGTGCGTGGGTGGGTGGCCTTAAAGGCTCAACAAAGTCATTAATACCAGGCCCCGCATAATAGGCGTTGGTCTCACAGAGGCTGCCCGTCAGCCAACCTCACACTTGGACAGGGCCTCTGAGGCTGGCAAGAACCTTCTGAACACTGCCTGGGTAGATCAAGGAATTTATGGTCTGGGTTCAAGGTCCGTCGGTAGTTGGAGAATAGTTTTTTCCCCCATTGAGATAAGTCTCAGCATTACTAAATGAGCACTTAGTCATGTACTCAGTACTGTACCTGGTCCCAAGGGGAATGTATGAAGACAGACGAGTCTCAGCATCTCCCAGGGACCTGGGAGAGATGGTGGTGGCAGAGGGATTGTTCGAAACAGTTAGAGGAGAGTCTAAACAGGGACTCTTCCCTTCTTGGAGCTGTGGGAGGTTGGAGGGAGGAATGCGTGGGTGACGCTGCTGACTGTCCAGTCCTGCCTCTCTGGGCCCTGAGCTCCCTCTTGCATCCCAGGGCCAACAGGTCCTGCACTTAGTAGGTGCGCAGTGGGTGGCTGTTGGATGAACAGCCACTGTCTGGGTTGGTTGTGGATTAAATGAGGTGCATTCTGAGTAGGGATTCGCAGCACTTGCCGGCTTTCCTCAGCATTATCAAGATGGTAGTTTGTCTTCCCACTGGCCCAGGAAGCTTCTCCAGGGTAGGCACCGTGCGAGAGCCACCCTGCATCCTCTTACAGGTCCCAGCTCAGCGTTGTGCCACTGGAGGAGTTCAGTAATGCTCGTAGACCAGCACCGATGGATTTGGTTTCTCCCCAACCCAGAACTCCCTCCTCTGCCCTCCCCAGCCCCAGCACACTCTTACTGTCTCCAAGACCTGCTCTATCTGCCTCCTCCAGGAAGCCTTCCCTGTCACTTGGGTCAGATCCTTCCGTGTCCCCGCTGCATGGACAGCATGTAAGTCTGAACTGACTGCATTATTGTAGAACTGTTTCTGGTTTAGGCAGCCGGCTCCCAGGAGAGTGTCCCCCACCTCTTCCCTGTGGAGCAGCAGCCCAGCAGGATTTTGATGAATGAATTGAGGAACCCACTTGGTGACCTTGAGCACATTCCCTCTGTCCCTTTCTAACAAGGGGCAAACGCTGTCTTTCTTGGGTAAGTGGGAAGAAAGGTCTGGAAGTAGAGGAGACGGGAGCAGGAGAAGAATGGAATGGCTCTGACACCCACCACGACCAGATGGGATCTGAAAGGGGCTCACCCAGGGAGAACCAAGGGAGAGCCTGGCCCCACCCCCAGGTGTGCCCTGGGTAGGGGGCTCTTCCCACAAGGGGTTGGAAGGGTGCAGTCCCTGGGCAGAGCCCATTTTGAAGAGGAGGTCTGTGTTTCCAGGCTCTTCTCTCAGACAACCTGGTCCCGGCGACCTTCCCCCAGGATCTGCCTCGCCCTGCTGGCCATCAGCACCGGCTGTGACCTTGTGCCGGTCACCACTCTCCCCTGGTCGTCCAAGTTCTCCCTACCCACCAGGGCTTAAGGTACCACCATGGGCAGGTGCCTGGGAAGGAGCCCGAGGATGGAATCCGGGCTGGCTGACCACCCCCCGCTGGGGTGTTGGCCCTGGCCTGAGGGTGTCAGGTTTCAGCTTTCAGAGTGTTTTCCTGTCTAGGGCACTTACTGTTTTTCAATACTTTTCCTATCACAGCCAAACAACAAAAAAGGAAATTGGTGAGGCTTCTAAGGGCTGGGCTGGTGGGGGTGGACAGGACCCACCATGGGAAAGGCCGGGGGAGGCCTGGGGGAGGCCTGGACGGGGAGAGGCCCCTCTACCCCCGTGCCCCTGCCCTCCTCTCGTCCTCCCCTCCTCCCCACAGGGCTGACTCATTGTTTTGCAACAAACAGCGGGCAGCCAAGCCCTGGCAGTTTCTCGAAGTCCAGGCTTGGTTCAATCCCGGCCCTCCCAACGGCCCAGCCGGGCCCTAAACGATTGGGTTATCTCTGCCCGCGTCCCCTTTGTTTGGGGGCGGCCACCTGCTCCTCCGAAGTAAACAAACTCTGAGCAAGTGAGAAAAGGAGGCACCCTTTATCTCCGAGGCCACAGAGGCCTGGCCGGCTGCGGAGCTGGAGCAGGACTCTTTGAGATCCCCCTCCCCCAGAGAGTTTCCCCAGTGGAGGAGAGGGGTTTTCAGAGCACAACATCCAGAGCCTGGTGCCTGGGTTCAAATCCCAGCTCTGCTACTTACTGCTGGTGACCTTGGGCAAGTCCCTGACCATCTGCTTCCACCTTCCTAGCTGCAAGATGTCGGGATAACGGCATCTACCTCATACGGTTGATGTCAACATCGATGAGCTCCTATTTATAAACGGGTTACATTAATAATGTTAAATTTTAAGAGTTATCAAAAGTGGTGTCCAATGGGCTGGGAGGAGTGATCCATAAGTAATGTTAAATAAAATAAGCCCAACACCCAAGGCCAGGCCAGGAGGGAATCTCCCATCCCCGGCCCCACTTTCCCAGAAGGCCAGCTCCGTCATTCCGCATCCCAGAGCTGAGGGCATTCATGGGCCCCAGCGGGATAGGCACTGAGGCTCCCAGCTCCTTTTCAAATGGAAGTTGTGGGGTGGGGGTGGAAATCCTCGAGGGAGGTAGGCGCCAGCCTGGGAGGGTCTGACCACCTGAGGGGTTGCACGGACAGGCTTTTGGGTTTCCTGCAAGAGCTCTTGGAATTTCACAAAGATACCTGCAGGGATGGGGAGCCCCCAGGGGTGAAGCGATGGGGGAGGGGGTCAAGACTGCAAGCTCTTCCTGAAGTCCAGCAGTGGGACCTGTCCTGCCATTTTCTTTTCTGGGCCGATTTTCTTAGGCTCCGGTTTCAGATTCAGATCTAGATCCTGACGCATACTAGCTGGGAGACTTTGAGCAAGTTACTTCCTCTCTGTAAAGCTCCATTTCCTTGTCTATAACAAGAGATAATAATCCCACCTTGTCAGGCCATCAGAGGATCAAATGAGGCAACACAAGCAAAGCTCATAGAGAGGTGCCTGGGTGCAGGACTCAGGCTCCATCTGTGGGGGACCTGGGAATCTCTTTACTTCCACACTGACTCCATTTGGCTGTGGATGCCCACCTCCACCCTTGACCCCACCCTGCTTCCTGCATGAGTCTAAGGGCCTGAGGCTGGCTTCTCAGCCTCTTCCTTCCTGGTTCCTTAGTGCTGCCAATGTCACACAGTGTTAATAGGGCTCAAGAGATTGGGGCTGACGTCCACTCTCCTCCCTCACCATCACTAGGGCCCATGGTCACAAGTCATGGGTCTTCTCCAAACTTCTGTCATTCAGTCATTCATTTGGCAAATATGAGCACCTGCTCTGTGTCTGACACTGTACAGGGTGCTGCAGGTGCAGTGGTTAATGAAGTAGAGTCATAGTCTAGCAAGGGAGACAACTATTAAATGTATACCCAAACCCATATTTACTGAGTGTTATGGAGAGTGAAGGGTACTATGAGCTAATATTTCCTGGAGGGCTCAAGAGAATGTATTCCTGAGATTTAAGCCAGGACATCCAAGAATGAAAAGAGCTGGGGAAGTAGAAGGAGAGAACAGTGTATAGACAGCAGAAATAGCATGTACAAAGGCCCTGAAGTCACAAGACTTTGGTACCTGAAGGGAGTTGATGGTGAGTGAGCAAAAGCAAGACTCATGCTGAGGTTGGAGGATAGAAAGGACCAGATCTGATGGGACCACAGAGACTTTGGGAAAGGTTTTGGATGAAAACCACTGAGTCATTTTAAGGAGTGGTGGGGGTGGGGGGTTTTGTTAGAGCTCTTTCAAAAATGTCTCCAGCAGCTAAATGGATACTGGCTTGGAGTGGATTCTGGGAGACCAAGGAGGAGCCTATCTTCCAAGGTAGAGGGGCAGTAGCAGAGACAGCAGAGCTGGAAGGAAGGGGGCACAGCCCATGCCTAAGGTGTAGGCACAGGAGGCATTGGTGATAGGGGAGGTGTGGAGGGTGAAGGAGAACGTGTCAAATATGACCTTCAGGTATCTGACGTGGGAAGCTGGGTGGAAGACAGGGCTAGTTCCATAGAGAGGAGGCCCCAAGAGAGAGGCAGATTTGATGGGAGGGAAGAAGATAGCAGGAGTTTAATTTTAGACATCTATGTCTGTAATACCTTTAAAATATTTTTTTAATTAAAACATTTTTTTAAGATTTTAAAAAAATTATTTATTTGTGGGACACCTGGGTGGCTCAGCATTTGAGCGTCTGCCTTCAGCTCAGGGTGTGATCCCAGGATCCGGGGTCGAGTCCCATATTGGGCTCCCTGCGAGGAGCCTGCTTCTCCCTCTGCCTATGTCTCCCCCTCTCTTTGTGTCTCTTATGAATAAATAAACAAAATCTTGAAAAAAAAAAAAAGAGGGCCAAGTCCAAGGCCCCAGGAGCACCCCATTTCCATTTAAGCATCTGGAGAAACTGGAGCCTCGGTGTTACCACCTCCAAAATAAGTCACAGGATCTGTAGCTCACAGCGCGACTGAAGATTATGTTAAGTAATGGATGTCAGCACTTAGCCAGGCGCCTGCCCGGCACACTGTAAGCGCACAATAAATGATGGGTGGGAAAGCTGTGAGGACACATTCAGGGGTGATTTTCTTCATTTGCAAGTGATAGAAACTCACTTAGAAAAAGAGGAGTTTATTCAAATGATTCACGGTTATCTCGGACAATGAGAGGAAGGAGGGAATGTCCGAGCCCCCCACAAAGGCTGACCAAGCCCTCCTTGGGGGACTAAGCCTCTCCTCCCCAATTCCTCTTACGACCATTTCTTTTTTCACAGATTCTCTGGCTTCCCTTACTCGAGGGGGGACACAGCTCTGCGTCTCACATCCTGCTGCTCCCTCCACCCCAGAGGGACTTACTCATATTTGCTCCCATCCCACATTAACAACAGCTCAGCTCTGTTTGGGAGCCTGCCCTGCACCACTCAGCCAGGAGCAGCAAGGGGCTGGTACCCAGAGTGACAGTGATGAGGCTCTATGAGGGTGGGGTGGGGAAGGAGGCCTGCTACCAGCAAATAAGTAGGTGGCCGCCTCAAATTAACCTGGAGATGCACTTGCAGTCAAGAAAGGAGCTAATTTGGGGCCCCTGGGTGGCTCAGTCGGTTAAGCATCTGCCTTGGACTCAGGTCATGATCTCCGGGTTCTGGGATGGAGTTTTCTACCTCTCCCTCTGCCACACCCCCTCCCACTCTTGCTTTCTCTCTCTTTCTCCCAAATAAATAAATAAAATCTTTAAAAGAAGAAGAAGGAGGAGAAGGAGAAGGAGGAGGAGAGGGAGGAGGAAGAGGAGGAGGAGGAGGAGGAGGAGAAGGAGAAGGAGAAGAAGAAAGGGGCTAATTTGGTACCTATTGGTGATTAAAAACAAAACAACACCTGGCTACGTTGCCACCTATTGTTCCAACTTTCTGACTCCCTTGATAACCATCCTTCTCCCAACCCTCACCCCAATCGCCTGGACTCACCAGTCACCTCATCTGTGTTTCCCACGCCCATGGTGTTTGCCCACAGACAGCCTCCCCCTACCCCCCCCCCCCCCCCCCCCCGCAGTCAGGCAGACCTCGCAGGTAGATGGCCCCCTCAGTCCCACTTTGAAGGGTCCCCTCGGCAGAGCCTTCAGTGGCCAACTTGGACCCTGAGACTAAGGCCAGTTTCCCAGGCCTGACCTCTCAACCTTTCTCCTCCTTCTATGACCACACTTCTCATATCAGTCAGGGCTCAACTAACCCCAGACCTCCTCCAGGAAGGGTCCCTGACCTCTCCAGCCTCATGCCTCCTCCCACTGACCTCCAAGGGCCTGCTGCAATGTTCAGTGCTTACATTTAAAGAGTGCCTGCCGCCTGCCAGTCACCGAGATTAGGAAGTGCTTTTAGATGCTTCATCATGCTTCCTCCCTGAATGACAGGCACCACCATCCCCATTCCAGAGAGAGGAAGCAGGCTCAGTGAGATTCGGTAACTTGCCCCGAATGACACCATTGGTGAGAGAGATAACCAGGGCCTGAATTTGACTGATGACCAATCCCAAAACGATTCCCCTAAACCAGAGGCCAGCAACCTTGTGGCCCCTGCCGGTCAAATTCTTCCAACTGTCTGCGTGGCTCAGTGGTTGAGCATCTGCCTTCGGCTCAGGATGTAATCCCAGGATCTGGAATCTAGTCCACACTGGGTTCCCTGCATGGAGCCTGCTTCTCCCTCTGCCTGTGTCTCTCTGCCTCTGTGTGTGTGTGTCTCTCATGAATGAATAAATAAAATCTTAAAAAAAAAAAATCTGCCAACTGTTTGCTTCTGTGCTGCCCAAGAGCTAGGATGGTTTTTACATGGCTGGGGAAAGAAAATTGAGAAAAGGGTAAACTTTGGGCATGTGGGAAAACCACATGAAATTAAAATTTCATCACCTATTAATAAAGTTTTATTGGAACATAGTCACCCATTAATTTAGATACCGTCTGTGGCTGTTTTCTCACTACAGTGGCAGAGCTGGGTAGTTGTGAACGAGACCACCTTAAAATTTTTACTATTTGGCTCTTTACAGAAGTTTTGCTGATCCCTGCCCTAAAAGGCACCACCAGCCTGCCTTACTTTGTGACCTTACCTTACAGCTACATGAGTTCTTTTTTTTTTTTTAAGACTTTATTATTCATGAGAGACACAGAGAGAGGCAGACACATAGGCAGAGGGAGAAGCAGGCTCCCTGTGGGGAGCTCAATGGGGGACTGGATCCCAGGACCCCAGGATCACGACCTGAGCCAAAGGCAGATGCTCAACCACTGAGCCACCCAGGTGTCCCAGCTCCATGAGTTCTAAATACCCACCTGCCTCTAGGGGTTGTGGTCTTTCTGTAAAGCTGAGCCTGCAGTGGAATCGTGGAGGGAAAGCAAGGTAGGTTGTGGTCCTCTCTCTACCCCCAGCGTCCCAAGACTTGCCCCTGATGGGACTCGAGGTTCAGACCTGAGAACATACAGGAAATCCCCCTCAGCCAACCGTTGTCCCCCTGGCTGAGCCAGGCTGTCCATCCAGGGTGGGCTGCAGACCTTTGTTCTGACGGGATCTGACTCATCTAGAGTATACATACTCTGGTCTTGTTTGATTTTCAAGGAAGCAGCTTCAGGGAAAGAAGCAGAAGGAATGGGTCTTATCCAGAAGAATGAGTACAAGAGTTGTCCTGGGAGCTAACTGGGATGAGGAAAGAAAGCACTAACCCTGAAGGCTGGCTCGTGCTTGTTCATCTGCAGAATTCAGGAAGATCCGGGCTTTTGCTGGCCTGTGTGGGGTTTTCAAGTAAACTAGAAAAAGGCTCCTCTTCCTTTAGCGCATGGGATTCTGCCCACACCAGGACACCCTTGTTGAGTGGAGTGAGAGGGACACTTCAGCCCTCACTCCCATCTCAGGCCAGGTGCCTTTGTGCAGTGCACATAGTTTGCAACTGTCTGTGGTAGCCCTACTGGACCTAGAGTAGGAAGGCCTTGAATGGAGTTTCCTGAATTCTTCCTTCACCTCCCCCCACAACTCTGACCACTACCTCCACAAACCCTCCTGGGCTTCCGTTTCCTCTTCTGTATAATGAGGATGCTAGTCCTGTTTCCCTTCCTTGGGCAATTCTGAGGATGAAATGAGGGAGCAGATGTGGAAACCAAGGGTGGAGGGTTTTGATGTTAACCAAATGACCAAATGGAAACCTGCCATTTGGGGTCCTCTAGAAGCTGCTATTTACAGAGAGGGCTTTGTTGTTGATGTTTTTAGAAATTATATGTTGTATAAAGTTTGGAAAGCAGAGGGCTATAGTGCCCATAATCTACCACAGTTATCATTTCTACACTTTATCTTGCTTTTGGGGGGGGACGAAGGGGGAGGAGAGATCCAAAGAGGGGAAGATACTAGAGCAGTATTTCTCAAACTTCACCTGGGAGGTTTGTGAAAAGCAGGTTCTGATTCAGTAGGTCTGGGATGGGCTCCCAGATAACGCCCATCTGGGGACTACTCTGTCTCTAGGGCCTAGAAGACCCTAGAGAATCCTGCAAAGGTAGAGCCTGGGTTTCTTTGCTCCAAGGGTGCAGTGGGAACAGTGAGAGTTTTTCCCATCCCAGTTGACCTGCTTCTGGAAGCGAGGGGCAGGGGCAGACTCCCGGGACCCCAGGGATCAGCTCAGCTGGCCAATGATCTGGAAAATGGGACTGAAGGCCCCCAAGGCCCCACACCCTCAGCGGAGGGGGGTGGGGGGGGGTAGGTACAGAAGCCAGGGAGGCCGGGAAGGGCTGGGTTTCCCCCAGATCAAAGCAGGTTCTCCAGCCTTTGATTCGCAAACAAGCAGCCTCTTTGGAGGCTGACTGGAGTTTGGGGCTGGCTGGCCTTGGGGCCTGGGGTGAGTGGTCAGAGGCCCCAGCCCCCTCTCTTTTTGCATAACAGCTTGGCTGCCTAACAAAAGGGCGGTCCTTGAAAGGCCGTATGGGGCTGTTAAAAGCTTCCGGCAATGGTTTAATTGGGGGCGATTAAAGTGTCCTCCCCAGGAAGACCTGCCCTTCAAAGGCCAACCAGGCCCGGCTCCCCTGCCCTCAGCACCTTTCCTTTGGCCACGCCCCCCGGGCTAGCCCTGCCCCAGCCTCTCCCCTCCCCCACCGGCCCCCCCACTTCCCTGCGGCTCCCTGCGGACCTGGCAAGTCAGGCGACTGGCCCCTTTGGCCAGCCTGTCTGGGAAGATTCCGTCCCAGCCCCGGGACCATCAGCACCATTTGCTCACACAGTTTGGTCTCGTGGCTGAGTCTGATGTGGGAGGGCGGGGAGGGCTGGTAGAGACACAAAGGGCTCGGTGGGCCCACCCCAGCACTGCTGCCGTCTCTCCCCTGGGACACCTAGACTGGCCTCTGGGCCCCCTCCTGGAGCTCCCTCACCAGCCCCTGTCCCCAAGGCCCCTGTCCATCTGGAACTTCACGGTCACCGTTGGGGGTCCCCTGGCCGACCACACATTCATCTTCCAGACATATGCCTAGCACGACCTGGGAGGCCTTGGTGGCAGAGGTGACCAGACAGGAACCATGCCAGGTTGGGGAGGGCACTGCGTAAGTAAACAGGCCCAAGCGATCCGGCGTGATACGAGGTAATATGAAGCAGGGAAGACTCCAGAAGCAGCAGAGCCTCGAGGTAGAACGTGGTCGGCTGATTTGGCCCATTTACCCTGATGTCAATGGCAAGGCCGCAGCTGGCTGCACTAACAGACTTGCCCCACAACCAACCAGGGGATCTTTGAAAGGGGAAGCAGGGTAGGCCTTCCTTCAAGTCTAGAAATAATTGTTCTGTGGGCATCTGGTACAGAACAGACATTTCCCCGGAGCCCACTGGAGTCTCAAATACTTTCCTTGGCTGAACCAACCTTTAGGGAGCCTTGTTAAGGGATGCTTCGGATGCTGTTTTCCTGTCTTATACCTTTAGCCACCACCACCCCCCACCCCCCCGCAAGGTCCAAGGCCTTTCTCTTCAGGGTCTTTGCTTCATCCCCCAAGCCCTCATCTCCTCCATTGGGCTTGGGCTCCATTTTGACTGGCCAGAGCCCTTCTGAGGACAGAAGAGCTGGGCACAAGGGACTGTAGGATTTCCATATCCCCACTAAGGAAGCTTCTTCCTTTTTCCAGAATGAGTGTGGGATAAAACCAAGCCCCGAGGCTAGGAGGCAGGGAGGCCTAGGCCTGAACTGCAAGCTGTGGAAAGCCTCCCTCCTGACATCCCTGTCCTGCTTTGAAACCTCTCGACAGAGGGGTCCCTAACTATTCCCCGACACACCTGCCAGCTTTCCTATCCTGTCCCCAGAATGTGCTCTGGCCCTCAGAAGCCCATGCAGGGTAGGCAGGCCAAGTTAGCAGGGGCACTGAGAGGGGGTGGGGGCTGAAGCTCTGAGCAAGCCTTCCGACTGGACCCCAATACCAGGCCGGTGCCCTGACTTTGACTTTCAGCAATTCCTGATCTCAGACACCTGAGCCCTGGTTCTACCTGTGGTGTTGTAGCAGCTCGGCAAGCAAAGCAGTGAGTGGTGGGGCCCAGGACCCGCTCTGAGCCCCATCCCCACCCCTGAAGCTCCTGGCAGAGCAGCAGACAGCAAAGATTGTCCTGTGAACTCTCTATCCAGTTCACCCTCGGCCTGGCAAAGAAGCCGCCTGGTGCAGCGGCAGCGAGCTTCCAGATTCGGGGACTCGAGGTCACACCTGAGTGGTGTCCTCACAGGGGTACGTGCTGAAGATGAGGGGACGTAGCTAAGAAACAGGACTGTGGGAACTCGGGAAAGAGGTGTTTGCTCTCCCCTCCTGGAGGCCCACCTGACTCACCCCTTCTCTCCTGGGGCGGCCAACATCCCAGTTTCCCGGGACCGAGAGGGTTCCCGGAATAAGGAACTTTCAGTTTTAAAACCTGAACAGTCCCAGGCAAACCATCCTGACTGAGGGATTTCCCAGGACAGGCTTTCAGTGTTGAAACCGGAAAGGCCCTGGGCAGACTGGACAAATTAGTCACCCGACCTTGTCTCCAGCCCCCCAGGCCCACCCCACCACCCCCAGCCTGGCCTCTGTCCCCATCAGTCCCATGTAACACGTACAAAGGCCACCGCCAACCTGCAAACATCGGTCCCTGTGGCCTCTTCTCCCTCCTCCTGCCCCACTGGGGTGGTGGTAGGGATGGTCGGAGGCTGGGGCTAAACCCAACTGGGGGGGGGGGAGCAATGGGGGTGGGGTAAGGGGGCAGGCGGGTGGCAGCCTTGCTTGTCCCTCCCTTCATAAGCCAGTTGCTTACACCCTTTATCACTGCCTCACACTATCTGGACCCTGAAGGAGTATCTCCTCTGAGCCTACCCCTGCCCTGCCCCAACTCAGATAAACCAAGGGGCCACCCCAGGAAGACAGAGGTGACTCCCTGGCCTGGGTCCTTCCCTGCCTGACCACTCTGCCTGACCCTTGGCCCAACCTTGGCCAGAAAAGCAGCAGACCCCCCCCGCCTTGGGGTCACATACACTGTCGCTGGCTGGAGCTCCTCGGCTCACTTGGTGGATGAAAAAAAATGGCAGCAAGAGAAATGAAGTGACCTGCTCAAGGTCGCTGGGGAAGACCCAGAGAATGCAGGAGCCAGAAGAGGCCTCAGAGAGCATGGCCAAGGGCTCCTGTGCTGCAGCCCCATAGAGGCTGTGTTTAGAGCCTCCCCCAGGGGAGAAAGACCCAGAGATGAAGATTGAGCACTTGTACTTCCCTGCTGGCCTCAGGCCGCCTCCCAGACCACTCAAGCCCAGGGCCTGGGGCCGTGTCTCCCACAGCGCTCCTGTCCCTCAGAAGGCCTTCGGCCTGGCTTCTCTCACCGCCGAGGCCAGCTCTTGGCTGCCAAAGCTCAGCCTTAGTGTTGTGGTTCCCATTATCCCAGGACAGCCTGACATTCCGAACCTTCCCCGACCCCAGCCCCCACTTCCGACCTGCTGGCAGTGGCTGTGGCCACATGGAATTCCTCGTGGTCCCCAAATATGTTTGCCTCCGCAGGGAATGTACACCTTTCCTTCACCTGGATCTGTGGAAGCTGGTCCCTCGAAGGCCTGCTTATGTGTCTCCTCCTCCAGGGGCTTCCCTGAACATGGGAGTCAAAAACACACTCTCCTTCAAATGGCTTTGGCGTTTACCCTATTCCAGGCATGGTACGGGGCCCCGTCTCACTTAACCCTCATGACAGCCACAAGGATCAAGGAGTTTACTATTATTATCCCCATGTTATAGACAAGAAGCTGAAGCACAGAGAGGTTAGGTGACAGGCCCAACGCCACACAGCTGGAAAAGGACAGGGGCAGGAGGTGGCAGTTCAGATACGCAGCCTGAGGCCTACACCACCAAGGGCCTGCCCCTAGTGGTGTGCAAACCTCCTTTGGGGTTCCCTCTTACACGGGGCAGTATGTCCCGTTCTAGCTACACTGGACTAGAAGTCCCTTGGGGGCAGAGAGCATAGACCAGGATTGGCATCTTCTGTGGAAGTCCTGCTATTTGCTGAGAGAGCACAGAGAAGGACCCTTACCTCAGACCCCGCCACCGCCCGAGAGACCCCTCCCCAGGGGAGAACAGAATTCTGTTTCTGGTAACTCTAAGCCCAGCTTCTCAGAAGTCTTTGCCTGGTTTCTTTTTGGCTCCAGGGGCCTGGGCCCAGCCTGAGCATGGGACGTGGGTGGGGCAGCCCGAGGGGTGGGGCTCCAGTAGCCCCCCAGGACCTCTCTCTGCCCTTCGAGTCCCTCCCCCCTAAAGGCCAGCTCCACTTCCACCTCCTCTAAGACAGCCTGCCTCAGCCTGGCCCTTCTGTCTCCTTCCTGCCCTTTCCTGTCCCCTCCGCGGGGGTGTGTCTGGATCCCCATGCCCATCTTCATGCCACCCCCCCACACCCCTGCTGCATCTCTACTGAAGAGGGGGACAGAGAAAAGCAACTCTGCTTTGAAGGAGACCGTAAAAGACTTTTCTTTTTAAAAGATTTTATTTATTTATTCATGAGACACACACACACACACACACACAGGCAGGGGCAGAGGCAGAGGCAGAGGGAGAAGCAGGCTCCATGCAGGGAGCCCGACATGGAACTCGATCCCTGGGCTGAAGGCAGCACTAAACCGCTGAGCCACCCAGGCTGTGCCCCCCCCCCCCCCCCCGCCATAAAAGACTTCTTGGTGCACCCTAAAGACTTCAGTCCTCTGGGGGGGTGTCAGCGGGGCTCAGGGCAGGGCTGGCAAGGAGGCACATCCATGCCCAAGGGAGCACTTGTCTGTGTGTCCGCATGCCCGTGGGTGACCGCGCATATGGGTGTGTGAGCATGAGTGTGCAAGTGTGATTCAGAGACACCCTCTCACAGTCCACTTCTGTGCTTGACTGCTCCTGGCTACGTGCGAGCACCCATGCAGGCATGCCCCCTCCCCCAGCAAGCCCGACTCCTGCTCCCCAATCAGGGGGCGCTCCCCTGCCCCGCCTCACCCCTCAAGCGGCTCTGACGGCTCTGACCCGCAGGCTCATACTGTCCTCGCCCCGCCCTCCCCGCGGGCCCCGCGGCCCTGACCTGCTGACCTACATCACAAACACTACCCATCTCGCTCTGGTTCAGGCCTGGAGTTTGGTCACCCTTGCTCCCTGAGGGCAAGGCTAACTCCTTTTCAAATCAGCCCCAAAGCCAGGGTTAGGACCGGGGGACACAGGCTCGCCAGCACACTCACCCACCTGGATCACAACCACTGCGTGGAAGGGAGCTGCGTCTAAGTACCTGAAAACCAGAGCACGCGCTAGCTCTCCTCTCTCCTCTTTTGATTCTCCCACTCTCTATCCTTCCGCCTTGTTTGCTGTCCCAATCTTCATCTTATAAAATACTTCCCTGTATGCCCATTATCTCATTCGAATCTTTTCAAGATAAGAATACTTATCCCGATGGCACAGATGAGGAAACTGAGGCCCGGGGAAGCGACATGATTCACTCAAGGTCACACAGCCTGGAAGCGGGGGGCCGCCATCCTCACGCAGGAAAGAACACCCCTCTCCACCAGTAAAGCGCCTCCAGGGCCAGAGGGCGATCCGGATCTGGGATCTGGAGGGGGTGGTCTTCCTGACCCTCTCATACCCTCTCCGTGGCCTGGGGTCACCACCTGGAGGAGATGAACCAGGGCCCTCAGGGCCAGGGGTGACCCCACCCAGCCAGCACTCCCAGCACCGGAGAGGCCCTGAGATCCGTGAACATTGTTCCCAGTCCCTGGTTACTGATTTGACAACAGTCTCGTTCCTCTTCAGCCAGCTATGGAGTTAATGATTAAGGAAGGATTAAATATTAACCACCTGTCGGGCCATGGCGTAATGTCTGCACCTGAGCCTACCTAAAAATACCTCCCACCTGCTGTGGGCCGGCCCGGTGCAGGCCCCTAAGCCCCTGCTTCTGGCCTCCACTCCCGGTGCCCCCACCCTGGCCCCGGCCCACTTTTTCCCACCCATGCCCACCTGCTTCCACTCCCATACCCACGACACAGACGCAAGAAGTTTTTCTGCAGCCCGGCATCTGCAAACCACACCACCGAAAGCACTCCTGGTGGGCTTTCCGGAGGAGGAAGACTGGCCTGCCACTAACTGCTGTGTGTTCCTGGGGCTTGGAGGACGGCCTGGGGTCAGTAGGTTACATTCCTACATGTGATCTAGTTTATCAGTGTCCTTATCTCCTCTCCCAGCTCCTTCCTCCACCTAAAGACCTCTCCGAATCTACAGATACCAAGCCCCAACACCGGGGGCTGCAGAGATTTATTTCATGGAAGAATCACAAAGGAGTGGCACCTTCCCCAGCCAAGCCGTTCTTTTCTCTTAGCCCTCGGGATCTGGGGGCCGCCTCCAGGAAGCCTCTCAGACTAACCTGGCCCTAAGCACTGCCTGCTGGCCGCTCCTCCAGCTTCCCTCAGCCCGGGGTGATTCAGACTGCTGTGGGCTGTTGTACAGCTGCAGGAAACTGGCTGCATCTGTTAGAACGGTCCTTTGAAGTTCAACGTGTAGCCCATGTGGCCCTCTAAGGGCTGGGGGCAGGGACAGCTCCATCACACCCAAGCCCGAGGCCTGCCCTCTGGTGAGCAAGCCCGTGGTCAGCTTCCCCCCTGCAAGAACCACAGACCTATGACACAGAGCTCACTCAGTCTTTTTCTAGAAAAACTGAATTCTTTGTTCAAGTAACAACTCTACTGAAAAGCTCTCAGTTTCTGTTCACGGGGAAGCCCCGAGTGTGCTTGCCAAGCACCCACATGGGCTTGAACTACCCTCCCTGTGTGCCTTGTGGAACCGCATTTCGATGGCAAGCCTGGTGACAGGCATTATCATCCCCATTTTACAGACGGCCAAACTGAGGTTGGGTAAGGTTAAGGGACTCAGCCAGGTTCAGAATGTCCAGAAAAAAATGGCAGAGGCTGGCCTGCGTGACCCCAAAGCCATATAAAATTGGAAAACCTTGACACTGCTCTTCTCACAGCTGTCTGAACCCCACATTCAGCTCTTCAAACCATTTACCCATGGTGTGTTTCCTTTCTCCTTTAACTTTCTCTCACGTACATCGATACTTGTACTCTTAATCCCGCAGAAACATTTGTGTGTGGGACTCTCCTAAAGGTGCTCCCTATCTCCTGAGTGTCAAGGGTGTGACCCAAGGAGACTCCACAGGGAGACTCAGGAGCTCTAAATGGATTTCCAGTCCCTTCCCAAATCGGCTCACCCCTTTAAGATGTGTAGTTGCTTCTCCCAGGGACTTCTAGAAGGACTCACAGCCTGCCTTCCTTCTGTAGGTTATAAATCATCTTACCAGGCCCAGGCTGCTTAGAATCAGCATTGCACAATGGTTTCCTCACACCATCACTTGTGTTTACAGATGAGGAAACCCAGGCCCCCGGAGGTCAAGTGCCTCGTTGGCCATGTGGCTCCCACACGAGTCCCTCAGGACAGCAGTGGCGCTGGGTGCTGAGACGGCCTCTAGTTTGCACCGGTGGGGACTTCCAAGCCAACCCTAGGAGGTTTCCTCGGGGGGCCGCAGCGTCTGTCTTAGGCTTGGAGCACATGCACACCCTGGCTCACCCCGGCAGCCGCTTTTGGTGGCACCCCTCCCTAGGCCACCACTCCCCAGAGTCTGTCTGCCTTTCCCCACCTTTGACAGCACCCCTGAAGTTTTCCCAAAGGCTCTGAAGCCCAGGGGACATGCACATCTTAGCCATAAAGAACCACCCTTTGATTCAGGCTCCCTGTGGGGAGTATAGTCTAGGCCTTGCACCTTCACTCAGGCTCAGAGACCCAGATCTCGAGCCCCCGACCCCCAGGCTGGGCCCCTCGCCCCACGATGTCTTTTTACTCTGTATCCTGGCTTTCTCTCTCGCATACGCAGCACAGTCACAGACACACACTCACAAATTTAGATGTATCTAGTGGTGCAGGCAGGAGGACGCCCACTGGTGTTAAATGGGGGTGGGGAGTGTGCTCCATTTTTATTTGCATCTCTTTTTGCATTTATTTGCATGGGCTGCTTTGGAAGGTCTCCATTTTCCCAAAGAACACAGAAAAGTAACAGATTTGTGGGCCAGGGAGCAGGAAGGCCTCAGTGAGGTTTTCAAATGCTTGGGGTGGGTCTCAGGATTTGGGTCCTGAGTGCAGAGGAGGAGAGAGAGGGTGGAGCACTGAGTTGAGGGGTTAGGGGTGGCATAGAGGGAGTGGGGGGGAGCAGCCACCGTGGGGGTGGGGCCTAGAAGACCTCATGGGCCTTGGCTGCCTTCCTGTGGCAGGGACCCCTGCTCTGTGCACCCTTCCACTTGCAGGCCACTGCTAGGCCAGGCTGGAGGTGGCCAGGATGGGTTTTCCAAAAGTCCGGGTGCGCGGTGAGGCATACTTCTGGAAGCCAAATATGGTAGGCAGGAGAGAAACTTAAGAGGATGGACCCTGAGAAAAGGGAAATTATGAGACACTGAGGCGGGACCAGAGGAAAAGCATACCCAGGAAAGTATGGCCTCAGGACCGAGGTTGTTGGGGAAGGTGGGTCCTGCCATTCAGGCGAAGCAGATTTTGGTATGACCTGACACCTGCTCTCCCACCCTGCCTGTCGGATTTATTCCCCACAGAACCTGAGGCATAGTTCTAGGTGAGTCAGAGCTCTGGCCTGACTCTGCAGCCCTGGCTGGGTGACCTTGGGTGAGTCTCTATCCCTCTCTGGGCTTTAGTTTTCCTCTTCAATAAATCATCCATGAGAAGATGATTTCCACCGGCCCAGCCAGGTTTGACATTCTCCGCTACCCCGGCCCAGCCTCTCCTGGTTCCCTGTGGCTCAGGAAACATCTACCTCTAAGATCAAGCTCAAATTTGAGACTGTTCGGGATCCTTCTGGGTCTGGTACCATCTAATCTAATCGGCCTCATCTTTCCCTGAGCAGGCCCAGTTCTTCCCTGCTGCTTGGATGCTTGCTCCCCACTCCTGTCCTTTCCCGACCAACTGTCCCCTCCTGCAACATATGCCCGTCCCACAGGCCGGCTTCATTGGCACGTGTCCTGTGCATGGCAAGACCCTGCACTTAGAAGAGCCCTGTGCTTGGTCGGTACAATGCTCTGTCAATGCCATCCTGAAATTTAAAAATTTAAGCAAGGAGCCCCGAATTTTCATTTAATGATGAACTTCCCGGATTATGCACCTGGTCCTGCCTTCCTGTCCTCCCACTAACACTGCCTCAGTTCCTCCTCTCTTCAGAACCCTCTCTTTACCCAGGAGAAGCTCTGGCCTGGGATGGTTGGAACTCCTGGCCCATGAGGAAGTGGAGGAGAGCCTCTGCCCCTCAGGCCCAGGCCTTATGTCATCTGGGAGAATGGCTCAGGAGCTGCCAGAGAGCATGGAAAACAGAAGGAGGCAGACCCCCTGGCTCTGTTTTAGAAGGAAACCTGGCTTCTTTTTCAGAAGGCCCTAATCTGATGGGGGAGGCCAAGCCTCTGGCTCAGGGAGACTTTAACCTCACCAGGAAGGTGGCTGTCAGGGCACAGTGGGGGTGGGGACAAGCCCACATTTTGAAGATTTTATTTATCCATGAGAGACACACATAGAGGCAGAGACACAGGCAAAGGGAGAAACAGGACTCTGAGCAGGGAGCCCGATGCAGGGCTCGATCCCGGGTCTCCAGGATCATGCCCTGGGCCGAAGGCGGCACTAAACTGCTGAGCCCCCCCCAGGCTGCCCCCTACATTTTGAATTTCACTTTTGACCTCCCTTTGACCCTTGCTAGGAACAAGAGAGGTGGAGACGTGGGGTCCTTCAGGGCTGGGAGGAGAAGCTGGGTACCCCTCTACCCCCAGAGCTCTTCTCCAAAGGCAACTCTCCTTGCATCTGCAAAGAGAAGCCTCTACCTACATACTCCACTGAGGAGACTGGGGCAGTGCCTCCCCTGCCTGCAAACAGCCTCACTGAACGGGGTGCGGGGTGAGTACGACTGCTGGAGGAAGGGCCTGCTCCCTCTCTCTAGCCTAAGGACCCATGGTCTGACCTTCCCAGGAGCCTGAGTCACGTCCCACCCCCACCCTGGAGCCACAGGCAGGGCCAAGGGCCAGAACTGCTGCTCACCTGGAGGAGCCTGATCATCATGTATGTAGCGATGGGGCCACTAGGCTGCAGGGGCTCGGTCCCGCTGAAACCCCAGGCCAGTCCTTGGCCCCAGAGACCAGGGACTCTGGCTTCTCCTCCCAGGCCCACAGGAGGCCTCTGGCTTCTCCTCCCAGAACCTTCTTGAACAACAGCCCTGCCCACATCAGGCAGCTGCCTGCCTCTGGGCCTCCTCTAATGGAACACCTTCCCATCTTTCTTTGCATGGCTAATTCCACTCATCATTGAACATCTGACTTGAGAGTCTCTTTCCCCCAGGAAAACACAGGGTCCCTGAACCACAGGATCGTCTGGCCTTTCCCATACTGTTCCCTCAGAAAGTACTTGGCTCTGTATGCCTCTAGCCTGATCAGCTTGGGGTGGGGGCGGGGGTGGGGGGGCTTCCTGAGGACTGGACTGAGGCCTCTCCTCTCCATGACCTCGGGCAGGTCTGCAGCTGGGATCCCGCTCACGGGTGTGGCAGGGTAGCCAGCCTGGGCAGAAGGTGAGGGGCAGGGGGGAGCTTGGGGCAAGGTGAGATTTTTTCCCTTCCAACACGGGCGTTGCAACTTCTGAATGAGTGCACCTGCTGAGTGGGCATTCACAGGTGGTGAGCTGGGGCTCCTCTAGGTACAGCGGCCTGCTTGAATCACATGGTGAGGTCTGCCTGCATGGGCAGGACATGGGCCCAGTGATGTTGGAGACCTCAGCTGCCTGGCCCAGATATGTCTCATGTCTCGTACCAAGACAGGGGGCAGACTAACTGACCTCTCCAGGGCCTCCAGGTCAGGATTTGTGTATCCAAGGGACCCCCAGGCTGAGGCTCCACCCCCACCCCAAGCTTGCCACCCCCCAGGCGCCCCCCCCCCCACCAGATAAACGACAAATGTCCTCCCTCTCCACCAGCCCAACCAGCTCCCGGTTCAGCTGCACAAACGGCCCAAACGTCTCTCTGGAACCCAAACAGGAAGCTGGGGAGAAGAGGGCCAACGGCCCCGGGGATCTCTGAGGCTCCTCCAGGAAACATGTGGGGAGGAGGGAGGGGCAAAGACAGGGCTGCTCAGCCCACAGCCTGGCCCTGGAGCCCACCACAGGCGTGAGCATCCCTCAATCCACCTCCCTCCGTGTCCTCTTACGGGAGACACTGTGGACAGGGCCCTTTGGGGCTTCTCACTCCTGGGTCACTTTTTTCCTTTTTTAATATACTTTATTTTTTATTTTCATTTTTAAAAATATTTTATTTATTCATTCACAAGAGACACTGAGAGAGAGAGGCAGAGACACAGGCAGAGGGAGAAGCAGGCTCCATGCAGGGAGCCCAGTGCGGGACTCGATCCCAGGACCCTGCGATCACTCCCTGAGCTGAAGGCAGACATTCAACCACTGAGCCACCAAGGTGCCCCTGGATTTTATTTTTTAGAGCGGTTTTAGGTTCACAGCAAAATTGAGTGGAAAGTACAGAGACTTCCCATATACCCCTGCTTCCCCCACCAGCAACATCCCCCACCAGAATGGTACATTTGTTATAAGGGATGAACCTGCAACGACACATCGTTATCACTCGGAGCCCAGAGTTAACACGTGTGCTCATTCTTGCAGAATGTACGACACATTCTGTTTGGACAACTGTATAATGACACGTCTCTACCATCTAGTATCATACAGAGTAGTTTGGCTGCCCTCCCCCCCCATCCTCTGTGTTCCGCCCATTTGTCCTTCTGTCTTTCTTAGGCCCAGGCAACTGCTGATCTTTTTATTGTCTCCATAGTTTGGCCTTTTTTCAGAATGTCATATAGTTGGAATCAAATGGTATGTGGGCTCTCAGAGTGACTTCTGTCACTTAGTAATATGCATTTAAGGTTCCCCCATGTCTTCTCAAGTCTTGATAGGTCTTTTTTTTTTTTTTTTTAAGCACTAAAGATGTCGTTGTCTAGACGTACCACAGTTTATCCATTTAGCTACTGAAGGACATCTCAGGTGCTTCCAAGTTGAGGCAAGCTGCTATAAACAATCCACGTGCAGGTTTTTGTGTGGACATGAGTTTTCAACTCATTTGGGTAAATATCAAGGAATGCAATTGCTAGATCATAAACAGTATGACATTTGTTGAGTTTGGTAAAAAGCTGCCAAACTGCGTCCTAAAGTGGCTGTACCGTTTGCGTTCCCACCAGCCATGAATGAGAGTTATTGTTTCTCTATATCCTCGCCAGCATTTGGTGTTGTCAGTAGTTTGGATTTTCGCCATTCTAACAGGTGTGCGGTGGTATCTCATCGTTTTAATCCACAGTTCCCTAATCTCATATGAGGTCGAGATGGGTCACTTTTAAGACGGGTTTTTCTTTAAATAATCCTGAGACCATATTAACTTCATTTTTTAAAATCAACTCACCCTAAAGGATCGAGGACTGGAGACATACCTGGATTTCAGACTCTGTTATGTTTCACTAGCTTGCTTTCAGCCTTGGCAAGTCACTTATCAACCTGGACCTCACGTTTCTCAGGCTATGAAATGGAGCTGAAGGCACTCTTCCCCCTTGAGGGAGGTATGGGGGGTCTCTGTCCTCTAGGATGTGGGTAATGGTTTGGCATGATGGAGCGTGGTGAGTGAAGCCAGGTGCTGGGCCAGCTGTGACTGCAAGCTAGGGTGCCCCATGGGCCAGAACTGAGGAGAGAGAGTCAGGGGTATTCACAGCAGGGCCCTAGGAGGCTGCCAGCGAGGCCAGGAGGGTGGGGCTAAGCAGGAGCACCTGCCACAGAGCTTGCCCCGCTGGCTAAGCTCTGCCCCTTTTGGGGCGGGGTGGGGCAACTGAAGGCAGGACAGGCCCCGGTGGGGTCGTCCAAATTGCAGGCAAAACTCAGGCAAACAGACAGAGCTCCTGGTTCTTGTCCCCACAGAAGAAGAGCATATGGTCTGGGAGAGCTTACCTCAAACAACAACAGGAGAGAGGGCTCCAGAGCCTCAAGTGCTGGCCTGGGCCTCTCAAAGGCCTCCAGAGCCAGTTGGGAATGGGGAAGAAGAAGCAGTAGGCAGGGCCCCCTCCTACCCTCCTCTTTCTGGGGTCCATGGACCCTTTAACCTCTTGCTCCCAGCCAGGCCCTGCCCTCAAAAGCAAGACCCAACACAACCATACCCCTTCTCCCAGCTTTCATTACTTTTTTTTTTTTGACACTATAGTAAAGAGCACCATGGCTCATATCCCAAGTGCTCTGGTCTGTTGAATTAAAAAACTAATTAAAAAAAAAAACTAATAATATAGGTACATGGTAGGAAAGCCAAACAGAAGAGAAATATTTATTTATTTATTTATTTATTTATTTATTTATTCATTCATTTTTAAGAGAAACATTTAAAATAAGACACACCACATCGGGCTCCCTGCATGGAGCCTGCTTCCCCCTCTGCACCTCTCATGAATAAATTAATAAACTCTTTAAAAAAAATAAGACGATGTACAGGAAAGAAGGTTGAGCTGTCATACAGATCTTGCCTTTTTTTTTTTTTTTTTTTTTAAGATTTCATTCATTTATTCATGAGAGACACACAGAGGCAGAGACATAGGAAGAGGGAGGAGAAGCAGGCTCCATGCAGGGAGCCTGATGTGGGACTGGATCCCAGGACCCCGGGGCCACGCCCTGAGCCAAAGGCAGACGCTCAACCGCTGAGCCACCCAGGTGTCCCTTGCCTTGTTCTTTTAACTTCACAGCTGACACAGACCACCCCGTCTTGGGCCATGTGGATCAAAGCACCCCCCAAATGAGCTGTGGTGGGACCAGTCCCCTGTGAACAGGCCTCTACGTGGTGTCCAGTCTCTTGATAAAGCATTTGAAATGTTTACCCACCTCTCTTCTTAATCACCCGTAGGCCAGAATCTCTGTGGCCCATCTCAGATCCCAGGAATCCGAGTTGCAATGAACCCAATGCAGGCAGAGAAGCTCGTGGAGGCAGGGAGGTCTGATGGCCTTGGGCAAAGCATGTGTTTTATCTGAACCTCAAATTTTTGTTTCCTTAACATGGGGTGACCCTCTCAAAAAGTGGAGGTGGGGATTTTTAAAAGGTGGTATGATCCTAAGAATGGGCTTCCTATAGACCGTTCTGGAACACAGATGCTATTTGAAATGACAACATTTCCTCTGGGTCCTCAGGGCCAGGAGAATAATAGATGAGGAAACAGAGGACAGAGGGATTGAGGAATTTGCCCAAGATCACACAGCTGGTCAGAGGGACAGCGGGGATAGCACGAGTTCAGTCTGGCTCTGGGGCTGTGCTCGGGAATAGCGGGTGAAGAGACAGCTTCGCGAGGGCCTGGCCCTGGTGTGACATCCAGGGACTGGAGAGCCACAGGGATCTGGGCAGAAAGAGAGCAGGGGGTGAACAGGGGCCAAGGGAGCAAAAAGGACCTTCCAAACTGGACAAGGTACGTGAGCTCACCCACCTCCATCCCAGGGCAAGGTGAGGGGGGTCTAAAGCCCCTCTGGATCCCTCCTCCTCCATGGAGCCCCAGGGCCAGGGGGACTGACTGTCAACTCCAACTTGCTAGAAGGAGTGACCGCAGGAAGGTTTGCAGGGAAAGTGCCCAAGGAGGGCTGGAAAGAGGCCCTGGCATAATTTCATGGCATTGTGTGCCAGGTGTGGTATCTTTTATGCATTTAATTCTCATACGACAGTTTTACTACTGGCCCATGGACATCCTCCCCCCCAAGGGTAGGGGACTGCATGCTAGGGGAACACTCTAGGGGAACAGAGGGAGGCAGGTAATGTGATCCTGGGCTTGAGAGCCCTCGAGGGTCAGGGTGAGTGGGCAGGAGGCTTTCTCTGCAGGGCAGGGCTGGGGGTGACCACGGAGCCAGCTGTAGGCCACTGCTCCCTCTCGCCTGGGCTCCTCCTTCCTTCCTGCTGTCCTGCCCTGTCATTCACTTTGGCCAGGATCATAGCTGCCTCCTGAGTCATCTTTGCTTTCTAGTTTTCTGGTTTTTACTCACCTGGCCCCCTGGTGTGGGTTTCTACCTTAGTGGAGAGAATTTTTTCTCTCCCCTCCCTCCTGTGCATTCATAAGGACATACAGCCTGCTTGGTGACAACGCCTCCAAAGGGTTCTCAGGGAAGGACCTCAAGGTTAAGAGGACCCTGCACCTCTCAGCCCACTGGAGACCCACAAGGTGTGAGCCTTGGCTCTAGAGTCTCCTAGTCAGAGGCTGGCATTCCTGGAGCTGACCAGCCCACGCAGGTTATTAGTTATTATTATTATTTTTTAAAGATTTTATTTATTCATTCATGAGAGAGAGAGAGAGAGAGAGAGGGGCAGAGACAGAGGGAGAAGCAGGCTCCATGCAAGGAGCCCAATGTGGGACTCGATCCTGGGTCTCCAGGATCACGCTCTGGGTGGAAGGCAGGTGCTAAACCGCTGAGCCACCCAGGGATGCCCCACCCAGGTTATAAGATACCTCCTTCAATCCTGCGCTCCTCTACCACAGACCTGGCTGGGTTGAACCTGTAGCAAAAGGCCCTGTTGGTCCAAAGACAAGGACATGGGCCTTATCTCCTGTGCTTGGCCAAAGTCGGTAGGTATTAGGAGTCCCGCCTCCCAAGACTTACTGGGACTATCCATGCCTGTTCCTGCCATGACTCCTGCCCACTCATCTCTTCTGAAATTGATCTGAACTTAGAGAAAGGGAGAACAGCTTGGCTGGGCACCATCTGCCCTGTGATGAGGTCATCGAGGGGAGGCTGTGCCATAGGCAGTGGCAATCCTGGAAACCTTTCTGCAAGAGGTGGCATGATACAGCCAGAGGAGGGCTTTGGGAAGGCATTGCTGGAGGGACCTAATAGGGCGGGAGTAAAGTTACATGGCATGAGTGTGCAATGGGTAGGAGGGAGGAGATAATGCAATCATTCCTTCGAATTTCTGTTAAGCATCTACTATGTGCCAGGCTCTGTTCTAAGCACTGGGGCCATAGTAAAACAGATGAAACAAAAATCGCTGCAGTTGACATTTTAACAGGAAGGATACCCCGAGGGGGTAAGACTGCACGTTTCCCAAAGGGTCTGAAGCTCAACTGAGTCAGGATGACTGGATTGACCCATTCTAGTGGCCCCTCACCCAGTGACAGCCAGGCCTGTGGCTCCCTCTCTGCCATCAGAGAAAAACTCAGCACAGATGGGGCATGTGGAGATCCAGGCCAAAGCTACCTCCAAGTAATTACAGCCTGTGCCAGTGTCTTCCTTCTTTAAGAGTTAGAGTTGTTCTCATGTCCACCTGTTCCTGGAGGCCCTCCTTGGTTAACCTCTCCCCTCACTGGGGTAGAAAAATGAGAGTGCCCATTTTTCTTAGAGAACACTGCCCTTGAACTGATCAGAAACTTTCTTTAAAGTCTAGAAAGATATCCACCTTCAATCGACCTCACCACCTCTACCCACGTGGACCTGGATGAAAAATGCCAACCTGGATCCTTAAGAGTCGGGGCTAGGAATCAGTGATTTGCAGATGTGTTCCAGACCCTGCAAGATCTCAGGAAAACTGTTTCTCTGGGCCTCAGTTCCTCCCCTGTACAATAGGGGAAGATGCTTGCCCCTGCGATACCCCTCAAAGGGGGAACAGTGGCAGCTGCTGGCCTCTGCCAACCGCTAGATGTGTGCCAGGCACAGGGCCAGGCTCGCCCCACGTACAGGCTTGCACACATGGCAGTGCTGCACGCAATCCTCGCGGTATCCTTGCGGGAAGGCGCATTCCCATTCTTCAGATGAGAAAAGTGAGACTCAGAGGGTTTCGTGTGTTGTCTAAAGTCATAGGGTTGTGCAATTCTGGTAAAACTCTGCTCTGAATGTATCAGTCTCTATGGTTCTGAGTAAAAGGTTCCATTCCATTCTGTTCAGCCAGTTACCTGGATGAAAGGCATCGATGACACAGCAGCCCTGGGGAAGCATCTTGGGGGTGCCCAGCTGGCTCTCTGCTGAGGGAGGTGGGGGGCAGGTTCCTACCCTCCCAGAGCCCGGGGGTGTGGGGAGATGGGGCTCAGCCACAGGACGCTGTGAACATAGGCTCTGCTGCCAGGCACTCGTAGGTGTAGATAGAACCATGGATAATTCCCGTAACCTCCCTCTGCTTGGGTTCCTGCCACATGAAGGTGGTAAAGATGCCACCTTCTAGAACTGGCATGAGGGTGCAATCGTCAGAACAAGGGCACTTTAAGGAACCACTTTAAGGGACTTTAAGCTGAGAGTGTGCTACACAAGTTGTGGCCATTATTATGAAAGTGAACAACCGGAGAACAAGGAACGATGGTGCCCGGCCAGGTGCCGGGTTGTGTGTCCAGAGGCACCTCAGGAGCTCGGAGCAGGAAGGGAGCAGCAAGGCCCGAAGCAGGCTGGGGAGGCTTCCTGGAAGAGGGAGCCTCCGTGTGCTGTGGAAGGGCCGGGCTGCTGGGAGCCAGCGGGAGGGCAGGGGTTCGGCCCGGGATGAGGTGTCAGAGGCACGGAAGGTGCACCTTTGTGTGTACGTGAGGGACAGAGAGGCAGAGACAGCAGGCTCTGAGGTCACCCCGAGAGTGGGAGCACACACACGCGGGCGGCGAGTCTGCACTGGAGGGCGAGGGGCTCCAGTGCTGGGGACAGGCCTCTGGGACACAGGGAGCTTCCAAAGGCTTTAAGGAGAAGGCAACTTGGGGGATCCCTGAGTGGCTCAGTGGTTTAGTGCCTGCCTTCGGACTAGGGCATGATCCTGGGGTCCCGGGATCGAGTCCCACATCGGGCTCCCTGCAGGGAGCCTGCCTCTCCCTCTGCCTGTCTCTCTCATGAATAAATAAATAAAATCTTTAAAAATAATAATAATAATAAAAATAAAGAGAAGGCAACTGTGGGGGTGAGGAAGGCAGCACGCCTCGTTTGTGGGGGCTGCCTGGCCTGAGGCCGACCCAGCAGAAGCCCAGGGAGACCCCATGGGCTCTCCCCTCTGTCCTGCCCCCGGGCCGGGATGCGGAGCCTCGGATGCTCACTCCTGGAGAGTTCTCCGACCCCTGGCCCGGGCTCCCGGGCCTGCATTATCACCTCCGCCCAGGCCAGGCCGCAGCGCCGAGGCGCAGGAATGGAGGCCGGAAGAGCTGCTCTGTCCAGGGCCTGTTTGTGGCAGGCGAGGGAAAGGCCCAGAATGGTGTTTACATTTTTCCTCCTTTCCTTCTGGTGGCCTGGCCGGCCGGCGGTTACACCACTGCGGTTTGTTGGCCCCAGGGAGTGCCTCCCTTACATAACGCCTCACACAACCGCCCCTAAAACACACACGCACGCTGGCACACGACCAGGCGCGCACACACACTCACCCACACGCTCAGAGAGATACACCTGCGCAGTCTCACACCCTCCATTGGCAAGACTGTTGTCCCAGAGCCCTTTCTGCTGCTGCCCCCGCCCAGTAGTCACCTAGATGGGGGCCTCCCCCACCCCACCCCTGGGGTCCGTGGGAGAGTTTTCCCACCTCCTGGCCCTCGAACCCCATGGGACTGACCCAGGCCTGCCCGGGGCTCCCAGGTGGCAGCCTGTGTCTTGGGCACCAGCCCGAGGGGTGGACAACCGCAGGCTGCCCTCTGGGATCCTGGAGGTGCGGGGAGATGGGGCTGAGCCACAGGAGGGTTAGAGGGCAGGACAGGGAGACAGAGAAAGACCAGACCCCAGGGGGCAGCCTCTGCAATGCAAACTCCAGAAACTCAGAACAGGCAAACAGGGAGCAAACGGGTGGAATGGGTGGCCTCTGAGGCACGGCGGGATGGGAGGTACTGGGCACAGCATGCTTGGGGGCGACTATGCTGGCAGGTGTCAGGGTTTAAATGCACAGTGCCCTCCAGAGAAACACATGAGCTGCCCGCAACCTAGCTCTGCTGCCCTTCGGGGTCTGTCTGATAGAAATACTCACACAGGGGTCTGGGTATGAGGATATTTGTGCTGGACTGTCCACAGAACCGTACTAGTGTGCAACCTTTTTTTTTTCTTTTTAAAGATTCCACTCATTTATTCATGAGATAGAGAGAGAGAGAGAAAGAGAGAGAGAGAGGCAGAGACACAGGCAGAGGGAGAAGCAGACTCCATCCCTGCAGGGAGCCCAATGTGGGACTCAATCCCGGGACCCCGGGATTATGCCCTGGGCCGAAGGCAGGCGCTAAACCACTGAGCCACCCTGGCGTCCCTACTAAGGCGCAACCTTGGTGGCCGTCACTAGGGCCCTCATGCCGTGAGGTACCATGCCACCACCGAAAGAAGGTGCTAGCACCCTGAGTGTGGGGAGTGGGCCGATGGACAGGAGGTCCAGCATGACCTGGTTCAACATGTGAACGTGTGTGTAAATATTTATAGATGGAGCCTCACAATCAAATCCCTGGAGTCCATCACACAAAGAGGTTCAAAGCAGTCAGCTTCGCCAAGTGGGATTGAGGAGGAAGGTGAGGAGGGACTTTTCCAGACGCCAGAACCTGGTATCCCCCTTCTGAAGGGCCGGGGCCCCCATAGGGAAGGATGGGAAGGGGCAGCATGGCCCCACCATTCACGAGCTGGCCGACCTTGGGCGGGTGTCCTTTCCCCGAGCTGCATTTTTCTCATCTGTCAAATGGGAGAGAACAGAGGTGCTCTCGGGCTGCGGTTACCGAGGCCTCTGGGAGCCAGGCTGGAAGGAGGAACACGAGGACGTTCTCGCTCTGAAGGAACTTTCAGGCCAGGGAGCCCACAGAGCCCGAACCAGCTGGCATAGGACAGTGTGCCCCGTGCTCCCACTGAGGCCTTCTCGGGGTGGACAAGCACCTCGAGCTGGTGGGGATCAGTGGAGGGGCCAGGCCTGGAGGTGGAGACTGCGGAGGCAGAGGAAGCAGCAGGGACATTGCAGGTGCGTTCCAGGCAGGGGCATCATCAGCTGTCAGCACTGCAGCGCAGGGGAGGGGCAGCCGGTGTTGAGGCAGAGCCTCACGGAGCATGTTTGGAGGCTTGGATCTGAACCGGGGGTGAGGGCGCTCTTCAGGGACTTAGGACAGAAGGGGCACTATTGCCTAAGAGTTTTATTTTATTTTTAAAGATTTATGTATTGTAGAGAAAGAGAGAGGGAGTGGGGGAGGAGCAGAGAGAGAGGGAGAGAACCCCAAGCGGACTCTGCGCTGAGCGTGGAGGCCAATGTGGGGCTCAGTCCCATGACCCTGAGATCGTGACCTGAGCCAAAACCGAGAGTCAGATGCTTAACCAACTGAGCCACCCAGGTGGCCCTGCCTGAGTGTTTGAGAAGCTGGCTCTGAATGACAGATGGGTGGCTAGGAGGAGGACCAGCTGAGGGCTCCTGGTCATCACTGTCCGGGTGAGATGGGGAACGTGAGCTGCTGAGGCAGTAGAGACGCGCGAGAGGAGGCAGTGCCTGCACATGGTTAGAAAGCAGTTACTAGGGTCAGGCCGCCTGTGAGGGAAGGGGTGGAGGGAACTAGAGAAAGACCCCAGGAGGACACCAGGTTCTGGCATCAGTGGGTGGATGTGGTGCCACAGCTGTGCAGACAGGAACGACGAGAGGGGTCCATGTCCCTGGGGTGTCTGAGAGGAGGCAGGTCCCCGGCTGCCAGGCAGGGTTGTGAGGTGCCACCATGCAGTGAGTGGCCCCTTCATTCCTCCTCCACTGGCACTGGTAGTCTACTGGACAGAGCGGTGGTTTTAGAATTATTTCAGACCCTCTCGGCTCAGGGAGGGAGGGAGAGCCATCAAGGGCATTGTGGGTATGTTCCAGGACTGCCTTTGGAAAAGGACAACCCTTCAAGGGTTGGATGCTAGCTATTTGTATTTCATAGAACATTCTAGAATAGCCATGCTGTTCAGTGCCTGTGGCTGTGAGCACTTAAAATGTGGCTAGTCGACTGAGGAAGTGAGTGTTACATTTTGTTTGACAGAAATTAAATTTAGGTAGTCACACGTGGCTAGCGCCTGCCAGTTTACACAAGGCAGATCTATCTAGAATTTCTGAGGGAAGGCAGTCACCGCTCTTACCTTAAGGCTTGTGTGGTTGGGGGAGTTTGGTAGAGGCAGAATGGTGGCCTTCTTGACACCACGCGTCGCCGCCCCAGATTTGGTGCCTATTGTTTAGGTGTGAAAAAAACCCCAAGAGATTCAATAACAAACTGTTACATTGCACTTGTGTATGTGTGTATATGTATGTATGGATTCATCATTCACTTAGAAGTCTAGTTGCTCCACATGCTGCACTAGTTTCAGGTGTGCAATATAGTGGTCTGACATCTCTGTACGTTACACTGTGCTCACAAGTGTAGTTGTGTCACCGCAAAACACCGTATTCCCTTTTATACTGTGATCTATTCGTTCCCTAACTGGAAGCCTCTACCTCCCACTCCCCTTCACGCGCTTTGCCCATCCCCCCACTCCCCTCCCTAGGGCCTGGAGGGTCCACTGTGCTCCTCTGTGCCAGCTTCTGTTCTCACTACATGGGTTGACTCACTTAAGCTTCGTGACAGCGCTAGGACGTAGGCCCGGTATCTTAGAGATGAGGACATCAAGGCACAGAGAGCGGTAGCAGCTGGCTCACCGTCTCACAGCTGGCGGCAGTCAGCTGGGCTTTGAACCAGGCGGCTCCGGTGGCTACTACTCCGCTCAGTCTGCACAGTTTCATCTGGGGGACCCTGAACCAGGCCTTCTCCTAGACACTTCACACGTGGCATCATTTTTGACCCTCACGGGGGTCTTGTGCAGCAGGAACTGGACCATCATCCCCATTTCATGGATGCGGAGACGGGGGCTCAGAGGTCTGCTCAGGATTATGCAGCTAGGGAGTGGCAGTGGGATGGGGTTTGAAGGCAGGTCTCTGGGGGCCTCTGCTTGTAGCCCTGGTGTGACCAGCCCCTTGAACGGCAGTGGTGATGCCTGCCTGGAGCCCTCCCATGGCCCAGCCCCGGCCCCTGCAGCAGTTCTGGGCTCATAGGGCTGTGCTGTGTAAGGTCCTGGCCATGTCCACCCAGTGGACCCTCCAGGCCCGCCCTGAGAGGTGGAGGGACATAACATCCAGAAACCAGCTGCTCCGAGCCTCATAGCCCACAGGGATTTAGGTCTGCTTTGGTGAGAGATGATATTTACATTTTTTACAGCCCTACTGGCACAGGTCATACCTTAGGGAGGACAGTGTCCTGGGTGGTCTCTTTTTCCAGGGCTGCTGTAGAAAGCCAGAAATTAGAAAGTCTCCAGAGTGGCGTCCCCTCCCTGCCCAGCCCCCCACCCCCAGCCATCTCTGAGCCTTAGTTTTCTCATCTGTGGAATGAAAGGGATACACTAGGTCATGAGTTTTTAAACCTTTTTTAGCATTAAAATTTTTTTTCCAGTCTTCTCTCTGCACAACTGAAATCATTTAAAAATGTAAATGTGGTGGAGGCGCCAGGCTGGCTCAGTTGGTAGAGCATGCGACTCTTGATTTCAGGGTTGTGAGTTTATGCCCCACGTTTGGTGTAGAGATTATAAATAAATGAACTTTAAAAAACTGTAAATGAGGTTATCTTACTCCCCAGCTTAAAATCCTTCAGTGGCTTTCCCTGCTCTGGGGACGGTGCCTGCCCTCATGAAGCTTAGAGTCTAAGAAGGAAGGACAATATGTACATAAAGGCATTTAAAAATATGGCAAATGATAACAAATGCTAGGGAAAACATAAAATAGGATGAGAGGGGAGGAATGCCAGATAGAGCTGTTGTTTTAGAGAGGGTGGTCTGGGTGGCCCCCTGAAAAGGTGATGGCAGGAACCTGAAGGAACTGGGTCATGTGGAAGAGCATGGAGGGAATAGCAAGTGCAAAGGCCCTGAGACAGAGAGTGGGCACAGCATGAATGGGGACCAGCAAGGAGGCCTGTGTGGTTGGTGCAGGATGAGGGAAGGTAAAGTCAAGGTCAGTAAGTAAAAAGGTCGTGGAGGGGGCAGGTGGGGAGGGACAGATAATGAGGACCTTGTAGGCCTTGTTGAGATTTTAAGCTTTTTATTTAAAAAAAATTTTTTTTTTAATTTACTCATGAGAGACACACAGAGAGAGTCAGAGACACAGGCAGAGGGAGAAGTAGTCCTGACGCAGGACTCGATCCCAGGACCCCGGGATCACAACCTGACCCAAAGGCAGACACTCAACCGCTGAGCCACCCAGGCGCCCCTTAATTGTGTTTTAAATGCACTGATGAGGCAGGATACAGTCTTCCCGGGGTTGGAACCCTGGAAGTCTTTTTGGAAATACGGGTTTATAGGCAGTGTAAGAAAAGGCAGGTAGAGAAGAGTCAGAGAAGTAGCCCCAGGTGATACGAAGGGGCAACAGTTTAGATTCTTTTGAATTCTGCTCCAGCCTGTCCAGTTTCAGGCATATGACAACTCCTCTGAGCTCAGTTTCCTCATCTTTGAAATGGGGATAGTTACCAGTACCTCAGTCTTGCATAGACATAAAGGACTATCCTTACCATATGTAAAGCTTTAGCATAAAATAGAAACTCCATAAATAGTAATTATTAGACTCTTTAAGGCATTCCTACCAGGAGACCTGTGGGCATGAGCTGGGGAGAAGGGAAAGCAGAAGGCAAAGAAGCACCGTGGTAATACAGTGGTCTCCCCTTATTGTAGCGGATGTGTTCCAACACCCCCAGTGGATGCTGAAACTGTGAATAGTACAGAACCCTACATACACTATGTGTTTTCCCATATACACATATGTATGATAAAGTTTCATGTATGGATTAGGCACAGTAAGAGATGAACAGCAATAGCTAATAATCCAATAGAACAATCGTAACACTATACCGTAATAAAAATTACACGAGTGTGGTATCTCTCTCTCAAAATATCTTCCTGCGCTGTACTCACCCTTGTGATGCTATGAGATGATAAAACGTGCCGTGATGAGAGGAAGTGAGGTGAACGACATAGGCAGCGGGACGTAGCATTAGGCTGCAATGAGAAGACAGGAGTGTAGAGATCATTGAAGCAAAAATACAATGTTTGAATAGAGGAATTGGTGGGAAGCAGAAGGCAGGAGAGAGATCTTCTGGGGGCTGAGTCCACTGCCCTGGCCCCAGACTCTGCCACCTTGCTCCATTCTCCACCCCTTGGCACCATATCCTTCTTCCTTTCTGCTCTGGAACCAGGCTCCTTCCAACCACAGGGCCTTTGCACTAGCTCCTTTTACTTGGACACTCTTTCACTGGCCCTTTATCTCATTCAGTGTTACTTACCCTCTGCCATTCTCACATTAGGGCCCAGGAAGGGCCCAGGAAGGGCCCTAATGTGAGATTGGTTTCCCTGATAGAGGCTCTCTTCCCTGTCCTTCCCTCTTGCAGCCTAGGTTTCAGCTTGCGAGTATATGTTTCTTAAAAAGAAAGATATTGTTCACATACAATAAAACTCGCCAGATTAAAGTACACGAATGTGCAGATTTTAGTATGTTCACAAGATTGTGCAACCATCATTATTATCTAATTCCAGAACATCTCCATCAACCCCGAGAGAAACGCATCTCTTGGTACTCATTCCCCATTGGTCCCCTAGCTCCTGGTCACTGCCACTCTACTTTCTATCTCTGTAGATCTGCCCATTCTGGACACTTCGTGTAAGAAGTGTCATATGATACCATATGATAGCTGGCCTTCTGTGTCTGGCTTCTTTCACTTAACATTACGTTCTTCAGGAGCATCCATGTATCAATACTTCATTCCTTTCTCTGACTCCATACTATTCCATTGTAAGGATAGGCCATATTTTGGTTGATTTATTCATCCGTTGATGGACATTTGGGTTGTTCCCACTTCTTGGCTATGGTGAACAAGTGTACAAGTTTTCTTACGTGGACATCATGAAGCCTGCATGAGGTCAAGAAAGGGGGAAACTAACATTGATAAAACAGTTCTGGGGGCACCTGGGGGGCTCAGTTGGTTAAGCATCTGCCTTCAGCTCAGGTCATAATCTCTGGGCTCTCAGGATCAAGCCCCATGTCTGGCTTCCTGCTCAGCAGGGACTCTGCTTCTCCCTCTCCCTCTGCCTCTCCCCACCACCTGTGTTTCTTTCTCTCTCAAAAAAATAAATAACAACCTTAAAAAAAAAAAAAAAACAATTCTGAAAACCAATGGTTCACTTTGGAAAATAGTAAGACAGCTCCTCAAAAGGTAAACACAGAGTTACTGTACGATGCAGCAATTCTACTTCTAGGTAGACAACCCAAACTGAAAATGTGTTTGCGCAAAAGCTTTTGCACAGATGATTGTAGCAGCATTATTCAACAAGAGCCAAGAAGCTGGAAGAACTCAAATGGCTGTCAACTGAGGAGTGGATAAACCAAATGTGGTGGATCCATATAACATATAATGGAATATTATCCCGCTATATATACAAAGGAGTGAAAGCGGATTCATACTACGTTGTGATCGGACCTTGAAGACAGGGACATCCTTTATGGTAGGGGGTGACATCTGTCAGCATTTACCATGGGACGGCTGGAGGGTCCCAGCCAGCAGCCCCAGCGCCCCATGCCTTCCCTGTCTGGGCTGGATCTCAGGGCAGGGAGGCGGCGGGCCTGCCAGCGAGTAAGTCTGAATCACACCAGGTGTGGCTCTCCGTGGCAGGAGCCTCCCGCCCTGCAGGAGTCTCTGATTTCTGCTTCACAACATGCTGCCTTGGGACTCTAGGCATCCTGTTGGTGCCCAGTGAAGTGCTGGCACCCTGGCATGACTGGACCTGCAGCTTCCTTAGTGGCCAGGTCAGCAGGCGGCCACCAGACAGCACTTCCCTTCCCGGCCAGTGGGCCCCTCTGGGGTTCAGTGGGTAGGCCGGCAAGGGGCAGGTTCCCAATGGCCCCATGGCCCCTTCTCAAGAGGTGCCAGGCTCAGAGACAGCCTCGCAAGCAGCCCCTCACCTGTCACCGAGAGGGTAGCACACGGCCCTGGACCTGCATTTCGAAGGGTCCACCTCCCCATAAAACTGGCACAGGGCCCGGCGGAGGGGTCACAGGCCATCCGCTGGCCCAGCCCCGCCTCCTGCGGAGGGGTCCCTGGGAATTCTGTGTTTTGTCAAATATTGCTGGGCTGTGGAGTTTTATTTGAAAATAATTTTAATTAGCTGGAAACTAGGAGTCTAATAAATGGAAAACAGAAAACTTTCCAAGGCCACGGCTGGGAAACACTTGCTTTTTTAAAAATTCCGCCTGGCTTCGCAGGCCAGCTAAGCACCCTGACACGAGGGCCTGATTGCCAGAGGAATCCACAAGGAAAACAAAGCTTATTTTTAGAGAAATATTTTAAACTCAGTTTCAGCGAGCTCAGGAGTTTTCTTGTCTGTCGAAAATCCTTAATATCTTTCCTTCTATTTCAGAGCTGCCTCTCACCCCAGAGGTCTCAAGAACTCCTATCCGATGAGAGCTATTTCTGTGCAGATGAAAATAAAGGGGTCCCCTCCCCCTCCAACCAGAGAATTCATTGTTTCTAAATATGTCCCTGCAGTCAGGCTCTGGTGGCCGGTCCTTGACAGGTGCGCCCAGCAGTCAGGTGGGTCTGGGGTCCCCACAGGCCTGGAGGCCTGCCTGCTGCCCTCCCACTCGGCCCTGGTCTGCCCACCACCCTGCAGGAAACAGATGACAGCCTGGTCACCATTTCCGGGTTTTGAAAGCAGTTTTTCACTTGAAAGAGGCCTGCTAAAAAGGGCTGCTTTTCCTCTGTAGGTGTTAACACCCTCACCTCCACACAGACACATCCAGACCCAAACATAGAGCACCACCCTCGGATCCTTCCTCACACCCCACAGACCCACACACCTACCCACAGCCACCCACAGCAAAAGGCACAGCCACACATACCTGCACACTTATGCACACACACCCTGACACACACCCACACAGCAACAGACACACCCAAACCTGGACCCCTACTCACACACAGACCCTGGAACACACACCTGCACACACAGCAACACTCTCATACTCTACGGACATATATACACCCCCCCCCCCACACACACACATATCGACAGCCCCACATGCCACGACTCCCTACAACAGCACACAGACCCCTGAACACCTGCATACAGAATGATACCCGGGAACATGTGCGCACTGCACACCCGGCTAGACATGCAAGGACACAGATACACATACCCCTCCATAGGGACACTCCCCTCCCAGACCTCTGTCCACACACACAGACACACCCTTAGGCAGGGAGGGGGCCCAGGGGGGTGGATCCTGGAGGGGCTGTGGGCTTCCTGCTGGGCCCCCTCACCCACCTCCTGCCAGCAGGGCTCCTCCTGGGCAGCCCTGGCCCGGCCCCTCCCTCTTCCTCCCTTCCTCCTGGGCCTGGCCAGCAGCGTGGAACTGGAACTGCCCTGGATGGCCACAGGTCTGCACAACCCCCAGTGCGAACAACAAAAAATAAACATGATTTAAGTGGGGGAGCAACAATGAGAGTGGCTTTGGTCCTCTTATGGAAGGGGAGCCTGGCTGTGGCTCAGTCTCCAGGGACTCCTTTGGCTGCCCCGAGTCACCAGCCCAAGGAAAGCTCAGAGACCCAACTTCTGCTTTCAAGACGACTTGGCCAGAGTCACCTCTAGATCTTTGTTCTTGTCACTGCAAGCAAAGCTAGTGTACACCAAGTGCCTGGGGGTGATTCCCTCCAGGTTCAAATGCTCTAGGGTGTCCTCCTCAAACATGTCCAGCCTGAGGGGAGGTCTTCTCAGGACCCCCACCCCCCACAAGCAGATTTTAGTACCCAGCATCCATCCTCTTGCTGGGCCAGACCTGGGGCCAAGAGTTGTGTTTGTCTGTCCTTCCTTCTCTGGGCTCCCCACAAGGCCTGGCCGTTTTATCCAGGTTCCTGAGCAGCCGCAGGGCTCCTAATCTCTTCCCCCCCAAATCCCAGGTCTATTCCCATGGGCAGGTGGGGGGCTTTGGCCTTTCAATCGTGTGTGTGTGTGTGTGTGTGTGTGTGTTGTTGTTGTTGTTTTTCCCTTCCCTTCTATATACTTAGCAGTAGATTCAGAGTGAGGGGTGGCAAATATGTCCACATGGGCATTCCTTCTCTGAAATAATCTAGAAAGTGGCACATACTACTCAATGGGCTACTCAAAAAACAAAACAAAACAAAACAAAAAAACCTTCCTTTTCAAACAGCCAGTGGCAACGCTACTATTAAGACATTCTCAACACCCTCCCATCCTGGGCTCATTTTCACAATTGGCTGCAAAAGAATTTTATCTCGAGTATAACACAGTCTTGGACCCATAACACAGTCTTGGACCCAGTGAGCTTCAGTTCCGCTCCCTGGCCCGTGACAGGAATCCCAGCTTGTCCTTACTTGCAATTTTTACTTCTAGTCCCCTTGGTTTGCAAGGAGACTTTCCTAAGGGTGATCGAGCAATAGTAGAGAGTTTTGTTTGCTGTTCATTCCAGCCGCTGCAGAAAGACAATGACCTATATACCCTCCATTGATCTGTGGCAAGAGGAAATTTCTGAATGATTCCCCCTCAGCTGGCCATGCTCCACTGGGTCTCAGACACAAAACATCAAATCCTAGCAGTTGGGCTTTCAAACAACCCAATTTTTAAAAATGATGTGGCTTACCCCAACAAGTCTGACATTCCAGCCGATCAAAAGTCCTTGTTTAGAAAAATAAGTTTTGGAATGAGGTGGAAACAAGGCCTTTGAAATGCAGCTTGGCCTAAATAGCAGCGCATTTCAGACTTTTCCTCCCCACTGCACATTCTTTATGGTGAAGAGGCCAGGGAGCCCGCAGGGTCTGGCCGGCCAGGCCCTCCTTGGCCTCAGGCTTCCCCTCCCCCCAGGCGAAGCCCTTCGCCAGGGGCCCAGCATCTGGGAGAACTTTGAAACTGTTCCCCAGCCCCTTTGGCAGCCAAGCACCAAAACGCTCCAGTTAACACCAGCGCAATCATCGCAATCATCGCTAACGTGAAACAGCTGCCCGGGCCCGGCGGGCTCCAGACCACCCCCCACCCGCCCGGCTCAGCTGGGAGACACAGGAGACCCGGCAGAGGGGTACAAGCAGTGGTTGATAGGGCCCAGCTGTTGTAGATAAGAAAACAAACTATTGCTAAATCTTTTACCTACTTTGGAAAAAGTGTCTGAACTGGGGGTTGGTGGGGAAGGGGGAGGCGGGGAGGATGGAGCAGGGAAAAACATGAATTGATTGATGAACCTGGTTTTGAAGTATTAAAAGTTGATTGTAGGAAAAAAACAAACAACCAACCATACCAAGGTTTTGTTCAATTGTGTGTGAATCGGCAAATTGGGGCCTTTTTTTTTTTTTTTTTTTTTTTTGGGGCCTTTTTTTTTTTAAACTTACTTTTTCTGAGAGGCCTGGGTTGAATTTGCTTTCTGGCCACTTACATACAGTCGCCTGAAGCAGACACTAATCCTTTTGCATAAATAACGTGTGTGCTCATTCCCAGAGGAAGCTGTCCGCATAAACAAACATTACCCAGATATAAGTTTGACCTGTTTTCGTCTTCCTCCCCGGACAAGGACACAACCAGGTTTCCCAAAGTCCAGGCAAAACCCTGCTTCTCCAGCCTGAGAGGCTGGGTCTAGGCCAATCGGCTCCCCTTCTGCGGCTGAGCCCTCTAGGGGGGGCCCACAGCACCCTCCCTCCTTTCACCACCCTAGCTCTAGCCGTCCATTCCCTGGACGTCCCAAAAAAAAAGGACCTTCAGCTGCCACCGCAGACACGTGATCCACTTGGTGACTCACAGGCGGGCCACACCCCTTCAGGCCTTCAGCCAGGTCCTGCCACCAGCCAGTCAGCCAACACAGGGATGCATCTTATTACCAAGGGGAACAGCTAACTAATGCCCTTGACAGTCCAAATAATTATTTTCCTTCAGCTAAAAGAACTTGCTATAAAATACACAGGGGCAGGCCCTTCCGAACCCCGACTGTGCCAAGCTTCCAAAATCTCACCCCCGCCCCCCAGCCCCTCCAAGGCCTGGGCAATGCCTGACAGTGGTGCCAAGCTAATGCTCAAGGTTTCTGGTTTAAAAAAACGAATCTTACAGATTAGTACCTTTTTTCCCAAAAATTTTATTGGGGGAAACTACAAAACATTTACAGTACAATGTTTACAGTCACAATTTGTAGTGAACTGATTCCCCAAAATATATTACAACTCAAGTTGACTTATCTTGTTACATTCAAAAACCTACTTCTGTCAAAGTAGTCCAGAGTACATACATACAGAGTGCTCCAACTGTACCTACGTACAAACAAACTAAAGCTACTGCTCATTCATCCGCTGTCCAGGAAAGCATTCCTGCCTTTCTACACACGCAAAAAAAAAAAAAAAAAAAAGTACAAGTTTTGGAATTTTCTGTAATGAAACAAGGCATATTCATGTACTACATACCATTTTTTAGCACTAAGAGGTGGCCTCTTCACTTTAGATCTATATAAAAAAAAGTGGTAAATATCTTTTCCTTTTGTGCAGTTGAACCCATCCTACATTCAAATTCTCTCAAGCACTAATAGAAAAATACTTATTTGGTTGAGGAAGATTTAAGGCAAGTTCTGGCCCTTCCAAAGGCACTGTGAGACTAACCCCCCACCCCATTATTGCTACATGTCTTTATACGCAGAGTATGTCACAGTAGAATTGGTGGAATAAACAAAAGACCTTTTTTCTTTTTGCTAATTTAAAAAGTTGGAATGAGAAAAGCATGCCACATTGAAGCCTGATTTGCAAAGTATGTGGTCACTTCTTTAAAGTTGGATGGGCTACAACCATTATACATTCTAAGAAAACTCTTAAGATATTCCTCAAACTACTTCCACAGCATCAGGATAGATTTCTGTAAAGAAATCATGCAATCTTTCAAAATTTACGTAAACAAGGAAAGAAATTAATGAAATAAATATTACATACAATCTCTTAAATTAAGATTTTTTTTACTCATTTACAATAAAATAACCAAGTGAAGTTACAAAAGGCATATATTACTGTGAAAAGAACATACACTCCACATTTTGCCGATTAATAATGGCAATCATAATTTAACATAATAAAAGAATATATATCTATTGCTTTTCATCATACTTGATAAATACAGTATGAACAAAATTTTCAATGTATACTTTTCACAAGATAATAAATAAGTTAAATAGTTTTTTCATATTGAGTTGTGGTGCAGTGGTGCGAATCAACTCAAAACAGCTAAAAATTCAGCAGTTATTCCCCCCAACGATTACGAACTAAGCTCTGCCCAAGGCTTCCAGAAAGAGCAGACAAAATGGTTCTAAAATTAAACATCCACTAAGTGGTGGCAATGAAACCAGTAACCAGTAGGAAACTTTGGAATGCAGGTGTTTTTTTTTTTTTTTCCAGACAAAAAAAACTTGGTGTCAAACAAACAAAAACCTAGGGAGCTGAGGACTACAATCAAGGCATATTCCTGGTAGAATGTTGGATTCCAGAAGCTTAGAGGTTTAGCAAGGTGGTGGCTGGCTGGTTTGTTTACACTGGTCTGAGACAAACGACAATTAGGAACTTCAAGATAAGAGTTCCCACATCTGGACTGTAACTAATGCTTTTCAAGTGAAGATATGGAATGGTGGTTGGTAGCTGCTGGTGCTGGGTTGATTTTATTTTATTTTTTTCCTAAAGTCCCAAACTCCTAGGAGACCTAAAAAAGTTTAAGTGTTTGGTTTTTCCTTTTTTTTTTTTTTTGTTCTGTTCGCATCACAACTGCCCTGTTGTGAATATTTTTGTTCATCAATACAAAAGTTCGTTGGCTTTGTTTTGCTCAACAAGAATGAAAACTTCGTAATAATAATAAAAATAATAATTAAAAAAAAAAAAAAAAGAGAGGAAACCGAAAGGGGGAGGGGTGGGGGCCCCTCCCGGCACACAAGTTCGAGTCCAAGTGCTCGGTGCGGCCCCGCAGTCTGCTGGCGGCCGGTCACCCCGCGCTCCCGGGGCTGCGGGCGGCAGGGGCGCCCTCCAGCACCCCCGGGGCGGCCTGGCCTGGCCTGGCCTTCCCTTCCTCCTCCTCCTCCTCCTCGCTGGCGCCCTCTTGCCTCAGTCGTCGGAGATGGACAGGCGGCTGAAGATGGGCAGGCGGCGGCCGGGGTCGAGGCTGGGGGACTCGGAGCCGCTGAGGCTGCCCGAGCTCAGGGAGCCGCTCAGGTAGCTGTCGCGGTCCGACAGCGAGTCCGGGGGGCTCGGGGGCGCGTCGAACACGGGCGACTCGGACAGGCGGCGCGGCAGCTGGAAGCCGAAGGGCGGCGAGGGCGGCGCGGGCGGCGCGGGCGGCCCCAGGCCCTGCTGCTGCTGCTGGCTGCGGTAGTAGGCGGCCGCCACCGTGGCGAAGCTGTGCGTCTGGATGGCGAGCGGCGTGATGAGGCTGCTCAGCTCCGGGCCGAAGGCGAAGGCGTTGTTGGCGCACGAGGCGGACGAGCAGGCCGCGCACGGGGCGCCCGGCGCCAGCAGGTCCTCGGCGCCCCCGCTGCCGTACAGCAGCGCCGCCGCGGCCGCGGCCGAGGGGCAGCACGTCGGGGCGCCCGAGGGCGTGGAGGCCGACGAGCAGGACGAAGCGGACGAGGAGCAGGACGAGGCCGAGGAGCAGGAGGGCGGCGGCGGCGGCGTGCGCGACGTGGGGCTGTCGAGCAGCAGCGGCGACTCGAGGCCGCCCGGGGGCTGGTGGTGGCCCGACGGGAAGCCCGAGAAGCTGAGGCTGTGGTGGAGCTTGGGCCGCGGCTCGCGGGGGAAGCCCAGGTGCAGCGCGTCCCGCGCGCTGAAGGCGCGCAGGTCCCCGGAGGCGCCCCCCGACGGCGCGGGCCGCCGCTCGTCCGCGTTGTGGATGAAGTGGCAGCGCGGCCCGTAGGGGCAGAAGCCGATGGTGTGGAAGGTGCGGCACAGCTCCGTCTTGTACTTGGGGTGCCGGGTGAGGCTGCGCAGCTCGTGGAAGCCGTGCGCGAACTGGCACTTCTCGCCGTACTTGCACGTGCCGCTCTCCTCGAAGGGCCGGCACAGCTCAGTCTTGTAGCGGGTCGAGTTGATCTGGGAGCCGCCGCCGCCGCCGCCGCCGCCCCCCTTCTGCTGCTGCTGCTGCTGCAGGTGCAAGAGGTGCTGGCTGCGCTCGCCGTTCTCGCTGAACGAGCGGTCCCGAAACTTGTTCTCCTTGTTGAGCAGGGCGGTGCCGCCGCCCCCCGACGGCTCCTTGAGGGTGCCGTAGGAGGCCGCGCCGCCCGCCGCCCCGCTGCCGCAGCTGCCGCCGTTAGCCGCGCCCGGGAACTTGGGCGAGCAGCTGCCGGCGCTGGGCGCGGGGTGGGCGAGCGCGTGCAGGTTGCTGGCCGAGTGCCGTCGGAGAAAGCCCGGCGTGAAGCCCGAGCTCGGGGCGGCGGCCACGGGCGTCCCCACCGCCTTCTTGTCCAGCATGTTCAGATTGAGGTTGGCCAGGGATTTCTCCGTCTGCCAAAAGGAGGGGGGCGAGGACGGGGTGAGGCACGGAAAGGGAGGGGAGAGTCGGGGCGAGCCGCGGAGGAACTTCGGGACTCCGGAGTCGTCTTCCTTTCTGCAGGTTTTTCGACTCGGCCCCCCCCCCCCCTCCACCCGTACACGCGGAAAGTTAAGAAAAAAAAAAAAAAAAACAACCACATCAAGTTCGCGCGGGGAGGGGCCGACTCCCACCCCGAGCCACGCTGGGATTCGCCCTGGGGTCCTCAGCCCGCGGGCCGCCGGCCTGGGCGGCGCAGAGCCCGTCCGGGAAGCCCCGGGCAGCGTGGCCGCGGTCGGCGCCGGAGGAGGCCAGCGGCGGCGGCGGCGGCTCGCTCTGCCCTTCCTCCCCGTCCTCCTCCCCGCCCACACGGCACGAGCACACGCCGCAGCGGCCTCCGGCGACTCCTCCCGGCCCCAAAGTCAAGGTGGGGAGGGCTGCGCCCGAAGCCGAGCGCAGAGGCAGCGTCTGAAGGCCGGCCCGCCGTCCTCCCTCCTCCGTGCTCCCTCGCGTACCTTGCACAAGAAGTCGATATCGTAGAAGGCGGACAGAAGTGTGGTCGACATGTTTCTGGATCCCGTAATGGTCGGAGCCGCAGCGGGGAGGTCCGCAGGAGCCCTCGGGGCGGCGCGGCCGGGCTCGAGCCACGACGAATAACGGGCGAGGGGCGGGGGAGGGACCGAAAGTTTGCCGGGGGACGCGACGGCAGGGACGGGGGAGCGGCGCGGACCGTCCTCGGGGCTGCCCGGGAGTGCGGAGTGGGGGAAAGGAGAGAAGCAGGGAGCGCTCCTCCGCGCCCCGGGGTGCCCGGCCCGCCCCCCCCCCGCGCGGAGCCGACGACAGCTCGCGGACTGCTGGAACTCCGCGGCCCGCGAGCGCGCGCCCTATATAGAGCCCGGGAGCGCGGCAGCGGCGGGGCGGGCGTGCCGGGGGAGGGGACAGAACGCTGACCCCGCCGGGGTCTCCAGGCAACGCCGCCCGCCGGCTCGCGGACGTCAAGCGCCTCCGTGGCCTCCCATTGGCCGCCGCCAATTTTTTTTTCCTGGGGGGGAGGGGGCGGGAGGCCTCGGGGCGGGGCGGGCTGCCGGGGCGCCCGCGGCGGCGTGGAGAGCTCGTCCCTGATGGGTGCTGCTGGGTGGCGGCGGGAAGATAAGGCCCCCCTCCGCCGGGGCCGCGCTGTTGGAAATCCCCTGCACGTTTAACGTGGCCGGGGCTCTGCAGCCCTGGACGTGTCTGTCCCCGCCCGATCCTGCTAGGCAAAATCGCGGAGCTTTTATCTCCCACTCTGGGTTTTTATACCGGGCGCGGGAATTGCAAAATGCAAGAATATCGCAACGGTCCGCGCGGCCCGGCTGGCTCGCAAAGGGTGCTCCGGTCGGGGGGCGGGGGCTCAGGGCGTGCGTCCGGTGGGTGGCGGCTCCATCCCGACTGCACGTGGAGGCGCGGTGGGGGTGGGGCGGGAGCGGCCACGCGGGCGGCCGCCGCGGCAGTCTCGCCCGGAGGAGCCTGGGCCCGATTCTCCGCCCCCCTCCCCGCCCAGGCTGCAGTAAACAGGGCTTCAGCGCCGAGGCCTGCCGGGCTGGGCCGAGTGTCCGAGGACAAGGCGCTGGCTTTGCTAATCACATCACAAGACCTTGAGCCTGGGCCAAAGGCGCGGAGTGGCGCGGAGCGTCCCGGGCGGGGGAGCCGGCTGGGAGGCCGGGAGGGCCGGCGGGAGGGCAGCGCAGGCCTGGAGGCGACTTCCCGCCGCTGCGTCCGGCCGCCCCTCGGCCCGGCCTTCCCCTGCCCTCCCGGAGTCGGGGCGCAGCTAGCGGCTGGCTGGGGCGCGCCCTCTACGCCCCTTCCCTCCCCGGCCGCTGGGGGCGCCGCGCCCTGCGTTAGCTCGCGGTGGGCCGCAGCCTGTGGCTGGGGCGGGCCGGCGGCCGGGCGGGGCTGGGCACCGAGGACGCTCACGCGGGCTCGCCCGCCGGTTCCACACCCTAAAAAGCCTGGGAAATGCCTTGGCCACCGGGCTCCCTCCGGGGATGGGGCGGACACCCCCCCCCCCTAGCGCCCAGTTAGGCTAAAGCGGCTGACGCCCCGGTTCGGGCAGATCTGGGGGCTGGTCCAGGACACTTCTCACCCTGCGAGGAAACAGGCTGCCAAAGAGAGGTGGAGCGGGCCCAGGATCTCGCACACCTGGCGGCCTAGGCTGCAGTCGGGCCTGCTGGAAGGCCCAGGTCCCTCTAGGGGAGGAAGCAACCCACGCCCCTTCCCAAAGTTGATCTTTCTCGCTGTTTCCTCCTGGTTTTTTCCCTTCCTGAAGCTGGAAGGGGACGCCCCGGGCCTGTCACTCCTGGAACTGACTGCTCCGAGTGCCCGTTGGCTGCTGTAACTCCCCACACCGCCACCCACAGAGCTAGAGTCCACACAGGGCTGCAAGGACTTTGGGATCAGAAACAGGGCTGGAGTTCAGGCCCTGCCCCTTCCAGGCCATGTGATCCTAGGCAAATCACATAATCTCTTTGGTACGTGGATTTCATTATAAAACTAAGAGAATTCCTGCTTTACTCATCTCTCATCTTTGTCAAGGTGCAAAGGAGTTACCTGTTAAGATGTATAAAGGAGCAACAGGTATAACCCTTATTGTTTATTAAACCAAGTTGACAAAGCATAGAAATGGAGATAGCCAGGTCTCTGAGCTGTGGCCAGATGGGTAGAGGTGCGCAGAATCATGCGTGCAGACCTGCGAGGCACGGAATCTTGGACCCTCTAGCTTGGAGCCAAGGGCAGTGACCTCAGAACAGGTGACTCCTTCGCTCTGGGTGATTGCAGCACCCAGCCTACACTGGCCCCCAGGCAGTGCTGGGCAACTGTGGCTGACACAGCCAGGAGTGCCCAAGAACCCCAATTGTTGTTTTGTTCTTTGTTGGAATGACCCCAAACACGGGAGTTCCAGGGTAGCCCTGACAGTAGTACTCCAAGATTCTCCTGGGAATGCATCAGGCAATGTGAAACAGCCATTTCCTTAGCCACTGCTATTGTAGGTCAGTAACAAGATTTCACATACAAAATCAGGAGAAACATCTGTCCCTCCTGTCCTTCCAGGCTGGCCACAGCCAGCCAACATCAAAATCTGGGGTGATTCCCAGTCGGCAGCCCGGAGAACACCCACTCTGCAGGCTTCGTAGAAGGAACCTGGGGATTATGTGTAAATATGCTGTAGTACAGGTTTTGGTACAGAGTACCTGCTGGTATAAAGTGTTTTTATTATTATGTAACTGCTTTTATTTCATTTTAAATGGAGAAAAAAAGGAATGCTGGTCTTTTCCAGTGAGCTGGGCTTTGCTGGGCCAGTTTCATAGTTATTGAACCATGGTCATCACTGCATCATGCCAAAGATTCCCTGACTTCTCACCCAGTCAGGTCTTCGCAGAACAAAAAGAAATGTTGGGGAGATGCCTGGTTGGCTCAGTGGTTGAGCATCTGCCTTCAGCTCAGGGTGTGGTCCTGGGGTCTCTGGATTGAGTCCCGCATGGGGCTCCCATTGAGGATCCTGCTTCTCCCTCTGACTGTGTCTCTGCTTCTCTCCGTGTCTCTCATGAATAAATAAATAAATAAAATCTTAAAAAAAGAAAAAAAGATTAGACTGGCAACTTTCCAAGTGTGGGCTACACAGATGCCCAACCAGGTAATTAATTCAGGATCACAAAAAACACATTTTGAGTGGCATAGTGCAAAACCACCAAGAATCTCCTGTTCTCTTTAGGACAAAACTTTGGACTCTAGGTTTCCCTTCATTCCCTGCCTTTTCTCTACATTTCCAGCACAGCTGTATTTTTAGTATTAGGTGGTTTTCTTTTGAAGAGAACACATTCAAAATACGAGCCTTTCTGCAGTAGAAAATTATATCAAACTCTCACTCCTCTAAACTGCTCCTTTAAGGCAGCCCGGGTGGCTCAGCGGTTTAGCGCCGCCTTCAGCCCAGGGCGTGATCCTGGAGACTCAGGATCGAGTCCTGAGTCCCACCTCGGGCTCCCTGCATGGAGCCTGCTTCTCTCTGCCTCTCTCTCTGTCTCAGGAATAAATCTTAAAAAAAAAATAATAAGCTGCCCCTTTAACATAATTCCAAGTGACCGCTCACCTGAGACATATTTAAAACTACTGGGATGACTGGGTGGTTCAGTGGTTGAACCGTCTGCCTTTGGCTCAGGTGTGATCCCAGGGTCCCAAGATTGAGTCCCACATCAGGCTTCCTGCAGGGATCCTGCTTCTCCCTCTGCCTCCCCCCCACCTCTCATGAATAAATAAATAAAAAAAATCTTAAAAAAACCCCAAACTATTGACAGACCAAAAAGGCTAGACCAACTTTACATAATACTAAAATGGCTTTTTCCAGGATGAAAAATGAATATGGATGAGGCTATGGCCAATCCAAGCTATGAATTTCAAGATAGCTGTCTGTAGGTAACGCTTATTCTGAAATCTTAAGTAGAAAATGGCAAGGCAATGAAACACAGGACTAGCAGCAAAATGTATGCAAGAGCGACACCTGCTGGATATCAGAGGAACAGGACTGGGTCCGGCTTTCAAAGGCCAGGCGTCTAGATTCAAACACTGAAATGGATAAATGTGTTTTCTAATATTTTTTTAAAAAGATTTTATTTATTTATTCATGAGAGACACACACACACAGAGGGAGAGAGACATAGGCAGGGGAGGAGCATGCTCCATGCAGGGAGCCCAACGTGGGACTCGATTCTGGAACTCTGGGATCACACCTCAAGCCAAAGGCAGACGTTCAACCGCTGAACCACCCAGGTGTCCCTGTTTTCTGACATCTTAAATGAGAATCTTGTTATTGCCACCAAGAAAATGACAGTAGTCAGCGTAGACATCAAAGAAATCATTTACTCTGGCTTTCCCTTCCCTGCACTTCCTTCTAACAACCAAGGGTCTGTGCTTTCCAGTGGGTGGTAAAATCAGGTTTCCTGGGCTTAGCACAAACACTTTTGTGGGTAGGAGCTCTTTTAATAATTCGGATGGCATGTGCAGGTCGCCACAGGGCTTGGGCACATGTGGAGAGTAAAAACAAAACTATTTCTATACAGTTGATCTTGAATTCTCCCAGGAGCCAACATTCGGAACATACTTCTGCCTTAGCTAAAATGGAATAAAATTTGGAATTCTGACCCAGTGGGCTGCCTGCCAACGAATCCAACTCTTCTATGCAGTGGGAAAAAGAAGAGAAAATCATGAGTTAAAATCCAGTTCTGTACAGTCAGTTCGCAGAAAATGCCGGCTGGCTAGGCCTGGATGTGCGAGGTCGTGGAGGAAGAAAAAAGGCGAATTCAGGTCTGCAGGTGGCCAGCACCTGGGAGCAGAGTAAATATTCAACGTGGTAGCCTCACTTCCTACAGTAGCTGCAAAAACCCGGGCTGCCCTGAATGAATGAACTGGAGAAAAACTCTGCAGGAAGGGACAGAGAGACTAGACCCACAAAGGGAGAACATATTTGAATTTATGTTCCATGGGTTCCCAGCAGATTTAGTGGGGGGAACAGTCTGCCCCCACCCCACCCCCCAAAGTCTTTCTTCAATGAGCTGTTTCTGTTTTGGCAAGAGTAAACTGATTGGCTTCTGCAGGTGAGTCTGAAGCCCTGAGGACGGGGGTATCTTCCCTTTCCTTTCCTTCTAGAAAGGCCAGCAGCTGCAGGCAAGCCAGAGTCCTCTCCTCCTGAATGCGCAGTCGTGTGAATTCCACGGTCTTCAAGAACTCAGCAGCTGGGGGCAGCTCTCTGAAGAGCTGCGAAAGGAGGTGGCCCTGCTCTGATGCTGTCCTGCGGAGATGGCAGAGGCTTTCAGGGCTGAGGGGACGGCGGCTGGACGTGGAGAGGAGACGGAGGAGGTGCTCGTGGAGGTATTTCACGAAGATCAGGGTCTCGGCCCAAAAGTTGATTTCTGCTTTTTCAAACAGGTAGTCTTCCACCTAAATCAAAAGACAAAGCCCAAAGTCAGCATAACCGGGGATGTCGACAGCTCCAATCCAGACCAGAGTCCCACCCCCTCCTGAGGGAGGGCCCGCTCCCGCCTGTCAGCACCCACATACAGATGCCACTCGCAGCCTGGAAGGTCACCTTCTATTTTCATTTGCTGTTCTGCTCTACCAGGGAGGAATTTTCCTCCCCAGACTTAACATGACCTTTGATAAAGATGTGTTTATGGTGCCGAGCCAAGATATTTTGGGGGCCTGCTGTTGAGAAGGGGACCTCAACAGGGGAGTGGGCCCTAGACCCAAAGGTGCATCTAGAAATCAGAGGGTGGGGGTGGGGAGGAAAGAGAAATCTCAGCAGCAGAACAAAGAGCAAAGGATTGCCAAACACGAGACACTACCCTCTAAGTATGAAACCAAATTTCTATGATGCTGGGGATTTTTCAAGGTTATTTTATCACAGACACTTTATCTTGTCTTCAAATTTCCCATAAACAAGCTGCCTTTTGAACTCTTGGCCTGTTGGGTATGTCAAGAGGGCCAGCTGAATCAGACACTGGTGGATGGATATAGATTTCAGTTGACAAGATGCTTTTGCTGCCTGCCTCGGTCCTCAGTTTCCCTGTCTGCTGACTCATCTGGAGGGGGCGAATAGTTTTCTCTAAGCAATAAATACCCTGGAAGGATCCTGATTCTCTGGAATTGTTTCACTTTCAGACCTAACTGTGGCGCGAGCCTCTCGCTATTGCAACACTCAGTAATAAGCATTCTCCATAATTAAGCCCTCAACTTCCAAGGGGCCTCTTCCTTTCCTATCTTTTCTTTTCTATTGAGGTATAACTGACATACAATATTGTACTAGTCTCGATGTACAACACAGTGACTCGACATTTGTATACAGTGTGAATTGATCACCACACTGTCTAGTTACTGTCACCCTAGAAAGTTACTATAATCTTAGTGACTATATTCCACATGCTATACATTAATCCCCATGACTTAGTCATCTTATAACTGGGAGTCTGTACTTCTTGATCTCCTTTACCCATCTCACACCACCTTAACCCCCCTTCCCTCTGGCAACCACCGATCTGTTCTCTAGGAGTCTGGGTTCGGTTTGGTTTTGCTTGTTTGTTTTTTAGATTCCACATATTAAGTGAAATCAGGTGGTATCTGTTCTCCTCTGACTTCTTTCTCTTAGTATAATATCCTCAAGGTCCATCTGTGTTGTCTCAAATGGCAACATTCCATTCTTCATGGCTGAGTAGTATTTATATATATATATATATATATATATATATATATGAAAACACACACACCCAATAGATACACAATGTATGCATGTATGTGTACACACACAGACACACACACCCTTTATCTATTCATCCACTGAAGGACACATTTAGGTTGCTTCTAAATTTTTTTTTTTTAAATTTATTTATGATAGTCACAGAGAGATAGAGAGAGAGGCAGAGACACAGGCAGAGGGAGAAGCAGGCTCCATGCAGCGGGAGCCCGACGTGGGATTCAATCCTGGGTCTCCAGGATCGCGCCCTGGGCCAAAGGCAGGCGCCAAACCGCTGCGCCACCCAGGGATCCCTAGGTTGCTTCTATATCTTGGCTATTGTAAATAATGCTACAGTGAACAGAGTAGTGTATGTATCTTTTCAAATGAGTGTTTTCATTTTCTTTGGGTAGATGCTCAGCATTGGAATTGCTAGATCCTGTGGTAGTTCTATTTTTAATTTTATGAGGAATCTCCATATTGTTTTCTAGAGTGGCTGCACAGATTTACATTCCCAGCAATAGTGCATGAGAGGTCTCTTTTCTCCACATCCTTGCCAACACTTATCTTTTTGATAATAGTCATTCTGACTCTGGTGTTAGGTGATACCCCATTGTGGCTTTGATTTGCATTTCCCTGATGATTAGAGATGCTGAGCATCTTTTCAGGTACCTGTTGGCCAGCCGTATGTCTCCTTTGGGAACATGTCTATTCAGATCCTCTGCCCATTTTTTTTTCTTTTTAAAGATTTTATTTTATTAACTCACGAGAGACACAGAGCGAGCGAGAGAGAGGCAGAGGTAGAAGTAGTCTCCATGCAGGGAGCCCGATGTGGGACTGGATCCCGGGTCTCCAGGATCAGGCCCTGGGCTGCAGGCGGCGCTAAACCGCTGTGCCACCGGGGCTGCCCCCTCTGCCCATTTTTTAATCAGATTTTTTTTTTGTTGTTATTGAGTTGTAAGATTTCTTTATAATTTTTGGATATATATATATATCATTTGCAAATATCTTCTCCCATTTGGTAGGTTCTGTTTTCATTTTGTTGATGATTTCATTCATTGTGCAGAAGCTTTTTAGTTTGATTTAGTCCCGCTTGTTTATTTTTGCTTTTGTTTCCCCTTGCTTTTGGAGTCAGATTCATAAAAACATCTGATGTCAAAAGGAGTTTACAACCTGTATTTTATTCTAGCAGTTTTATAGTTTCAGATCTTACAATCAGGTCTTTAATCCATTTTGAGTTAATTTTTGTATATGGCATAAGAAAGTGGTCCAATTTCATTCTTTTGCATGTAGCTGTCCAGTTTTCCCAATACTATTTATTGAAGAGACTATTCATTCCTCATTGTATACCCATAATTTAGGTTTATTTCTGGGTTCTCTATTCTGCTCCACTGATCTTTATGTCTGTTTTTGTGCCACTGCCATACTGTTCTGATTACTATAGCTTTGTAGTATAGTTTGAAGTCAAGGCACATAATATCTCTGGCTTTGTTCTTTCTCAAGACTGTTTTGGTTGCTTGGGGTCTTGGGGTCTTTGGTGGTTCCCTATAAATTTTAGAATATATGTTCTAGTTCTGTGAAAAATACTGTTGGAATTTTGATAGGGTTTGCATTGAATCTGTTGACTGCTTTGGGCAGATGGAAATTTTAATGATATTAATTCTTCCAATCCAACAGCATGGAATAATATCTTTCCATTTATTTGTGTCTTCTTTAATTTCTTTAATCAATATCTTATAGTTTTATAAGGTTTTTCACCTCCTTGGTTAATTGTATTCCTAGATATTTTTTCTTTTTTATGCAACTGTAGATGGAACTGTTTTTTTTCTTTATTTCTCTGATAGTTTGTTATTAGTGTATAGAAATGCAACAGATTTTTTTTTCAACAGATTTTTTACATTGATTTTGTATCATGCAACTTTATTTAATTCATTTATTAGTTCTAAAAGGTTTTTTTTTGGTGGAGTCTTTAGTCATCTGCAAACAGTGACAATTTTACTTCCTCCTTTCCAATTTATATGCCTTTTCTTTTTCTTGTGTAATTGCTGTAGCTAGCATTTCCAAGACTCTGTTGCATAAAAGTGGTGAGAGTGGGCATCTTTGTCTTGTTCTTGATCTTAGAGAAAAGCTTTCAGGTTTTATCCATTGAGTATTAGCTGCGGGTTTGTCATATACGGCTTTCATTATGTTAAGATATGTACCCTCTGTACCCACTTAGTTGAGCTTTTTAAAACCATAAATGGATGTTGAATTTTGTCAAATGCTTTTCTGCATCTCAATGATGAGATGATCATCATTGTTATCTTTCCTTTTGTTAATATTGTGTATCACAATGACTAATTTGTAGATGGTGAATCACTCTTGCATCCCTGGAATAAATCCCACTTCATTATGGTATATGATACTTTTAATGTATTGTTGAACTCAGTTGGCTAATAGTTTGTTGAGGATTTTGCATCTATGTTCATCAGGGATATTGGCCTATAAATTTCTTTCATTCTTTCTTTTTTGTGGTGTCCTTATCTGGTTTTGGTATCAGGGTAATACTGGCCTTGTAAAATGAACTTGGAAGCACTCCCTCCTCTTTAATTTTTTGGAAGAGTTTGAAAGGGTAAGTATTAAATCGTTGAATGTTTGGTAGAATTTATTGATGAAGCTGTCTGGTCTTGGACTTCTGTTTGTTTGGAGGTTTTTCTTTCTTTTTTTTTAATTTAAAGATTCTCTTTATTCATCACAGACACACAGAGAGAGGCAGAGAGACACAGGCAGAGGGAGAGGCAGGCTCCCTGCGAGGAGCCTGATGCAGAACTCGATCCCAGGACCCTGGGATCATGACCTGAGCTGAAGGCAGATGTTCAACCACTGAGCCACCCAGGCGTCCCTGTTGGGAGGTTCTTTTTTTTTTTAAATTTTTTTTAAATTTTTTATTTATTTATGATAGTCACAGAGAGAGAGAGAGAGAGAGGCAGAGACACAGGCGGAGGGAGAAGCAGGCTCCATGCACCGGGAGCCTGATGTGGGATTCGATCCCGGGTCTCCAGGATCGCGCCCTGGGCCAAAGGCAGGCGCCAAACCGCTGCGCCACCCAGGGATCCCTGTTGGGAGGTTCTTAATTGTCTCCCAGTAATTGGTCTATTCAGATTTTTTCTTTCTTTATGATTCAGTCTTAGAAGATTACAAGTTTTTAGGAATTTATCCATCCTTTCTCAGTTGTCCAGTTTGTTGGTATATAATTGTTCACAGTAGTCTCTCTTTTTTTATCCTTCACAAGTTCCTTTCTAAATTCATCATAAATAAGAACTGTCTTAAAAATAACTTCCAGTATTTCAGAAAAATGGATTCTAACAATAGTACTGTAGTAACATTCATCAAACTGTTTATTCACTCTATTTATTGAACATCCACCACGATGAGGTATTGGCAGCACAATGATCAATGAATAGTCCTTGTCCTCTCAAGGCTTCCAGTTTAACAGAGGAGAAAAATGTAAAGAAATGCCCCTAAAGCCCTGGTTTTATCAGCCAGTTCTTAGAACCATAATATTTTTTTTACAAAGGTGTTACTCTATAACCTTTACACATACAAAAGCCAGTAATTGCTAGTCAACGGCATTCACTGACCAAGTGGGTAGGTCTATGGGAAAGTGGTTTTCATAGTGCCAGCTGTATAACCTTTAAAAGGTCATGAGATCAGTATGGGTTGCAACCAGCTAAAAATAATCCAATAGAATGGTTCAGAAAACATTAGCACCATGTGTTGTTAAGTATCATTTAGTGAAATGTTTCAGAAATACAGAGAGGGAAGTGCTTCCCTGTCTTCCTATATACATCTCCCATTCCCTTTCCACCTGCCCCAAGACACATCCTTAGCACTGTCATTCAATTCACGGTAGCCTCTTATGATCCTTTGTATTTCTGTGGTATCAGTTGTAACCTCTCCTTTTTCATTTTTGTTTTTATTTATTTGAGCCCTCTGTTTTTCATGGCCAATCTAGCTAAGGTTTGTCTATTTTGTTTATCTTTTTAAAGAACCAGCTTTTTGTTACATTGATGCTTTTCTATTTTTTTTTATTGTCTCTATTTCATTTATTTCCACTCTGATCCTTTATTATTCCCTTCCTCCTAATTTTGGGTTTTGTTTGTTCTCAGTGAGGTGTAAAGTTAGGTTGTTTGAGATCTTTCTTGTTTTTTGATAATAGGCATTTATCACTTGAGCTTCCCTCTTAGAACCACTTTTTCTGGATCCCATACCTTTTAGTATGTTGTGTTTCTGTTTTCATTTGTTTCTAGGTGCTTACTTTCTCCTTTGATTTCTTCTAATGATCCAATAGTTGTTCAGTAACACGTTGTTTAATTTCCATGTACTTGTAGTTTTTCCAGTTTTCTTCTTATAATTGATTTCTAGTTTTATACCATTGTGGTCAGAAAAGATGCTTGACATGATTTTTACCTTTTTGTATTTACTGTTTTATGGCCTAACATATGATCTATCCTGGAGAATGTTCCATGTGCACTTGAGAAGAATGTGTATTCTTCTGTTTTTGGATGGGATGTTCTGTATATACCTATTAAGTCCATGTGGTCTAATACATTCTTTAAGGCCAACATTTCCTTACTGATTTTGTTTGGATGACAATGGAATGTTAAAGTCCCCTACTATTATTGCATTAGTCATAACTTCTCCCTTTAGGTCTGTTATTATTTGCTCTATATATTCTGGTGCTCCTATGTTGGGTGTATATTTATAAATGTTATATATTCTTGCTGGATTGACCTTTTAATCAATATAGTGGCCCTCTTTCTCTCTTATTACAGTCTTTGTTCTAAAGTCTATTTTGTCTGATATGAGTATAGTTACACCAGCTTTCTTTTTGTTCCTATTTGCATGAAATGTAGTTCTACATCCTTTCACTTTTGGGCTGCATGTGTTCTTACTTCTGAAGTAAGTCAGGACAGTTCACAGGATACTGCAGGCGGTATACAGATGCATCTTTTTAAAAAATTCATTTAGCCATTCTATGTCTTGATTGGAGAATTAGTCCATTTACATTTAAAGTAATTATTGATAGATATCTGCTTATTGCCATTTTGTTAACTATTTCCTGGCTGTTTTGTACATCCTGTATGTTCCTTTCTTCTCTTTCTTCTTTTGTGGTTTGATGACTTTTTTTAGCGTTTAGATTCCTTTCTCGTTTTCTTTATATATGTACAATAAGTTTTTGCTGGGGGACGCCTGGGTGGCTCAGCGGTTGAGCGTCTGCCTTCTGTTCAGGGCCTGATCCCAGATTCCAGAGATCGAATCCCACATCGGGCACCTTGCATGGAGCCTGCCTCTCCTCCCTCTGCCTGTGTCTCTGCCTCTCTTTTTGTGTCTCTCATGAATGAATGAATAAGATCTTAAAAAAAAAAAATAAGTTTTTGCTGGGATGCCTGGGTGGCTCAGCAAAGGCATCTGCCTTTGGCTCAGGGTGTGGTCTTGGTCCTGGGATTGAGTCCTGCATCCGGCTCCCCACAAGGAGCTCCTCCTGCTACCTATGTCTCTCTGCCTCTCTCTCTGTGTCTCTCATGAATAAACAAATAAAATCTTTTTCTTTTTTCTTTTTTTTAAACAGAGAGAGAGAGAGAGAGAGAGAGGGAGAGGCAGAGACACAGGCAGAGGGAGAAGCAGGCTCCATGCAGGGAGCCCAACGTGGGACTCAATCCTGGGTCTCCAGGATCAGGCCCTGGGCTGAAGGAGGCGATAAACCACTGAGCCACCCGGGTTGCCCTAAACAAATAAAATCTTTAAAAAAAAATAAGTTTTGCTCTGTGGTTACCGTGAGGTTCACAAATATCATCCTTTTTCAGCCTAGTTGAAGTTGATTGCAACTTAAATTTGAATACATTCCAGAACTCTACATTTTTACTCCATTTTATGTTTTGATGTCACATTTTACATCTTTTTGATTCCCTTAATTATTGTAGTTTTAGTTCATTTGCTAATTTTTTTCTTTTAACCTTCAAAGTAGCTTTTTGTAAGGGATTAACCTACTACCCTTACTATATATTTACTTTTTACAGTGGAATTTTTATTTTTATATGTTTTCTTATTAATTTGTGCCATTTCTTTTTTTAACTTAAGGGAGTCGTTTAACATTTCTTGTAAGGCCAGTTTAGTGGTGACGAACTCCTTTAGTTTTTGCTTGTCTGGGAAAATTCTTTATCTCGCCTTCCATTCTGAATGATAACCTTACTGGTTATAGTATTCTTGGTTGGAAGGTTTTGAGTATGTCATGTTACTTCCTTCTGGCCTGCAAAATTACTGCTCAGAAATCTGCTGATAGCCTTAGGGGGTTTCCCTTATACAATTTGTTTTTCTCTTGCTACTTTTAAGATTCTCTCTTTAACTTCTGACATTTTAATGTGGTCTGCTGTAGATCTCTTTAGGTTCATCTTATTTGGAATTCTTTGGGCTTCCTTGGGCCTGGATGTCTGTTTCCCTTTCCAGGCAAGGGAAGTTTTCAGCCATTGTTTCTTCAAATTAGTTTTTTGCCCCTTTCACTCTTCTCCTTCTGGGACCCTTATGGTATGAATGTCATTCCACCTGATGCTGTCCCATAGCTCTCTTAAGTTACCTTCATTTTAAAAATTTGTTTTCCTTTTCACTGCTCTGTCTGGATGAGCTCCAATGCTTTGTCTTCCAGCTCCCTGATCCATTCTTCTGTTTCATCCAGTCTCCTGTTGAGCCCTTCTAGTGTATTTCTCAGTTTAATTATTGTACTCTTCGGCTCTATGCCTTCTATTTGGTACTTTCTTATGTTTTCTTTTTGTTGAAGTTCTGTGTTCATCCATTCTTCTCTTAAATTCAGTGGGTTTCTTTATGGTCATGACTTTGAATACTTTATCAGGTAGATTTCTTATCTCCATATCATTAAGGTCTTTTTCTGAGGTTTTGTCTTATCTTCCATTTGGAACATATTTCTGTTTCCTCATTTTGCTTGACTCTGTGTTTGTTTCTATGTATTAGGCAAAACAGCTCTCAGTCTTGAAGAGTGGGTGGCCTTGTGGGTGATGAAACATCTCATTCAACCTTGCCCTAGTTCTTTGTTGTCTCTTGAACTTTTCTGATTGCCTAAACTGCTGAATTTATTCTTAATATGTCCCTGTTGTTGAGGGACATAGGACTGTGTGCCAAGACCTGTCAGTGCTCCAAGGGGAGGAATCTCATTTAGCACCTGCTTTCAGGTTGATTGGAAGCCAGACCCTTTAGCAGCAGATTTTAAAATAAAATACTATACTGTGGGATGGCAACAATAATCTTTGCTGGCCTCCAGGCCAGGAGATCTAGGGATCTAGGGATCTAGTCCCCTAGGCAACTGTTGAAAAAAAATGGGGCTCTAGATGAACATATTAGCTCTTTTCTGAGAGGTCTAGTGGAGCTGTATCAAGGCCAAGGGGGCATGCAAGGATGTCACCTTCTGGGGCAGCCCTGGTGGCTCATAAGTTTAGCACTGTCTTCAGCCCAGGGCCTGATCCTGGGGTCCTGGGATTGAGTTTCAAGTCAGGCTCCCTGCAGGGAGCCTGCTTCTCCCTCTGCCTGTGTCTCTGCCTCTCTCTGTATCTCTCATGAATAAATAAATAAAATCTTAAAAAAAAAAAAAAAAGGATGTCACCTTCTGCTTATATTCCCTGGGAACACCTCCTGAGCTTCTTGATGTGTGGGAAATCTGAAGCCTGTCCCTCAGGTTGAAGTTCTAGGCTAAGTAAATAGGCTTTGTTCCCATGAAGACTGGGGTTGTGTTTCAGTCTCTTGTCTGTACAGTGCCCTGGGGGTGGTAGACTGCCAGGAACTGTCTTCCTTCCTGATCATCACCTTCCTGCGGAGTTCAGGATGCCAACTCCCTTGGCTATGAGAGCCAAGCAATCAAGGAGTGTCCTGGGTGTGGAGTAGACATGACTGCTGGCTTTAGCTAGGCAGTTGGAGAGTTTAGGGGATGGGGCACACCCGCTGGCTTCAGAAACCAAGGAGTCTTTTTCAAAGTCCTCTCCCCTGGTGATCTGAAGACTTACCACTGGAACCTCAAAAGTCAGCATGAAAGCTGCCCCAGTGCTCCCAGCAGCATCTAGCAGACTGCTGTGGTCATTTGGAGACTTTCCTAATTGGTTATTGATCTGTATGTGAGTATCCGGAAGCATACTTTCAGCAGCCACATGAAGTCTAAGTAAGCCTGGTGTGCTGCATCTAGTGGGTTCAGGACACCACCACTCTGACTTCACCTCTACCCTGAGACCCTAGGATTACCTGATGTGTGTTTTCCAGATGGACCACGAAATCATCATCCTCTCCCAACAGCCATCCCAGCAGGACTGGGAGTCCAAGGGCCAGCTGGTCCCACTGCTGGAGCAGGTCACACAGCACAGCTAGGGCTAGGGTCAGTGCAATTGAAGCGTCCACCTGGCAGAAGGCAAATTCTGTGGAAACAAGAGAGAGGCGAGCAGTGAATGTGCTGCTCAGGGAGTCTCTGCAGGACTCTGGGAATGTGAAGGGCCTCAGGTTAAATCACTGTCACCAGCCTGGAGGGAGGCTGCTGGGATAGGCTCCTCAGAGGTTATTAATCCATTTCATTCTGGTGGAATGAGTCAGAGGCCCAAACCCCAGCATTTCAGCGGCCCCATCTCTGTGTGGTCAGGAGCAAGTCCACCTGCAAGATTAGACATTTAGCTCCCATCAGTCCATCTAGTGTAATTAGAAGGATATCAGAAAGCTTTCTGCCCAGTGTCTCCTCTGTAGGCTTGCCACAAGGCCTGAATTCCACTGGTTTGCCTCTCCCTCTGAAAGCAAATCCTGCTGGCCACATGACACATAAATCTCTTAATATTTGAGAACAGGGCACCAGTTAACTTTTTCTTAAAAGGTCAGAGAATAAATATTTTAGACTTTGAGGGTCTTCAGGTTTCTGTCACAACTACTCAACTTTGCTGAAAGCAGTCATGGACAATATGTAAACTATATTTATGTTCCAATAAAATTTTAATTTCACATAATTTTCACATGGCATAAAATATTCTTCTTTTGATTTTTTTTCAACCATTTAAGAACATAAAAACCATTCATAGTTCATAGGCTGTACAACAGATGGCAAGATGGATCTGCCTTCTGTCTTTGAATTCATTTTTCAGGCAATTGTCTTCCTAGCTGGCTGAGAAAGGGTGCAGAAAGAGGAGAATGGGGTGCAGAAAGAGGAAGCGGGTGCTTTGGGGAAACCATTGCTTGCTTCATCATTTTGCCTCAGACAGTCCTAAATATGGGCTTGAAGAGAGGCTCTGGGTGTTGACACTTCCGCCAACAACCCCAGCCATTGCATCCCCAACCTGGAGGAGGTCTGAGATATGGGACTGAAATATCACCACAAAATGAACCCCTTTGGATCCATCCATGTACCAGTGCCTGTCTTTCAGTGAGGCACTTCTATTGAGGCCTCATCCTCCCCTAATCCATATCTCCAACTCTAGGACACACACTTGGCCCTGACCATTGGCCCCCACAGAGAGACCTGCCCAGCACACAGGGAGAGGGCTCAGTCTGGACTGAAAGCTTGAGCTCTTAGGGTACCAAACCGGCCCAAGTAGAATGGCCTCTCGAGGGCCTATTATGTGCTAGGCCCTCACCTAGTACTTCCTGTCTATTCCTTCAACATCCTACAGGTTGGGAATTGCCACCCCTGCTTCACAGGTGAGGAATCCTGGGCTCAGATGAACCCACTTTAAGTAGCTGTAAATAATCAGAATGGGCAAAACATTTCATGGTGCCTACTGAGCACAAATTTGGAGAATTAGCACCAACATTCTAGATATCTAGGTCTTCCCAGTGAGATAAGCAGGGTTGGTGACCCTACAGTGGGGCCAGTTCCACCTGGAGCCCACCCAGCAGAGTCCAAACTCATGGCGCAGCCACGAGACTGATGTCACCATTGCCAAGTCAATCCCCCAGGACACCTGCCCCTTGGTGCTGCTGCTGCCTTGGCTGTCAGAACTGGGATTTAGCCCAGGCAACAGAAAAAGAGGACGGGGATGGACGAGAAGCAGGGAGCAAACGTGCATTTTGGCTGTAGGTCTGGGCCATGTGTTGTTCCAGCCTTTACCTATTATATAACCTCTATTTTTTAAAATACTTTTTAAAAAGATTTTATTTATTCACCACACACACACACACACACACACACACACACACACACACACAGAGGCAGAGACACAGGCAGAGGGAGAAGCAGGCTCCCGGCAGGGAGCCCAATGCGGGACTCAGGGAGCCCAATGCGGGACTCGATCCTCAGTCTCCAGGATCACGCCCCGGGCCAAAGGCAGCGCCAAATTGCTGAGCCACCCAGGCTGCCCTATAACCTCTATTTTTTATCTCTACCTGACTCCACTGTGTAGTTCTCAGATGGTTTAGAATCTGTATGGGGAGGTGGTACAGTTAATCAGCATCTTTCATACCTCAAAGAATTGAAAATAAACATGAAGACCAGCATAGGATTAAACACATAGCAGACTGCCAGAATATTCCAATGTGTGGCTCCAGAGATAATGAAATCTTTTCTTTTACCCCTGCCTTGATTTAGTTTGAACACTAACATAGGGACTGACACAAAGAAAGCATTCACTAAATGGTTAACTAGGTTACTGTGGATAATAATGAACACTGGCTTATCTAACCCTTACTGCTCCCGCACGAGCAGGGAGGTATCTTTCTTCTTTCTTTCTTTCTTTCTTTCTTTCTTTCTTTCTTTCTTTCTCTCTCTCTCTTTCTTTCTTTCTTTCTTTCTTTCTTTCTTCTTAAAGATTTTATTTATTTATTCATAGAGACACAGAGACAGAGAGGCAGAGGGAGAAGCAGGCTCCATGCAGGGAACCTGATGCGGGACTCAATCCCGGGTCTCCAGGATCATACCCCAGGCTGCAGGCAGCACTAAACTGCTGCGCCACCGGGGTTGCCCTAGGTATCCTTATTTAACCAATGAGGAAGCTATGCTCATAGGTAACGGATCCAAGTTTGCAGAGTGAACAGTGGTGGCAGTGAGTTAAGTCTGCCTCAGTGCAGGGGCTGCTCCTACCCCGCTGGGAGGCCATGGAGAGACACCCCTAGCACCCCATGGAGATGAAGAGCTCACATTGGCTTTATCACTTTTATTCATTAGAAAAAGCTCCCAGCTGGGGGCCATATTTTTAAAGAAGATAATACAGTAAGTCCTTAGTATTGTGCAGTGGGTCATCTTATGGGAAACCTTTTTCTAAAAGTTTCTACTTCTGATTTACTGCCTGTCCTCCTTTTGGCCTCCACAAGACAGGGATTAGAAACTCCACAGGAAAGGAAAGTTTCACCCACCAACAAAATCAGTGCTTGCAGCTCAGGTGACACTCCTGTTAGCTCCATAAAGAACACATGGGTGTGACTGGAGATGCCGCCAGGAAAGCCAGGCCGCTGCACTTGCCACCTCCATCCTGTACCACCTTGTCATGAATTGTGCTTAGGAAGTGGCAGGAGAGTGATGGGCATGAAAGATGCACAGAGCAGCACTGGTGTGATTTGGCTAGAAGCAGCTCCAGAGAAAATTATAATCATCTAAATACTGACTTTGAAAGATGAAGAAGTAAGGAGAAAGAAGGCTGGCCAGGGTGGGGTGAATTAGTTGGATTTAAATCTGCTTGAGGGGCCAGATGTATCCCACCAAGTTTCCTCTTTTATTACCTTGCCCTGGACTAGGATGGCTTGGCCAGAATAACCCAGATCTTTACTGGCCAAATGCCTTGTGAAGAGAGGCAGAAGAGTGGAAGAGGAATTTTTTAGCTAGCCAAGCAGGCCAGCCAGGCTCTCACAGGCTTGCCAGTCCATCAAAAAAACAAGAAAGCAAGTGACCAAGCAACCACTGTGTCTGAAGAATCTCCTGCATGTCTAGAGCAGCCAAATAATCTGGAAAAACAAAACAGAACTGGAAGACTCACACATTTTGACTTTAAAACTTACTACAAAGCTACACTAACTAAGACAGTGTGGTGCTGGCATAAGGACAGATACACAGGTCAATGGAATAGAACTGAGATTCTAGAAATAAACCCTCATGCTTACATTCCATTCTTTTCTTTTCTTTTTTTTTCTTTTGACAAGAGTGCCAAAGCAAATAATGGTAGGGAAAGGACAGTTTGTTTCAACTAGTAGAGCTGGGACAACTGGGTATCCATCCACATGCAAAAGAATGAAGTTGGACCTACCTCACAGCATATACAAAAATGGACTCAAAATGTATCAAAGGCCTAAATTTAAGAGATAAAACTATAAAACACATAGAAGAGAATATAAAAGTGAAGCTTTGTGATCTTGGATTAGGCAATGGTTTCTTAAATAAGACATCAAAAGCCCAAGCAATAAAAGAAAGGCTAGACTTCATCAGAATAGCATGTGCTCCAAAGAATATTGTTAATAAAGTGAAGACAACTCACAGAGATGGAGAATATCTGCAAATCCTATATCTGACAAGGGACATATATTTAGAATACATAAAACACTCTTAGAATGAAATAATAGAAAGACAACCCAATGAAAACATGTGCAGGGGGACACCTGGGGGCTCAGCAGGTGAGCTTCTGCCTTCAATTCAGGGTGTGATCCTGGAGTCCTGGGATCGAGTCCCACATCAGGCTCCCTGCATGGAGCCTGCTTTTCCCTCTGCCTGTGTCTCTGCCTCTCTCTTGCTCTCTGTGTCTCTTATGAATAAATAAATAAAATCTTAAAAAAAAATGTGCAAAGAATCTGAATAGACATTTCTCCAGAGAAGATCCACAAATGACCAAGAAGCATAGGAAAAGATGCTTAGCGCCATTAACCAAAGTGCAAATCAAAACCACAGTGAGATACCACTTCACAACCATTAGGAGAGCTATAATAAAAAAGGCAGATAATAAGTTTTGGTGAAAAATGTGGAGAAGATGGAACTCTCAGACACCGCTGGTGGGGATATAAAAATGGTGCAGCCATATGTCCATACAAAAACTTGTACACAAAATGTTCATACTAGTCAAAACGTAGAAACAATCAAAATGCCCATCAACAACATGGATAAACAAAAAGGAATGAAGTACTGCTATAGGTTACACCACAGATGAACCTTGGAAACATGCTAAGTAGAAAAAGCCAGACACAAAAGACCATGTATTGTATGTGAAATATCCAGAATAGGCAAATCATAGAGACAAAAAGTGTATTAGTGGTTGCCAGGGGTTGGAGAATGGGGAAACTGAGGAATGACTGCTGATCGAAATAGTGTTTCTTTTTTGGGTTGATGAAAAATGTTCTGGAACTACATAGTGGTGATGGCTGCACAGCCTTGTGAATATACTAAGATGCATAACTCCGTACACTTTAATTTGCTGAATTTGTGGTATGTGAATGATCTAGGGCCAGGGGCATGGGGAATGTGACAGGCTGAAAATAGCTTCGGCCCCTGGAACCTGTGAATGTTACCTTACTTGGAAAAAGGGTCTTTGTAGAGGTGATTTAGTTAATGATATTGAGATGAGGAATTAATCTTAGAGGATCTGGGTGGATCCTAAATGCCATTGTAAACGTCCCAGTAAGTGAGAGCAGAGAGACACCTGACACCCAAGAGAAGGTGATGTGAAGCCAGAAGACTGGAGTGATGCCAGCTTCTGGAGACTGGAAAAGACAAGGAATTCCCTAGAGCAAGATTCTCCCAAGAGCCTCCAGAGGAAGTATGGCCCTGCTGACACTTTAATTTTGGACTTCCGGCCTTATGAGGCCATCTAGGTCACCAAGTTTATGGTAATTTGTTATGTTACAACAGCCCCAGGAGAACGAAGGGGGAGTGCTGAAGGCATGGGTTTCTTCTCGCAGTGACAAGAATGACCCACCATTGACTGTGGTGATGGTTGCACAACTCTACGAAGATGCTACGACTAGTTCACCGTACCCTCTCAGGGGGTGACTTGTGTGGTACATGCATGGTTTATCTCAGTAAAACCGTGGAACTGAAACATCTGCTGTGTACAAGTTGGTTCCGATTGCTGAGCACAGTGGATGCCTTGAAAGAGTTCACAGGATAGTTGAGCCCTCGTGCTTGCTTACAGTGCCCAGGCCTTGGGTGCCGGAGGACTCTGCAGAGGCGCGTTGGCTCAGCGGGTGGGCAGGGTGCCTGAGAGGGCTTCCTGGAGGAGCCGCATCTCTGCCTGGCCCTTCACCCATCAGGAAGCTGGTGCTCAGGGTCTCCTCTGTGGCCAGCACTGTGCTGAGTCCTGGGGGAAACCAAGTCAAGGACATCTCCTGTACTTGAGAAGGTGGTGCTCTGGGAGGGGAGGTTAAGCTAAAACTCAGGCAACAGCGAGATATCTGGCGCTGAACAGAGTGGTGTGGATTCCCAGACCTGCAGGAATCTGGGGAGGGAAGAATTCAGTGTGGGAAAAATCAAGCATCGCCCCCAATGGCTACACAGCTAAAGCAAGAGTGAAATATGCCTTAGACCCCTCCGGGAGTGCCGCAAGTGAGTGAGGTGTGTTGGTACATACTCTTGTCTGTGGTAGGCCTACATGAGGGGTGGCAATGAGCTGGCAACCCAATGAATCGGTATTTATTTATTTATTTTAAAAGATTTTATTTATTCATGAGAGACACAGACCGAGAGAGGCAGAGACACAGGCAGAGGGAGAAGCAGGCTCCATACAGGGAGCCTGACGTGGGACTCGATCCCGGGTCTCCAGGATCATGCCCTGGGCTGAAGGCGGCGCTAAACCGCTGAGCCACCAGGGCTGCCCCAAATCGGCATTTAGAACTAGCTAATCCTGGCCTTCTACCCTTGTGAATGGAACTTGGATCATAGGGGTAAGGGAGCAAACATAGTGCTTCAGGGCTGCTGCAGTGTAGACTCACTCTCGCTGCTGCCTCAGCTGCTTTGGGGCTCCTCTGCCAAGGCAGACACCTGGCTAACCAAAGACCCTACGTGAGGATACTCCTGAGGTGAGCTGGGGAGTCCCACAGCCCTGCCGCCCATGTTCTTTCCCCACTTCTGTGAGGGGCTCGCCTTGGGGCTGGCAGTTGGGGGCAGGCTTCACACAGTGTGCTGGATACACTTCAAGTCCCAGGCTTCGAGGTGGTCTTCAACCACACTAAGGAAGATGAAAATGCCAAAGTCCATTTGCAGGTGCCAACCTTGAAAACTGCTTCAAACCATGGTTTAAAAGTGCATAATCTGATTCTAAAGTTAGCGTTGGGGAGATGCCTTCTAGAGTAAGGCTACTGGTCAAGTCTCCTTCCCAAGAGAGGCCAAGTCAGCACAGTAAATGGAGATGGGTTGAGTGTTCCCTGCGCTTGGCTCTGGGGTATCCTGTTCCAGATACTTGTGGAACTCCCTCAACCTTGCCGTCCAACCATCTCTCCATCCACTTACCCATTCATCCATCAATTCAGGCTTCTATAGGCCCACAGCACTTACTATCATCTGCTGCGTGTGTGTGAAACACGAGGAAAACCCCAGTCCCTTCTCTCTGAGAGAGAAGAGCATAGTCCGAGGTGAGCTGACACACATGAAGGGTCAGGAAATAGTCCACGATGGTATATGATGGGGCCTGACGATACCATCAGTAGCAGTAATAAAAGAACAGAAAAGGAAAAAAAATGTGGGGAGTGGGAAGAGGGAGCTTCATAGAGGGACAACTGGGTGGGCCAAGGATAAGGGGCCACGCACAGCTGGGACGAGACAGAGGGGCAGGGAGATCAGGCCTGCCCAGGCGAACTAGAGGTGAAGCTGGAGGGCCAGACAGGCTGGAGCAGGCCTGGGGAGGAAGGGCAGTGTTTGAGTGAAGGCATAGTACTGTGTCTTCTTTTTCTGAGAGAAAATATTTTCAGGTTGCAAAGGCTGTTTCCAGACAACTTCATTATTTTCGGTCTTCTCCATAGACTTCTTCACTTCCCCTCAGCAAGAGCAAGAGTCTGTATTTTATACAGTCATGAGAAACAAGCGTGGAACTGATGCTTGGTCCAACTGCTGACTCTGCCATTAGCCTCTTCCTGAGGCTTCCAGAGCCCCTCTGCCTCCCTGCCTCGCCAGGGCCTCTACCCTAGAGCCCACAGCTCTCTGCTTTCAGGGCCTGTAGAGCCAGGACTCTGGATTTCCTGGCATGGCAGTCAGCCACATGACTTCATACCATCTCAGGTCATACCTATACCAAAGGTCACCATCTCAGCCTTTACCACTAAACAGAACTCCCAGGTGACCTTTACCCGAGACAAATGGCCCAGAGGAAGGTCTGTGTCCTAATGAAAGAAAACGAGTGGCATCTCCAGTTTTGAAGAACTCAGCAGGAAGTCTGGGTGGGGGAACATGGGTATTAATGATATTAGTTTTTGTTCTCTATTTGAATACTTAAAAAATTTCATCAAAGAACCAAATGTGCTAGGCAGTGCTCTCAAGAGCAGTTCCAGCCCCAGGCCCAGCATGCACTGGGTCAAGTGCCAGGAGCGTGGGCAGCACCAAGACTACTGCCCACTCACTCACTGCTCCAAGTTGGTGCCTCGGGACTACACGAATCCTTCCCTTCCACTCCCAGCCTGGCCATGGTATCCAGTCTGGAGGGGGACTCTGACTTCACCTGACCCAGGTGGATCCCTCTTCTTCCTACTTCTTTTGTTTTTTTAAGCCCTGGGAGCTATTGCTTAAGAGATAGTACCCAGGAGGCAGAACCTAACCAAATGCACAGCTCAAGGGTTCTAAGGCCCCAAAGGGCTCATTGGAAACATCTGGCCAGGGATGCAAATGGGCTGTCTGGTCTCCACACAAATCTGGTATGGCTTACATGGGTTTTTTTTAAAGTCAAGAGATTTCTCATAAAAATCCAAATTTCTAGCCATCTTTTGAAAATTCCAAAAATCAGAACCTGGTGTCCTAGGCCTGCATGGTGATAGATGCTTGGAGCAGAGCAATGGCCACGCCCCATAGGAGGCATCAGCACATCCTACTGCTCCCCCGTCCTGTAGCTGTGTCAGTTTATGACTTCTACACCCAAGTACTGAGGAAGGTAACTGGTCCCGAGCCAGCCCCTCATCTTCACAGATGAAAACACCAAGACCCTCCACCAAAGCTGTTCGATCACCAGTCTCCCTCTGGGGCTCTCTGGGCCTTCTTCCCCCCACCTAATCTGGCTCCAGTTTGCTTACCATTCCCATGGTCTACTAGATCTTCTCTCATCCTGACTTAGCCAGGCCTACCCATCCCCCGGGACCCAACTTAGTTCCTGTGGTCTAGATTTTTTTCCAGCCTGCTGTGATCTTTCTCTGCTCGTATCTGTCCAACACTCAGTGTGCTAACAGATGGTGAGAGAGGGCATTCCCATGTCTTTGCTTTTTCCAGGATCATCCATAAAACAGCACTGGGCACAAAGCAGATACCATCCACTTGGTACTTGATTAGAGCTATGTACTAAACAATTTACTGGGCAGCCTGGGTGGCACAGCAGTTTAGCACCACCTTCAGCCCAGGGTATGATCCTGGAGACCCAGGATTGAGTTCCACATCGGGCTCCCTGCATGGAGCCTGCTTCTCCCTCTGCCTGTGTCTCTCATGAATAAATGAATAAAATCTTTAAAAAAAATAAAATAAAAAAAATATAAACAATTTACTCAGGACTTGTGTCTCCCCAATAGGAAACCTCCAAGACTGCAAGACTTAGATCACATATGTAGGCAGAATTATTGCTGCCATCCTACATCTGAAGTTACTGAGGGTTAGAGAAGTCACTTGTTCAAGATCACACAGGGGAAGTGGCAGGGGACACATACAAGCCCAGGCTTATCTGACTTCAGGGCCTGTTTTCTTGACCATTTTGCTAAGCTGCCTGTAGTTGTTGAATGGCTACATGGATGGATGGTAGAGTGGTTCTTTGCTGTTTGTGCCCCCATCCATTCTTTGTCCTTCTGCACCCCGCTTAGTGCCCCAGGGGCTGACCTTTATGGGCTGCATGATGCAGGCTCCTTACCACCTGGGTTCTGGCAGGATTCATCCAATGGGAAGGGAACGCTGGGAATTTGAAAGGTAGAAAGAGAAAGTTGGATACCTCTTTCCTATAACCTCCCCTGTGAGCCACCAAGGTTCTGGCAGTGGCTGCGCCACCCCATTCAGCCCTCCTTGGGTTCAGGAAACCCCATTCCCTCTGCTCTCAGAGTGGTAGGGGCTTCAACACCACTTATGGCTTCCCTCCACCTAGTGGTTCTCAGCCTCAACCAGAGATGATATTCCCTTGCAGGGTGTCAACGTCTGGACACGTTTTGGGTTGTCACAAGTCAGAGGAGGCGGTGCTAATTGGCATGTAGTGGGTGGAGGCCAGGGATGCTGTGAACCACCCTACAATGCACACGATACCTCCCCTAAATGTCAACAGTGCTGAGGTGCAGGAGCCCTGCCTTACCCCCAAAATAGTCCACAATCTTACACAACTGTACACAGTCCCTGCCTGCGGTGAAGTCTCTCCAAGTCAACAGTTCGGTGGGTGGATGGACGGAACCCTTCAGTTCATCCAGCATTAGGGGCCCAGGGATCTATTTGGGGCAGATGAGAAGCAGCTCACCTCCACTTATCTTTTGTCTGAAAGGCCCTCCCTAGCTCCCTGCCTCCTCCTCAGTTCTCTGCGCAGGGAGGTGTCAACAGGTGAAAAGCAGCCTCGTGAGATGAACAGCTTACTACACAGAGCCCTTTCTGTATGGAGGGGGAAAAATTTCCAGGTCTGAAGGCAAATGATGAAAACATCATTTAAAATTCTAAAAATAGTTGGGGGAAAAAACTTTCAAATATTAATAATTTGCCTTTTCTTAATTTTCTAGCCATTTTCATATGGAACAAATAGCCCCAGTTCCCAAAGTTCCTGTAGACCCAGCTTCTAAAGACTGAGGATCCCTCCCCAATGCAGTCATATGCCTGACGTAAACATTTTCCTGATGACCCATCACAAAACCAGAAAACATCCGGCAAAGCTTTTGTTTTCATTTTAAAGACAAGATAGCCTTTATTTGTAAAGTTAAAAAAGCTATAATTTAAAAAATGTGGGCCCAACCTCAAATCACTGGGTAAATACATGTAGATTTTTCCCTAATTTTAAAAATGGATACAGTCAACATGAATAAAAACAAATAGGCATTTCATATGAGTTAAAAGTGTGCACTTTTTGCTCATACTTCACTGAAAAGGGGTTGATGAAATAAATTAGGGCTGGTTAATAGTACACTCAGCTCAAAGCTTATAAAAATGCTTGCAATTGTTCACTTCCAACCACACCAAAGAATGAGGAATAGATTAAAACCAACGTCACTCCTAGGCAATAATGGCTGTGAAAAAACCTGGGTTCTCCTAGGGGCATTCAGCCTGGGAAGATGGGGAGTACCACCCACCAGCTTAAGCCTTTCAGGGTACTCAGCTGTACTTAGTTTTTTGTGCAACTCACCGTCCTGTTTCTTGTGGCTACTGCCAAAGCTCAAAGGGAAGGAGTAGGTGCATGTGAGCTTTGTCCATGGCCACTCCAGAGCAGGTTGATGAAGGCCTGGTGTGGGAAGGGGTCACAGGGTAAAGAGTGGGCTGGGTCCAGCCCGGAGATGTTCTGGACAACAGCATCTGGCCTACACCTGATGCTCGGGTGCAGGTGCAAAGTCAGCCCTTCTCCCCAGGTGCCCCACCCTCTCTAGCAGCACTTCCCTTGTGCTCTGTGGAGCCTCCCAAAATGTTCAATCACCTCCATCTCTTTGTGGAAGGTAAATAAAGCACCTCTTGTGCTTTATTCCTTTCTGCTAGGTCACCCACCCCAATCTGAGGGGCAATCCGAGCCCTTCTCCCCATCTCCCTGACTCTGCCTGATGAGCCAGTGAGGAGGTGGGATACAGTGAGGATGCCTGCAGACGGAGAAGCTCTGGGGGGCGATGCTGGGCAACTTGAGTCCCCTTTGGCCATCAGCCTCCTCTTCCTCTGCCTGGGCAGAGTTCAAGGGTGCTGCAGACAGTCTACATTCCGCAGTGACCAGCATGGATCTCACCATTCTTTCTCTTTTCCCTTTCCTTGAAGTCATTCCAGTTTTCTTTAGTTTATTTCCCTTCTTTCTCTTAAAGGAAATTTCTTCTCAGCCTGAGCTCTGAAGACTGACTAGTTGGAGTTCTTCCTAAGCTTCTCTGACTCTCAGGGCCAGTACCCACCTCCCTTACTCTCCCCTTGGTCCCCCCATTCCCATTCTCAACCCTTTTAGCTTATTTAGGGCTTGAGGTGGGAGACAGGAAGAAAACCCAACAAGTGATTCATTTTAGCAAAGCTGTCATGAGCATAAGGCGCTGTGCCAGTCAGGAGCCAGAACTCCCCAAAACATGTGTCTGGTCTAAGCACGGGACACAAAGCACAGAGCACAAGATGGGGGTTTGTTCCTTTATTCTGGGCCACTGAGTTACCTTCTCATTCAATTCTTCCTCTGCTTCAATCAAATCTTCGAATGGCCCCCAAACCCCTTAGCACCCTACCCCTTCCCCAACATACTAGGGGACTATGGAAGGTACTGGTACAGATGGTCCTGAAATGTAACTGAAGACTAGAAATTTAAAATCAGAAAAATTCAGGAAGATAATTTTTGTCCTGAGGATGTTACCACTACCATCTATCTCTTAGCCTTATCTAGAATCCAGAAAGCTCCTTTATAGGTAGTTCTCGCCTCACTCTCAGGCTTTTACAGCTTTAAGTAGAACAAAAATAGTCCACAGAAATATGGCAAGTTCATCAAGGGATGAATGATCCCTAAACTCACAAGGTAATTTTAAGATTTATAAACAGTGCTCAAAATGTTAAGTAGCTGTGATTTCAAAATTTCTGGAAATTTTATACCTTGAAAGTGAGTTCACTCGCAGGCTTCTCAAGGGCCTTTCCTATCATCAGTTCCTTGTGGCCAGGACTCCTCATCGGCCTCCCCTGAATTGCTGCCCACCTCCCAAAGGCATGGGAAACTACTGCTGCCATGGCTCTGGGCTGATGGGAATGGGGTGGCTGGGGTGAGGGAGGGGAATGGAAAGGCCACAGAAAATCTGTCTTCAACAACGAGCCAAGGAAGAGATGGCAATTTAGAGAATACAGGGCAATAGTTAGTTGGGTTTTTAGCCAACTAAAAAAAGGAGAAAAAGTCAAACTGTTGTAGGTTGGATTCAAACTAGCTGCTAGGAAGAGTGCCTGGGTTCTCTGAGTGCCCAGAAGAGTCCACTGCTTCTTTTCTCTCAGGACCAGTCTTTGATGGGAAGGGTGGAAGGGGGTTTAGAAGGAAAAATTCTGGGAAGAAGCGGGCTGCATTTGACCTTAAGCATGTTTTGATCTAGCCATGAATGTTACTGCTGAAAATAATCAACATACCACTAAACTGACAATGGCTCAATAGCACATGACAAAATTCACAACTGACCAAAGAAGTCATTTTGTCAGTAACACTGAAATCTGCAGAAAATAACAATAGCAATGGGGGGAGAATGCGAAGGAAAAACACCCACATAAAAAAAAAACAAAAAACAAAAATGAAGTCTAAAACCCAGGTATGGTAAAACTCTTATTGACTAAAATTTCTAACCAGAAAGTCAAGTCTTATTGTTAAATTTATGCCTAAAAGAGCTGATACTTAAGAAAATAAAGGAGAACATTAGAAATGGTTTCAGGCTCTGTGTAGAAAATTGATCAAAGAATTAAACTGTACTGATGGAGTTACAAATAATTTCTTGATGAAAATTAATCAGGGTTGGTGTAATACAGATTAAAACTGTATTTAGTTAGTTAGAATTTTGGACTTTAGTCCTCTGTCAGGAAAGAGTAGTCTGGCCTGCTTTCACAACGTCCCAGTCCCTAAGCTCACCCCTTTCGCCTCTTACCTGGCTGGACACTTTGGCAGTGGGCACCGTGCTCTGGAGCCCCTGGGCCTCTCTGCAGCTCTCTCCTCTGCCCCTCACTGCCGTGTCTTCTCAGGAATCTCGTGTCCTCCGCCCTCACCTCTGCATGTGGGTAGCTGTCACAATGCCAGGACCTCGGGATTGCGATCTGAGCCAAAGGCAGATGCTCAACCACTTCCTCCCTCTTTCCAGTTGTCTTCCTCTCCTCCATGCCGCCCTCCACCCTATAGTCAAGGTGATGCTTCTAAAGCCTCCTTTATAAAAGCCTTCAGTGGCTCCTCAAGGCTGAGTGTCCTAGTTCCTCACCCTGAAGGGCTCTTTCTGCCTGGCTCCCTCTACCCCATCGTCAGTCTATTGCTCTCCTCACTTATCACTCCTTCACTCCGTACCAGCCATGGGTGTTTTAAGTTCACATATTCCTTTATTCTGGGCCACTGAGTTCCCTTCTCACTCAATTCTTCCCCTGGCTTAGTCCAATCTTTGAGTGGCCCCCAAGCCCCTTAGCTCCCTATCATTTCCCCAGACTGTCTTCCTTCTGATTACCAGCATTTCTTTGGTGACCTTATTCACTTCCAGAGAAACTCCTGACTTCTCAGTCTTATTCCTTCAGTTTCTTCCAGGTCTAACAGAGTGAAGTCAACATGTCTTGGGGTCTGGGTCTGGGGTGGTATATGCCCACTATTCCTTGACAGAGTGGATCTAGGAGAATGTCCATCAAGAAGGAAACTCCAGGGGCATCTGGCTGGCTGAGTCAGAAGAGCATGTGACTCTTGATCTCAGGATCATGAATTCAAGCCCCACATTGGGCAGAAAGCTTACTTAAAAAAATTTTAAAAAGGGGGACCTCCAGTTAAACCTAGAATTACAATACAGCAATTCCAAGAACCGAAATCAGGGACTCAAACAAAAACTTGTACATCCATATTTATAGCAGCACTACTCAGAGTAGCCAAAGGTAGAAACAACCCAAATGTCCATCATGGATGACTGGATGAACAAAATATGGTACCTCCACATAGTAGAGTATTAGGCACAAGCAAAGCACTGATACACGTTACCACATACTACATAGATGAAGCTTGTGAACATTATGCCGAGTGAAAAAAGCCAGGCACACAAGTATTATATGATTTCGTTTATATGAAATACCCAGAAAAGGAAGAGCTGGAGACAGAAAGAAGACTGGTGGTTGCCAGGGGCTGGGAGGGAAAGGGGAGTCAGAGTGGTTGCTTAATGGACATGGGTGTTTTTGAGGGGCTAAGGGAGCACGATGAAAAGGCTCTGGGGGTGCGTGGGTGGCTCAGTCTGCTGAGCGTCTGCCTTCAGCTCAGGTCACAATCCCAGGGTCCTGGGATCAAGTCCCCCATCAGGCTCCCTGCTCCTTGGAGAGTCTGCTTCTCTCTCTCTCTCCCTCTGGCCCTCCCCCTGTGTGTGCTCTCTCACTCTCTTTATTTCATAAATAAATAGATAAATTGTTTTGTTTTGTTTTGTTTTAAAGAAAAGGCTCTGGAACTAGAGGGGATGGTTGTACAATATTATGAATGTACTAAGTGCCACTGATTTTATACTTAAGATATTTAATCTTATGTTAAGTGAATTTTACCTCAATAAAAGACAACAAAAATACAAAAAAATAAAGGATCTCCTTGGGGCTGGAGCCAGAGTGTGCTAAGAACAGAGGACGGCAGATAATTCAGTTCTGTGCTCCTGCGGCTTTAAGAAAAGAGGGTAGGTAAGAAAGAGCCACCTCAATGAGTAGTGCTTCCTGGCACACACATCCCCAAGACTAACTCTGAGCAGGATTGTGAGGGGTGGATGGATGAAGGTAGACATGGGGGTTAGAGGAGGTGTACATGGGATTAGCCCTCCCTCCCCACTGCTGGAGCTGGGCTCATACAAAGATGAGAGGAGATACAGGACCTGTTGGGACTAAAAAGGTGGCAAACCTAGGAGGGTGGTCTGAACAGCCATTGAGGAGGGAATCCTTGTTTTCCTATTCATTTGGTAATAAAACAAGACATATTATGTCTAAAAGCACCTGCGAGGTAAGACCTATGTAAGTGGATCCCCTGAAATAGAATTTTATGCAGAGAGCAGGGATCAGATCACAAAGCTGCAAGGAGAAATCTCCTTGCCCAAATTACACAGACCCACTTGTCTGGTTTCCATTTCATTGCCTGAGTCTGTTTTATAGTTGTGCTTTTTCATGAGAGCTTTTAAGGAAGGCTATTCCCTGACGTCATGCAAAAAAAATGTCCAAACACAATTACATTACTGAGCGGCGCTTTTGGAAGTGAACGTGGCCTGGAAGCTTGCTGGTGTCCCGTTCCCTTCCCTTTAAAGCCATTTGTCTGCTCTCTAAAAGCAGAAACCCTCAATGCCAGTCCTCCTGGTCCCTCTATGCTCAGAGCACCCCATAGCACCGACGTGGGAAATGCACACAGCACTGGGTACCCCCAGAGCAGGAGAGTGGATGGGTGGGCAGGTGGGCGTCCGGCTGGGGTGCACCCAGCACAGCGCACAGTCCTGAGCCAGCGTGTCTAATGCTGCACATCCTACAATCGAGGTGAGGGAACAGAGCCCCCCATCTACTGGCTTTTCCGAGAATCTACTCTAAAACCTCCTTCCCATTTCCTCCCTTATGCTCAAGCCTTCTTCAGATTTGCCCTCAGGCTTGGGGAATGGATTTTCTTAAACGCTATTAGGAAAAACACCTCTTTTCAATCCAAATCTTTTCTACTGTGAGCAAATTCTCCACTTTTTTCATCCTTGGCTCATTCCTATCTCTTCCGGGCAGAACATTGCTTGCTTTCCAGTAGAGGCTATTCCTTCCTTCCTTGGTCTCTGACTCAGATCAGCACCTCCTTCCTCCACTTCTAGAAGCCACTCTCTCCTCCTCTCTCAACAACCTGTCTTCCCTTGAAGCTCATAGTAGCTACCTCTCCATTTTTGTTAACTTCAGCTAGAGACCTGGCCTTTCTCAGGGACACAGACTTGTTGCCACCCCACTGGTGACCTCCATATCCATAAATGTGTCTCTCCCAGAATTTGGGTTCACCATTCTTCAACCTTCTCAATTCCAATACTTTCCATCTCCAATTTCACTCCACTCACCACAAGCATGAGAGTGGAGGTCTCTGCAGTTGAGAACCTGGCATTACTGAGAATTGTTTCAACTTCAAGATCTCAAGTTCTTTTTTTTTTAAAATAAGATTATTTATTTATTTATTTATTTGAGGGAGGGAGGGAGGAAGAGAGAAAGAGAGATAGAGAGAAAGAGAGAGAGAGAGAGAGAGAACAAGCAGAGCAGGGGAGGAGCAGAGGGAGAAGGAGAAGAAGACTCCCCACTGAGCAGGGAGCCCGATGTGGGATCATGACCTGAGCTGAAGGCAGATACTTAACCAGCTGAGCCACCCAGGTGCCCCTCAAGATCTCAAGTTCTAAGGCTTCCCATCACTTTTTGTTTGTTTTGTAATTTTTATTTTTAAGATTTATTATTTGAAAGAGCATGCAAGTCGGGAGGGGCAGAGGGAGAGAGAAACTTCAAGTCTCTCCTGGAGGTTGATCTCATGACCCATGAGACCATGACCTGAGCTGAAACCAAGAGTTGGACACTCAGTTGACTCATCCACCCAGACGCCCCTGTTTTGCTTTTTATTTATTTTATTTTATTTTTCTGTTTTGCTTTTTAAAGTAAAAAGCACTAGATTTTACTGTGCTGTGCATGGAGCCTAGTGTGGGACTTGAACTCTAGACTTTGAGATCAAGATCTGAGCTGAGATCAGACCTTAACCAACTGAGTCACCCAGGTACCCCCTCCTTTTCATTACTTTTAAATGAATATCCCCATTGCCAACATTCACTGAGTACTTATTACACAAGCACTATCATAAGTACCTCATATGTATTAATTACAACGACCTTTTGAAGGTTTTATGAGCCTCATTATATAATAAGGTTAAGTGGAGACACAGGTTAGGATATGGGATTTAAACCACATAGTCTATATACCATATCATACACCATATGGCCTCTCTAATATTCCCAACATAACTGTTTAACCTTCTATTTCTTCCACTGAGACAACTCCCTCACACGAATCCTGACCCCATCAATGACCCTGCCTCTTCTTTCAAGCTATCACTTGCCCTTTCTTTCTGTCTCTCTTTCTTTTCTTTTCTCTTCTCTTTTCTTTTCTCTTCTTTTCTTTTCTTTTTTTTCTTTTCTTTCTTTTCTTTTCTTTCTTTTCTTTTCTTTTCTTCTTTTCTTTTCTCTTTTCTTTTCTTCTTTTCTTTCCTTCCTTCCTTCCTTCCTTCCTTCCTTCCTTCCTTCCTTCCTTCCTTCCTTCCTTCCTTCCTTTTTTTGCCTTTTCATTACATACCCTGGCCTCCCTGGTCTGTGATAACTCTTCCAGCCCCCAACCCCCATGTCAAGTTGACCTGCCACCAGGCTCAACAGTGCTCCATAACCACCTCTCTGCGAATCCAAGGGAATCCACCGCTCTAGTCTGTGCCACTGATTCCAGCCAAAGAGAGGCAGTATGTCAATTAGGCTCCCTATAAATTTAAACTATTCAATCTCAGCTGGCCTCCCACTGGCCCCTGGCAATTCTTTCATTCGTTTTTTGGTGACCCACAGCTAAATCTCTAAACGAACTGTTCTAACCTTCTCCCTGTCCCTATATCCCACTCCCTAACCACTCATTCTTACAGATAATCTTGTCTTCCACAAAGGATATTCCACCTAAGCTCAAACTTCTGTCCTCCCCAACTTCAAAATTTCTCTAATGATTCTTTTGAAACATTAATTTAAGGCAGAACAGGGCCTAAGAAATGTCATCTTAGGACAAGAGAGTAATGTCAACATTTATATGAGAGATAGCCCTGGAGAGGGAGGGGGGCCTAAAGACACATGAGAGAAAAGGACACCATGGTTGGATAAAGGTCATGGGGATGGCATCAGGTGCTTTGTGAAAAATGTGTGGGGGTGAAGGAGGTTTTTGTTTTTGTTTTTGCTGAGTTTGGAGCAGGGGGGAAGAGAAGACGGATGATGTTACAGGGTAGCCTCCTACTTACTTCTGAACCCCTTGAAGTTAGCTTCTGACTGTCCTACTACCGGACCTTCCCTTTCAATTCTCCCTTCTGACATCTTCTCAGTCCCAATCTTCCTTGACCTGGCCTTTTGACAATGTTTGGCCTTTTGACCAACTCTGTCCTCTTGACAATTTTTCCTTCTGTGGGTTTCATGACAATGGAACTTCTTGATTTTCTTGATGAGTCCTCATTACTTCCTTTATTAGCTCCCCTCAGAAACTATTACAATACCCTCCTACAATGGCATTGCTATCCCCACCCTCAATCCATCCACTTATCTCCCTCATTCCATACATAGTTGAGCTCCTACCATGTGCCAAGCACATGGTAATTATTAAACTGTAGCTGAATTCATCTTAATGCACAGTTCTTTTTTTTTTTTTTTTAAAGATTTTATTTATTTATTCATGAGAGACACACACAGAGAGAGAGAGGCAGAGACATAGGCAGAGGGAGAAGCAGGCTCCATGCAGGGAGCCCAATGTGGGTCTCGATCCAGGGTCTCCAGGATCAGTCCCTGGGCTGAAGGCGGCGCTAAACCGCTGAGCCACCCGGGCTGCCCTTAATGCACAATTCTGATAATTTGTTCAGAAATTTTTACTGGTTCTCTGCCACAAATGATATCCAGATTTATTGGCCTGGTATTCTAGGTTTTAGTGGACATCTATTGTTTTTGTGGCCTAATTTCCATTCATTTTTTCAGGATACCTGGATCCCACTCTCCCCCTACAGTCAGCCCCTCCATATCTTTTAGTCCATGTGGTTTGGGTGGGACCAGCCCTACTCTTAACTCCAGGCATGGACATCTGCCCCAGGTCTAAACCAATCAGGGCATCATGTTCCCTGACTCAGATTAATTCTGAGACGGGCTGGAACTGGATGACAACCATTAAGAAAGCATTTAAAGGTAAAGGAACTTTACTGACACAAGCCTCAAATGATGATGCAAAGGCCAGAGCTGCTACAGCTACCTTATAACTGCAAGGGCAGTGATAGCTTATCTGAAAATAGAATCAACGAAAGAGTAGAGGGGAGAAATGGCAAGAAATCAGGTCCTTGGGACACTGCTTGAATTCTTGAATTTTGGCACATCTGAATCCAGCCCAAGCCCCAGAATTCACACTTATATGACCCAATGTGCCCCTCAGTGCTCACGTGGTTGAGTCAGACTCTGTGACCTGTGTGTTTGGAAGAGTCCTACTTGATCCAGGGGTCTTGCATTGCATTCCTGCCCCGTCTGATCCCACCCTACTCATGCACTTGAGGCTTGTACTATACTTACTCATTTTCTGAGCAGGCCTCACACTTGGCCACCCCTGTCTTTCTGGAATGCTCCCCGTCTTTCTTGACTGAAATCATAACCACTCTTCAACAGTCACTTCTAATGAACCTTCCTCCAAGCGCTGTTCTTCTCCAATTTCCCCCAATGACAAATGTTTGTTGAATATACAACCAAATGAGCACAAAATGACATAGAGAAACAGAGCCCAGTGGGGGTAGGGTACTCCATACTGCTGTACAGAGCTGGGTTCCAGCAATCATGTCCATCGTCCCTCAGGAGTTGGGATTTATTTTCTCCATCACCCACTGGTCTAAATCCCGGCTTTCAACCCTCTTTGGCCTATCATTCGCCAAAATGTCTTCCTTGGGAAACTGGCTTTTTAGAATGCTAATAGATACTTAAAACAAAACAATCAGAATGGAAAAACTCCAAACTCCAAAACCAACCAAAAGTGAAAACAAAAGATTTGGCTATTAAATAAGTTGGAAAATTCTGGGTGAAACAAAGGTTTTTTGTTTGTCTGAAATTCGGGAGGTGGGGAGGTAGGGGAGACAGGGCATGTACCTTTCTCCAACTTACTCTTACTCATAAAACAGGTACTGGTTGCAGAAGGAAGTGCCACATTCTTCCCTGCAGACATGCTTTGGGGTTTAAGGCAGTGCGGGTTATTTTATATACACATATAAATATCCTTTCCTTTGTTCAAGGTGCCTATTTGCTCTGCACAGTGACTATTATGAACACAAAAAACTGTTCATTGTTAAATACGGCATGCTAAGTGGTTTTGCTTTCTGGCAAATCTCCAGACCATAATTATTAAGGGACTCGAGCTGCTGAGGAATTCTTGGGTTACAAGAGGCTTTGATCCTGCTCCTGCCTTCTTTCCCTGACCCAAATTTCCATGGGTGTGGCTGATGTGTATTGTTTCTTGCTGCTGTGGGGCAGGAGCTTTGAGCCTGGAAGGTGAGAGCTGAACAGACTCCCAGGTGATTGGGGGCTTGGGCCCCACAGCAACTGAGACGAGACTCTGGCTAAATCTCTGTGCCTTTTGGAGTCCCAAATGGCTGTAACCAAGGGAATGCACAAGCTCCGTCCAAGTATCAAGAGTCGGAATGCTGTGGCCTCTACGATTCAGTTTCCCACACATTCTGGGGAGCCCAGATTCTTCAGCCTCCCTCATTACTGGGTTTCCAGCTGGGAGAAAACCTCCGAACTAGATGAACTAGACGGCTGACGTGACTTTGCTCAGCAAAAGGCAACAGGCCTTGGGTGGGTGAGGCTTTGTTATTTTATTCCCATCAAAGTGGAGACGTCTGCTCCAAAATTCTTCGGGTGGCCATGTGGTGAGTGTTGACCTCCAACTGGCGTAGCTGCCTCCTCCACGGACGGAAGACACCTCCACTCAGTCGTAAACCTAAGTGAGGGCAAACTTTTCAAAGAGCCAGACTTCCTTCTACTGAAATATATGATGAAATGTCAAGGGGGGAGAGTCTATTCCTTTAGATTCTTTAAAATTTTCCCCTACCTGAAAGGAGAGATAGGAAAGAACACTAGATACTTATGAGCCCAAGACAGAAGGAATAAAAAGTCATCTTCCAAATGAAGTGGTGACGTTCTCTAATTGGAGGAGTGGAAAGGATTCTATAGCTAACAGCAAGTTTCTGGCTTTCCAGCATTAAAAAATATCATTTAGCAACTGGATTGGGGATGGAATCTTGTTCACTTTTTGACACTTGTTTTTATTCATATTTTAATATAGTTTTTCTGAGACATGTGATCACTCCCATTTCACAGATGACAAAACTGAGGCCAAGCAATTAGAAGCAACTAGTTCAGGATAGAAGTGACTCCCTGACTCCCAGATCACTATTCTTTCTCCAGGATGGCACTGCCATTCACAGGTCTGCTTCCCAGATAGGAAGGCACCTTTGGGGTCATGGTGGGTGGACAGCAGGGATGGAGAAAAAAAGGGCAGGGAGAGAATGGAAGAAACACAAACATCACGGTAGCTCAGGGTGGTGACTACAAAACAGAGGTTCTGATTCTGGAGGAGCTCAGAGAATTGCCCTGTCCCCACTCCTTTTGGAGAGGAAGCCAGAATGAAGTTGCCTTCCAGAGTCCTCTTTCATCAGGAGGGACAGGGAGGGAATGGAAGCAGAAGGCCACTGGGCTCTGGTTATCAGCTGCAAATCTAATATGTTCTTTGCTGTCTATCAGAGGCAGCTTCTTGCTGGGAACGAGCCAGTTGATCAATCACAAAGAGAAGGGAGCTGGACTCTGCTCTGGGCGGCTGGGCCCAGGGCCAAAGGCGAGGCTTTAGGCCAGTACAAGAGGCTTCTGAGCTCCTTCTTCTAAGTTGAATAGTCAGCTTAGCAGGACCCCTCCTCTGGTCCCCCACTTCAATCTCTCCCATTACCACCTTCCCTACTGGCATCTGTCTTTGGAAGTGCATGTGAATTCATTCTGGAAATGGGAGACCTTTCTTCTAGCTCAAGGTGAATGAAGGTCAATGATTCATACAGCTAAAAATGAACTTGAGGCCACCTATCAATAAAAGGAAAATGAAACACACAAAGTTAAATTCCCCTGCTATTTAAATTATAGTAAGGAACCTAAAACCTTATTTAGTAATTATAACCAACACTCAAATATGCAAACTTTAATTACATGTTACGGGCCAGCTAGAGCAAAACGAGGAAAAAGGAGGAGAAGTGAGGGCAGGGGAAAGCCACAGACTATAAGAGAGGAAGGCAAGAGGGAGGAAGTGAGGTGTAGCTCAGGAATTGGGGCAGCAAGGAAAGGAGGGGGAGGCACCAACAGTGGGGTGAGGTGTTCAGGAGGTTCTGGGTGTCAGGTGACGTAAACTCCTGATGATCTTCATCCTTAAACTTTCAGATGCCCCCTTTTGGAATGTGGGAGTCATGGAAGCCCACTGGATTAGAATTGCTGAATGAAATGGGGGTTACCCAGTTAAATTAGAACTTCAGATAAACAACGGATAACCTTTTAGCATAAGTATGTCCCGAATATTGCATGGGGCATAGTTATACAGAAAATACTATTCATGGTCATTCTGAAAAGCAGATTTATAGACCTGAATATTTATCTGCTAAATCTGGCAACCCTATACTGGAGGTCAAACCATTCTTTGGACCAAAGCCCAATTGGCCAGGCCGGTATTTACACAGGGTGGGGGCGGGGGGCCTGTGGAGGGGACATCAAGTTAAAAGTCACTTTTAATAAGGAGTGAAGCAGCATAGAGGCTGGAGAGAAATCAGCAACTGGAAGAGATCAATCCTTGAGCTTTCTCCTCCTTGAGTTGTTTATTTCCTGCCATTCTTTTTCAGTACAGCTGGGGCTGTTGGCCCCTCTCCCTGCCAAGGGTTGCAGAGACTAGAAAAGGAGTAACTCTACACAGGGTTACATTGGGATTGTGGGTAACTTGGCCAGTGTGGGGCCTCCTGAAGATTCTGGAATATTCTGGAGGCTCTTAGGCAGAGAGCAAGTTTACAGAACACTACAGAACAAGTAAAACCAAAACAAAACATAGTCCATAAGTTCTAGGGTGCTAAGTGAAAAAAAAAAAATCTTTTTATTTTTTTAAAGTAGGCTCCATGCCCAGAGGGAGCCCAACACAAGGCTTGAACTCACAACCCTATCAAGACCTGAGCTGAGATCAAGAGTGGGGCCTTAACTGATGGAGCCACCCAGGGTGCCCCCTAAAAATAAAATCTTAAACTCAATTTTAATCACTATAACTTTCTGAGTGACAGGACTGAGCCCATACCATCACACTCACGGGAAAGGGGCAATGAGACTGCCTGCCACCAGAAGCTCCAGGTTCACGCTATGCTTGCTAAGAGGACACAGGATGATGTTGGCAGGGGCTAGCCCTGCTGTCCTCACAAAAGGGCCACAGAGGTCATCTTCGGGCACAAGAGTTGCCAATCCTGAGTCCTGATCCATGGACTCTGGGCAGGACCTTGCAAGTTTACAAATCACAACAATTGAGAAGGCACCTGCTCACTACAGCCCCTGCTCTTTACTGTGACTGCACACTCGGCTGGCTCACCCATTTATGCCCTATGCCAGGTCCCTGTGGGCACCAGAAACTGAATTCAGGATATACAGCTATCCAGGCTTGAAAAAATTACATATTTATATATAATAACAGTTATTTTTTTCAGGTAACAATATGCCAAGGGTACCTTTGGATGTCGGTTCATATAGATCTACTTTTTTTTAACTGCCTCATGGTACACGCATGTATTATGTTTCTTTAATCCTTTGAGTTGTACATATATCTTTGCACATGTCCACTTATTTCCATAAGATATATTCCTCTGGAATTACTGGAATGAATTGACAAAAACATTAAAAATCTCTAAAGATATCATTAAGATACTATTAAGCTCCCTCCAAAAATGCAACGATTTACAGCCGAACCAGTAAGACATGGGGAATCGGGGCACTGTTAGTTGGTCAGCATTTCTTTATCATTAGCAAGGATGAGTGTGTTTTGTCCTGTGTGTACCATTCTTGGCTGTTTTTAATTCCACGAAGTGCTGGGTTTTTATCTCTTGCCTCTATTTCCACTACCTTCACTTAACTGATTTTGAGAGAATTACCTGTTTTTAGGGAGGACACTTTACTTGTCCATGACAGTGCAAGCACTTCCTCTGAGGATAGGTTCATCTGCTCAAATACAGATAGCCCTTTTCATCTGTTTGTGGTGTGAAAGGAGTCTCTAATTTTTATTTTGTCATTGGCAGAACTTCTTTAGGTTGTGTATAAATAAAGAATTGTGGCACTTTATTGTTGTATTTTTATTTCAAATGTCTAGTTTCCTTGCAGTTTGGTTAGAATGTGGCCTAGAAAGACTCCTACCTTGTGGAATTGAGATTTTTCTTAGGGGCTTGAAATATAATCAATTTTTGCACATTTTTTGTACCTATTTGAGATGGATGCTTATTTTCTGTCCACAGAGTACATTTTTTATACACATTTAAGCTTTAAAATATGGCATTCGAGTCCTTTTTAACCTTATTTATGTTTGGTCCGCTTGGCCTCATAAATTCTGAGAAAGGTGGGTTAAAGTATCCTACTGCGGTTATAACATTAACAATTTTTTCCTAATATTTCTTACAGTGTTTTTTGGAGGGGGGGTGAGTAGATTTTTTACCTAATGTAAAAAGGTTCATGTCTGTGACATGTTCTTTGTTGACCATACCCTTTAATCACTATCATGGTCCAATTACCCCCCTTCCTCTTTCTATTCTTTTGTCTAAAATTTTAGTTTGCCTAATATTACTATTGCCACCCCTTTTAGTTGTCATTCGCCTGGAATAGTTTTTGTTCATCCCTTTATTTTCAACCACTCCTTGTCATTTTAGGTGTAACTCTTATATCAATGTGGCATGTAGCTAAATGTGCTCCTTTGTTCCTTAGTAAGGGAATTCTAGGTGATGTGCCCAGGCCAAAATAATACATTCCTCTGCACATCTTACAGCTTAAAAGAACCATGTTACTAAGTTGTAGCCAGGGAGAGGTACGCCGAAGTGCACTGTGGGACTTTGGGAGGGCCCCTTCAAAGGGAGTAGGCTGGAGCCCTTCACTGCTCTCCTTTCTTTCCCTTCTTCTCAACTGCAACGAGGATGGGGTGGCTAATGCTTCTAGCAGCTATCTGGGATCAAGAGGTGCCCTTGAGAATAGAAGCCACGTGTTAGGATAGGGAAGTAGAAAGACACGGGAAGCCTAGGCCTGGGGGCTAATGACTGAGAGCCCCAGACAAGCCTTGATTCCTTATGGACTACATAAAACTTGAGAGAGAGAAACTTCCACTGTTTTGGCTTTTCTGTTACCTGTAGACATTAAGAGTCCCAAAAGATATATCAGATTTTGCTCCCCATCCTTTTTGGGAGAAGCTCAATGTAAGAGTCATTGTCATTTTTCCTTTAATATTTGAGTCTCAATTCCTATTCCAGTGATATTAGTAGATGCATTAAAATGCTTAACAAACATATTTGGTCATTTCTTCCTCCCTCCCTCCCTTCTCTCCTTTCATGACTCTATCCTTACATAATCTCTACACCCAACATGGGGCTCGAACTCACAACCCTGAGGTCAAGAGTCATGTGCTCCTCTGACTGAGCCAGCCAGGTACCTCTGGGCATTTATTTCTGAAGAGATTTCCTTTAGGGTCTTGCTACTCTGAGTTGGGTCCCTTGACCAGCTACATTAACATCACCTTGGAGGTGGTAAGAGATGTAGAATCTCATGCCCTCCCCAAAGCTACTGAATCCCCAGCTCACGTCACAAGATCCTCAGATGGCCTGTGTACATCCTAGAGGGTGGAACCACTGCTTTAGGGGGCACCGCGCCCCCTCCCCTCCTTTAGGTGATGATGTGTATTGATCTCCTGGATTCCCACAGAGAGCCAAGGGCTTAGCAGGGCATTCTTGGACCCTGATGTAGCCTTCACCTCTCCGGTTTAGCTCTGCTTCTTCCTCCATCACAGCCCATTCTCCACTCCTTTTGAGGGCTACTTCTGCAGTTCCTTAGGCGTGTCAGGGCATTCCCTGGGCACATACTCAGACCTCTCCTAGTAGTCCACCAGTAGCCACTCCCTCTCCCTTGCTATCATAAGTCCAATTTAGTTCGGGGGGAGACATGTGCACTTGCAGGTGATGTGTCTCACCCCTTCTCATACCTTTGTAGCTAAGATGGCCATTACCCAGACCTGGCCAAGGAGACATACAGAGATGGGCTTTAGAGGACATTTTTTCTCCCTGGATGAAAATTACCTTGAGATAAGAGAATTTTATCCTCCTTCTTCTTACCTAGAATATTGGAAGGGATGGCTGAAGGTGCAACCAGTCTTGTAAGCATGAGAACAAGCATGAGGTCAAAAGCCAACATGTTGAGGATGACAAAGCAGAAAGACAAAAAAAGAGCCAGGCCTTTGACTGGGAATCTCTGTTTCTCTGTTCCTCCCACCTCCTTTCTCCAAACTGACCCTTCCTTCAGCTCTGCTCTAGCTAGTATCACATGTATCAATGTGGCATGTAGCTAAATGTGCTCCTTTGTTCCTCAGTAAGGGAATTCTAGGTGATGTGCCCAGGCCAAAATAATACATTCCTCTGCACATCTTACAGCTTAACAGGACCATGTTACTAAATTGTAGCCAGGGAGAGGTACGCCAAAGTGCACTGTGGAACTTTGGGAGGGCCCCTTCAAAGGGAGTAGGCTAGAGCCCTTCACTGTTCTCCTTTCTTTCCCTTCTTCTCATCTGCAACGAGGATGGGATGGATTCCTGATGGAATTAGAGTATATTTTAGCCCATTAGCTATATTATGCTGTATTCCTTTTTTTAATTTATAGTAACAGCTACATTAAGCCTGTCCTTATAAATGTCACCCATCTTCCCAAATCTCCCTGCCCACCAAATCCACCACTCTAGAATGAGAACAGTGGGCTTTTAGTTCTCTGAGACTTGGCAATTATTCTCCCCCATGGGTTTGAGCCAGCCATTTCTGATCTAGGCCAACCTCCCCTCCTTCTCCCATCCCCAGGTGGCCAGCCCTGGTTCTTGCAGGCTATGTCAGGGGGCACTTTGCCTATTGGGACTGATATTTTTAAATTTCTGTGGTTTCTGGGGAGTAGAAGTTGTAAAATGGAGTGAAAAGAAACTGAAGTTTGAAATTTGGTGAACTTTCCCCTGCCCCTTACATGTGAATAATGACTTGCTGATAGAAGCGGCTTTTTCAAAGATGAAAAACAATCTAAGATTTATGGATGAATCCGTTCAAAAAGAACCAGCGCTGTTTGTAGCCAAGGTGGAAACGTCAGGAGATTCCTAGATCTATTCCGGTTGGAGGAAGGGAAGGACAGAGAGGAGCCTGGGGGGGGGGGGGGGCAGAGAAGGAGAAAAGATCATGGGAGGGGTTGGAATTAGGCCAGAGAAGAACTTGGGGTGGTGAGCACTGGGAAAGGTTTCTCATGTCTGTTTCCTAAGTTCTACAGCAACATGAATGCGACAACCATTTCCAGCAAATGATGGTGAATGAAACAAACGAGACTGCTTTGCTGGCGTTGTTTTTATGAAGAACCATGCCACACACCTTCTACATGGACGGCGAGGGAAGATGGGGGCCAGGACAACTGTACATATGGAGGTGAATGAACTCTTTACAGGACACTGCTTCTAAAGGTCCTGACCTCTTATTGTGAGCTTGGGAAGCCTTCAGGAAAATATTCCTGAGAGTTTTTCAGGGTCAAATCTATAACTCTTGGCCAGAGTTCTGCTCCTTGTTGGACCAGTCTCTTAGAGCAACTGCTGTCCCCTGTCCCTCCAGTCCCTCCCCAAGAGGCCAGGGGTGGGGGCAGGGCCCTCCTGGGAGCAGTCCCAACACTGCATCTGGACAGCCTCCTGTGTCTTGTGGGTGCAGAGCCAACATTTTTGAGTGTATATTTTATGACCACAGTTTCAAAGTATAAAAATAGAGTGTGAAAAATAAAAACAGAACTCACAAGCAGAGCCTCAGCCTCCCTGCTGGTTAGAGAGGTTAGAGAAATAATAGAACGAGAGTAACCAAATTGAACACTTGAAGAGGGCTCCCTCGCCTTGGCAAGGAGAAACCCAGGGCCAGACTTGCACACACTTTCGTAAGTGCTGAAGGCAGCATGGCTCCCACTTAGAACGTCTGTTATCACTCCTGTCTCCCCTGGGGAGTTATTTATGAAGGAAGGTTTCCTGGCCAGCCTGCCAAGCAAGGCATCTTTCACAGGGACCGGCCCAGGCAGGAGGAGCTGAATGAAAAGCCCACAAAGGCTGTGGGTCGAGGTGCCACTCACTTCTGCTTCTTCAAACACACCCAAGCTGTAACTCAAAACCTGAAAACAACCCGAATCCTTCTCCAAACAAAAACCAAATCTTTTATGTCAGGTTGCATATATTTTCCTACCTCCATTCCCCATCCCAGCTTCTCTCCACAGCAGAAATCAATTTGCTTAACAGAGAAAATTCTGGGGAGTTTGCCTTCTTGAAGCTCTCATTTGGAACAGATTAAGGAGGAGGCGGCACGAATATGATTTTTTTTTCTTTTACTTTGAAACAAATTAACACACTTGAGACTTTGAGGCAGAACCACTATGCTCTATGTCTGGCTTTTAAAAGAAGAGGCGAATTTCATTTTCTGGCATAATGGGACTGCATTGCTTAGGGAGCCCTTGCCAACCCATTCTAATTAATTTATTATTTTTTAAAGCAGGCTTGATGCCCAGCGTGGAGCCCAACAAGAGGCTTGAACTCACGACCCTGAGATCAAGACCTGAGCTGAGATCAAGAGTCAGACACTTAACCGACCGAGCCACCTAGGTGCCCCCACCCCATCCCAATTTAGCCTGACTCTGAAGACCCAGCATGGATCACTGGGCACCCTGGGGCTCACTTTGAGGATGAGCAGGAGCCTCTCCCACCCAAAGACAGCTGCTCACCTCAACCCCCATGTGCACATTCATCTCCAAAAACCATGCTGCTAGAGCAATATGTCAGCCTGATGTGAGCTACTCAAGAATTTAACACAGGCAGCTTCACTGAGATGGAGATCCAGCCCTTAAAAAGCTTACAGTGTGGGTGGGATCCTAACTAAGAAACAATGTAAGAGCTAAACAGTGTGGATCTGACAGAGAGAGAGAGAGAGAGAGAGAGACAAAGGCCTGGAGGCTTTGTGTAAAAGGAGGGCCTGGGGGCTGGACCTTGTGGAAACAGCCACATTTATGTAGGTCGATGACACACCAGGCGCAAGGCCATATGGGTGAAGGCAGACAGGGAACGTGCAGGAAGAGATGGCCTCTAGGCTCTCTCCTCCATGTTCCTGTTCTTGGGTCTCTTCTAAGTGTGGTCTCCCCCACATCTCCATTAAAGAGATAGCTTTCTAGTAAATTCTGGCTATGGGTAATGCAATTGCAAAACCTGCTGTCTTGTTTTCTAAAAAAGTTTTTTGTTTGTTTGTTTGGTTTTTGTTTTTTTTTGGCATTTTAGTTGATGTGTGTGGTCCTAAGAAATGTAATGGTGATACGCAACTAAACTTGTCAAGCTGGTGAAAAAACGGAGATGAAAATCCTTATTGTTGATTACTAATTACTGCCTTTTCTTATAAAATGGTCACAGGAGTTACTAAAAAAATATGGATGCCAATAAAGGGAAACCTATTGACTTCAGATGGAATAACACCCAAGAGGGCAGAGGCCCAAAAGTTAAGGCCAGAGGCTCTATCTCATTCATCTGTGTCCTCAGCTGTTAGCAAGCAGTCAGAACTTTCCAGGAACTTAATAATTAGTACCTGTGTGAAAATAAGAAAATCAGAAAGGGCAAGAAGTGAAGGTCCTATCTCCCCAAATCCATTCTTCCCTCCTTACACAAATAGACTCTTCACCTCTATACATGTCCACTTAATGCACATTTGTGAGCCTCCTTTGCTAAACCATGTGACACATGACTAAGTCCTGGATGATGAGACACCCCTGGAAGTGGTGTTTATAATGTCCAGGTGGGCTATCCTTTCCCTCCTCCCCAATCATTGGACTGTGGATATGCAGTGGGATGGCAACTGCTACCTTGGATCATGAGCAGAATGGTGCCTACTAAAAGCAGCCAAACACCAAGAAAGAAGTGTGTGTGGGGGGGTCCCTGGTGATTGTGGACCATTACAGCAGCATACTGAGCCCCCCCCTTTTTTTGAGAGAGAGAGAGAATGGGAAAGAGCATGCACATGTGCAACTAAGTGCATGAGTAGAGGGTGGGGGTGAATGGGGGGCAGAAGGAGGAGAGAAAAAATCTTAAGCAGGCTCCAAGCTGAGCATGGAGCCCAATGCGGGGCTTGATCTCACGACCCTGAGATCATGACTTGAGCTGTAACCAAGATCGGATGCTTAACTGAGTCACCCAGGTGACCCATGAGCCTTTTATGTGAGAAGAGTGAAATAAGCTAACTTGTTTAAGCCACTTAAAAAAAAAAAAAAAAGATTTTATTTACTTGAGAGAGAGAGAGAGGGCGCACAAGCAGGGGCAGCCGCAGAGGGAGAGGGAGCCTGACATGGGGATCATGACCCAAGCCAAAGGCAGACACTTAACTGATTAAGCCACCCAGGCATGCCTGTATACACCACTTTTAACTTGGGTCTCTGTTACAGGTGCCAAATCTATACCCTGACTAGAACACCAGTTGCTTCATGCTTGAGATCCCAAGAAAATACTTCAGAAAGTCTGTCTCAAGATATGCCCCAAAGTAAGATCCTTGGTTGTCCTTTACTAACTTGAGTACTTTGGCTGGAGGTAGGGGTGGGTGGAGAGGAAAATGGGGCAGGGGCGTGGGTGGAGGCAAGCTGCAGTCAGGGCCAACATTTGTCTCAGATCCTCACTAGATGCTCTCCACTCCTGTAGACCAACTTCACAAGAAACGACTTTTGAAAACCTGATTTACAGAACTACATGAGGATTTCCCGCTCATTTAGATGATGTTGGAGTGACCTGGTCAAAGCATATCCCCTACAATCTCATTCTTCTCATGACATCAGTGTACATGTTCATGTCCAAACTGCTTCTGTGTCCTCTACAGAGAGCCACGTTGAAAGGAGTCCTGATTTACAACACACCAGCTCACACGTGTACCCAAATGTACACACACACACACACACACACACACTCACACACGCTCCATGTGTACAGTAAAAATACACCCTGTGAAGCCGTCACCACCAGAGCCACCTCCCATTTTGTTCTGCCTACACGACCTTTTGGCATGTGGATTCCTGTAGTCAAAGGAGGGCCATTGGGGGATCCCTGGATGGCTCAGCGGTTTAGCATCTGCCTTCAGCCCAGAGGGTGTGATCCTGGAGTCCTGGGATCGAGTCCCACATCGGGCTCCCTGCGTTGGAGCCTGCTTCTCCCTCTGCCTGTCTCTGTCTCTCTCTGTCTCATGAATAAATAAAATCTTAAACAAACAAACAAACAAAAAAGGAGGGCCGTTGGGAGCAAGGAAGCCTGGGTGATCAAGCTCAGAGACTTGAGAACAGAACTTGGAGGTTTCATGGGCAGCATGAGGGCTTTCCAGGCTCCAATGTTTCCAGCTTTTCACAGCTCTTGGGATAACAGCAGGATGCTGAAGCATGAGAGGCTACTACAGGGCCCACATATACTTTTTTGGGCAGTTATGTTATCACAGTGCAGACTTGAACTCATTTGTTTTGGGAACCGGAGGAAGAAGGTCATCCTCTGGCCAGTCTGCAGGTGAGTGGACTTGGGTGGGAAAAGGGGTCATGTGCATGGCTATGTATAGATGAAAGGTGTGGAGGAATTGCTCAGGGAAGGCATTCTCCAAGGAGATGGGGTGGGAGGTGAATGCGGCTGGCCAGTCCAGGGATGAATGAAGATGGGGACCCATCTGGTCATCCCGACAAAGAGGTGATCCTAACTCCTGAGATTGGCTTAGGTTCCAGAAGGGAGATGGTTCACAATAGTCAGAAGACGAATCCTGAGTCCTGGTGTGGCCTAGCTGAGGCAAGTAGAGGCTCCTGAGGTTGGAAGAGGAAAGCACAGAGATTCTCTGTGAGGCTGGGGCAGGAGAATGAGGATCACCGGGCACTGGGCTTGTCCTGACCAAGCACGTCAGTGCCAGAGAGCTGTGGGCTGATCATCACTTTCAGGGATCAGTCACCTTGGGCCCAGGAAGCTTGGCTTTCGGGAGCAGCAAGAGTGGAGGCAAAATAATGCAAAACTGACCCTCATTTCCTTGAGAGGAGCCTGTTGTTGTCTCTCCAGGGCTTAGTCACCGGGAGGCCCTGGAAACAATCTCATTGCCCCAGCAACCAGGCCCAGTCAGGGTACTCAGTGGCAATGGCAACCCGCTCCCAGATTTAAGGCAGTATCATTAGTTAGCATCTGTCTTTGCACATAGGGGGCAGCTGCCAGTGACGCACTTGTCAAGACGCAGGTGAACGTCACGGCCAGGCTTTCAGGGACACGGTGATGGGGGAAGGCGGTCTGGTGCAAGGTAAGTGGGGCTGCACCGGGAGAAGAGAGAACATACTCCTGACAGGCTCCCTCCTCCAACAGCTGCTTCCCTTCACCCTCTGTCGAATTCTTGCTCAAGAAATTCCATCTAGTGTGAGACAGAAATGAAAAGGCGCGGGAGGGGACAGCTAGTCCAGGCTTTACCACTGCGGCCTTGCCTTAGCAGGTGCTCAATCAGTTCCTTGGTGCCACAGGTCCTCCTGGGAGTTAGAATCACAATTCCCAGCTTGTTGTGTTTCCTCCCCTGGAACACTATTGGCACTAAGGATGAGCACCCAGAGGCCCTAAGAGCAGGGCCCCAGAGAAAGCAAGGCTGTGGAGTGTCAGGGCTCACCACAGGGTGTGGTTTTATTGCTGGGAGATGCCTGGTTTCACTCTGTTCTTCCCAGCCCTGTGATGCTGGAGTTCCTCCAGGCCCTCTCTCCAAGGCAGTGTTCGCTCTCCTCTGCCCCTACCCCACAGCTCCGACTTCACCCCTTGGCCCCATCCCAAGAGTCCAGAGTATTCTCAGTGGTGCCCCTACATTTCTGTCACTTCTGTAAGTTGAGGCCAGGGGAGCAGTAGAAAAGAGCTGCTCTGTCTCGGGAGGGTGGGGGAGGGTCTGTGTCAATTTAGACCTTTTCCCCCACTACTTATGTGACACTGGGATAATCATTTATCTTCCCTGGCCTTTGGTTTCTACATCTAAACCCTTCAGGTCCTGTGATCCCCATCCTTTAGGAAGGGGATTGGGAAATGGGAACAAATCAACCTTGATGGTGGACCTCCTGCCACCTCCCACTGCAGCCATCCACCCGTGCTGCCCCAACTCCTACTGCCTTCCCCGGGATAAGCTCTATCTGAGCTCCAGGATCCCCAAGCCATTTGCCTGGGTTGATTCTAGTGCCTTCCTTTCAAACTCAACAGTGAATTTAGAAGCCCTTCAACATCCCTCTTCAGTTAACTCCTTGGCTCCAAACCTAGAGGACTGGGTTCAGAGTCCCCTTCCTGTGTCAGAGGAAATAGTGAATGTGCAAGGCCTTTGTCCCTATGGAATCTGAGCTCTATCGCTGCTCACTACTTCTCTCCGCAGGGCCTGGGGTCCACTGCTTCAACTCTGACCTTTAGCTGATTCGTATTTAAAATGGAGGCAAAGTAACATATCTCTGAGTGGCTGTGAAAATTGAAAGAAGCCAGAGTGCCTGCTGGGTGATGTTCTCCATCTCCCCACCCCTGCCACTGGCCTACTCAGAATGGGGAGGAGACTACTGCAAGAGACCCCAGGATGAAGGGGCCTCCATCCTCAGAGCTGCCACCACCAGCTCTAGGCCTTCCAGGTGGATCCATCTGGCGCAGGCCCGGTCTCCTGGCCGGGGCCTGAGGATCAACTGGAATTTTCCCCTGGCTGGCCACGTCCCAGCCCAGTGGGCTACTACGGATGGAATTCTTGCTCAAGAAATTCCATCTAGCGGGAGACAGAAATGAAAAGGCGAGGGAGGGGACAGTTAGTCCAGGCTTTACCACTGTGGTCTTGCCTTAGCAGGTGCTCAATCAGTTCCTTGTTGAATTACTGTCTCTGGGAAGACGTGGGGCCTAAGGTAGCCGACTGGGTCTGCAGTAACAAGGATCTGCCACCTCCAGGCCATTTCACAACAAAGAGAATCCAAAGAGCTCTGCCTCCCTTGCCTTCGGTTGCTTCTAAAATCACTGATCTTTTTACTGTGTTTAATTACTGTGATGGGCGCATTCCTCCATTCCTTTATTCAACTGATTGTTCGATAGTGATTTTTTTTTCCCTGAGCATCTATTATGTGCCAGGTTCTGGGAATACAGCAGCAAGCAGAAGAGACAAAAATCTTGCCCTCTTGGAACTTTTATTCTGGTAGGGGGAGACAAAGAACAAAGTAAATAAATAGTAAAATAAGACAGTGAAAGGACTAAGCAGAGAGTTAAACCAGCAGACGATTGGGTGGGTACTCTAAACTGGCTTGTCAAGGCAGGCTCTCGGTGGAGATGACACTGAAGCAGAGATTGAAATGACAGGAAGGAGGTTAGCTGTGTGGGACCAGGGAAGACCATTCCAAGCAGAGGGAGTGGCTAGTGCAAAGGACCTGAGGCTGGAGTAGCTGGAGCAGAGAAAGAGAGGGAGAGAGTGTAGCAGATGAGGTTGGAGAAGGGCAGGGGTGAGAGGTCAGGTATGGCTCTTTATATGTTACTTTAGGAGGTGGCTTTTATTCTGAGAAAGAAGGGAAGCCTGGTGGACAGGCAATTTGTAACTATTTCTTAAACGAATATGCTTGATGTCACCACTTTTGGCTTCGTACTTAAATACTAAGAGAAAAAGCTGTGGACCATCTAGGTAGGTGTGAAGGAGGAACTGAGAAAACAATTTGGAATTTAAGAACAGGCAAAAAGAAATGATGGAGGCAGGTCAGGCCTGGAAGGTGTGAAGGCTCATTCTAGTGAGGTGGTTATCTTATCTGGATCATTTTCTCCAGGAAAATGTACTTGGTATATACACCTCAGGTTACCCTCAAGGGGCTTAAAAGCCCTCTAAATCTGCTTTTGGGGCCAGGCTCTGGCACCACAGCACGGAGGAGACACTGTGGGGACAGCACATGTGAGCAGGTCAGGGAAGAACCTATAGGGAGGCAGAGGGAGGAGGGAGGTCAGACTCTGAGGGCTCTTCTTCCAGGACCACCTGGAAATTGAAAAAAGCACAGGCCTCCACGCCCCCACCCCTCTCCTGGGCATGTGGCTGGGTGGGCTGGAGGCCTTGGTGTGTAGTCCTAGAAGTTCTGGGGGTGGAGCTGTCTGTGACTCAGCCGAAGCCCCACAGCTCCGGGGCTTTGCTGACCGGGCGTTGCCGTGGGGCTGCTGTGTAATGTCAACGTGACCCGGCCTCCCTCCCTGCTTGCTCAAGGGTTGGAGCCTGTGAGATATGTTGGTGCTGCCGTGCTGTCTCTCGGGCTCTGTGTGGGTAGCAACTGTGCACGTGTGCATGTGTGCGAGGAGGTAGGGGCATGGGTGCCGGGGGAGGAATACAGTTTGGGGGAAACTGGGCAGATGTTGGGTCTTTTGTTCCTCACCATGCCCTAGGCTAGATGACTTGCAATTCTTCCCACGGCCCCATCTTCTCACCTCTGACTCTCATTTTACCTTCTGTTCCTGGTCTGCTCTTTCACCTCCCTGCTAAGCTGCTCTGTTACTCTGGAATCTCCAGGGCTCCCCATGCCAAACACAGAGACTCCTGTTGTGTCTCCCCTGCTGCTCCCTGGCCCCGCAGCCTGAGGCCCAGACCTGAGAGGTAAGGGTGAGGAAGAGCTGAGCGCTACAGGGCGGCCAGCTCTTAGCCTGCAAGACCTGGGCAGTGGGTCACTTAGCACTGCTGCTCCAGTTGCCCCTGGAGCGGATTCTCACACAGAGGGTCAGGCTGCCTGTTCTGGAGCACTCTCTCGGTTCAGAGGGCACTAATGTCCTCAGGATCTCAAGACTGACCAGGCAGTTCCTGACTGTTAGGCAGCCTACTGTGGTCAAAAGGCAGTCCATCAACACAAACTGAGCACCCACAGTGTATGTAACAGGAGAATATCTAGCTCGGGGGCTGGCTGGGAAGACAAAGCTACATAAAGCACATGAAAAGGAAAATACTAAGAGAGTAGACAATGAAGGGCGATGTGCCGTGAGGCAAAGACAGCAGGGGTTCAGAGAAGTGGAGATCCTGGGAAGCTAGGGTGGTGGAGGTGGGATTTAAGGTGTCACTACAAAGGATGAGCAGAAGTTTTACATGATTTTTTGTGGGGAAGAGGCCTGGTGAGAGAGAGGGATTGGAATTACTTGGAGCCAGGCCTCCAAGGAAAAGAACAACCAGCTGTGCTTGTGCAGGTAGGCTTGCTTCTCTTTTCCTGTGTGTGTGTGTGTGTGTGTGTGTGTGTGTGTGTGTGCGCGCACGTGCCTGTCCATCTCTGTTTCTTTTTTTTTTTTTTTTTTTTTTTTCCATCTCTGTTTCTTAAAAGTCCTTTATACTTTTTACATGAGAAATTGCTACCCAGAAGTCATCCTTCTTGAACCTAAATACAATGGGTATGGGGTCTGGAAGCCCTTCAAATTTCTTCCTGTTGCTCTCACCCAGAACTCTGTCTGCCTAACTCGAGAATCACACAAATTTAGTGAGTTAAGTGTAAATACTGTCCAGGTTGGTCCCTCTGCTCCTCACACCCAACGGAAGCTCTGTTCAAGTGGAATCCAACATGAAATCCTGATATGAACGGGACCAGCATGAGTGAGCTGCTCTGGCAAGAGCGGAGAGCCCAGGGAGGCAGGAGCCGCAGAGCTGATGGCCTTCAGTGTCTCCTGCTCTGGAAACTGCAGCTCTTTCCAGAGCATTCCAAGGCTGGAAGTAGGGGTCTGAGCAGGGTAAGGAGAAGATGGAGCCTCACTTGGAGCCCTGCCCATACCCTTTCTTGTCCTACCTGCAAGTTTCAATCCCTTCTTCCTGAGTCCAGAAACGCCATTTCCACTGTCCCTCTCAGAGCACTCGGTGGCTGATCTAGGAGTAGGGAGCTAGAGAGGGTGGTGCTGCTGGGGCTTCCTTAGGTCATGCTTGCAAAGCTGGGCTCCCTGGGGGCACTCAGAGAGTTGTTGACGGGCTGTGTGTTTCACTTTCCAGGTGACCATGCGGGATGAAGCATGGGGTTATTTTCACCAGGCCTCCCAGGATCATTAACCAACGGATGCCACAAATCTACACCTGAAACCAGCCGTGGGCAAAATGACAAGCTAGGGATGCGGTCTGAATGACTGGTTTAGCACTTGCCTCTTCTGTGCCTTCCAGAACCCGCACTGGGGCTCCCAGGATAACTGTGAGGTGTGCCGGAAAGGGCAGGGCGGAGCTGTTCCTGCAGCAGGTAAAGGCCCCCTCTTGCCCTCTCAGTTTCCATCACCCATCTCCCCACGGCCTGAGGAATACTCTGTCCCAGATCACAGTGTCTTGTAGTCTCCGTCCCCTTCCCGATTCCTGGTAGTTTCACTTCCTGGGAGGTGACGGCTCAACTGCTCTGTCAGTGCCAGAGGCGCATCCGGGTGTTTCTCCAGGGTCACCTCACAGGTTTGAGGCCTCAGAGCCCTCTCTGCTTTCCCTTCTCGCCCACTCCTGCCAGCACCAGCAGTCGACCTGCCATGCTTTCCCCTCCCATCTCCACTGACAGCGGCTCGGGAGGATCTTTGCTACCCGCTCCCAGCTGGCCTCCCTCCCGGACCCCAGCCCAGGTCCCCTGGCACACAGCTGCTAGAAAAAGCTCCTCAGACACGCCACTGGCAACACTGCTCCCAGCTATAGAGCCCTCTCCAGCCTCCTATCACCTATAGAAGGAGACCCTTAACTTGGCATTCCGAATCATCCTAAGAGAGTGTGCTTTCTCTTCCACCCCGCTCCCCTGGCCTCTGCCTGTGTTCTGGCCATGTGGCCCCCTAGTCGGCTCCCAAGCTCTCCCCGACTCTCCCAAGTTCTGGCTCTATCTTCTTCTGCATTGTAAAGCTCCCCTCTGGGTCCCATTTACCCTGTCTTTTGGGCCAGCCCCACTCTCAGGGACCTCCCTAGACCACACAGTCAAGATGCACCTTGCATATCCCTGTGTACCCAGCACACTACTCGATAGTGTACGTACAAAGCTCTCGGACCACGTCTAGCCCTCACTTATAGGATGGGGTCTCAGAGGCAGGGAGTCCTTGTGTTTTACTTTATTCTTAGGAGGTAAAGCGAGAATTATTATTGTTATTATTTACAATATTTAACCTTCTCAAAGAAAACATTAAATATTGCCATGACTTAATAATATTATACTGTGGCATTCGTTAAACCATTGACTTGGGGACAAAACTAAGGACATGTGTTCTCAAGCTATTCAAGACTCAATAGTGATGATTAACTTTGGACACCACAGAGCAAACCATTAGTAGTGTAGTCTACAAGATCCCTGCATGCTGAAGGAATGAGAAAAGTTACCATCAGCCACTTGATATCCTTAAGAAATGTCAAAACAAGACAGTATTGTTCTCGTGAATCAGCGGGCTGAACTTCTGACTAAAGCGAAAAATCAGTGATCCTCAGCCTTCAGCTACTTTTCAGTTCCAAACAGAAAGATATATATTTTTTTGCTTGAGAAAACCAAGCTGTATTACAGAGGTTCTGTCTAAGTACTGCTGCCAGGCTGAACAAGGAACACATGAGAAAGTGGTGAGCGAGTGTCCCCACACAGTGATATTATGTTGCTGAGACCTTTGAGGAATCTGGCTTGGGTCTGATTTTTTTGGATGCAAAAATTCACTCAAAATGAGTAAAACAAAAAACAACAAACAAAAAACAAAACAAAACAAAACAGGGGGAATGGGTGGGTAGGATGCTTTCATATAACTTAGGGGAAAGGAGTCACCACATGGGCTGAATTGTTGGTAAACCAGTCAGATGGTCTAGCAGTATATGCTGCGTTGGTGTTTTCAAGTTGTGGAACTGGATATTTTAAAAAAACATTTTATTCTGAAATAATTTCAAATATACAGAAAAGATGCAAGTATAGTAACCCCATATCTGTGCTCACTATTTACATGCACACACAATTTTTTTCCCTGAACCATCTGAGAGTATGTAGCAGGTGTCGTGCCTCTTTTATGCCTTAATATTGCTGTTGTAGATTTCCTAAGAACAAAATATTTTCTTACAAAACCACAGTACAGTTATCAAATACAGGAAATTTAACATTGATTTTAATCTACAATATTTCAATATTGTCAGTTCTTCTAGAAATTTCCTGTACGGCTTTTCATCCCTTCTAGCACAGGACCTGGTCCAGGGTAGCACACCACATTTAATTATTATAGAATTCTTGTCTTTTTCTTTTTTAATTTTTAATTTTTTAAATTTATTATTTATGATAGTCACAGAGAGAGAGAGAGACAGAGAGAGAGAGAGAGGGGCAGAGACACAGGCAGAGGGAGAAGCAGGCTCCATGCACCAGGAGCCCGACGTGGGACCTGATCCCGGGTCTCCAGGATCGCGCCCTGGGCCAAAGGCAGGCACCAAACCGCTGTGCCACCCAGGGATCCCTCTTGTCTTTTTCATACCTCTTTTTATGGGCCAAGGCGAGGAATACAAAAATAGGTAGTCTTTTACATTTATTCTTCCCTCAGAGGCTTTACACATGGATTTTTACGTGTGAAAGGCACTCAATATATGATTATTGGTTTGTATTTCTTGAGGAAAAATTCAAACTAATAGGAGGAAGACTGTGGTAATACACTTTTACTCTAGATGAACTTGGGAGAAATTCTGAAAGAAGTAAAAAATAGTCAGGGAACAGTTATCAAGATTAGGAAGGAGTAAGTCCACTGATGAGTTCCAGGATGTAATAACCTTTCCCATTTTTGGTGGAGAGGGTCCTAGAGAGATCTGGTGAGTATTATACTCCACCAAATATTTACTGAGCACTTGCTGGATGCTCTGTGTGTCCTTCTAAGGGAAACACACAGTAGGAAAAAGGAATGAATCACTAATGGCAGAATTACATACCCAGGAACTCTGACAGGGTGGGAAAGGGGTGAGGAGAGGGCAGCTTACACATCACTACCAGATCAAACTGTGTCTTCCCACTGAGAGGCAAAGCTGGTCCTGATCAAATGTGCTCTGGAGCAGCATCACAAAGAGATTATTTAAAAACCAGCTTCTCCCATATATGCCACTACAACAGAAGACTCTGGTACAAGGAAGTTCATATTCCAAGGGAAGCCCCCAAGATCCCCAACCACTGGGATGAGGAGCCCAGAGTTTGTTACAAACCCTATATGGCTATTCCCTTTCCCATTCTGCTATCAAGGTAAACTTCTTTGTTTACAGAGGCCTGTGATCTCTTGCCTCCAAATGGTGTTCTTGCTTCTCCTTGGGATGGCTGACCCAGAGATCTTTTGTGACAACCCTAGTGAAGGGAATCCAAGTCCACCAGGGCAGTCACCCTCCCAGCTGGCCACTTGTCCAGAGGTGTGACCTTGCTTCTACTCCAAGTTAACTTGACTCACACGCATCCGTTTTTATCACAGGCAAAAATTAATAGAAGTACAAAATGATGGAGCTTTGATTCCCAGGTTATGTAACCACACAGATAATCAGGACTTAGCCTTATTTAAAAAGAATGGCAAAAAAAAAAAAAAAAAGACAATGTAACTAGTAAAAAGCACTGCCTATTAGATTTCTGTCTTTGAAGACAATTTTTCTCCATGATGTCTTAGAGCAGGGGTCAGCAAATCTGGGCAGCAGCCTATTTCTGTAAGTAAAGTTTTACTGGAACACAGTCATGCCCACACGTTTATCTGTTGTTTAGGACTGCTTTCCCATCAAAACAGCAGAGTTGAGACAGAAACCAAATGGCCACCAAAGGCTAAAATATCCACTCTCTGGCTACTTACGGAAAAAGTGTGCCAACTTCTGTCTGGGAGCAGTAAGCTGCTGCAAAAGGGTAAGAATGAGGTACCTGTTGATCGGCAGGTGTTTTCTTGTGACATTGCAGTCACTACCGTTCCTGTGGCTGCATCTCTGACAGCTTGCTCCTCACTCTGCAGGAGGGTAAGGACACATCTCCAGAGAGCAAGTGTATCCTGCAATCCTAAGACCAAAAGGGATTCAAATGACCTATGGTTCAATTTATAAGCAGGTACAAATAGTGCTTTAAATCCATGGTGGAAGACAGCAGTATTTAATGAGCAACAGCCATTCTTTTCTTCCTGGGTATTTCAAGAAAGGAAGACTTGGCAGTCGGATAAACAGGGAAGAGACAGGGCCCTAAGGAGGCAGTTTGGAAATGTCTGTCTTTTTGAGGAGGAAGGCTTCTGGAGGCAAGCAGCCCAAGGCAAGGCCCCCCAGAAGGTGCGGCACGGCTGACTAAGGCCCTGGCCCCAGCTGTCCACAATGACTCATGATTCTCAGGAATGAAATTTTATGCATCAAGAATGCTTTGGGGAAACTAGCCCAGTGTTGATTTGAGTGACTGCTGGAGCTTATAAATTCTGAAAGCAAAGTTTCAATCAAGATTATACTTTGGGGGGACCCTGAGTGGCTCAGTGGTTGAGCATCTGCCTTCAGCTCAGGGGGTGATCCTGGAGTCCCAGGATCGAGTCCCACATCCGGCTCCCTGTGGGGAGCCTGCTTCTCCCTCTTCTTATGTTTCTGCCTCTCTCTCTATGTCTCTCATGAATAAATAAATAAAATCTTAAAAAAAAAAAAGATTATACTTTGAGGTGGTGGTGGTAAGAACTGAAAAGGGCAGGGAATCATCCATGATAGCCTGGGACGAGTCTGTGTGGGGCCTGCTATCTGACCACCAGAGTTCCTTGGGCAGGAACTCTGTGTGGTCCCTGTGCCAGGTGCTGCTATGGACAATGGGAGAGGAAAAGACAGTATTTGTTCCTGAGCAATAGCAAGGAACACCAAGGACACAAGACAAGGAGAGGTCAGGGATGGAAACGTGTGGCTGTGCCTCATGGAAAGGGTATGTGCTGTCCAGGGGGTGGGCCCAGGCTTGGGCAGAGTCACAGTGGGTAAGCCACAGGAAACCATCACTCCATCATCCCTAACCTTTCGATGGGGTACCTACCCTGTCCTACGAAGTCTCCTTAGACTACCCAACTACGCTCTCTCTCATCTGCCTGCAGAGAACCTGGTAGCAGAGTTTACAGGGCGTTAGTCATACCAAGAACAGCAACGTTCTCTCTGGGGTTTTGTTCTCTCTTTTCTGTTTTAAATCTGGCTTTAAATTTTTTTTTTTTTGGCTTTAAATTTTATGCAGTCTTTCAGAATCTATCCATTCTAATTGTTCTTTAGGGTTTAATATTTTCCTTTCTTAATATTTGCTTCTTTAAAGCTTGGTCATTTATCCCCACTGAGATCTTCAATCTTCTTTCTTTAGTCCATTTCAATTTTTCTTTTTCCTTAAATGACTGCTCTGTCCTTAACTTGTCCCCATGCACTTTCATGTCTGTTGTCTCTCAGTTCTGTACCTATTTGTCACGCTCTTATAGCCATCACCACCACCGGCCTTCTTCCTCATTACCTATAATGTTATAACCGGTTCCAGAAATTAATTATGAACCATGGCTTTTAACTAGTACATTTCACTCAGCATTCTAGGTTATTCTACATACATTTTGCCTGATATGAGCTAGCATTACAGTATCCAGAGTCACCCAGAAAATGCTGTAAATGATATACTAATTGGAGAAGCTTCATCAAAACTTTTTTTTTTCTTATTCCTCTGGGTCTGATGATTAAATCACCATCAATGGGGCAGCCCAGGTGGCTCAGCGGTTTAGCGCCGCCTTCGGCCCAGGGCCTGATCCTGGAGACCTGGGATCAAGTCCCATGTCGGGCTCCCTGCGTGGAGCCTGCTTCTCCCTCTGCCTATTTCTCTGACTCTCTCTCTCTCCTTTCTGTGTATTCTCATGAATAAATAAATAAAATCTTAAAAAAAAAAATCACCACCAATGAAGGCCCCTTCCAGTCCTCCTTTGGGTCTAAGAAAAATGCCTGGAAGTCACTTAGAAGAAAGAATTAAAAGGATTATCAAAGACAACTTTGTTTCCCAGGGAGATCCAGGGATGAGACATTTCACTGGTCTGAACTGTGCTGGCTTAAAATCTGAATCTCACCATCTAAAAAAACAATTATTTCCTTTCTCCACAACTACACTGACAGCTCCATGGATGCTGGGACTGTGGCTCGTTCTTATTCTTTGAATCTTCCATTCACATTAACCTCTATGGAGTCCTGCTGAGTTACTTCCTAAACACTCCTTGAGCATGTCCTTTCTTCCTCCTCAATGCCCTGGCTTCACCCTGACCATTCCTTTCTCACCAAGATCACTGCATCAGGCTTCCTGGAAGAGATGACAGTTAGGCTGAGTCTTGAAAGACAAACAGAAGTCATTCAAGCAGCAGTTTGTCTCAAGGACTGTTCCCTGCCAATGATGTATGGAGCCTGTGTTGGGGAATGTGGCCGATGAGCAGGGAGGGCTGAGCAGGGTATTTAGATTTTAAATCTAAAATCTAGATTTAGATTTGGAAGGGTATTTAGATTTTATCTTGAAGGCAATGGGAACCCACTCAACGGCTTTAAGAAGTGGAGTGAAATGATCAGTTCTGTATTTTGGAAAGACCACACAAGCTTTTGGAAGCATAAGGAGAATGGCTTTGGGGGCAAGGCTGAAAGAAAGAGGCTGGTTAAGAGGCTCTTGGTGAAACATGAGGAGTTAGGAGGGTGGGGGGAACACATGTGAAAGATGCAAAAGTATGGTGCACATGGGTCAGTTTCATCTTCCCTTCTTTTCTACTCTGGAGTATCTATTCACACTTTTAACTCATTTGGTGCAACGGGCTTCCCCTAGCCCAGAGCACTTACCAAGAACGGGATGGGGGCTGGTAAGCAAGAACGGTGTGGTGCTGGTGAGGGCTTCGGCAGCAGCCAGCCTGGACTCTGTGGGAAGGTGTTCTCCACAGGATGAGACGACCAACTGAACCCACTGCTTCAGTGTGGGGGCCACTGAGTCCCTGGTCTGAAAGCACAGAGTGTATGACAGTTGAGCAGACGCAATTAAGGGCTGACATGGAACTAGGTACGAGCCACCTATACCACATAGGATCTGCAAATTAGCTCTTACTGCAGGGAAGAAAGGTTTTTGTAGTTGCTTTCCCAACCCAACTAGGGAGAAATAAACAAGGCCCAGGGAAGAAAATGTGACTTGTCTTTCAGTAATACTGAGTCACTAAAACTAGTAAGCAAGTTTCCTGGAGTCTTTTTTTTTTTTCAAAAAAAAAAAAAAGGGTACCATAACATTGGTGTATTTGATAGCTTCAGTAAAGACAAGCCTTTTGGGAAAAGACCACGGCAGCAAATAATACCATTTTCTTCAATAACCTGATGCTCCTTCCTTTTTTTTTCTTTTTTTAAAGATCTATTCATTTTATTGGAGAGAGAGAGAGAGAGAGTGACAGAGATAGTGAGAGAGAGCATGAGCAGAGAGGAGAGGGAGAAGCAGGCTTTCTGCTGAGCAGGGAGTCCCATACAGGGCTTGATCCCGGGACCCTGAGATCATGACCCAAGCCAAAGGCAGATGCCTAACTGACTGAGCCACCCAGGCATATCCCCCCCACCTCCACCCCTCGTCCCCTACCCCAGGTTCCTTCTATCTTAAGGAACAGAACCTTAGATTTTTGGCTGGGTGCGTAGGCACTCAGCTAAAGACTACATTTCCCAAACGCCCTGGCACTTGAGAGTAATATGTAATTAGGTTCTAATTAATGGTGTATTATTTTTAGGTCAAGCCTTAGGAAACACATGTGACCTTTCCTTCCTGGGTTTCTCTTCTCCTGCTACCTGAACAAGGACAAGATGGTGGAAGCTGGAGCCACCATCTGGGGCCATAAGATGGAAGCCATGTTGAGAATGGCAGGACAAGAAGGTACAAGAGCCTGGGGGCCCAATATTGTCAAGCCACTCTATCTGCTTTGACTGCTGTGATCTAGTTTAAGCCACTGTATTTAAGTGTTTCTGCTGTAACATTTAAAGCAGTATCCTAACATTATTGTTTAAACAAAGCTCTATTTTTTTTAAAGTAACAGCTTTTTAAAAATTGAGATACAATTCACATGATACAATTCTCCTATTTAAAGTATATAGTTGAGTTTTTAGTATACTCATAGGTTTGTACACTCACTACCAGTCAATTTTAGAACATTTTCATCACCAAAAAGAGAAATCCTGTACTCTTTAGTTACCAAAACCCTCTCTGCCCCATCTTGTAAATTCCCCACTCACAGCCTTAAACCATTAATCTACTTTCTATCTCTATGGGTTTGCCTATTCTGGACATTCCATATAAAGTGAACCATACAATATGTGGTCTTTTGTGACTGTCTTCTTTTCTTTAGAATGTTTTTAAAGTTCATCGACGTTATAGATATGTCAGCACTTCATTACTTTTTTGTGACTGAATAACATTTTATTGAATGGACATACCACATTTTGTTCACCCATTCATCAGTTGATGGACATTGGGATTGTCTCCATCTTTTAAACCCTGGTTTTCTATATATTCTAGAAATGGGATTATTATTCAAAATATACTTTACTTCCCCTATTAAAGAAGCCTCTTGGGATCCCTGGGTGGCTCAGTGGTTTGGTGCCTGCCTTCGGCTCAGGGCGTGATCCTGGAGTTCTGAGATCGAGTCCCGCATCAGGCTCCCGTCATGGAGCCTGCTTCTCCCTCTGCCTGTATCTCTGTCTCTGTCTCTCTCTGTGTCTTTCATGAATAAATAAATAAAATCTTAAAAAAAAAAAAAAGAAGTCTCTTTAACTGTTCAAAATAACTGTTAATGGGCCTCTGTGGAACTAAACTGATGAGCATCTTAGACCTTGAGGAAGAGGCTGACTCCTAATGTACAAAAAAACCCAGATCTCTCTGGGAACTTCCTTCATGTGTTTTTCTATGGTTTTGTTAATTTTTCTCTCCCTGGAAATCTCCCAATTTTATCAAATGTTTCATTCGAGTATCAAGTACTGCCTTTAAGAAGCACATGACTACTGGTTAGTAGTAGATGAAAACGTAGACGCCTGTAGATGAGAACGATGTCTTTTGGCAGATGGGACAGGCTGCCCTGTGACTATTTGCTTAGAATTTTTTTCCCTCTGGGCTGTAGTTTTTTCCAGCAAATCCTCTCCCTTCCTACAAACCTCTCCCCTTTAAACCCCCAATACATACCACTGACTTTTTTTTTTGCTCTTTGTTTCTCCTAGTGACCAGCAAGCTTTGGCCTCCTGGCATGTCTCTGAATGACCCAAGGAAACCATGGATCTGTTTAGTTCTCACCCTTTGTCCCCTCTGCCCAGTCCCTGCTCTCTGAACTCAACGACCTCCTTTGTGAAGTCTTCTCCTTAGCATGCCTACACTCCCTTCCTCCTCTGGATTTCTTGGGCCTCTTTCCTAGTCATGATCTAAAGCTCCTTCTCACTCAGGACACTGTCCCTCTATCCCTGCCCATCTGATCTCCTGCACCTCTGGCTATGCCACTTTACCATAAGGAACTGGAATCTGCGATGTTATGCTGCCACTATGATAGTATGGTCACATGTAACCAGGAGCTTCAGGTAATTTTACTGTAGTATCGACTGCCTTCTACTTTTAATAATTCTCTGATGGCAGCTTTCTCATATGCCCCTAAGTATACATGTAGTTGTCTCAGGGCATCTTCCTAGGAAGCTGTTTTGGTTACTCTCGTTCCACCTCTCCCCTAAAGGACATGTGAGAGAGATAAAGCACATCTGGGCCTCCATCCAAAGTCAGCTAGGCCATGTTCTGGGGAAATAGTTAACCCTTAGGGATGTATTTTCATACTTAGTTGGCCAGGATGCAATCCTAGTGACTTGCTCACTTGTTCTTTAAAAAAAGGGTCTAGGGGTACCTGGGTGGCTCAGTCCGTTAAGCAGCTGCCTTCTGCTCAGATCATGAACCTGCAGTCCTGGGATTGGGCCCCGCGTTGGGCTCCCTCCTCAGTGAGGGAGACTGTTTCTCCCTCTGCCCCTCTCCCAACTTGTGCTCTCTTACTCACTCTCTCTCTCTAATAAATAACTAAAATCTTTAAATAGGAAAAAAAAAAGGGTTTGGGCATGTGTGTGAATGTGTGAGTGTGGGTGTGGATGTGTTGTAGGAGAGGAGGTTGTGTTACCCTCATGGATTCAAATCAAGTATGCCCAGGACAAGAAAAAAGAAATGCTGACTCAGAAAATTTTACATAAGTTATACCCAAAGTGAAAAACCAAAAAGAATAACATTTTTGTATAGGCTGCGCATACATGCCTCAGTGATTCTGCTTGCTGAGACAGTTCACCTTTGTCGACACCTTCCCAGTAAAGAAGGGTGCAAAAACCCAGACCCTAGGCCAGAGGCCAAATCAGCCTTACCTCCTCACACATCTGTAGGTGGTGGGCAATCACTCTGGAGGCAAGTCTCAGAGCTACACTTTGAACTTCAGACCTAGACAAAGTAAGCCAAAACACACAAAAAATAAACCCAAATATACTTTACATATGGATGGGTTTTTGCAGATAGTCTGTAATCCATTCCATTGTGAAAGGTGGAAATGCTCACCTCATGGCCATACAAATGCCTCCAGAGGTTATTACCATTTGGTTATTAATGTGAAACTCTGACATCATTCTACGGCTTGAGCTTAGAACATGCTCATGAGATTCAGAAGGAAACCCAGAACCCAAGCCCTTAGGGGAGGACTGTGCTCAAGTTCATTATGTAAGTGACTGCTGGGATGGAGCAAGTGTCACACTGAGGTTGCACATGGAATACAGGGGCAAACCTTTCACTGGAAGCAATATCCATTGTCCAGATCAGGAACTCCTTTGGGGTGAGGTGGATACAGCGCTGCATGTGGGAAAGCCACTCACTGGGGTCCATGCAATGGAGAATTTTCAATATCTGAGTGTTAAAAAAAAAAAATTATTCAGGAAAAAGTCTCCAAAGCCAAATAATCATCACTTATACCAATAAGAGGGTCTATCTTTCAAAAAGCCTCACGGACTTCTTATTTCTCCCTTACTATTTTTGGGAGACCAAGACAGGGTAGAGCAGTGACACACCCAAGGGACCTAGGTGACCTGAGATCAGAGTCTAGATGCCCTGATTCCTAGGTCAGTGCCCTTTCCTTTCCTTTCTAGGTGGCCATCTGTCCCCAAATAGCCACACTGACAAAGACTGCCCTCTGCCACAGTCTACAGCCAATTTTCAATGCTGCATTTCTTACAGCACTAGTGGCTTCCTCTCAATCTCTGTCTTGGCTTACTGTCATCATCATTATCATCATTATCACTTTTTTAGTGCCCTTCCATGCATGAGGCCATGAAAAACACTATATGAAGAGCATTCTTGCCCACTGGATGCTGTACCTTCTTCCTATTGCTCTTGGAGAAGCCCAACCCAATCCTGTCTAGGTGATCTTGTTATGGTGAAGGGGACAGTCAGTACGCAAGAGACTTTACCTTGCAGAAGCATTCCGGGTGATTTTCCTTCACAGCCAACATCAAGAATGTCTCCCCCATATTCCGCTGCAAAGGTGGCAGCCCCTTCTCTCCTAATCCCAAGGCTGCTGTTGAGAACCTTTCCAGCAGGGCTTCTAATGTCAGCAGGCGCACTTCAGGGAAGGAAGACTCCAACAGCTGAGAGAAGGATATGGGAATGTTCCCTGCCTGCTCTCCAGCCTGGGCCGCCACTGCCGCTGTGGTGATGGCTAGTTTAGTGAGACTCTGGAGGTACTGGGGCAGGCCTGGCACCGTGAAGGTATAGGTGAATCCCGTTATCAGCTCTGATCCTGAGATGATCCTTCTGACATCCTCCCAGAAGCCAAGACACTCCACAGCTAAAAAAAAAAAAAAAAAAAAACAAAACCAAAAAGGAAAGGAAAAGAGGTAATCACTTTATTTAAAGTTCCACAAAAGGACAATGGAGAATGCAAGGCTCTGAGTACACGGGGTGGACTACCAGGCGCCATTCTTGGATAGATTTCACAGGAATGATGTAGTAAGTGACTAGCCCATCTATGTTCAGAAGTCTGAAGACATGAGCCACAAGTCTGAACCTAAGTGGGCTAGTCACTTATTACCTTTGCTCAGAAGCAATTTCTGTTTGGGTAATTCATAATGTCTCCCCCAGAGGGACAAAAGGCTCCTGGATCAGAGAATGTGCTCCTGGCACCCCTTCCCAACATTCAGTATTATGGACTCAGGGACCTCCTGAATCACTAAGCCTCAGAGTTGAGCAGGATAAAAGCACATCTAGTTCAAACTTCCTTTAGGGGCTCAGATTCCTCTGTAGCACCTTTCCTCGGAGGCTCCTGATCTACTCCTACAGTGACTCAGAGCTCATAAGACAGACTATTCCACTGTTAGTAGATCCAAGTGTCACTGAGTTCTTTTGAGACTTTCTACTCACTGGCCTAATTTGGCATTTTGAGGTTCTCCGTGAGCCCTTCAGGCATCAGAGCCCCTGTCTTCCCCAGAGGAGACACCCCTACTTCCTTCAACTACTCCCCATATGGTGGGGTTCGTCTTCTCTCACTCTTCTAGCTGCCCTCCTTTGGACGTGCTCTACCTCTCTCAAGGTCTGACGCCATAGAATGGACATGACTCTCCCATGTGGTATGACCACAGGACGATGACTTTCCCTGTTCTGACACTAGGTTACAGCAGTTGCATCACACTGTTGACTCATGGACCTTAAAGTCAACTAAAACCACAGCCTTTCTTTTTTTACATGGTCTACTGAAGGTGGTGAGTCATCTTTCTCCCACCTTGTACTCAGTGCTTAGATTGGGACCTGTTTTTTTTTGTTTGTTTGTTTGTTTTAAGCCCAAGTAGAACCACTGGTATAGTTTATCTCTTAAGTTTTATGGTCTCCCTTTTAGGTTGCCAGGATCTTTTTGTATTTTTACTTCTGATCAAAAAACACTTATTGCCTACTTACTGCGTGAAGGGCACTAAGTAAAATAAGAACACTGCCCTTGAGGAGTTTATAGTCTAGTTTGAGAGTGAGAAAGGAATGACCAGGTAATTCCAATACTGTGGTGTAAATGATAATCTGAGTCTTCAAGGGGAAGGGAAGGGAGAATGTGTTGGAGCCACCAAAGGCAGAGCAAAGGGCCATAGGAATGAACCAGAATGGACGGTGTGGGGAACTACAGGCAGTCTGATATCATTACAGCATGGAGTTCGAGGTGGGGAATAGTAGGAGACGAGTCCAGAGAAGTATGGTGGCCAGGACATTCAGAACCTCCTAGGCCATGTGAAGGAGCCTGGGCATTCTTCTGGAGGCTAGGGAATGCCACTGATGGATTACTACAAGCAACAAAGTCAGGAGTAGTCTAGGGGAGAAATGATGAGGCTCTGAAGTAAGGAAGGGATAGGGAGAAGATGGATTTGAGAAAGTAGTGAGGGAGTAAAACAGGTGACACTGGCAACTGACTGGGGGAGGGGTCTTGGGTATGTCCCCAAACCTAGATGCTCCACAGAACACATCCATCGTCCAACAGAGGTTGTGTAAACCTCAGTGTGACAAGCATGCCATAAATGCCTGCAATCAAATAATTACTGAAACTGTGAACTGGGCCAGCGTGGAGGACAGAGGACATCAGTGAGCATCAGAGGCAGCTCCCTGCCCACCCCCGCTGTTCCCCTGACCTGCCCACTCCAAACTCTTACCGACTCACTATCAGTTCTAAATCCTCCTACCTTGATCATTCTGTGCCTAGAATTTCATCTGCAAGAACATCAGGATAGACTTCATCAAAGGTCTTGCTGAAATTTAAGTATCTCATAACTTGGTGAACACTACTGACTTCTAGAAAAAACTATCATATACGTAATAGAAATGTGAAAGATTATGGTAATAAAAACACTTACTTGAAATTGCAAAATCTTATAAACTTGCAATAATCCAGGATTTAAAAATATGGACTATTCACATTACACATCAAATTGTTACAAAAAGAAGTTTGCCTCAAAAGGCTAAGTAGGGGCTCAAGCTCTAATATGACTGGGTCCCATGGAAGACACTATCCACCATCTGCCAACTGTGGTTACAGACATACCTCTGCTCTTAATTCAGAGTCAGTTCAAGTATGAGGACACTCATCTTTACAAAGCAGCAGGGAAGCCCCAGGCAGTTGGGATCCTCAACTTGTGTCACCAACTTGATGCTTTTATTTTCGGTGCCTAAAAACCCATCTGACTACAATTTAGTAATGAGGCCCGTGCACCACGTGGTCTTCAGGTACCACTTCCCTCCCCTTCCCACCCACCGCTGCCTCAGGACAACACTGCCTTAAAAAGGAATTTCATTTGTTTGGCAAGGAGTCAGAAACATGGCTCAGAGATCTGCTCTTTAGAATGTAATTAAAAACAGGAAGACTGTCTAGGCCATTCTGGATAATTTTCAGAGGAACCTGTTATCTGAAAGAGATTTCAGGCAGAGGGCATTGTTCACTGGACTCAAGAGCCAGGTACCCAGACACATTTGCCTCCTCTAGGGCCTCGAGGAAGGATGATATTATCATGAACCCAGGGAATGAAGGCACTCCCCTCAAAGAAAAGGAAGATGGAGTCAGGCTTAGGAAGGGCTCCTATGGAAATTCTTAGCCTACCTTGCCTTTGGAATTCAGTACAATTCCATAAGCATTTACTGAGCATATATAAGGTACTCTCGGAGAGAGATTCAGAGTTGAGAAAGAAAAATTACTTGCTATCAAAAAGCTTTACAGCTAACAAGAGGACAAAGACAACTACCAAAAGTGCCAAATGCTTAGTGCCCTAAAATTGTTAGTGAGGAAAGCTATATTTATGTGCCGGGCACTATAGAATGTTATATGTCCATTATTTAATGTTAGGAATAATAACTACTTTTAGAACTGACACTTGAGTACTATTCTAAGCACCTCAACAAGAGTTAATGCATTTAATTAAAGCCGTTGGTGCTAGTACTATTTCCATTTTACAGATGAGGAAACAGGTTAAGTTACTTGCCCAAGGTTGCAGGGAATGGGAGATAAAGAGAATACATAAGCCATTAAGAAGGACCAAAATAAATGTGACAGGCACTTATTTTCTACAGGGAAAAGACAAAATAAAAGCTTTCAGTAGGGAATAAAATTGAAGATGGGCCCTGCAGGCTTCCCAGAGGTGGCTGACTAGTGGAGCAAAGGGCAAATGCTCCAGGGGAAGTTAAGAGACAAAGAGTGACCTGTGAATTCATTTGCTGAATTAACGTATCAGCAGAGGAGTAGTTAGGTCAGAGCTATAAGCTAGGAAATTATCAAATAACATTCATTTAGACATTTTTTCCTAACTGCTGCTTAAGGAAAAAAAACCAAAAAGCACCTTTTTGTGCACTGAGACCCAAAGAGATGACCTAAGCAGAGTTTCTCAAACTGGAGTGTACCTAGAATCACCTGGAGGGCTTGCTAACCCACAGACTGCTGCCTCACCCTCAAAGTGTCTGATTCAGGAGATCTGGGGAAGAGGCTGAGTTTGCATTTCTAATAAGCTCCCAGGTGATGCTGCTGCTGCCACCGCCGGGTCAGATGCTTTAAAACCACCACCCTCAAGTGATGCTACATAACTAGAGCTTATTAAAACCACACGGACCTGAATCCCACGCCTGCATATTTGGAGTCAGGTGGCTTGAGGTGGGCACAGACACCTGTAGTCTTTTTTTTTTTTTTTTAATTCATTCATTCATTCAGAGAGAGAGAGAGAGAGACTGAGAGGCAGAGACACAGGCAGAGGGAGAAGCGGGCTCCATGCAGGGAGCCCGACGCGGGACTCGATCCTAGGTCTCCAGGATCAGACCCCGGGCTGCAGGCGGCGCTAAACCGCTGCGCCAAACCGCTGCGCCAAACCGCTGCGCCAAACCGCTGCGCCACCGGGGGTGCCCAGACACCTGTAGTCTTAAGAAGCCCACAGCTAATTCTGCTACGTACCCCAGCTGAAAACCTTGCTCCTAAGACACGACTTTCACAGGGGTCCGTAGGGTTAATGGGTGGGGAAGTAGGGGTCTGCAGTCCCCAGCAGAGCACACTTGATTCCAGCCTGGTACTTCACCTCTTTTCTCTTACAAATAGACATCAAAGGAGGGAAAACCACCAAGAATTCAAAAGAATGAATAAGCCCTAGAATAAAGGCCTCTGGCAGGTCGGCCTCAACTGTGGCTCAGAGGGTCCAGGTTCTGTTCTCAGTCTAGGATGTAGCCATGAGACATCAGAAAGACCAGGACTCTATTCTTACGGAGTTCCCACAAATGTGGGGACCACAGAGCCCCTCTCCCCCTGTGCCTTCCTTGTGCCTCCAGGGGCTCTTGAGGCTGGAGTTAGAGGTAACAAATACTTTCACATAAGCAGCTCTAGTGACTAGAGCTTTAGAAAAACAATGGTAGGGGACCCTTGACCGCATGTCTGGGGCAAGCCTGGTTTTAAAGCACCAGGTGATTCTAGTGTGATTCCCCTGGGCTTGACAGCTACTGCTTTACTGGATCTGCACCCCACAGCTGATAGACAGTTGGCCAAATGGTTCTCACAACCAAGACTTCCTCCTGGCTGAGCACTGCCCTACCAAATGCATTTCAAAGTCTAGATCAACCTGGGGAAATTTATTTCCATTTCCGGCAGTGACAGCATGCAAAAAACTGAAGTTGGTTCTTGGATGGGATTCCTCAGTGTGAGGTTTAGCACTTCTCTTCTCTGGAAGATAACATTTCTGTTTGCAATTTCAATTGTGATTGCTTTGGGTTTTTCTTCTTTCTGATCTTTCTTGGAAAGCCAAGTGTTCCAATGAAAGAATCGAGTCCCTCCTTTAGTGGCCCCATCTTACTTTTCATAAATTAGACAAATTTTATAAATTTATTAATTAGGAGTTTCTTCTAGTCCTCCTTGTTTGGAAAGTCTTTTGACTTTCTCACCAGTGCAGTCATTTTAGTCACTCAAGAATGTATGGCTGATTTTATTTTATTTTTTTTAAACTTTTTTTATTTATTTATGATAGTCACAGAGAGAGAGAGAGAGAGAGAGAGAGAGAGAGAGAGAGGAGGCAGAGACATAGGCAGAGGGAGAAGCAGGCTCCATGCACCGGGAGCCCGACGTGGGATTCGATCCCGGGCCTCCAGGATCGCGCCCTGGGCCAAAGGCAGGTGCTAAACCGCCGCGCCACCCAGGGATCCCAATGTATGGCTGATTTTAAACCTTATATTTTATTTTGTTTTTGAAATTAACTTTTTGTTTCTTTAGAGCAGGCATGTTTTTAGCCTTCAAAGGAATGGCTAACTGGCTGGCTTCACTTGGAAGGGCAATACCTCCTGCTGTGCTAAGTCCTGGTTCAACAAAGAAATAGTTCCCAAGTTTGGAATCCAAAGATCAAGAAAATGTCAAAAACACTGTGACAGACTGGTACACATTGCCAACTTTTTATCTTGTCCAGGAACTATGTTAAAAACCCATCATCTTTATTATTTCATGAAAGAAGGGCCATCTCAACAGCAAAACCGGTAGTAAATCCAGTGTCATCATAAAAGGGCAATTCTTTTTTTTTTTAAGATTTTATTTATTTATTCATGAGAGACATAGAGAGAGAGAGGCAGAGACATGGGCAGACGGATAAGCAGGCTCCCTGCAGTGGGACTCGATTCCAGGACCCTGGAATCACAACCAGAGCCAGCAGACGCTCAACCATTGAGCTACCCAGTGCCCCAAAAGGGCAATTCTTTAAAGACATCTGGCTTTAAGAAAAATTTCCCATAGTATCGTTTGGTTATAGCTTGATTGTGAAAGTGTCACCAGGGACCAGCATAAGGGAACTGCATTTTTGGGGAAGCTGGTAACAGTTTCCTGAGTGTGATCTGTTTGGACAGCATGACTACCCTGAACAGAGGTCTCCTACGGAGGAACCACAGGGACTCAGCCGAGTCCCTCGGGGCAGCGAGCAGAATGTCTGTGTGAAGGAGCACAGTGGTCCATTCACACAATTCCCTCTGGTAATCTCACTTGTGTTATTCTAGCATCCTTGGTTCTTTGGCAAGTTGCAGATTTCAGTGTTATGTCTGCTGCCTGAACAGTGATTGCTAAATTAACTGAATTTCAAAGTTGCCACTCCCTAACCAACCAAGGTAGGGTGCTAACATCAACGAGGCTGCTGAAAGAGGATTTAAAAGCAGCACATATTCTGAGCAGGGACAGCATTCTTTGTCAAAAATTCTGTTCTATCATTTAGGGAAGTGTATCTTTGCCCCAGAGGAGAGCATATCCTCAAAAGGCAGGCCTGTGGGTCATTTATCTTTGATTTTCTGAGCTACTCATGCAGATTTGTTAAAATTTCTTTTAAAAAATCAACATAATCTTAAAAGATGCGTGTTAATCTAAACAGCCTTAATAAGGACATTGTGGGAGAAAATGTGGGATGATATCATTGCCACATAATTATGGATACAGTGGAGTTGCACCATAAGAGCATTTAATTTAGGTGAATTTAACTCTAAGTACTCAGCAGAGAGATCGGAAAATAACAATTAAAATAGAGGGCAGTTTTGCCTGGCACCCTAGTCACTGTGCATATTTCCAGAAGGGCGGTGCTGCTGCTACCTCAGACCAGAGGTTTCTCAGACGTTAGTGTGCTTCTTTTGCAGAGGTCCTGATTCAGTTAGGTCTGGGGCAGGGCCCCCCAGATCACATTTCTAACAAATTCCCAGGTGACGCTGGTGCTGCTATTCAGGAACCACTGTCTTAGCTCATCTGTGCTCCTCATGGTGTAAACACCTCGTTGTGCTGAATGTGTGACTCTAGTGTTTAGTGGCGTTTGTTTTTGTACACCACAGGCCCTAATCCTAAGTCAACCCCTTCATCTAGTGTTCAGCCAAAAGCTCCTGGCCTTCACTGTTAAGTCATAAATCCAGATAGCCTGATTTTGTGCTGAACTTGCCAAAGTAAAATAGGCAAGAGGGAGTAAATGTGCCCGCCCAAAGACAGTATTTCCTTGGCTCCGTAGAGATAGTTCTAGGGGAAGTCAAAGCCCCAGTGGTCACAGCAAAGTTGTTCTAAGTAGCAATCGGCACTCATGATGGGTGAAAGATCCTTCTCAGGATTGAAAAGGCCAAACGGAAGAGAATAGTATCACTGCTATGGGATAAGTCATTTACTGGGATACTGTGTAAGTGGCAATGATATTGACAATGCCACTGTGGTGGTCACTTGCCACTGTGACTCGGAGTAAGTTTCTCCATTCTGCCTGACTTTGCACATGCTCCCTCTGCCTCAGATGAATCAATGAATGAACAAATGATTAAATTTCTCTTTCACATATTGAAGAGGCTCTGAGTTCTCTGACACCAGTAGGTCAAGAAAAGTTTGCAGATAGATGTAACTGTTCTGAAGTCTCCTGGATGCTCCCTCTTTCTCCCAGAATTTCTACCCTCCTTAAAAAAGTAGGGAGTGAGAAAATATAAAGCAGATTTCACTTCTAATGTATAGCAAGGTGGCCGTTTTTTTTTCTGTTTCAAAGAACCGTGGCTCTGGTCAGAGATCTGTAATCAGATCCAACAAAAGTTCTTACCTCAAACAGTTGATAAACTGGTTCTAAAAATAATCAGATGATAATTTGTACACTCTGTGAATGTTAATGTCCTGTTACGCAATTTGTCAGTAAGAAAATTATATTTGGGGAGAAAAGGAAACCATAGGAACTGCAACAACAACAACAACAACAACTCAACTGATTTCATAAACGTTGGCTTCTCCTTATCAAAGGGAAATTCCATTCTTCTATTTAATCCTCTGCCCCTCCCAATACACTGTAATCCTGACCCCAGGGGCCCCTCCAACAACAAACATGCAGGATGACCTGGTAGAAGGATCTGGAGAGTGTCTTTTTTTTTTTTTTTTTTAAAGATTTTATTTATTCATGAGACACACACATACACACAGGCAGAGACACAGGCAGAGGGAGAAGCAGGCTCCATGCCGGGAGCCCGATGTGGGACTCGATCCTGGGTCTCCAGGAGAAACCGCTGAGCCACCTGGGCTGCCCTGGAGACTGTTTTGAGAAGCATGCTGAACTGGTGCTGGCTGCTTACTTCTTGCCTCCTTGTTTTTTGGGCTCTGAAGCCCTTCATGCCCTGCTGACACAGGTGTGGCCCCAACACACATCCCTTTGAAAATATTCCCTCCTTCCTCTGCCCCCAGCATATTCTCAAAGGCATGTATTTTCCAAGCACAGAATTCCTTATCTGTGGCTGAGGGAGGAGGATGAACTTCCCAGAAGACCATCTGAAGACTATCTTGTCCACCCAAGAAATAAACAGTTCCTGGGCTTGGGAGTCTGCTCGGGGTGGGAGCTCTGAAAGGATTTGGGCCAGCTAAAAGTGAGCTCATCGGGCACCGGGTGGGACCAGCTTTTACTTCTGGACTCCACCCACCATCCCATTGCTGCCTCTGCCCAACACAGGGGGGAAGTCAGGAAATACTTGTGGATAAACACATGACAACCAAAAGATACAAACATGAAATTACTTCTAAGCAAACACTGTTTCTGGTTCTTTGTCAGTGACAGGCTACTCAGGACAAGATTTGGAAATCCGGAATCTCTCTAGTACCACACCATCGACATCCCTGTATAGATCTGCCTTTCCCCCCCAAAAGATGTGGGGCTTCTCTTCCATCCTCAGGCAATGAGATACAGTGTGAACCAACTGGAGAGGAAGTAGCTGGCTGGGAAGATCTCCTGTGGTAAGGGAGGAGCGAAGACCACCTACCTCGGTCCCCTGCCGGTGCTACAGTTTACAGTTCTGGGAGAAACTGTAAGGCTGAAGAAGTTCCTGGCACTACTGGACTGCACTCTAACACCTGTAGGAATGATGCTCTGAGGTGCAGTTTATAGCTGGCAAATCCAACAGAGTCTGGGGAATGCTATTTAACGTGAAATCCAGCCCCAACATGGAGGGAGGAGTTAAGTACATTTTGCCATATGAGCAATGGAGGTGAGCCTGGATGTGGGACCTGGCCATAGGACCAGCAGAAGCTCTGTCTCCTGCTCTGGATAAGATGATCACTCACTTCTTTAGTTTTGCTATCAATTTTAACTCCTGATAGCTTCTTTTCTTCCAACATTGGATTTTTCCTTTCTTGGAACATCACTTTTCAAGTTTTCATTTTTTAAGAAAAGATGTTATTTATTTGAAAGAGAGGGAGAGAACACGACCAAGAGAGGAGGGACAGAGGGAGAAACCGATTCCCCACTGAGCAGGGAGCCTGACTTGGGGCTTGATCCCAGGACCCTAAGATCATGACCAAAGGCAGATGCTTAACCAACTGAGCAACCCAGATGCCTCCATATTTTTTTTTATGTGACTTTCATCATCCCAGTCTTCAGAGGGTATTATCCCCATTTTACAGTTGAGGAATCAACAGGCTTCAAAAACAAAGTGATAGAAGTGATTTTCTAGTGACCGAGCCAGTCAGGCACCCCAAAGTCCAACACTTTAAAGGAATAAAATAAACCCAATACTCAACAACATAAAATTAATATGGTCTGGCACCTAATAAAAAATTATCAGCATGCAAAAAAGTGGGAAATATGGGAAAATATGACCCATAACTAGGAGAAAAATTAATAAATAGACCCCCAAAAAACAATAATAATGGAAGGAGAGACAAGGACGTGATAATAGCTACTATAAACATGCTACATTTGCTCAAGTATCTAGAGGAAAATGGAACATGATGAAGAGAGATATGAAAGACATTAAAGGGACACAAATCAAACTTACAGAGGTGAACAAGATAATACGTGAAATAAAAAAATACACTAGATGAATTAGCAGCAGATTAGATACTGCAAAAGATTAGTGAATTTAGAGACATAGATTAGAAGCTATCAAAAATGAAACACAGCTAGGAAAAAAACCCCAGAGTATCAGTGATGTGTGGGACAACTCCCAGTGACCTAATATACATATAGTGGAATCCCAGAAAGAGAAGAAAAAGGGAAAGGACTAGAAAAAAATATTTGAAGAAATAATGGTGCTGGAATAATTGGTTATTTGTTTGCAAGAAATGAAAAAGAGAAATTCAATCTTATGAGATGCATGAAAATTAGCTTGATGTCAATCAAAGATATAAATGTAAAACCCTAAATACAAAATTGTAGAAGAAAACAAGAGCGAACATCTTTGTGACCTTGGGATAGGCAAAGACTTCTTTACTAGGGCACAAAAACATGAAACAAAAAAACCTGATAAATTGGACTTCATCAAAATTAAAAATGTTTGCTCTTCAAAAGACATTGTTAAGAAAATGAAGAGATAAGCAATAGACAGGTAGCAAATACCTGCAAACTATTTGTTTGTATAAAGGACTTATATCCAGAATAAAGAACTTTCAATAATAAGATTCAACAATAAGATAAACAACTCAATTTATTTTATTTTTAAAAAGATTTCATTTATTTATTTGAGAGAGACAGAGGAAGAAAGCTCAGGAGCAGAAGGAGTGGCAGAGGTTAGAGGGAGAAGCAGACTCCCCGCTGAGCAGGGAGCCTACTGTGGGGCTCAATTCTAGGACCCTGGGATCATGACCTGAGTTGAAGGCAGATGCTTAACTAACTGAGCCACCCAGGTGCCCCAACAACTCAATTTAAAAAAGAAATGTGTAAGAGATTTGAATAGATGCTTTACCAAAAACATATATGTATAGCAAATATGGTACCTGAAAAGATGCTCAACATAACTGGTCATTAGAGAAATGCAAATTAAAATCACAATGAGATACCACTATACCCACTCAAATAGCTACTAGAGGGATAATATCAAGTCTAGGTAAGGATGTAGAACAACTAGACCTCTCGTATAGTGCTGGTGGGGATACGAAGTGGTAAGCCCCTTTGGAAAACAAGTTTGGCAGTTTCTTGTAATTCTTATCATATGACCCAATAATCACTTTCCTAGGTTTTGCTTAAGAGGATTAAAACATGACCACACAAACACTTCTATATGAATGCTCAGAGCCACATTATTCACAATTTCCAAAAAGTAGAGATGCCCAAATGTATTTCAATTGGTGCGTTAATATAAACAAACCATGCATATAATGGAGCACTGCTCAGCAATAAAAAGCAATGGGTCACATCATATTAATAAAAGGTAAAAAATCACATGATCATCTCAATAGATACGGAAGAAAATTATACAAACTCCAACACCCTTTCACAGTAAAAATACTCAACAAACTAGAAATAAGGGGAACTTCTTCAACCTGATAAGGGATATGTATGAAAAACCCACAACTGACAACATACTTGATGGTGAAAGATGGAAAGCTCTCTCCTGAAGATCAAGAAAAAGGCAAGAATGTCTACTCTTGTCATTTCTATTTAACACTGTCCAGGAAGTTCTAGCCTGGGCAATTAGGCAAGAAAAATAAATAAAATGCTCCAGATTGGAAAGGAAGAAGCTCATGCATATGACATGATCTCATATATAGAAAACCCCAAAGAGTCCACCAAAAACCCCTAATAAATGACTTCAGTAAGGTTGCAGGATAAAAGATTAATGTACAAATTTCAATTGTACTTCTATACAGTAGCAACAAACCACCCAAAATTGAAATTAAGAACATAATTTCATTTATAACAGCATCAGAAAGAATATAATAGAAATACATTATTTAGCAAAGAGATTCATGATGTATATACTGGAAACTACAAAACACCACTGAAAGAAAATCTACATAAATGGAATGACATCCTGTATTATTATTATTATTATTCTTTTTTTTTGACATCCTGTATTCTGATCTGAATTTTTGAAGACATAATATTGTTATAATGACAATAGTCCTCAAACTCAACTATAGATTTAAGACAATACCTATCAAGATCTTAGCTGGTTTTTCTTTCCTTTTTGCAGAAGTTGACAAACTGTTCCTAAAATTTGTATAACAATGTAAGTGACCCAGCCAAAACAATCTTGAAACAGAAGAACAAAATTGGAGGGTTTACAACCTGATTTCCAAAGTTACTAGAAAGCAATGATAATCAAGACAGTATGGTTCTGGCATAAGGGCAGGCATACAGATCAATGGAAAAGAACTGAGAGTCCAGAAATAAATCCATATATTAATGGTCAATTGATTATTTGACCAGGGTACCAAGACAATTCAACGAGGAAAGGATAATAAGTCTTTTCAACAAATAGTGCTGGGATAAATGCATAACCACATGCAAAACAATGAAGCTGGATTTGTACCTCACACCAAATATAAAAATTCACTCAAAATAGATCAGAAACCAGGGCACCTGGGTGGCACAGTCAGGTGAGTGTCTAGGACTCTTGGTTTTGGCTCAGATTGTGAGATCAACCCCCATGTTGGGCACTATGCTAAGCATGGAGTTGGCTTGAGATTCACTCTCCCTCTGTCTGTCTCCACTGCCACCCCCCCCAATAAATAAATAAACCTTAAAAAAAAAAAGAGAAAGGATCAGAAACCTAAATGTTAAGAGATAAAACTATAACAGTCTTTAGAAGAAAACATGGGTACACATCTTTGTGACCTTGGATTAGACAATGGTTTGTTAGATTTGATGACAAAAGCACAAGCAACAAAAGAAAAATTGATAAACTAGATTACATCAAAACTTAAACATCTTTTTTTTCTCTTTAAGAGGGAGAAGCAGGCTCCCTACCCTGAAGTGGTACTCAATCCCAGGACCCCAGGATCATGACCTGAGCCAAAGGCAGACGCTCAACCACTGAGCCACCCAGGCGTCCCAAAACTGCAACTTCTGTACATCAAAGGACATTATCAAGAAGGTGAAAAGACAACCCACAGAATGAGAGAATATAGTTGTATATCATATATCTGATAAGGGATTAACAGAATATATAAAGAACTCTTACATCTCAAGAATAAAAAGACAGACCAATTTAAAAATGGACAAAGGATCTAAACAGACATTTTCCTAAAGATATACAAATGGCCAGTTAGCAATAGAACAGATGTTTGACATCACTAGCCATAAGCGAAATGCAAATCAAAAGTATAATGCAATATTGCTTCATGCCAACCAGGATGGCAATGATAAAAAAGAAGGACAATAACAAGTCCTGCCAAGGATGTGGAGAAATTGAAGCCCTTATATATATATATACATTGCTGGCAGAAATGTAAAATGATGCAGTCTTTGGAAACAGTTTGCCAATTCTTCAGAAAGTTCAATTTAGAGTTGGCATATGGCCCAGCAATTCTTCTAGGTCAATACCCAAGGGAACTCAAAACATACATCCTCACAAACACTTGTCCATGAATCCTCATAATAGTATTATTCATAATAGCCAAAAAAGTAGAAAGAACCTAAATGTCCATCAACTGATGAATAAACAAAATGTGGTATACTGATCCCATGGAATACCATAAAAAAGCATAGTGCTGGTTCATGTACAACCAGATGAACCTTGAAAACATTGTTAAGTGAAAGAAGCCAGACACAAAGACTACATGTTGTATCCCAAGCTTTCAAAAACAACCTGCTTAACTAATTTAATTGACATGGGTAACTAGTATCAGATTATCTGTGATGAGGGCTGCTGGAGTGTAGCAAGACAAGAACACAGAAGAAAACTGAAATCACAGGGACTCCTGGGTGGCTCAGAGGTTGGGCGTCTGCCTTCGGCTCAGGGAGTCCTGGAGTCCAGGATTGAGTCCCATATCAGGCTGCCTGTGTGGAGACTGCTTCTCCCTCTGCCTGTGTCTCTGCCTCTCTGTGTCTCTCATGAATAAATAAATAAATCTTAAAAAAAAAAAAAAACTGAAATTACAGATGTTGTGTGTTTGAATAGTATTTTACTCCTGGGGTGGAAAGGTGGTAAGACAGTTTCAAGATATGGTTCCATTACAGATCCAGACACTTAACCCAACTCACACTACTGGAGGCTCTTAATTTTGGTTATGGAAATAAGCATCGGACCAGAAGCCAAGGAAGCTTGACTATTTCACTAACCAGCTGTGTGACCTTGGGCAAGTCATTTAATTGGTATAGTCTCCATTCTACCTACTGATTAAATGGTCTCTAAACTTTAAAATTCTAAGAACCATGGGCCTATGTCTTCAGCACCACGCTTGGAATTAACGAGGGGTAGACACCACATGAACCTAGCAATCTAATAACACATCCTCTATTATTCTGACTTCTGAAAGGCAGCTAGAATCATCTGCTTATTTTAGGAGCTCACTGTTCCCTGGGAAAGATATTTCTGGCAAAAGCAACCATTCAGATGACAGTCTCAGTGTTTTGGAGAAAAGCAACTAATTTATTGACAACAAAGCCTGTTTTTTTTTTTTTTTTCCTTGAAATTTCATAGCTGCAGGCCCAGAAATAAAAAGTCCCCAGAAGACTCTAAAAATATGTTCTCAATTCCCTTTTATCTCCCACCCAGAGCTAAGAGAATAGCACCAACTGTGTCATATTAAACACATCTGCATCCAACACCGATAAAAGTACATGACCAAGGGAACAGATAAGAATTGTTTTCAATTTGTTCAGATGGGATTGGTTAAATTTAACCTAATTAGACCAAATAATCAAAGCAGGTGTTTGTAAGTTGCCAATGTTTTTATTCTCTGTAATTGTTTGGCTCTATTTCCCAGGAACTTAGGTAAAGGAAGTTAGTATGTCATAAAAATCATTGACCTTATATTTATTCATGTCACACATATATTATTCATGTTCAAGGCAGTACAAATACAAGGCCTTGTTGGATACTTGTCACAGGTTTTACCATTTAACCATCATCAACATCTGAGCTGGCCTTTGGGAGCGCTTACATTACCTAACTTCCATTATATAAATACAAGTAGTAATAAATGAGAGCCTGTCTTCTAATCTTATACTGATCTACAAAGCACACTGACTTGGCATTCAGACTATTTAGGGATTCTGACTTCACGCCCACAAGCTGGTCATTTTTAAGGCATTAAGAAGGAAAATAATAACAGTAATAAAAGTTACATTCCAGTAAAACAAAATGTTTATTGCATTTGGCAGAATGATGAGATTTGAACTATAAATCCCAACTAACAAAGAAATCACAAAATGTAGCCGCCAGCAGCCTGGTACTGGGAAGCATTTCGTGGGCCGTAGGTCCACTAGCAAAGATGAAAAGGGCAGATGGCTGCCTGGGAGCAGTCAAGTTTCCTCTTTCTAGCAACTGCTTCTGTCCCAGGTACACCCTCACATTATTCCACATACTGCTGGCATGGAGGACAGAAATGCAGGCAAGAAAGTCCCCATGAAAGCATGTGATCTAGAAGCTCCTTGTGAAGGCGATCCGTCCCTGAGGCCTGGGGGTCCTACAGGAGAGGAAGAGGAATGGGAAGTTGGAACAACCCAGAAGGTTCCAGGACACCCTCACTGAAGTAGTGGTTTTCCCGATTCTGGCCCTGTGTGGTGGGGAATCTCAGGCTGTGTTCTCTTACTATTCTTGGGACACTTGGCCAAGTTGTGTCTGCGCCTTGGGTGTCCTCACATCTAACATGAAGGACCACTACTATTTCCCTCATTAATGAGGCAAAATGCTTGCATGATGCTTGGCACAGAGTTAGGTGCTCAGTAACTGTTGGTCAGGAGGGAGGTTGGTATTGAAAATGTTTCCTCAGAATAAGTGTACGCTGGGCATCCTAGAAACATTTCAAGGGCAGGGAAACAGCCTGTACACTGACTGCAGAGTAGGATGGAAAATGTCCAACCTGAGAGCGACGAATTGTAGGTGGGTTTCCAATGACAGTGAAAGCTGTGTCTCCCCATCCCTGCCTAGGCCTGCAAGACAGCCTCGGAGTGCTTGGGGTGGTTAGGCTTCTTCTTCCTCATCCCCCAGCTCCACCCAGAGACTATAATTTTCTTTCCAGCAGGAAACTGATGTATACGAATGATGACAGCTGGATTCAGAAGAGGAAAAAGAATACAGGGGACAGAAAGTCCTGTGGGTTTAAATCACTTTGGAACTCAAAACAAAACCCCCAGATCTGGAATTTTTAAAACCTAGTTAATGGCTGAGGAAACCTCAAAGGATGGGGAAGCACTAAGATAAAAGTCTGAATCACACAAAACACATCATTATCTGAAGCTTTTCTAATCATCTTCCCTGCCTTTCCCCTGCACTGGTTCTCCTCCTCGTGTATGCCCCCAGCCTCTCAACGTGGTTCTGAGACAATGTAGGGGTGGAAATAGCCTTCCAAGGTCATGTATCGAATAGTGTTTGCGAGGAGATGGACAGATCCTCCTCCAACCAAAGTTTCCCTGAAATGGATACTACTTCATTCCTTTTGGAAATAATTAATCACCTTCAAGATTCATAGTTAGATACATTCACTGTTGAAATACAAATATATACTCCCCTATGAATAAACCAGAATTATGGTGTTTAAGATTTGTAAAATGGAAATAAGAGGAGGAAACCCCCCTCATGGCATCATTCCAAGACAACTATTTTTAGCACGATATTGCCTTTACGTTCAGTCTGGTTCTCTGCTCCCCACTCCCACTTCCCAGAGCCCCAATGCTGATGATCACAATGTCTGGACAAATCCCCCTGACATTCCTTGAATGGATTTTCAGTTATATTCTTTCTTGGTGACAACTGGAACTTAGTTCATAAGGATGGGAGCATAGAAGGAAATGTCACCTTGTCTTAAAAACCACACAATGTGACTCTTATGTCCTTCAAATTGATTCTCCTTTGTCCACAAGGTCAAGTACAAGCTCTTCGATTAGCCTGTGAGTTCCTTCATGATTGAGTTCTTGCTTCTGCAGCCTCATTTCCATCATGACACTCGGGTCACTGTCCTAGCTCTGTGAAGGCTGTGCTGACTTGTACCTCTGTGGCTCTGGCCATGCTTCTCCCTCTATCTATAATGCCCACCTTCACCTTGCACATATGGTCAATCTCTACTTTCCCTCAAAACTCAGCTCAACCATTTCTTTTCTATGAAGCCCTCCTATCTTCCCAAATAGAAATGTACTTCCATTCTTGGGTGCCTCCAATGAATCCTATAAAGACTCTTTTTATAGCACCTATAATCCCTTACTGCACTTACTTATAAGCCTAAAACACATGTATGCATATCTCTAGCTATAGGTATTCAATCTGTCTGATATTAGCATGTCATTTCTGATGAATGAAAAAATAAATGAGCAACAAAAAAATGATACTTTTTTGGAATCAATCAGAGGGGCAGGAGCATCCTTAATCAAGTGGATTTTCTGACATTCTTTTTTTTTTTTTTAAGATTTTATTTATTTATTCATGAGAGAGAGAGAGGCACGGACACAGGCAGAGGGAGAAGCAGGCTCCACTCAGGGAGCCCGACACGGGACTTGATCCTGGGTCTCCAGGACTACACACCCTGGACTGAAGGTGGCACTAAACCCCTGAGTCACCTGGGCTGCCCAATTTTCTGACATTCTATGATGGCTATGCCATGTTTCAGTATTTTCCTAGGAAAGCAGGCATTTCTTCTTTCCTGAAGATGTTTAAAATAAGAGAATTGTGAATGTGAGGGGCTGCAGGGGACTGGATTAGATGCATGTTTCCAGCTAATGATAATGATGATCATGATAATATAACAATATCTTATATTTATTGAGCACTTATTCTGTGTGATGCAAAGCACATTCTTTATATAGGAATGTACATAAATTTGTGAACAACCACCCTAAGATACAGATCCTGTTATCACCCCCAATTACAATTGAGAAAAATTGTATCCAAGAGATTCAATGACTTGCCTAAAGTCACAAAGCTAAATGGCAGATCTGGGATTCAAACCCAGGGCTATGGCTTCAGAGCCTAAATGATACTACCTACTCTGAGCTTTGTGTGAGCTAATAATGGAAGTATGTGCACATTTATAGACATGATATGAACACGATAACATGATATCAACATACCATTTGAATTCAGAAAATGAATTTACATCTGATACATGAATTTCAGTAAGACTTTTGTATCTTGATGACAACTGTTACTATCCTAAAAACTGAGGAAAACTCTGCATTTCACTTAGTTCATAACCCATTTAATGATGGCTTGCTATGTGCTTAGCTGAGGGGCAAAGAATCTTTATTTATTTATTTATTTATTTATTTATTTATTCATTCATTCATTCATTCATTCATTCATTCATGAGAGACACAGAGACAGAGAGAGAAAGAGAGAGGCAGAGACACAGGCAGAGGGAGAAGCAGGCTCCATACAGGGAGCCCAACTCGGGACCCGATCTCGGGTCTCCAGGATCACATCCTGGACCAAAGGCGGCGCTAAACCACTGAACCACCGGGGCCGCCCAGGGGCAAAGAATCTAAGGCACTATTCATTCTTTCAAGGTACTTGCAAGGTAACACATTATAATGTCATGACATTATTTTGAAATCATACTGAAGTCTACACATCTCAGTAAGTGATCGCTTTGTTTGGGAACATGTTTGGCTATTGCTCAAACTGCCTTCAGAAACAATTTATGAAACACATAAGAATAGATTTTATTACTTTAAGTTCACAGTTCATTTTTTTCCTCAACAGTACCATCCATCTTAATTGCCATTGTATTTGGCATTTGGTTAGTTCTAAATATCCAGTTCCATCCTCAAAGGAGGAAAATTTGTTACCACTGTTTGTGTGGATAAATGATATGATTATATAACATTCATACAGATAGACATGCATATATACACACACATCTGTGGCTTATGTGGGCAAACTCCAAGGGACTGGATAAAATCCTTACTTGTCTGATAGGAATATAATAGGAGCCATATATGCAATTTTTTATTTTCTAGCAGCCACATTTTTTAAAGTAAAAAGAAACAGGTGAAATTAATCTTAATAATTTATCTAATTTAACCCAATATATCAAAAATATTATTCCAAGATGTAATCAATATAAAGTAAATGAGAAATTTCGCATTCTTTTTTTATACAAACTCTTTGAAGTTGGATGTGTATTTTATTCTTATGAAACATTCCCATTTGGATCGGCAACATCCCAAGTGCTTAGGAGTCACATGTGGCTGGCTAGTGACTGCCATACTGGGCAGTGCAGGATAAAATATTTAGAGCGATGGCTGTCATACTAGAACAAAGGCAAGAACACCCACCCTGTTGCATCCTACTCTGCAGAGTAACTAATTTGTTCAGAGGAATGATGCATTGATGCAAGTACAATACTGCTGCATAAAATAAACGACAGCTGTGACCACATTTAACTGGGATACAAATTCTTATATAACGCAAGACTTTGGAGCAAAGGATGGTTCAAAAAGACCAACACATTCATGGAGGAGCCCAATCATCAGTAAAGGGCAGGCAGTTGGAGAACAGAGAAGGGAAACCCACAACATTCAAGGGTGAACCCCCCTGGACAAGGAATAAAGGTACTAATACATTAAGAGAAACTTAGTTCAGGGGCACTTGGGTGGCTCAGTCAGTTATGTGTCTGCCTTCAGCTCAGGTCATGATCCTGGGGTCCTGGGATGGAGCCCTGTATATGCCTCTCTCTCTCCCTCAGCTCCTCCCTCTCCCTCAGCTCCTCCCTCCCCCAACTTATATGTGATCTCTCTCTCTCTCAATAAATAAATAAATAAAATCTTAAAAAAAAAAAAGGGAGGGGAGAAACTTAATTCAAATAAACTGATGATTACAATCAACCACACAACTCCAAGAGGATCGCAAAGGCTGGACTCATTAGTCATGAGCAACTCTTTCGTGGCCAAAGTCCTTCAGCCACTAAGCAGAGAAGTACTGTAAAGCTATATGGAATCTGGAACTGAAATACAAAAATAAAGGAGACCAGGAACAACTTACTTGGTACCATCTGATTTATAATCTCTGCACCCCAGTTAGTTCAAGTGTAAAATAAGGTGGTGCAACCCTGAGGTCCCTTACAGAGAGGGTGATCTATAATTTCTGCTGCAAACCTGGACACTTTCAAGAGTGAATAGAGTATTAATACACTATTAATAATTATGCTGGGACAAGAGGCATAAACTAGGACTGGTTTATAGCTATAAAACTATATGATCCTATTCCATCAAATGGATACAATAGCTACCCCTATGCAGGGATATGGAGCTGATGAAAATCCAGGCGTGTTCTTCTTACCTCTGCATGGCCACAGGGGCTTTGTGGGCTAATACACACTGATCCGGGTGAGGTGGTTTCGCACCTCCCCCTCAAAGCACTTTAAATTGGTTTGAATTTGGGAACAGGGTTCCATATGGACAGAGCCGGACTCTGACAGCCTGAATATATTTACTGAAGACAACAAATCATTGACAGACTAAATGTAACAGAGGAAAGGCCTGGCCTGCTTGTACTCAGAATGTGACTTTGTAATTGTAGCCTCCTTTAGACAGGCCTAATCAATTAGAAGAGGGTGATTTTAACCAGTTGCAGGCTCATTACCCTGCATTCCAGTTTGTGTTGATGAAAATCAGTTTCAGTCTGTGGCCTGGAACTCATGTACAGCACTTCCTGCAGCCTCTTATATAAACACATCAAAAAAAAATTTTTTTTTAATTTGGAGTTGCCCTTCTCTGTTTTAAGAAAACCACTCTGAATCATGATTAAAACAGAACAATTGTATATGGATCTGGCGCCTGATAGAAACATATATGACCAAAAAACACATCTTAAGGCAGTAATGGGTAGATTGGGACAGTGTCTCAGGTATTCAGACTCCAGGATCAAATGAGCCCAACTCAGCTCCACGGAATGAAGCATAGACTCTCAGTTGTTGAAATTGATGAACTTTCAAAGAAAATTCAACGGAAGGGGAAAAAGCCAAGGTCTCTGAAACACACGGGATATCTGAATAGAGTCCACACTGTCTCCTGAAAGACCAAATAGAAAATAAATGAAAAACTTCCCATTCAACAAGAACTTTCCTTGAGAAGCTTCTATGAGGGAACCATATGATACCATGCTTAATTTTGATGTGTGGTTAGTTTGACAAAAGTCAAAGCTGGGGGTAGTGTGTGGTAGAACCACTATAAGCCCCACCTGTATTTCAAAGATCCATCATCATTCCAAAATATGATATAACTATGAATCATACCTGGCTGGTTGCCTTTTGTGAGTTTGTCAAGGCAGCGAGTCAACAGGAAGAGAATGTCAATATATACAGCTCTGGTCACCAAACATGGATTTTGCCTAGAAAGGTAAAGAACAGGAGATAAATTGATATTTTTTCTCTCTGAGGTCTGGGTCACACAGAAGAGAAAAAGGTATTTTCTCATAGGCCTATCATGAGGCCTAGGGCTTCATGGCAAATGCTTTTAGACATTTAATCACCAATAGTAAAAACACGTCAGTAAGTCAAATGAGGAAATGAAATCCTAGAGCATATGGTGGAGGTTGGGGATATGCATACACAAAACAGATAAAAAACTCTATGCTCTGGTTCCAAATAAAACAAACTAAAAACAAACAAAACCCAGTATCCTATCCCAGTTATTTGAAAACAAGGAGATTGGCAGGGGGAGTTATATTCTATTATTTTTCCTGTTTAGTGAACAAATCTGGAGGGAAAGAATCATTGGTTACAAGTATCGCTGACTTAGCATTTTGGAGAAAGGAGAACTGCACTCCCATAGGACAAACCAGACCTATGGACTTAAAATAACCAGCTGAAAAACAAACACACGGAAGCACTAACAAACACTGCGACACACATTCCTTTCCTGGCAAATGGAATTTTTTTCTCTTTCAATAAATGGAGTTCACTTTACTCTTTGAACCATACGCTGGGAAAGGTATGGGCTTGGATTTAGGGGTCCGGATAAAAAAAGAAGAATGAAGACTTTCTTCTGAGAACAGTGCTGCTGAAGGTCCCCTGATTCTGAGCCTCAGTTCAGACTGACCATGAAGAAAGGCCCCACCCTCCTTGGTGTACTAATAATTCAGTACAAGTAGTAAAAAGAGAAGGGACAGATCTGGGTTTGAATATTGGCTTTGCTGCCTATTTCTGTGACCTGAGTCATATTCCTGACTTGTACAATGGGAACACTAATCACTGCGTAGTGAGTCACTGTGAGCTTCGGATGTGGCAGGGCAACCAGAAGGCCCGCCTCGCTGCTGGGCCATGGCAGACACTCCCGCAGTGTTCGTTCCCTGCCCTTGTCTGCTTCCAACCGGAGATTAGGGAATGGCACAAGTGTTCTGGCTAGGGAAATCGCATTTACTTGACCGCTAAGCCCATCCTCCTCACTCTCTGCATTTTAACAGTTTTATCCTTTCTCTAAAGTTTATTCCTACCCTAGCCTGAACTGCCCATATTCTAGGGCTGGCATATGCTCTCACATGAAAAGCGAATCAGATACTTCTGACTTAAAACTGTCTTGTGTCGAAGTCTCTCCATGGCTGACCTGTCTCATTTATGTTCTACTGACTTGCTTCCTCTATAGTTAGCAGCTTGCTTCAACTCCTACCCTACCATGATTCCTAGTTTATATGTATACCTCACGCTTGGCCTAATTTCATACTGCACCTCGTTTGTTTTTTTTTTTTAAAGATTTTATTGATTTATTCTTGAGAGGCACACAGAGAGCAGAGACAGGCAGAGGGAGAAGCAGGCTTCTCACAGGGAGCCAAATGCGGGACTCAATCCCCAGACTGGGATCACGCCTTGAGCTGAAGACAGATGTTCAACCACTGAGCCACCCAGGCGTCCCCACCTAGCTCTTTTTTAAAAATTAGCTTTAAAAAATAGATAAATGTGCACATGGTATAAAAATAAGTCAGTACCAAAGGGCATGCAGTGAAAATTAAGTTCTTTGCCATCCACTGTCCTCTACTCATATTCTGTTCCCTGGAAGGAACCACATTATTACTCAGTATGTCTTTTAGGCACATTCTGTTCATTTACAAGCATCTGTCTATAGCTACCTACTTGTTTATTTTTATAAAAATAGTAGTTTACTATATACTAAGTTCTAGGCATTACTTTTTTCCACTTATATATATATATATATATATTTTTTTTTTTTTTAGAGAAACTTGTTATTAAATTTAATTTTCTTTAAATACATACCTTGAGAGAGAGAGAGAGGCAGAGACACAGGAAGAGGGAGAAGCAGGCTCCATGCACCGGGAGCCCGACGTGGGATTCGATCCCGGGTCTCCAGGATCGCGCCCTGGGCCAAAGGCAGGCGCCAAACCACTGCGCCACCCAGGGATCCCGCACTTATATATATTTGATATCATTCCATTAAAAACAGAGATTTGCCTCATTTTTAAATGACTGTAGACTGCTCTGTGTTACAGAGGTACCAATCCCCTTTTGAAATAATTTAGTTTATGATACTTTGCTAAAAACAATAAAGAATGTATATGTACATCAGTTTTGTGCATATAAATGAGTACTCAGGGGAGAAATTCCTAGAAGCTGAAGGGATGAATCAAGATATTTGCACATATAAAATTATGATCGATTTTAATAAGATGTTCTCCAAAGGGACTGTAACCAATTCATACTCTTACCAACAGCATGTAAGAATTCTAGTCTCCCACAACCTGACCAACACAGTGCACAATTAAACTTTTTTACTTTTACCAAGTGAAAAAAACATTATCTCATCATTTTAAGTTGCAACTATTTTGTTATAAGTGAAGCTGATCATCACTTTATATGCTTTTCAAAAAAGGTATTTGAACTTCTTTTTCTGTAAAATGTATTCAATTCCCTGTCCATTATGTTGGTGGTGGTCTTCTCGTTGATTTGTAGGAGCTTGCTGTATATATTAAGGAAATCTACTCTTTGTCAAATGTACTACAAATATTTTTGCAGTTTTGTCTTTCAACTTTATAGTTTTTATAATTCAAAACATTTAGTTCTATACAGCCAAATATATTGGTATTTTTATTTCTGTCCCCTGGGTTTCATATCATGCTTACAAAGTCTAAACTTTCTTCAAAATTCTCTATATCCATATCCATATCTATATATATGTATATATACAGAATTTTCCCATATTTTCTTGTAGAACTTTACAGTTTCATTTTTTTCTTATTGTTGCTTAAAACTTTTATCTATTTGGAATTTTTATTCCGAATCCTACCCCTTTTGTTTCTATCTAGTTTTTCCCAGGTCTCTCAATCCTAACTCCCTGTCCTTATTCTTCTACTCCCTATGAAAGGCCCACAGTTTATGAAAATTTCTTTAATGACATAATTTGCAATTCTGGCATTTCTACCATTCAACAGGTAGGACTTCCCTCTGCCAAATAAAGGGCCACTCAAGAAACAAAGTGAGAAAAGCCAATGCTAGGGGTTAATGAATCATCAAATAGCTAGCACAGGGCTAAGTAAGTGGCCTGTGGATAGCAGAGAGAATCCCCTGAGCATCTAGCTTTGTGCTAAGTGCTGGGAAGTGAGGTCCATGAGTTGATTTCTGATCTCAGAGAATTCTGTCCATTTATGAAGACAAGAATAAGGTCAAGCTTTGTGACAGGATGTAAGGAGTGAAGAGAAAGAATAACAGGGTGGATTGGAGAAATGGGAAAGGTTAATAAAGATGTAATTCCAACTGAGCTGTGAAGGATGGAAAGATTTTAGCTAGACAAAGTTGATCAGGAAGGGCATTTTGAGAGGGGGCAATAGATATGGGAAGGAATTAGTCTGGCCTGTCTATGGACCCAGGAAGATCAGGATGGGAAGAATAGAGAATGTGTTGAAAAATAGGAACAAGAATAAGGCAGGCCAGGCCTTCAGAAGATGGGCTACTTCGTGCTAACTGGGTGCTCCGTAGTGTAAAAATTGCACTGACTACTCCCATGTGGCCTCAGAATCATAGCCTCTCCGATGTTTTTCTGTTGATAGAGCCATACAGAACCATGAAGGGAAATCTGGGGGAAGCTGGTTTGACTTTCAACTGTGATGAGGAGCCTAGCTTCTATGAGATTTTAGCTAAGTTCATATATTTTTTAGAATTTCTAAATGAATAGAGGAAAGGTTGGCAATCTTTAGAGCCCCCTGCCTGGCTAAAGTGTTTCTGCATCCTTTTTTGAACCTGGCATGGGCTGGTGACCTTGCTGGTCTCCTGGGAACACTTCGGGACCACTCTGATTGCCCCCATAATGGAAAGGCTCTGGGCCAAGTCTGATGTAGGCAATGAGATTGTGGGATGCTCCCTCAAATGCTGCTGCTTTTGATTCCAGGAAACAGAGATCTGGGGCCAGAAAGGAGTCCATCTATGGCTTTTCCTTTGAGACCAACTCAGACAGAAATTCTGGCTTGGAGTCCACTCTTCATGGCTCTACCCTCAAGGACGGCCACGGCCACAGCCACAGCCACAGCCACAGCCACATAACATCCCTGTCTGGAGTCAGAATTGGGCCTCACTCTGAACTGGCTTCTAGGTCAGGAAAATAATTTTGTTCCCTTTCTTTTTCTCTCACTGTTACTTGATGTTTGTTCTGACTTGGAAATGGTACACTGTGAATTCAGGGTGAGCCAGAGGTTTGTTCTTGGTCTGTCAAGCCACTTTGATGATGGGAATAAAATCCTGGGGAACAGCAAGCCAGCTGGACAGGAAACCAACCCACAGGGTTTTGGTGGGCTTGGGGATTTTTTTTCTACCCCCAAATGGAAAAATCCTGGCATGGGGCACAGTATAATAGAGATTTAGAGTGCTCAAAAAAAAAAAAAAATCAGAAGTGGTCAGGGTCTAACAGATTGGTTGAAAAATGGCAGAGTAGTGGCTGTAGAAGGAGCAGCAGGATCCAGGTACTAGGAGAACAAAGTTTACATATATAAAATCAAACAAAGGGCTTGTTAAGAATCTTGCTTTCTTCCATTTTTTAAACCATTTGTCCCTTGACAAATACCTACCGGAGAACCTGATGAATCCACTTCTTGTCTTGGGAAATCTCTGAACTTCATTAAACCTCCTGCCCTCTCTCCTGGAAACTAGGGGGAGGGAGAAGGCAGGGCAGAGAGAGTAGGGCTTCCCAGACACATCCACAATGGCCCCAGTGTCTAGAGGACAGCAGGAGTTCCTGGGAAGTCTGTGATAAATTATTCACTTCTGTCCCTTCCGGAATCCCAGTGGCTGCAGAGCTTAACTGAGGCCCATTCATTCGGAAAACATTTACTGAGAGGCTACTGAGAGCTCAGGAATAGTGCCAGGCTTTGGAAATATGAAGATAAAATGATTCATGGACACAGTTACTGCCCTCAAGGAACTTAGAGTCCTGAATAGTGTTTTTCAAACTGTAGGTTATGACCCATTATGTTGACTGTGAAATCAACTAGTGAATGGTGACCAGCATAACAGGGAGAACGGAACTGAGAGAAAGAAGGGGAAGAGAGGTGAGGGGAAACAGAGAGGATCTGGGGCCACAAAGGAGGGAGGGAGCCAGATGGAAGAAAAGAGGGGCAGAGAGAGGGAGGAAAAGAGGAAGGGAAGGAGGGAGGGAGTGCATCAACTATAATCAGAGTGCATCAAAGCAGTCAAGGTAAGTATTGTTTCCTTCACTTGTTGCTATAAAGTCCTTGCCTGAGATCAATTTTTAATAAATTATCTTTGGTGTTAGAGGTAAATAATTTATGAAATGTAATCATTTTAAGTAAAAAATTAATTTTTTTTATTTTAAAGATTTTCTAAATAGAAAATAGAGAGGCAGAGACATAGGTAAAGGGAGAAGCAGGCTCCCTATAGGGAACCTGAGTGGGAATCGATCCCAGAACCCTGGGATCATGACCTGAGCCAAAGGCAGATGCTCAACCACTGAGCCACCCGGGTACTCCTTTAAGTAAAAACATTGACTGATTTGTTCTCCTTTCTTTTTCCTTTCCTGGTAATAAGCCATCCTGAATCATACTGAATGGTATCAACAGGGTTATGCTTGGTATCCAAAGTGATGGTGGGTATGTTGAAAGCAAACATTCCTGAACTGAAACGTGCTACAACTTGAGTAAATTCCCCTGTTGCATTTTTTTCTTACAGACTGTTCATATCTCATATAGATATTATCACAATTTCAAACTGTGTAAGATTTCTTATGTATGTGCACATAGACACATATGGCACACATACACATTAGGTCATATGTAAAATGTATTTGTTTTGAGTGCTTGTCAAAAAACCTTGAAAGCCACTACTTTAGCAGGAGAAACATGCAACCAATCATGCTAGAGTACAAGGAGTTTGACACAGTAAAAATTAAGGATGGCTGAAGAGGGGACCTGCCCAGTCCTCCTGGGTAAGTTAGGAAGTGACTTGGCCAAGAGCTGAAGAGTGAGGAGTCTGGAATAAGGAACATGGGCAGAGTGACCCCAGCAGAAGAAGTAGCAAGTCCAAAGACCAGGGTACATGACACATTTGGAGAATAATGAGAAGTACAAAGGGGATATGGAAGGGGAAGGACAACAGGAAATGATATAGTGAAACACTCAAAAGGAAAGCTTAGGAGTGACCTTTAAGAGTTCCAAAGCTCCAAAGGATTAAAGCCACCTGTGGGACCCCACTGGCCAAATCTACACAGCAAAGCGAGGATCCCCACTTACTAGTGTGAAGCTTGGTGGGTCCCCTAGAAGGGACAGAGGTCATTCTGGACACACTGTAGTCTTCCAGAAGCATTCACTGACATCTTCAGAGGGCTGGAGACAGCTGTTGTGACTTTAGGCTGCTAGTGTCTGTTAAGTCTCTATGTCAAGAGACTGTTATCTGGACTTCAACAGAGTCAGGGTTTGAGGTCACTCTAATCCCCAGGGAATGACTCCCTCCAGAAACCTAATTAGACTTATGGTTTCACTTTATTAATCTAGAGACCCTTACTGAGCTCCATGGGGAATATCCTACCTGGGACAGAAAGGGAGAGAAAGGAGAAAGTTCTGGCCTTGCAGAATTTATGGCCTTGTGTGTGTGTGTGTGTGTGTGTGTGTGTGTACACAAAAAAAAAATGTACAAAAAACAGAGGGAATGTCATGGAAGGAGGGGTCTGGAAACATGGAAGGATCTGGCCAGTGAAGGGCAAGAAGGAATCCAGGCAGGAGAGCTCACTGGAGCAGATACAATGGTAAGAACATGCTTGCCACATGCAAGGATGAATGAATACCAGCAGTTGATAAGCTTAATGGCTTAGAATGACTCTGGAGCTGGAGTCCTAGCAGGGGCTCATCGTAGCCCACTGCAGGCTCTAATCCTGGCCCCCACCCATGCTCACTCCTATTTAGACCACTTCTGTTCTCAACCATGACAATGAGCAGAAAGCACTAGCTGCCTCTTTTCAGGGAGCCAGCAATGGAGTTAATGATGCGATATCCTGGGGACTACTACCAGGCACCGAATAGGCTGGGAAGAAGAAAACCAGAAAAAGAGAAAGAAAGTAGGTGGGGAGAAGGAAGGTAGGTGGGGAGCAGGGGGGGAGAAGGTAGGGGAGTAGTGGGGGAAGGGGCAAGAAAAGACTTATGAGAGAGGGAAGGTGGTAGTAGAAAGAAAGGGGGAGTCAACAGTCTGGAACATGTTCCCATATCCTGCCACGAACCCCAGACTTGACACATGTCCAGCGACACCACATCCTTTATTCAAAGTTCACTTCAAAACCTGCCCTCTAGGAAAACTTTTCCTGACTAACCAACAGAAAACAGCCTCCGAGGACAATCTGAATGGCTGACTTGACACAGGGTGTTTGGTTGACCTTCCTTTGGTCTCCCAGGGATCAAGATGGCCATCTTTGCAATCCTAGGCAGTTCTCCTCCCTGCAATGGTAGCTGCCCCCAACAGCATCAGAGCTGCCTCTCTTTACATTTGAATATAAAAGGAAGAGCTGTTGTGGGTTGGAGCCAGGAGGTACTTCTTTGATGCAGGCCACATTAGGTCATGTAAATATGGAAGTGTAAATTAAATAAAAAAGAACCTCTCTCTCCCTTCTCATTTCCATTTTTACCACAGCCCCCAGCCAAGCAACCATCACATGGCATTCTTGGAGAAACAATAGGGGATTTGTTTAAACCAAGATGCCAAATGGTCATGAATTGCAGAATATATATTTTTAAACAAGTTATTTTCCCCCACTGTAACATCCAGAATTTAGATCTGCACTTGGAGCCAGCTGGCAGCGGCATGCAGGGTCTGGCTGGCTACCCAGGACTGCTCGTTTACCTTGCCCTCCCCAGAGGGGGTGTGACGGCAGAGCTGCATTTTTATGGTATGCTCCAACTTCCATCCAGCCTTCCTCGGTCTGGAGCTTTGCGAGTGTTTATACTCACACCCACATGGAGAAGCTGCCCCGTGGCTCTCCTACTTGAATTTTCCTTTTAAAGTGAAGCCATCTTCATGCCCTGCTCTGGTGGTTGACCAATTTATAGGGAACTGAGTTGCCTATGCCCAAAGCAAGAGACCAGGAGCTGTGAGTCTGTCCAGAAAGGGACCAAATGTCCTAGCCATCTGCTACAGCGTAACTGGGGCTTCCCCTGGAAAAGCAGCTTTTGTTCCAGGGTATGGAATCTGTGAAAACAGGGCCCTGACCCCTTTACCAGGGTTCTGGGTAGGCACTCGACAAAGCCCAGGTTGTCTGTAGAAGGCACCAGGGCACTTCATAGGTCAGGGTCCAGGCCATAGCCGCCTCTGCTTCCCTGGCAAAACCGCTGCTCAAGAGGAAACCCACAACCTCAAGGCCTTTTCCCTCTATTAAGGCTCACCTGCCTTTTCAGAGGACCCTCAGGGAGCCTCCCACACCCCCCCAAGAGGCCCTCATATTTTTCCGTCTTTCTATTAGGCATCTTTTTCTCATTAATGTACTAACACTCAAGTTATGTGCAGAGAATGAGGAAAAAGAGACCTTGTGTGGGGCTTGGGATTTGTTCAAAGCCTGGGGAAATCGTTTTAGAGGGTGTATGTTTTTTATTCCTTTTATGAGAGATGCATGTTTCCCCCCCTCTGTGACTTGTTTAAAAGTAAAGTTTAATATGCTGCCAGAGAAATTGCTGGTTAATAACTTAATAAGCTATGTGCTAGGAATTATGGGAGAAAAGTAGTATCCAAGAAAACTTTTATTGTACAGTTTGGGACTTGGAGGATATATAGCTTCAGTTATTATATAAAATGCTAACAGAAGTCCCCTTTCTTTTCAAACCTTACTTTCTCCCCAGGATTATAAAAAAAGGATAAATAAGTGAGGCGAATGAAAACTTCTGGAAGCTGCATCAGAAATCTGTATGCAGATCACAAGGTGAGAATTTCCAACAGCCCAGTCAACAGAACTGTGCTAATGTGAACCTGGCACAGCACATACTTGGAAATTAGCCCTGGCAATAATAGTAATACTGATAATAATAATAATAATAATAATAATAATAATAATAATATCAACTGCCTTTTATTAGAAGTTTTGTCTTCAAAAAATATTCCTACCTTATCTTTATAAAGTTCTTAAGAGGGAAGAAAAATAGGCATTATTATTCCCATTTTTTACATATCAACAGAGTAGCTCATATAGCTCAAGTGACCTACCCAAGATTAGGGCAAAAAACAAGAATAGAATCAAGGTTTTCTTGACAAATTGTATCTATGTGTCCCAAACACAATCAGATGAAAAGTGAGCCGCTTTGCCAAACAATGAGAGTATTTTGGTTTGCAGCCACATGCTGTGGTGTTATGTCCCGTAGCCAGTCTGGTGAAAAGCAAGGGCTTCGAGCACAGCTGTTCCTGTGAGGCCAACATAAAGGCCTGTTTTCAACATGGCTGATTATGTTGATAAAGACTTAATTATCTGACAATAGATATTTCCTCTATTTGCTTAGCTCTTCCATACTCTCACACTCTTTACTCACCATGTTCCTCCTTGCCCACATTGGTGTCCCACTGTCATTTTACGGGTTCCCACTGTACAGATTAAAAACTGAGTCCCCAGGACGCCTGGGTATATCAGTGGTTGATCCTCTGCCTTCAGCTCAGGGCGTGATCCCAGGGTCTTGGGATTGAGTCCTGGATCAGGTTCCCTATGAGGAAGCTGCTTCTCCCTCTGCCTATGTCTCCTCTCTGTCTCTCATGAATAAGTAAATAAAATCTTAAAACAAAACAAAACAAAACAAAACTGAGTCCCCATGAAATGGCTGGCCTCACAGGGTTGGTTTGAGCTGAACAGGGCCCAGAACTCAGACCTGCTATATAACCTTGAGTATATTCCGCCTCTCCTCAACTTCAACAGGATGCATACACAGGTTAGAGCTTTTCCATTTGCCAAGTCCCTCTCAAAGTGCCCCCTCCTATGGTCACCCAGAAACACAAGGCCTTTGGGTTCAGCCAGGGAGCCCTGGAGTAAGCTCCCAATACTGCGTGGAAAAAGTGTTATTTCCAGAGGTGTGCAGGCCAGTCCTATCACCAAGGAACCCTGGGTATCACTGGCAGCTGAGAGGGAGGTAGGAAGGATAGTGAGGCTCGGGAGGTTTCTCTTAAAGCTGCTCCTTTGGTCCATTCTTATAAGACCAGTCCAAAACCCCTCCTGGAGGCAGCCTGAGGTCTGGCTGCATAGGACAAACATACCGCAGTTGAGTCGGCTCAATATAAGGGCAGAGAAGCAGGAGGCCAAGTGAGGTATAAAGAAGTAGTCCTGCCAGGTCTACGTGTTGCCTGAAAGCCTGCCTTCAGAGCTACTGATTTCAGTTAAGAGTACTGTCTCCAAAGATCACTACTGAAAAACAGCTGTATGATCCAGGAGAATTAACTTGTTTACATATTAGAACTTAGTAACACATTAGCATGACTCATTGGTCAGATCAGGTGGCAGTGGCAGTCATCTAGCTGAGAATAGATTTCTAAGGGAAGAGGACCTTGAATAGCTAACTTTAGATGGCAAGGAGGTCTAGAGCATGGGTCCCTGTCCAAGAAGGGCAGTTCCCAGAGAGAGGATGTTGGAACAGCCCAAGAGCATTGGGTTGCAGGATATGCTATGAGTATGATCAGGCCACAGCTGAAGAAGGAAGTGGATCAAGAGGCAAAAAGCAAATTTGCTATTTATGCCCAACTTGGGCCATCTCCAGAATCAGTCACATCTGTCAAAAAGAAAGAAGTCACTTGCCCTCTTGTACCATTCCTCATCTATAAATACTGGTTTGGATTAGATTCCTATTTTGAAATAGGAAGTCATGATGCTCTTAGTCCCTTTTGGGGGACCCCAATGGGTGAAAGGCCATGTGGATGGGCCTCTAGGCCCCCATCCCAGCTTGCACCACAGGTGTCATCTTCAACATCTTGAACGTCCTTTTATGCTTCTATTTGAAGAAAGGATTCCACTGACTAGATAGATGATATCTAAATTTCCTTCCTGCTATCAATTCTGTGGCTCACTGGTCCTCTTGGCAATGCTGAGAAGACAACAGCCAGGCAGTCCAAAATGCACACAAGCAACAGCTCTACTCTCATCACCAGCTGCCCAGGCAGGTAATAGGAGCTTCCCAGTGACAGAGCTGGTAGATGGTTACTAGGGAGCTTTTGCTAACCACCAGGAGGGGCTGGAAATTTTGTTGATCGCTGGGAGAGACTGCAAAGATTTAATACTCTGAGATACACTCCCCAGTGTATCTCATGTGCATGGCGAGAGCAGCGTATTTACTAGTATAAGCCTGAGCTTACTGACTTCCTCTTAACTCTTGGATCAAATCCAAATTCCTCTGGCTGACATTTAAGGCCTGCCACAACTGGTCTCTTATCAAATCTTGTACTGCTCTCCAAAACATAGCATGTCTTCTGCAGCTCTATCCCCTCACTGGCACACAATATATCCCATGTATTCCCCGCAGTATGTCCTCGCACATGTTGTCTACGATCTTGACATGTTCTTTTCCTACCATGTTGGGTGTTTCCAAATCACACCAATGCTCTAGGACCAATTTTAAATACTCAACTCCCCTAGAAAGCAAAGCGTTCCCTGACTATTCCAGTCTACATTCTTCCCTGAATTCTTGTACTTTCTCTATGTACTACAGCATTAGAACTTCTTTAAGCACGTCACTGTTGGTTGTTTCACATGGATAAGCTCTCCTTTCAACTAGACTAAATCATCACTAAACTCTGACAATAGAGACTCCATTATAAATGCCTAAAGTGGTTCCCACAACACTGAGCACCGTGCTAAGATTCCTTCCTTTGTACTTGGGCAATGAGAACTTCACAATTTATTTAGCAACACAGGCTATCGGTCTAAACTCACTCATTCTCCAATATAAGAAAATTAACCTTAACTAATAATTACATCTCACCCAGCCTTTAAAGACTTTTTCCTCCTTCTCGAAGACTTCCTTGGCACCCTGACTCCGCAAGCTGGCTCCTGCAACACACTCTGACCTCATTTCAGAATTTACCAGATTCTTACTTGTTTACAGTTAATTCAATCCATACCTGTCTTATTCATATGGTTTTTGAAATAGGGACGATACCATTAATCTCTATATTCCCCACTGTGTTTACTACATTGCTTTGTACTATTTGTGAATCTAAACTGGCTCAAATTCATTGGGAATGGTTCCATGCGTTGATTTATCCAAAAGATGGAACATGTTACATGCTAAAGGAAAAAAATAAGCCACTATGTTAGTGTTTTACATAATATTATGAAAATGTGTTGAGGACACTTAAAGCTTGCGCTCTTTTGCAAGCTGGGCAATGACAACATTGCCCAAATCTTCCAACAGCAATACCTCCATAGGCCAACAGCTACAAGTGGAGCAAAACAGATATTTCTGAGTCCTTTATCAAATTAATTGCCATTTCCAGGTTAGGTCTGCAGATTTCTATATTTAAAAACTAGAAAGCATCAGCAGTTGGCAGCAGAAGTCTTGATGTGTAGTTGCATGAAAGAACTATTTTTATTTCTCACTGTAATAAGAAGAAGCTTTGATCTTGGGCAACTTGCTCAAAGGCTCAGTTTAATATATTGATCTCTTGTGACTACTTTTACCTGACTAGTTTCCATAAGCTCAGCCTGTCAACAAGAAATACCTCATATATTCAAGCTTCACTTCTTCTCAAACACCTTATCCCTTCAAGCCTTGACATATTTTTAAAAGGAATAGCTAATGAAGAAAATGTTTTGCACCTTGTCCATTGGTTTGGGTTGAAATGCGCTAACTTAATGGTTCTTTCTGTTTTTAAAAAATACAAACAGGATCTCATCCCGAGATATTTCTGAGAAGTCTGAAAGAGAAGTGAACAAATGTCAACAAGCTTGGGTCTAAAATACACCAACTTAATTTCTCTCATCCTTCAAGTATGCATAAGGCTCAAGGAGACTGTCGAGCTGGAGGACTCAGAGTGGTCCTAACAGGAATCTCCCTCCCCCATAAAATCTGGGGGTTGAAAGAAAAGCAATTTTTAAAAAGAGGAGGTGGGAGGGGAGTACTGGGAAAACTTTTATTTTGAAAGGAAGAAAAAGAACGAAGAAGAAATAAACCAAAAAAGCAAAACCCAACCCCCAGCAATGCCTGGAAACTTGCTATGTAACCAACCATCCCTGTTCAGACTTGCTTTCCTTACAGTTTTGGCAGGGACCACAAATGATAGCCTTAAAAATGCCACATGAACATCAGAATATTTTAGCAATCCTTCTCGACGGGATTCATTTCAGAGGCATGGGAGAGAAACAGCAACCTGCAGCTGTGGCAAAGGGCTGAGACCTCTCTTTATTTCGAGCAGTTGCGAAAGGAGGACCTCTTCCTTCAGGAGGGGAGCAGCCCAGGAGGCACGAAGGGTTTGGGAAAGGTGAAGGACAGTGGGAAAACGAAATGAGACCTAAACCCCAGTGTTTCTGCTTGGGAGGTGCAGTCTCTTGTGGGAATCGATCTGGTGGTTAGAACATAGATGCTGTGTTCAGCTGTGAGGCAAAACAGAATCCCAAACCAGAGCTTCTGCAGCTGGCCACAGACCCCCCTGGGGGCAGGACTGGGATTGCTGCACAAAAGCCAGTCCTAGCTTTGTCTCTATAAGCATATTTTCCTCAAGCATTTAAATCCTAGGACTTTAAGGAGCTTACCACTCCTCTTAGTTGGGCCCAGTAACTAAGAGAGGAAATGGGGAGACAATGAGAGTATGGAGAAGGGGGTGGATAAGGAAGGAGATATACAAATGGCTAGAGGTATGTACTGGAAAGGTGGAGGAGTAGACAAGGAGTCCGTGGAGGAGTAAATAGAGGGTGTCAGGAGCACTGATGGAGGGAAGCTGTATCAGGAAGTGGAAGGATCATACAGCAATATTTTTGGCAAATGAGAATTAACTTGGGGTAACAAATCATTAGGTCTAATATAAAGAGATCTTCAACAAACATTAACGTCCTGCACCATTTATGCTCCCCATCAGGACTGTTTACTAAAAAATGTGTTGCCAAGGTTGCTTTCCTTGTAACCTTGGGGATTGTTCTTGTATTCCTGAGAGCCTGTTTTTCTCATTCGAGTATCAGCCTGTTATTTTCAAAATGATACTACTCTCTGCATGCCAATAAACATTGGTCCTACCCTAGGCACTGAGGCCACTGGGACGGCTGCCCGGACAAGGGAGGTGGGCTCCCCATTCGAAGTGCAGAAGCCATGCAGCCCCTCTGTGCAGGGCATCCCAGGTGGATGGGGAAAGAATTCTGCATCCACACCTTCAGTGGTCTTAGCCTTCTCCTTTGTACCCAAGCTCCAGCCTTTGAGAATGTGGGTGTGAAGGTGGGAGTATTTCAAAGGGGCACAGTCTGATGATCACAGTGACCCCTGGCCCTCACAATATGTACTGTGTCCCAGAACCAGCAGCATCAGAAGTGCATGAGAACTCTCAGACCTACTGAATGAGAGTCTTCATTTTAAGCAGATCCCCAGGTGATTCATGGGCACATTAAGGTCTGAGAAGCACTGTTCTAGACAATGCTTAAGCTTTGACATTCAAAAGCCTTGACATAAAAACACTGGACAGATGGAGGTGGCTGGAGGGGAGCGGGGAGAGGGCAGTACAAAGAGCCTCTCAAAGATCAGGGAAGAAGTCCTCAACAAATGTTAATTGTTATCAGATAGGATCTTACCCCTGCCCTGGTAGGCTGTGTGGAAATGAACAAATCTCTCAACCTCTCTGGGCTGCACTTTCCCATATGCATGCGGATGGGAGTAGACTGCAAGAAACTTAATGATTCCTTCTAGTTCTAAAGTTCTGGGTCTATGATTCAATTTGACAAGGCTCTGTTTTGTTGCCTTCTCTACACTGAAGTTTGGTTTTAATAGACAGTTGTATTTAATACAGCCTGGCATACAGTGGGGCTCGGTAAGTATTTGTTGAATGGAGTGATACAGATATGAGTCTATTCTCTTCAAGCCTCACCTCAAAAACAAAATGAGCCATAAGCTTCCAGGACGGTAGACCACACTAGAGTATGAGATCTAACTTCTCAGGGCAACTGGCATAACTTAAAATACCTTGCTAAGGCAGCTTTTAAGTAATCTACCTCGGAAATTCACTCATACGTGAAACTACACAGCGGTGTGGCCCCCCTTACTGGCCCATCTGTGGAACAAAAGTGTTAACCACCGTATCTCCTCGGTAGCAGACTAGAGGGATGGTCTTTCTCGAATGAGTCTGCGTCTGCGGCCTCAGAAGAAAAATCCAACTGTGCTCTAACATGGCTGCTATTTCACTCAATGCTCATCCTTCCTCTTCTGGCTCAAGGAGATGGGAGACACAAGAATGCATAAGAACACCTCAGTAGTTCTCAATCTGACTGCATTTTAGAATCTCCTGGAGAATTTTAAAACTACCAGTCCTTGGGTCACACCCTCAACCAAAAAAAAATCAGAAATTCTGGAGGTGGAACCTGGCATTCGGTTTAAAGACCTCTTCAGATGATTCTAATATGCAGCCATCAGCATTAAGAACTACTGCCTGGAGCAAAAACTCACTGTCACCAATCTGGGTACTTAATAAATGCCAATACCCAGAGACACAAACTCCAGAACTCTTTCCATCTTGTAAAACTACAACTCTATGCCTATTAAACACTATCTCCTCATTCCCTCTCCCCCAACCCTGGCAACCACCATTCTATTTTCTGTCTCCAAGAATGTGACTACTCTTGGAACCTCACGTAAGTGGAATCATGCAGGATTTGTCTTTTTGTGACTGGCTTATTTTACTTAGCATGAGGTCCTCAAGGTCCATCCATGTGGTAGCCTGTGTCAGGATTTCCTTCCTTTTTAAGGCTGAATAATATTATGTTGCCCACATATGCCACATTGTTTACCTATTCAACCATCAATGGACACTCAGGTTATGTCTACCTTCTGGCTCTTGTGAATAATGCAGCCATGAACATGGGTGTACAAATATCTCTTCGAAACTGCTCTTAATTAATTTAGGTCTATCCCCAGAAGTAGAATTGCTAGGTCATATGGTAATGCTATTTTTAATATTTTGAGGAAACGCCATCTTATTTTCCATAGTAGCTATAACACAAAGAGTTTTTTTTAATAATGATGGCAAACACTGTCATGAATTATTAAGTGAAAAAAGTGAGCTCTTCTACGTACAGCAAAACTACAACTATGTTAAAAAAAAAGGCACAGGCAAAAAGATGAAACAAGTGTATATGTAAAACTGAAACTAGTAATAGTGGCTTCCACTGGATGTTGGTAAGAGCAGACTTATATTCTCTTCCTTTCCAAATTTCATACTTGCCTAATTTTCTATGATAAGTATATGCTACAGTGACAACCAAGAAAAAAAAAAAGAGAAAAAATTTTTAGTAGGCCCCATTTTTCTTCCTGGTCATCACATCATCCATTGCACTTAGTCTGATGTTCACTTAGTCCACTGCATTTATCTGAAGAGTCCACTGCATTTATCTGAAGAGTCCACTGCATTTACCTGAAGGAAAGTGCACACACACACTTCTCCCTTTTAGAACCAAATTGATTTCTGAAAACTTTTAAGCCCAATATAATAATAATTCCAACTCTTGATCTAAATAATAAGTCTTTTCTCCTCTTAGTTCTATTTGACAGGACTTTCAAAAAGTCCAGCCTATTTAGGCAGGGTCTATGGTCCAGCTGGGGAGGTAGGGCTGAAATCTGCTGTTAGCAAGGGTGGCCCAGGGGGTCAGGCTGGGTGGCTGCTGAGTGCCCTCACTGGGTGCCCGCAGCCAGCCTCCCTAGGCCCGCCACCGACCTCTCTGTGCACTCCGTTTGTGGCCTGGGTCAGCTTCGTTTTCCTTCAGTAGTTGTTAAACTGTCTTTACACCATAAGAGAGACACTGACCTGGACTGAGGAGGGAGGGATGGAGGAAAAAGGGGAAGGAAGGAACAAGAAGGATTAATGAGCTGATTTCCATAAAGGCTTTGACATTTTGGAATGAAAAGCGGCCTGTAAGAGCAGAAGCCCAGGCCTCTACTCAGGCCATGTTGCCAGCTGGCCGTTCATCACCAAAAATTCCCCCAACAACTTCAGGGCTATTGCTTAACCACCTCATATAAATCCCAATTAATCTTGCAAAGTCAAAACATAAATATATGACAAAAGTCTTTATTTTATGTGCCCTCAGTTTCAGGGTCAAAATTTTAAAAACCAAATTGGTTATACAATGGCTCCAATGACATTTTTTTTAAAGAAACCTTCTTTGGTAATAAAAAGACAAATAAATGACACCCTTACTAATGTGTCTGTACTTATTGGGGTGAATGAACTCAGGCTAATAATCAAATCAACTATAGAAGAAAAAAGGTGTTGGTGCTAAATTTTTTTTAACAATTTATTTATTTGAGAGAAAGATCGAGAAGAGAGCAAGCAAGCACACAGAGGGCAGAGGGCGGGAGAAGCAGACTTCTCACTCAACAGGGAGCCTGATGAGGGGCTTGATCCCAGGACCCTGGGATCATGACCTGAGCCGAAGGGAAACGCTTAATTGATTTAGTCACCCAGGTGTCCCATCGGTGCTAAAATTTAAACTAGCTTTGTGTGTGTGTGTGTGTGTGTGTGTGTGTGTGTGTGTGTGTGTGGCAGTAACATTAATGTTTCACAGCTTCTACTCAGAAGATACAGAAAATCTTTGGTAGTCACAAAGGAACATTTATTCTTCTTTCATATGTAAATTGCTAGGGACATAAAGAGCCTCTTGAGCAGTGGAACTGAGAACACTCCACATTGCAATGTCTTTCATGGGAAAGGCAGTTGATAATATGAACATGGCTTTGAGAATGGCCCATTAGGACCCAGAATGGGCTCCTGTGAGCATGGAGGTATTAGTATAGACACAAGCCTCCCAGGGCAGCACTCTCAAAGGACCTCAGGGACAAGGCAGGTATGTCTCACAGGACAGCCTGAAGCTTCATCATTTATATTTGGTGCTCTACTTTCCTCTTCAGGAACCTCAAGGTTATCATGTCAATGATGTGGATAATACAGAAAGACTGATTGGTGGTTTTGGAATGGACTGTGCTCGCAGTGAGTTTTCCTCTCAAACTTTATTTCAGGCTCTGAACACATCCTGATTAATATAGTAAAAGTGCATTGGGAGCAAGAGGAGGCCTGGTGTTAGGAACTACCTATAGACCACCCACAAAGTATAAAGTTCACACTTGAATAATAAAGAGTTGACTGTACTGGAAACATAAAAGTGGCTATCCCGGACTCTCAGCAAGGAAGGTAGAAATGCGGTGAATTGCAGTGATTCATGCTTTTGTTTTCTAGGGCTGGAAAATCATGGAGAAAAATCAAAGAAGGTGTGTCTGTGTTGGGGGGGGGGGGGCAGTGATGATGCTGAAAGCCTAGTTAGCAAATTGCAATAGGGACCAGAGGGAAAGTTAAAAGAGGATGGGAGGACCTCTCCAGCTGGAGAGGAGGCTGATGGCAGCTTGGTCATCTATCTTCAGGCACTGACTGCTCAGCATGAAGGTCTGTTCAGATGGCTGGCCTATTACACCAACTCATCCTTCCCATCTAACAAGAAGGAATGGGCTCAGGAGGCCAGTAGATGATGAATTTCTATGAGACCCATTAAGGGGTAGCAGGCTAAGGGGGCAGAAATGCCTCTACAGCATCTGCAGAACAGGAGATTTAGGATTCTGTCTTGGGGCAGGATTCTGTCTTGGGGCAGGCCTGGCTGGAAGTTGAAATTTCAACAGGATGGTTCCTGGAGAGCCCTGACTTCCTGATCCCCAGAAACAACAGCTAGGAGGACCTAGTCTGCTATTGATAAACAGATGAGGGCAGGAATGTGATTGCAACTCCCTATTCTCCCCAAAAAGGCAGTTTAGGGGATTTAGCTAAAAGTCACAAGGAAGGCAAATGATACTAGGCTCAGAGAAGCAGTTTATGGTCAATCAACTTCTGTTCTCTACATAAAAGAGAGAAAACACAAACTGGTCTAAAAATGAGAGTTAACCATCACTTTACTGACATTTCAGACATAAGAGAATTTCCCCATCAATATCTTTTTCCAGAGCTATAGGTGCTTAGACAGGGAGACTCACGTATCCACACACCAAGAAATCCTTCAATGGTTCCCTTTCACGGAAAAGTTTCCTTGAGGAGTTTTCACTGTATGGCCTCCACGTATTTTTGCTGCCTTGTGTACCCTTCTACTAGGTTCCAGAAGAGCTAACTTTTTTTTTTAAAGAGTTTATTTATTTATTCATGAGAGACACAGAGAAAGAAGTAGAGACAGAGGCAGAGGGAGAAGCAGGCTCCATTCAGGGAGCCTGATGTGGGACTCGATCCAGGGACCTCAGGATCACACACTGAGCCGAAGGCGGACACTTAACTGTTGAGCCACCCAGGCGTTCCCTGGAGCTAACTTCTTTATATCTCTCCACACTCACCCTACCAATTCATTCTCCTGTGTCTTTGCCAGTGACACTACCAGAGCCTGGAATGCCCTCCCTGCCCCATCGCTTGCTGAAATTCTACTCATCTCTTGAAGACCTGTCCCTGCCCCTCCTCTTGGCTACTCATGTGCTTCCTACACACATTTGTTATTACCCTTGCCTTACGGGATGAAGATTATTTATTTACGCATCTTTCTCACCTCCTGGATATCAGTTCCCTAAAGCCAGAGCTAGTTTTTCTGTATCTTTGCATCCTTTATATCTCCTAACACAAAGGCCAGCGTGTAGCCTGTGTTCAACAAGAATCTGTAGGATTATAGTGACTTGTGGTTCTTGTACTACCCATTTTCTGCCTTCCCATATAAGGTGAGGAATCAACAAAAGTGAACAAAAGTACATTTTTTGTACTTTTGAAGTACAAAAGAAAAGGCCATGATGTAAGGCAACTAATACACTGATTTTCTAATTGAATCCAAGATACTCGGGCATGGAATGTGGTAGCCTCTGGGCCTCCCCTGAACCTCCTGTGTTGGCATTTACAGAGGACATACTGGGAGGCCCTTTGCAGTAACTGTCCTGTCAATATCAGAGTCTTACAACATGGATTTTGAACATATTGTTACAGAGAGGCCTCCCTGCATATTAAATGAGAAATTCTTTTTATTTTGTCTTTCACATAGTAAATGTTGTAAGATCTAGAATAAACTAACAATGGCGAGAATAAAAAAATATGTACCCACCCTCCTTTGTCTTGATTATTCAAGTTATTCTACTGTCTACCTAAAAAGGGGCAACTTGCACATCTTTCTTATTCACATCCTACTGGTTTCTCTGTGCCTGTTCAAGTCTTCCCCTAATTTCTAATCTACGAATTGCCATGGCACCTGAGTTTGTATCACGTGATTTTAGTCAATTACTGCCTTTCGTTGCCATAATATTTGATACAGGGCTGGGCGCATGACAGGTATTAATAAAAATAAGCTGATTGATAGACAGATAAAAAGCCATATTACATGCCCCCCAGCCATAGAGCAGTTTCAGAAAAATTGTCAAGAAAATATTTTTCTTTCTTTACCACAACCCTAAGTTCTAAAAAGATAAATACTCCAATAAATTTAGAAAACTCATGCCAATGACTTTTAAAACTCCCACAACTAGAAACAGCAATTCTCCAATGTATTCCTAACCCCTGATAACTCCTTGCTCATGTGGGGTTTTAACATACCTCTCGGCCAGCCAGAGTTTGGCTCTGGTACAAACAGCAACGTCAGCCAGCTCCTGCTGAAAGTATGTATTCAGTCTGTATTTGGAGTCTGTGAAGGCTTGTAACAAATGAAAAACCTAAACCAAAAAAAGAGAAAAAGCAATATCCTGCTGTGAAAATATATTTTTCCTAAATGTTCAGTTCCTCTCTGTTAGGTTTCCTCAAAATATTCCCCTCAAAGAAAACAGACACCTGCAGAATGTGGCTCTGGTCTCTGTGCAGGAAACAAGTTGGTTTGGGAGGACGTAGCAAGTGGCAAGAAATCTAGGCCCTTAATCCCTACCTACGCTCTAGGTCCCCTGCACAATTCCAAACAAGAGTGACTACTCTCAGACTTTTTTTTGACTACTCTCAGACTTAACAATCATTTGATACAAGAGTTTATTAGTTACAACAACCTATATAAATTGATTTAAGCAAAAAAAAGGCCAATATCTTACTCTATGTTAGCAGTCTCATATGAAACAAATGCACTATTACTTACTTAATTAATTAAAAAAGATTTTATTTATCTATTTGACAGAGAGAGAAAGTGAGCGAGCAAGCCCACACAGGGGGAACAGCAGAGGTAGATGGAGAAGGAGGCTCTCTGTGAGCAGGGAGCCCAATACGGGGTTCAATCCCAGGACCCTGGGATCATGACCTGAGCCAAAGGCAGATACTTAACTGACTGAGCCACCCAGGTGCCCCAAATAGACCTTTTAAAATCAAAGTCTTACTGCAGAGGCAAAATCAATTGTCTCAGAGTCCCAACTGGTTTGTGTGTCGGGTTTATCAGAACATTCTTGGCCAAAGAAGCAGGCCACGATGATGCCTGCCTTTGCAAACATGGGACAGTGATGTTTGTAAACTATTTCAATTATTTTTAGCAGTTTTCCACTGAGATGTGGAGTGGAAGCAGCAATACAGACACATCCTACTCTTTTTTTTTTTTTAATTTTTATTTATTTATGATAGGCACACAGTGAGAGAGAGAGAGGCAGAGACACAGGCAGAGGGAGAAGCAGGCTCCATGCACCAGGAGCCCGACGTGGGATTCGATCCCAGGTCTCCAGGATCGCGCCCTGGGCCAAAGGCAGGCGCTAAACCGCTGAGCCACCCAGGGATCCTACATCCTACTCTTATAGGACATTATATATTCGAATTAAGCAGAGAAAAACAAATCCTCTAGTTGCCCCTATTTAGAATGAAGGTCACAGATGCAGCACGCATGACCATGTGTACGTCTATGTGAGTGGCTCATTTAAGCACATCATGGATTCACACTCAGTAATGACATCAACAACACTGCAACGAGTACAAACCTGCAGCAGAGAGAAAGGACTATGGCACAGATGAGATCCTCTGACCTAATCAGTGCCAAGGAGAATGACGCATGTCAGAGAAATCCCTCAGTCCCCTCATCTAAATCAAGCGGAGGAGGTGGGCAGAGCAAGTATGGATAAACACACCCAGAACTTTGAAGTCCATTTTAATAATTAGTTTGTTTCCTTTCCCTTTTGCATCCTTCACCAGAGCTCTAGATGACTCTCTCAAAGCAGGAAGATTCAACTTTTTCTTCCCTTCCTCTCCTGTGCATGCGGAGCGGGAGAGTTAAATAGGGAAGCAAGTAATGAGAAAAAGCAAGAGGCCAAGATAAGAGATCCAGAATCATCAGAGCCTAAACAGGAATGAACTAGCAGTTTTCTTGGGTCAGACATCTGCAGTTACCAACAACAAATACACCCTGAGCACCTTTGTTTAAAGAATTAAAAAAAAAATTGTGATTCCTTTGCTATATGTTACTACTTTTTTTGGGGGGGGGGGGTCTAAACAGACATAATTATATAGGAGAATGCACATAAGTCCTGATGTGGAGACTGCAAACGTTTTCTCTAATAATGGATCTGTTATTTCAGAGGCAACAGATCAAGTATCACTACTTTACCACACCCCCGCAGGGACCCAAACCACCCGTCGTGAAGTCTGGAGAAATGGGTCTGGCTGGGGCTTCTGTTCTTATGTGGTGACTGCCAGAATGAAAAAAACTACCTCCCTCTGCTCGAATCCCCACTATCCTGAAAGAGTTGGCAAAGTCACTGGGCCTTGCTTTGCTTTTCTCCACAGCTGCACAAAACCAACCACCAGGGCTTTTCATGGTGTCACAGGATCGTAATTAATCAGCAGACACCAGCAAAATACATGACTGTGGAATTTACTTGTAAAGAAAGCTGTGAGATTTTCGAATGTCTCTCATTTAGAAGCAATCACCTCAAAAATAACTCCTGATGGATGTTTAAACTTAGTCCTATATTTGCTCACCTTACTTGGCAAAAACAAGGCTGTTTTTGAAACGCTTGGTAGCTCTGGTTTATGAAAATCAGCCTCCAGGTCCATCAATTCTGTCACCTTGGGCACAACCCAGACAACAATTGTGATCCTGGTTATTCACCAGGAACAGAGAGCGATCTATTTACACGGGACAACTGCAGAGGGAGGCACACTTAGAAGAGCCACGCAGAAAGAGGTATGTGGGAGAGACAGCAATAGAAGTGAAAGATAGGGTCACAGAAGTCAAGGGAAAACTGGGCAGGGAAGGAGAGGAGGGAACAGGGAGGAGGGAAAAGTTTTGTAGGCAAATGTCTGAAACAAGTCTACTGTGTCAGAGATAATTGTTTTTTCTTCAAGAAAATTAATGACTATATTTGAATACATGACTACATTCACATGACATTTAGAGGGTCTGTTTTAATTTGTTCAAGAAAAATGAGGCCATCTTTTGGTGTGAAGTCCAGAGGCGGGGCCAGGCCTCTGGAACTATGGTTCAAGGTCAGGTCCAGGAGCACCAGGTGGCTCCCAGGAAGGGTCATTTGTCCATCAGCTCAGAAAAGATGGCAGGGGCATGGCAATTCCTTCTCCTTTGCCCTTTTCTGAAAGTTCTGGTCCAGGAAAACGTCTGGACTAGGAGTGTGGTCTATCTAGGCCAGACCTGGGATAATTTGCAAACAGCCTGTAATACAGGACTGCACTAAACCAAACAGAGAAACCGAAGCTGCGTGACCAGCTGAATGCACGTGAGAGCTCTGAGAAGTGAAGTGTCACTTTAGCTCTCCCAAATTTGCAATAGGATTCAAATATTCACTCCACAGATATTTACTAAGCAACAACTACTATCAGGCACTAGCCTAGGAGCTGCAGCACAGAACAAATGAGTGCCTGCTCTCTGCAGTTTACACTCCAGTTGCAGAGAAGCGGAAAATCCATAGCTTCCCTGCCTCTGTCTGCTCTCAATTTATCACCTGCGTGGCAGCACTGCCATCATCTTCCTTTTACACTTGACCTCATACATGACCAAGTCCAGGACACGGCAGCATTTGCTGAATTGACATTGATCTGTGGTGCCTCTTCCTAGACTGACTCTGCCTTTAGGACACGTGCCTTTGGGTTTGGTGAGCTCCTACAACTCCGTGTAAGGAGTGGAGACACAGCTGAACACCACCACACTCCTCACTGCAGTGGGGAGAGCAGGGAGGCTAGATATGTGGTGGGAAAGCAGCCCTAGGGGAGGAGTGCAGGCCTAGGAGCCAGGTGGACATGGGTGTAAACCCAGTTATTAGCTATGGGGCTTTGGGCAACTTATTTAACCTCTGTTTCCTCACGGTAAACAGTTTATAATAGTATCTGGCTTATAGGACTGTAGAGAGATTTAAAGGAATATATAGTACTTGGCATCCATTAGGCACCTGATAAAAATGTTACTTCTCTTCCTCTTTTTGTCTGCTCCCTCCCTTCCAGGCCCCATTCAAAAAATAAATGTTCAGAGAAGGCTTTGCAAAAAAAAAGTGATACTCCTATTTGGCCTTTAAACAAATCTTGTCAGAATCTGGGGAAAGCCATGCAAGCAGAGGAAACTGAATCATAAAAATTTTAAAGGGTATTATAATAGCAATATTGCCAACAAAAAGAATAAACCCTAATGTAAACTATGGTCTTGAGTTAATAATGATGTGTCAATATTAGATCATTGATTGTAACAAACATACCACTCTGATGCAAGATACACCTGGGGAGGAGAGGAATATATGGGAACTCTCTGTATTGGTCAGTTTTTCTATAAATCTATAATTGTTCTTTAAAAAAAAAAACAAAACCCTATCAGGGGCACCTGGGTGGCTCAGTTGGTTAAGTGTCTGCCTTTGGCTCAGGTCATGGCCTCAAGGATAGAGCCCCACATTGGGTTCCCTGTTTCTCCCTCACCCTCTGCCTACCACCCCCCTTGCTTATGCATGCTTTCTGTGTCAAATAAATAAAATCTTAAAAAAAAACAAACAAACCAAACCTATGAATGGAAAGAAAATATTAGGACTGCTCAGAGGACACCAAGGAGTTGTATGTGGAGAGAACACAGCCAGGGTATGTGCAGGGTGGTAAGAGACACAGCTGCAAAGAGGGGTCATGTTGGAATGAGGACGATCTAGATAGAACCAGCAAGGGACCTCTGTTCTGCAGGTGGCAAAGGCTTCTTTAGAGACAGGGCTCACATAATCAGATATGTAATTTGTAAAGGAAAGTCCAGGGCGGTTTGGAGGCTGGGTAAGAAGAGGCAGGATGACCAAGATTGCTATTAGTCTACTGAGGGTTGTTGGGGGTGGGGGTGGGGGTGGATGGACATTAAGGAGGGCATATGATGTAATGAGCACTGGGTGTTATATAAGACTGATGAGTCACTGACCTCTATCTCTGAAAACAATAATACATTATATGTTATTTAACTGAATTTAAATAAAATTAAAACAAATATATGTGTACATAAAAAACTAAGATTGTTATCAGTCTAGACTAGAGGTGATGAGGGTCAAAGCCAGAGGCTGAAAGCCAAGGATGGCAGTGGGCCCCAAGTGGCTGCAGATGTTTTCTTTGACCAATACAGTATTTTTAACCTGTTGTTTACAAATTGGGAGATTTCACACCAAAATCATCCTGCTTTCCAATTTCTTTTGAAAAATCAGAAGACCTGGGGCCCACATTCCTTTGGGGCAATAGTGACCTGTGGGAGCTGGTTCACCACATCAACTATTGCCTATTACTTGTGGGACTAAGGCAGAGTGTCAATGTTATTTATCACTGCTTCCATGCTTTTTTTTTTTTTTTTTTAACTTTTGGAGAGTCAAGAGAAAAATGAAGTATTTACTGAATCTAAATCTCATCAAAAGTTTAAAAACAAAGGATTGGATCAACAGGGCCTTCATTCACTTATCTGCCTGGTAGCTTTCACTTAGCTGCTGGGTAGCTGGTAGGACTCTGATTTTGTGAGAGCCCCAATCTAGATGGTAAAAGGAGTGGAATGGAGAGGGAACAGGTACACTTGAGAGACATTTTAGAAGCGGAAGAAGCAGGATTTGGCAACTTGTCATTAGGTGTGGAACTGAAGGTCAAAATAAGTCACTTAACTCAGGCAGCTGGTCCAAGATGGGGACTGCAAGGGTATATGCAGGTTTGGGAATGAGAGAAGGGGACCTGGGGAGTTTAGTAAGAATATCTGCATGATGATTGCTCTAGTCAGGGGTAATTTATCTTGCAAAGCAAGAATTCTTTTAAGAGTGCAAAGGAACTCTATGAAGGACCACTCTGGGACAAAGCAGGACAGTGGGTTGCCTCTAGCTTCTGCAGGCCCTCAGAAAGACTAGAGTGGAATTAGAGGTGTCTTTGGCAAAAGAAACAGCAGAAAGCTTTGCTGACTTATGACAGTTGTGACCAGGTCAGAAGGAAAGCACAACCAACAACCAAGTGCAAACCAGCAGCACTGCCCATGACCATCGCAGGCAATGGGACTGCCAGGAGCTGCCCTCAGGAGGGGAGGCCAGACAGCAGCGGGGAGTAGGCTAGCATTCCTGCCCCTGAGATGCAAGCCCCAATGAAACGGGAGGACTGAAGCAAAGTCTAGAGAACCTGGAAGCAGTTATTCTTTGCCCACCTCCATCCCCAATCTAAACACAGAGAGAGACTCGGGGGAGCCCCCAAGCATCTGTGTGAAGCATGGGGTCCATTTGGGCAGCTTTGAATCCTAAAAGCGACTCCACAAGAGCACATGTAAAGTTCTTTGAATAAATGCCACAGGTCTAAAAAGAGTCATGAGGCAGATCCCTGAAAAAACTTGCACTACACCAGTAAAATATGTCTGGTTTATGCTGCTAGACTAAAATAGTGACTTGTGTTAGACAAGATCAAGATGATATATGGCTGTTTGGGAATGCAACGCTGAGATGGGTTTTCCTCTTCACCAAGCGTGGCTTCCAGGCAATTTTCCCCCTTATAAAATCAACAGCAGCTGAGCTCCACAAACAGCAGGATCCAGCAATAACAGGCCCAGGTTAGGCAGGCCGTGAAAAAAGACAACTCCAAAGAGAAAAGTGATGTTCATTTCAGAGGTCAGATATAAATGAGTTCAATGTATTGTAATCATTAACAATCCCAAACTCTGAAAATCAACACATCTACCCACTTTTTGCAACGTATTTTCTCAAAAACAGATTCTGTTCTCCTTTTGCACCATGCAGACTTTGGGAGAACACTTTTGCCCCTATCACCTTCAGCCCAGGATAAAATTTCTGTAGCTGCGATTTTGCCTAGGCTTCTCTCTGCACTGCTCCAACCCCCATGGCTAAGTCAGAGCCACATTTTTCCAAGCCCAGTGTTTACACAGGATTTTATTTCGGCTGGTAAAACATCTGTATTTTTTCAGGGACTTAAATAAATGATCTATGCCGGGAATGTACAGTATAGGGTGATGTCAGGCCCCCTTTTTCTCTCGACTCACTGGGCAGAACAGGCAAACATTGTTTCAGCCTGTAGTTGGGAATGTGAATATTTATCCTGTCGACTTAATTCATACAAACAGAACGAAAGGCAGGCAGGCAGAAGTATTTTATGGCTTTAAGTCAGGCTGAAAGGGGGAAGGGTGTGAGAAGCGGAATGACTGAGGGAGGAATCTAAACTTTCTAATTCACAGAAATATGCTTAATCATTTAAATGTGGAGAAAGAGAGCAAAAATTATTTAAAAGGTAGACTGCATTTGTATATGTGTACAAGGTGTGTGTGTGGGGTGGGCAGGAGATGGGAAAGCAAGAGACAGAAGAGTCTCCTAACTTATATACCCTACCTAATCATTACAATGAGGGTTAGGTTGTTTTCTGCTTCAGGCCCATTAATCTTATCTTCAACCAGACCACAGGCTTCTCAGGGCACCCTTCTCACCTCCAACTTCCACAGCGCGGGGCATGGTGCTTGTTGGGTGTATATACCTGCCTATGTCATCTGTACAGAGAGCTCAGCATATTTCTCTTTTTAAATTGATAGCCCAGTGAATGGGAGGCATGACCCTGGGACACTTCAGCTACTTAGCCTGGTCATTCCTAAAGAAAGGACCTGGTGGGCATGTACCACCCACAGTTACCCACCAATGCTAGAGCGCAGGCCAGGAAGCACTTCAAGTGGGTACTCTTCCAAACCTCAACCTATTTATCAGATGAGAACACGTCCTTAAGAAGGTCCCAAAAGGTGACACTTGGCTGTGTTGTGCTGTTGCTGCCAGGAAAAGGGAGCTAATCACGAAGTGTAATTACTTCCTAGCTGACACTGGCTTGGGGAAGAGAATCACAGGAAATGGGCCCAAGAATATCTTTAAGGACTAAAATGTACACAAACACAAAGTGTGTAGGAGCCTGTGAAGTCACTTTGTGTGTCAATGCATTCCCTCCTTTCAGTGAACACTCCCCTTGTTCCAGTTCAGGAACCAAAGATCATATGCCTAGAAGATGAAAACAACTCACTGATCTCTGCCTCCGAAGCTTATTTTACACATGGCTGCAGAGAGACTTCCTTAAAGCCCTGATTGTATCACTTCCAAGTTCAAAATCCTTCGATGACTTCCAATTGCCTAAAGAATTTGCTGCTGGGAAGTCTCCATCTACCTTTCTGGTTTTACCTCCTTCTTCCTCTATTTCACATACCTATTTTGTGGCTAAATGGGACAATTTCCCCTTCCCAACAAGTTAAAATGCTTTTCTGCCCAGGATGTTCCTTCTCACCAACTCCCAACTCTGCCTATTGAAATACCATTCATAGTATAAGGCCCAGCTAAGGCCAACTTCCTCCATAAAACCTTCCTTAGCTTTCATCAACCACCATCCCCTTCCTCACCACCAGGACATACTCTTTTCCTACAAGTGCCCAACAGCTCATTTCACTTGATTACAAAAATACTTTAAAAAAATTTTGTCATCATGGTTATCAATCTACAATTTCCTATCCCAGAGTATAGCTCTTTGAAGGCAAGGACTATGTCCTATTCTTTATAGTCTTTGGGGCCCCAAGGATATGTAGCTTTGTTGGGTAGAGACAGGGGGGCTCAACGAATGGAGCATTTCTTGATTTGTAATTGTACCATGCCTCCATGTTCCCTAGCAGCAGCCAGGATGCTAAAAGTGACCTCTCTACACAGTCCCCACGCAAAGGGGCTGGGAGAAATACACAGTATTAATGAGATAGTGAGTATACATTTATCTTAGATCATTTCTGGCCTAGTGCTCCAAATTTTACAATGCAATTGGGAGTCCCCTCACCCAGAAGAAGCATCAAGGGCCCCCAGCTATAGGGTAAGAGTGAGGTTTAGAAAGTGATGTCAAGGGTATTCAGTGTCAACCCAGCATACAAACAAAGGTTTTCAAGTAGAGAATTAACAATTTACTGGGGCACCTGGCTAGCTCAGTCAGTGGAGCATGCTACTCTTGATCTCAGGGTTGTGAGTTTGAGTCCCACATTGGGTACAGAGATTACTTAAAATCTTAAAAAAACAAAAACAATTTACTCAACACTGATATAATATCTTCCTAACCAAATGGTTCCTAATTTTGAAACACAGATATATTTCTGTAAAACTCTGTATAAAATGCTTTAAATTACACATTATTTCTTTGTAAAATAAATCCCAGCTTAACTTATTTAGGAGAAGCTTTATTAAACTTGCCAATTTATCTTTTCTATCTATCTGGATTTTCAACTATTGGGTTTCTTTAAAGACAATACTGAGATCAATAAGAACATCTTTAAGATACCAAAACTTATTAAAAAAAAAAAAGATACCAAAACTTATTAATGAACAATAACACGGATAATCTGTACAGTCAAGACAGTTAACTTTAGCAATACAGGAGGGAGGAAGTTGGTAGTGGAATAAATGAGACTATATTAGTTATAAATCGATAACTGTTGAAGCCGAGTGATGGGTATATGAGATTCATTATTTTATTCTGCCTACATTTGTGTATATTTAAAATTTTTTATAATAAAAGCTTCAGAAAAAGGCTTTAGCAGAGGAGGAAAAGAGAAAAGAAAATAGCTATAGAACATAGAGATGCAATAAGTGTAAAAAGCTTATGATCTAGTGCAGGAAGTTATGTACCTACATAAAGAAAATGCATAAAATCTAAGACAGAACACTAAGCACTATAAGGAGAGAATTCAGAGTCCAGAAATGCAGAGGATGGTAAAAGTGACATTTACATAATAGTGAAGAGACCGACTTGTTTAACAAGGGTATTAGGACAACCAACTAAGTCTTAGGGAAATAATATGGCTGGTTCTTTACCCAAAGCCTTGCACTGAAATAAATTCCAGATGGAGAGCTAATCAAATGTAAAAAAAAGAAACTATAAAGGTGCTGGAAGAAAACAGGAAAATATTTTATAATCTTAAGGTGAAAATGGGCTTTTTAAGAATGAACACAAAGCCACAAATAAAAGATGCAGAGATATGTCAACATAACAACTGAAATCTTTTGTCTAGCAAAAATTAATAGGTATATTCAAAAGTAAAAAACAAGCACATCTGTTAATTCCTCCAAGGAACAAACCTCTTGCAAATCAATAACAAAAATGAAAGTAATGGAATGAAATATGACAGAGAATTACTCTGGGTAATTCTTCATTCATAGCACCCTTACACCTCAATAATTTTTTCATGGTACCTCTAAGCAAAAGAAATACCTAATAGTTCCATTTATTAAGTAGTTAGGTCCAAACAACCTAATAAGTATTTATCCCATAACAACTCAGAAACTGTTCGAAAAAATAATACACATAAGTTGAAAGAAAAAATATTTTGATTTCATTCTATAATAATCACAATTACTTACTAATGAGATGTGTATGCCTGTTGGATACTTCATAACTTCCCAAGCCTTGGAGTCACTGGACTCCACCACCCTCATTCCTGTTCTACATGGCTTTTTCCATGGTACTTGCTTTTCACTATAGCAACTATCAAATACTCAACTTTGCAAAGACGTATGGCATCATCAAAAGGAATACAGTGTGAGCTAACATTGATAACTGTAAATTACTTCAAGCTAGTAGTTCACATAGTATCTCACAGATGGCAAGTGTCACCATGCTTCTCACAAAAATTTAAAATATCCCACAGTACTTTGGCACACACTTTGGGAACTGCAAATATTTGCAAGGAATATAAACAAGCAATTCACAGATGAAATACAAATAGACAATAAACACATGAAGAAATGTTTAATTTCATTAATGGTTAAGGAAGTGCAATTGAAACAATAATTTTTTTTAAACATTGATTTGCACAGAATTTTTTTTTTAAGGGTGGGACCCAACTAGTAACTGGATAACGAAACAGACACTCTCATTCATCATTGGTGGGAGTATAAATCATCACGGTCTTTTTGAGGGGTAATCGGTAGGGCCATTTTTTTGCACATATGATGTATTCTGTACAAATCGTAACCCCTGGAGCTGGACAAAGTCTGGCAGTTGCTATCAAAATGGAAAACGCACACTTTCTCAGTCTTGCAATACCCACCTCTAGAAATGTATTTAACAGAAACACTTAGAGCCATGGGCAAAGATACAGATGCCCAAGGATGATCCTCAGCAGAACTGACTAGAACAGGAAAATTTAGAAACCACCAGTACAGGATCAGTTGAAAAATTATGGAATATTACTTCAAGTATCCCATCATATATGGCCAAGCTATAGAGCATTAAAAATAAGTTATAAATTTATATGGACTGACATGAAATGATCTTCAAGACATACTGGTAAGTGAAAAAGCAAGCTGCAAAAATAGCATGATCTTATTTTTACTGATGCCAAATTATTAACAGTGGGGGCAGAATTTTTACATTCAATGCCACATATTTGTGGAATTTAGAATGTTTTACAGCAAGGATGTATTACTTTTTTTAACTTTTCATTTTGAAGTAATTACAGCTTCATAACAAGTTGCAAAATGGTAGAGTTGGTGTGCCTTTCACTCGGCTTCCTCCAACCATGACATTTTTACATGACTGTAGTACTATATCAGAGCCAGAACACTGGCACCGTCACACTACTGTTAACTAGACTACACACCTTATTTGGTTTCTGCCATTTTTCACATGTATTCATGTGGGGGGGGGAGGGGAAGTTTCACCCCATGCACAGATTTGTGTAATTTACCACCACAACTAAGATACAGGACTGTCTTAGCACCACAAAGGAAGAATGTGTTAATTTTGGAGTCAGAACCAATAAAAGCTAAACAATACTCTTTTTATCATGTATCCCCCAACTCCATACTCAATATGAAAATTCACACATTACATTATTGCCACAGGCGGCTGCGTGGCATTTCTTACTAAGAGAATTCAAAGAAAAGGAACTTTTCAAGCATGAAAGGGAAGATGTTAAGACTTTTCCAAGGCTACTCCTGCTCTCATCGAACTTTTCAGATCTGTGCTCAATGTGGGTGGAAGAGCAGCTCAGAGGAGAGACCCACTGAGGGTGGAGAAGGCTGGCCATAGGAGGTGGCAGGTGGGAGGAGTGGAGGTTTGGGGGAAGGGGAACAGCATTCCTGAGAATTGTAGTCCTAATCCCCAGTGTGTGCGTTTGTGTGTGTGTGTGTTGGGGGGGGGGGTGCAGCGGTGGCAAATAGAGCAAAGGAAATACAAAGTTATTATATTAATATGCATTTTCCAGAGTTTAGTGCAGCTGTAAAATCTGCCTTATAAAAAGAGCTGACCCACAGAGAACTGGCCTTTAGCATGTTCTCAGGCTGCTAATGCACATTACTCTGAGCTGCCCAGCGAGGGGGTTTGGGGCAGAAGGCCCTGCGAGTCCAGGGCTGGGTGAGAGCCAGCCTCGGGAGTCTGCTGGCTTCCAGCACACTGTGGTAACAGAGACTCCTCTTTATGAAAAATGAAGATGGAAAAAAATTTTTTTGAATGTTTGGGTTGCAGCTTATTTCAAAGGTCATCAAAGTAAACAAAAGGAAAAGACTAAATCTTTATAAGTCAAAAAGTGAAAACTGTTTATGAAGCAACTGTTTATATTTTCACATGGAGGAAGGAGAAAAAGGATTCCTCTAAGCCCCTAGGAATGGAGATTTGGGTGGCTCCCCCCCACCCCGTTTGTTTGTTCATTTGCCACTCAACACCTCCCGCAGTGAGTACAAGGAACATCTGCTGCATCCATTTTATACAGAATTATAAATGTCTCCTGGATGGCTGGGATTCATGGAATAAACCAGGCAGTGTTTTGAGAAGCAAAAGCCTCTGTCACCCTTGTTGATAACCGCCTCCCACCATCTAGCTGAGTATGTGTAATGCCCAAACCCATACAGACAGGCTGCAATAAGGTCTCTCCAAATCTTGAGTTCTGTTTTCAACGAGGGCACCTCTGTTCAGAGAAGGGTGATTCCATCTAATGGGATCAAAGGGATTAGTGAAACCAATCCTCATGAACCTAGTCTGTCCCCTGAGAGTGAGCAAAAAACCCTTTTCACATATGAATCTTCCTGATGATGAGTTCTAGACAATTATCATGGATGAGCCCCTAAATGGATTTCATATCTGCTATCGGACATAATCCAAAATAAGAAAACTAGATGTTTTAACATAAGTATCTAAAATGTACAGTTTTTACACTGGGGGCTGTGTGATCCCCAGTCCATTATACAGATTTCATAGTATTTCCATTTATCCTTTAAGGCTCAGCTCATTAGCCCCCTTTGTGAAGTTCTCCCTGACAATTCTAGGTAGTGCAATCTCTCCATCCTCTCATTCCATAGTATTATCTGAACCACTCATTTGGCACCTAAGATATGTTGCCTTGATTGCTGTTTATCTCTTTGTGTAAACCACATCGTTTTATCTCCTACAGAGCCTTACTGGAATGCAAAAGTTTGTTGATTTGATTTTAAATTTAAGGCAATTACCATGTGGGCTGAGATAAACAGTACTTTCAAGGCAATAGTTAACTCAATAGTGAAAGTAAACACCAAGACTCCTTGCAAATGGGCTGGCTTACAAAGTAAAATGGCCAATGAATCCAAGTCCTCAAGACGGGATATGTTTGCGGCCTGGGCCACCAGCCCGCTCTGCTATTCCTAGCCTACCAACATGTCGTGTCATCTGCATGAATTCGTCATCCTCCAAGCTCATCTCCAGGAAACTCGTGATCTTCCCTCTCAACTCACTTCGCCTCAAACACTGGTGCCTCTATGAAACTACTCTCCCAGGAACTGCGACATTTATTTGTTGAATAACTGGCTGAACAAGACAACGGCCCTTTCTAAGTAACCATCCATAATCCATTTTGGCCTGTCTCCTTTTCCCTATGCTGCCGGAAGGGTGTGAAAACCAAGTTTAGTGGATGGGGTATGCATTTCCCCCCATAAACAAGCTTTCTTGGCCAGATTCGAGGCCAACTGTAATGGAGTGACAGGATATTCCTCTGGGTGCTCACTAGGTTCCCATTCAGGAACTTGAGTCTTTAGACCAGGGGTTCGAAATGGGGGGTGATTTTACCTCCAGGAGACATTTGGCAATGACTGGAAACATTTTTTGGTTTCCACAACTGAGAGGGTGGTGCCACTAGTGCCTAGTAAGCAGAGGTGAGAGATGCTGCTAAACATCCTACAATGCAAAGGACAGTTCCCCAAGACAAAGAGTCATTTGACCCCAAAGGTCAGTGGTGCTGAGGTAGGTGCTGTAAGAGCACAGGCTTTGCAGGCAGTCAACATTTAAGCTGGTGACCTCAGGAAAATGATTTAACCTCTCTGGGCCTTAGTTTCCTCATCTACAAAATGGAACTAATGATACAACTCATCTCATGAAGTTCTTGTGAAGTTTAAAAGATAACTAATGTGAAAAGTACTTTGTAACTGCTCCTTAAAAAACTAGGTTTTTTTTTTTTTTAAGATTTTATTTATTTATTCATGAGACACACACACACACACACACACACACACACACAGAGGCAGAGACATAGGCAGAGGGAGAAGCAGGTTCCCTGCAAGGAGCCCCATGTGGGACTCGATCCTGAATCCCAGGATCATGCCCTGAGCTGAAGGTAGACGTTCAACTGCTGAGCCACCCAGGTGTCCCAAACTAGGTATTCTTATTAATGGGGAGGATGCCCATGTGTGGTTTTAATTTTGCTGGGTGCACTTTAGGCATTGCTAGGTGTTAGTACAGAAAGGAAACCCACCTCACCCTTCTCCATCCAGCTGAGGTATCCAGGTTTTCCTGACTCTGCTTATTAAGTAGCTTTCTTAACTCCTCTGTGGTACTTGCTTTTATTCTTTTTATTTGGCAGTTGTTTTAGCTTGGCCACTGGACTTCTGTCTCGTGCAGTATTATGCCTCAGCAATATTTTCCTTAGTGGTCTTTGATGATTTTCCCAGGAACAGTGCTTTCTGACTAATCATCTTACTCATACTAGTGACCAAGTGTAAGGCAAGGGTGAATTAATGATTATTCCTCAGGGTAATCCTTTGAGAAGTATAATACTTATTATCAAGTTTGCCCTTTTTGTCATAAGCTAAATTTCCCATATGTGATTTATATCTAAGAGTAAGTTGTGCCATTTAGTGTCTCAGAAGAATAATTTAGTGACCCTTGAAGATATTAGTTCTATTAGATATGATCCTCAAGAGGCTCATTCTTGAGACTTTTTTCAACAGAGCACACTCCATAAATTCACGTATTCAGAGGAATAATTTCCAGCTCCTTTGTCCTGCCTCAGAGAGGCAAACACTTTAAAATAAGCTAAGTAAGCACATTCTTATTTTCCTAAGTATTTCCTGAATGACCCAAATCAGGTAACACTTTAACGAATACTTTAGCTTCCACCCAACTCATTTTCTGGGTGAATCTGGACAGTCTGCTTTCATTTTATTCAAAGGAAGCAAAGCATTTTTCTTGGGTCTATTTGCCTCACAAAATGGATATCTGGGTATTTATACGGAGAAGCCTATAGTCTTACATTGTGATCTTATCTGTGTATGCATAGGTCTGCCTGTATTTAAAATTCTATAGATTCCTGATTTTTTTAAAAAAGGCAATATAGTGGTTAGTTCCAATCTTCTTGAAATTAATGAACTCTTAGTAGAGTAAGTTATGTCTCCATAACTGGCAGAATCATAGCTATTGGGTCGCCCGGGTGGCTCTGTGGTTGTGCATCTGCCTGTGGCCCAGGGTGTGATCCTGGAATCCAGGATCGGGTCCCACGTCAGGCTCCTTGCAAGGAGCCTGCTTCTCTCTCTGCCTGTGTCTGTCTGTCTGTCTGTCTCTCTCTCTGTGTCTCTAATGAATAAATAAATAAAATCTTAAAAAACAAAAACAAAAACAAAAACAGAATCTTAGCTATCGTGAAAAAGACATGAACTCATAAATCTTTGAAATGGTAGGGGGGTAAGATTTCTCACCTGATCCAGAGGGATGCCTTCAACTTTGGAGATTAGTGGTCATCTTATTATTAGAAGAACAAATAAAAGGCTGAGTTCATGTGAGTATTATGAGGAGATTGAGCAAGATGCTCACCAATAGAGGAATCTTAATTCCTAAGTTTGTGGCCCAGGGGCATTGTGCTTATGGATATAACATACAGTCCCTGAGGACAGGACAGTAGTCTTTAATCAAGGAGATTCATATTCCTAGTATTATTTAAATAGACGATTTATAGAATGTGATGGACTTATCGAATGCCCAACAGCGCTACTAAAACTGACATCTCCTAATTTAAATACCTTAGTCTAGGGGATCCTTGGGGGGCTAAGCGGTTTGGCGTCTGCCTTTGGCCCAGGGTGTGATCCTGGAGTCCGGGATCGAGTCCCACGTCAGGCTCCTGGCATGGAGCCTGCTTCTCCCTCCTCCTGTGTCTCTGCCTCTCTCTCTCTATCTATCATAAATAAATAAATCTTAAAAAAAAAAAAAAAAACAAACACTACCTTTAAAAAGAAAAAATACCTTAGTGTAAAGTAAGGTTTTCCAACCTCAGCACTACTGACATTTGAGGATGGATCATTCTTTGTTATGGGTCCTGTCCTGTGCATTATAGGATGTTCACTGGTATCTCTGGCCTCTACTCACTACAGGCTGATGACATACTGCCAGTTATGAAAATCAACAGTATCTTCAGACATTGCCAAATGTCCCCGTGGAAGAAAATAGCCCCCAGTGGAGAACCACTGCACTAGGCATTCTAATCTACATACTTGTACCATGTATCATATCTACTTTTGAGACATGGTACCTAAGTACAGTCTATGTCCTTAAGGAGCTCCTGACTCATTCATTCACTCAGCAAATACAATGTTTGCTGAAAACCTGCTTATGTCTCCTCCAGGCAGAGTGAAGACAATGTACCAAGGTAGGACAAGGCTGAGGTATTAGAGGAAGGTTCATGAAGTTAGAGTTGAATGAAAGGAGGAAAGCAACATGAGATGAGGTTGGAGAGGCAGGGCTGGTCATGTCATTTTGGTGCTTATAAACTATTGTAAGAAGTCTAGATTTATTTAAAGTGTGATGGAAAATGACTAATGGGTTTTAAGCAGGGAATTAAGTTAATCTCATCTGTGTTTTAAAAAGGTCCTTCTGCCCTACATCAAGAAGGGCTTGAAGGGGGCAAGAATATAAGCAGAGAGGCAAATGCCGATGTCCAAGCAAAAGATGAGGGTGGCTTGGACAAGGATAGTGGTTTAGAGATGAAGAGTAGAGAAGTTGATAATACTGGTGGATTAGACGTCGAGCCAAAAAAGGGGAAGGAATCAAAACTTGATCCCCAGATTCCATCTTAACAACTGAGCGAATGGTAGCACCATTTACTAAGAATGGGAAATATAACAAGAGTGCCAGGTTTGTGGCTTGGTCAGGGGATGGAAAAGAATTTACATTTGCTCAGATAAAAGGCATTATCTCTTGGTCCAATGGGGGTGCAAGTTATGATAATTTCTACTCTCTAGAAGTCTATAATTTATTTGAGGAGAGCATATAAGTATAATACAGTCTCACCCTCTGTAGAAATAGGGTCTAAACCGAGTGGCTAAGGGGAACACTGTGTACAGGAAAAATTGCCTTGAACTGTATTCAGCACAGCCAGAGACACTAAAGAGATCATACATTTCTAATACATATCTCACTGTTCACTCTAGGACACATGCTCACTTATAGAAAAGGCAATGTTTAATAGGCAATTTGCAAACAGTTATTTACTCTCTTATTTCTTAGCTTGGCACAGATTTAGCAAGTTAAATGGGTTCTATGGGACTCTATTAAATAAAAGATAAAACCAATTTCACTTAAAAAGCAAAATACCAACAAATGAAAACTACTGTCTAGTAAACTATAAACACATGAGGATTCAGTTAATAAAAGATCTAAGTGAGATGGGGTGAAGGAGAAGCTCATTTTCTGAAGAATATGAAGTTTCAATAAGGAAAAAGCCACAGATACAGAGATTTGGAATTACATCCATATAATTGGTAGTTACACTCTGTGGCCACCTGGGTCTTCCTATTTCTCAAGTCTCCAAAAAATTTCAGGGAAAAACAGATGATTTAATTGTTTTACTAGAAATGGGGTACACAGGTGAGTGGGGAGGGAAGGTACCCATGACACAGTGGAGGAATGCCAATGAGAAAGCTTAAGTTTATGCACAATAGTTCTTAATATGAGGAAAATGAAGCCCAGAAACAAACCATCAAGGTACCCAATGAAGTTATTTACTGTCTAACTAAAACCAGAAATTAAGATTCTGTACATTTCTGTAGGAAAAAAAATACTGCTGTTCCTCAAAAAACTAAACATAGAATTATAAAAAAAAATATGTGATCCAGCAGTTCTACTTCTGGATTTAAAAGAAATGAAAGGAAGTTTTCAAAGAGATATTTGTGCAGCCATGTTCATAGCAGCATTATTCATAGCAAAAGGTGGAAGCCATTTGAGGGTTCGATGGTCAATGAATGGATAATGGATGCATATATACACAATGGGATATTATTCAGCCATAAGAAGGATGAGAATCCTGACACAGGCTTCAACATAGATGAGTATTGAGGACACTATGCAAAGAGGAATAAGCCAGTCACAGAAAAAAAAGAAGAGCATATGATTTCACTTATATGAGGTATCAAAAGTAGTCAAACTCATAGAAACAGAAAGTAGAACGATAGTTGCCAGGGCTTGGGGGAAGGGAGAAGTAGGGAGTTGTTTACCAGGTATGAAGTTTCAGTTTTTGCAAAATGAAAAAGTTCTGGAGGTGATTTGTACAACAATGTGAATATACTTAACATTATTGAACACTCAAAAATGGTTACAATGGTAAACTCTTTGTGTATTTTATCACAAAAATTTAGAAAACAAATTTTTAAAAGATTCTCTACATTCAAGTCACTGATATTCAATACAATACTGCAGTATTGTATTCATGCTATTTCTGGGATATTTTAAAAATTCCCTCATTAGAGAGTTCCTCATCTATTTAAAAAGCCTTGTTGGGTGAACTACACATTTACTTGGGAGTACTGATTGGTATTGTGAGCTTGCATTAATTAGATACTCTTAGAACCACATTTTGATTTCTTATAATCCTTTAAAAAACAGCATCAGGTGCTGATTAAAATAGTCCTATTTATCCTTTGAGGCAAGCTACAAGGTTATATGAACTGCAAAGAAATGATTCTCAAGGGACACTGAGACAACTGGAATGTATGTAAAGATATGTTTTACTGCTTTTCTAGTGTCTACTGCTTTTCCAGTCTCTCTACTACTATGGAGAAAAAAAAATCCACCATCACAACTAAATTCTGAGACAAAGTTTAAGTTCTAAAAACTTTTTTCCATTGCAGACTATTTTTAAAATATTATGCTTATCAGAGGAAAATGTGGTTGAGACTATTATGATGGTCAGTATAGTTTGTCATCTCTATGTTACCTGAAGGAGGCACAAAAATTTGTTTTATATTCACACACTTGTGAACCATCACCTCTGCTTCCCATTCAATAGTTCTTTTTCTGCTCACAGCTGAAAACCTCAACATTTTCAGACCCTTCATTATCCTATTGCACCTCACTTTTTAACCTGTTAATAACTTTTTTTCATTTACTTATGCTGATCTGCTCAGAACTTCCAAACTCACCAACTCAACTCAACATCAAGATTGTCTTTTCCTCCTCTTCTCCATCCTCCCAACTCTTACCCAACCTAATACCACAGATCAGAAAACCTACTGGTTTTAGTTCTTACTTTTTTCTCTAGTTCACTATCTGTGACAAAGTCACCTCTCCCAACATCACCAGGTCTCCAGCTGTAAAACTGAAACAATATAACCAACCTCCCTCTATTGTCTGGGTAAGAACACCATGAGGACATGAGGATGCCATGAGGACCCAGGCTTAGTGCGCACAGCTGGCCTCCTTGATACTTAGAAGATGTATCATTAGTGTTATCTCAGCCTAGGTTTTCCCACAACCCTTACTTCATGCCTCTTGATCTTGACCAAAAAACACTGTGCTACTACACAGCTCACTGGGTCTCCTGCTTCCTCCATTCCTGCCTTTGGACAGTCTTGCCAGCTGCCCTTTAAACTTGGAAGAGTCTCTCCTCACATCTGCCAAGCTACTATTTCAAATGTTTCCTCCTTACTCATGTCTGCCTGCCTGCTTTCCACATGAATGACCAGGAGGAGCAGCACCCTTCCTAGAGAGGGGCTGGTTTGGGGCATAAATAAGTGATGAAATCCCGAACACTTTTGGCCCATTTAATATTTGGGCTTAGAAATTTCAAGATTTTCTTACTGCTCTTCATGGTCCTTCAGTCTCAGCAAATCAGCCAGGTGACATGTAATAGCCATCTTTGGGGGATAAATCTCTGATATCTCCTGGACCTGACACAAGAATCACTCGTCTCTTATATTAATTCAGTTTTGTACATTGAGTCCCTCTTCTTCCACTCTTAATCCAATGCTTTCCAAACTTGCCTGATCATAAGAATCACCTGTGTTGCACACTAAGAAAGCAGATTCTGGGGTCCTGTCTCAGATCTATACACTCATGACAGGGGCCTGGAAACCTGTATGTTAACAGTGCCCCAGTAACCCTCGTGTCAGGCAAGATTGAAAAGCCTTTGACAGCCCGTCAGATCTTCCTGTTTATTGTCAGGGTCCCAACAACCAGAGGACAGAAGACACAGTAGCCAGATGACCTAAATCATTAAGAATTTACTTATGAAGATTGTACCTACTCCAACTGCGCCGATAAACTGACTTGAAGTCAAATACTATGTGATTCTGCATACCAAAGTTTTGGTTGCAGATTTGTTGGTTGTATTTCACCAGTCATACCGCAAGATTCTGGGGATGAAATTATGCTGTTTTATATTCTCTCAGTGCTTCGTTAGCACAGTACAGAGCATTTAATTGAACTTAATTAAAACCTTAACTGATTGATCAGTAAAGGTACCACCCAACTCAAAACAAACGAACAAACAAACCCTAAAATCTTGTGTCTTAGAGACTACCTGAATAGCACTAAATCCTTCCCTCACCATCAAGTTAATGAGAATGAGAATGCAAACCTAGGGTTTGCCTCTTGGCCTGGAAGAGGAAGGCAATTATTCAGCAATTTGCCCAGATTTCTAGAAACTATTGTTATGCCTTGTCTGACTGCCTAGATTTCTCATAAGAGTCAACTTCCTTTCATCCCTCAAGGATTACTGCTTTGACCCTGTGTTCTTTCCACCGTCATGCAGGGGAGATCTCAGAGTTAATGATTTGCGTCTGATAGTGCATCATAAAAATATGAGTAGCAGGCCTACATTCAGGCAAGGACACAGAGGAACACTACTAAGAAGCTAACAGTAGTTTCATGCTGAACAGTAAAAACGTTCAAGGATGCTTCTTTCAAACATACTTCTTCAAAACATGAAGGCCATTCTAGATTAATTTATTTATTCATGAGAATACACAGAGGGGAGAGAGAGAGAGGCAGAGACACAGGCAGAGGGAGAAGCAGGCTCCATGCAGGGAGCCCGATGCGGGACTCGATCCCAGGTCTCCAGGATCACGCCCTGGCCATTCTAGATTAAAATATAATGAATTATATCAAATAGAAGAGAATGTAGGGCCCTTTCTAAAAAGTGAAAGATTACTCCTTACATAATATCCAGAAAAAAAAGTTGAACAAAACAATGTGAAGCCAACTTATTCAAAAAGTTAATACTGAAAACAAAAGTTTCAAGGGGGGGGGTGCTATCACAGCTATGTGCAGTATTACATTTTTCAAAAGGATGAATCCATTCTCTGTTAAATACAAAGCTTCAAACATAAACAATGAATGGTCCGTATGATGAGATCTAGCCCTGAAATTGAGCAGATTTCTAAATCAGTGCATAGAGCAGGCTATTTATAAACTCGGACTTCCCATCAACCTCAGCACGATGTCAACTAACAATAACAAGTTAATGTTTTCCAGTCATCTTCACTGTGCCACTTAATTGCCAGCACTCGGGCCAAGGTAAACTTGACAGTAACAAAAGAGCTAACATCACAATCAAAGAATAAGATTAATGAATACTGCATTTCTGCTTTGAAGTGAACACTGAAAATCATGCCCATAACATACTCTTTTTCAGCCGCTGGATTTCAATTGTACCTACTGGTCTATATACAGATTTGAAGGCAGAGTTTATAAATATTCTATTTTTAATGAGCCACAAGATTCAGTCCCTGAGGAACTTTTTAAAATGAAGAACATCCTCTTCATAAAGTGTGTAACTCCCCAGATTATCACACAATTCCTAAGCCCTGACCACCATTCCTTTTTTTTTTTTTTCCTGGCCACCATTCCTAATTAAGGTGGTTTTTTTTCTTTAAACTGAAATAAATACAACTTAAAAGTGCCAAGTCCGAAGTGTAAAGCTTAATGAATTTTTATATCTGCCTAATTATAGTTTTTACTTATAATAACATAACTCAACAAATGATTCATTATATAAAATTATTAAAAATTATCACATTTGTTCTAAAAAGTACATTATAACATTCCTTTGCATTGGTGATTAAATGGTAGAACTCTCACCTCTCATATTGACTTAAACGTTAAGAGCAGATACTGAGTGTTCATAATACAACAAATAGCACTGACTTTTTGCAGCAGAGGGGGAGGGAAGAACCTTTAGAAGAAAATAATTTGCCTCTACATTAAAAAATATACCGTAGGAAAAAAAAATATACCATAGAAAATGGTCTTATAAAAATAAAGACAAAAAAATAAAGACCAAAATATGCATCTTTTGCTACAAAGGAGAAACATCATTGATTCTGAGTTTCAAACTCTTTGATCCTTTTTTTTTTTTTTAACTCAACCCTGAACACAGCAGCTCTTCAGTAAACAAAATGAATTAAACCTTTATGGTTTTTCCAATGAAAACTGTTTTACTGACTGTGGACCAAATCACTTCAGTCTGTTTTCCAAACCTGCACAATTTTTTGGTCACTTAATTGCTAAAAAGGTCCACTATCATTCCCTTTTCTGGTAGGCTAAGAAATCACTTGTCATTTTAGCAGCTATGTTTATATGCTAACTCTGCCCATTGTTTAAATACCTACCACCCAAGCCAGTGATGGATTATAAAACCCAGGCCCAGGATATACAACTCATCCTGGATTTCTGATGGTTGAGATAACTTGTCCCTAGGTGTTAGGATTTTGTCACCACTCGTCCAAACACACTCTCCCATCTTTTAACTGCCTGTTGTTACCTCCTCATGATATAAACTTCTTTATTAGGCTACAATAGTGATGTACTCAGTTAAACAAAAATCTATCAGTGGCAAATATCTAAGAAATAGTGAAACTTTCTGAATATAAAATTGGGAAAAGACCAGCCTGAATGCACGAGAAATAATTTTAAACAACAGTTTTTAAAGAGTTGCTGGTCTATTACTTAATACGGTCAGTAACATGAACTACATTAAAAACAAATGACTGTCAAGTAATATATTTGTTAAGCTGAGCCTGAATAAATTCAGAAGATGAGTTTGTAATGAACATTAATGGAGAAAAGTAAATTTGTGTGCCGTCTTAATGTTAGAATTGCAAAAACAAAATTCTAAAATAGTAAAATCCAAATTAATGAGATTTCCTCTGTAATCGAGAAGAATCTTACTCTTTTTAATGAATAAACTAAGAGTTGATGTGGCCATTAAACCTGGAGTTCCAAAGTCAGGAGTTTTAACCTCTCTGAGAACTTAACATTGCAAGTTTGAAGGTCCTCAATCTCTACCAAATCAATACAGCTGATCAAGGGGGAACTTCCTTGTTCTGCCATACAGCAGCATTTCAATGTTCCATGTCACAAAAAGAAAAAAAAGAAAGAAAGAAAGCCATCCAAACTATATCTCAAAGTCATAGAAAGTTCAGCCTCCAATGTGATAATGTACACAATGTGACAAAAGTAGACCATGAGTCTAAATAAGTATTTAAAATCTTTAGAATATCCCAGAACACTTGTTTCTAATGCTATGAATAGGAAAACATTACCATACCATTTGGATTCTTAAAAAACAACCTTAATCTAGTTAATTTATTCAACTAACCTTTATTGAGGGTTTAAAGTCAAATGCTATGGAAGTGTATGAAATAATAATGACATGTTTGCATGGTTATTTAAAGTACAATATACATTGTATAGTTGAAGTCATAAATGGTGATTTAAAGAGTAAAGCAAAAAGACCAACATTTTCAATATCCCTATGAAAACTGACCTTTACAGTCATAATAGAACCTTTACAATATAACTTTCATATATAGGGTCTGTTTCTTCAATTTGTCCTCTAATGTTTCTTTCTAATGATGAGTTAGTAGCATACTTCTTATTAATATAGAAAGATTACAAATATTAATGTTTTAGGATTTGATGTAGCAAGTTGATATTTTCCAAAAATTTTTTCTAGACACAAAAGCACTCAATAAAAACCAGCAAATGAAATTAATAATTAACAAAAAAGGATAATACATCCAGAAAAAACGGAATTTATCTCAGCAATGCAAGGTTGGTTCAACATTCGAAAATCAATGTAATTTGCCGTATCAATCCATTAAAAAAAATAAATCTGATTCTCTCAACGGATGCAGTAAAAACATTTGACAAAGCTCAACATCTATTCCTTATAAAAATTCTTAGTAAAGTAGAAATAGAAGGAAATTCCTTATGATAAAGCACATCCAGGAAAAACCTACAGGTAATATCCTATGAGATGATGATAGGCTGAATGCTTTTCCTCTTTGGTTGGGAAAAAGTAAGAATGTCCAATCTCACTACTTCTCCTCAACATTATACTGGATTAGCCCGTTCAATAAGGCAAAAAAAAAAAAAAATATATATATATATATATATATATGTATATATAAGGCACATAAACTACAAAGAAAGAAATAAGATTATCTTATTCATAGATGACATGATTATCGATGCAGTAAAACCCTAAAGAATCTATTTTAAGACATAAAACTAAGTTTAGCAAAGTCTTAGAACATGAGGTCATTATATGAAAATTAACTATATTTTCTAAAGACTAGCAATGAGCACTTAGGATTTGAAATTTTCAAAAGTTAACATTTTTAATAGTATCAGAAACATGAAATATTTTGGGATAACCCTAAGAAAATACATTAAGATGCATCATCCAAATATCGTGTAAGCTTGTACTTAGCAAACTTTTTCCTAAGGGGCCAGAAAGTAAATACAATAGGCTTTCTGGGTCATATGATCTCTGTTGTAACCACTCAGCTCTGGCATTATATTATAAAAGCAACCATAGAAAATATATAAACAAATGGGCATGGCTTTATTTACAAAATATGAGGCAGGATGGATTTCTCCTTGTTACTGATTAAAGGTTCCAGGCCTAGTGAAGTTGTGAACTTGTAGGCTTTTGTGGGATGGAAACAAAAATAATTTCTCTCTAGAGGCGCCTGGCTGGCTCAGTAGGTTAGGACATCTGACTCTTGATCTTACAGTCCCCACATTGGGCATGCAAACTACCAGAAAATAATAATAATAGGGGCACCTGGGTGGCTCAGTTAGTTAAATATCTGCCTTCGGCTCAGGTCATGATCTCAAGGTCCTGGGATAGAGCCCTGCATTAGGCTCTCTGCTCAGTGGAGAGTCTGCTTCTCCTCTCTTTCTGATCCTCCTTCCTGCTTGTGCTTTCTCTCTGTCTCAAATAAACAAAAACTTAAAATGATAATAATAATTTCTCTCTAGTGGAACAAAGGACCCCAGGGATTTATGATCTGCTGGACATTAAACTGTCTTATATCTAATTTAGTAATCTTATTCTAACATTCTGTTAAATTGCCTATAAATGCCCTAGTTTGTCAGATGCTCTTTAACTGATCATATATCTTTCTGGTCCCTTCATTAATTAACGAGTTAAATAATATATTTTACACATGTTTATTTATTTACTTATTTTTTAAAAAGATATTATTTATTCATGAGAGATAGACCGAGACATAAGCAGAGGGAATAGCAGGCTCCTTATGGGGAGCCTGATGCGGGGCTTAATCCCAGGACCCTGGAATCACGGCCTGAGCCAAAGGCAGATGCTCAACCACTGAGCCACCGAAGGTGCCCCACATGTTTATTTTATATTTCCCTGCAAGTGATGATTTTACTTTCATGAAAATTATACTTTAACAGTGTTAATTCTCCCCTAAATTGGACTAAAGATTCAATGTAATCCCAATCAAAAAAATTTGGTCTTTCATATGAATTTAATTGTATTATCAAGTGAAAATTTTATTGGAAATGCATTAAACCCATGTTTAAATTTGGAGAAAACTGACATCTCTGTGATATTCAGTCTTATCAAATACATACAGTATCTTTGGGGAAAACTCAAGAGATTCAACAGAAAACATATTACAAGGGATCTTTACAAATGATATTATTACAAATAAGAGTTAGGTGACCGAGTACAGTATAGTATAGAACTTACAGGAGTATTGGCTCTGAAAAACCCTGGATCTGTCACTTGCTAGAAGTGTGACCCTGAGTAAGTTACTAAACTTCTCTGAGCTTCAGTTTCTTATTGTAAAGAGCACTCACCTTCTAGGATTGTTATGAATATTTAATAAATAAAAATACATAAGTACATAAAACTGTGTTTAACATAGACTAAGTATAAGTGATGATGAACAGTATTACAAAGTGCATATGTGTAAATCAATCACTTTCAAAAGTAAAAACAGCACAAGTCAGAGCTAAAACATAAGAAAAGGACTCATGATGACAATAATAAGAAATAGAAAAATCGGGGATCCCTGGGTGGCTCAGCGGTTTAGTACCTGCCTTTGGCCCAGGGCGTGATCCTGGAGTCCCGGGATCGAGTCCCGGGATTGAATTTTGTGTCAGGCTCCCTGCATGGAGCCTGCTTCTCCCTCTGCTTGTGTTTCTGCCTCTCTCTCTCTCTCTCTCTCTCTCTCTCACTGTCTCTCTGTGTCTATCATGAATAAATAAGTAAAATCTTAAAAAAAAAAAAAAAGAAAAATAGAACATAAAATCTATATGAGAAAAGCTTTAAAATATACTAGCGAGAAACATAAAAGACAAATGAGGGCAGCCCTGGTGGCGCAGCGGTTTAGCGCCGCCTGCAGCCGGGTGTGATCCTGGAGTCAGGCTTCCTGTATGGAGCTTGCTTCTCCCTCTGCCTGTGTCTCTGCCCCTCTCTCCGTCTCTATGAATAAATAAAATCTTAAAAAAAAAAAGACAAATGAATGGAAAGGCACATCATGTTGTGAAATACGACAGTAGCGTAATAAAGGTGTATGTATAATTAACAATGTGATGTATAAATCTAATGTTATCTCAATAAAATGGTAAAAATAATCAACCAAAAGGAAGATGAGGGAATTAGACAAGCTGACACAAGTGCTGAAAAAGTAATGAATGGGAATTGGTCTCCAACAAACTCTATAAAATATATTATATAGAGCTACTATGTGCAACTGGTGTGTAAGGAGACAAACTGTTTAATGAACAGACTAAAAATCTAGAAAATAAAAGCAGCTGCATACGGATATTCAGTATATGACAGAGCCTTTCTGTCAGGAGAAATAAGATGTACTTTTCAACAACTAAATTTGGTACTAAAAAAACAAGACAAAAACAAACCCTGTACAATAGCTCTTCAGTTATTTTTTTATTGTCCTCAATGACATTAAATAATTCTCATAACAGTATTTTTATTTTTATTTTTTTAAAAGATTTTATTTATTTATTCATGAGAGAGAGAGAGAGGGAGGCAGAGACACAGGCAGAGTGAGAAGCAGGCTCCATGCAGGGAGCCCGATGTGGGACTCGATCCCGGGTCTCCAGGATCACACCCTGGGCTGAAGGCGGCACTAAACTGCTGAGCCACCCGGGCTGCCCTCATAACAGTATTTTTAAACGTATAGTTATAAATGAGGCCATTTATTAACAAAGTGTATCACGACAGCCACTATACTGGGAATTTGCACATATAATGTCTCTCCTCTTGCCGACCTTGGAAATTATGTTTTATTATTATTTTAACAAATGGTTAAGCTTCAGTTTAGAACTTAAGTGATTTGCCCTGGGCCAAATATCTAGAAAATGGGTGAAAGAGTATGTCAAGCCCAGGTCTGCCTAGATCCAAAACCTCCTTTCATATACTACCCTCTCCCCACGAAATAATCTAGTATGTCAATGAGATTCAAAGAACAGGGCCATAAGAACAGTGTGCGGGGCACCTAGGTGGCTCAGTCAATTAAGCACCTGACTCTTGATCTCAGCTCAGGCCTTGATCTCAGTGTCGTGAGTTCAAGCCCCACGTTGGGCTGTATGCTGGGTGTGGAGCCTACTTTAAAAAAAAAAAAAAAAGCACATGATTACAACTGTACATACCATCTAGGAATGAAGTGACTATAAAAAAAACACAGTATCTTCTCTTTATACTTTTTAGTTTTAAGATGGTAAGCACACTGGGGTCTGTGTCTTATTTATACTCTTTCACAGTCACCTGGCATTTCAGTCATGGAAGACATCCAAGGTGAATCCACTGTTACAGTTCATTCTTTCCGATAAAGAAGAGAGTTAAAGTGAAGCTAGAGTAAGCATCAACATAATTTGACACTGAGGAAAATTTTGTAACTGTTTTAATTTTGTATGTACCAGGTCCCAATGTGGGAAACTGGAAATCTGTATGCCAAAAGAATATAACGCTGGTTATTTTGACTTCCCTCTGCTGGGCAATAAACCTCTTGAACTTCTGTCTATTTTTGGGAATTGAGGTATCCCTTTAATCCTGTTACAGAACTGCTGACGGCAGTAAGACAGCAGGGGAAAATCGGCACAGGGCCTGTGCCAGGAAGGTCTCCAAGAACAGGGATAAGACAAAGCACAAGCAAGCAAAAGCATTTTGCAAGAGTTCTGTGAAATCGGTGTCAGTGTTCACAACCCAACATGAGAAACACCACCCAACTGCAAGCCATTTTAGTCTAAAAAGGGCCCCTGATGCTGGCTCAACGTTGTGAAACTCCCAGAGCCAATATTTACAGCAGAGTTAAAGTTGTACTTGCAGAAAACAGAACAGCCCTTCTCTCTGTCCTCCCTGTGGATTCTACACATAACCAGCAGTGCTCTCTTCTGCTTTACTTGGTGTGTAAAGATACAGTTCGGGGAGTGCAGGCCTTCTGTGTGGACTGTCAGGTACACAGACACTGCTGCGTACACTCTTGAAGGCCTCCCCCAATTTTTAAAAAGACTCTTTTGATGATGGTTTGTTTTCTACATGCAGTTGAGATAGTTGAGCCAACTTTTTTTTTTTTTTTTAATGAAAACCACCTCATCTTCAAAAACGGTCTCCAGTTGGCTCAAGTCATTTTCAAAGTTGTTTATGATTCTAAAGCTGAATACACACAGAATTAATGTCCCTTTCCCCAAAATGAATTTAGTGTTAGGGATTTACTAGGATACCCTCAGTCAATGACAAAGATCCATACTCTAAACATTCAATCTCAGTTACTGAAGACCACATGTTAAATGAATGAAGCCTAATTCTAGCTCTCTTAGAAGCAAAATAAACAGCACCTGCTTGGCGTCAAGAGCGAGGACTCTGACCAAGGCCCAAGTACCACACTCAAATGAAGTCTGATGTCTATAATTACTGACATCCAGCACAGAGGCTCTGGCAATCTGGATGCACACAGCTCCCTTCTCATCACTACACTCTATGAGAAAAGCTGTTCTTCCAAGTGAGAGGACTAGAAAGTGGGTATATTACAGTGAGTTTTAGATGGAACAAAATTCCTGCCCATCCCTCACCCAATTCCCCCACTGTTACCATCTTACATTACTATGGTACATGTGTCACAACTACAGTAGTAAGTGGTATATTACTATTAACTAAACACATACTTTCTTCAGATTTCACCAGTTTTCTTTTTTTAAGATTTTATTTATTTGTTTGACACACAGAGAGAGAGCAAGAGCACATAAGCAGGAGGAGTGGCAAGCAGAGGGAGAGGGAGAAGCAGGCTCCCACTGAGCAGGGAGCCTGACACCAGGTTCAGTCCCAGGACCCTGGTATCATGGTCTGAGCTGAAGGCAGATGCTTAACTGACTGAGCTACCCAGGGGGTCCCAGATTTCATTAGTTTTCAGCTAATGGCTTTTTTTTTTTTTTTTTTTTTTTTGTCTCAGGATCCCATCTAGGTTACCACATTACATTTAGTTATCCTATCTCCTCAGGCTCCTCTGGTCTGTAGCAGCTTCTCAGAATTTGTCCTTGTTTTTGATGATCTTAACAGTTTTGAGGAGTACTGATCAGATATTTTATAAAAAGTCCCTCAATTTGTTTTTGTTTTTTTTTTAGTTTTTTGGTTCTGGATTAGACTAGGATCACAGGTTCTTGGGAGGAAGGCCACAGAGGTGACATGCCATTCTCATCACATTGTAACAAGGGCACATTACAAGCAATCACCATGACTTATCACTGTTAAAGTTAGACTTGATCTAACTTAAGGTGCTTAAGGTGCTATTTGCTAGATTTCTCCACTGTGCTATTTGCTAGATTTCTCCACTGTGGAGTTCTTTTCCTCACCTCCTTCTTTCCAGAGTCTGTGGAAGCAAGTCACCACGTGTAGCCCACACTCAAGGATTGAGGGAAGGGAAGTTAAGCCTCACTTTCTGGAGTCAGGGTTGTGGGGAGAGAAGCTCCATAAAATTATCTGGAATTCTGAATAGGAGGGAGATTTGTCTCTTCTCCTCCATTTGTTTATTTGTATCAGTTATGGATATTTATTTTACAACTTTGGGTTATAGGCCCACTATAAAATCCTAGAAAACCCTTATTTGAACTAATACTTCTTAAAACTTTAATGAGCATATGAGTTTAAGTGGGGATCTCCCGATAACACAGATTCTGATTCGGAAGGTCTGGTGTAGCAATGCCAGTGCTGCCCGTCTGGCACTACACTTGAACAACAAGGCTCTCTAGACTGGGCTTGGCCTCCTCTGGGAATGAGTGCTCACTACACTCCACAGCAACCTGTTCCACTTTTGAAAGTTCAACCAGGGATGGAAAAGTAAAACGAAAATGTTTCAGTACTCAAATCTATGCCAAAATAGTGAAAAATATTCATTTGAACACGACCTCTGAGGTGGACTTTTTGGTATCCTTTTTGTTTTTGTTTTAAACTAAATTATAGGTATGTTTAGACCTCCACCACCATTGTACACACACACACACACACACACACACACACACACACACACACACACACACGAGGCCACCTCTCCCTTCTCTGTATGAATTTAAAAATGACTAGACTTGTGACTGATGCAGTGATAGCTGAGATTTACCTTCTGAAATCGACAGACACCTGGGAACTGTGCATCTCTATTCACTCTGTGCCCTCCTGCAGGAGGGAGAAAGAGTAAACATTAGAGAAACCAAAGAAGGAAAAGCTAGGCCAAAGGGACATTAACAAAGTAAATCATACATTCATTCCAAACAGATGAAGGGAGTCTTAAAGACACATTTGCAAAACAATATGGTCCTCCTTCTTTCTCTACTGAGGCCCTGGAGTCTGGAAGGAGGAATGAGGTGCATGAGCAAGAGCCTCACCACTACTAAAATTATACAGTGAAGAGCTCTAGTACTGATTTTCTTCAGAAATCTACCACCTGGTACCTTTTGAGTCAGTGGCCATGGATTATATGACATCTGTAATTCACTATCGGGTTTCCTTTGAAGAACATGGACTTGAATTTCTAGCACCTTAATTCTGAATGTACACACACACACACACACACAGACTCACACGCACATGAACATATGTTCAAACATAAATTTTAAAACAAATTATTGTTTCTCTGTTCTCTGAGCACACATCTGAAAATGATGGCTAAATTTTCTCTCAAATAGACTGATCAGTGATCAATGAATATTGCTTTTCAGTATGAAAAGAAAAGGTTGCTAACTGGACTAGTATCTTACATACTTGAAAAAAAATCAATTATAAAACGAGCAACTACATTTCAGAAACAATGTGTTAGATATAAAAATTACTATATATACTGTCATAGAAGAAAGGAAAGACATAAGGTCTTTTTGCTATAAACTGACTTAAAATTACAATAATAAAACCTGTCTTAACCATCTACATGAAATAAAGATACATTTTAAAGGCTTAAGTAGTGAAAAGGGAAATTAACATTGAAGGTGTTAATTATACTGATTTCTTTGAAGATTAACAAAGGTGATGGAATTTTCTGGCACTTATAAATTCTTCAAAGTCACAATTTAAAAAAAAACCATTAAATCCATTTGATATAAAAAATAACTAAACAACTTTGGATCTTTTTTGGAAATGTAATTCTCAGAAAGTTAATGAAAGATACTCCCGTTACCAGGAAGTCTATTTATCAAGATTAAAAAGACATTTCAAATAGGAGACTGACCAAGATCCTAAAGAAAATAGAGGATTACCTATTCAGTTATGAACATGGGTACAAATTAAAATCTGATACCTGTATATACCTAACAATTCCTCCAGAGTGCCATTAATTCAAGTATATAACATGTATCCCCTTCATTAATAAAGAAAAAAAGTGGAAAATAAAGGAGTAAGACAATAGTCTACTTCATTTAGCTAAAACAACAACAAAAAACCACATGGAGATTTAGACTTGCTATGAATCCCCAGCAGCAGACTGTATTCAAGAGAGATCCCAGAACTCATCTGCACACTGAGGCTATGAGCGAGGGAGGCTTTAGAATAGTTTCAGAAGACCCCCTTTTCTTGCCCTAAAAAAATTCTTCCCTGCTCTCTCCTGGAGCCAGAAGATCTGGCCATTAGAGTCACTCCATTTTATCTCACTTTTAGTTTTTACAACTACTCCCCCCGCTCCAAATATTTGTTTCTCCATTTTACAGAAGAGAAAACAAAGGCTAAGAAATCTAAGCTGTCAAAGGAACTAGGAACCCAGATAGTTTGAACTCCAGAACTTTTTCTCTTAACAACTATTACATTAAGCAGAACTATTAATTTGGAAAGAAAGACAAATGAAGCACAAGAGCAAAGACTAAACCTAATAATCTAAGAACAAAGGTTCGAGTGTGGGACATGGAGGAAGGGATTCAGGGTAGCCAGGGAGTCAGAAGGGTCAGCATTCTTCTAGGAGATGGATGCATACATGATCTTGTTGAATAAATGCATTATATCATCTAAGGGTCTAGTGGAGCACAGGAATAAGCAAAACAAAGAAATAAGAAAGGCAATTATATGAACAACTAACTATATGGCAACAAATTGGACAACCTAGAAAAAATGGGTAAATTCCTAGAAACATGCCTAGAAACCCACCAAGACTGAATTAGGAACCAGAAAATCTGAACAGACCAATAATGAGTAAGGAAATTGAGTAAGTAATCAAAAATCTCCCAAAAAAGAAAAATCCAGGACAGGTAGATTCAATGGTGAATTCTACCAAACATTTAAAAAAGAATTAATGCCAATCCTTCCCAAACTTCTCCTAAAATTGAAGAGGAGGAAACACTCCCAAACTCATTACAAGGCTAGCATTATCCCAATATCAAAGCCAGATAGGAACACTACATGAAAACTACAGGCCAACATCCCTGATAGAGATGTAAAACTACTCAACAAAATACTAAGAGGACAAATTCAACAGCACATTAAGAAGATTTATACCATAATCAAGTGGGATTCGTTCCTGAGATGCGAGGATGGCTCAACATATGCAAATCGTCAATATGATACATCACACTAATAGGATGGAAGATAAAAATCATATGATCATCTTGACAGATGCAGAAAAAACATTTGACAAAATTCAATAACCATTCATAATAAAAAACTCTCAAAAAACTGTATATAGAATGAATATATGTCAACATAAAAAGCCCATATATGACAAGCCCTTAGCTAACATCACACTCAAAGTAAAAGGCTGCAAATTTTTCCTTTAAGATTAAGATAAAACTCACCTCTCCTATTCAACCTAGTACTATAAGTCCTAGTTAGAGCAATTAGTCAAGAAAAAGAAATAAAAGGCATTTGAATTGGAAAAGAAGTAAAATTGTCTCTATTTGCAGATGACATGATCTTATATACAGGCAATTCTAAAGATTTGCCAAACAACTATTTGAACTTAAATAAATCCAGTAAAGTTTCAAGATACAAAATCAACACACAAAAACTGGTTGCATTTCTACCCACTAACAGTGAATTATCTGAAAAAGAAATAAGAAAATGACCCTATTTACAGTAACATCAAAGCCAATAAACTACTTAATAAACTTTAAGAAGATGAAAGGTCTGTACACTGAAAATCATAAGGCACTGATGAAAGAAATTGAAGATGACACAAATAGATGGAAACATAGCCTGTATTCATAGACTGTAAGAATTAATACCGTTAGAAGTCATTAATTAATTAATATTGTTAAAAGCCCAAAGCCATCTATAGATTCAACACAATCCCTCAAAATTCTAATGGTCCTTTTTTTTTTTAACAGAAATAGAAAAAATAATTCTAAAATTTTTATGGAGCCATGAAAAATCCCTAATAGCCAAAGCAATCCTGAAAAGGAAGAGCAAAGCTGTAGGTATCACACTTCCTGATTTAAAATTATATTACAGGGACACCTGGGTGGCTCAGTCAGTTAGGCTTCTGCCTTCAGCTCAGGTCATGATCCCAGAGTCTGCTTCTCCTTCTGACCCTCCCTTCTCTTGTTGTCTCTCTCTCAGATAGATAGAGGGATAGATCGATACAAACCATATTACAAAGCTATAGTAATTAAAACAGTATGGTACTAATATAAAAATATACACATAGACCATCTGAACAGACTCAAGAGCCCATAAATAAACCCCATGCATATGGGTCAGCTATTATTTGAGAAGGAAGCCAAGAGTATTCAAGAGAGAAAAGAGGTTTTATTCAATAAATGGTGGTGTCAAAACTAAATTTTAACATGCAAAAGGATGAAGATGGACCTCTATTTTATACCACTCACAAAAATTAACTCAAGATGTATTAAAGGCTTAAACATAACACCTGAAACCATAAAGTTCCTGGCAGAAAACACAAAGAATAAGCTCCTTGACATTGGTCTTGGCAATGTTTTATGGATATGACAAAAGCATAAGCAACCAAAGGAAAAATAAACCAGTGGGACTACATCAAATTAAAAAGCTCTGCACAGCAAAAGATACAATTAACAAAATGGAATGGAAGAAAATATTTGCAAACTATATATCTGAGTAGGAGTTAATATCCAAATATATATAAGGAACTCATACAATTCAATAGCAAAACAACCCAACTGAAAAAGGGCAAAAGACCTCAGGAGACATTTTCTCCAAAGAAGACATTGAAATGACCAACAGGTACATGAAAAGGTGTTCAACATCACTAATCATTAAGGACATGCAAATCAAAAGATGAGATATGATCTTCACACCTGTTGGAATGGTTGTTACCAAAAAGATGACAAATGGCTGATGAGAATGTGAAGAAATGGGAACCCCTGTGCACTATTGGTAGGAATAAAAATTGGTGCAGTCACTATGGAAAACACTACGGAAGTTCTTCAAAAAATTAAAAATAAGGGGCACCTGACTGGCTCAGTCAGTAGAGTGTGCACCTCTTGATCTCAGCGTTGTGAGTTCAAGCCCCATGGTGGGGGTAGAGATTACTTAATAACATAAACATTAAAAATAGAACTAGCATATGATCTAGAAATTTCATTTCTGGGAATATATCTGAAGGAAATGAAGTCAGTATTTCGAAGACATATCTGCACTCTAGTGTTCACTGCAGCATTCTTTACAACAGCCCAGACATGGAAATAACATAAGTGTCCACTGATGGATGGATGGATGGATGGACGGATGAAGAAAATGTGCCACATACACACACACACACACATGATTATTACTCAGCCACAAAAAAAGAAGGAAACTCTGCCATTTCCAACAACATGGATGGACCTTGAGGGCATTAAGCTAAGATTACTTTTTAAAGATAATTTAGGCAGGGAAAGGCAAATACTGTAACACCTCACTTACATGTGGAATCTAAAAAAAGAAATGCAAAAAAAATAAAAAGACATACAGAAAGAGAGCAGAGTAGTGGTTGCAGGGCAGAGGGGAACAGGTAAAGGTGGTCAAAGTGTGCAAATTTCCAGTTATAATACAAATATGGTCTGGAGATGTCATATAAGAGCATGGTGACTATAGTTAACAATAATGTACCATGTATTTAAAAGTTGCTAGGAAAACAGATCTTAAAAGTTCTCACCACAAAAACAAAATTGTAACTATGTGAGGTGATGGATATGCTAACCAACCTTAATGTGGTATAATTATTTTGCAATATATATGTGTATCAAACTACTACATTGTACACAAACTTATACAATGCTATATGTCAACTGTATCTTAATATAGCTGAAAAAAGGTATGTATATAAGAGGTGGACTAACTTTTTCTTCTTACCAATGTAGGCAGGAAAAACTGTGGATAACTGGCGGAATTCATTATTCAAAGGTATTTTTGCAAAATCACAAGACATATGAGAGATGCTGTCAGTGAATGTATATTTCATAAGAAATAGGAATTCAACAGTGGTCTACATGAATGGATTTCCTTAATTAAATGGGGAAAAAATACCACTGCTCATATGTTTGCTCTAAGGAGTATTATGAGCTTGGTTCTGTATTCTTACAAATTCTTTATATTTTGATATCAAGATGTATAATTAACTTAATAGGGTGATGGGTAAATTAACTGTGCAAAACTTGGAATAGATTTACCAAAACATTCACATTCTCTTGATGTGAAGAGAAGGCACAGAAAGTTCTTGTTATTGACAGTAAAAAGAGAAATTTGATTAGGATTTAATTTGCTTATTTTTTCAGCCATTGCCTTTAATAAAAACAGAAAGTAAGGCTTCATTTTAATATCTGTAGCTATCCTTTTTGTTATTGTTGTTGTTTTTAGAGAGGGAGAGAGAGGTCTGGGGGGCATAGAGAGAGAGAGACAATCTTACTTAAGCAGGCTTCATGCCCAGCTCAGAGCCTGACACAGGGCTCAATCTTACAACCCCGAGATTATGACCTGAGCTGAAATCAAGAGTTGGATGCTTAACCAACTGAGTCACCTTGGTGCCCCTGTAGCTATCTTTTTAGACAAAGAAGCACACATAAGGATTATCTGACAATTTCTAAAAGAGGTATTAAGGATGTGCTTTTAAAATTCTCATTTTTAAATATATTGTAACATGTCTGAGAGTGAAGCCACAAATTTACTACAGGCTTTCTAGATATTTATATATCTGAGACACAATTTTTAAGAGCTTTTTGAAAATAAAATGAATATAATCACTATGTAGTTTAGCACCCTCATCTAGATTTATCCTCCAGTTTTCCTTTCCTGAAGTTTGAATCTGGGGATCTGAAGAAAGCTTTATGTTTAACTCAAAAATAAAATTTTGATGTTCCAGGTTAAGTTTTCAGCAGAACTTCTGTTCTTAGGGAAGATCTTTCCACACAGCTTGTTGCCTCCAGCCCAAGAGAGGCTCAATGAAATAGACAGCAAGTGTACTCAGTAATAAAAATACACTAGCACTTCAAAAAACAGAAGTAAGAAAATTTTAATTATGTGTTATTTTCCTAAGCTCCCAGAGATAAATAGAACCTAGAGTTTTATTATGCTCCCTGAGTCTGGGGAGGGCAGAAATAAATGTCAACTATACGTTATGCAAGCAGATCAGAGGCAGGTTGGGACAGGGACACAAAGCAAACGATATAAAGCTAGGATTTTGAAAGAGAGTTGGCTTACATGTTCATAGCACTTTTCTGGCAGAGAGAGAGAGAAAGAGAGAGGCTGAGAGGAGAAAAGTGCTTCCTTAGGGATTTCTAGCCTGAATTTTGTATTGCCCCTCCTCTTCTCTTATTTCATGCACAGCTCATTGTAGTCTGTTGGGCCAATAATTTGTTCATGGGTCAGTAATGGTTTCTTCCATGGCCATCAGTATTTAAAAGAACCACAGCACACCTTATCCACACAGGATGACAGTGAAAATCCATTGGTGCCCTGTAGAAAAGGTTCTCAGCCATGGGTGCGATTTTGCCCCCTCCAGGGACCAGATGGAAATGTTTGCAGACATTTTTGCTATCACAGCTGGGAGGGTGGGTACTACAGGCAATCTACTACCAAACATATCATAATGCACAGCAGAGTCCACATGAGAAAGAGTCACCAGCTGATGTTGAGAAACCTGACACAGAAGGACAGGGTAGAGGGGATGGAGGTACACAGCACTGAGAAATAGAAGAATGTCATGAACAATAATATGGCTTAAAATAGAAGGAATTTTATTACTTATTTATACTTTCCTTTAGGCCCATGAGCTGATTTTACTTCAGCCCTCTGGGGTAGCTGCCAAATTGTCTGGCTATACTCAACCGCAGTGCTTTTAAACAGCCAAGTTGGTCCTCAGTAACTGAAATATATTGGGTGCTCTAAATCAATCCCAGGGCAATGCAACAAGTACATATGCTCTGCAATCTCAAAAATGCTTCCCCAACAAAAGCCCTAAACAGCCCTGTTGCTGTTTGATTGGCACAGCTGAAAGCAGACAACAATGTTATTTTCATAGGATGAAGACCCACCAAGCAAATCGCATCACATAACGGGACCACATACCATCAGATATTTTATAGGAATTCTGGGAAACAATAGAAGCCTGCTAGTGTGCCCACAAGGTGATGTTTTGTTGTATTGTGTTTTTAAAGCACGTTCAGAATTATCTTTGGTCATAAGAAGTCCCAAACAATAATGCTAGGCGGGATGGAAAGCGTGTCTTCCAAGATGAAAAATGAACTCAGAAAAGTGCTAGATGAATCTATCTACGAGGATCCTATATCCCCCTTTCACTTTCTGAACTTCAAATTTCCCCCGTGAGTGATGAAAGCCTCCTTTGTCTGGAGACAGTGTGACGGTGTTCCTTTCCTGACTCATCAGGTTTGTGATGGGGTCTGAGGGTGGGGCTGTAATTCTAAACAAAACAGGTGCAGTGAATAACAACTCAAGGCAGGAACTCGACCCTTAAAAATCAGAACTAATCTTAGCTCTTACAACCTTTAATATGATCTACAGGAAGGTAGAGAGCATTGACTGACCAAAGGAACCTTTCTGTGGAGCAAGCTAACATGTTCCGTCAAGGCTGCTGAAAATCGACTTATTTCTGTCCTAAGCACACACTCACATATCAACAGAAATCCTCGCATTGTTAACAGCATTATTTCAATACTACATCCATTGTTCTAGAACACAGCCTCCCCGAGTGCCAAATCTTTCACTCGCCATCAACAGCAGTGGTCTTTGCATTTGGGGATCCTAAATCCCCTTTGGGGCTGGTTGTGAGGGTAGTGGTGGCACCATGTAGGAATGGTAACAACCAATGTTCATGGCCTGTCTCCTGCATGCCAGAGACCGTGACCAGCACCGCTCATGTATTAATTCCTTTAACCCTCGCGACCAATCAATCTGTGAGACAGTGGTATTTTCCCATTTACTGAGGAAGTGGTGAAGCACAGCAATCAACTCACCCAAAATAACATGGCTAGCAAGCAGTGGAGCTAGGGTCTACGTGGAGACAAGTTGGCTCCAGAGGCAATGCTCCTACTTCTGTGGAATAACCTCTTTGAGCACAGGCTGACAGCTTTTATACACTTATTTATTTAGAAATTATATACTACTCTGTTGATAACGGACATTATTATACATCCGATATAAAATAGTAGTCAAAAGGATGTGACAGACAACACACCAACCTATTCTTCCACACACATTAGTGTCTTGCACACCTCACTTTGAAGGCTGCGGGCCTATACAGTGCAAATGGCTTGGCCTGGCATTTGTGGTCTCTCCAATGGTGATCTGTGCCCACCTTTCCATCACACAGTCCACCTCTCCGACACACTCCAATACCTGATGGGCTTACCCACTGTCTGCCACAAACACCTTTTGCACACCCCCTTCCGAGCCTTGGCTCACAGTCCCTATGTCAACGACAGAAAATTGTTTAAAGGCTCATCCCAAGACCCAATGCCCTTACAAAGCTTTCTCTGAGCTCTCCTCTCAGGTGTGTGTTTTCAGCCACTTGTCTGGCCCACAGCACACATATTTCTGGGTGGCTGTTTGTGGTGTGGATGGCTTGTTCTCCACAGCAGCTCATAGCCTCTTGAGGGCAGAGAACATGCTATATATTTTCTTTGTATCTTCCATGGCACCTGGCATAGTATGATGTACTCAATTATCATTCAGTAAGTATTTGCTAAATAAAAGGGTACGTAAACATTCTCTGTATTAACTCTGTGTGTCTAAGGCCCATGTGCAAAGGGTTAAAGGAAAGATTATCCTAGAAGACAGGAGATATGATTAGATACTTTCTTCCTTATCTAAGCTCAAGGGAACTAAGACAGACTGACTTGCTTGTTCAGGGAAATGACTTCATATAGTCCCCAGTAATCTGCATGGATAGCACCGGGTCTTTACAGAGCATTCCAATTTCTCAAGTAAAAGTATCCCTCCTAGCCTTGTTTACTTACTACTCACTGCTTACTCTGTTAGCACTTCTTTATAGTTAAAAGTAACCTTGAATGTACAGGCATGTGTAACAAACCCAACTTCAAGAGAAAAGAGGTTTATTTTTATTTTTATTTTTTTTAGAGGTTTATGTTTTATTTAAAAAAAAGGTTTATGTTTTCCCTCATCTCTTAATGCGATTTGCTCAAATGTTATCTTTTCAACAATGACTCTTCTAAGACTTCATTGAATACTGCCATCTGTCCTCCTCTCTAACCAACTCCTGATTCACCTTATCCTACTCTGCCTATTCTTTTTGTCCACAGAAATTATTACCTTCTAATAAATGATGTAATTTATTATAATAAATTAGAACAGATTCTTTTATAGTATCATTTACTCTTGTCCGGCTCCCTGCCTCTTGAATGTTAGGTCTGTGAGAGCAGTGAGTGATCTCTGTGAGCAAGGATCTGTCTCCTTTGTTCTTTTTTTGTTTTTTAAGATTTTATTTATTTATTCATGAGAGATATACAGAGAGACAGGCAGAGACACAGGCAGAGGGAGAAGCAGACTCTCCGCAAGGAGAGTGGGACTCGATCCCGGATCCCGGGAGCACATCCTGGGCCAAAGGCAGCTGCTCAACCACTGAGCCACCTAGGTGTCCCTGTCTCCTTTGTTCTCTGATGGATTCCAAGTATCTACAACAGTGTCTGGCATGCAGTTGGTAATCAATAGAATGCACAAATAAGTAGACAATGTCAATTTTCATTTCACTCCACACCTCGAAGGCCTCAGAGAGAGTCACTCTAACCTCAGAATGTTCTTTCCCTCATCCAGAGAAGTGGTATGGCATGGCAGTTAACTATACAAGCTTGAAAGCTTTGATTCCCAGCTCTGCTTTTGCTAATTTATCCCTGCATAACTTTAGCCAGATCTCATAACCCTTCCTACCCTCAGTTCTCAGTTTTCTCATCAGTACAATGGGAATAATACCCATCACCAGGAAGAGCCTCCACAGGCACTCAACACACACACACACACACACACACACACACACTCTACATATGGACTCAGCAACTGGTGTGTGTGTGTGTGTGTGTGTGTGTGTGTATTCTTTTCATCATTACTTCTCCTACTGTAATCTCAAAGAGCAATAAAAGCCTGGGGATACATATTCTGATAAATCTATAAGTTCTACATGCTATGAGTTCAGACCACTATAAAACAGCAGTAGCACTTTTGGCTGGCGACAATGACAATGCACTACAGTCAATGCTCCAGAGCTGGCAGCTAAATACTGTCTCCTATACCCAGAGAAAGCTCCCTAAGTAACACATGCCAAATAAAAGCCTTTCGATATTTATAAGGAAAGGATTAATTCATCTTCAGAAGTAGCATTTTAATTAAAAATGACTTTTCTGGGCTTATATCCAAAAAGGAATATATTGCCAAAAGGTAAGATTTAACAAGGTTTAGTTCTTTAATTTTTTTTTTTTTTTTTTTCAGATTAAAGTGCTTCCCAATCCTTTTCACGTCAGGGCACACACAGAAAATAATCTTTCTTTGGCACTCTGGGACAAACAGATGCTGCTGCTCCCAGCTGCAGGTGACTGCCTAGAGCCTCAAGCCCTGCTAGGCCCCACTCAGACTCACTGAGAGCTGAAGGAATCAATAAATACTTGGCACGTTTGCAAGCACACCAATGGAGAACCTCTGCCTTGGCCCTTCTTGGACTGGAGAACTTCCTAGCAACCTAGATTTTTCTCCTTTCACACCAACACCAATCCTCGGAAAGAAAGAATGAATCTGGCCACGAGTGACCAGAGCGAGCATTTTCTTTATGACTCACTCCAGAAAAAAAGCACACTGACCAGCAATCCATTTATAACTTACAACATCAGCATAATTTCATGCTTTTGTTTTTACTTTCCATTCTGAAATTTTATTTTCTATGTATAAAATAAACAGTGGAGATAGGCCAACCTTAAGTCACCAAATGGAATCTAGCAAGCAATGTTCTATTTCTGGGCAGCTTGATCATTCTACTTTATGTTTCACAATTTTGTACTTTTAAGAAATATAAAAAGGATACAATTTTTCAAGCATAAGGTGCTGTCTTATGTGGTCCTATTTTTGAAAGATGGAATTGATCATTCTTTTAAACTTAATTTTAAGTTTTGGTGTAACTTTTTTACTTAGTAAAAAATACACTGTTTCTAAAAACATTCACTTCCTTGTATTTAGAAGATGCCGACAGAATTTATACGTAAGACTACCTCAATCAGAGATTTTCTTTTTGTTTCCACTACTTCTATTTGCAGCAGAGAGCTAAGGATAGTTGGTCTTACCCTGTTGCCTAAACTTCAGTAAATTTTTCCTTCAGAAAAGTAGCCGGCTGAATTGACCTACCTTTACTTCTTTCCTGGTTTTCTGTTTTTCTTTTCCACAAAGGTAATGCCAAGATCTGTCTCTATTTTTGTCCTCCTGCTGTCCTGCCCAGCCCAGCACAGCTGTTCCCACCCCCAGAAAGATCCTAACTCTAGGCCTGACACAGAGTGTTCTAGACTAAAGCAGAATGTTATCTTAGTCTCAGTTTCCTTTCATGCCTGATGCCCTATCTGGCAGCTTTATCTTTTGCCTCATCCTCATTTCTGTTATTCATATGCTCCCTGGTCCCCAAGGGTTCGGCTGGCTCACCTGGCTACTAACTCATAGCCCTCCACACTGGGAGGTAAGAGCCTTAAAGGCAACTCCTGTCTTCATCTGTACCTAGAACTGGGTAAGAACTCTGTTGAGTGTGAAACTGAGTTCAGTCTTGACCTCTTTTTCACGTTCCCAGCAGTTCTCATGCCTAGAACCCACAATTCCTGTGGGTGTTTATGTTTGAGAGGTTTTGTCACACCCTTAAGGATGACAGAAGGCATGGCAACTTTGCACCTGGCTATAACCTAGGTCCCAATGGAGGATCCTGTATTCTTAGGTTAATGTATAGAGTTGGTGAATCACTGTTATATCCTGAGACTAATGTAACATTGTGTGCCAACTATACTAAAGTCTTTTACCAGTTGTAGCCTCTTAGGGCTTCACTGACCTCCTTTATCCCTCTGTCTTTACAATAATGATGGATTTGCTTTGTTTCCAGGATCAAATCAGATTTTCAGGACTGACAAACTAAAAACAGAGTGAAGATGGCTTCTTCCTTTGGTTTCCCTAGGCATAAAAAGTTGTTATTCACATCACAGTCAGGCAGTACTTTCCAAACACCCGGTACGATTGCTGAAAGTATTAATGAAATCACATAAGCAATTTATGTAGTATACAGGAGATACTCAAAGTGTTCATTTTACTTATATTCTGGCAACTCACCAAATTCGTGGGCCTAGGCTGTTTGAGGTCCATCCCCAGCTAATATTTCATGTCAACCCAAGTGTGTAATCCTGCCACTCAGCTCCACAGCCAGAAAAGAGGCTCAGAAATCTCCAAGTGCAAAAATCAAGGCCCAAATTTGGGTCATAGGGGAAAAGGTGGAGGAATAAGAGAATTAAACAAGGTGTTCAACAGATTACTGAGAAAATTTAATACCAGCAAAGGGATATTTAAAACTGCAGGTATTATTTGGATTGACTGATGAAAAAAAGAATTTTACTTTTGCCTAGAATGTTCACATAATGCAAAAGGAGCTTTACTGCTTCAACAGAAGCTGAATGGCCTCAACTGTCCACTGTACTCACAGAGAGCTTCCTTAAGTAAAGAAAAAGCAGGGACCACCTCTTATATGTTTATATCATGAGAAAAGGAACCAAAATAGAAAATGGAAAAAACTCAAAATTCAAGTTTCTATTTCAAGTGGTATTTATTTCCTTACGAAACATCAAAATGTGAGTTAAGTACCCAAGAATCAGAATAAATCTTGCCTCATAACTGTTGGCCAAAACGCTTCCTCAACACAAGAGAACTTTTTGGATGCCAATATGATTTCTCGGGGGTGATAAGTAACCTAGTAATAATGTTAAGGCCCCAACATGAAGAATTTTGGCAACAAAAACAGACGGTTAATTCTACTTAAAAGACAGGGTAGCCCTGCCAGCCAGTGTTGTTCCCAAATGAGGTAATGTCCATGGCTCTTATCTAGCCTTTATGGAGATTTAATGTCATTTACCACTGGCTCTTACAAACCGGCTGCATAATCTCACCTTTTCTCATGTGCGTTACTTCCATCCGTCTCAGCATTGCAATTAGAAACCTCTGGTTTTTAAAATGATTAAGAAACAATTCCCACATGTTTTCTTTTTATGCATGTCCTATAATTTGAGTCTTTCTTCCATCATTCTAGAAAATTCAGAGATCAGCATATTTCTCATTTTCAAGGTATCTTATAGAAAGACTCTGAGGTTGGATTATATGTATGTAAACATTGTTCAAAGAAGCTGAAATGTGTAATTCAAGTAAATGCTCTGTGAAAGAATTTGTTTTCTGATTACAAAATGATTTCCTCCTTTTGAAAAAAAAAAAAAGGATTTTATATTTACTTAGCTGGTTCTGAAAGTCCCATGGAGATTCTCAGACCTTTCAATCCCTAACACCTCTTTTCCAGGTACAGGCTTTTTATGGATTTCAAAGGTAGCTTTATGTAGTGAAGGAATCCATAAGCTGCAGAAAGGAATGAGAAAAAGCCCTCCCCATCTTAACTCATGCTTTCCTCACAAAGAACAACAGAGTGAAACCGAGCTATCACAACATAGATGAGACACCCGAATGGACACGAAAGATAGATTTGCACATGCCTTTGACTTCCTTTCGTCAACCAGGGTACAAACCAATCTTGGTAAAGACAGCAATTGGTTGGGCGAACATGAACACGATACTCAACACCCAATGCCCATGCTGTTTTGTTTTCAACAAGCCCTTCATCTCCCAACAATCAGGAATAAAAGCAACAGCCGCAACCAACCTGAAGTTACAGGGTTTTTACCTTTCATGGTGTTTCACACTTTAGGTAACAGAAAAAGTGAGTATGGGATATTAAAGGCAGCCCAGAGACAGAGAGAAGACCGTGCTCTGTCACCAGGCAGACTGGTGAGACACAAGCCAGATCTGTTAGTGGCTGTGTGTGGGAAACAAGGCTGGGAGGCCCATTTGTACAAGTGGTGAGACAGCCAAAGAAGCAATTCCAACCTCATTACTTCTGACAAAAATTCAGCCGAGAGTGGATCTGCAGGAAAGAAGATCTGATGGCTGATCTCCCCTCCTCCCTCAACCATCTGAGCCCCTCTTCTAACTCAGATACAGAATCTAGGCATCTTTGAAAAGCCTTCGTTACTCATTGCCAGCTCCTTCCCTTCAAAGTAGCAGAGTTTGACAGAATCAAGTCATCTAACTTGTATGGGCCTCAGGGTCCCACGTTTAAAAGCAAGATAATTATCCCTCCAACCATCTCTTCATCACTGAGATAATAATGAGGACCAAGTGAGACAAGTGCTCAAGAGTCTGCACTAAGGAGACCAAGAGAAGGGCACCTGCATGGCTCAGTTGGTTAAGTGTCTGCCTGCAGCCCATAATCCTGGGTCCTGGGATCAAGCCCCCATCAAGCTCTCTGCTCAGTGTGGAGCCTGCTTCTCTCTCTCCCTTTGCAGTTCCCTCTGTTGTGCTCCCTGTCAAATAAATAAATAAAATCTTAAAATAAAAAAGAGGAGAGAGAGAGAGAGAGAGAGAGAGAGACCACTAGAGACCTGCAGCATATACAATACAGACCAGAGGGTCTGCTCTGGGGCCTCTGGGGTCACACAGTCTTTCTGGGAGATCTGCAAGATCAACCTATTTTCAAGATGCCACAAAGACACTCCTTCCCTCCTTTGCTCTCCTTCTTGTACAGCACACAGAAGAGTTTGCCAGGGCTACAAGGTGTGTGATGACGTCCTTGTTCTAATAATGACTAATGGAATGTGTGCTTGTGAGTTCTTGTGTTTTAAGATTTTCTCTTTTAGTTTCTAATTAAATATTGACAGACAATCTCTCAGGAATCCTCAATGACTTTCCTGAAGTTAAAGAGGTCCTGAGACCAGTGTGAGACCAACCAACCTAGAACTTGGTCCCACCGAAGCTTGCAGGTCCTAGGTAGGTCAACTTCCCACCCACCCTGAGCCTTGCTATATGCTGTTCTCTTTGCATGGGGGACTCTCCCTCCCTCCTCTGCTTTGGTTAACTTTTTCTGCTCTTTACTTAGATGTCACTTTCTCTGGGAAGGTCTCCTTGACTTCCCCGAAACCAATCAGGTGGCTCTGCTATGTGTTCCTCTAGCACTTAGCATGCTACATCATGATTGCCCATTTTCAGATCTTTTATCTTTGACTCCTTGAATGCAAGAACTGTTCTGACGGACACAGCAGTATGTAGGAGAGGCACTCAATAACTACTTGCTGAATATATACAACAACCAAGGAAGGAAGGCAAGAAAGGTCTCTTTTGCATTCATTCTCACCTAGAGGGAATTAGTTACTAAAGATATTAGTGTTCTATATTATAGTACCAGCTCATTAAAACTATGATAACAACAATAGTAACTATGTATCACATTATGTATCAGGTACTATTCTTGGCACTTCATATGCATTAATTCATTTAATCTTCACAAAATCCCTACCAGGTATGCATTACTACTACCCTTATCTCAAAAACAAAGACAGAACAATGTATGCTAGTGATACTATAAAATGAAAAAATTTCAAAAAATGAAGACACAGATGTGCAGGTAGCGAGTAGTAGATTTGAGATTGATACCGAGACAGTCTGGCTCCAGAGTCCTATACTGATAACCACTATATACACTGCCTCTCATGTCAGCAGTGTAGACCTCAAGCTTATAGCATATACTGAGATCTCAAGGCCACCTTTCAACTCTGCTCACAAACCAGAAACATGATTTGATATTTAAATCCCACTCCCCTCAATCCTGACCCACCATGAGTGACCCCAGCAGACACATGAACAGATCTCACCATTAAGACCTGTTCCCACATTTATAATTAGGGTTTAAAAAAAGACAGTTTCAGTAAGTCTATTTCTTGCTCATTTGTTGTACTTTAGTCATTTCTAGAGGAAATGTTAAGTTAGAAGCAGTAAGTATACTTGTGTATTTGTTAGAAAGAAAAAGTCTCTTTTGTAGCACAGAGAAAACAGAAAAGTAGGGATAGACCTTCCCATGTACTATGGTGTTGCACTGCAGAGCAAACTCTCCCTGATGTGTATAACTCTGCTTCTGTGTCTTGTGCTAACTTCTCTTTCAAGGAATGCTCACAACTTCACCCCTAACAGAGAATGGCACTTGATGGAAAAGACAAAACTCTATAAATGGTTCAGAGAGGTAAGTCCAAATGGAAAGCATGTATAAAACAGGATTTAATGCAAAAGATGATCTGTGTCGCTGTACTCCTGTTTGTAATGAAAACATTACCCAGGAAATACCTGTTTTTTTCAGCAACAGAAAAAAGTTCTTCAGATAAAGTTAAAACCTTGTGTATCGGGTAGCCCAGGTGGCTCAGTGGTTTAGTGCTGCCTTCAGCCCAGGGCGTGATCCTGGAGACCCAGGATCGAGACCCACATCGGGCTCCCTGCATGGAGCCTGCTTTTCCCGCTGCCTGTGTCTCTTTTTGTCTCCCTGTGTCTCTCATGAATAAATATATAAAGTCTTAAAAAAAAAAAAAAAAAAGCTTGTGTATCAAATCTTTGCCTGCTAACAGTATATGAGAAACCAAAGTTTATCTTGTGCTGTTTGACAAAAAGTAGCTTTATTTACCTGGAGCAGCGTCCCATGAATATGGTTTTGCCGAAAATGCTGGTCAGTGCAGTTTGGGAGTTTGGCCAACAGAGTTCGGATGGTAGTGGGGATTTCATCTACCATAACAAATGGGACCAAGGCACGAGCTGCCATTTCACGGGAACGGTAGACAGGTGAGCGACCACATCTGGGGAGACATAAAAACCACAAGACCATTCAATACTCATTTCCATATCCATGCCTTTGTATATGCTGATATTCTCTCTAGCTCCAGATGGGACATCTGAGCTGGGAGGAGGTAGGATATAGGAGTTCGTTCTTATTCCAAGGATTGTCAATGTGTGTTAGTGTTAGCTCTACAGGTGATTTTCCTTTTCATATAAGTCTCATTAATATCTATGATTTTATCACAGGGATAAATGTAGATTGGCTTTGGGAATGATTGAATAACAGGTAGTAGCAAAAAGAACTTCCTCCTCAACAATCAAACAACTGTTCACTGGGTACTCAAAATGAACAAATGATAAGTGCCATGAGAAATAAAACAGTCATTGTGGTCTTTGAGAAGCCTACACTCTGGATGGCAAGATGAGCAGTTCATTTGAGAAGATGAGCAAAAGCACAAGACAGTCCTGGAAAAATAATAAGCAAGTGATTGTCAAATTTTGGCTACATGAGGATAAGACTGTAGGTTGTGGTATCGAGAGGGATAGAATCCAGGAAAGCAAGCATGATTTTAAGAAGGCTGAAACCAGGAAGTTCTTTTAACCAGAAAGAGTGGTATAGAGTAAAGGTAAAAATGCTCAAGGTATAAGTAGATGTGTCTGACTGAAGTAGAGGCTTCAGAAATAACAGTGGAACTTCAGGCTGAGAAGTGGGCCTGGCCAGACTGGGTAGTGCCACAAATGGCAGACTACATGATCTTAAACTTATTGTCAAGAGTAAGAGCTAGACCCTCAAGTCACTGAATCCTTCCCTCTAGGCTGACTCACACCCAAAGAACTGGAATAAAAGCCAGTTCTTAAATCAGTGAAAGTCACGGACAAGTGGTACTTTGAGATTCTACATAGGTCATTAGAAAGGCAGGTCATCTAAGGGCCTCTTGACTTTGTAAACACTCAGAACCTGAGAGTCCACAACCATTTTGCTGAAACTGTGCACTTCAGAGCCTTCACACAGATAGTATTATTTGAGAGGAAGGCCCAATTTATTAAGACACCATGATCTTTTATCCAATTCAAAAAGCAACTCCACTTACAGAAATATCTTGGATGCTAAGATAAGGATGGGGAAGATCAGAAGACAGCAGACTCTGTGAAGGAAAGAGATGGTCTCTTGCTTCGTTTTCAAAATTAAATAGTATTCCAAAAGGAATTATTGGTAAGATCCGGGCCATGTAGGCTTCGCATGTGGAAGGATGAAGCCCTATGACTGAAACATTTCTAATATCCCAGAGGCATCACTGACATTTATCTTAATAGGACAATGAAAGAACAGATACAATTTCTATACAAATGGAATACCCCAAACAGAATTTCATCATGGGGAGCGGGGAGAGAGAGAGGAGGAAGAGGCACAGGGTAAGTCAAACATTGTGTCATTTCCCCCCTATCAGCTCAGCACACACTTTATGGATTGAGAGGAGCTCACCTTACAGCACACTCTGAGAAGATACTGAGGGCTGATGTTACAGTAAGTCACTAGAAATTTCCCAATGGTCTTTGAGTAGGTTTTGCCAAACCACCCATTTTCTATGTATTTTTCCTTTAAAATGATTAAATATTTAATCTTTAATTGGCAAATTAAATTGGTAAAATGTTTGCTTTGGCCCATGGTGCAAGGGGTAGGGGGAGTGACAAACTTCACTTGACAGAGAAAAGAAAATACTCTGAAAATGCTTTGAGATTTAATTAGCAAATGACCTCACTCAGCCCAGTCATGTGTCGGGAGCTTCCCCATCTGTCCGTCCCCTACCCCTCCAACACACACACTTTGTGGTAGAGGGTGTTTTATGTTACCGAACAGGGCTCTTGTATATAAATGTTTCTTTTCAAATACAAATAACTCTGACATGGTCACAGATGTTTAGTTTCTAATTAGCAGTAACTGTACACTAAAGAAGGCCCCTCCTTTTGCTCCTGACCTTTAGCAAATGATGATTTCCCAAAGGAATCTGGCATCCATACAGGAGAAATAATAGAAAGTGGGAAAAGTGCCAGAATTTTCTGCTTTTGGATACTCTGTGCTAAGGTACTTTCCAAATGCACACAATCCGGTTAAAGAGCAAAACAAAATCTCCCCTAAAAAAGTAATGCAATTACAGAAAAAGAGCTTATTTTAAAAGTAATATTTAATTATCACTCATTATGAAACAACGATTAAATGTAATTTAAAACTCCTCTCTATTGCACATTATTAAAAACGGAAGGATAGATTATAGTCAACACACACACACACACACACACACACACACACCCATACCCATTAAGCAAAAAACATTTCCAGGTTACTGTTTTGTCACGTACTGGGGGGCTGGGAGGGGTCTGATGAGATTTAGCTTTTCTCCGGTTCTATATGGCCTGGAGTGTGAGGGGATATAAACATAGTCTTTTTAGCCCTGAGCAGAATATATTTGAAGGAAGCTTAAATCTATCTTTCCTTTGGATAGAATCTCCTAGTCTGACTCAGTAAATGTGCCAAAACCAAGCAGAGATGCTTTTTGGGGTTAGAGAGTGTAGTGGCTATAAAGGATGGAAAATCAGAACACCTGGGTCTCCATCCTGCTTTTGGACACCGTTTTATGACCTGGACAAGTCACCGTAACCTCTCTGGGTCTCAGTTGAGCCGACAGTGGTAGCAATAATCTATACCCAGTGTTTTCATCTGATGTCTACAAGAACATTCCAAGAGGAAAGATGCTTTGTTGATACAAAGTTTCCGTAGTGCAATGTACCTGTGCCCAGTACAGGACCAGCATGTTCTAAGTTTGTACACCTCTAAATGGCTTCAATGAGAGAATTAGGACTGTGGTGTGAATGCTGGACCATTTTTAAGAAGATAAGATGACAGAATGATGATATGAAGGTAGTGAGTTTTGTTTTGGGCTTTGTGTGTGTGTGTGTGTGTGTGTGTGTGTGTATCTCCATTAAAAGAGAGGAAGAGGCATGTCAAGCCCTTCTGAAAAGAAGTGGAACTGCTTCTGTCTCTCTAATCCTCAGTTTCTTCTGGAAAACAAAGCAAATGGATTTGGGATCTGGAAGGTCATTTCTCCTTTAACTATTGTTTGAAAAACACATCCTCAGTAGCCCCAGCTATATTCTAGGCCTGAATACTGAGTCCTTCCACAGAATGTACAGGACATGCAGATACCCAAACCTCTAGACCTTTCACTCCAATTAACCATTTCCACGTTCATTTTAATCTCATATTTACTGAGCACCTCCTGTGTTCTCAGCACTGTGTAACATGAAAATGACACATCTGTCATCATAATACTTGCATTCTGCAATTATATAGCCTTGGCAGTTTATAAAACAGCTGCACACCCATATTTCTCTATCATGCAACATTCCTGCAGGACATGAGGGCATTATAAACCTAAATTAACAGATGAAACATAAAACGAAGCTCAGAGAAGCTAAGTGGACCCTTCAGGATATACAAGCAGTAGCACCCATGCCAGAACCACTATCCAAGGCTCCGAGATGGAGCCTGTGAGCTATTCCAAGCTGTAGCTCACACCTGGAAATGGAGGGAGCATAAAAATATCTCCCAGCTAATAAAAACACAAGCTTTACAAGTTATGTAGAAAATCTCTAAATGAGTGTGTTGAGTTTTTTGTTTTTAATATTTGTGGGATCATGACAACATTTCAGAATCTAATGTACACTGTGGTGCTCTCAAAAGAGAAACAGAGGGATCCCTGGGTGGCGCAGCGGTTTGGCGCCTGCCTTTGGCCCAGGGCGCGATCCTGGACACCCGGGATCGAATCCCACATCAGGCTCCCGGTGCATGGAGCCTGCTTCTCCCTCTGCCTGTGTCTCTGCCTCTCTCTCTCTCTCTCTCTCTGTATGACTATCATAAATAAATAAAAATTAAAAAAAAAAAAAAAAAAAAAAAAAGAGAAACAGATTTACAAACATATACATGCAATTTCCCATATAATTTCAGAAGTTCATGACACACACCCAAAACCCTTGGGGCAGTGTTTCCCAGACCCAGGGCAAGAATCTCCTGTTGCTCTTTTACACGCAGTGTGACTGCCAGGTATGTGCTCTGCTTTAGAGATAGGGAGATGGAGAACAGGACTTCACTCACAGGAAATCACCAGTCAAGGGGGAAGCCAGACAGATAACCCCATGATCACAAACCAGTAGTACCCATGGAGATACACATGGCTGTGAGCAGCACAGAGAAGCCAAGCAGAAGGGAGAGTTGGAGTGGTTTTCTGGAAGACATAAAGGACCTTCAAATGAGGATAATACATCCTTCTGGACTTCAGAAACCCTGGGGAAGCCTGAAGAGTTTAGAATATGGTATCCTGAGCAGGCAAGAGTTCTTCTGAGATCTTCCTCCCAGTTCACCTTGTTTCCTAGAGTGGTGGCTGAGCTTTATCCAGGTTTTCCTCTCTATATTTACCCTAAGAATCTGCTCCAATTTTCCTGAAAGGTTTCACAGGTAAGTGGCTGGACATCACCCAAACTGTCTCTGTTCACCCTTATCTCCTAGACGAGGCATTGAGACATCTACTGAGTGCCTAGCACAAGCACACACTGGGATAGGTACCAGAAAATCAGATAGCAAAGCCACTCCCATGCCCCAGGATCCTACAGTGCAGTGGGAAAGACAGGCCAATCAGCCAGTGCTTCTCAGGGCCACAAGAAGTAAACACAGGCTGTTGTAGTAGAGCTAAGGGGAGATACACAGACAAGAGGGTGGATAGTCTGGGAGATATGGTCCAGCTGGGATGAAACAGTGGCTAAAGGAGAGAACATTTGGGTTTGGCCTGTGTCTTTCCCTACATAAACCCAAACTGCCCCTCTGTGTATCCAGACAGAAGGAAGTGAACTGAATTTTACTAAATGCCTACTGTGTACTGTGATTGGCTGTTTACTTTAGACATGCTGTTTCATTTACTTCACTGAATCTTCATTTAAGGTCATTATCATCATCCCTCTCTTAAGATGAGGAAAGTGATCCCAACATACTTGAGATCCTAAAAATAGCAAGTGGCAGATCCTGCATTCCAGTTAAGGTCTGTCCACCTGCAAAATCCAGTCTTTCTAAGCCTTGACAATGCAGATGCCTCAAAATCTTTAGCCTTGGAAAAGCTTTGGAAAAGCTCACCCTAGTCACACTGAAGTGTGACTGGTTTATGGAACCATCCAGTCTCTAATTGGTAGAATGTGAAGCACAACAATAAAAATGATGCTGACAATAGCTAACACTTCCTGAGCTTCTTTTTTTTCTTTAAGATTTTATTTATTTATTCATGAGAGACACACACACACAGAGAGATGCAGAGACACAGGCAGAGGGAGAAGCAGGCTCCATGCAGGGAGCCCAACGTGGGACTCGATCCCAGGTCTCCAGGATCACAACCCAGGCTGCAGGCGGTGCTAAACCGCTGCACCACCAGGGCTGCCCACTTCCTGAGTTTCTACAGAGGTCCAGACTTAGTGTTAAAATCTTTGCGTGTATTACATCATTTAATCTTCACAGCAAGGGGCACCCGGGTGGCTCAGCGGTTGAGCATCTGCCTTTGGCTCAGGTCCTGGGGTCCTGGGATCGAGTCCCACGTCGGGCTTCCCACAGTGAGCCTGCTTCTCCCTCTGTGTCTCTGCCTCTCTCTCTGTTTCTCTCATGAATAAATAAATAAAATCTTAAAAAAAAATCCTCACAGCAAGACAGAATGGCTGAGAGAACACTTCTAGGCAATGCGAGGGAAGCATTTTTGAAAGGACTTCGTAAGGTTCAGTGACCTCATGTGAATCCCTCATTTCATGAGGATCAGAGTGCCAGACTTCCGAGAAGTCTCAGAATGACTTCACAATCCAGCTAGTATCTCCTTCTACTCTCCCTTACTGACATAATTAATGCTCCTCCAGTTCCTCTGCATTCCCAGACCCAGCTCCAGTCTTATCCTCACTTTCTGGAGGCCAAGCTGCATCTTGTACAAAACAGAAGCCCCCACACTTCTGCTGCTGATGAAGATGATCATCTACCTTTTCTAGATGCCCCTACCTGACCAAGGGGTTGACATCCTGGGAGCTGGGCTGAATTTAAAGAAGCTATGTGTGACTTACTTCCAGGTCCCTCACCAGATTTACTCAAGAATGCCCTGCCATCATGGTCTGTTTCTCACGCAGCAGCGCCATCTGCCATTGGGGAATGGTCAACTTTTGATAAAAGTTGCGATAATCCTACCTTGCAGGATATCTCTGCAGGCTGGGTGAGAAGGCAGAGGCTGAGACCTCAGGTGATACTGTTCTAAAAAGAAAAATCTTGCTAACAAGTTGACCCTTGAATAACATGGGTCTGAACTGCACAGGCCCACTAATATGCAGATTTTTTTCAATAAATATATTGGAAAAAATTGGGGGGAGGATATTTGTGATAATTTGAAAAACTCGCAGACGAACTATATAGCCTAGAGATACTGAAAATTTTTCAGAAAAAAATAGGCATTGTATACTCTAAGGATACAGTATACAATATATATAACATATAAAACTGTGTGTCAGTCAACTGTTCATTATCAATACAAAGCTTCCAGTCAACAGTCGGCTATCAGTTAAGTTCTGGGGGAGCCAAAAGCTACATGCAGATTTTCAACTGTATGCAGTAGAAGGGTCAGTGGCCCTAAGCCTGGAGTTGTTCAAGGGTCAACTGCGTATGTTCCGTCAAACCAACTATTGTTTCATCCTTAGCACCTCTGCCCATGTAATTCGCTCTCACTGGAATGAATGTCCTTTCACCCTCTATACTTGGGGGACCCCTCTTCTTCTGAACTCTGCTCAGGTATCAGGTCTTTCGCAAGAGAGCAGAAACATAGGACAGGAGCCAAGAACATGTCCTGGAATCTAGAAGACCTTAGTTTAAATCCAGGTCCTGCCACTTACTAGTGTATGACCTTGGGCAGGTCAGTGAACCTCCTAAATTTTTATCTTCAATAAAATGGGCAAGAGAAATAACCTCATAGTGCCCTTGTGAAGCCTAAATGAGTTAAAGCATATGAGACGCAACACCTACAAGTTAGTGATCAGTAAGTGGGAGCTATCATTGAAGCAACAGGTGGAATACCTCGCAAACTTAAAAGCTTTTTATCCACGGGTACAAACTCCATCTCAACCACTGGCTGAGGACCCAGAGCCCTGCTTATACGAAACAAGCTTCAAGGGCTTATAAAGGCTACCCTTCCCCCTCCCCACCAAAGGAGCTGGAAAAGACGGATGGGAGATTGAGTTTCTTTGGGGGCAACTGGCTAGTTATGTGAGGCCCACTGCCTTTATTCTTCAGGTCCAGGATCCAAATTGTATTCCATTCTAACCTGTGTCTAATGCTGTTTCACCAAAGAGTTATTTTTCCTTTTCATTGTGTATAGTTCTTAGTTTCAAATCTTGCCTTCCGGAAACATGTACATTTGTGTGGGTATGTGTGCATGCGCAAGAGAGAAACCACTACAAAAATAAGTTTGTACCAGTGAATCTGAAGAAGCAGACATTTCAGCATGTCCTGTGACTATTAATTATGTTTTTGTTATACCATGTGGCATTCCTGAAGCCCTTCTCCCACATTCTCAGGTGAGTTTAGTACCCATCAAGGTTGCCAGATTCTCTACTTGTCCTTCCTATACCAATTTTCAGTTCATCAAAAGCCCTACACCACCCGAACTCCTTGTTCCTTTTCCTGAAACTCAAACCACTAGCACTTAAAAGTACCATTTACTGTAATCTTGCCCTCTGCACAGCTCATGGATTTCTTTATTCAAATATATTTCTTGGAAGGATAATGGGTTCAGGATTTTTTGAAGTCTGATTTTCTAAAGTCTTTGGTTTGGGTAGTAAGAGGGAAATAAAAGCAGTAGGCAGCAGCTAAGCTAGAAATGGAACATTTCCAGCTTTCCTGGACAAATATATATATGTATATATATGTATCTACAGGCAGAATGCTAAGTTTAAATGTTTATCTACTGGGTAGCTCACAGCAGTAACTGCTCTTTGCAAATTAACTCCAAACAACACAGGTGAACCTTTTTTAAAAAATGTTTTTATGAAGAAATGCTGACAATAACAAACCACAAGAGAACATCTGAAAACAGCAGCGTGTAACCACCTGGGACAGCCCAACCACAGAGTTAAGCCATAGAAGGCACATTCTCTTAAGATCACCTGCCCTCCACCTCCAAGTTACCAAAGTTTTATGCAGACTGACCAGTCACAGGCTGCTAATCCCAAAGTGGTGAACATGGCAGCTGCCAGGAGCTGGGAATCGGCCTCCATTGCAGTGACACCCCTCCATCTGCTCCTGCAAGAGCTGGGCACAGCATTAGGCCACGTATGTGGCAAATGCACGGAGGCATGAGTGCAATGACAATGGCTACTTGCATCCATGCCATTTCTTTTGGTATTAGGAAATACAGTGAGGGCATTGTCCAACAGGGACAGAAGAAGGTATCTAGGGTGGTACTTACTTCAAAAAGCTCTTTGAATACTGCTCTTTAATTATTTAGAATTATAATCATGTCTTGAATGAAAGGATCATGATTTCTGAATGTGAATCCTTGGTTACTTGTTGAGATCAAAATATACAAAGTGTGAAAATTATACTTCATCTGAAATTTCATTCCATTCTTTCATTTTTTTTTTTTTTGCCTAGATAACAATAAATTCAATTTGAAACTGAATTTTTCAGATTCCAACCAAATGGTCTAGACAATTGGAAAGAAGGGGTTTTTCTTTGGAGCAATGAATCGTGGTGTACCTTCACAATGATTTTTTTCCTGACTCTGGGAAAAAAACATGAAAAATACTTTATAGCAACAGAAATGCAAATACTTTGGAAGACTAGAGATTAAAAAGGAATAATTAATTTCAGTCTTTACCCAAAATAAGATGGAGTATTTATGAAGGGAAAAAAATACAGATATATAACATCAAAAGTACAAAATTTTCCAAAACAATAAAAATAATCAGTAGATACAGTTTGAAATTTTGGTATAATCTTCCCTCCCTGTGCACGTGCGGGTTTTCTGACACTGAATCAATAAGCTGCATACTGGTCTACTGGTCTCCTTATGGACAGCTAGAAAAGCTGGATCTACCCTCAGGGCTCCCGGGGCTGGGATAAGCTGTGTGCAGGGCAGGAGCTGAGAGCGGCAGCCCATGCAGACTGAGGGAAAGAGCTGCACATTCTTCTCAAAAGCAAAAGCCCTCATACTGTTTCTTCTCTGGTTCTACAAAAAGCTGAGCGATGAGCACATTCAGGCAGCCAGTGACTCTCTAAAGGGACTGAACATAATACTTGGCTCCAGGATGTCTTCCTTCTTTCCTTGCCGGTAGTCAGAGGCTCAGAGGAAATAGTCCTGAATACACAGGGTCTCCTTAGAGGATGGTCACTGCTCAAAGGCCAAGTTCTCAAAGCAGTTTTATACCGTTGAAAGTCACTCCATTAAACTTTACAGAGTGTGGATCCATATTTACCATGGGTGGTTTCCAGTTCACAAACACAGGACTGGGTGGTCAACTCAACGGACTACACAAAGGTATAGAGAGAATTTACCTTCTTCTTATTCTAATACATATACATAAGAGGAACATTTAGAAAGGAATGTTTTTGGTTCAGTTGAAAAAGTTTTGTTTGTAGCTTTCAAATGTTTCAGAACCCATGACAGCTCTCTATTGGCACATTAAATATAAATGTCTCATTCTGGCATTCAAAGCATCCTCAATCTAGCCCAAGACTGAGTGAGCAAATCACAGGTGCCAAGTAAATCTTTCTTGAACCAATAGAACCTGACTTTTCAGGTGACTATATCTAAAAAAATGTTAAAATCTTATAAAATCTAAATATCCTATGAATCAACTGCTTAGCATACACTTATGATAATTTTTATTTTTAATTTTTTTCACTTATGATAATTTTTAAATAAACACTTTTAAATATGAACAGCTCTATGAACTTCCCTTTTGACAAGAATTTGTTAGGTTTTTGAAGGACTCCAATACCCAAGACTAAAACCCAAGAAAAGAAAAAAAATGAAGGTAGGATCATTCACTATGTGTCTGCTAGATTTCAGGCAATATGCTAGATATTTTTGAATATATTATGACATTTTTTTAGTACTTATATAAACCCTTTAAAATAAGTATATAATACTATATAAATATGTAGGTTTTTGCTCTAGATGGTCTAGTGGGAACATGTATAGAATGATGAGTTATCAAATAAAATGTAACCACAATTAAATAAATTGCATTGTGCCAATTTCTTTCAGTTATGGTAATAGAGGTGTAATCCTCTGTAAGCAATTTATTCCACTTAATCCCACTTGTTAGAAATCATATTTGCAGACCCTATACATAATGAATTGGTGGCCTAGAAAGGTTTCCTACTGCTCCAAATAGTGTTTTACAAAATGAAACCTAAAGCTTTATAGTATATTATCTTTAAGGAAGGCAAACTAGTCACCAGGACACAATAACTGACCCAAAGTCATCCAGCAAATGAGTCTTTGTAGCACAACCATCAACCAGAAGTTAACAAAGAACCCCATATCAGACTGGCACAGGCTCCCCAAAGGTTGTGGCAGTGTCTTCTACTGACTTCAATCAATACTGAATGCCTCTGGTCAAATCATGTACAGTCATTTAAAGTATAGCATTTATTTAGAGACAAGTTCAAAATGTCCAAGAATAGAAATCCTTAACATTTTTAATGACAAGAAGAGACACATGCAGGTCAGTACACTGGCTCTTCGCTGGCTTGGAAAAAATAATACACATAATAATCAGCTTTAAGTGACGATTATGACGGAGTAAAAGCTGGTGTGAGTAGAAACTCTCACATGGGCCCCGTGGTGTCTCTGGAGTGAGGCTACTTTTAAGACATCCTCAGAGTAAAATATTAGCATCTAGCAATGTGGCCACAGGCAAATTACATAATGTCTCTTCATAGCCTCATCTGTAAAAGGAGATTAAAATAAGTGATCTCTAAGGTCCTCTTCAATAACCGAATCCTACAATTCAATGGACATTTAAACATCCTAGGCAGATAGCTATCTTCTTATTTTAAAGTATCTTTATGACCTCTCTTGACTTGTTCCATTGCTTAATCTCATAATAATATTGATGCCAATAATAAAAGTTTTATGTCTAACACTACCCACACTCAATCTTTCTAAACTTGGAGCCAATTTTCTCTCATTTGAGCTTTTCTGTAGTTGGAGAACAAATGACCAGTGTTTTCGACACACAGGAAAACCCTTCATTAACTGTATTGGAATCCTGTCATTAAATCACCCCTTGCTCTTCCCTTCCGCAGGCTAAAACCACCCAACTCCTTTAATCAATGTAGAACCTCTTCTCTAGAATCTAGTTAATTATTTTGCCTCTACAAAGAGTTAAAAGAATCTTCCCAATACTATCAGCTAAAACAATGATTTGTGCTACTGCATTGTGAGAGAAATTTAGAAATCTGAGCATTTCTTCGGATTTGATTACTCTCCAGAGATTGCAATTTGTTTTTGCGAAGGCCAATTAATGCCCCTGAATGACCCTCCTATGTTTCGTAGCAACATTTCAAGCTAAAATCAGAGAGACCGAATTTTAAAAAACCATAAACTACATGGAAAGTTTTGAAAAATTCCAAGAAACTGCATATTTGGGGCCTGAAAAAAAAAGAGCACCAAAAAGCAAGGAATACTGAGATGTTAGCAACAGACCTACCCCAGGGAAGATTCCTTCCTCAAATGAAGACTGCAATTAGGTAAATTGAGTTATACATCAGCAAGCCTATAGCATCCAAACAGACCATTGCCAGCCCTATTTTTGAATACCTTCAGGGAAAGTTTTACATCCTCTTTTGGTTGCCCCAAAGCCCATATTAGTGTCACAATCAAAAAGTACTGATGTATAATTATACTCTTTCCTGCTGCAACTTAATTTCTTTTTGCTGGTTCTATATGCCAGGGAAATTAATGAATCTACATCTAAAAGCACAACTTTCTGACTTGCGCCCAAAATATATTCTGAATAATAAGAAAACAACTGAATTAAAAAAAAAAAAAAAACTCTGAACTGACATGTCAACAAAGAAGATATATGGATGGCAAATAAACACAGGTAAAGATGCTCAACATCCTTTGTCGTTAGGGAAGTTCAAATCAAAACCATAATGAAATACTACTTACACACTCACTAGAAAGACTAAAATTAAAGACTGAGCATATTAAGAGTTGACTGGGATATGGAACAACTGCAACTCTCATCCTTTGCTGGTGGGAACATAAAATGGTATATCACTTTGGAAAACATTTGACATATAAAGTTAAACATATGCCATCCATACAACCTACTCATTCCACTCCTAGGTGTTTATGCTAAAGAAATGAAAACATGTCAATCCAAAGACTTGTACATGAATATTCCTAGTACCCTCATTTGTAAGAGTCAAAACAAGATATAGCACAAATGTCCAGCAACAGGTGAGTCTGTAAAAAAAAATTGTGGTACATCTGAACAATGAAATACTATTTAGTGATAAAAGAGAACAGACACACATAATAACATGAATGACTCTCAAAATTAATATGCTGAGTGATAAAGCCAGGCAAAATAGATTGCATACTGTAGGATTCCATTTTTATGAATGGAAATTATAAAATGCAAATTAATCTACGGTGATAGAACACAGGACAGCCGTTGCCAGGTGACGGGAGCAGAGTGGCTAGAGATGGTTACAAAGAGGCACAAGGAAACTTTTGTAGGTGATAGATATGTTCACTATCTTGATAGGGTGATGGTTTTATGGGTGTACAAATTTATCAAATAGTACACATTAAACACGAACATGCATTTTATTTTACACCAATTGTACCTCCATAACGTTGGTTTAAAGAATAACCTTTCACATACCTTAGAAAAGTTACTAAGCTATCCACATCCCATCTGGTTTTCCTTCTCTGTTTCCAGTTCCACTTGTACAACATCTCAAGTCTTCCCTTCCTCAGATCAAACAGGCCCAGCTATTTCCTTTGAACTTTTATGACCAGAATTAATTTTTCCTTATGCTCTCTTAAATAGTCAAATCAATAAACACTGAAATTCTAACAATTAATCATATAAGAATAAAAAAAAGAATTTTCTTTTTTTTCTGGAACTATGTTCCAAATCAACATGTTGTTCTAGGACAGGCTTAGAAAGATTAAGTGACTTGCTCAAGCTTAGAACAGGAGTGAATGAACAAGCTGATATTCAAAATCAAATCTGTCTGCCTCTACTGTGTGGGCTAGTTGCAAAAACTAACGTGCTTCAACTATGAGACCTTTTTACCATCATAGGATTGAAGAGCAGTAAAACATATTAAAAGAAATTCAATTTCATTACACTTACATACACTTGACAACTCAAACCATACAACTGAACAACATCAGATATGTTGGGCCAGCTTTAATAAACACATCTGCATTTAGCAGTAGGATTTTCCATGTGGTTATTAAGGTTAAACAGATTTTCCCCCCCATCTTGAGTAGATTAAACCTGCTTCCTAATATCTTTTATTTTTGGTTATTTTAATAATTTGCTTATTCCACAGTGAAAAGTCAAATTTCAACTCATCCCAGTTTGAATCATGTCAATTACTGAGAAAACAGAAGCCAAGTAATTTAATATAGTCCAAATGAATACACAATGGAGACCACTGTGCAAAGTTTAAAGATGAAACAAAACTGATCACACACACACACACACCCTACTACTAATTAAAAATATACTAGTGTTACAACTATACAATTTCAGTGGTGGTATTATCTTTGTTCAGAAGCAAGGTACACTGCTATATGACTGAAGCTCTCCAGCATTTAATTAGGTTATTAATTATAAGGAGAATCACATTACCTTTAAGAACTTCCTTGGATCGTGACTATGGCTTAATACATTAATTTCACGGTGATTGTATTTAAGATGAGGAGCATGTCAATAAAGAATTCTGGCCACATCTTCCAACAAGTACACGTGACTAAAGGTTTGGGCTGTGACACAGTTTGATATATTCACTGGAAAAAAAATTCACTAATTCTCACTGCTAATTTTAGTGGCCAAGAGATATTTTACATTGCATTTCAGGTAAAAGTAGCATTCCAAGGAATCTTTACAGAAGATATACACATGAATATAAGAAGAAACAAGAAAATTAAGTGGCACTTATTTATTTCCATTTGATTTTAATAAATTAAGCCTCAATTCTGTATCATCTTACTTCCAAGCTTCCCTCCTTGCCCATCGAAGAAGAAGAAGAAGAAGAAGAAGAAGAAGAAGAAGAAGAAGAAGAAGAAGAAGTAGTAGTAGTAGTAGTAGTAGTAGTAGTAGTAGTAGTAGTAGTAGTAAAGTCAGTGCAAATTATATGAGTCATTCTTCAATCATGCCAAGGATATAACCTTCAACCTAAGATTAAAAATAAAGCGCTATGTGTGAAACTCAATACTGTTTAACTTTTGGGTGCTAAGATCTAATAAATATAACATTTCAAAGGAAAATTAAACAATCTGGATCACTTTCATTCATCATCATGATTTCACCAGTAGATTTCTATGGCTTTGGCGACATTTGCTAATATTTAGATCCTGGGTAAGCTGGTGGAATTTGCCATCACTTTGTTTATAATCAGTATCGCCAGTTCGTACAAGGCACCGAAAAGTCCTCCACTCTCCTATATACTTCAAAGCATTTCATTTATTATTTAAATGATTATTCTGACAAAACCATTAGTCAAGAAGAAAGCAAAGAAATCTTAGTTTTTAAGGTGGAGATTTTTAAAGATGCATCTTCCACATTAGACTGCTTTAATCACCAATGCTATTTCTGGCAAAACCTTTATTTCCGGTAAGAAAACTTTTTTAAAAAAATCCAATTTTTCTTACCTATAAGAAAAGGTCAGGGCTTATTTTTACTGGTTTCACTCAAAATGAGTTTTATATATTTTAAATTTACTTTAACTTCTTTGTAGGCCCCTATATTTTCTTGCTTTTTCTATGGAAAATACTAAATTTGAGAAAAGTATTGAAGCCATGATGAATGTCTCACAACTTCCTTCAAAAGATGGCAGGGGGCAGCCCGGGTGGCTCAGCGGTTTAGCGCCGCCTTCAGCCCAGGGCGTGATCCTGGAGACCCGGGATCGAGTCCCACGTCGGGCTCCCTGCATGGAGCCTGCTTCTCCCTCTGCCTGTGTCTCTGCCTCTCTGTCTCTCTGTGTCTCTCATGGATGAATGAATGAATGAAAAAAAATAAATAAGAAATTCATTTCTTTAAAAAAAAAAAAAGATGGCAGGAACGAGGGCATATGCACACACTTACACAGGAAAAAAGAAGCATCGTTTGGTCAGGGTTCTGAGTTCAAATGGGCGCTCCCAGGGTTAACAACAAAAAAAAGTTTCAGATTTTTTTTTTAAGATTTTATTTATTTATTCATATGAGAGAGAGAGAGAGAGAGAGAGAGAGAGAGAGAGAGAGAGAGAGAAGCACAGATCCAGGCAGAGGGAGAAGCAGGCTCCATGCAGGGAGCCTGACATGGGACTGGATCCTGGGTCTCCAAGATCACACCCTAAGCTGAAGGCAGCACTAAACCGCTGAGCCACTCAGGTTGCCCAAAAGTTTCAGATTTGCAATAGGGTTATACTTGTATTTCTTTTTTTTCTATCCTGAAATTCATACCACAGCCAGGTCACCAGGGAACATGTTTGCAGGGCTTGAGAAGTTTTTTGGCTGAGCAAAAAAAAAAAAGGCAAAATGTCACCCTCAAAAAGAACCCCATCACTAGTAAAGCTGAAAGAACTGGCTGAGTCACAGGTCAAGAACCTTGTAACAAAAATGGGTTGGGCTGAGGACAGAACCTAACAGGAAAGCATAAGGTCAGATGCAAGTTTAAGTTGGTGAAGAAACATGTGCTTGACCACTTAATGACTGCCAGATACCACAGAGGAGGTTAACTTACCTAATACTACTTCTGGTCAAGGAACATTTCAGTGCTACTCTATGAGAATCAGAGCAAAAGATGCTACTATTCAAAAAAAAAAAAAAATAGATGTTACTTTTCTAGCCATCAAGAAACCTTATTCCCCTGTTTTGTTACCTCTGTGGAAGGAAAGTGGCAATAGTGGTTTAGAATCATTTTCCAGATAGGGCTCTTTCAGTGCCCCAATTTCCCAGTATGTCCATATCATGGTGGCAAAACAGTTTCTTTATCCTGTGTTCATTGAAGGGCTCTGTGCTCACAATCTCACAGCTCTTAAAAGGGTGAATAATGTCTTACATGCAACAGAAATTCCATTCAAAATAAAGCAGACCATGCAGCCCAACCCTTTGGTATTTCCAACTGTGACCAAAGTACTGGTGCTGCCAGGAAGCAAGCATTTTTAATTAATTAATTAATTAATTTTTATTGTGGTAAAATAGAGATAACACAACATTTGCACATTTTTAAGTGTACAGTTCGGTGGCATAAAGTACATTTTCCAAGCTGTTTTAGGACATTTTAGACTCTGGCCTCAATGTCTAGGTACTCAGTCATTCACTGGTTGATACTCCTATTTTCACATAGATAAATGTCATTCTATTTCCAGGTAACTTCTTGGCTAAGTATTCAAAGTCAGAGTTCACTCAGCACACTAGGGTTTGCATGCTTGAGGTGAGGAATGAAGCACCAAACTCAAGCCTTTGTCCATTTCCTTCCAGATTGAAGATAGAAACTCTGATATTCTCTTCCTTGCCATTAAACCTTTTGGAAAATAAGGAACCCACTATTCCCTGACCTTTGGGATTCTTAAAAACATCAGACTGCAGTTCAGAACACAGACAAGAAACTATCCAAGGAAAACATGCCCCCAAACGAACAGGATATAAACAGAGCTGTAACTAGGTAATTAATGGTAGGGACTTAATTCCCCTCACTTCACTTCTCTGATAACAATCTGGTATTTTATCAGCAGGGTCTTTTATCTGGAAGGATTCACTGTGTTCTGCTGCCTGGAACTATTCTGGGAAGGGACAAAGACCAGCTTTCATCTTGGAAAGGAAATGGAACCACATCTAGAAGGATTAGGAAGAGTCAAAGTTGTAAAAAAAACAAAACAAAACAAAAAAAACAAAAACAAAAAACAAAAAAACAAAAACACCAGAAAAACACCTCTAAGTCTTCCCCTGCCAGAAGGGAGACATAAATAGAAAATATGAGAGCAAATCCCAGTAGGGAAGAAGTCACCACAGTCCTTGCCCAAGCCACATGTGTGAAGGTGGCAACATGCTTTCTGCCTTAGTTTCAAGTTTTGCATCCTCTTCCCCCATCTGCCTTATCCTATTCCCAACACTTCACCCAACCAATGTCTTCTATTACTCTTCCTGTCAAAACCCAGGAAACTTAAACTAAATCGTACTGTGGTATAACTAATAATCGCTTAAAAGTAATATGCTTCACAGTGTTATTTCCATTTCAGAAGGGATCGAAACCATATACTTAACTAATGAAAATCTACCTGTGCAACTTCCAAGTTCAGCTCAAAATGGAAAAGGCACCTGAGAGAATTGGGCGAATAGAAGGTACCTCTTAAGACTTCTGAAATCATTTCAGACAGGTTTCAACCACTCTAGGAGTAAAGCTGGTCTGGGTGAATGGCTACGGCGGGGTCAGAATCTGGCCCTGTGAGTGGCTTCATTCCTAAGGGGAAAAAGGATTGCTAGGGAGTTCATGTTAATAAGCAGCAGAAAGCATTCCTTTATTTTCCCTCCACACATGGCCATTCCACTCAGACCTCATAACATGTCATGGATTGGTGGTAGAAGGACTTGGGAAAAGCAGGGCTTTGAATTCTCCAACCTACTTAGAACCAGGGATATTTACCCAGGGTTGAGCCAGGGTGGCTGGTGAGTTCCAAAAGCCACAGCCTAGGGCTTATAAAGCCAGAGCACAGCTTGCCTTGTGATACTGCTCCCTTCTGTTGGGCTGTGAAGCAATCCTGCGGAGGCCCCTTGGTTCTATTCAGGGCCCTCATGACAGACAGTTCACAGTAGCCCAGACAAGGGGACAGTGCTAGGAAGCTTCTCTGCTGGCCAGTTTTCAGCGGGGACTTCTATCAGGACATGGCATTCTAAAGCTGCTACTTTCGGGATGTGTTCAACCATGCAGCAGAATGCAAATCCCTCTTTAGTCTTTTCAAGTTTTCCCTAAGTCCGGTTTTTATTGTGGCTATGAATTAAATTCTGATGTCTTAAATCATGCAGAAAGAAAAAGTGGGCAAAAGTGATTGAATTATATTAATTATATAGCATTGGAGCTCAGCTAGAAAACAAGAATTACATTTCTTAAGTTTCTCTTCACTGGACTTATGCAGGTTATAATAGTATTAAATGAATTTCACTTTTTTTTTTTTTCATCCAAGCTGAAAAGAAGCTGAACCTTAAACTCTGGTTTACAGGGAAAATGTTCTTCTGGCCAAAAAAAAAAAAAAAGAGAATAGAATAAACAGTTAAGCAAAAAACAAACCCACACTACATACCCATCACCCAAAAGGACAGCCTTAAGGGACTCACTTGTTTAGTATTCAAAAATATTTTCTACCCACTGCTTTGTAAATTATTTTCTTGTCTGTGTGACACATCCTTCAGTAACAATTCAGCTTTTCCTTGGTTACCTAGATATATTTCCATAGTTTCTACCCAAACAGCCTTTTCCTGTTGCGATTGTAATAATAAAAAAGGAGATACTTATTTACACAGCAGCACCCCTTCAGACAAATATATATTTTTGTTAAGGCTCAGGACATTGTAGAGACCAAAGAGAAAAATCTCATTTGTGTGGGCCCGCCTAATTTTAATTTTGCAGTTATTTAGACTTAGGACCAGCTTAAGTTTACCTTTGAGACTGAGAGTTTTCATTTAAATTATAGGAGAAATGTGGCCATTTCTTGGGGACTGGTGGCCAGGACACGAACATCCCAGGCCAAGAATTCTCTGATACAAAAGAAAGAAAAGAAAAAAAAAAAAAAAAAAAACAGGGGGCTGGGTTTAGCTCTCAGTATGCTTTCCAACAGGTTTTGGCTAAGAGTCTTTGGTTAGTGAAGGAGGGAGGTGGGACTGTGCATATGAAAAATGTGAAAGTGAGAAGCAAGGGTGGGGTGGGGATTTAAACCCACCTCAGGGGCTCTGTGCTGTGGGTTATGGACCAGTATAGTAACCAGATGATAGTTATCCACCCACGGGTGTAGTTCCCGAACGTTACTATATGCAGTTTGGAGTAATGAAACTTTCATTTCATAATAGGCAGTAGTCTGAACACTGATTCAGACTGGCCATTTTTCCAGATAAGTTTAGAATTACCACAGAAGAAAACCTTGACAATTTAAAAAAATTTCAACATGTGCTGGATAGCCTGGAGATTCTGTTTCCTTCCAAGAGAATAAAAAGAGGATGATCAAGTAAGCTACTGTGTGTCAAAGTCTTATATACATGTTTGTTGCTGTATGTTTTTTCCTTTTTCTTTCAACAACTCTGAGGATTTTCAAAGTTATGCAAAGTTTCAACCGTGGAAACCTAACGTGGTAGAGACAGATGAAAAATATATTCTCTAATAGTTAAAAAGTTATGCATAAGGAGCTGTCCACAAATAATCTCATTAAGACTTTATGCTTCTTGGGCTTCAAGATACATTTTCTCTTTGCTAAGACACTAAAACTGTGCAATGACCCATGATTTCCTATTATAAGGAAAATTTCTTTTGTAAGAAATTCGTAGTATTTCTCAAGAATCTCAGAACTTCAGTTGAGCCAGTTTTATTTAGCAACCTGTCATAACCACTTGGGCTTAACTGCAAGCTTTTTCTTCCTTATCTGCTGATTTCAGATTAGAAAATGTGACCACTGCCAAAGCAATGCCCAAGGTGGGTGGAGGGAGGAGATCTCAAGGAAGCAAAGTTATTTAAAATTGCAGGTTAATTTTGGCATGTTGAGAACTACCTTGCCACGTGGCATCATAAACAGATGAGTAGAAAGGCATACTATGGTGTTAAGTACTGGTGTAGCTAGGGAGTGGCAAAGAGCCTGGGTTTCAGAGCCAGACTGCCTGGTTCAAATCCCAGCCTTATCATTTCTTAGCAGCATGACCTAGGGCACGTTTCTAAACCTTTCTATGGCCCAACTGGGCTTCTCTGTAGAATGGGGATAATAGGGATCCCTGGGTGGCGCAGCGGTTTGGCGCCTGCCTTTGGCCCAGGGCGCGATCCTGGAGACCTGGGATCGAATCCCACGTCAGGCTCCCGGTGCATGGAGCCTGCTTCTCCCTCTGCCTGTGTCTCTGACTCTCTCTCTCTCTCTCTCTCTCTCTGTGCCTATCATAAATAAATAAATATAAATAGAAAAAAAAAAAAAAAAGAATGGGGATAATAACATTATAGACCACATAGTGTTATGATGATTAAATGAGTCAGTAGGTGTCCAGTCCTAAAATAATGCCTGGCCCATAATAAACATTTGTTAATTATTATCATTTACCACTAATTTGATGGAAAAAAAATCAGAGCCCAAAGAAAGGTGCCAACACCTGTCATTGAGGTATCAAACTGATCATCACTGGTGTAAGAGAGAAAGCAAAAAAAAAAAAAAAGCAAATCATTTCAAACTTACTGGAGGGATATTAAAAGTCAATGAAATTTTAAGCCAATGTTTCTTTGTTACTGAGTACACATGAACACAGTCAATGACATCAGGAGGATCCTTGTATATCCTGAGTCCTGATTCAAACATGTTTCCTATCAAGAGGTCTTCTGACTACAGCTGGCCAGGTGGAATGCGACGTTAGATGTTGTATGAGGCCCTAAGAGATGGCTGTCCGAGTTTTAGGGTGCAGAGGGATTCCTGGGGCCTTGTTTTGAAATTACCAACTTTCAGACACTTCTCAGGTATCTATGGGACACGCAGAAGAAGTTGGCCAACAGAACACTGAATCTATGAACCCATACAAGTTCTAGATCTAGGTCATCACTATATGTGAGGAACAACTCCAGACAGTGCATGCAAAGTGAAAATGAAGAGGGCAGAGGGAAGGGCAAAGAGCCACACCAATATTTGGGAGGCAGCAGGAGGAAGGGGTTCTCCCAGAGGGGAGAGATGTAATGGCCAAAGAAGGCCAGAGAGGAAAGAGTGTCACGAAAAAGGGAGCGTGCAATAGTGTCAAATTCCAGAGAAAGGTAAAGAACAATGAGCGCTGAAAAGCATCCAGAGGCTTCTGGGACTAGGTCACTCCTATTGCACCTTTGTAAGGGCAGCTGCAGTGAATTGGTGGCAGCAGCATCCCAGCTGCAGTAGTTTAAGGAATGAATAAGAGGGGAGGGAGTGAAGTCTAAACACAGAAAACCTTTTCCAAGTGTCTGGCTATAAAACAAGAGAGAGAACTATGGTGGGAGGTAGAGTGGGTGCCTCCATGGAGAGTCTAGGGCTGTTGGCCTCTATTTTCTCTTGCACAGGGGAGGTGATGAAAGTGAGAGTTTGGGCAATGACATGAAGTAGGCCCTCAGCAAATGTATTTAATGGACAGATGAACTGATGACGAAGAACACTCACAAAATAAAGTGAAAGATGAATAAATGGCGAAGAAGGGGATATCTGTAACTGGTGTCGGGGGGGGGCAAGATGAGCAGTCAAGAGTCTCAATGCTCAAGGTGAGTGAGGAAAATAAAATGCAAAGGAAAAAGTAAAAGAATATGAGGATGAATGTATCTTGTGCAGCTGATGTTACTAATGCAACTTGTTTTAACTAGAAGATTATAAATAGACTGGTAAGGGTCAAGGCCCAGAGGAGAGGGAGGAAAAAACTGTGCCAGTCAGGGAAAGATATTTCAAACATGCTGGGTCATTATTTTCCCCTGTCCTCATTTTAAGCCTACTATAATTCACTACTCTATTCCCTAATTCGTATTTGCTGCCTAAAGAGAAAGACATACATTTTTTTATCTTACAATATTCCCTACCACGTAGGATAAGATGACTGCCTATCAGTTGGCATTTGGGGCTTGCTACCATCAAAGCCTTTAATTCAGCATTTAAAATGCCTGCTGAGCACCTTGGCTACAATTATTAAGAAAATAATTAAGACCAAGGAGATAAAAGCTCCTTAGGGAAAGATATCATTAAAATATTTTAATATGTAAATATTACTGTTTGTAATACTTTTTCTACTACTACTATTATTTTCATGTGCCTTAAATGTGTAACTTAGAACAAATACCATCCTTTAATAAAATTAGCAGTCTCTATCATTGGTTTCTCTTGTTAGGCAGCAAATCAAGTATTTTGTGAATTTCCTGGGTCACCCTTGATTCAAGTGAAAGCAAAGCTCTTTATGATGACTTCCAAGTTATGAATCATAGGACTCTATCAATCTTTCCCTTGTTGGATCTAATCATCTACAGAGTAGATAGCCTGACTTTTCTCTTGTCTTGCGTGAGCTACTAATCACTATGGGGAATTTCTAAAGGTCCTCAAGACAGTGGCCTGAATTCTCTTATTCTTTTCCTGCCTTGCTACTTGGGAACACTTCCTGAACTTCTCCAAGAGCACTAGTGCTCTTCCCCTTGTTTATAGGCCCTTGGTCCTTAGTGTATGTGTCACACAATTCAGTGGTTAAAATTCAGTACATCAGGTGCATAAGCATGGGTTTTATGTCACTAGCTAGACTGTAAGTTCCTCAAGGATGAAGACCTTTTTTTACTTTGCATCCTACCCAAGATCTAATACTAGCTAGGTATGCAATGTATGTTTAACAACTTCTTTGTTAATCTATTAACTGATTGGATTCTAACTTTGAGAGTGAATGGCATCAATAGGCCATGGATTATCATCATTGTCAAAAATTTCACCTAAGAATGAAGCTGTTTGCAGATCAAATCACTTGTTCTAACATGACCTGAATTGGCCCGTTAAAGTAACAGATAACACTTGAAGAAAAGCTGGTCCCTACAAGTTTTGTTTTTTTAGCTTGCTTTGTCAATGCATTCCATAAGAGGTGAACTCCTCATTCCTTTTGCTCAAAAACATATTTAGAAAATAGTCTTAAAGAGATCTGGTCCCAGAAATGAAGTTGGCCAGGCCCCTCTCTAGGAACTAAGAGATAAAAATCAGTGACAGATGACAGAGTATCCTTTTATGCCAGCACTCTTTGCAAAAAAAGCCCACAATGTCGGAAACATGATTTCATTCCACATGTTGAACCTTAGCTACCCCTGGGTAAAGTCAGAAATTCAAAAGGCCGTAAGCACAGCATCCCAGAATAAGCACTAGGTAAAGCAAGACCACAGTAAAAAGGAGATGGAGTAGGTAGCGACCTGAAATGTGATTTTACCAGCATTAGGAAACAACCTTCCAGTCTCTGCTTTTTAGATCCTCCCTCCTCTCTGTTAAGGTCCCAAACTCCAACACCAACTTTCATTGCTATACTTCAAAACATATGTGTCTGTAACACAACAAATAGCCCCAAAGAAGCTAATAACTAGGGTCACTTACACATCTATATGGAAGGAAGGAGTGGGCACAGGTTTGGTTTATAGACAAGGAGGAAAAGGGAGCAGCTGGAAAAATCTCTGAGCAGAACTGAACATGCGCACCTTGACAATCTTGCCCACCTTGATAATCTTGCCCAAAGCCTGACCTGGTATCAGAGTCACACTAGTGAAACCAGAGGTCAGAGTTTCCACACACTCATGGGATGGCAGTTCCCTTCTTTCATCCAACCATAGCTAGCAGATAGGGATAGTATAGGGACATTCCTAACCTTTAATCTCAATCTCAAAGGCGCACGGAATTTAGCAGTAACCACAGGAGCGGTAGGGTTCTGGTCCTCTAGCATGGCCAAGTGGGAACAAGTTCTACATTAACAGCACCGGCAAAGACCTATTCCCAGCTATCTCTTCTTATAATGGGCTAGGCTTCAGGACTCTTGTATTCTCTCTATAAGCATCTCTGTTCAATGAAGAGCATTCAGGAAGCTTGGACAGCAAAGAGTTATCTATTTTAATCACTTTTCAGAAAAGCATCTCTCTGACTTTTCTCAAAAAACTCAGATGTAAAAAAAAAAAAAAAACCTCAGATGTTCCTTGTACTTGTCAGAAAACAAATGTGGTTTAAGCCAACATCTGGAATAGAGAAAAAATATAGCAACCACAAAAAAAGATAATTAAATTAATAAGGAATGCTTTTCAGACATAACATCCCATAGGCCAAAAAAATGTTTTCAGAACTATCTGGGACAAAGCTATAGAAGTTACTTAGAAGCTAAATTTAAGTGAATTAACTGCTGGCGGGCACCATGTAGCACCAGACCACTGTAGCCTTGTGGGCCATGCCAAAAATGGCACCCCAACTTCTTTTCTTTGGGAGACAGAGGAGCCCATAAATAAAAATGTACAAATGACATGTTACAGGTTCAGAGGCTTACCATGTCCTTCACTGCACATTTAGAATTTACAACTGAGTCGTTTGGCTGTTCCAAAATAAGACATCTCAAAAAGATGCCCTGTTGGTCATTTAGTTCAGATGCACTGCAGAAAGCCCAGCATGTGATCAGTTTTCCTTGAATACTTTCAATGACCAGCAGCTCAGTGTTATGGAAATCTGTTGATTCCCTTGATGGAGAATGCTAACTTTCACAAAATTCTTCTTTATATTAAAATCTGAAATCTATCTCTTACTTTCCCATTGGGAGCACAAGAAAGAAATTATGTGCCTTCTGCCATATGGCAGCCTCTCAAGTATGTAAAGACCATTACCATGTTGCCTCTAAGTCTTTTCCAGTTTAACTATTTCCAGATGTTTAGCTTCCTCATCTTGGTTATCTCCTCTGGATAGATATTAGTTTATCAGTGACCCTCCTAAAATGGGAAGCCCAGAGCAGAGTAACAGAATAAGCAAATGATGTAGGTTTAATCTGATGGCACAGTTCAGGGAAACCATAGTCTTCACTATCTGGAAGCAGCAACTGTGTCACACTGCTTCCTCAGGACTCACCAGGAAATCCTCTTTCCCAAGATTTTTTCATAAAAACTGTTAGGGAGCCAGACAACTCTCATCCTGTATGTACAGAATCTTGACTTTTCTTGAGAAAATCAGAGTATGACATATCTCTATTAACCAACATCTTGATAATCTCAGCCCATCAATCCAAGGCTATTTTGAATCTCATTTTTAAATTATGGACAATGTCAGACATATCAAATAAAGAAGAGTATATAGAATAACATGACAATCAACCGCTTGTCTGGAATCTAGCTTAAGAACACATCAGAAATAAAACCAAAGCTTCTAGTATATGCTTCCTCCAGTTTAGCCCCTTCTTCCCCAGCCACACAGAAAGAATGGCCACTAGCCTGATTTTGTGTTTGTCAATCCCATGCTTAAAGACTATTTTGAAAAAAAAAAGAAAAAAAAAAGACTATTTTGAATTTTGATTCCATCACCATTAATATTTATGTTATATACAAACCTGATAAGCATGCAATCTAGGTGCATTCATTTAAGTAAGTAATTCACATGTTGAATCAAGCAACATTGTCATCATCTATCAGGCTGATAATACCATTGAAACAGTGAGGTAACTCAGGCAGGACTCATTTTTATTCAACCTCAGCAAACAAACTGTAAAGGTCTTGCAAGTAATACAATGAATGATCCAGTCTAAAACAATCAGTATCAATACAATTGTTTGGTCACTGGTAAGATACGCCTATACGCCTTTCCCCTTCTCTTTTGAAAATCCTTCTCCAAGCTCCCAGCAGAACATGGCTAGCCCACATTTCCCCCAAATTACTGACATGGTTCTAGGCTCACATGTACCTGAGGCTGTAAGTTACCTGGGTCCAGAGATTTGCCTCCATCAACAGGACAACACAGTGCTCTTTTATTTATTTATTTATTTATTTATTTATTTATTTATTTATTTATTTATTTAATCTCCTCCCCCTATATCTGGCTTTAGGGCCTTCCTTCCAGCTAACTCGTTGGGACAAGCCAAAGCAGGAGTTTTAAAAGTCTGCCCTCTTTCTATCACCATCAACCCCTTCTTCTCTACAGAATTTTTCTTAAAAAACAAACCAAAGGGCCTTTTATCTGCCATTTTGTAAGCAGTATCAGCCCCACTAGACAATCTGAGAGCCTGAAGCACACAGGGGCCCTCCTATTTGTGCCATAATAATCTGGAAGGCTTGCATATATAGATAGTTCTCTGACTTTCAGCAAAAAAATGACATCTCCCTCCTTTCTTCCTTCTTCCATTCTTATCAATCCAGGCTCCTCTCGTTTGGCACTAAAGCCTACAGCAGGATAGCTATGAAGTGGGCCTCCAGAGCAGTTTGCTGGACAGCAGTCAGGGGAAAGGGGCTCAGAAGCCAGGAAATACTTCGCTCATAGGCTCCTGAAGCCAGAGAGGACCTAGGCAATATTCAATACTTTGACAGATAAGGAAACAGAGGGTCAGTGAGGTGAAGTTAAAATAAAGGGAAATGTCCAGAGTTCATCCTGGAACACAAGACCCCTCAAAGGGCCAGTAAAACACAAGACCCAGCTGAGCTGGGTAACCAGTGGGATATGAAATGTGGCTCTAACACAGGAGGACTAGGAGTCCCTAAGTACTTCACAGATACACCAATCTGCTATGTCTCAATTCGTGATTACTTTCATTTCTAGGTTAATAATTCAGTCTCTGTGCCCAAACCTGGTTGAGGCAGAGAAGGGAACCAAAGAACAAAAACAAACCAAAAACCCAGAATGGCTTCTGCATGGAAAGAGGTTAAGATTTATTTGGAGAGAAAAAGCACCAAGCACACAAATTACAGTTATGTATGTTACAGCAGTGATGAATAGTAGGATAAGAGGTTAAGTAACCAATGTTATAGCCATTCAGAGAGAGCGATGAACCAGGGGTGAAATGAAGAGAAAGGGAGAAGGGCAAGTCTTCCTTCCCAGCAATGTTTCAACTGTTCTCTGCCTGTTTATGTCTCTGTAAAGCAAAGCCTACCCTCTACTTATCTACAAGGATTCTGAGAAGACAGAGCAGAGAGAAACGTGCCCTGCAGCCTTGAAGAGGAGTTCCTGGTATTACAATTGCAAGTGAAGGTAGAAGCCATCTACCGTCTCCTGCAAAACCCCAACTCTACACTATGGAAAACAAATTCCTTCAGCTCCACAACCTGGGAAAGGAGTAATGTGGTAATCCTTGAATTATGTAACTTTCAAGGACAAGAAAACAAGGGCCAATGTTATTTCTCAATATCACAGGCTTAAAAGGCCTAACTCAGTTTTTATACCTTCTACCTTTCCTCCATTTTTAAGACCGGTACAATCCAAAGATCCTATGAAATATTTTTTAAATGTACAAAACATGTATTTTCCATTTTTTAAAATTCTTGGTTAGATTTTTCAACATCTCAACAAATAAAAGTGTCCACAGCATAGGTCCCCATGGGTGATTTCCAAAGCCACGTATTTAAGATTGTATTGTTATTAGCACTTCAGTATTTTTCAGAGAAAAGAAGAGCAGATTTCACCAAAAAGTTCTCAACAGTAAACAATGAAATGATTTGAGGAAAGACATACTGAAAGTCATTTGCAATGAAGATTGGCCCCTGAGGACACCGGGGTGCCTCAGCGGTTGAGTGTCAGCCTTTGGCTCAGGGTGTGATCCCGGATTTCCGGGATCAAGTCCCGCATTGGGCTCCCTGCTTGGAGCCTGCTTCTCCTCCCTCTGCCTGTGTTCCTGCCTCTCTTTTTGTGTCTCTCATGAATAAATACATAAAATCTTAAAAAAAAAAAAAAGATCAGCTCCCAAAAAGGCAAGGGGTTTAGGGAGATCCTTTTAAAAGCACACAAAGAATAAATAAAAAACAGTGGAGAGGTTTCTCCCAAGATATTAATCCAATGTTGAGATCTATTGGCAGCACCAGAAAGGGCTTTCTGGCTCAGCTGGACACCCGCCCGCACAGTGATACCACACTGGTTCCAAGAGGGTAGAGGGCCTTGCCCAAGTGTCAGTCAGTCAGTAAGTGGCAGAGCTTGGACAGAACTGGTCTCTTAAATCCAGAGCCTTTCTTTATTCAGGATGCCATGCTGTGGCCTCAGTTTGGGGCATATTTGGTTTCCTGTAGTTCTTCAATTCACACTTGAAACTCTCTTGTAAAACAGAATTCAAAGGTACATGTAGAGAGATACTCTGGTCTCTAGAAAGCCCTAGACAAGGTGTATTCAGAGGAGCCTGTTGGGGGTCCCATTTAAAGCATGAGTCACTCATCTTGGTGGTATTTGAACTGAAGGGTGAATGGTCTTTAACTGCAGACCTTATATTTGCATGGTAAAGGGCTGTGAATCTGGATCCCTCACAGCATCAGGCACATAAAATACACTCGATTAAAAAAAACTTGCAAACAAAACATTGTGATTAACATTATCATTTCTGTTCCAAGGTGATGCAACAATCATAACTGCACACACGCATAACTTTGGAAAACCCAAATCAGAACTTCTAAGATTTCAGTCAACAAAGTAGATCAATAGAGATATAAATTTATACTTCTAAATGTGGGATAAGGAACAAAAATACAAACAATACCTACAAACATCTTACAAAGAGGAAGGAAATGGCAGGTAAGCATACATAAATCAAAGGGAAATAAGAAGCTATTATTGGGGCTTTTAATCTTCTGTTTGTGCAATTCACTTTAGCACGGTCAGAGCAACCCTCATGCTACTCCCACTAGCTGAAAAATTTTTATTTAACTAAACTCAGAATATCCAAGATCCTGATTAGACTCTTCCAAGTACATAAATTAACACTGGCAATGCTACAAGAATAAAGCATCACCCAACCACTCATGCATACATCCATCTTTTCAGCTATTATCCCAAGTCAAAACAGCCCAACCTTTATCATCACTAGAACCAAAAATACTGCCTGGTTTTATGATCAATCTTTCACTTCCTTCACAAAGAATTTTCTCAGAAGTAATTTAAATCAAATATGTACAATTTTATCAAAATCACCATTTTTATGGTTTATCTGCCCAGAGTGAGTGATTGCGAACATTTTATAGTAGTACAGGGCTGCCCCTCTACTGGGTTGATGAAACCCCAAACTGGGATTTTGACTAAACTTCAAGTCTAGGACCCTTCCACTGTATCACAGAAGATAGTCAGGGCTTAGCTAAACTAGCCTCCCTCCACACCCGTCACAGACTAACCCTCAGGCAATGTCCTGCAGAGGTGAACCCAAGAGAAGCCATCCTCCTCAATACTGGAAAAGCAAAGCAAGAAGCAGATCCCACTGCTGGTGGGGACAGGACTTCTATATCGTGAAAACAGTCTACACTTGGATCCACCAACTCTGGAGATAGGCTCCTCCTCATTCTAAATTATATCAATTTGAGCCCACAAGCCTACTCAGCATAGCCACTGCTCTTGGCTGCACAAAAGGAAGCTGGTTATTTTGGTGTAATGGAAAGAGTACCCAACACCCTGACACCCTTATACTCTTGGGTTCCTATTCTAGCGCTGTTACTGACTCGCTCTCTGAACCTCAACTTCCTCAACAGGAAAGTGGAGGTGATAACACGTCCTCTTGGAATCGTTGTAAACAAGATGGCCGGTTCAGCGCCTAAAAAATAGTCAAAGTTCAACAAATGCTGGTGTACTTTCTACTAACATCTCTGCTCAGAATACTTTCTTGCTTGTTCTCTAAATTCCTGGGTCAAAATCTACTTCTTATAAACCCCTGGAGTAGCCTAATCAAGTACCAAGTGTGACCCTGCTATTGTCTAGTTTGTTAAAACCATGTACATGGTGGGGGGCAAAGAGGGGTTGTGATAATATTTAATATCCCAAATTTAATACTGGTACTCAAAGTGTATCTACAGACCAGCAGCATCAGCGTTACCTGGAAGTCTGTGTGAAAGGTAGATCCTTGGGCCCGAATCCAGACCTTCCAAAACTGAATTTATGAGATTCCCAAAGTGATAGGTTTATCTCTTAAAGTTTGAGAAACACTGTTCTATACCACAAATGGACATTCAATAACAGGGCCTATTGACACTCTAAGGAATCAGCTGCGGCACTTGTGCTGTTGGTGGCACTCTATGAATGCTTTATTCGCATAGAAAGCAACTACTGACCAAGGCAATTTCCCTGGAAGGACCATGCAATGGACTCTTTGTGCCTTTTGAGCGTATAACTTTATGGCATTATTTAAATCTTCTATATTAGTGCAATCTCTGTTATATAATAAATGTCCTGAATATAATTAGCAATATGAGCATTCTGATTATATGTAGACTATCAATAACAGGAAGAATACTTTCAATGTAGTAATTTCTGGTTTCTATGATGTAACACATAACAGATTGATTAGTAATAGACTTCCACAAATTGAATGTTCTCAGCACAGAATGACAAGAGTTCTAAAGCATGTCCTTCTGTGATTCTGAGCATGTGCCTTTCTCCCTAACCCCGTCAACCTTTTGAAACATTTTTTAGTTCTTTCCAGTTATATGTGAAAGTACAGTTTTTCAATGCTCCTGAAAGTAAAATTTACAACCCAAATTCCTAAAATGAATCACCAAATGCTGGATACAGGAGACTGGTAACCTTGTGTATCAGGAAACAAAAACCGATCCGCGTGAGTCATCTCTGTGATCAGAGATAACACAGCCACAGCCTGAGCTTGTCGCAAACAAATGGCTACAGCAATCACATGCCAGCATCTTGTACTTAATGGTTTCTCACATTAAAATGCATCAGTCAGCTCTGTGAAACCAGGAAGTGGAACCCAGGGTGCCACATAAATAACAAACACATTCTCTTGAGTTTGCTGTATCTCTAACGTTTTGCTCCAAGTCTACCTCAATTTTTGGTAGATAAATAAAAATGAAAGTGCTGCTTTATTGAGACATAAGCAGAAAGGTAAAAGCTGACTAGTATCACTGGGCTTCTGAAATGTTCCATAAGAAAATTTTTAATACTTTTTAGAGGCCTACTTTGATCGAAAATGAAAAAGGTGATCAGAAGTTGGGAAATACCTCAAAAACTGTAACAGAGGAAGTGGCAATAAGCTCTAGAGCAGAAAAGCCTGTTATCATCTGATTCCATGTATAATCTATCTGCATGGCTTTTTCTCAGGTACTCCGTGCTAAAAAAAGATGACGAGGAAGTGAACTTGTGCCACATTGCACTGCCACCTGGATGCTACCCCTTGCACCCACTAGCAAACTCTGATTTCAGAGTGAAGAGACAAATGTCCTCTTGAAACCTTGGACAGGAGGCTATAATGCCAGTACCAAGCCTGCTTCATGCTGATGAGGCTTAACCCAGGGATGATGCAAACACCTAGGCTATGGTTTTCAAAAGCAGGCATCTCCTATCAACACCACACATCCGTTAGTCGGCAGAGTGCCAAATAAACATTAATTAAACAGTGGGTATGGGCTTCTGCACCCACAAAAGAAGCACTTTCCTCTGAACCATTGGAGACCAGTTGGGGGGGCAACGGTAATAACCCCCAGGCCCTGCTTTCATAAGACCCCTCTCAAAATTAAACAAAAACAAAAAACGACATAGTTTCCAAAATAAGAACAAGTTAAAATACTCCATAAAGCCCCCATGCCTACCCCATTATTTCCATGAAGTACACACTACCTCATAATGAAGGGAATGAAAGGTGCCATGCTGAGAGCAGAGTAAGTGCCGTCCATCGGAGAAGGGTAGAGTCTTCCCAACACCAAAAGTAAGAGAAACATGCTTGGATGACGGTTGAGTTCTCCTGTATCACTGAAAAAAAATTATTGTACACAAAAGATTTATAATTTGAGAGGTGAGACTGCCTTCAAACATTTTTCTCATTAAAGAATTATGAATATAAAGTGAGACTCTGGATGATCACATCATTCTTTCATTTGTGTGTTTTTCCCTCCATTCATTTCATGTATTTCTAACATGCAAATAAGAGCTACTGGCAAAGCTATGGATTGGGCTTTTGCACACGATTCTCTTCTCAAAGCTAACTGTTAATTCTTGTCTGTGTTTTGATTTGGGCTGTTCATACAGCAGAAAGGAGTTCCACAGTATGAAATGTGAAACTTTCAACAGCTAAATGTACTTATGAAAGCTTGAACGGTCACTTACTGGGGCCAGAAAAGCCTGTCTGTACAAATTACTAATGTGAGGAAATGTATCATAAACAGAAATAAAATTCATTGATGTTATTTTACTTCCCTATTAATAAAGTGCATATCAAGTGCAAATATTGCTAGAAGAATTAAAAAAAAAAAGCACATGTTCCAACACACCTTTCTAAAAATTCTACTATTGATACAGGATGTGATTGAAAGGACAATGGTAAACTTTTCTATGTGCCCTGATCTGACTGGGAGCCTTCTGAAGAGCTGTATTTTGTGTTTGCAGGGTTAGGTATGCCAGTGCCATTTCTGGTCACCTGTTTGCCGGCTATTTGCTTACTCTCACAATGGTCAACTGCAACAAGCCAGTAAGAAAAAAAAAGACTGCTGTTTGTTACAGCAAACTCAGTAGGTAAACACAAAGATCTTTAAATATCATGGGAAGAAAATGCTTTTTGTGCTTATAAGAAGCTAATTTCTGAAAAATGTTCACTGAAAACAGAGTGAAATTTGAAAAAACAATATAAAAAAGGATTTTAAAAATATATTATAAAAACAGGATTTTGGGGCAGCCGGGGTGGCTCAGCGGTTTAGCGCCACCTTCAGCCCAGGGCCTGATCCTGGAGACCTGGGATCGAGTCCCATGTCGGCCTCCCTGTATGGAGCCTGCTTCTCCCTCTGCCTGTGTCTCTGCCTCTCTCTCTGTGTGTCTCTCATGAATAAATAAATGAAATCTTTAAAAAAAAAATCCAGGATTTTAGAGGCATCTAAAATGGTGGCTAAATGGTGGCTCAGTCGTTTAAGTGTCCCACTCTTGATTTCAGCTTAGCACCTGATCTCAGAGTCATTAAGAGCCCCGAGTCCTGGGGCTCTGTGCTGGAAGCGGAGCCTGCTTAAGATTCTCTCCCTCTTTTCATCCCCCACCTCTAAACAAAAACAAAAACAAACAGGATTTTATATAACTTTTCAAGTACAAATCTACTGTAGAGAGTCAGGCAACATGATGTACTAAACACTTTTTAAAAATTCATCTATGTTACAAGGAAGGAGTTGATTAAAAACTGTTGCCTGGAGGCAAAAATCTCAATTAATGAAGTAATTCACTTCCTTGATTTCACTGCGTCCCACCCTATTCTCTTCTTACCTGTCCACAGTATTAGCTACAGCTTCCAACTGTTGGAGAAGAAAGGGATAGAGTTCTGGGAAACGAGAAAAAAATTCGCTGCCTGTCATTCTGTAGAGGGAAGAAAAATAAATTACTATCATTTATTTCCTCTAATCTAATAATAAGGCCTTTTTAATTTATTTTATTTAAAGGAAGATAGCCAAAGTCATTTCCTTGAATATGTAATGAAAAAAAAGTTAAGAATAAACCATCTTAAAAATTTCACAATCAATTGAAATAATACAGTTAATTTTGATTTCGGAAATGCTCTTAACACAGGGGATTTTATCTACAAATTTAAGATTATGTATAACATAATCTTTGTATTTGCAAATGTTTGATATTAAATTCTCTTGGGGAAGAAATATTTGTGCAAATGACAAGTTTCCACAATTGATTTGGACTATGAATATAGTCAACATCTGGTTGGCTAATGCTGACAGCGTCTATAATAAGAACAGGTCTAGAACAGGTTTCTCCCAAGTTGGCACCAGTGATATTTTGGACCAGACAATTCTTTGCTGTGGAGGAATCTCATGTGATTGTAGGATGTTTAGCAGCCTTCATGGCTTCTACCCAACAAATGCCAATAATATACCTTTTCCCCTCAAGTTACAACAATCAAAACTGTCTCTGGATGTTGCCAAATGCATCCTGAGGGGCAAAATGGTCCCTAGTTGAAAAACATTGGTCTGGAGCATGGTTATCAGAAGCACAGATTTGGTGTATACGGTTCTAGATATTCAATCCTAGCTGATAATCTGTGAGGATCACCTTTCCATCTTTATAAACACTACTCTTGAATTCTTATAAGATCCATTCAATCAGTTTTCACAAATGCTTATACTCATGTAACCCACTCCTATAAAGACTCAGAAAAGTTTCCTTGTGCCCCTTCCCAGTCAACTCTCAATACCCAAAGCAACCACTGATTTTATTTCTATTCCAATATCCTTTTGTCTATTCTAGAATTTCATATAAATGTAATAAATACATAACTTTTTATACCTGGCTTTTTTTTTTTTTCACTGAGCATAAAGTTTAACCATGTTACTTATGTATCAATAGTTTCTTTTTTGGTTGAATAGTATTCTATTGTATGAATATATAAGTTTGTTTATCCATTCTCCTCTTGACAGATTTGGGCTGTTTCCATTTGTAGGCTATTATGAATAAAGCTGCTAGGAACATTCTTACATAGGTTTTTTTTGTGGACATGTTTTAATTTCTCTTGAATTAAGTATCTGAGAATAAAGTTTCAGTATGTTTAACATTTTAGGAAACTGAGAGTTTCCCAAAATAATTATAGCATTTTATACTTCCAACAATAAATGAGAATTCCAAGGCTCTATGTCCTTCCCAACATTTGCAGTTGTCTTTTTTTCCACGTTAGCCAACCTAGTGGTAGATCTCTGTGGTTTTGATTTGCATTTTCTTGATGACTAATGATGATATTAAACACTATGTCCTTTGGTTATTGAAATGGCCTTTTGTGAAGTATCTATTCAAAATTTTTGCCCATTTTTATGTTTGGTTGCTTGTTTTCTTTGCAATACATGTGCATTATATATACCTTTTTTTGTGGCTTGCCAATTTATTTTCCTAATAATGTCTTTTCATGAGAAGAAGTTGTCAGTCCAATAATTAGATCCTTTTTTTTTTTTTTAAGATTTCATGTTTTCTGTGGCTTAAGAAATCTTTGCCTACTCCAATATCACAAAGTTATTCTGTTTTTTTCTAAGAGTTTTATAGTTTTAGCTTTTATCTTGAGGTCCATGATTCCTCTCAAATTAATTTTTATGTATGGTGTCAGGTAGAGGCAAAGGTTATCTTTTTCTTTTAAAAATTTATTTATTATTTTTAATTGAAGTATAGTTGACATACAATGTTACATTAGTTTCAGGTGCAAGACTCTTTCTCTTCTACATTGGCGTATCATAATTTAATAGGAAGATGCTGTAAGAAAAAAATATAGGCCTTAAATAGGAAAGATGTGCCAGGTTTATAAATAAGAAGATTCGATAATACAATGAGGAAATTCTCACCAAATTCAATGCAATTCCAATAAAAATAATAATTATGTGTGTGTGTCTGTGTGTGTAACTGGACAAGCAGATTCATTCTTTTTTTTAGAGAGAGTGCACATGAGCAAGTTGGGAGCAGGGAACAGAGGGAGGGAGAGAATGCCAAGCAGGCTTCCTGCCCAGCACAGAGCCCACCACAGGGCTTGATCTCATGACCCTAAGATCATGATCTGAGCCAAAATCAAGAGTTGGATGCTTAATCAACTGAGCCCCCAGGTGCCCCTGGACAAGCAGATTCTAAAATGTATATAGATGCACCAAAGGCCAAGAGTTGCAAAGATAATCTTGAAGAACAAATATAGAGGACTTACTCAATCAGGTAGCTAGAAATATTATAAAACTTTAATAATTAGGACATCATGGTGACAAGTAGGCTATTGAACGCATACATGAGGACCTGATTTATAAGAGAGTTGGTACTGTAGATGACAATAATATGAAGTTCAGGGGCTCTGATAACTAGGTTTCTACACAGACAAAATTAAAACTGGATCTCAACCTCCCACCACATACAGAATTAAATCCTAGTTAATTCAAGACTTAAAAGTAAAAGGCAAAACTGCTAAAGTCATTAGAAAACTGTAGAGAATAGAATTTATTAAACAAGACCCCCAAAGCATCAACTAGTAGGAAAAATTTATATATTCAACTACATCAGTTAATATTTTTAAAAAAATTTTACTCACACAAAAAAGGCACAAATAAAAACACAAAATAATACATGTACAAAGTATTTTTGGCAGAGGAGGAGTATCAAACATTATGAAATAAGACACTAAGAGATTGGGCAGCCCGGGTGGCTCAGCGGTTTGGCGCCTGCCTTCGGCCCAGGGTGTGATCCTGGAAACCCAGGATCGAGTCCCACATCGGACTCCCTGCGTGGAGCCTGCTTCTCCCTCTGCCTGTGTCTGTGCTTCTCTCTCTCTCTCTCTCTCTGTCTCTCTCATGAATAAATAAAGAAAATCTTAAAAAAAAAAAAAAAGACACTAAGAGACTTAGACTTATGAGGTCAAAAAAGACTAAACACATGTGGATCTTGATTCTAACAAGCCTATTTTAAAAAGATATTTCTAAGACAACTGGGAAAAGTTGAAGGTTAAGGAATTATTAACTCTGTTACAAGTGATAATAGCATGATGGTTATTTCTTTTTAAACTCTCTTATCAAATCAGTCATGCATCCTGAGGTATTTACGGAAAAAAGGACATGGTGTCTGTGACCTCCTCGGGAAGACAAGAAATGGACAAAATAAGATTGGCCAGATGCTGACAATTGTGGAAGCTGAGTGATGGATATGCAGGGGTTAGTTGTACTATCGTCTTCATTCTTACATATGTTAAAAATTCCCATAATAAAAAGGTTTTAAAATGATGGAAGTAAATGTTTTTATTTGCCAAGCCACAAATGAGGAGAAAATATGTAATGCGTGTAACTGAGAATTACATAATTAGTATTATAATATATGAAGAACTCCAGTGAAATCAGTAAAAGACAAACAACTGAATTTTATAAAAATGGATAAAACCTATTAAAAATATAATCCTTAGAAAATAAACATTAGCAACCAATAAACAGAAGATGTTCAATCATACTAAGAGACCATTTTATATCAACTGGCAAAGATTGAAAAGTCCAATAATATGAAGTATTGTAACTCTTAGACACTTCTGATGGAAACAAAAATTACTACAACAATTTAAAAAATAATTGGCATTTTCTTGAAAGTCACAGATATGTTTAGCCAGTGATTCACAAATGCTATTTCTAGGTAAATGGCCTAATAAACTCTTGGACGTGGGCACCAGAAAGCTTGTACAAGCATATGCATAGCAGCCATATGTCCATCAACAGTAGAGTGAATAAACTGTACACTCACACAATGGAGTACTGTAGAGCAGTAAATCTGAATGAACTACAGATGTATTAACACAGGAACATAATGTTAAGTGAATAAAGTAAGCTAAAGAAGAATACATGTAAAATATAATCTTTCTATGTAAGTTTATAATAAAGCACTACTAAATAATACATTGCTTAGAGAAACAAACTTAAGTGATAAAAAAAAAATGAAAAGCAAAGAAATAAATAAAAACAAAATTGGCAAAAATAATCAATCACTTCTCCAAGTGGAGAGGAAAGGGGATAGGATCAGGAAAGAATATATAAGGGGCTTCAAAAGAAATGTTCCGTTACTTAACTAGGTGGTAGATCTAAAGGTATTGGTTGTATAGTTACCCTTTATAGTTCACACACACTATATAAATTTTCTTTTGTACCTATTTCACATTTGTAAACCAATTTTTTTTTAAAGAAGAGAAAGTCTGGGATCCCTGGGTGGCGCAGCGGTTTAGCGCCTGCCTTTGGCCCAGGGCGCGATCCTGGAGACCCGGGATCGAATCCCACATCAGGCTCCCGGTGCATGGAGCCTGCTTCTCCCTCTGCCTGTGTCTCTGCCTCTCTCTCTCTCTGTGACTATCATAAATAAATAAAAAATTAAAAAAAAATTTAAAAAAAAAAAAAAAAGAAGAGAAAGTCTTTACTTCCTTTTAAATTACAGGTCTATTGAACATTTATTGGACATTCATGCAAAAAATGTGCTCATTTCCTTTTTAAATTAGTAGATATTTTTGTGGAAAAAAGAACACAAATGTTAAAAAAAAAAACCCACATATTAGATCTCCTAGTGCCCCTCCTCATAGCCAACTATGCAAAAGCACCTCAGCTTTCCTTTTAAAAAAATTGTTTATACAAGTACGTATTTTTAGTTTACTCCTTTTCCCCACAAATACACATATTATACATATGGTTGTGCCTCACCCCCTTTTTTGTGCTCCTTGATTTTATTTTTCATTTGACCTGTATCTGAGAAATCTTTCAGGATCAAGCACACCATTCTATTTCTTTCCATTTAATGGCTGAAGGGTAATCCATTGTATGTTGAGTGTAATTGATTTGATCCCAAATGATAGGCCTTTTGGTCATCACCTTACTGTTACAAACAATGAAATGTAAATTTCCTTGTTAATAAATGGCAAACCTGGGCTTTGCAGGGTCAATGTTTTACACAGGGAGATCACAAAACCATTCCACTATAGGCCATTGTTACATTCTTTAGTATCACTAAGCAAAATTGATCAAGAACATCAGTTTCCATTTTTAGTGGAGTCACTTAAAATTGTGTATGAATTCAGTACTGAGATCTCTCCATGTACTTGCCCATATAGCATATAGAATCTCTCCAACTATACCATAAAGCCTTGTGGATATGTCTTCTTGAAGAATCCATATTTCCAGTAAGTCATTCCTCAATGGTCTGATATCTCTTGGTAGTGTTAGAGAGATTAACTATTCTCATGTAAGCAGACCATGTGATTGCATTACCATGATCTAGAAATTGCCTTGATAAATAACAGGCTCTGCTGACCACAAATACTGCCTGAGAAACGGGCTGTGGAGCTACTATTCTCAAATTAAAGTCATTGTCTTAATTGAATTAAAACTAATTGTCCCAAACAGCGAATTACCTTATTCAGTTACCTTAGCAGATATTTATTGACTAGTTAATGTTGCACATCATATGAAGAAGTTATGTTACTCAAAGTTAAACATTCAGTAAATGTTTTAAGGAATTGATTTGTTCTTAATAATTTTGTGGGTTTTGGCTATATCTTTAAAAAATATTCTGTTAAAGTTATTGTGTCCATGCTTAATGGTGTAGGACTTTGAAGCATCAACTGTGCATCTGTCAGAGTTTAAGAAAAAACAAAATTAATTTCAGAGAATTTTGACCTTGCTTAGGCACTCTGAGCACACAGGAGTTGCCTTCTATTCTAGCATTCTCAGGCTCCTCAATACTGTTAAGAAAATGTCAACTCAAAAATACTCGTAACTACAGAAAACAAACTGAGGGTTGATGGAGGGAGGTGGGTGGGAGATGGGCTAAATGAATAAATAAATAAATAAAATTTTAAAGAAAGAAAGGTAGAAAGAAAGAAGTCAACTCTATTTCTGGCCAGGGCTCCAATTCACTGCAAATGGAGAAACGCTGAGTACTTGCTAGATTAGCATCATCTCACTTCTGCATCAGCCAATGGCTAGTAAAGACTTGGCTAAATATGTACAGAGTCCTGCCTGAAGGATATTCACTATTAACAATTCTTGTGTTTTATAAAACCTTACCTCAAGAGGTAACTCATAGGAAGATATCAGAATTATCTAAGGGGCTTATTCAAACTTCTCGTTCTTGATTCTCAACTATAGCAAAAGGGATACGCTGCTCACAGGTTTGGGACTGCCCATATAGGTCTGTAACCTATAGCTTTATTTTATTTTTTTAAACATTTTAAAAAAGACTTTATTTATTTATTCATGAGAGACACCGTGAGAGAGAGGCAGAGACATAGGCAGAGGGAGAAGCAGGCTCCCTGCAGTGAAGTGAACCAGATGTAGGACTCAGTCCCAGGACCCCAGGATCATGACTTGAGCCAAAGGCAGAGGGTCAACCGCTGAGCCACCCAGGTGTCCCTAAATAAATAAAATCTTAAAAAAACAAAAAATAAAAAACTATAGCTTGATCATAGTTTTCTCAGGAAAGCAGCAAATATTTTAAATACCTGCTTACTTCACGTTGAACACTGCTAGGTCGCACAGAAGACACTACAGTTTGAGATAGTCACTGCTCTTGGGATTAAGATCTGGTTAGGAAAACAAGGCATATGCATAGATTGTAACTAGGTAAGGCAAACTGCTTCAAGGATCAAATAACTGAAGCTTCCAGAACAGGAGAGTTGGGAAAGATATCACTGGCAGTTGGAAACGTTAGGGAATGGTGTGTGGGAAACATGGGAGACCAAGATGAGTTTTGGAAAACTGGGTAAGAATGGATTAAAAGGAAGAGAAAATAGCATGGAGAAAGTGTGTAGTTACAGAAACTAACTGGGTAGATAAACTGGCTGGATGAAAAGAGGACTTCGTGACAAGACAAGATAGAAAAGGCAGGATGGCATACAAGTTTTTAGAAATTTCAATGCCAGACTAAGCAGCTTAGCCTGCGTCTTACAGGCATTGAAGGTTTCTGAACAGCAGAGAGAGATGACAAGAGCAGATGATCTGGACTAGAGAGAGGGTAGAAAGACGGTGACCCAATGGACATTCACTGAATACCTTTTTACCTCAACTATAGCATAAATATCTATAGGGAAAGGATTATATTCATACTTCCCTGTATCACTCTTGATACAAACCACAATTTTGCATAAACGTTGGCTGACTGGTAAATATTCTGGCCATGAATGAATAGGTAAGATTAGCCAGAGAGGAAAAACATTCCTAATATAGATGACCTTAACCTCTGCCTTAAGCCTTTTTTCTATTCTCAGTGACTGGTACCCCCCACCTCAACTGACACCTAACCACCCATCCAACTTCAACACAATTTCTCCTCATCAAGGAGAAAAGGAATTATGACTAAGAATGGTAACAAATTAAAAATTTCTTAAAGTGAATCGTTAGCTGTATGTATCTAAGGACATTCAGAATCCTGATTCGAGTTAATAAATCGATAGTTGAAATTTCTTAAACACAAATATATAAAGTTTGTCTCACTGATTTACAAATAGTTCAATTCTAGTTCACCCACAGAAGCAAACAGGCTGATATATGTCACCTCCACAAATATAGCAAGCCCTGGGGGTAAATTCTCCAGTGACAGGCATTTCAAACCTGTTTATCTATGTGGCCAAAAACTAGCCCTGCAACTTTATGGAAACAAAAGAAGTGATAACCAAAAAGGAAAAACAGAATCTCTGTAAATTCAAGCTTCAAGGAAGACAAAAGGAGACCACCAAATATTGTGAATGGGATAAAACAGACAGACAAAGGTGAAAACAAACAAGCCAGGATAGAGAATGAGAATAAGGCAGCTTTAAAATTGGGACTACTCTACAAAAGGTGAGTTATTCCCCATCCCATCAGGTAAGAACTATGCAGGCCCAACCCATGGAGAGGCCCTTGGGGAAACACAGAAGCTCCTTGAAGCAATCCACTCACCCAGCACCAGCAGCAGAGTGGCTGTGAGCTCCAAGGCACTATGTCTGATCCATTCAGTGGTGGGCTCCCCCAGAGCCCAGCCAAGTCTGTGAACAAAACTGGCAGGCAACAGAGGTTGACTGAATGAATGAAAATGCCTGCCCAGCACCATTTTGTCTTATTTTAAAAGCTTTTTCTTTTTAAAGATTTTTTTTTTTTTTTTTTTTTTTTTTTTTTTTGGAGAGTGATAGAGCAAGCATGAACAAGGTGTTACGGGGATGGGCAGAGGGAGAGGGAGAAGCAGACTCCTCTTTGAGCAGGGAGCTGATGCGGGGCTTGATCCCAGAACCCTGGGATCATGACCTGGGCCAAAGGCAGATGCTTAACCACCCAGGCGCCCCTTAAAAGCTTTTTAAAAATTATTCTAGCATTACTTGTTTACTGAGGAAAAATCAGATAATAAAGGACACTGCAAAGAAAAATCTGAAAACCACCATGAACCCATCACCTAAAGATGGCTGCCAGTCTGTTCCGATGTCTGCCTATCTATGTGTTTCTTCTCCTTAGATATTCTTTTTTCCCCCCTGCTTTTTTACACTTATCAAGAACACTGTTCTATATCAATCAGGACCCATTTGAATGCAGTAGCTTCAGTGCAGTATACTCTCCATGTGTTTCCTACATTTGAACATATGTCCGGGGGCCTAACCCAGACACCAGGCCCAGAATGACTCGTCCCCATCCTGGCCAAGCCATGCATGGAAGGCCGTCCCTACCCCAGCCACATTCGGAGCTTCCCTTGGTCTGCACATTCCACATCTAATCTTGGTAATGCCGAGGTAATGGTAATGCTCTAGTTTTTGAGAGCATCTATGCTTTCATCATTTTGACTGTCTTTGAATCCCGCCTGCCATCTAAAAGCCTAGGAAAAACTTCATTTGAATCAAGATTATATTTCTCTTAGAGACCCCATCCTAAGATCTGCCACACATATGGAAATTGAATTGCTGAAAGCAAATGCTTCTGAGTTTAACAAAAGCATCCTGATTTAAAAAAAAAAAAATGATTGTGCTTTGTGAATGGTGTCACAAGTAAAAATTGGTATCCCCCCCAAATTCCTTTTCTTCCCCCCCCCCAATTCCTATATACAGATCCCCTATCATTTTGAGTCATCTCAGGAACAGGAATCAAGAGAGTTATGTACAAAGATATAAAGAGAGAAAGCTTGCAAAGGCAAGCAAAAACATGCAGAAGAGGGAACTCCATAGTAAACAGCAGCAAAGGCATAGCTTGTGCCTGGTTTTAAAAAAACAAAAAACACAAAACAGGACTTATTCACAGGCCATGGAGCAAACACCATAAACCTGGTTTCATTAGATGAAAACAAACACTGAAGGCAAAAGCCTGGAGGTTTTTAGTCGGTTTTTCAAATGAGAACCCAATAAACTATTAAAACCTAGCTACTCCCCAGATTCTGGCCTATAAAACCACTCTAGAGGAGAGAAATCAGCTTCGGGCCTGTGTCTCCTTGCCACAGTGATTGCTGATAGAAAGAGTTAACGCATCTTAAGAAAAACAGTACCCCGAAATGGAAACAAACCTACAAAGAAGACAAAGCACACATACATTTCAAAGGAGGAGCAAATGCAAACTAATAAAACAGAAAGAACTAATAAAAAAGAAATCTGGGTTTGGAACCCCACCAGGAGGACCATCCATCTCTGACTTTGTTCCTAGAATCCTCTCCCCACCTCTGTGAGTGGGCCTGACACCAGCATTTCTCCACTGAGTAGTGGTAATTTAAAAAGAATGAGTGATTAGACTGAACAGATGTCAGAGGCCCCAGGGCCAGAATCTCACACTTAGCAAGACTTGTGATTATGGCAATGGTTCCATCAGGAAGTCCTCTTACTAAATTTCAGGCAAACCATGAAGGAAGTTAAAGGAAGAGCATCTTCTTCAGAGTCTCTATTCTAAGAGCACCGACTCCGACCAGGTCTCCTGCCAATATCATCTCCCCCCAGATCCTCCGTAGACAGCTATGACATTCTTGAACTTCCTGAAAGTTTTCCAAATCCTTCCCTTTGGGAGCTGCTTTCCAGGTGGAGAATCTCTCAAATCACAAAATCAGCCATCACCATACTAACCCATGGAGGAAAGTGGCAACTCTTGGTTCTGGAAATGCCCTGCTATTCTCCTTGTAGAAATTATTGGCCCAAGGGTGACCCTGGACATACATTTCTACTCATTACACAGCCAGATGGTCAGTAAACATGCATCTCCTGAATTCCTCATGTGTGCAAGGTCCTATTTGGGTAGCTTATATGGATTTTTTTACCTCAGAAATTTGTTTCTTAGAGAATGTTTCTTTTTAAATCCTGTCATCTATAAAATCTCACAATCAGTCCATCTCCAATAGTTAATTCGAGAATCATTTTCTAAACAGTTTAGGGTAGACTGTTTGCAAAGATGGCCAAAAATAACTCCTACTACCCTTGCTATATGTGCATGCCTCCCTCCCTTCAAGAGGTAGGATCTATTTCCTTTCCCTCTGACTCTGGTTTAGCCTATGACTTCTTTGATCAATAGAAGGCAGAGGAAGTGATGCTGTGCCAGTTCTGCCTTAGGCTTCAAGAGGCATGGCATCTTCCGCATTCACAGTGTTCCAGACTTGACTACTCTGCTAGAGAGAGGCCTCACGAGCCGCCCCCTCTCCACCCCCCACACCCATCATTTCTGCTCCCTGTTGAGGTTCCAGACATGTGATTGTGAAACCATCTTGGTCATTCCAGTCCCAGCTGAGGTCTCAGATATTCACCTGAGTGATCCCAGATGACACCACGTGGTGAAGGTGAACCAGCTGAACCTAGTCAACCCACAGAACTATGAGAAATAATGAGTTGTTACTTTAAGCCACTAAATTTTAAGGTGCCTGTTATGCAGCAACAGGTAACTAAAACACAGCTATGATACTCAAGCGACCAACTTAGACTCTGTGGAAAAGGTAATACTGAATAAAAGGGATGCTGGTATCAAGGAAGAGACAATCTATCCTAACTACTATATTTATTTTCTCTCAGCTCTAGAAGCCAGAAATCTAAAACAATATCGATGGTCTAGGGAAGTCTGGCTGGCTCAGTCAGTAGAGAGAGTATGCAACTCTTAATCCCAGAATTGTAAATTCAAGCCCCATGTTCATTGTAGAGGTTACTTAAAAATAAAGTCTTGGGGCATCTGGGTGGCTCAGTTAGGCATCTGACTCTTGACTTTAGCTCAGGTCATGGTCTTGAGGTTGTGGGACTGAGCAGTGTTTTGGGCTCCACGCTAGGTATGGAGCCTGCTTGGGATTCTCTCTCTCCCTCAGCCCTTCCCCCACTAAAATAAATAAAGTCTTAAAAAATTTTTAAAAAAATGAATGGTCCAAAATCAAAGTGCCAGCAGGGCACCTCCAGAGGCTCTAGAGGAGAACCTGATTCTCTTCTAGCTTCTGGTGGCTGCTGGCCTTTCTTGACCTGTAGCTCTATAGCTCTAATCTCTGCCTCTGTGGTCACACTGTGTTCTCTTCTGTCTCTCAGACCTCACCCTGCCTTCACCTTATCGGTGATTGCACTAGAGTCCACCCAAACAATCCAAGATAATCACTCCACTGTAAGAGCCTTAATTGACACAGAGCTCTTGTTTTTACAACATAGTATTTCTAGGTTCCAGGGATTGGGACTTCATGTGTGTGTGTGGGGGGGGTGTTATTTTGCCTTTTTATCACAGTGGCCAAAACATAAGAGCTAAGACACTAACAGGCAAGAATGACATAACTGGTTTATTCCCAGGCAGTTGTTTTCAAATCGTTAAAGCAATGCACTATTTTCAAATATAATCCCAATATTTAAAACAAAACAAAGCCAAAATTGTTCTTTCTGGTTGAAGCTGGGTTGTGAGGTGAGTGATCACACTTGGCCTCCCCCTTATCCTTAGCAAGCATAGGCCCTGAGATACACCTCCATGAACTCAAGAGGTACACTTTAGAGTTTGAAGGTTTTGCAAGACAAAGTCCACATTCCTTACCTCCTCCCTTCCTATTATCCCCGTTGTTCCAACCTCTCTAGCTAAAGAAGCACACTTCATCCACCACTGCTCACCATTCCATACAAAAACTCTTGTTTTATTAAACATGTTTCAAGTCCGTCTCCTCTCACTAGGAAGTTGCTCCTTGAAACTGAAAGCTGTCTTGTTTCTGCTCCAATCCCAACACGTAAAATGGTGCCAACACCTAGGAGGCGCTCTGTAAATACCTGCTGCCTTTTAATGTTTTTCTCAGAACTCCCTCCACAAATCTTGCCTCAATTAACCATGGGCTATCCTCTCTTCAACCATAGGGGGTCCTATCCCCTGACTCTATAAAGATGTGTGCAGAGCTGAAAAAATTCTTACTAGATAATTTTGAAGAGCATCGTGTAAGTATTAAAACCCTAGTCAAGAACATGCACTAAACATGCAAACAGTTCAAATAGTGCTAAACCTGCTTCATCCAAAACGCTAGCAAAAAACCACCTAGTTTTTTTTATGTGTTAACAATGCTAATGCTAATTTAGCATTAGGTCCAATATTTCAAAATAAGTTTTTTGGTTTCTATTCCTATAATGCTTTTGTTCAATGAACTGTTTCAATATCCTACTCCAAACCCTATAGACATTTTCACTAAGGCTGGTATTAATTTGCCAATTTGTATTATTAAAGCAAAGGAAAGGTGCCAATATAGCCCCAGCCTTCAAGGAACATATTCAAACTAGAAGGACTTTCAGAAAAATCTACTATTCTGATCATTTAATCTCACAGATGAGGAAAATGATGCCCAGAGGAATTATGGGAGTCTCCCAAGATCAAAATACAGTCTAGGGGGAAAGTGTAGGCCTAGAACCCAATTCTCTTGCTCCCCAATCTAGCCACCAGACTTTTCAAAGTTTTATTACACAGGGAACCCAACCATCCCTGTGTGAGGCATCCACTTAATGAGCAGAGGACAATGTGGCCCAGATAGGCCAGTTTTCACAGGAGTACATGTCCCATGATTGGGTCAGATAGCGATCTCTCTACTGCTGTCGATCAGCCTGGTCACGTTAGATTATAGTTCCCAACCTGAGCTTCTACTCCCATGCACTGAGCCAGGCCCATCCACTGACTTTAAAGGGAGTAGATGAGCAGGTAAAATGCCAACTAAACTAATCTTTAAAAAATCTATCCATCTGCTCTTACAAAAGTATTTTTGGAGATCATGGGACCACTGATCTTCCATTTGGTCTAATAAGTTTCAAGTCTCTCTGTATTCAAATTAAGAGAATCTTACTAATTCATTATAATACCTCTAACCACCTTCCACACACCACCCAAAACAAAAACTAAAATAAAAACAAAGCCCCTCTAACTCTCATGCAAATCAAACCAGAAAAGAGAGTATGGACTTATTCTTATTTAGGCTCAATGCTTCTTTTCCCCCATTGAATCCATGTTTCTGTACGTTTGTGAACACTTAGGCCAAGGCTTATTTACAAGGAAAACAAAAACAAAAAAAAGAGTCACCAGGCAAATGTTATACTCCCAATTAATACACAGTGTTGTCCACAACTAGGTATGATGTGATATCCAGTGTACATTTTCCCAAATTTGAACTTAGAAGAAATGAAATAAGACTCAGAACACAAAGTGTCATTTTCCTCTGCTGCAGAAGTATGGAAAAGAGTCTCCATTTGTGGCTGTCCATCTCAGCCTGTAGGATTTAGTCTTCTTTCTGAACTGCCTGGAAGTACTCAAAAAAAAAAAAAAAAAAAAAAGGATAATTTTCAACAGATTGGCTGGATCTCCAGACAGAGAGGAGAAGCCAGCACTTGGCAGAGCTGTGAAAGGAACATTTTGGACATCTTAGCCATTTGTTTTTTGGAAAGCCAGAAAACTAATCTGGAATAAGTATAACTCATTATTGTTATTATTATTAAAAACCCTAACCTCTGGCTCCTAGGGTTGGCTGCAGGAAGCATGTTGGTTTCTATAGAAATGCAAATGAAAGTTATTAAATTAGACATTCCAAGATCAGGGTCCTGTGTTTGGTGTTCTCACGAATGCTGGTTTTTTAAAAGTACTCTGAAGTAAGTAGGCTGCCATCTCTTTGCAGACCCTGGAAAGCCATCTGCTTGGCCCTGAGAGTAGCCTGTACATTGAGATCACACAGAGGCAGACTTTCAACACGGCTGGGAGCCATTCCCTTCCATGCGTGTTTCCCCTTAACAGCCAGACCCAAAATCCTTCAAAGGCTGAGGCTGTGTTTGCTACTTCAACTGTATCTCCTACAGAACCCAATAGAGGAGACAGACATAGCATGCACTTCCCATATTTTTAAAAATAAATGAAGGAATAAGTCATGTCTCTTTTCTTCCTCTCTTCTAAATTATATTCTATTGATTACAATTAATGTATACTCATTTTTTAAAAAATCAGATAATATATAGAGTAAGTAGTAAAAGAAATTTCACCCTGCCCCATTCTAAACCTTTCCTACACACATATAAAAAATGTTAAAATTATACATTCAATATACAAAGTGGTTTGGGAGGAGTGCAGACATCGGTGTGTTGAACAAATGTTGTTTAGGAACTTGCTCTTTATAAAATATTTAGGTGCCTTCACTCATTTGTGTTCTGGAAGTAGAAAGAAAAAAATCTAGTTTTCCTTATTCTTAATTTTTAAAAAATGTTTCAAATAAGAGTACATTCAATTATTTTATTTCCACATTGGATCAATAGTCTGGCTGAACACAAAATAAGAAAAAGGAAATCACATGCTGTCAGAATTTTGAAGGTAATGTTCCATTAACTTCTGTCTTCTAAGTCTCATGCCATTTTGATTCTTAATTCTCTAAATGTTAACTATTTGAGGTTCTTTTCCCCTACAAAATTTAAGACATTGCATGATGATGTGTGGTGTGGACTGTTTTCCATTCATTGTACTAGAACTCATGTCCTTTACTTTCAGGAAATTTTCCTGTGCTATTATTCCTTTGACAATTTCCTGCTCTCAATTTTCTCAGCTCTTCTATAAGCTGGATGTGAACTGCTTGAAATAATCTTCTAATTTTCTTATTTTTTTTCTCTTCCACATTCCATCCCTCTTGCTCTCTTTAGTTTGACCTTTGAAAGAGTTATTTACTCTGTATCCAAACTATGTACTGAAATCTTATTTGGGTTATCATACTTTTAAATTTCTGGAGCTCCTTCTTATTCTCTGGTTGCTCCTTTTTAAGATACCATTCTGTTCTTAATTCGTGTAGTTCATGTAATCAATTTCATCTTATTTCTCTGAGAATATTAACCTTTTTAAAAGTTTTCTTCTGGTCCCTATATTATGTCTGCTTCTATTTAATTCTTCTTCTTTTTTCTTTTTTAAAGAAGCTCTATTCTTTTTCTCATACTGATTGTAATTTTAGATGGCAGCTGTTTCTTGGAATGGTTGTAGTATTTCTCTCCCTGTCACACAAATACACACGTACACATACTCCAATGCAACGAGTAATTCTACCAGTTAAAAACAGAAACATGAAATTCAGTAATGTGTCAAATAAGGGTTACAGACAGGTCAACAAGAAAGCACAAATGAAGACCACTCTGAATAAGCAACATAGCAGAAAGGTATTTTTATTCAAAGGATATGTCTGGCTTATATTCATCCACAGAAGCTTTTCATTCTATGAATTTAAAGAACACCAATTCTAAACACAAAATGTTCTACTTAAAAAAATTTTCCCTTCTTTCCAATTCGGCTATGACTCTAAAGAAATAGAGACACAATAGTTATTAAGGAGGCAGGAAACCCTTTCAGCTAACCAACTTTTACATACTGTTCCTTATGGTCAAAATGTTGACCACACATTGTGGTAACTCTTTTTGACTTTATGACCTTATTACTAAGACCATCAATTATATTCACCGTTATTTGAGCAGAGGAACTGCTTGAATGCCAGAAGACTGCTCTACAGTGCTATTTAACTTTTCCCAACAGAGGGTCGTTGAAGCTAGGAGTTTGGTAAAATGTTTTACCTAACCTTGCAAAGATACTTCCCGGTAAATATTTGAAGTATATAAATACCTCTAAGAAAAGTCTTAAAAATGTGTGCAACTCCCCCAAATTAAGCCATCTCAATTATATAATCACATTTAAAGTAAAATATTACCAGGGGACCTGGGTGGCTCAGTCAGTTAAGTGGCTACCTTCAGCTCAGGTCATAATCTCAGGGTCATGAGATTGAATCCCACAACAGGCTACCTGCTCAGTAGGGAGTCTGTTTTCCTTCTCCCTCTGCCTGCCACGCCCACTGCTTGTATTCTCTCACTCATGTGCTCTCTCTCTCAAATAGATAAACAGTGCTCGCTTTGGTAGCACATATCCTAAAATCAAATAGATAAAATCTTTTTTAAAAATTAAAGTAAAATAATGCCATGAGTTCTAACACAGGTAATAATATGACCATAAACTAAGGCAGTTCAAATATTCTTTCTTGGGGCGGCCTGGGTGGCGCAGCGGTTTAGCGCCGCCTTCAGCCCAGGACGTGATCTTGGAGACCCGGGATCGAGTCCCACGTCGGGCTCCCTGCATGGAGCCTGCTTCTCCCTCTGCCTGTGTCTCTGCCTCTGTGTGTGTATGTGTCTCTCATTAATAAATAAATAAAATCTTTTAAAAAATTCTTTTTTTTAAAGATTTATTTATTTATTTTAGAGATAATGAGACAGCATGGGGAAGGAGGAGGCAGAGGGAGAAAGAGAGACAGAATCTCAAGCAGACTCCCTGCTGTGCACAGAAGACAATGCAGGGCTGGAATCCATGACCCTGTGGTCATGACCTGAGCCAAAATCAAGACTCGAACACTTAACCAACTGAGCCACCCATGTGCCCCAGTTCAAATATTCTTTATTTTCCTAAACTAAGCCTATTTCCAAAGGCAACATATTTTTTTAAATAATATGCACAGCATCATATTTTAGAAAAGGCTGCTACTACATCATACAGTAAAATTTAAAACCATGTCCCATTTATTATTTACTCTGTGGTGGAGTGGGAATGAGGAAATAAAATATACAGAAAGAGCAAAGTTTTGGAATCAGCCAGAGCAGATCAGTACTACTTATAAGAAGTATAACCTTGAGTGATTTGTCCAACCCTGCTGAGTCTTCTGTTTTGTTTTCTATAAATTGGGAATAATAGTTCCTATTCTGTGGAGTTATTGTGAGGAATGAGATAATATGTGGGCAAATTTAACGTTGTACCTTCTTAACAAATTATATGTGCATTGTTCTTAGGCCTTGGATCCTGCTACCTCACCCTCTTTGTTTCTCTCCCCACTTTAAAGAGAGATGAAAGGAACAAAGAAGAGATCGGTATAAATTACCACTAAAGTCAACATACTCTGAGATTCTAAGATCCAAGAGTACCAGAGAACATAGGTCATTTTCATTCTTGCTATACAAATAAGTCTTTAAAAATACATTAAGTGGAGGCATTTGAAAATAGGGGTGAAATTTGGGTTTCACATAAAAAAATATATGTAATATTTTAAATGTGTTAACACCTATACTTAACAGTAATCATACACTAAATTATATATGTAAGAGCCAAAGGCGAGAAAGAAAGCTATAAAATGAAATGGGTGAATCCACACAGGTAGAAAAAACATGGTTTGGGTGTCTAAACAAACTCTCTCTCTCTCTCTCATACACACACACACACACACACACACACACACACACACACGATATGTGTGAGGCAATGACAGTACCCAATGCTGCTCTCACACTCTTCCACTCACACATTCTCAGAAAACACTATTTGTTTTTGATGTATTCACTCTAGTAGCAAAAATAAACACTTCCATAATGGAATATACAGAAATAGCTGTAGATGCTTCAAAAAATATATTTCATCTTGGAAAATAATACCACATTTCTCATCTGATCATTTGTGATTACAATAGACTGGCTAGCAGTTGAGTCTGTACAGAAATAATTTAAAGTCACTCTAATAGTTTTACAGAGAGTCTCCAAATTTGTCAGAAACCAGGCAGCCTACAAAATGATTGATATAAAGCCTAAATAAAAACAACTAATTGAAGGAAAAGTCGGTGATAGTTTTCATATGTAAATTTTGGCATTCCGTCTTCTTTTTAATTGATACCATTAAATTGGTGTTTCATAGGTCAGAGGATTTTATGACTGTACACCAAAAATGTTGTTTATAACGCCATTTACAGGGAACTACCCACAAATATTTTCTAATACATTTTTTCCTTTTGTCTAATTCAAATTGTTATTGCTTCATTTTTCCCCCCATTTAAGCCCAATTTTGTTTTTATTTACTTCCACTTCCATTCTTTGCCCATCAACAAGAGGAAGTCCCTTATAAAGTGTGTCACAGTCTTTTTGGAATTTAGGTAGCACTAAATTACTTTAATCTGCAAGCATACTAAAGAACAAAAGGGGGAAATAAACATAGCAAACCAGGTGGTAGGAGATAAATATCCTTATATACACATAGAGCATTACCTCCTCACTGTCCCCCCTCCACAAAATCCCATAAATAGCGTGGCCAAGGCTTATTTATAGAAAGGACAAAGGGTAACACAGGATAAAAATGAAAATACAGCCAAAGAAGCCTCTTAGTCTCCTCTGGCCTAATTTAAATAGGGTTACTCAAGTTCATGGATTGGTAATGGATGATGTTGTGAAATGAGGATGAATCAAAGAGTCATCCCCGAAATATTGTTTTATCCTAAGAATGGACTATATCATATGTTTTGTCCTAAAAGACATGACTCACAGGGAGCCCATGATTCCTTTTCCTTTCTTCCCTGAAATCTGAGCAAACCCAAAAGGGCAGAGTGGAGGAGCCACGCATCCAGAGTCCCACTTCAGGGGGTTGTTACCAGATGTGACTTGTCACCTGACTTCTGGGTCTCAGCTTCCTCATCTGTGAAGTGGGGATAATTACACCTAACCACCTCACACAGCTACCATAGGATCAAATGAGGTAAGAGATCTGAAAGCACTTTGAAATCACCGACTTCTACTGATTCCACCTTCTTTCTCTCAACTGTGGTCTTCCCATCACCATCGTCGTTACTCTAACTCAGACTGCCAACATTTTTTCCTAGGCTTGATCACTGGTTTACAAATATCAGATCACATATGTGCCCAATCATGGGGAAAAGGGAGAAGGGGGACAAAACAGGGCCATTTAGTAAGTTTTTCATCAAGCTAAATATATTCCATTTAGATAGCTAACGTTTATTTGAGATTCTCCTGTGTGAGTGGGGTGTGTAGATTTGTGGATATGTCCTTTACTTTATGAAATGATACTGATAGGTGGTTTTTGTTTGTTTGCTTAATGTCTCTACTTAACAAAATGAAAAGGTCAGCAACTCTATTATGTTGAGCCTCGATATTTAAAAAAGAAGTTTGCTGGTTCATAAAATCTGTTAAGTCTGAGTACCACCAGTCTATATTATCCTGACAAACAAAACTATTCCAACAAATTGATCTCCCAGTCTTCAGCTTTCATTTCCAATTCAGCTACCGTAGTGTGTTCTCTTCACCACAGTGAAAATGATCAAACTGAAACAAATCTAGTCCTGTGGTATCCGTGCTCAAAATGCTTTCCTTGCTCCCACATCCTCAAGTTGGCTGACAAAGACCCTACCTCACCTCCTGCCCCCCTCCCTTGTACTCTACACAGCAATCATGTTTTGTGATGGCTCGTGTCACCTCTAGACTTTTGCACCAGAGTAGTCTCCCACCTAACTCACCTCTTCTTTCCCAGCTAATTTTTTTTTTTTTTGTAATGTAAAGATACTCCATGGTATCTTTCTTTCTTTTTTTTTTTTTTTTAATTTTACTTATTTATTCATGAGAGACACAGAGATAGGGGCAGAGACATAGGCAGAGGGAGAAGCAGACTCCCTACAGCGAGCCTGACGCGAGACTCAAAGCCAGGATCCCAGGATTATGATCTAAGCCAAAGACAGACGCTCAACCACTGAGCCACCCAGGGGCCTCCTAGCTAAATATTGTGTATCTTTCTGTTCAGCCATTATCTTTCTTGCTCTGGGATGTCTTCCTTGATTTGCCCAAGCCAGGTTACATGTACCTTCCATGTGCTCTTATAGCAATGCCAACTTGCCTCACTGCAGAACTTCATCCAAATGCTGATAAATGTTTACTGGGCTTCTGCTATATGTCAGGGACTGCTAAAAAGGCTGGAGACATAGCCCATCCCCAAGGAGCTGACATGTTAGTAAGAGGAAACAGACTAGAAATTAAAATTCAAAATAACAGAGAAGTAAAATATCTGGTGATTGCTCATCATCATAGCCACCCAGCACAATGCCTAGCTCCTAGCTAATGCTCAAAAGATATCTGTTAATGAGTAAGTGGCAGGAGTGTCAAAAAGCACTACACAGATGTGAAGGACTGACCTCCGTGAGCATGGGTTCCTACAGGTACATTAAAACCTCTTCTTCAAGCCTGGCCTGAGCTTTCAGAAGCCTCAAAGCATGCTGTGTCAATCACACCAGGGCACTCACTATTCCAAGACTTGGTTTAATACTTAGCAAAAGTGGTAATTTTACCAGTAATTTTCAGATCAAATGAGTTAAGCACTGAAGTCTCAAAAGTCCCTACTTGGCAGAGTAGGCATCTTCTTCAAACTCAAAACACAAAATTAAAAGAAAGCCAGTGCCTTATATGGTGCACACACCAGAATGCTGGCTTCATGCTATATCAAAAAGGTTAATGCTGGAAAAGTCAATAACTGCCACGAACAAGGACCCTGTCAGATCTCTGTCAGGGCATAATCCCACCTGAGTTATCACTTGCTAAAGTGAATTAAAATCAAGAAAGTAAACATTTAATGAATATTCACTTGCCTTTGGTTGAAGAAAGGGCTTAGACATAAGCTTTCCTTTAATTAAAAATAAAAGTAACACAGAAAGCTGAAATGAGATCTGAGGAACACTCAACAGGGTCCACGAGTCAGCATAAGAAAGAGTTGGCAATACTGGCGTCAAACTGCCCCAGGGTGTGACTATAACACCATTTTGTTGATGCAAAGATTTGGAAAATAGATTTTCTGGACAGAACTAGGCCTAACATCTCCAATACCAAGCATGAGCCAAAAAATAAACCTGGTACAAAGGTACCCAGTGGTTCTGAAAATAGCTTGCTGTCTTCACAGACTGCAAATATGTCAAGCCCTGGGCCTGCGACGTGCACCAATCAATCAACCAACTGACAAACACGTATTAAGTACTGGGCTAAGTGCTCTGGAAGACTCTAGCACATATAAGTTGCAATTCTAAGCCTCACGGAACTTAAAAGCTCAAGTTTAAAAAACAAGACAGAAATCCATGGAAAAAAAAAAACAAACTATGATTGAAGGACTGGCATGGCAGGAGCCAAAGAAGTGGTATGACCTTGCTCCAGAAGCTGAAGAAGAAGGGAGAACCTACAGAGGAATGTTCAGGGAAGGCTAGTTTCACAAGAAGCGAGGCAGCCAGGGGGTTGACAGATTTAAGAAAGCAGAGGAAGAGAGGTCTTAAACTAGTCTGAGTGAGCCTTGGCCTTGCAGCATGGTCAGGATTCACTGTTTCTGGGGAGTAAAGAGTTTGAGGGAGGAGGAAGAGAGTGTGTGCAGGAGAAGGGGATAGCGTGAGGACTCTGCTGAGGCAGAGATGTGTGAGGCCTGCCTGGGGCAGTGGAAAGGGCTGGAACAAAAAGTCTCCTGTGGAAGAGAATAGGCTGGTCTGTGGAAGGCCCTGAATGCCAAGCTAGTGAATTTAAACCATATTTCTCAAATACTGGAAAGCGGCTTAAAGTTTTGGCAAATGAGTAACATGATGAATTGTGTTTGGGTTTGTCCTAAACATTTTCACATAAGTCTACACTGCCCATACAAAAGAATTAAAAAAAGAATTTTTCTAAACAATTTTTGAAAGTTTAAAAAACAGTATATTTTCGTGGATATTTGAGTAAAATCCTATCACTGTGCTAAGTTTTAGATTATTCAGTAAATCACGCATAGTTGAGAAAATGCAGCAACCATTGAAAGGTCCATTTAACTTTATTTTATTTTTAAAGATTTTATTTATCTATTTGACAGAAGGGGGGGGGGAGAGAGAGAGAGAACAAGCAGAGGGAGCAGCAGGCAGAGGGAGAGGGAAAAGCAGGTTCTACATGGAGCAGGGAGCCTGATGTGGGGCTCAATCTCAGGACCCTGGAAGCACTACCTGAGCCAAAGGCAGATGTTTAACCGACTGAGCTACCCAGGCGCCCCTGAAAAGTCCATTTTAAACAGCACTGAAAAGTGACTTTGAAAGGCAAAACTATTCCTTTACTACGCCCACTCCCTTACTTCACCCACCCCCAACCTGGCTAGGGTCTTTATTTTGCTTTAAGTGTTAGAGATTTCCTTATGTACCTAGAAGGAAGAGCTGTTAGTCATCAATCTGGATGGTGTATGTTAATAGGGCCTTTGTTCAGAAATTTTAATAACAGGTTTGAGCCTTAGATGAATGTAAAATGAAAATATTGGAGGGGACTTTCTCTCTGCTAATCTGCCAACTAAGCAGGACCACGGGCTTTCAAAACTGTTCCTGTGTGCATCATTGGCGAGGCTGTTTCTACCCTGGTGTATGAGGCATGGCCGACCCGAGTTTACTCCTACTTGCTTCTCTGGCCTGATCTTGGGCTGCCCTGTACCACTTAACTTCCAACAAAGGTTCTGCAATCAAAGGCCCAAAGATGCTCAAATGTAATTTTGGCAGTTTCATACCTCTTAGAGCCTCTTGCCTCAACAAAGGCAGCATGACTGCACTGGCTTGTGCTGGCTCCAGGCAACCCCAGGGCTTTACCACCTTTGACCCCCATAAGCTGGGTAAAGGGAACACAGAGTTTAAAGCCAAGCTTTAATCTACCTGAAAGTTTACGAAATAATTTTACTCTGGGAGGTGATTATCTGGGGGAGCCTGCTGAACCAAAGGTATTTGGGGCTACGTTTTATACTTGACACATTAATACTATAATCATTATCATATAGATACTAGCATTTAAAAATTATGTAAACAAGGAACCAAACAGCAATAGTACCAGTTACAGACACTGGATTTTCAAAGTTTTCTGAGCACCAACAAAGCAAGGAGAAAACTCTGGTTAACAAAAGACCTGCTTTCTAAACCTTGGGACGTGTTCAGGCACTCTTCCACAGAAAATCTAAGATTCACACCAGTGTCACAAAAGGGAAAGTTGCTGACCAAAAAGGTCAGTAAAATCAATATGAAAAGTATAAAGAGAATTTCCCAGTGCAGTAGGATGAACAACTCCAAATGCCTAAAAATCTCTAAGTCTTATCCCCAAAAGCACTACAAAGTGATGGCAAAATTTTTAATTCAAAAAAGGTAGAAGTATCTTTGTAACTTCAAAGTAAAATAAAGTTAACAACCTCCCCAATATATTCAAATGTTCAGATTCCTAAAGAAAAGCAGTAAATATATATAATATTATTAAGGCAACATTTAATCGAAAGATGGAAGGAACTAAACTCAGTAGTTCGTTTTGGAAACAAGACCAAAGGGGCTTTGGTTTCTCTTAATTTCAGCCATTCTTTCACTGAACCCTTATGCTATTAGAGGCACTATGTCTGGCATTGTGGGGATGCAAAGATAAATTTGGCTTTCAGGTCCCCTAAGTACAGGGATGGGGGCAAGTGGGGAGAAGCAGGAACCCCAAAACCATATCATAAAAACACACAACAACAAAAAGCCATCCTTTTCTGAAACCAGTCTCAAACATTAAAAGGCATTTTTATGTTGAAAATGCAAAGGTAACTATTCCCACAGAAAGACAATTATTTGGATAGAGACATGTGGTAAACATTTCCTAGGGAAGGAGCAAATGAAAAAAGGTCAAAGGTAAAAGTCAACTGAGAAGAGCTGCAACATCTTAGCAATTTACAAATTTAAAGGAGAGTACCCTTTGAAGGGTGGGGATACACACACCACCTCCATTCATTATAAACAGATTTAAGAGAGAATCTTTTCCTTCTCTGGGGTGAATACCGTAACATCTGTTTTCTTGTCAAAACAGCAACTGAGTTGATTCAAGAAAATATTCTCTCTCTCTTTTTAAAGTTGTTGGTGCATAATTACATGATTTCTCTTGAGCCCTGGTTTCCTTAAGACGTGTTTATTCTGCACATCTGCTCTCCCCATACCTGATTACACAAAGGTATCATAAATAGCAAACCAACAGGTATAAAGAGACCAGCCCTCAAAACAGATCAAAGCAAACAGCCCGTGGAGTCCTTTGGAAATCTTGGCTGGCAGCTCTTGTAAATAAAAGTGCTTCTAAAGCAGAAAGCATTCAACTACCGTATTTATATAGGGCGTGATTGACAGGTCAGTTATTAACTGCATAAAAACACAGGCAATGTTAACTAGCAAGAATGTTTGTTCTAGCTGTTCTATCTGAAGGAAAATGAAATCCAAGATAGAATGGCCTGCTCTCTGTTTCTTTTAAGTATTTATTTTAGAACCGTGCAGTATAAAAGAATGTTTTTTCAAGTCAGTGAACTTAAGCTATTTTGCTTACTGTTCTGGAATTTAAGTATGTTGTTATAATTCTTTAGAAAACAAATGTTACATTTACTAAAGGCAAATTCCAATGGTGCACCATGATCTTTTCAAACCCTAAAAAACATTTTATTCAGTTGAATTACTAAAATTAAAGAAATTTTACATTAATTAATGTCTCTTCCAGTAACTAAAGTATATCAAATCGGAGGATCAAAGAACAGGAAGGTTTCCTCCCACTGCTCCGGAAGAAGGCATGTGTTCCTTGAATTGATTAGGGTAGCAAGTCTAAAATTCACCAAAAGGAGATAAGAATAAACTGGTTTGTATTTTATGACTATTATTTTTTATTACTAATATATCCTATCATGATCATTTACTTCAACATTGCACAATGCAATATATTTTGTTTTAAAAATTCTTTCAAAAAATGATGTCAGCTGTATACAGATATGTGGTCAGGAAATCCTCAAAATCCACTTTTGCATGCAATGGTTTTCATTCTTGAGGTTTAATATGATTAGCCCCCACTCCCATCCCAGTGGAAAGCAAAAATGCCACACTGTTTCTCCAGCTAGAAGAACAACTTCTATAATAGTAGCTTTAAGAAACTACACAGCAAAAAAATCTAAAAACCTTGCATCTATCCAATCTATAATTTTAGTCTTCCATAAAATGAAATTTTTAAGGTAACAAGGAAGAAGTAGAGGGGAAGTTAGGAGGGGAAAGAAAAACCAAGTTTTCCCTTTTGAATCAATCAGCCAATACTTTTAAGACTGAAATTATATTAAAGTTAGCATTTTCCAGCCAAATAAATGCTTATGAAGTAGACCATGTGTTTATGCACATGGCTGTTTATACATGTTTAATATCCTCAGTTGGAGAGCTTTTCCATGTAAACATAAGTTTTGTTAAATGTCTCTTGAATAAAATTAAAAAGCTTACTTCTTATCAAAATGTTTCACTCTTAGCAAAGGCTGCCATCATATGTCTGAATTTCCAAACACAAAAGCGAACCCCAAATTCCCAGAAAACCCATCCTTCCTCATCAGTACATTTAATGTACCACAGTCTTGCTTCCTCTAGCATTCCTACAAGCAACAGTCTTTCAGAACACAGAATTCTTATGAAATAAATACACAGCCTTAGAACATGCCCTGGCCTCCTCCAATATCCACCCCTCCCCCTTCCCCCGCAGGACTGTATTTTCAAACTAGAATATTTGTTTTGACAGACTTCTGCTTGCTTAATTCTCTGGCAAAGGATTTCTTGCTCACCCTTTGCCAGTAATGAACATTTTGCCAGAAATATGCAACTTCTGGCATGACAAGAATAGGGGGAAAAAAAAATGCCATGCCAGCAGAGACTTCCAGAACTAAAGATAAAAGCAGGCACACTGGAGGAACAGAATCCTTTCCCTTAACATATTATAATTTCCTCTTGTTTTCCCTGCTCCTCATTATCATGAGGAAAACCTTCATTTGGCAGTTTCACATACCTTCCCTACACTCTAGAAAGCAATGGGAAACTATTCCCTAAATCTTGGTTGCTAATTAAAGAACTACTTATCCAAATGAAAAACGTAGGTTAGCTAATCCTACTCAGAGAGTAAATCTCCAAAACAATTTCTTAATAATAGTTTATCAGGAAAATTAAAATCCATTGAACTTGTTTAATCCCAATGGAATACTTCTCTTTCATTATTTCTCCAGTTACATTTAAGGACCTAACACTCAAAAACTTAACAATGCAAGATGGCTCCACCTCCCAGCACTGAACTCGGAAGGGTTGGGCAGGATACCACACAGCTCTCCTCAGAGAGCTAAGGGTGTGGGTGAAGTGCCTCTTTCTGCAACTACCAAGATTCTTGGGAGAAGGAGTAGCCCACAGAGTAGATTTCCTGCATGGGTGGAGTCAGGCACTCTCCAAAAAAAACCAAAACAAAACAAAATACTCATGGTTCGTAGGAGAACAGACAAGCATGTCCCAAAGAATACCAGGTTGTTGAAATAATCTCTGCTGAGAGATCCTCTTTCCTCCACAGGTCACCTAAACGATGATGCCCCAGGAGTCTACCTCATCCCTCTGGGTTATTTCATTCACTCTCCAGGCATAAAATACCATCTACACACGGACAAATCCTTCACACAGCTCAGGACTCTCTCCTATGCTCCAGACCCAGTATACTGAAATGCTTCACGAATATGTTTTCCATTGGATGTCCCTCAGGCATCTTGAAACACAGACTCCAAACTGAACTTGCTATCCACCAACCTCCCCCCACATCCTTCAACAACATGCTTATCCTCGGAAATCTTCACCTCTGCTGATGGCATTATCATTCCAATTATCCCACCATCTTTCCTCCTCCCCAGTCCCCTCATTTTTCATCAAGTCCTGTCAAATCTATTGTCTTAATTACTCTAATCAATGTCCCCTGTTCCGTCCTCCTTGCCCACCCCATTTCTGACCTAAATTATTTTTTTACCACCCAGCCCACCCAGAATTTCCTCAAGTATGTTCTTTAAAACATGGTTCTTCCCAAGATACTCCATTAAAAAAGGATTCTATGATTCAATATTTTCAGTGAGTAACTGCACTGTGACTGCAGAGTCACAGTACATACCAGCATATTAAAGTTTTCAAGAACCCCTGGCCTGAAGAAACATGTTCTTACCGACCTTTCACCATCATCACTTCCCCTGGCTCCCTTTCCCCAACTGCTTTTCTTCACTTGGCTAACTTCTACTTATCCTTCAAGTTCAGACCTTGCCTCTTACAGGAAGGCCCCTGAGAATAGATACCTGTGCCTACGCTGTGCTTCCAGATCTCTCCTTGCACGCCCCTATACAGAACCTTCATGCTAATGGCATGCAGTCTGGAGTATGCCTCCTGTACTTGGTTGTGAGACCCTTGAGGGGAAAGACGCTGACTGACTTATCTTCCAAAGTCCAGCAGGTTATCTGGCACGTGGCAGTGAATTAATAAACCCTATTGAGTAAATGAATGCTAACAATACCTAAATGTGTTATCATTTATTCTGTGGCAGGCATCTGCTAATCTCCTTGCATGTATTAACTCATTTAACCCACCCAAAGATCCTAGGAGGTGAGTGCTAGTATTTTTCCCGTTTGACACATGGGGCAACCAAGGCAGGAGGAGTGAATATGTTTCATTTTTCCTCCCATACAATCTTATTTTCTCATTTCCAGCAGCATAAACATGAGTATTTTTACCCTGCTTCTTAGGAAAGAGGATGTGATCAAACCAATGGAAAGCTGGCAGAACATTGTTACTTTTAGAAATACTGTTATGTTATAGAACAAAAAAGCTTTAGTATAAAGGGAAAATAACTAGAATTAGGACTCTTATCTGAATTTGAAAACCAGCTCTGTTTCATATTAGAAGATATGAGACATGTAGCAAATTAATAATCTAAATTCCAACGGTTACTTAAAATGAGGACAGTTATACTTATCTTATTGAATATTCCTACCACAATTACATGAGGTAAGTATATGAAAGTTCTTTGCAGCCTTTAGGTTATAAAATTGAGAATACTGATATCATTACTTTCACAAACAATATAATGGAATGATGTCTGACCTCCCTACTAGCAAATATTTATAATTTGTTACTATGGATTTCTATTTTTATTTTCCTTATGGATAAACTGGTCCAAATAATTGGAAAAGCTTTCAAATCTACATGGAGATTTCTACTGCAAGTTAAAAAACATTCTACTAAATTGAACCAATTGAACTACATCTGTTTTGAGACTCACAGTATAAACTTGGAAATAAGGAAAAATCATTGAGTATTAATAAAAAAAAGCTTGACAAAAGTCTTAAAAATTTCAACAAAACCACTACCAACATAACCGACTAAATTATCTACACTGTAGAGACTGTCTACACTCTCCTGTCATTAATGGAATCTTATATAATATAGCCAGTGCTCTCAGCCCTACAAACTATGAACAGCTCAGTAGATAAATCTCAATAAGCCTCCACATCAAACAGACTGGAAGAAATCAAAAGACCGCTGAGCTAAGCCAGACCAGGCTGATATTTTGGTTTATTGGTTAACTGTTATGTTTGGAAAGGCATAAAGCTTAATTGCGAGGCTTGAGGTGTATGTCAAAAATGCCTGACTTAAGTAGAAATTCTGATCATAGCATCTGTCACTAGTTAAAATACATGGAGATCTTTATCCAGGCTATTTTTTTGTTGTTTATGTTTTCAATAAATGAAAATAACCCAGTCACATGGTGACTAAATATAAATCATTGTTTCAACTTTTTGAGAAGGTTGGAAATCCCAGGTGTAAATTAGGGACTAACACTGTTGTTAATCCAAGGCATGTAAAAGTTAAAAAGGGGAAAAATCTGGTTTAGTTTATGACTTCTTGTGGTATTAACCATAGGTTTCTCACAAATACTAATGAATGCAACATTTTGAAACACTATATGGAAAAGTGAAATCCGGTGGTGTTATTTGGATATTTTTACCATTTTCTACTGAATAACTAACTCCATTTGGCTGAGTAAGTAACAAAACTAAACATTTCTTAAAAGGCCCTAGGAGAAAGTAATTTTTCCTAGTAAAGGTTCTATTTAAAGACGGCAAATGAGGTGCTCATCACTGCTACCAAAGCTACTCAACCATACTCAACACATCAGTATTTCCTCGGTGCTTTAGGACATGCAACAAACTTAAAAGACAAGCCCTCTCCTTCAGAACTTGGAATTGAGTTCAGAGTCCATAACTAATTCACAAGAAGCAATAGCAACACAAGAAAGAGAGCATGCCCCATCTGTGGTATCTAAGGGAAAGTCCTAAAGAAAGGGAGCGCAGTGAGTCCAGGGATGACCCGTTTATTCGTTCAGCTAATTTAAAGACAATTCTCACTAAATGCTCACCAAGCCTAGACCCTTTATAAGCCTTTGTGACATTTACTCCTATTTACTCCTCATAATGACTCTGGAGATAGGTCCTGTTACCATCCCCAATATATGATGATGCTGAGATAAACTCAGACTCAAGGGACTAAATAACTAGCCCAAAGTCTGAGCTGGAAGTTCAATGTAGACCTAACTCAACATGCATTTTCTGAGCGAAGTCAATGTATCACTTCTTTGTCCCCTATATAAGGCACTGGGGTAAAAAGGAGCATCAGACACAAGCCTCGCTATCAAGAAAGCCACAGTCAGGTTAGGGAGGACTTCCTGGAGGAAAAAAGATTCAGGCTTAACCCCCACAGAATGGGAAAAGCTAGCAGACTGTAAATAGAAGAGAAGGGACTGGTACTTCCAGAGGAGAAAAAGCAGGCACAAAAGCAACAAAAAAGAAAACCATACCATATTCAAAGGATCAGTAGGGAGATTAGCCTGGTTGGAGTATACGTATTTGTTGATAGTTGGTAGGAGTTTAATAAATATTTGTGGGTTTGAATAATAGGAGATAAGGTGAAAAGGGCAAGTCCAAATTAACAGAGGGCCTTGAAAACTAAGTTGAAGAAAATACAATTAGTTAATAAATTATGTGGGCCAGTGTCCAACCTCACTCCTAATAAAAGCAACAGAAATTGAAACAACATGGTAATTTCCCCCTCACACTCTCTTAAACTTGCATTAGAGATTAATGATACCCACTACTGGGAAGATTACACATGCTAGTGAATTTATGAATTGTATCTTCTTATTTAATTTTTAATTTTTTTTAAAAGATTTTATTTATTATTTATTCACGAGAGACAGAGACAGAGAGGCAGAGACACAGGCAGAGGGAGAAGCAGGCTCCATGCAAGGAGCCTGATGTGGGACTCGATCCCGGACTCCAGGATCATGCCCTGGGCCAAAGGGAGGCGCTCAACCGCTGAGCCACACTGGCGTCCTGTATCTTCTTCTTCTTTTTTTTTTTTTTTGATTTTTATTTATTTATGATAGTCACACACACACACACACACACAGAGAGAGAGAGGCAGAGACATAGGCAGAGAAGCAGGCTCCACGCACCGGGAGCCCGACGTGGGATTCAATCCCGGGTCTCCAGGATTGCGCCCTGGGCCAAAGGCAGGCGCCAAACCGCTGCGCCACCCAGGGATCCTTCCCTGTATCTTCTTATTTAAAAGAAGCCTAACTATGAGTTTTCTGGAATGTTTACATTCTTGAACACAGTATTTCCATTTCTGATAATTTATCCCAAAGAAATAATCCAAAAACACAAGTAAAGCTAAAATGCATGAGGATATACCTTGTACCACTTTTTATATGTGGAAAACTTTGGGTGGAAAGTAAATGCTCAGTGTTAGGCAGTTGGTTAAAACAAAAAGGAAAAAGTTTAACAAAATAGGAAAGGCCGATATGGGCTTTAGACCAGAGGCAACAGTGAGCTAGTGAAAATTCCTGAGTAGGAAGGTGAAATGGGAAACTGTTTTTCAAGAAGATCGGTTTACCAAGCAATCTGAAAACACACAAACAGAATCTAAAGACTAGTTATACTGTAATAGCCAGAAATTACACCAAGTGAGATAACCTTACATATTAAAACACTTTGTAAATAAAAGTACTCAGCACACCATTATTAATAATATATATATTAAAAAAAAAAAAACAAACAAACCCTAGGAGGGGGAATTAAATATTTAATAATAAAAGAAATACTAAGTAAATCATGGTTTGTCCATTAAAGGAATGCTACTTTGATTGATATTACATATGAAACCCTGAAAAATGATTACATTTCATTTTGGTGAGGGGCAGGAGCAGGAAGAGATTTCTAGAGACAGAAACCTCCACAGAAAATGCCATGGATCCCATGGAATTCAATTTTCATGGGTGAGCCAAACGGTTTGGCAGTGCATGGCAGAACAATTCTGAAGGCAATTAGGGCTGAAAACAAGCAAGTATTTAAGAATGGTATGTCCATCTGTGGAAAGGCCACAACTGATAAATGATCATATGCCAACTGAAATACATTCTTCCCAAGGCATAAATCTATTTACTTCCCCCGCTGAAACATTATACTTTCACAATGATAAAAAACTGAAGCCTCTATTACAATATTTGTAACTAATCAAAATGAGAGCACACACACCACCCCGAGAAATTCTCCTTTATTGCCCTAACATGTTGTAGCTAATGGAAAAGTTGGTTTACTGAAAGCATAAAGGAAAAAAGAGATGATGACTTGTGCTATGTGTCTGGGGAAAACTGGATACTTACCACTTTTATTTTAGAAGTCAGTGACACTGTTTTTTTAGCACACAGAATCTGATTTCTGAATATAGACAGAGGAGGCAGACCGCCAATACTGCTTTAATGTTTAATGTGAGGATCTGAATCGCTGATTGTCCTATAGATAGGACAAAAGAAGGTAGTAAGATAAAGAAGTGATCAGGTGAGCTGTTCCTGCCTGAACGGCAGAAGAACTGAGAAGGGGAGGGCAGTGGCATTTATAGGGGCCACATGTTTGAAGAGGGTGATGAAGAGCCCGCAGAGGTGCAATCACACAGCGGCATGAAAGTGAAGAGGCACAGGAGTGGGGCAGGCAGCCTCCTCCCCGGGGGAGACAAAGGGAGTTAAGAGAGTACTGAAGGCTTTCCACCTTGCAGTACAGGTGAGTCTTATCTCTTCAACTGTTCTTCAGATATTTAGATCACATTTTATAAATGTCTGTATTCCTCTCAGTACTCAGAGTCTTGAACCTAAGTAAGCATTTTTGTTGAAATAGTGATTAAGGGAAAAAAAGATCGGGTCACCTAAACAGGCCACCAGTTATGGCCAGAACCAATGGCTGAGGAGGAGTTTGACTGCAGGGGGTAAAAGAGAGGATCAAGTGGGTTAAGGGGAGGAAGTGTGTAACTGACCATTTATATGTATCTAGATCAGTTGTCCATAGCTTGAGTGATCACAGAGATAAACATGAGAAAGAGATGTACTCAGAGCGATGGATGGCTCTAGAATTGTGTTTATAGGGTAGAACACTCTAGACCTCCAAGATTCAGCAAATTAATCACACCTAAAGGTCCTCATCAAACATAGCCAGTCTGACTCCATCTTCTGTCCAGCCCAAAGGTTTGCCGTGACCCAGACAGCCTCATGGTCCACTCCTACAGAGGCTGTTTGTACAGAACAAAACAGTAACAATTTGAAGGAGAGAAAAGAAAGAAACTTGGCAGATAGAGAAAGTGAGACTGTTCAAAACAAATGGCCTAATTTGATTTCAGAGGCCAAAAAAGTACATCAAAATATGACACTGGGTTTAAATGAAATAGGGATTTTTGGTTAATAAATGAAAATAATTAAGTACCAATTCCAATAAATTTAGAAAGATCATCTGACTTCATAGGATTTGGCGACACAATAACATCAATGTTGTAATATAGAGGTCAAATTCCAAAATGAATTCAAGTTCCTAATAAAAAACAGTGTTAGCATTCTGTCAGCTTGTTAGAGATTAGTCATGAACCAGGGAGACATTTCATATCGCAGAGTAGCATTTTTCTGACTTAGAAGTTAATTGTATTTTATTTGGAACCTCTATTTTAATGCTCTACAAAACTTTTTTCATGTGTAAAGGCATATACTTTGTTCTTGAGTAAAATTTTTATAATGCAAGCTTCCTAACAGTAATGAATTATATATAACCATATAGCCAGACACACTCGTACTACTTCATATCTTTTTTAAAATTACATGAAGGAATTGCATAAGGAAAAAAAAATCACATTTTCCTATTAGGCTAAAATACTACATATACTACTTATCTTCCTATTAAGCCGTTGTTCTTAATGAAAACATTTTCAAAGCTTTCGAAATAGCCTAGAAGAACGTAGCAGCAGACTTCATTAGTCGCCTACTAAAAATTCATTCCCCCACCCCATCCTTCCTTTTAACAGTATTTGAGTTTGGTTTGGTATATACCCTTCTCTGAGTATGCTGAATATGCTCTGATATGCTTCAGGGAAGATTGGCACCAACCCCAGACCCAACTGGAGAATCCTGATTAGTCTAAGATAATTATGGTGTATTCATTTCCCTTGTCAGGGATAAGTTGGGGCATGCTAAAATGTTAATTCTGGCCAAAAAGATGCAAAGGGAAGTCTGCAGGGTGTGGGATTGAGAGCATGGGAACATACAGGAGGTGGTGTTGTCACTTTTAAAAAGAGAGGTGCAAGGCCACTGGATATTGTGCCTAGACACTGTTGCATCTAGATGTGATAGCTGGAACTGCAGCTATCATGCAACCATGAAGGAAGCTTGCCTGCGGCCAATGTCATTACATCAAGGATGACACAGCAGAAAAACGAAAAAACCCGGGTCTTTGATGGTGTTATCAACCTAGAATGAATCAATTCCCCCTCAAAACTTCTTGGTTATATATGAGATAATAACTTCTCCTTATTCTTTAAATTTTGATTTTGGTTTTCTGTTACTTGCAGTCAAAAGCATTCTAACTGCTACAAGTCTGAAGTATTTCAAGTCTCTGTTTAAATTATAACAAATGGCTATTATTTGGGAGATGAACGACAACAACAGAATATGCTGCTTAATTTACTAGCTAGACATATAGTTTAAAGATAGAAAACTCAAAAAAAAAAAAAAAGATAGAAAACTCAGCTACATGAGTAGATCCTAAAGCCTTACCTATTATACTTCAAAGCTGGTTACTCTTCTGTTCCCCTCTCCCTAACTACCCACTCTACACACACACACACACACACACACACACACACACACACAGGTACATACATCATATGCTAATGGCTTGGAATTGACCTCATCCTCATACTAATGATCTGGGAAAATGGACATCTTCTGACAAAACAGTAGAAGAGTCTAACACAGAATATAAAGTTTTCCCAAAGAGGCACTTTAAATATCCTAAGATTAGAAACAGTCTAAGATTATGAAATTTTCATGGATTCATATTTATTGATTATCTACTATATGTTAGGATGCCATTTTGAATATTTATCTGAAAATCTGGAATAATTTATAGTATATTTAACTGCAAGTAAATGTACGTTTTTCTGTTCCTACTGAGGTATATCTGAAATATCTTCCTTTCTCACAAATAGTGCTGCTCCTGATGATCGGAACCATGCCTTCCACCTGCCTTGATCAGTTATCCGAAAGTAGTCACTCCTAAAGTACATCTGATGGAACACAAGACGGTAATAAATGTTCTTTAAAAGAGAGAGAGGGGTGCCTGGGTGGCTCAGTGGGTTAAGTGTTTCACTCTTGGTTTTGGTTCACCTTATGATCTCAGGGTCATGAGATCAAGCCCTTAACTGGGTTCCAAGCTCAGTGCAGAGTCACTTGAGATTTTCCCTCTCTTTCTGCCTCTCCTCACTCCTCTCTCAAATCAATCAATCAATCAATCAATCTTTTTTTTTTTAATTTTATTTATTTATGATAGTCATCACAGAGAGAGAGAGAGAGGCAGAGACATAGGCAGAGGGAGAAGCAGGCTCCATGCAGGGAGCCTGACGTGGGATTCGATCCTGGGTCTCCAGGATCACGCCCTGGGCCAAAGGCAGGCGCTAAACCGCTGCGCCACCCAGGGATCCCACAATCAATCTTTTAAAAAAAAGAAAGAGAGTTTGCCAAGGTCAAATAATTTGGGGGAACTACTGCATGTTATATCCCACTTTTGAAGATTCACAAAATATATTATAGTATATGAACTGTCCTGAGAAGTCCTGTCATAAAGAGATTTTTATTTAACTCAATGTTTCTGAAACTTGCTTGACTCTAGATTTTTTTTCCACTAAATATCTTTCAGTATCTGAGGAAATTAGTAATCTTTATCATATGACACATTCCCTTCTAATACAGCCACTACTCAATTTAGAAATAACAAAAAGAACAAATACTAAAATAACCACATCAACTAGAACTATGCCTTAACAATCTACAGAGACTAGTAGTTATTCTTAAGTAACTTTCTTTCATATTCTCCATCTGCCAGGGACACAGAACATAATTTCTTCTCAAATGATTCCAAAAACAATGCTTTTATTATATAGCAATACTACATTACAAAAACTTCTAAATGATTCCTAATATCATGTACGATTCAAACTAGCCTCCCTGACATATCTGTTTTACTCACCGGTATAGCCCCAGAACCTCGGAATAGTGATTACAGCAAAGTAGGTGGTCAATGAATCATTGCTCGAAGAATGAATGAAAGAATGGATGAATATCTCCATCATATCCTCCTCTCCACCTGTCTAAATCTTGCCCATCCCCCCCTTTTTAAATATTTTATTTATTTATTCATGAGAGATACAGAGAGAGAGAGAGAGAGAGGCAGAGACACAGGCAGAAGGAGAAGCAGGCTCCATGCAGGGAGCCCTATGTGGGACTCCATCCTGGGACTCCAGGATCACACCCTGGGCTGAAGGCAGAAGTTCAAGGGCTGGGCTACACAGGCATCCCTTGCCCATCCTTTCAGGTGTAGATTAAGCACTAACTCCTGTATGGAGCCTGGCCTCGTCCCCTTCTGATCCCCTACCCCCTGACAGTACTAGAGAGTTTGATACTCATTTTTCCTAAATTAGTTCACATGTTGGTCCTCTCTCTCAGTAAATGATGAACTCCTTGAAATCCGAGACTATGTTATAAACTACTTTTGTATGTATTAGAATGCCAAGGTAGAACAATAAATATTCAATGAAAAATTTTTATTCATTACATTTCATTTAAAAAAAAATCAGTGTGTAACAAGAATAACTGGAAATTCTTGGAATTTCTAAACCTATACATTACTAAAATCAGTAGTTATAAGGACCAAGTTCTGAATTAAGAAAAAATGTTATCCAAGTTCTTTTTTTTTTTTTTTTTGTTATCCAAGTTCTAAAGAAACTATTCCCTCTGACTTTAACCTCTTTGACTTCATTTTCTCATTTGGAAAATAGCTCTGTGGTATTTCTCTACAGGTATTGAATGAGCAACAAATACTGCTTGTAAACCCCCTGATAAAGGAAGACTTTATCTCATAGTCCTGGAAGCAATCCTGACGTCTTAAATTATGTAATCCTGGTATTACATTATATTAGTCTGGTTCATATAAAATGTAAGCTACAAAAATACCAAAGCTAAGAAAAAATATTTACTCATGCTTTTACTAAGATGCAGAGAGAGGATGCATGCATTGCCAAAATTCCATAGAACATGCTCAAACTAAAGCAACAATGCCTTAGTTATTAAAGAAGGCAATGGCCTGAAGCAGTACTTAGGAACAAAGATTACTTGGTCCATGCAAGAGTCAATATTTAAGAACACAATGACTAATTCCCACTTCAAGTTCATGAACATATTTCTTTTTAAGAGCTTCTTTTTGGTTAAAATTTTTATTTGTGGTTTCCCTACTTATGATCCATGAACCTAAGAATGAACAAAAACTTGAAACATGAAACTCTCCAGTAGGCCAAAGTGTCAGTATAGACTTAATTCTGATTTTAAAGACTTCTCAACAAGGGTTACACGAAACCTGTACTTTACTTCTCAGTGTCCAAAAACACTCATTTATCAACTCGGCCTAAAGAACCAGACTGAATGTTCTTGAACAACCGTGGAAAATGCATGAATGACACCTCCAGACCATATCAAAACACTTGGGCTCTTAATTTAATTTCAAATTACTTGAATCCCAACTAGTATTATTGTTGCCAATAGAAACTCCATTTATAAATAATCAGCTGTTTAAAAAAAAAAAAAAATGTTCTAGTTGAGCTTACCCCGAGCTAAAAGTAATCATTAAATTCATTTCCAGCACTACCTGTGTGACCCTTCAGCAAACTGCTCAATTTTCCACACCTCAATTTTCACCTTAGGTTCTCTCAAAGATAAAAACTAGCAACAGTTCTTATTATCGCTTTTCAAAGATTTTATTTATTTGAGAGAGAGAGAGATCACGGGCGGAGTGGGGAGGAGGGGCATGGAGGCAGAGGGAGAAGCTGACTCCACATGGAGCAGGGAGCTCAACTTGGAGCTTAATCCCAGAACCCTGGGATCACATCCTGAGCCAAAGGCAGACACTTAACTGATTGAGCCATCCAGGCTCCTCTCATTTTTGTTAAAGATATGAATGAAAAATATAAGCACAGACTTGAAAAACATTAGGTTAAGTCAAGAAGACATCAATCATACCACAGACAAGGATTATCACAAAACTCCCAAATCCTCTCCCTATAGCACCAAACTATCATCAAATACAAGAGGTGAATGTCTTACTGACCACACCGATACCCTATTGAGGTAATTTAATTCATCTCCTACTTGCAACCAGAAAACTAAGATTTCTACATTCCTGACACTACAGTAGGACATTAGAAGCCTTGTGACCTGCTCCTCCCTTGTGTGTCCGCATGAAAACAGAATGTGAAGTGCCCTAGGAAGAGAATATCCACGGGACAGAGGCTTTTGCCATCCATAGAAGGGGTCTCATAGTCACCTCAAAACAAACTTCTCCATTGGCCCCCTTCCCACCTTTCCTCCTAAAAACAACAGACCACATAGGAGATGTGAGATTCTTGCTCTACATTGAGACCCTAGGGGACGTGGCTCATTTCCCATGGTTTGACAACATAAAACCTACAGTCAGACTCTAAAAAGCTGATTCACTGCTCATGAGGGGCTACGTGTATTGGTGTGTAAATCGGCATGCATCCTGCAAATGGACTTGATTTGTGTTCTAGTTCTGCCACTTTCTGGCTGTATGACCTGGGGCAAATAATTAATCTGCTAACCTTAGTTTACTTCTCTGAGAAATTAGGATGACTATCCACTCTGCAGGGGTACAACAGAGGCAAAATTATACACCCATCAACGGTCTGGCGAGGCCAACCACACAAACAAGCACGGAAGCTATGCTAACCCCTTTCCTTCTGCATCCGTGGAACAGAGACTGCAAGCATAGCAGATAACCGCAGATATTCTTCATGAGACTGTCAGGTTCCCCAGTGCCAAGGGCACGTCTGATTCATCTTTGGATCTCAGTGACCAGCAGAGGGCCTGGCCCAGAGTAAACACATAATAAGTGCTTTTTAAATGGAGAAAATGAGAATCCTTTGTGTTGGAGGATGTTACGATTATCCTGGCCACAGTCAAAGAAAAATTTGATTTTCAGTTTGGCCAAATGGGTGCTTGCTACAAACTATTCTATAGTTCAAAGCAAATAGGCTATTCTGAATTCTAATAATTACATTCTCTAAAATATGAAAACCCAAATGCCCTACAGCTCTCAATTTTAGTTTTGAGAATCCAATTATTCCCTAAACAATGGAGTGGGTAACCACAGAAACTTGTGGAATCTCTTTTCCTAGAAAACATGAAGAACAGGAGAGAAGCCAGTCTGTCTGGAAACTGCCTAAAATTCTATCTATAAGCAGAGGCTGGATCAGATCAGATGCTCCTAAGAGGATCCTTTAAGACCTACACAACTACGATGTTAAGAGAAATAAACTAAAATAATTCTCTGTAGTTTACACCCAGAAAAGTAAAATAAATACAATTCAACATCTCCTAACGTAGTCATCAGAAATAATTTTACTTGACCTAGTGGTGCTTTTATAAACATATTTTTCTGAAATTGTGCTAAACCATCCCAAGCTATCAATTTAAATATGAGCTTTCTCTAATAAGACAGAATAGAGGTTATTATAACTTAACAACACAAAAACCAAGATTATTATCCTATTGTTCCATTTTTCAATCTACCTGTTTCCATGTAGCCCAGATCTACTCATTTCCAAGGCTTTATAAGAATCACTATTTCCCCCAAATATCCCATGCAACTTTCCCATTAATGATTTTCTAGTGCATCTGTTGATCATGTCACACTGTGCAGCAGCTTACTACAAACGGTCTTCTACTTATATCTTTTGCAAATAATAATTTTTGTTCCCCTAACAAACATAAGCTCCTTGAGCAAGGTCCAAGTGTACTCCCCTATTGTGTCAATGAGTTCATGACAAAGGCTTACAAATTCTCATTGGCTGATTAATTGATTTACAATGAACAGAGAGGGGCGCCTGGGTGGCTCAGTTGGTTAAGTGTCTGACTCTTGAATTTGGCTCAGGTCATGAACTCAGGGTCTTGAGATCAAGTCCTGTGTGGGGCTCTGTGCTGGGCAGGAAGCCTGCTTAAAAATCTCTCTCTCCCTCTCCCCTTTCTCTCACTTGCATGCACGTGTGCATGCACTCTGTCATTCTCTCTCTCAAATACATAAATAAGATGGTAAGATAAGATAAGATAAGATAAGATAAGATAAGATAAGATAAGAGGTCCCTGGGTGGCTCAGCGGGTTTAGCGCCTGCCTTTGGCCCAGGGCATGATCCTAGGGTCCTGGAATCGAGTGCTGCATTGGGCTACCTGCATGGAGCCTGCTTCTCCCTCTGCCTGTGTCTCTGCCTCTCTCTTTCTCTCTCTCTCTCTCTTTGTGTCTTTCATGAATAAATAAATAAATTCTTAAAAAATAAAATAAAATGGGGATCCCTGGGTGGCGCAGCGGTTTGGCGCCTGCCTTTGGCCCAGGGCGCGATCCTGGAGACCCGGGATCGAATCCCACATCAGGCTCCCGGTGCATGGAGCCTGCTTCTCCCTCTGCCTGTGTCTCTGCCTCTCTCTCTCTCTCTCTCTCTCTCTCTCTCTGTGACTATCATAAATAAATAAAATAAATAAATAAATAAAATAAAATAAAATAATGAAATGAAATGAGAAAGCAAAAGCTATAGAACACTCTCTACACTGAGGACCAATATGAAGCTTTGACAAAATCTAAATTAAAGTTTTCAGGCTGCTATATATTGACATTTGTCATTTACCTGAAACTAGAATAGTTGGAGGTTAATGCTTGTAGGGGCTAAAGAGAAAGACCTAGAGTTAACACATTGGTTTAGCTCCTGTCCTGTACAGAACAAGGAAGGGTTCAAGGGTGCCCACTCACAACACTGCTGATGGAGACCATTTTGGGAAGCCCAGCACAATCCCCAGATGACAGAGCTGTGCAAGCTCTGCTCCTATATAGGATCAAAGATTCAGTCTGTCAGGCCAAGTCAACTAGGGAGTAATAAATAAAAAGGAAAGGAAATTTAGCAAATTAAAATGTTGTTAACATTATTTTTTTAAAAAACCAAGTTAAACAACTTTTCTCATTCTTTACAATCCAAGAAATATATCTAGAATAAGACTAAGGAGCTCTAGAGTCCAGTCATTACCAGTGCACTCTACATACTTATAAATAGGAATGCAGAACCTCCTGCTCCCTTCTTTAAATATGAAAAGGGAACTTCTTGTCTATACTACAAGGCAGGTACTGTTTTAGGAACTGGGAATAGAGCACTTTACCAAACCTACAATTTTAGTAACAATTACATAAAGCCTTAGCTTAGTATTTAACAAAAATAAGAGACCTCCAGGATTGACCAATCTCTTATCTTAGAGGAGAAAACCAAAGTCCAGAAAGGTTAACTAATTTGTCTCAGTTGATTATTGTGGCTATATGGCAACAAAGGCAGGGAATAGAAACGAGATTTCTTATCTCTCCTCTAGTAACAAAATTTACTTACTCTTTAAGCAACTATTTCTGTGTGCTAGCTACACATATGTTAAGTGCCAGGTATACAAATAGGTAAGATACTGACTCTGTTCTTAAAAATTTCAGTTAACTCTAAGATGATGGGATAAGCACCTTAATAGAGGTGGTAACAGAAAAAAGCAAACTCTGTCTCTAATTGTGTAGGACTTCCAATCTTTTATTTATTTATTTTTAAAGATTATTTATCTATTTGAGAGAGAGAGAGGGTGAGCATGTGTACTTGCAAGGCAGGGGAGGAGCAGAGGGAGAGGGACAAGCAGACTCCATCTGTGCTGAGCTTAGAGCCTCTCATGGGACTCCAGCTCAGAAAGAACCCTGAGATCAAGACCTGAGCTGAAGTCAAGGGCCAGACTCTTACCCGACTGAACCAGCCAGGCACCCAACTTCCAACATTTTAAAAGAAAATAAATGGTTAATCATTTATTTTATCCCCACCATAGCCCTGAGTACAGAGTACAGATCTTATTATTCTTGTTACATAGATGGAGAAATTGAAGTACAAAGAGGATGAGGCAGTTTATTAAGGTCATCTCTAGCAGCAGCAAAATGCCTAGAAACCAAGTCTGTTTACTCCAAGATAGACATTTTTTTCCCACTAGATGGGAAAGGCAGATGTTCTTTTTATGACCAGTTCCCTTCTGACCAAAAGCACACATTTGCAAGACGGTGTGCAGAACAATCTGTGGCTGTGAAAGTAGACTTAACTGGCCTGTGAGGTCTCATCAGCTAAGTGTAGTTATTCGATGGTTGAGTAACCAACCAACCAACAAGACATCATTATTACTAGCATTCTTAAAGTGCCCATTATGTATACACAGAATAGATGGGAAAGGTTCTGCCCTCAGGGAGTTAATATTGTAGGGAACAGGGTTATAAACATTTCAACAAAAAAGTGACATAATTAAACAAACTACGACTAGAATAACCACTACAAATAATGGCTAATTTAAGACACTAAAGGTTTTGCAGAGCAAATCTACTAGATGCTTCCAGGAAATATACTCTTTAAGAGTTAAGCAAACAGAAGCCTTGTATACATAATGATACAGACCAATCTTCAGATTATTAAAATAAAGGCTCTTTTTTACCAAGAATGTTCATCATATTAAAAAAAAACTATTAATTCCTTCATTTCGCCTTTCAACTTTATTCAAAACGATTTTATGAATGGAATAATTTCTCTCTTTCTAGGAAAGTTACATATTTTGTAACCTTTCCTATTTAAGAAGAATGAATTTATAATGGAGGCTCCCATCAGCATGCCTTTGGCAAAAGGATTAAAGCAGGATGGTTTCATTGTGTTACTCTTCCACCCTCCTTCAGATGTAACCTACATGGAATGAATCTGATCATTTCCTCCTATACACAGTAAAATCTGTATACGCATCCAAGAATACTCACACTATAAAAGTAAAACGGAAAAAAGTATTTCTTAATTGTCATGTTCAGTTTTAAACATCAATTTCGCTATTAATTATCTCATATTTTATTTATGCCATTATTTATCATGGCCTTATAACATGACCAAACTGTTTTAAACCTTAACACTTTTTAGAATTATTAACAAAGAAAGCCAAGGATAAACAAATATTAGTGATTTCAAATTACTGAAACAATTTCTTTATAAACTGGCTAAATAGTAAAAATCGTAATCATATCAAAGGAATAATGTTAGCATTATTTAAAAAAAAATACAACTTGATTTAAAAAAAAAAAAACTCTCCAGTATTTCCTGAAAACACTCAAGGAATTAAAAGAAGCCAATTGCCTTCTTTTAAAATATTTGTTAAATTTCATAAGGTGATAAGCAGCAGCTTAAATGGCAATTCAAAACTATCAGATTTCATTAGAATTATCAATAGTGCATCATAAAATTATTTCATGACATTTTCTAATTCCTAAAACTCACTTCCATCAAAAGAAAGTATTTCCCCAAGTAACAGCTTAAAATCTAAATTTAAAATGTGATAATCAGCCTTTTTAGGTAGGAGAGGAATAGGACCTTAGTTATCTATAGATCATTCAGAGGCAGTACTGGGCCTCATCAGATTCTGAAGTAAAGAAAGTAATTAAACATGCAGTGACAGTGACATCTAGTGTCAGCACTTGCAAGCCACTAGATTACTATCAAATTCTCCCACTACTGAAGAAAGAACTATTCAAAACTTGTCTTCTAAAAAAAAACCCAACTAATGGAACTTCTGCATTGTATCTAAAAATGACCCATCATCAAAGTGTTTCAATAAGTTTCCTTCCAGAAATTAAAAAAAACTTTAAGAGGAAAACATCTTAAAGGAAAACCATAACACTAAAGACCTAAAAGAAAAAAGCGTGTTTATTCCATGTAGCCAACATCTATCTGTAACTGCTCCCCTTGGTTACAGAGTTTATGCAAAAGTAATCTGGGACACATTCTGATAAGTATATTGTAAACATTTAAACTTCCAGATATAAAAGCAAAGATACTACACAAGCTAGTACTTGGTTAACAAACACATTTAAAAAAAAAAGCAATTTAGGACATTTCAGGAATACCTGAGGATGCAAAGAAAAAAAATCTTCAGCTGTTGCACTGAGAAACAAGCTTCACATTTCAGCCCTTGCTACCTTGCCGTATTTTTGTTGCTTTAAAAGGTACTCTAATTAAACGGTAGGTATTTTTGCCCAATAGCTTACAATTTGGCAGCCTAGATTAATTTACTATAGCATTTTAAAAGTTTTATGCTCTAGATAAATCCATAAAAGTAAGCAAATTTCCAAAAATTATTTTTGGCCAGGACAATATTTTGTAAAAAGTAAAGTTAGCAATAGATGAAGCTTACCTATTTTTTTTGGAGAGTTCATCCTTTCCCCTTTTAACTCCAAATATTCTTGTGATCAAGGTACTAAAAAGAAGTGTGGATGAATTTCTCACCTAATGTAAAAATAAATGCACAATAAGGGTTAAGAAATATATATGGCATGAAACCAACATTTACCATGTTCAAATTTGACATTCAAAGTCCTTACCCAATTGGCTAATGTGGGGCTAAAGAAAATATGGTTTGTGTTCATGAAATAATTTTCAAAAACTGTACAGTAGCTGACTCAATGACTTCCTCTTACACTAAACTTTGTAATCCAACCACATGCATACAACAAGAGCTCTTTCCTGTACTCCTAACATTACTACCAATTGTTTTCTTTGTACTTGTATCATCAAATAACACTATTCTTAAATTTAAAAAAATTCATTTTCCTATATTATTTCTGACAAGAGATACCCCAGTAAAGAGCTCAGCTCTTTCCATTTATTTTCTGTAATTGTTTACCTATGGGAAATATTTATGATATCTAACTTAATCCACATTAATTAATATGGTCAAGAAAATATTTAATATCCAAAGTATTGTTTATTAACCCCACAATGTAGTAATTTAATAAATTGTCTGTTATAATTGTCTGAGACAACTGGTTAATAAAAGTAAGAGGGAACGATCATTAATAAACACAAATCATTTCTTCAAAATGACAATAATAGAGATACCTATTTCTTTTTTTTTTTTTAATTTTTAATTTTTATTTATTTATGATAGTCACAGAGAGAGAGAGAGAGGCAGAGACACAGGCGGAGGGAGAAGCAGGCTCCATGCACCGGGAGCCCGATGTGGGATTCGATCCTGGGTCTCCAGGATCGCGCCCTGGGCCAAAGGCAGGCGCCAAACCGCTGCGCCACCCAGGGATCCCGAGATACCTATTTCTAAACCAACGTATCAAGATGTTTTGTTGGATCATAAAAACATCTTGAATGCCACAGCATAAAGGGCTTCCTCGATTACCTTGCCAAATCAGAGCAGAGATGTATAAATACGTACTGACTTCCCTATAGGATGTAAGTCACTATGCCAGCCCCATGGAAGATATCTAGCAATAGAAGACACACTTACAGCCAATATGGAACTTGTATCTTAATGAGATAGGTGTCATAATCATATGGTATGTTTAAACAACATAAGAAAAATAATTAAAAGAAACAATGTAAGATTACAAAAGATCCCTCTGAAACCACTGCTATAAGGGTCACAAATTCAAAGGCCCACAGGGACCAGTGAGTGACAGGGGCAGCACATGGCTGAGTCTAATGCAGTCACTATTCAGCTTCAGCTGAGCTGCATGAGGGAACATAAGCCCAGTGTTGCCAGATCTGCTTTTTCAAGAGAAGCCAAAAAACCCAGTTTTTATGTGAAATCTCACTATTTTGAAATGCTGGCAACAAAATAAAGGGAGAAAAAAAAAAACCAACATCAACGAGGCCAAATAAAACACAGTTGTAGGCTAGATTTGACCTATCAGCCACCGGTTTGCAACCTCTCCTCTTGAAGCCCAAGACTGACTCAATTCACACATGGTAACTCTGGAAGTGGACAATTCATACCAAAGTGGCATAATTCATACCAATATTGCTACAAAACCCTAAAATTGGACAAATTCACTTATGTTCATTCCACAGTCAACATTAATGAAGAACCTACTATCTGCCCTAATGTCCCCAAACAACAAATCAATCTGTCCTGTTACACTATCAATATGCCTCTGCCCTCACTCAGATCTTGATTCTCTCTCACCTGGTCTATTGACTTAGTGCCCAAACACTCTTGGGTTTACAATGACTTGGTAAGGTCATATGAAACCTTGTCTCCTCTCAGGAATCACACAAAGACAGAAAAACAGAAGCACAAATTCCAACCTACCCCTAAGCCAAACTTTCTAACAAAGGCTGCCAAGTGCAATCAAGACAAAATAGGAATTCCTGGAGACGAAAGAGGATGATTGCCAAGGAACACCTTAACCAAAACTTAGAGGACTGTTTTACAAAGTGAATCGGTACCCCCAGAAAAAAAAAAAATCCCTTTGTCTGATTCAATAAGCTGGAGGCAGGAGACAGTCTTTCAGTAATATTAAGATGGATCTGAGGGTTCCAACAGTACTAGCCTGATAAATTCAGTACCAAGTTCCCTTATTAGGAGCCATAATCATCATCATCGATTCCAGCAGATGTAGCAAAACAGTGATATTCTACCATTAATTAGATACAATTTTAAGAAAAATAAAGTTTTCCCTTATCAGCTCTTTGGTTACCCCGTTTCTTGATTACTAAAGAATCATTTCCATAAATTTACCAGTTTGCAGAATAATGAGTTCATGACATAGCAACCCCCAAGGGCCAACAAATAATGATTTTTTAAAAAGATTTTATTTATTTATTCATGAGAGAAAGAGGCAGAGACATAAGCAGAGGGAGAAGCAGGCTCCATGCAGGGAGCCCAGTGTGGGACTCCATCCCGGGTCTCCAGGATCACACCCTGGGCTGAATGTGGCGCTAAACCACTGGGCCACCCAGGCTGCCCCCAAATAATGATTTTTAAGGCACTGAAAAGATAATTTTCCTTTTATTGAGATAAAATTCACATACCATAAAATTCACCATATTAAAGGGTACTATTCAGTGGTTTTTTATTATATTCACAACGTGGTATTTTCATCACTCCAAAATGAAACGCTATACACATTACCAGTCATTACGCATCTGCCCACACCAGGCCAAGCACTAATCTACTTTCATTTCTATGGACTTGCCTATTTGGACATCTCATATTTGTGGGATCATGCAATAGGCAGCCTTTTCATCTGGCTTCTTTCACTTAGCTATTCTCACGGTTTACCCATGCTATAGCATGTTTCAGTATGACATTCTTTTTCATTGTCAAATATGCCATTGCATGGATATACCACATTTTAAAAATCCACTCATCATCTGATGGACATCTGGGTTATTTCCATTTGGGGCTAGTATGGATAACGATGCTAAGAACACTCCTATACAAGTTTTTGTGTGAACATGTTTTCATTTCTTGTGGGTACATAGGTACAAATAGTACTGCTGGGTCATACAGTAATGATAGAGTAGGCAGTCAGACATGAGTTAAAGGCAATGGCAGTGATAAATACGTGATGTATTAGAAGCCTGGGGCATAGCATCCTGACTTTCTGGCTTTTAACATCCTGGCCTTATGGCTTCCAACGCCCCAGGGCTGACAGACCAAGAGCCACAGGCGCAGAATATGCACTCTCCTTTCCAATCTCTGCCCCCAGGGTATAGCTTCATTATAATATATTTACATTGTGGTTTCTTCAACCTACCCCTAACTCATCCCCATAGCAGAAGATGGCATGACAGTTCCATCAAGAGTATCTTAGATGACTGGAAACAACCTCAGTCAGAGACTGCTCTAGCTATGACCTACAACATATGCAAACATAAAAAGAAAAGATACCCTTAACTCCTATACAGTGGCCACTTTTGGGCCTGCCTACTCTCCCACCTTGAGAGTATAATGTCCTTAATAAGCTGCTTTGTGCTTGCTACTTTCCTTCTGGCTGTCTTGATTTGAGTGTGGATCCTCATGTAAATTTGTTCATGGGAAATCCAAGAAACAAAACCTCCATTCACACAATGCAGATGTCCCCACTGGTAACAGTAACTGTACATCAACCTTTTGAGGACCTGCCACAGTGGTGGTATCATTTTACATTTGTGCCAGCAATGTATGAGGGTTCTGATGTCACCAAGTCTCCAAATGCTCCCCAACAATTGTTACCGTCCATCTTTTTGATTTGAACTATTCTAAATGGTTGTGAAATGGTATCTCATTGTGATTTTGATGTGCGTTTCCCTACTGAGTAATGATTTGAGTATTTTTGTTTCCCTACTGTGTAATGATGTTGAGTATTTTTTCATGTGCTTATTGTACATTTACATATCTTTTCTGGATAAATTTCAAGTTCTTTGCCTATTTTTTAACCAGGTTGCCATAATTTTTCTCACAGAGTTTTAAGAGTTTTTTTTTCAAAAAAAAAAAAAAAAATAAGAGTTTTTTTTTTCTTAAAGATGTTATTTATTTATTCATGAGAGACACAGATATATATATATATATACATATATATATATACACACATATATGTATATATATATATACATAGAGAGAGAGAGAGAGAGAGACAAACAGAGGGAGAAGCAGGCTCCACACAGGGAGCCCAATGTGGGACTCGATCCTGGGACTCCAGGATCACACCCTGGGCTGAAGGCAGGTGCCAAACCACTGAGCCACCCAGGGATCCCCTTAAGAGTTCTTTATATATTCTGGGGCACTAGGGGGGCTCATTTGGTTGGGTATCCAACTCTTGATCTTGATCAGGTACTGATCTCAGCATCCTGAGTTCAAGCCCCATGATAGGCTCCATGCTGGGTATGGATCCTACTTTAAAAAAAGTTCTTTATATATTTTATATATTAACCAAATATCAGATATAGGATTTACAAATATTTTATCCATTCTGTCTTTTGTGTTTTCATTTTCTTGATGTATTCTTTGAAACATAAACATTTTAAATTTTTATCAAGTCTAATTTATCATTTTACTTTTGCTGCTTGTGCTTTAGGTGTCATATCTTAGAAACTGTTACCTAACCCAGGGTTACAAAGATTGGCAGTTAATATTTTCTTCTAAAAGTCTTACCATTTTAGCTTTTTACATTTAGGAGTTTGACTCATTTTGAGTTAATTTTTTAATATGGCGTAAGATAAGAAGCAAATTCATTCTTTTTCATGTGTATATCCAGTTGCCCCATTATCATTTGCTGAACAGACTATTCTTTCCCTCCCTGAATTATCTTTTTTTACTAAATGTTAGGTTCTATTTCTTGACACTTAATTCTATTCCATTGATTTATAAATGTCTATCCTTATGCCAATATCATGCTATCTTGATTACTGTCGCCTTTGTCATAAGTTTTGAAATTTGATCATGTGAGTCCTCTTTTTTTCTCAAGATTGTTTTGGCTAGTCTGAGTCCCTTGCTTTTCATCTGAATTTTACAATCACTTTGTCATTTTCTGCAAAAAATTCAGATGAGATTTAAATAGAGACTACACTGAATCTGTAGATCAATTTGGGGAGTATTGCTATCCAATTCATGAACATGAAATATCTTTCCACTTATTTGAGCCTTCAATTTCTTTCAAAAATGTTCTGTAATTTTCAGTGTACAAGTCTTAACATTTCTTTTGTTAAATGTATTTAACAAAATACAAGTATTTTATTCCCTTTGATGGTATTATTAATGTGTGTGTGTGTGTTTATTCCTCAGGACTTTTGATACAGAAGACTATCACTGAAAAATAGGTAAGTTTTGCATCTTCCTTTCCAATTTGGCTGATTTTTTTTTTTTAAGATTTTATTTATTTACTCACGAGAGTGACAGAGACACAGGCAGAGGGAGAAGGTAGAAGCAGGCTCCCTGCAAGGAGCCTGATGTGGGACTTGATCCCAGATCCCAGAATCATGCCCTGGGCTAAAAGGCAGACGCTCAACCACTGAGCTACCCAGACATCCCAATTTGGCTGATTTTTATTTCTTATTCTTGCCTAATTGCCCTACCTACAACTTTTAGTACAATGTTGAATAGATATGGTTAAGAGTTGATATCCTTGTCCTATTTCTGATGTTAGGAGGAAAACTTTCAGTCTTTCACTATTGAGTATGTTATTAGCTACAGGTTTTCCATTGGTACCCTTTGTCAGGTTGAAAAAGTCCCCTTCCATTCCTAGTTAATTGTTATTTATAACATGAAATGGTGTTTGGATTTCTGCACCTGTTTAGATGATCATGTGGTTTCATCCTTCAGTCTATTCCTATGGTACATTATATTGATTTTCATATGTTGAAATATAAACTATATTTTTAAATGTGTAGAAGTTATATAGCATAACATTAGAAACACTAATGTAAATACAGAGCAAATAACTAGCATGGATGACACTACTTGTTACTTAAGATAGAAGAGCATCCCTGTTTTTTGGTGCAGGAGTATAAATGCTTCCAGGACATCTGGTTAAGGTACTCCTTTTTTTTTTTTTTTTTAAGCTACTCCTTTTTATTTTCATCCATATTTTCTGTCCCAATCCACTACAAAGCTAATTAAAGAAGGAAATTATGTAGAAGTACAATTGAAAGAGAGGTTAAGACTGGCTGACAAACTGCATTACCAACTCCTAAATCATTCATTGTAGATGCTAATATGAATCTTTGATATCATATCAATGTAGGTAATGAAAAAGGTCATTATCAGTACTAATATACTTTGAAAAACTCTTCATAGTAACAACAATGAAAACATGTCCTGTTTGGGAAGGATGAATCAAGGAGAATACAAGTAAAAAGGAGAGACAATAGAAAAAAGTAGTAGTAAAAAATGGAGAGAATAGAATGGCTGCCAAATAACTTCAGCTATAATCAATCCTTATCATAAGAAAAATACCAGAAAACAGTCCTGTTTTCTTACTTCTTTCTCCATCAAGCCCCCAACATATGGTTGATAAGGACCTGATATTCTGCTACAAATTAACAATTACTATCAATTCTTCCTTTCTATTCACTAAGTACATAAACATTTTCTTTCCTTTCAAGCATGAAAAAGCTAACCATATAGACTTGTATAAAATATGGAAGGATTTGATAAAGGAAAAGAAAATTAGGTTTCACAAAGCAATATGTGTGTGTGTGTGTGTGTGTGTGTGTGTGTGTAGAAGTGTGTATGCTTCTGTGAATGTATATGTGCACATAACACATTTTTCTTACATGTATATGGCTTTTCTAACATAAATGCTCCCTTGACAAATAGTTTTAAAATATAAATGCAAGGATGCCTGGGTGGCTTAGCAGTTGGCTCAGCAGTTGGGCTGCCTTCAGGCTCAGGTCATGATCCTGGGATCCGGGATTAAGTCCTACATCGGGCTCCTGTGAAAAGCCTGCTTCTCCCTCTGCCTGTGTCTCTGCCTCTCTCTCTATATCTCTTGTGAATAAATAGATAAATCTTTAAAAAAATAAATAAAATAAAATAAAATAAAAATGCAGACAGAAACTATCATGTGCAATCACTATGTGGTATAGTCATTTATACATCATACACCTTTACCTTTAACAGATGGTCACATCCCTAAGAATGGGATCTGCATGTAATATAAAATATTTTGTCTAGTGTACATGGTGCCAGTTTATAATAGAAAAAAATACTTTCTGAAAAATTAAATGGGATTTGGATTTTAATTTGCCTTTCATCACTTCTTAGCCATGTGACCATGAAAAAGACACTTAAAAATTTAGGTCATAAATCCCTCATCTGTAATCCAGTAAAGCTGTACTGAGATTTCTGGGCCTAAGATTAAGGGGAGGGCCAGCCAAGTCTGGAGTTCGTGGTAATCTCCTTCCAAAATAGTGAGGCAAAGAGAGAGACAGAGCTTCAATACACCACCTATGCATGATTTCTTTTTTAAGATACCTTTCCTGTGAGTAAAGCTCCATGCCAAGGCATGTAATGTAATGAGTAGAGAGCATGGCTAGGTTTAAGTACCACACAGCCTTCCACCTGGAACCCTTGTAGCAAACTCACAACTACCAGAGACTCTGAACATGCTCATACCAACAGAGCACAGAGTATATACGTGGCAGTGCCACTGGAAATATCTGAAAGGCTCCTTTTCCTCCTCTGAAACCCACTGCATATTGCAGACCAGAGCTGGCCTGAGGAAAACAACTAACGATATACCAGATAGAACTATAAGACCAGTGTGGGTCTTAGTAGGATGCTACAATGGTACACTCAGTGGAGTTTCTAGGCAAGCTGGGAAGATGAGTTACCTGCCCTGCAATGAGGATGCAGAGAAAGATCAGGTTTTCCAGTCACTGAACAAAAAAAAAGGGACTGCCCAGAAATGTCTCGGTTTCCATACATGTACCTGTAAGTTACTCTTACCTAAATTTTTAATAAAGATTTTGTTTATTTGAGAGACAGCATGAGCAGTGGAAGTGGCATGGTGGGTAGCAGGAAGTGGAGAGAGGGAGAGGGAGAGGGAGAAGAGGCACCCTGCCCAGAAGGCTGACTCTAGGAATCCAAGGATCATGACTGGAGCCCAAGGTAGACACTTAACCAACTGAGTCACCCAGGCTCTTTAACTTGACTAGCTTCACCTCTAAAATACATGTCAAAAATCATCACATGTCACCATTTTTACTAATATTTTTCCATTCTGAGCCATCATCACCTCTTGGCAGAACTATTACAATAGCTTCCTGATTAGTTTTCCTCCTTCCCTCTTGCCACCTTTCAACTGAGTCTTTTTAACTACATCAATCAGATTCCAGCACTCTCCTACTGAGAAGCTCTCTCATAAAGGTGGGAGCAGTGGGAGCCACAGTTCCAAAGCCCAGGTCTGTCCCAACTAAATCTATGGAGGCTGTGACTCATCCAGCCATTTCCAGACTCAGACGAGATGCTACCACAGGGCATGGGAACTGCCTTCTCTTGCAGCTGCCCGAGGGTTGTGCCAGCACCTGTCTGAGTTGTGCTAATGCCCCAAGTGTTAACCTTTGACCAGTAAGAGGGGAGATGGGACTGTTCCAAGAGGTGGCAGTTTCACATGGCCTGCCCTGAAGATCTATCACGAGACCAGACAACTAGTTCAGTCTTCCTGCAAGTTCAAGGCCTGCTCAGTAATACTTTTCCTCTTTCCTTGTCTCACCTATTTTTTCCTTCATTCTTGCTGCTTTGAGTTTGTACCATTCAATGAAACCTTAGCACCTAGATTATACTTCCAGCTCTGTTTTCTAAGGAAAAGAACCCAAACCCTACAAGGTAGGTAAAATGCACCTTCTTTGTATTCCTACAACACCAAAAACTTTCCCCTATAATAGCACAGATTCTGGAGTCAGACAGATAATAGTTGTGTGTCCTTACACAAAGTTATTTTGCCTCTCTGAGCCTCGTCTTCCTTATCTGTAAATGGAGATTATAGTAATAGAATTGACTTTGCAAAGCTGTCCTGAGCATTAACAGATATTATCAAAGTAAATGATGCCAGGTACAGAAAATTCTCAACAGGACAGCCATTATTATGTTTATGTCTTATTTATTCTTGTATTTCTAGTGTTTAATATATCATCTGCCACACAGTAGGTGTGCCTAATGTTTAATATGTTTACAATACATTTCCCCTATATTTTAAAAATGTCCAACAAGTGGCAAAGTTTAAAAAATCTGTTGGTTTTAATACAAAAGACTGAGGAATCTGTAAAAATAAAATTATATACGAATGCTTGTTGGAAAATGTCCCTTTACTGCAAAATTTAAATTAAGTTAATTTTACTTGTGCTTTGTTATTTTTTTTCCTCTCCACCAAGGGAAAACAGTTAAGTCAGAAGTACAGATGTGGTGATCTTTAGGCACAAAATACATTCCTGAGAAGATACACACAAATTACATTTCTCTAAGTTAAAACACATTTCACCTGTATTCAGGAAAAATCAATTCTTTAAATGACCTCAACAGAGAATCCTGTGGTAACCTGCTTTAAACTGTTGTAAATTTTAATCGTTTTAAAATGAAGCCCTCTTCACATTCAGTGGTTATGTTTATTTATAATTTTGGAATATATTAAAGTTTTTATAAGAAAAAAATGTAACAATCAATATATTAAAGTCATAGATTGATCATTAGGGCTATGGTGTTGACTTCCTCTAGTACAGCTGAGGAAATAACCAGAACCAAAAAGATTCCTTCATAACCAGGGTTAGTAAGGAAGATTCCCAAAAATAAAACTACACATGAGCACATACACATATTTACACAGTCTTTTGTGGATATATGTGTGTATCTGAGTACTACAAACATACAAAACCCACATTTAAAAAAAGGCAGAAAATTAATAATGACTATATATGTATGGTAGTTAAACAGGTAACTTTCACTTTTCTTTTATTTTTTTTTTTATTTTTTTTTTTTTGATCACTTTTCTTTTAATGCTTTTCTTTATTTTCAAAATTTCTCTGGTACATGTGTTACTGTTTTAAAGGTCCCCAAAAAAAGATTTTTAAAAAAAAATGAGCCACTCATTTTTGATACTTTCAGTTTTATTAAAAGGTTGGAAAAGTCACCAGGTTTCATTCTCTGAAAGATTTCTTTGTTCATCTTGAATTTATGACTTAAAGAAAACAATATTGATATTTCTGGCAATCAGTTTTACGATCTCTAGTTTTCCGGATGGTCAAGCCACATTCCTACCTCTATGACTCTACTAAAGGTACACAGGTATTGCTCTCTGCTTCCTGAAAATGCAAAAGGTAAACACTGTGTCCTTGGGAGTAGTTAGGCAATGCTCCTAGACAGGATTTTAGACATTTGTCTTTCTTACAGGAAGACGCCCAATTTTCCAGGCAGAAGTTGGCAACCTTGAGGATTCCTCTTCACATTAGGAGTCTGACTCCTAATATACTATATATACTATGACATACTGACTCTCAGAGGCTTATGCCTATACTTTGCCTATACTACGATATACTGACTCTCAGAGGCTTATCTTATAGTTATAAAATGGTTTGTGTGGATCACTGACCGGAACACCTGCCTTTCTAGCAAATTCTCCATTTTGAAAGTAACATGTTAAGGTCTAGCTTCTTTCCTCTTCTCCCTTTGATTTTTTTTTTTTTTTTTTAAAGCCACATGTCAAGTACTCACAAACCACAGTTTAGTCTCCTTTATTCTGGAAAGAAGACAATAAAATCATGGTATTTCTCCTAAGAGTCATGAAAGTTGACCTTCTTAAACCCAACAGCTACTATCCTGGGTATTATCCGCTATCTTTAGAGTTCTGAGTCCAAAACAGTGATCATATTGCAAAAACAAAACAAAACAAAACAAAAAAAAGAACAAAAAACAAACAAAAAAGTGACTCAATATTTAACCTCTTCCATTTTAATACTTTGTGTTTGTTTGTTTCTAACCCTTTAATAGAGTATATTTACAACACTTACTCAACAGATACTCAGAGTCCACAGCATCCAAAAGAAAAACTCATTAAGATACTAAGAGTTGTTCTACTTCTAGCTCAACATCATTAGCCACCAGGGAAATATAAATCAAAACCAGAATGAGATAGCATTTCACACCCATTAGGTTGGCTATTATCAAAACAACAACAAAACAGAACAGAAAATAGTAAGTGTTGGCGAGGGTGTAAAGAAAATAGAACTCTTGTATATTGCTGATGGAAGTATAAAATGGTACAGTTTGGCTGTTTCTCAAAAAGTTAAACACAGAATTATCATATGATATACACAAAAGAATTAGAATCAGAAACTTAGTACTTATACACCAATGTTTGTTGTAGCATATTCACAATAGCCAAAAAGAAAGAATCTAAATGTCTATCAACAAATGAATGCATAAACAAAATGTCACATATATGCACAATGGAACATCTTTCAGCCTTAAAAAGGAATGAAATTACGACACACACTATGTTAAAAACACTATTCTAGGTGAAACAATCCAGATACAAAAGGACAAACATTCTATGATTTCACTTATATGAGGTACTTAACAATAGGCAAATTCACAGAGCCTGGAAAGTAGAAGAGAGGTTACTAGGGAAAGGGGGAAGAGGGAGAAGAGAAACTGTTCAATAGATACAGAGCTCCTGTTTAGGATGATGAAAATGCTCTAAAAAACAGCAGGAATGACTGCACAACACTGCAAATGTACTTTATGCCACTGAACTGTACATTTTAAAATGGTACATTTTGAAAAAGAAGCAAATGACAGTTTAAACAAAAATAACAACCATGTAGTATAGGTTTGTAACACACATAAAAGTGAAATGTGTAATAAAAGCACAAAGATTAGGAGAAGAGAAATCGAAGTATTATATTGTTAGGTTCTTATAAAGTCTTAAACTTCAATTGAAGTGATAAATACCACTTAAGGGTTGACTGTGAGGCTAAAGATACATGCTAAAATCCCTAATGCAATCACTTAAATAGGAAAGCAAAGAGTTATGGCTAAAAACTCAAGAAAGGAGATAAAAAGTAGTTTATTAAAACCTACTTAGAACTATAATTAGGTGAATGAAAATAAATGGCAAAAGCACTTACTGCCCAGACTGGTGATGTAAAGCCTAGAATTGCAGCCTTAGCTCCATCAGCAACAAACGGAATAATATTTTCTCCCAGACGTGTATCTCTGAACAAGGCTCTAAGAATATTTAAAGCATGAACCTAGAATAAAAATCTGAAAATTAGTTTTGGGTTGAAGACCATGGTAATTCTAGATCTGAACATATCTAATAATTTAACCTCAAAATTAAAAAAAACTTACTGAATTACAAGAATAGGTAATCCACAGAAAAAACAGCACATTTTTAAAAAGATTTATTTATTTATTCATGAGAGACACAGAGAGAGAGAGAGAAAAGGAGAGACACAAGCAGAGGGAGAAGCAGGCTCCCTCTGGGGAGCCCTCTGGGGGACTTGATCCTGGATCCCAGTGTTATGCCCTGAGCCAAAGGCATCTGCTCAACTGCTGAGCCACCCAGGCATTCCTAAAATAGCATATTTTAATAAAACAACTATTATCTGATAAATCAATTTTTTAAAAGTAAGATTTGAACAATGCAATAAAAAAAGCTTGGTCCAATGGACATATGCAAAATCCTATACCTAACAAATAGAGACAATGTGCTGTTTTCAAGTACACATTAAACATCTATTTTTTAAAATGACTTAAATCTATCTACAAATAAAACCTCAACAAATACCACATAATTAAAATCTCACAGATTATGCTCTGATTATAGTATAATTAAATTAGAAACTGATTTCTTTAAATACCATTAAAACTGACACTTTTAAAATACACTGGTCAAAGGAAAAAAATTGTTTATATTTAGAGGTGAATAACAACCAAGATGCTACACATGAACATTTGTGAGATACACTGTAAGTAGAACTTAAAAGAAATGCATATCCTACATGTTTCTATTTTTTAAAAAGACTAAAAATAAATATGCTAAGTGTCCAATTAAGATGATAGAGAAAACAATAAATTCAAAAGAGAGAAAATTTAAAAGAGCAGAAAATTTGAAAAAAGCAACAACATAAGCAAGATCATTAACAAAACCCAAAGCTGATTCTTTAAAATAAAAACAAACCTCTGACTAACCAAGAACAAAGAAGAAAATAAGCAGTATCATGGGAATACCAAATGACATGACTACAGATATACCAGAGAATAAAGCAAAACTACTATAATACTACCCTAAATCAGTTTGAAGAATTAAGTCAAAATGAAAAATTTCCCAGAAAACAGAATTTATCAAAACAAATTCAAGGAGAAATTTAAAAATTGGATAGAGGCTATTATTACATAAAGGAAATCAATAGATAAAAATCCTACCCAGACACCAAAAACAGAAAAACAAACCCAACCTATTAATTACCAAAAAAACCAGACCCATGTCATTTTATGTGTAAGTTCTGCCAAATATTCAAAGAACACATAATCCCAATTTATATAAACTACTAGAAGAAAAGACTCCCAAATTTATTTTATCAGTCCAAAAATAAAGTAAGGACAACCACTTTGGGAAAACAGTAATATCTACTAAAGCTAATATACAACATACCAAATAACCGCTCCTAGGTATCTACTGAAAAGAAAGGTACATGTATCTTTACCATTAGGTATGTACAAGAATGTTCTTAAAAGTCCTGGATTAATAATCCAGATTAAAAAACTACACAAATGAAAAAAAAAAAAAAAAAAAAACTACACAAATGCTCGTCAACAGAAGAATGAAGAAGTTATATAATATTATATAGCAATGAAAATGAATAAATTACAACTTGGATAGATACCATAAACATAACATTGGTCAAAAGAAGCCATATCAAAAAAGTATATAATGGATGGTTTCATTTATTTAAAATTTTTAAAAAACAGGTAAAACTAAAACTAAGGTGTTAAAGTTAGAATAGTGGTTACCCTTGGGGAAAAGGTACTGATGAGAAGGGAACATGAGGAAACTTAGAGGTACTAAAATGTTCTGTCTCTTGCTAGTTACAGAAGTGTATTCACCTGTGGAAATTTACTGCAGTATACATGTGATTTAAACACAACTTTGTAAGGTTATAATCCAATAAAAATTTTACATAAAAAATAAGGACAGGGATGCCTGGATGGCTCAGTGGTTGAGCATCTGCCTTCGGCTCAGGGCGTGACCCTGGGGTAAGGGCATTGAGTTCCACATCGGGCTCTTTGCATGGAGCCTGCTTCTCCCTCTGCCTGTGTCTGTCTGTCTGTCTCTCTCTCTGTCATGAATAAATAAATAAAATCTTAAAAAAAAAAAAAAAGGACAGGTACAGCACAAAAAAGAGAATCCATAGGCCAACCTCATTTATGAATCCAGTGAAAATATGTAAAAAATATTTTTAAAGAGCCTTTAAGTGAATCTATCAATGTGTAAAAAATATTCATCATGTGAAAGTTGTGGGTTTGGTCTCTGTATGGAAAGATGGTATTGTATGAAAAATCACTATATTCATATTCACAAATTCGAGAAGAAAACATTTATCTCAAAAGATACTTGAAAGGATTCAATTAAATTTGATTTCCTTAATCAGATATAAGACAGATTTTAAACCTACAGCAAACATCAGAAACAACACAAGGCCAATTGCTAAATCTATTTCTATACAAACCATACTATAAGTTCCAGGTAGCAGAATAAGAAAAATGTTCTATGACCAAAAATTAGAAAGATAAAACACATTTAGCATTATTCACTGAGGATATTGTTATCCACAAAGAAAATCTAAAATCCAAAAGAATTTACATAACATTAGTTGTAGTATAGCAATTGTTGGCATGACTTTTTTTTTTTTAAGAGAGTGCACAAGCAAGGGGAGTGGGAGAGGGAGAGGCAAGCTTCCCAGCCAGGAGGGAGCCCCATGCAGGGCTCAATCCCAGAACCCTGAGATCATGAGCGGAAAGGAAGGCAGACACCCGAACGAGTCAACCCCAGTATCTTTTTGGATATTGAATTTTCCAGTTCATGAGCATGACTTTTTTCTCCATTTATTCAGATCTTCCTCTATGTCTTTCATTGTTTTTAAAAATAATTTTCTAGAAATCTTATAGATCTTTTGTGAGATTTAATTCCATATATTTTATAATGTTTGTAGTGATTACAAATGGTATTTTAAAGATTATATTGTATGTTGCTGGTGTGTATAAATACAATTAATTTTTTTGGTTATCGTTGTGCTTATATTCAATATAAAGTCACCTTTCCCAAACAAATCAATAAATTTAAATTCCAACCAAAATTCTAAAAGGGGTTGAACTGACCAAGCTGATTCTATACTTATATGGAAATGCAGTTGAACAAACAGAGCCAAAACAATTCCAAAGGGAAAAAAGGGAGATTCATACTACCAGATACCAAAACTCATTAAAAAGACAGTAATTAAAATAATGATATTGGCTCAGGAACAGACAGACTAATAGACCAATAAAATACAGCACACAAACAGATATGCCTTAAAAAAAAAAAAAACAGTACATGAAAGATAGAACAGTGTTATAAATTAAGGGGAAAGGATATACTGTATCAAAAATGCTTGTATATTAATTAAGTAGAAAATAATAAAATTATTTTCTTATCTTATACACAAACAAAATCAAATTACAGGTGGTATAAAGACAGAAATGTGAGAAGTAAAACTCTAAAACTTTAAAAAGAAATAAAAAAATATCATTCTGACCTTGGGGTATTTATTAATCAAGACCCAAATGCACAAGCCATAAAAGAAAAAGCTGACATATTCCATTTCGTTAAAATCTGAAACTGAATGAGAAGTCATCAGAGAGGGAGAAAAACCTTGAGAGACTCTTAGTTAACTATAGGAAACAAACTGAGGGTTGCTGCATGGGAGGTAAGTAGGAGGATGAGATAACTGGGTGATAGGTATTAAGGAGGGCACATGATGTGATGAACAATGGATGTTATACATAACTGATAAAACACTGAACACTACATTTGAATACTATAAATATGATGTACTATAAATTGAACTTAAATAAAAAATAATAATAAAATTTAAAACTTTCATGCAATAATAGACAGCATAAGCAAAGTGAAAGGAGAAGTCACAGATTGGGAGAAGGTATGTGTAACTCAAATAACCAGAAAGGAATACAGTTATCAGGAAAATCATTTTTTAAAGATTTATTTATTTATTTATTTGAAAGAGAGAGAGAGAGCAGGAGCAGGGATCAAGGGATAGTGGGTGTTGAGAAGGAGAAGCAGTCGCTCCGCTGAGCAGGGAACCCATGCAGGGCTTGATCCCAGGACCCTGAGATTATCACCTTAGCTGAAAGCAGACGTTAAACCGACTGAACTACCCAGGGGCCCCAGGAAAATCATTTTAAAACAGAAAAAACCCAACTCCTACAAAACAAAGACAAATAACCAGTTTAAGGTAGCCAAAAGTCTTTAAATAGGCAATTCACAGAAGTAATCCAGAAGACTAATTAATACAGGAAAAGATGTTAAAGCTAGCCAGGTATCAGAGAAATGTGAAATAAAACTGGGAAGCGCCATTTCACATGAAGCAGAATCCAGGTAGAAATTATGTACAGTGTAACACCATTCAGAAATTATAATAAACTTGGAATGCCAAATTATAATAAACTTGGAATTAAGTGTCTGACTCTTGGTTTTGGTTCAGGTCATAATCTCCCAAACACGGGATCAGGCCCCTTGACAGGCTCCATGCTCAGCACGGAGTTTGCTTCAGATTCTCAATCCCTCTTCCTCTCCTATGCCCCTCCCTCCCCCATGTTCTCTCTAAAATCAATCGATCTTAAAAAAAAAAAAAATTATAATGAACTTATGGATTTACAGCTCATTCATTGAAAAATAATGTTCATTGTAAACACCCCAACTATAAAAAGATGTACGGATGATACCATTTATGTTTTAAAAAAAAAGGGTCATAAAAGAATGCAAAATGGAAAAACTTGTTTTAGTGATTATAGCTGAGGGGGAAGAAAGGGGCACAAATTGTGGAGGACCCCACAGCACATATGATTCTATGTGCAATGTTTTACTTCTTTAGCTTAGAAGTGGTTTTATAGATGTTCACTGTTCACTGTACATTTTTATATGCTGAAATGTTTCACAGATACCTAATAAAAATAACAAGAAATACAACACAAAAGGGGAGAAGGAAAGCAAGTTATCAACTAATGCCTAGAAGGCTGGTTAGAGATGAAATTTTTAAATCTTACCAACTTAATAAAAATGACCACTAAAATGCCATGAATGATCTTGAAGCAGGGTAGGACAATAATCATCCAACACTCTTTAAAATCAAATTCCAGGGATCCCTGGATGGCGCAGCGGTTTAGCGCCTGCCTTTGGCCTGGGGCGCGATCCTGGAGACCTGGGATCGAGTCCCACGTACTGTACATGTCCCAGTACATGGAGCCTGCTTCTCTCTCTGCCTATGTCTCTGCCTCTCTCTTTCTCTCTGCGTGTGACTATCATAAATAAATAAAAATTTAAAAAAAAATAAAAAATAAAAATAAAATAAAATTCCATTATTTTCATATGTTCTCATAAAAAAAAAAAAAAAACAGCACTTCTCTTTTTAAGTGAGAGTCTAGGAAAATGGAACCAAATTATATTTTTCACATTTTGCTGGGGAAAAAAAATCTAAAATTAATAATTTCTGAAAGGTGATTAGCAACATTTTAAAAGTTGTAGAGAAATGAGGATATTTTCCATCTTATAGTCATAGGCCAGAAAGTGGCATATGCTAATAAACCCCATTCTTTCCCACTAGTCACACTCTGGCCCATGGGCTCCCCTTTAACACCTCCCACAGGCTCTTTAAGTAAAACCACACGTATGTATGTACGTATTATGCTTGATTGACACGTCAGCTCTTCTGTTCCCTGACCTAGTCTGGGCCTCCTACAGTTGGGTAGGAAAGTCCTACTACAAAGCATTTACTAAGAAAACTTAGACAAGGTGTCCTTGAGGATATTCACCATCACGGAGTGGAGGGGAGCTGCAAGGATACCTACCTCAATTTCTCACTCATATACACATACACCCCCCCACACACACTTAACCCAGCTGTAGCAGTGATTAAAAGAGACTGAATATAAGCTAAAATTAAAATATGAATATACCAAAAGTTAGATACTTCATTTTAGGGAAAGATCAGGTACTGAATTACAACATGTACAGCAACTCAAAGAAGCACATGGGAAATTTAAAAGTGATAGCACATTCATTTAAAAACTTTTATTTTATTTTTTTTAAAGATTTTATTTATTTATTCATAGAGACAGAGAGAGAGGCAGAGACACAGGCAGAGGGAGAAGCAGGCATCATACAGAGAGCCTGACGTGGGACTCGATCCAGGGTCTCCAGGATCACGCCCTGGGCCACAGGCGGCGCTAAACCGCTGCGCCACCGGAGCTGCCCCTTAAAAACTTTTAGATGCAAGAATAGTATTATAAAATACCTTATCTAAGTTGGATGTTTTTACCAGAGTTTAAAAATAGTTCATTTTGGTTAATATATATCAAGTAAAGCAATGGTTTATTTTGTGGACAAGAAAGGCCAACAAAACAAATCAAAACAATCCAGATCAAGCTTCAAATGCCTGTCCTATTTTCGAGAATTCTGTATCTTTAGCAGATACTTTTTTTTTTTTTTTTTGTACAACAAAGATTTAAAATCACTTCCTTCTTAGCAGGCTTTGTATATTTCCATTATTACCTGGGGGACTGTGCTCTGTGAGTCATCTGTAGGTCCAGCCAAGGAGATTAACTCTTTCATTGTTATTTTTAACAAATCCATTTTGCCTTTCTTAGGTTCAGATGCCAATAGCGCCTATGGAAAAATAAGGCAAAAATTAATGGGGCTCTTATTTTACATATACCTATTTGCTATTTCCCAGCATCAATCCCAAAGTGCAAAATCCCCCTATAAAAACAGGAGGTATCAAGTAAGTTAATTAAGCCACGTGGCCTTGGGCAAGTAGCTTAACCTCTCCATCCCTTAGATTCTTCATCTGTAGAATTCAATGAGACTGATATCATGGAATCTCTAAGATCATTTCCAGGTTTGCTGGTTAACTGTATAATTTTAAGAGGTTGAGGGAATAGCTCTTATTGACAACTCTTTTAGGACCATAACTAGGTGGCAGGTCTCAGATACAATAAGCAAATCTGTTTTTATTTTTTATTTTTTTAAAGATAGATTTATTTATTTATTTATTCATTCATTCATGAGAGACACAGAGAAAGAGAGAGGCAGAGACATAGGCAGAGGGAAAGGCAGGCTCTTCCCAGGGAGACAGATGCAGGACTCGATCCTAGATCCCAGGATCACAACCTGAACTGAAGGCAACCACCCAACCACTGAGCCACCCAGGCATCCCCATTTTTATAATATATTTACCAACAAGAAAATTCTCCTTTATTTAAAAGACAAAAAACACACACACACACACACAAAACCTGTGGATTAAATTTCTAGCAAGAATTTGGAAACTCCCTGGAGACTGATCAATTATTTAATTCTTTACTAAAGGGATCCCTGGGTGGCGCAGCGGTTTGGCGCCTGCCTTTGGCCCAGGGCGTGATCCTGGAGACCCGGGATCGAATCCCATATCAGGCTCCCGGTGCATGGAGCCTGCTTCTCCCTCCGCCTGTGTCTCTGCCTCTCTCTCTCTCTCTGTGACTATCATAAATAAAAAAAATAAATAAATAAAATTTTAATTCTTTACTAAAGAGTCTCTTCTCCATCTTGGAGTACTATCAAATTGTAGCACAGGAAGCTTCCATGGAGCTAAAAAAAATATACTACAAACTCCAAAGGAGTCCTATATTTGTATTTCTAAGAGCTGCTTGTTTACTTTGTGTGTAACATTTTTTCAGTATACGATAACATAGAAATAGGATATTAAACTACCTGAGGTAATAAAAAGGAATGAAGCAACATGGATGGATTTTGAAACATGCTAAGTAAAAGAAACCAGACATGAAGGCCACACATTATGATTCCATTTATATGAAATGTCCAGAATAGGCAAATCTATAGAAACAGAAAATAGATTAGTGGTTGTACAGAACTAAGAGTAGGAGTAGCAGTGATTATTTCATTTGTACGTAGCTACTAGCTCCCAAGAGTGAAAGTTTCAAGCTACTCTGCATCTTTGGAGGTTTTTATAACCCATGAAAGAAGAATACCCAAAATAGATAAATTTAAAAGAATTTTATCATAGTATGTTTAAGTTTAGAAAACATATACACTATTTTTCTAATGATCACTCAAAAAAACTTCATTATCTGCACAAAAGATAAGTTCATTAAGTAGGGCAGTTTTTCTCCATAGTTAACAGTAAGTAGAGGTTTCCATGAGAACATAACTTACAGGTAGGTTATACTATAAGGAATAGGACCTCTCTGATTTTTCTTATAATTTAGATTTTACTCAACTAACATAAATAAAGGTATATGCAATTACTAAAATGTCTCCTTGGAATCATGTTTTTTTTTCTGTCAAGAACTGTGTGCATAGTTATAACGCTCTTCACAAGGATGGGCTAAGAAAGTGCATGTCCTGACTGCTCTGTCACTGTGACTAATATTTAGTGCGAAATGGGAACCAGAAGTGGAATAAATATAGCACAAACATGCAACTAGACCTTGCTACTGTATTAACATTTGTCCTCAGACGAATGATGCAAAAACACGAATGAGGTCAGAATGAATTACAGGAAGAACATGAACCAAACTGATATCAGATCAGAGAGGAGTTCATTCCTGAAGGTCACCAAAATTCATCCAGCAGAACTACCTCAATGATCTCTGGATCAAATCAACCACCTCTGTAAGTGCTGTCCATTGTTACCAGACAACAATGACTTTGGAAATTTGAGGAAGGAATAAGAAAAAGAAGGAAAAAAACGTAGGTAGGGGCATTAAAAAAAAAAAAAAAGACTTCATTTCACTTATTTTTTTGCTTTTTTTATACTGCCCCCATTCCTGGACTATATCTTACTGAATATTAAACAAAGACCTTTTAGGTTCAGGTCTGATTTAGTATATGAGGGCTCTGGTTTTTATTCATTGCATTTATGAGAGTGACAGCCTCTTAATTTCAACACTGTGGAAATAAAATGTTTTTGTATCAACTAGTAATATCTGGGCATGCTGATATGTAGTATTCTTTAAGGTATAATGTTAAATGAAAAAAAAGCAAGGACAAAACAGTGTGTATAATGTTTTCTTCTGCATTAAAAAAAGAAAACACACTCACACATACCCATTCAATCAGGCTGCCTGGGCTTCAAGTAAGTCTTAACTCTGCTCACACTATCTCTGGGGCTTTTAGAAAGTTAACTTGACTTTCCTAAGCTTCTTCTACAATATATGGATGATCAAAGGACATATCCCATAGGGCTTGAAAAGGATTACATAAGATATTATATGTGAAATAACCACTTATAATTGCTAGCTACTACTAGGATTAAAATTATTTTGCACATGGGACATTTTATGGAGGGATTAAAAAGAAACTGTTAATACTGGTTGCTTACAGAGTCTTAAGGGTCCTGAAATAACAGAAAGACTATTTTTTCTAATTCAACAAAAAAGGCAACATGTATATTTCCTAGAAGTGAGCAGTGAATGTGCCACAGTGATGTCTGCCTACTTAATACACAGGCGGAAATCTATACCACTCTCTGTTCATATTACAAGACTGATCTTGTAGAGGATTTGTTCCAAGAACAAATCTCTCATGGGAACACATTGTTCACACATACAACAAAGCCACAAATGCTATAGCACTTAAAAGACAGAGCTGTCCCTTATACAATATGCTAACTCACACATCAAGGAGATTGTCAAAAGACAAAACAAATTATCAAAAGACAAACAGCTATATCCCATGAATAGGTACCTGTATGTAGAAAGGAATTCCAGCACTGCGCCTTGTAGCACAGAGTTTAGATGAAGGATCACTGCATTTAATTTCCTCTAAAACATTCCATAACCACTGTTCTGGTAGCTTTTGCAAACTCACATTGGGGCACCTAAAAGGCATATATAAAGCAAACATTTGGAATAATCAAGTACCAGAAGGTAAAAACTATTTATAGTTTAGTATAACATACTATTGTATGTTAGTATAACAAACTATTGATACACATCAACACTGTTAGAAAGGAAGAAATATTCTTAACATTTAGAAGGAGGGAAACTAAAAATTGTCTCTTTCTACTTTTCACTCCCTTTCCTCTTTATTACAAGTCTTAAGATTTGAAGCTACTAAAGATTCCACCTCCTACAAAAGCATATAAAGCATGTGTCTTGTCTGCAAAATAAGCTTTAATACCATGGCTTATACCCAGTCAAAATGTTTTGGTGTTCTGACATTAATTAAATTTTTATAATCTATACTGCAAAACTCAAGATTTCCAACAAAGAGAATATAACTTTGTTATAATTTATGTTCTATCTTTATAAAGATTATTTATATTAAAAGAAAACACATATTAAGGTATATTTTAAGGTATATTTTAATAATCACTTCCATGTCTTTCAAAATGATGTGGCCTACTACAAAATTTTCAACAAGATCCTATGGAGAATCAATAAAGCAAGTTGGCATAAACAATTTGAGGTTATTTGGACATTCCTGTTAGATTCTGCTCTATTATATTTTTATTCTAGAGTGCTTAAGAACATTTTATTTAAAAAAAAATTTTAACCTTAGGCCTTACTAGATTTTATAACATTACCTTAAGAAACCGTATATCCAGTGGTAGATGGACAATTATTTTAGGAGGATTGTAATTAGATTTAACTAAAATTAATACATGAAAATAAAGCGATAAAGTCCAAAGAAAAAATATTTTCTTACATTGTGGAAGACATTCTGTAGAAAGATAACTGATTTCTAATTTGCAGTGAGAATTAGATCTCTCAGAAACACATGTGGGATTTTTTTTCTTATTCTAGTTTGATATAAGATAGACAACTTCAGTTTCTAATTAAATATTCCAAATAGCAATTCAATTTAGTTGCATAAAACAAAATATATGTAAATACTACTACTCTGAAAGACTTTTTTCTAAGTTTGGCATGGGCCTAAAAATATTATTTCAGCCATAAATGTTACAATCAATCTCCCCACTCCCACCAAGCTTTGTGATTTCAAGTTTTCTTCTCACATGGCTTACAAAATTCATCCCACCTGTGCTTCATCCCATTCAGCCGCCAAAACCAGCCATCAACAATCTGAACTACAGAAATAAAAGAGATCCAAAGGCATAAGAACTAAATGCAAAGTGTGAACCTTGTTTAGATTCTAACTCGCACAAAACCAATGTAAAAAAGATATTTTCAAATAACAGAGGAAATTTACATGTACTAGATATTATACGACACCAAGGAATTATTTATAGGCTGTGTCAGGACATAAGAGAAAGTGTCCATATTGTTTAGAGATCCATACTAAAAAGTGTCTAGGAGGGAAAATAATAAATGAGGAATGTACTTTATAACACTTCAGTAAGCCATAATGAAAGGTATAGATGAAGCAAGTGTGCCAAAAAATTCTGATAAATGTTGAGTCTGGGTGATGGGCAAAGGTGGTTCATTTTATTATTCTCTCTACTTTTATATATTTATATATATATGTATGTTTGAAATTATATGCTTTATATATTTATATATTATGTATATCTAAAATTTACATTTGAAACTTCTCATAATAAAAATCCATGTGTGTAATATTTGAAATTTTTATAATAAAAATAGTCCTCCTGCATTTTTATATTCATAAGAATTGAAGTTACTATTGTTGGATTTGTATCTTTTAAAAATTAAGATAAATGCCTTGAGTTTCATGGAATCATCTAGTTTATTACTAACATTGCCAGCATGGTATAATTCTCATACAGTTACTCAATCAAAAACTGAAATCCAAATTTCCCAGAGCTCTTAAATGCTGATGATATGGAAGATTATAGATTATAATCTTCCTTTGCTCATTCTTCACAGTCTTTTAAGTATATTTGGGTTAATTTACTCCGCAATGGGTAAACAGAGAAAAGAAAAGGAAAATCAAAGCAAAAGACATCTTTTGTGATATAATCCATCCAAAAAATTGGAGTCACAGACGTAAATAAAGTAAAAACTACTTGATCTAAGATTACATATAGATTTCATTTACCTGTTCTTTTCCCCACCACAGGGCCATTGGCAATGTAGGACTGGCTTATAGATAATGTTGCAGTCTATGGTCAAGTCTTCTATAGGGATTGACTATATAGGAAAAACTAAGAGGGAAAAGGAACTGTAAGAAAGAAGGGGTATTTTCCTATTTCCTTATTTTCTTTTCAAGTGACTGAAATACGAGTACAATAAATACTAGCTCAGTAATGCTCCTCAACACTGCCCATGAGCCTCGCCTGAGCCTGCTTGACCTAGCACACAGAGGTTCTAGCAAAACCAACCAATCTGAAAAGGGTAGGCAGGTCTGAGATGAGACCAGGCCACCTCACCATGCATCATCCTTCCTTGCCTGAATTTACAAGGGCTCATGACTGTTAACAAATCTTGATCTAATTCCTTTTCCATCTTAATCAAATATTCCAGCGTGAGTCTAACCTTAAAATTTTTTCCACATTCCTATAGCCTTCTGTTCTAGCAAGGCTGTATACTTTGCCGGTCCCCATTCTAACACACATGCTACACACACACACACACACACACACACACACACACTCCATATTCCCAACTAAGCATTTGTTTACGATCTCCAAACTTATCCCTATTCATACAAATCAATAAAACTTACTCCAAATATTATATCTCACAAGGACATTTCCTTTCTTAAAGTCTCTAATGTATTTCAAGGAACTAGACACAAGGTATGCAGGGGGTCAGTACAGGGGTGGATTTGAGCTGGGCTCGGAGGATGTGTAGGCAGAATGGTGGAAGGCCCAGATGTGTAGGCTTGGCGAAGCAGGAGAGGAAGAAATAGTTGTTTCAGGGCCCAGAGGCAATTCCCTAATTTAGATTCTTGGCTATCATACCTATAAACAGCTAACCAATTGATTTATTCCCTTGAGTGTTGCACACTAAGACTAAATGCTCCTTGTTAATTTGGGGAATTGAAAACAAAGGTTAGTGAACACTCAAAGAGGTCAAGGCTGGCAAAGTACCCTCACCAAAGTCCTCTCTGGCTCACTCCCAAGGATACAGGAACCTCAGGAGCTCTGGGAAATGCTCAAGGCACCAGCTCCTCCCATCTAGTCCACACAGTATCTTGATCTGGAATTCCCTAGGATCACCAGCTTTTCTGTAGAATCCTTCAGTTGTCTGGTTTTCAATTTAGACTTTGCACTGTACCCTATTTCTCTGATTCCCTAGCTTCCTAGCTCTGCATCTCTCTCAGGCCAGTCCTGTCCCCACAGCCACACAAGAAAATTAGTCCAATAATAGAATTCCTACCCTTCTTACTAAAATGAAACATGCTATATTTTAAACTAAATGAACTTACAAGTTTTGTTTAAATTGTCACACCGAAAATATATTTGCCTGCCACTAAGGAAAGAAAAATAAACATTTACTCAATGTTATTATACATCAGATACAACACTAGACTTTTCACATCTTATCTTACTTTGCAACAAACAAGTCTGTGAAAAGGTCTGATTTTCCCCAACTGCCAGGTGGGAGAGTACATGACAGTGGCTAGGAAGACAGACTACAGATCCAAGTTATTTAGTTTAGAATCCTCACTCTGCCACTTAATAGTTGTGTGATCCAGGACAAGTTATGAAACCTCCCCATTTTTTACTTTCCTCTTTTATAAAATGAAAGGGTTTTTTTTGGGGGGGGGGGTGAGATTAAATGAGTTTGTCCTGGTGAAGTATTTAATATGTACTGAACAGGTTTTCTAAAATTATTACCTATTAGTGGGGTGACTGGCTGGCTTAGCCATTGGAACATGTGACTCTTGATCTTGGAGTTATAAGTTTGAGCCCCACTTTGGATGTAGAGATTACTTTAAAAAGTAAGATCTTAAAAAAATAAAATTATTATTATGAGAAAAGCAAGCTTTAAAGAATTTCACTTGAACTGATAGAGATGGAACAGTTGGTTTACTTTTTAACAAGGCATGCCCCCCCAAAACATATTAATAATAACCAAAATATTCAAATAGAACCCCAAAACCAACTGAGGTCAAAAACAAGGTAATTCTCTGAGTAAAACAGAATAGAAATGCAAAGAAGCAAGAGTGCTGATACCAGAGATCTGTTGGGGTTACAGCTCTGAAAGCAGCAATGATGGCCAAGAAGTCAGTTCCTGAAGGGTAACTCACCTCAGGCCCAGGAAGTGGGAAATTTTAGGGCTTCCTCTCCCATGAAAGGAAGTTGGAGAAAGGCTATTGCCAGAACTGCAACAGTAGGAAAAGTCACGGGCCCAGGGAAACCCCAAACCAGGCTGACTACTAGCTTGATGACCAGATCTGTAATATTCCCAGTATAACTTTGGGTGGGAGATGAGACCCAAAATGCCACTATCTAATCTAGTTTCTCTGATGGAGAAGAATGAGCCAAAGGAAAATAAATAGAGACCAAAAAGACTCCCAATTAGATAGTCAGTAAATCAAAATTTAAAACACAGAGATGTTTTATATTAAGAAAATCAATTTTAAAAAGCAGTAATTTGAACATAAAGTCATTCCATATGAAACTTATTTTTATGGAACAGTCTGACAAAGACCTTAAAATAACTGTTAAGAATACTCAAGAGATAAGGAATAACTTCTATTTAAAAAGAGGAAGAAATTATGAAAAATGGGGTTGGGGGATGCCTGGGTGGCTCAGTTGGTTAAGTATCTGACTCCTGATTTCAACTCAGGTCATAATCTCAGGGTTGTAAGATGGAGTCCTAAGTCAGGCTCAGTGCAGAGTCTGTTTGAGATTTTCTCTCTCTCTTCCTCTGTCTCTCCCCTGCTCATACTTACTCTCTCTAACTAACTAAATAAAATCTTTATAAAAGAAAAAGATACAGGAAACACTGGAAATAAAAATGTACTTCCAAAAAAGGTAACAGATAAGATAAAGTCTAGAGAATTAATGACTCAGACAACAGTTTTCCAGGAAATATACCCAGAACATTACAGAGAAAGAAGACAAAAACACAAAACATATATGTGCACACATATATGTATGTGTGTACATACATACACATGATAGCTCCAGAGAAACAAATATACTTTAAGCAAGGTTACATAAAGTGGGAATGTCTAGAAGAAAAATACTCTAAGAAATATCTAGAAAATTTCCAGAATTGAAGAAAGTCACAAGGTCTTAGATTCCAAGTATATTCCAAGTACTCATTCCAAGTAAATAAACCCATACCTAGGCATGTCACAGTGAAATTGTGATTAAGAAAACCTTAAAAGCCACAGAAGATGAAAGAAAAAATAGGATACCTTACAAAGGAAATCAATTTTACCAAAGACAAGTTTCTCACTGGCAATAATAAAAGACATAGTATCTTCAAAGCACTGAGAGAAAATAACTGTTAACCAGAATTCTATAACCAGCTAAACTACATTCAAAAGTAGAGGTAAGCGGGGATCCCTGGGTGGCGCAGCGGTTTGGCGCCTGCCTTTGGCCCAGGGCGCGATCCTGGAGACCTGGGATCGAATCCCACATCAGGCTCCCGGTGCATGGAGCCTGCTTCTCCCTCCGCCTGTGTCTCTGCCTCTCTCTCTCTCTCTCTCTCTCTCTGTGACTATCATAAATAAATAAAAATAAAAAAATAGATTGTTCAGCTGAATAGTAGGTAATCATTGTTTAAAAAAAAAAAAAAAAAAAAGTAGAGGTAAGGGATCCCTGGGTGGCTCAGCGGTTTAGTGTTTGCCTTCAGCCCAGGGTGTGATCCTAGAGTCCCAGGATCGAGTCCCACATCGGGCTCCCTGCATGGAGCCTGCTTTTCCCTCTGCCTGTGTCTCTGCCTCTCTCTCTCTCTCTGTCCCTCATGAATAAATAAATAAAATCTTAAAAAAAAAAAAAAGTGAAGGTAAGATAAAGACAATTTGAGACAAATAGTAAGTTGGCCTCCCAGAGATCCTCATGAAAAGAAAATTCTAAAGAACATGCTTCTGCAAAATTAAGTAGACCCAGAGCAGTCTCAATCTTGAGGTATCTATTAGACACACCTCAAGCTCAACATACCCCAGACTAAACTGATGGTCTTCCTCGAAAAATCTACTCTGACAGTCTTCCCCATCATATCATATGAAAGATACATCTAGGTCAAAAGTTTCAGGATCATCCTTTCTCTTTTTTTTTCTTTCTCTCTCTCAAATACCAAATCCAATCGGTCAATATATCCTGTCTATTCTGTTCTACCTTCAAATTACATCCAGATTCAGATCACTGTTTCCCATCCCCACCAGTCTTCAAAAGCCATCATCACCTCTTTCTTAAATTACAATAAAACTGTAACCTCCTAACTCTGCTTTTATTTTTATAGTCTATTCTCAACCCAGCAATCAAAGTAATCCTTTTAAAAGGCCAGATCATAACACTCCTCTGTTCACAAACCCTCCAAAGGCTCTATTTTACTCAGAATAAAAGCCAAAGTCCTTACTACATCTTATAGTATCTAGTCCTCATTACCTCTTTGATCTTATCCTCTACAATTCTTTTTCTTATTCTACTCTGGTCACAAATTGTTTGCCTGCTGTTCCTTAAATACTCTAAGTTCATGCCTCTCAAGACCTTGGCACCTGACCTTCTCTCTACCTGGAACAGTCGTCCTCCAGCTATACAATTGTTGATTAGTTCACCATACTTACCAGTACATTCAAATCTTTAATCCTAGTTTTTAAAATCAAGTTTAAAAAAAAAGAAATTAAATAATTTCTCCAACATTAAAAGGCTTGTAAGTGACAGAGGGAGAATTAAAATGTAGATTGACACCAAAGCCCTTACTTGAAGGTGCTTGTCCTATATTCAGTTCTGTATCTGCCGCAATCTGCCCATGACAGATATACTATAAACCCTCTATTCTTTGCTTCAGTGGATTTCATTCATTCATTTGGAAAAAAGATCTACTAAGTATCTAGTAGTTTGCCTGGCACTATGCTATGCTCAGGAAAGGGAAAAGAAAATAAAAATTCCAAATCACACACTAATTCAGAAAGCATGTTCCTGTGACTTTGGAATGTATTATCAGAGTATATGGATTTTAAGAAATTTACCTTCCTAATCACGTTTTATTCAGGTTATCCTTCAGATTGATTTGAATCCCTGAACATATACTATCAGGGTGGGGGTTAGAGTTGTTTTTAAACAAACTGAGTGATATGGATGGAAAGCTAGCTGGAGAATTAAAACATCCCACAGAAAAACCACAGGAGATAACTATTTGTAACTGACTTGACGCGAGCTCTGTCTCACTCATTCTGGAAGTATTCCAATTCCCTTGGACAACTGGGAACGTTTATGACTGTTAATAAACTTTCCTACATTAACTGAATGACTCACCACTGGCTTAAAGAAATTATTTCACCTGCAAACACAAAGCAACTAATTTCACATTTTAAATGCAAAGTACATTTAAATCCAATATACAACAAAATTCCCAGAAAATTATCAAGACTCAATTGCCAGGAAAGTAATTATATGTAACCTCAACTGAGTAAAGGTCAAGCCTTTGACAATATCTTCATTTCCCAAATAATACTTTATTTACCAAGCTGTTATCACTAAGGGCACAAGAAGGAAGAAAATCCTTTCCTTTTCCCATAAACATAGACTTCCATTTTGCCAGGTGTAAGAGCAACTCCAAATGAAACTTCATTCAACTAAATAAGTTACTGGCTTGAGAAAAATGAGTGTCAATGAAAATAAAGCTATTTATTTACTGATTGTTAATAAACTTTTACCCTACTATGCTTCCTCATTACACTTTATTTTTATTTGCTAATAATTTAAATAATTCTAAATAATGAAAAAAAAAGGAGTTTATTTGGGGGGTCAAAACCAGAATTTGTTCCCAATCCTGATACAAAGCCAATGATGCATGTTTACTCAAGTTGAACATCATCAGTCATAACCACCATCTGAAAACAGTTACGAACAATAATTTCAAAAAATAACACTCTTAGCCTGGCTATTGAAAACAGCACACTTAGAATCCTCGAATAGTGCATATCACATCAGAGTAAATGATACACAGGCAACCATGGAGGTAATAACTGGTACTAGTCTGATATCCAAAATAAAGACATAAGACTTTGATTCCTTCATACAGATGAAAACAAAGGAAACTGAAAAACACGTACCTAATTACACTTAAACAAACAAAAATAGAGTGAGGATTTCAGGGAAAGTAGAAGGATAATCTGATAATTTAGAATCATCTCCAAATGTCTACCATATTAATGCTGTCATGAGCAATGCCAGTTTTCTCACTCACTCAAGTTCTAAGTTTTGTAAAGCAAAGCTTTAGCTGCTTACAATATAAAACCAGTTTGACTGTTGACTTTGAACTGGAGTTGGGGCGCTACACCCTTACACTTGGGGCAGCATACCATTTAGGTTTAGAAGAGAAAAATTACCCACAATGTAAAAGGAAATTTTTCCTTTCACAAGCTTCATGCTTTAAATATTCCATGTACTGGGGAGCCTGGGTGGTTCAGTCGATTAAACATCTGCCTTCAGCCCAGGTCATGATCCCAGGGTCCTGGGATTGAGCCCTGAGTCGGGCTCCCTGCTCAATCTTCTTCTCCCTCTGCTCCTCTCCCCACTCATGCTCTCTCTCAAATAAATGAATAAAATATTTTTTTAATAATAAATAAATAAATATTCCATGCACTAGCCAAAAATCATCCACTGATGACACCGAACAAACGGATCTAAGATTCCAAGTACAGGGTAAGAAAAGAGTCAAGAGGAGAATAAAAACAGCATCGAGAGATATAGCATACTTTACTTTCTGGCAACAAAAACGTTATCTCCATTTATTTTACACATTCATGTTGTTTCTCACATGTCCTATCCTAGCTCCTCTGTCTTTTTCTATATATAACCCCACAACACACACTATGTATCTTATTTGTTGATGATCTTAAAACTACTTACTGGGATCCATATATATTAATGTTTGCACAATTCTCAAGATACCTTTTATTTTTATATCCATGTGACTGGAGACTCTCAGAAAAAAAAAAAAAAAAATTCCAGGGCATAAAATCCAGAGTCCTTATCCTAGGATTCACAAAATCCTAAATATTTGGAATAAGCTCATTCAACTTCATCTTACTGCTGAGAAAGCTCTTCCCAGAAAGCTGCTGCTGCTTGTCCTTCAAGCCTTGCATAAAGGAAAAGACATGCTTCCTTTCCTTAAATGGTTCCTTTCCATAAAGGAAGACATGCGGGGGATCCCTGGGTGGCGCAGCGGTTTGGCGCCTGCCTTTGGCCCAGGGCGCAATCCTGGAGACCCAGGATCGAATCCCACATCGGGCTCCCGGTGCATGGAGCCTGCTTCTCCCTCTGCCTATGTCTCTGCCTCTCTCTCTCTCTCTCTCTCTCTCTCTCTCTCTGTGACTATCATAAATAAATAAAAATTAAAAAAAAAAAAGGAAGACATGCTTCCTTAGCATAAAGGAAAGAGATATTTTTCCTTACCACCAAACTTTATCACATCAAATTACCTATTACTGTCTGATAGTTTTCTTACTAATTTCTAAATGTCCTTTAACATGGAGTTATCTATAAACTCCATCATACCAGGGACACTCTCTGTCTTCTCTACTTGTCTCTGCCTGCCACCCAATTAGGAACTCAATAAATACCTTTTGAAGAAATGAACGACCCATAACTTAGCAACTCTGTTAAGGGTGCCATTCTAAAAAAACAGGTTGACAAAGAAAGGAGGGGTATGGTAACTGGAAAGGAAATTATGAACAAAAGTGTTTTCCAATGATAAGAGGTGCCACCATTAAAGCCAGAGGTAACCCTGATTATTCTTCTCATCACCTGGGACAGAAAGCTCAGCAAGTACAATGTTTTCTTGACCCTTTCATTTCTGCCTTGTAGATCATCTAGTTTACTTCTCTAATCCCAAAGATTCCAATGCTGGGCTCCAAGTTCCTCTAAGAACGAGAACCATGTCTTATCAACATTTTTTCTATGATGTTTGCCCATCACGATTTCTTATATATAACAGGTGATCAATGAAGCTTTTGTTGAACTGCTACACCCTGAAGCAATATGAAGTTACAAAAAAGGTTGGATTCTAGTGCTAGTTCAACTGGTCACTAACTAGTTGTGTGGCTACGGACAAAGCGCCTGATTTTTTAGTGCCTAAAAATGAAAATAAAAGAATTAAAAAATTGCTTTGAAATTCAATGAGACATTATTACCTGGGTTCCTGTTCCAAATAAAAGCAAGAACTGACTCTAAATTACATTAAGTACCCAAAGCTCCTGATAAGAATGTCCACCAACTAAAAAAAAAAAAAAAAAAAAAGAATTCCCCCTAAAACACAGCCCCATCATGGCCTTAGTCCTTTGTTCAGGTCTTAATTCTACAGAGTTAAATGTTTTGACTTCAGATTCTAGTAATTTTCTCTAAGTTCACAGCAACTCTCTGGCCCACCACATCATACTCTCAATGGTCAAACAGAGAGTTTCTAACACAACATCTGGTACACAGTAGAGATTCAAAAAATCTTTTATCCAACGATTAAGCAAAGACAACTAATGTTGATGCCAGAGGCTGCACATTAGCTGTGCCTTCAGTTAGGCAGATAATTGGAACAAAACAAAACAGGTGTAGAAAAGGAGGGCTGGAAGTTTAAAGCTTCTAATGGTGAAGCCACTGTGCCTATAAAAACACAACAGCCTAAACTAGAGCTCTGAATAGTCAATGAACCTTCTGTCTACTCCCCAGCAAGGAAAGATGACTTTCTAAGGAAGTGATTTCAAAACTCCAGAGTTGCTGGTCCTATGATAATGAAGGAATTGAGAGGTACAAATGGAACCATGCAAGGCTCCCAAGAACAATGCAACAACTCTAGTTATTTGTTTTGGTTCCTCATTATACCCTCCAGAGGTCAGCAAGGAAAAGGGAAAGGTTCCTGAGTGAAGCAGTCCTTGGTTCTCTGTGCCAGCCAGCTCTATGCAATCCCAGCCACGGCCATGGGGAATTCCAATCCAGCGTTTGCTAGCAAAGGCCTCTCCACTCAAAGAACGGCATCCTCTTCCTCTGAAGGATCATTTGTTTTATTTCACTTCCATGTCAACTTAATACAAAATACACAATGTCTTTAAGTCTTGAGTACATCATACAAATTGTAACATTCTTACAAGGGATTCAAGGTTCTTCATAAAAACCTCTCATTAAATGTCATTAATCCACAAAATACTCCTAAGAGATGGTTTACCAGTTCTAAAGGATGTTTACTAAAAATGATCCAACTTCCCCCAATCTTTCATGCCCTCTATCAAACTAGACTTTCCCAATCAGAAACTAGAGCAGCACTGTACAATGAGTAGTACACTCAGAGCTAAAAGACACCCGAGAAAGCTGAACCCTCTCATTTCATCAGAGAGGACAGAGGACCCAAAGAGGTTAAATAGCTTTCCTCTTGTCAACAAAGCTGGTAGATGGAGCTCAGCTCCAATTCATACCTCAATATTCTTTCTTCTAAACACAGAAGAAGGTGGTGGTTGAGAGCATGGGGTGGGAGGAATCAGATCATTCTGATTATCCTGTTCAACAGTGTCCAAAAAAAAAAAAAAAAGACTGCCGTGGGTAGGAGATGTTTTTTGGTTTTTGTTTTTCCTATGTTAAGGGGCTATGGCCTGAATCTCTACTAAAAGTAAGAGAAATGAAGAGGGCAGGCCATCACTACTGTTTAGGCCTTTGTGTTGTCTTGAACAAATCACTGGAGCAAATTATTGTTCCATAAGCAGATTAGTCCACTTTCTATCCACAAGGCTATCTCACTCATAGTGGATAAGTATTCTAAGATAAGCATAAAACCCGCAGACTGAAATCAAATTATATATGCTGTATACCCAACTAATTGGTCATTAGACTATTTTGTGCCAGTAAATCAGGTTCCCTGGCTACAAAGTGGCTTTCCGATGGCTTCATCCGTCCACCTAAGTATGCTAACACAGTTATTTTTTGTTGAGTTCTGATTAGTTTTATTACTATTGTTAATTGAGAAATGTTATCTTCATTTCCTCAAACTCTTTCAGTATGGTTATTTTTCCTAACTTAGAGATTTTTCCCAATCTCCAATTATTTCATAAGCTAAATTCCCATTCATTCTCTGGTCAAGTATTATGTTTATTATTTCAAGGTTCATGTTTATTATTTCAATTAAACTAAACAGTGACAGATGTCTGTGAAGGTTGTGTGCATGTGCACACACATTTTAAAAAGGTAACATAACCCTGAAGCATGGAGAAACTTTAAGCCTGAAAAATGATTTGCCCAAATGAGACCCAGTGAGAAAGCTACATATCAACAGAAGTCATCTTAACCTCCCTCACCATCATCAAATATTGTTGAGGTTTACTGCAGGCTAAAACATCAGGGGGCTATTTTGAAGACTGAGCTTCAGGCACAAGCAGTAACAACAGTGACCAAATCTAAATTGAATTACCAATAAGAAGGCCATAGGGAAAGGGCAAGATACAGTGGATTTTAAAAAGTGGTTAGAAGGGCAGATTAGATTGTTGGTTCCCTTAATATTTAAGATAACCATTCTCTGAGATCAAGGAGAAAAATGAATATTGAAAACTTTGGGACTTTACTAACAGAGCTGAGATAGAGGTTACTCACTGAGAACAAGAGTTCTCTGTGATTATGTATAAATGACTCAGTATTACTATAAGAACTTTAAAAACAAGTTATTCAAAGTTCCAGAAAGAAGGTAATACCTGACTCAACTATGGAGTGGGCTTAAAAATAAAAATTCAGAGGCCGAAAACCAAAGACACCAAGATTTAGAATTTAAATGTTAAAACACCCTAGTTTTCCACAAATCCTTTCAATCTGCTACAGAAATGGGAAATTTAAAGGATTTCCTCTCTATATAAAGATTAAATATGGTTTTCCAGAGTAGACTGTACCTTATTCTTTATTTAATTATTAATGTTTTAAATAAAATTCATAGGGCACTAAGAAATAAAAGTGTTTTATTTAGACACATTTGCCAAAGCAGATGTGAATAAAAGTTTAGACAAGATTGTATATCATGAGTTGAATGACTTTTTAACCAAATCTCATACAGTACAGTCTACATTTATTTCTTTCTCAATCACATATTCCATAGAGACTCAGTCTTTCATTCTCCAGTGAAGTAAAGGAAATTATATTTTCATTATTATAATTCAATTGTTCATAAGAAGTCTTCTATTGAGTTTAAATTATAGTAGCTATAATTAATTGATGAAATTTTAAATACATATTTAAATTACTTCTGTCTACCATCATTGTTGACGTCCACGAGTTAGCATTACCATTTTATGACAAACTCTGCTAAATGTCAGTAGTTCATATTTTCAGGCCAATAATTATTAATGATTGTAATTATTGCAGTAAATGGTTGTAGGTTAAGTTACATTTCAATACACAGAACAATTCACATATATGCAGAAGACAGTATTAAGCATTCATGAATCTCCCTTCTACATTAAGAATTGTAGTCAATAATTTAGTCCCCTTAGTTAAGATTAATTCATGGTTGTACAAATGAAAGCCAGGGTCCCTGGCCTAACACCCTACTTTAAGAGTCTATTCATTTTCACTGAAAAAACAACTTAAAATACAAAGGTCATAAAGGGTAAACAAGCAAATATAACTTTCATCAGAAACTTAAGCTTCGAGTTATGACTTGAATGCTCCTAACCACTTCAATCAAATATGTAGGCACGTACTTACGTTTTCAGAGTATACATGTTTCATCAAATTCTAAATAGAAAGCACAATATACAAAAATCATATTTTAAAAAAATAATATACTGTTTATGTGTGTATATGTGCAAATGTTGCTTTTGAAAAGTTTCCAGAAAAAGAAAAATAGCATCTCCCATTCCCATTTATTCTTAGATGATTGTTTAATAGTGAAGTCAGTTTACATCTGAAGACATTTTGAATAATCCTATTAAAAACCAATTCAAACAATGTGGCTCATGTTTAACTCTTCAGTTATTTATCCATTAATCTCTTTAAGTGCTTCCTTCCCAACACAGCTGTAGTTCAAGAGGTGGCCAGCAGTTGGCCTCCATATCAGTGGATTTTCATGAAAGCCCAGATTTCTTTTTGCAAACTTCTAAAAAGTTGTATGAAAAATAACTTTTTCATAACTTAAGAGGTTATAAAAAGCTTTCAAAAGGATCCAAAAGAAACACATTTTCTTTTAAAAATAAAAACCAAACAAAAGGAAGCCACACACATTGTAAAGATGTTCTTTGCAAAACATTCTGTTCAGCAGATCTGAAATGTCTCCAAAGGGACCAAGAACCACTTGGTTTGGAAGCAACAGTTGAGAACTTGTAACAGGTTAAAAGCCAAGAGTGACAACCATGAAGCGATTTTTTAAAGCAGATTAGGAGTGCCTGAGATACTGGGCACTGGGCCTTGCCTAGTCTCTCTGTTCCATTTATTTGGAATACCTTCAACTGTACCATTCAACCACCCAACATACAGCTGTTCAAAAGCCTCTGTCCTTGGTCCTCTGTTCTTTTCTCCTTTTACACCATCCCCTAAAGACTACAATCCTCCTAACTATGATGGTTACAGTGACAGCTCCTAAACCTACATTTCTGTTTCTGTTATATCTCCCAAACTTAATCTCCTATCTCCAAGTTTGACTTAAATATCTCCACCAGGATATGCCATTATTATCTCACATACAACACATACGAAACAAATTTATTCATCTTTATCAAACTAATTCCCTCTTTCAGTTTCCCTGTCTTTGTTAACATTAATCCCATTGTTCTGGTCACCATCAATCAAACCATAGAAACAATCATGGACTCCCTGGTGCCTTCCATCACTCACATTCAGTTGGTTCATGTGGCAGATTGCATTTTTCAAAGATGGCCACCACAGTATCTCCCATCCCACATGTATTTCAGCAACACAATCTTGCCACTTCAGCATCAAACACATAGTGGAGTCTAATTCCTCTCTCCCTGAATCTGGACTGGCCTTAAGATTCACCTACAACCAGAAGAATGTGACTGAAGCAATGCTATCAGACTCCTGAGGTTATGTCAGAAAAGACCATGAAAAAAAGAAAAGAAAAGAAAACCCTGTGCCTCTCCTGCCTAGTTCTCTCAGAACTCTTTCTGGGGGAAGCCAGCTGCACACATGAATGCCAACTACCTTAACACTGTCCTGCTCAGAGACCACATGTAGTCCCAACCTGGCCCAATCTTCCAGCTATCCCACCAAGGTGCCATAATATGAATAAAGCCATCCTGGATCCTCTTGACCAGTTCATCTGCCAGCCCTATGCCACCATACTGTATTTAGTGTATGCTGGCAGATTCACCCAACTGAGCCATGCCCCTAATTCTTGACACATAAAATCATGAAATACATTATATAAATGTATATTATAAATATAATAAAATCCACAGCTTCCTTCAAAGCATCAGTAAGTTGTAAGTAGAGTTGTTACTATGTGGGGCTAAATGTTAACTGACATACCAGTTCTTTCCCTCCATTCCCAAGGCCATCACCAGAGAGGAAGCTCTTGTCACCCTAGACCTAGATCATTATAACTGATTCCAGGCTCTCCTCACTATAATCTGCCATTACAATCTATCTAACCCAGTAGTTCCAACTGGAAAACTACTTTTACACACCAACACCACAATCAGCACCAATCTCACTGATGTTTTCCACTTGTAGAAAGTTTTATAATGCAAACTTCATCTATATAACAACAGCCAGAGAGCTGTCAATAGGGAAAATATTCTTTTCCTTATTCTTTTCCTCTTTTCCTTACTTTAAGAGAGAGAGATCAGAGCTAAGGAGATTAACTTTTAAACAATCTCACTGCCAATAAATGGAATGAATATAAACAGAACTAAGACGCTGTGTCAAAATTTACTATTTCTCTGTTCTACAATGCTTCCTATCATCTATTTCAGATAAAAAATGGTCAATGTCTTTTTCCCTCCCCACTACAGCAAACCTACTTTCTAAACATCCTTGATTTGGTCTCAATCTATCCAGTTATTTGGTATTGGCTACTAACACCATCACCATCACCATCACCATCACCACCAGCACTACCACCACCACCACCACCACAATAAGGATGGCTTATTCACTCCCCTAACAATATGCCATTCTGATTCTAGCCTCTGTACATCTGCTCAAAAGTTTCTTCCTTTCTCCTGATATCTACTTAAACCTTGATCATGCATTAGCATAAATGCCACCTCCTCCATGAAGCCCTACCAGCCTCTGTTGCTTTCTCTCACTATATTCCTACAGAATTTGTAAATTTCAGTCAAATTTTGACAATTACATTGGATTGTTTATCTTGCTCAAGTGTGTTGGTCTTTTTTTTTTTAATATTTTATTTACTTATTCATGACAGACATAGAGAGAGGCAGAGACACAGGCAGAGTGAGAAGCAGGCTCCATGCAGGGAGCCCAATATGGGACTCCATCCCGGGTCACCAGGATCACACCCCCAGCCGAAGGCGGCGCTAAACCGCTGAGCCACCAGGGCTGCCCAAGTGTGTTGGTCTTACTTTCCAGGCTGGTATTTAGCTAACACACATCCATACGTATAGCAATGTTGGGTGCTGACAGCCAGTGTCTGTTCTGGTCAGTCAGTACTCATGACGCACCATCTATTAAATATTTTGAATTTCATCCCTGTTTATTTCCTACACTAAACAATACGCTCTTTAAGAACACGACCCCTAAAAAAAAAAAAGAAAAATAACAGGACCCTTGTCTTATAAAGAAGTCCTATATCCTTCAAACCAAACACAGTACTAAGCACACAACTAGCATCCAAAATATATTTGACAACTGATTTGAAGGGAATGAAGTGTGCTGTGTTACGAGAAAAAAATATTCCTAAGTCACGTCTACACTGGAAAGAAAGAATTGAAAAGATAATAAAATATTTTCAAGATCAGCATTTTAACCTCAGGGACATTTTATAATGTATCATTTAAAGATGTTCTGTGCAGTCCATAACTGCAAAATGCTCTATAAATGTTTTTACCAGGAGTGTGAAAAAAATGTTTCAAAAATATTCAGGGAGTAGATGTCTTACCAGCCCAAAATAAAATGTTTGCTGAGGCTACAAGACTGGCAGAACTCTGCTTCATTTCAAAAAGTTTCCAGGCAATGGAAATGTTTTCCTGGAAAATACTACCTTTTATTTAGAGAACACTTGCCATGAACACTTAGTCATTAAGTAATTTAAGGTTTCCTTACAAGCTCTTTGGAGGAAATCTATTACATGAATGAATGAAATTATCAGCACCTATAACGTCAAAAAAATACATTTGGCTAAATATATGAAATCTACCTAAGTATTTTTCCAGCTAAGGGGGAAAAACCCTTGATCGGTTTTGGTCTGTTTACTTTTCTTTTACAATTTTCTATAAGATAAAATTATGAAGAAAAATACAAAATCCTTAAGTGTTTCTCTGTCTGTAATATACACAAATCCAAAAAACTGGAAGGCTTATTTTATTCCAAATGCCAAGTAATTTTCAAACATACAAAACAGTCATTTCATTCAATGAAATGAAATGGTAACTTCAAAACTATTTTTAGCAAAATCTTTGAGTTTGCTTCAAATCACCTTTCAATGAGAGAACAACTTGGTTTGGACATTTCACTCAATCATCTGCAGTAAATCATACAATGAAACCTAAGAAAACAATTTCTTCCAAGAGTTTGAAGCCAACTAACTCTTATTCTTTTAAACATCAAAAGACTCATGGTTCATACACTTAGTCTTTTAAATACATACACAAAAGGATATTTGTTTTGTTTACCTGTTTAGTATTTCAGTGAGTTTCACAAAGCCAGTGTAAGCCAGTTCAAATGCTCCTCTGTGCCTGGACTGTAAGAGGTGTTGTTTAAAGTAATCCCCTATTTCTTTTACCTTTAAAACAAAATAAAAAATAAATGTGTGATTTATACTTACTTACATTTATAGATATATTTATGTCAGTAATATCATGTAGAACTCAGAACTAGATCTTTCTTTATCTATTTAGCACTTACTTTGTGACCAGTAGTATTTTAAGTGTTTTTATTATCACATTTAATCCTCACAGTAATTCCACAAAATAAGCACTCTTACCATCCCCACTTTTCAATTGGGACAAAGCCCAGAAAGGCCAAGTAATTTATTCAAGGTCACACAGCAAGTATGTAGTAGAGCCGGTACATACAACCAGGCAGTTTGGCTCCAGTTGACCGTTTTTTACTACTAAACTAGAACTGCCTCCCTATGCCAGCTTCACAAACCTTGCTGTTTTCTCTGTTAGCTTGTATCACCCGACATCAACAGCAAATCACACAAAGTGACAACCCTCACTCATCTGGGCCTGGGTGAAATAATTACCTTTTTGTGTTAAAAAAAAAATCTTGTTCTATTGTGGTTAAAATATACTCAAGATTTACCATTGTTACCATTTTTAGGTGTACGGTTTCGTGGCACTCAGGCTATTCATATTATTGTGTAATCATCAGCACTACCCATCTACAGAACTTTTTTACCTTCCCAAACAGAAACTCCAGTCCATTAAACAATAACTCCTAGTAATCACCTTTTAGAAACATATAATTATTAATGGCAATGCAAGATTTGTGCAAAGGGACTCCTGAAAATTGAAAATTGACAGGCTTCACTCTGAGTCAGAACTATGGAATTTTCCAGAATGCTACCTAATTACTTTCTTACATGTTGCTTTCTGCATGCAAGTTCAGACAAATTAACAAACGTGACAATTTATTTTAAAGAAGGCATGACTAACAATTAGTTGTTGAGATTTTGCACAGAATTAACTGGTAAACTGGGCTAATTATATTTTTATACCAGGAATATTTGGTGGCTATCAACTTTAGAAAATCCAAATTTTGTATAAAGCTCAGAACCAAAGCTGTAACTGGCTCTATTGATTCAAGTCTCCCCAGCAGATCACAGTACGGTAGAAAGGCAAGCTGTCCTAAGACAGCTCAGATATGCTTACCTAGAACACCTTCTCCCTCAGCACAGTGAATAGGCTAGTGCTCTGCACACATTAGAGATACTACACAGTACAAGGTATAGTTAAACATTTGGCCATTGGCAAGTGTCTTTGTTTCCTCATCTATAAACTAGGAATAACAATAGTACTTGTCACGAATGTTGCATACTAAAATAAGTTAATAAACCTAAAAGTTCAGAACAGGCCCATAACCTATAATCCAATTCAGTCTCTAGGTTTCCAAATAGAGGATAAGTAAAGATGTACTCCATACTCAAAATATATTTGATTATAGAGAGGTAACAAGTGATACATTTAGAGAGATAAAAATCAGACATAAAACAACAAAGAATCAGAAAAGCAATACATAATAGGATTTTTAAAAACCTAACACTTTAAATAACCCAAGAATGCCAGGTCAGGTTCTTCAGCTCAAGTTTTCAGGTAAAGATCTGATGATACTTCTAATTTTTCATATTTTTTAAGAGCCACATACTACTAGCTATCAAAACCACAGTCAGGGCAAGCTTTATTATTTTCTCTTCAATCCAGTAATTTCAGAGCATATTTTGACCAGAATTATCAAGCCTTAAATCTGAATTTAATCCCTAAGCTAGATCTAATGCTCAATAATCTTACAAAAATGGGGACCAGAAAAAACTCCACTTAGCAAATCATTTCTATTAGAGAAATAAAAGAAGATTTCCAGTAAGGTATTTTTAAGCCACAGAAAATAAAAACAGGAAGCCCTAAAGATGGGTCTAACTTCTTCAATTCTTTTTTTCTAAAATGTTAGATAGTAAAACATACTGCAAGAAAACACAAATGTTAGCTATTAAAGTGCTTCTCTGTGAACTTACTAGAGTTCACCATCTAGTTCTTTTTTTTTTTTTTTTTAAGATTTATTTATATATTCATGAGAGACACACAGAGAGAGAGAGAGAGAGGCAGAGACACAGGCAGAGGGAGAAGCAGGCTCCATGCAGGGAGCCTGACGTGGGACTTGATCCCAGGTCTCCAGGATCAGGCCCTGGGCCGAAGGCAGCACTAAACCGCTGAGCCACCGGGGCTGCCCCACCATCTAGTTCTTTTTTTTTTTTTTTTTCACCATCTAGTTCTTAAGCAAAAATTTGATTTTCAGATTCCTTTATCCTAACTGCTTAAAGGGTCCTACACCAAAAAGCATATAATAAAATCAAGGATCTCAGAGGTGTGACCAGTAGATGGTCTTCTTAAGGGTGGGCCTGAATTTTAGGTAATCCTAGCCTCAGGAAACAGAATGAGGTTCTAAAGACACAAGTGAAAAGTAGATAGTTTTCCCTCATTTCATTTTGGACATAATCTCCCAACAAACTCATCTAGGTAATACTATGAATTTTTGCCTTTGAAGAGAATATACAATGTCTATTAATCAGACAGTAAATATTTCTTTAGCACCTAATCAAATGCTTAGCAGCTTAGCACCAGGGTAGATAGGGAAGAACAAAACAAGACAACTGTCTTCAAGAGGCTTTCAGTTCAGACAAAACCAATATGTTGAGTGGTACCCATCAGACACCTAACAGCTCCAAGAAATGAAAGATCCGGGCAGCCCACATAGCTCAGCAGTTTAGCGCCGCCTTCAGCCGAGGGTGTGATCCTGGCGACCTAGATCAAGTCCCGCATCAGGCTCCCTGTATGGAGCCTACTTCTGCCTGTGTCTGTGCCTGTCTGTCTGTCTGTGTGTCTCTCTCTCTCTCTCTCTCTCTCTCTCTCTCTCTCTCACGAATAAATAAAGTCTTTTAAAAAAATAAATGAAAGATCCTTCTGCCCCGGAATATAATTATTACAAGAAGCTTCAAAAGCTTCATGTTCAGACGAACCGGATACACGTGGGTGAACCAAAATGGAAGAGGGTAACTAACATGAGAAGGGGCTGGGTGACTAGAAGGAATGAATAAACATTTATTAAGTACCTGCTATCTGCCAGACACTTTACGAGATCTTTCTATGAATGAACACAGAATATATAGAAGTTTAGCAGGCCTGGCTGAATGACTGTAAGGTTTCATACTAGAAAACAGTGGAAGAGATGGTTGCAAGTTGGGGATGGACCCCATTAACAAGGGTAGGAGGAGTCAGCAGGGCAGTGTGTAATTGGACAGGAAAAAGAGCCATGCTAACACCTCCCACTGGATAATCAGACTACAAGCAACAGATCTGGTCCAAACAACTTAGAAAATTAATGACAATAGTTAGAATCAGAAATAGAATTTTAAAATTTATTTTTAAAATGTAAAAATGCTCTAAAAACTCTGACCCAATCGTCTTTTTATTAGATGCCACTCAGGTCCAATCTAAAGTTCACAAAAACATGGATGAGGTTTTCACAAAGTATTTTCTTAATGAATAACACACATCTGGAGATTTTTAAAAGGGAATTAAGGTAAAAATGCCAAAAAAAAAAGGGCACCGATTTCTATTCTTAAAATTAAATTCTAGTCACTATCATTTTAAATTTGCAGATCCTCGTTCTAAATTTTCATACAACCTATTTTTTAAAATATTTTTAAAAATTTATTTATTCATGAGAGAGAGAGAGAGAGGAAGAGACATAGGCAGAGGGAGAAGCAGGCTCCATGCAGGGAGCCCGATGTGGGACTTGACCCTGGGGACTCCAGGATGAGGCCCTGGGCTGAAGGCGGCGCTAAACCGCTGAGCCACACAGGCGTCCCAAAACCTATTTCTAAGGCCAATTAACATGCTTTCTAGGTGTCCAGGGCATACATTTCCACAGGGGAAAAGAGCTACCTGCCATGTCTCTAGGCATCTGTAATTCACCAGTGGACAAATTAGAGGAGCTAAATGCTCATCTAGGGCCTAAAACCCACAAAGGGCAAATGCAAATGCATTTTTAAAAATTTGTCCTCTATCTATTGAGAGAAATACAGCTGAAAAATCAAAGCTAATTCCACTCATTATAAAGTTAGATCAACCCATGAGGCTTTAAGTACTGGTGGAATGTTTCTACAAAAAGCACATGTGGTAGTCAAGCTGTGATACTCTGGAGCCGGGAGGGCTAAGTGCAGGAACTCTACTCAGCTACCTTACTAATATAAGCTAATTAAACCAGTTCCTTCATCTGTAAAATGGGGATAAAATTAGAACCTATTTCAAAGGATTATTCTGAGAAATAAGTTAGATTACACATATAAGCATTTAGCAGAGTACCTGGCAGACTAGCCAACAATAAATGTCCATTTTTGTTTTTATTTTGTATCATCAAGTAGTGAGACTTAATCTCTTTTTTTAAAAGATTTTATTTATTTATTCATGAGAGACTGAGAGAGAGCGAGAGAGAGAGGCAGAGACACAGGCAGAGGGAGAAGCAGGCTCCATGCAGGGAGCCTGATATGGGACTCAATCCCGGGACTCCAGGATTGCACCCTGGCCCAAAGGCAGGTGCTAAACTGCTGAGCCACCCAGGGATCCCCAAAATTAACCTTAATTTTGACTTTAGGACACAACCACTTCTTATAAACTTAGGAATGTCACTAATTCCACTTTGGTTAAATAGAACAGTTTATAAAAGTTTACATAACAGTAAGATAATTAATGTTTCAAACTGTACACTCTCTACAACAGGTATTCCTTACTAATAGTGAGGATTCTTCAAAGCCCAAACATTGCTCCCCTATGTAATAACAACAGAGATAATAGTTTTCTGGTATTGAGGGGTACCTGAGTGGTTCAGTTGGTTAAACGTCTGCCTTAGGCTTAGGTCATGATCCCAGGGTCCTGGTATGGAGCCCCCTCCCTTACCATCGGCTCCCTGCTCAGCAGGGCTGCTTCTCCCTTTCTCTCTGCCCTGCTCCCCCTTCCTTCTCTCTTTAAAATAAATAAATAAATAAAATCTTAAAAAAAAATAGTTTTCTGGTTTTTATACATCTTCTTACCAGCAGTTTATTCTTTGCTTTCTAGCAAATTCTTAGCCATATGTCATTTTAACTGATGACCTTTACTTTTTTAAATGAATCTGTCTTGGATAGTATCCCTTACTACATTTCTAAGCCCTTCCAGGTCAGAGAACCACATATTACATTTCTTTATGTTCCCACAACACCCTTGTAGTACAATAGTCAATAAACAGGTGACTAAAAGATGTGTCTAATTCCATTTCGGGGGCACCTGGGTGGCTCAGTGGTTGAATGTCTGCCTTCAGCTCAGCTCGTGATCCCAAGGTCCTGGGATCAAGTCCCACATTAGGCTCCCCGCAGGGAGCCTCCTGCTCCCACTGCCTATGTCTCTGCCTCTCTCTCTCTGTGTCTCTCATGAATAAATAAAATCTTTTAAAAAAAAATCCATTTCACAGCTTAAAACTGGTAACCTGCATTTAGTACAATTCAATGAATACTTACTCATAATTTCTAAAAAATAAAACTTGGCAAAATAAAAAAGGCAGTTTAAGACTTATAGATGCTAATACACATATCCCCTGTTGCAGCCCATTATAGAAAATTTAACACAGTAATGAAAGACACTGAGAAAATGTGTAAACCCATTTAGCCATGCACATCATAAAAATTATAACAAAATCTACAGTAGGAATTTTTATTTATTTATTTTTTAAAACTCATTGTTGGTTTTATTTTATTTTATTTTTATTTTATTTTTATTTATTTATGATAGTCACACAGAGAGAGAGGCAGAGACACAGGCAGAGGGAGAAGCAGGCTCCATGCACCGGGAGCCCGATGTGGGATTCGATCCCGGGTCTCCAGGATCGCGCCCTGGGCCAAAGGCAGGCGCCAAACCGCTGCGCCACCCAAGGATCCCTACAGTAGGAATTTTTAAAAAGTAGCTAACTTCTAACCATTGGCAATTATTTTTATTCAGGTGATTTCTGTGGTGATAATTACTAGGAAGGGGAAAGCAAATATGAAAAATCTACCCCAAAGCTTCTTTTTTAAGAATATTAGAGGAAATATATATGAGTTGATACTCTAGACAGAGGAAATTGCTTAAAAAAGTCAGTAGGCACTGGGTATCCAATATCCCTTGGAAAGAGGACCAACAAAATGTGTCAAGTAAAAGCTCTCCATCAGCAAAATATCCAGCTTGAAACCTAGACAACACACATCAGCCAGGAAGTTGTGAGATAAGGTTGCTCCTACTGCCCACTCTTTAAGGGTCTCAACTTACATCCCTCAAAGTTGGTTTTATCTCTGCCTCTTATACAGGGACATTATGAAAGAACCTTTCATTAGGTGATTACCTTGCAGGAGGAAAGTTAGACACGCCTCTGAATGAACACATTTTCCTCTTGCTGAAGCCGTGGAGGACACACTGCTTCACAAGAAGTGATTTAGGGAAATGAATCATTTGCTAAAAAGCTCAGTAGCAAGTTACCTTACTGTCCTGTTGCTTGTAAAAGTCTGGTTGGTATGGGGAGCAGGGAAAATTAAATTTAAAGAAAAATTAAATGAGCAGCTCAGAACAAAGGCAGTACTGTGCCGTATCTGAACACAGGCTGGAAAGGAGAGCTGGGTTCCTGTCCCCTAACTGCCACAAACCAGCTTTGTGATCTTGGGAAAACCAGGTAACACCTGAGGGCTTCAGCCTGGCCCTGTACAGGAGGGCTGGATCCTATCATCCCTGTGATTCTTCCAGCTCTAATAGTCTGTGAATACAGCGAGGAATACTCGGTTGCAAATGGGCACCAGTCCTTCTCCTATTGCAGCAAATTGTAATCTTCAAAATGTATCTCACGGTCTGTGAGCTGGTTAGAAACCACCCTCATGTATGCAGGATTTCAGTGGTCATCCCTTCAACAAGTGGCCCTAAAACTAGGATGGGATTAAAGGCACCAGGCTACAAAAGAAATTCTCCCGGCTGTCTACATTTGAGACATCCGATTTCACATTTTAGTAGAATCACATTGCTTTTTCAAGAGTGAAGGGCAAATGGAGAGTAAAAGAAGCATGAAGCTGACTATCAATATTTTAGGTTAGGTATGGAACAGCCTCCTTCAACCATTGAGAGAAAAGCAGAGCACAGTTGTTATTATTCTTGGGAATAAGAAATGCAAGTCCCAGATTCTTCCCCAAAGTGACTTTTGCCTCTACGTCACTTTGCTGCCTCTGTCTGTGCACATCTGTTGTAGTCACCATCACCTAAGATACTGACTCCTAAATTCTTAGTTTTGCTGCTAGGTGCACACAAGCTGCAGTGTGGTAAGAGTGACTGTGCTCTGGGAAGGATAGTGGACCTCAGGATGGCCCAGCCACTCCAATGCAAATTATGTTCTTCTCTGTCATGTACATATTTTTAACTCTTCAAAGTTTTAAGTGCAAGGGAGTATTTTTAATTTAAAAGGATTTCACGGAAAAAAATCTGAGGTTTGAAAGTAGGAATTCTCAAGCTATATGAATAACACTAATTTCTTGATGACTGATTTTGACTAAATGCTCCTAAACGGAGGCATTTCTTCTAGTTACATCAGACACCAGAATAAAGTCTTCCATAGGCGGCAGGGTTTCAAGGTTGGAACAGTACACTCTTGATTGCTCATTCAGCAGTTAATTTCTTCGCAAACCAAAAATGTGATGGCACCACATGAACAGCAACATGGAAAAATGACTGAATCTCACTAGGGAAAGAAATTAATATTTTACAGAAAAAAACGAGATTCTTTTTTTTATTCAAGAAAACAGCCAATAGAAGAGTTCTCTGCTTTGTTATTGTTGCTGTTCAGTTTTGGGGGTTTTGTTTTGTTTTGTTTACAAACATCTCTTTTATTTTATATAAATTCTCAATTCCAACAAGGTTATCCTACATAAATTCAGAGGACTTGGATGCTATGTAAAAGATCTCAAGGCCAGATGGTTTTCACAGGAAGCTTTCAGGTCTTTCTCAACTACAGTAAAAGCAAAATATGTTTCCCTGAATTTTTGTTTTAAACACTATTCAACAAATCCCAAAAAACTAAATGTTTTTAAACTTGTCCTTGAAAAGAAGAGTTGAACACTAAAGAGATTCTAGCACATGTTTACTTCTTAGTAAGATGGTGAACATCAGTGAAGTAATCATTAATCATAGCTGGATTCCTCAGCAAAGATGTTGGCATTGGCACCCCAGCTAGTCACCAGCAATGACTACAAGTAACTCTAGAACACTGACGCCTATTTGATTTGGAAGAGAATAAGGAACACAATGATGCCGGCAGTGTACTGTTCCCCTCGGCTGGTCTCAGGGCCTTGCAACATCACAGGCCCAGCTGTTAACCAGATGCAAGCACATGGCTGCAGAGAGTGTGAGAATAAAAATATTAGCATTATTTCCATGGAACTAGTCACATGGTTATTATAGAAATAATCAGCATTTAGCGTACTACAATATTTGTTTTGTTCCTAAATGTTGTAACTCCCTAGGGGAAAAATTATCTTTATTTGAAAAAGGTTAAAAATGAAAGTATTTGTTATATATCTTTGCTGGAAAATGGTGGGAAATAGATTTGTTGAAACCATATGGAAAGGAAGAGGGAATCAATTAAAAACAGAAATCTAATAAATCTAAAATATTTCCAAATGAAATGCTTGTGGTAAGCTAATTTCTTGTAAACACTGCACTCAAGTCACTTGAACAGTCCCAGATGGTGAACTGACTTTGTGGTCTTAAAATAAAAGTCAGCCAAAAAACCAAAGCGACTACAACTTTATTTCAATGTAGTGGGAAACAAGAATCCATAATCAACCAATATATTACATTTTTTCCTTCGTGAAATTTAAGAGGTTTGTGGGATATTACTAACTAGACAATGTCATTTAAATTTATATGCGCTAAATGGAGAAAAAATTAAATGACCATACTGAAGTTAGAAGGTAAAGTCTACAATATTTATAATTTAGGAAAATAAAAATAGTTCTAAAAATGCCACAATTGTGAAACGTACTACGAGGTCTAACTTCTATACCACCATGAATTTTCTTCAGTTGACATCTGTATGATTGTATTAAAGAAAAATTCAAAACTCATCTTTTTTTAAATTGAGTTATATGACCGATGTTATAGCAGGTGGAATAAACATCTACCCTACCTGCTCCTCTGTCAATAATCCATTGGAAGATTCTGGCACAGACTGCATGGGGAGAAGCTGGCACAGTGTGCCTAAAAGTAAAGCAACTTCCTTCATACTTCGCCAACAACATACCAGCACCATCTGAGCAGTTACATCACATGTTTTTCTTTCTTTACCTTAAAAAAAAAAAAATTGATTGCAACACTAGACACTTGATTACTCACATTCCACGTTTCTTAGAATAAGATTATTCATGATTTCTCCAAGAATAACCTGTTCAAACAAACCAATTGTTACATTTATTCATGAGAAAACAACTAACATTTGTTGAGCATGTGCTCCAAGTAAGAATCATGCTAAGTATTTGATATACTATTTTCAAAATAAATTTTAAAATAAAACACAATACCATTTCAAAATTAATTTCTAATTTTCAGAAATTAATGACACAAACTCTTTCTGCCTCTTAGTCATCCATACATTATGACTATAATAAATATACTTCATTATACATCTTGGTGAAGGTGGCTGTTATATCAGTAAAGGGGCAGGATAAAACTTTTAAAATCAAAAGAAAATATAAATTCTCTTTCAAAATATATTTAAGCTCCACAGCCAATAAGCACCAATTATGCTTACTCTCTTTTTCTAGCTTTTAGAATATTTTGGTATTAACATAAAAAAAATCCAAGACAATTTAAAAGGCAAGTTAACAAACCAATATTTATAATACCATTTGTGTTAAGAGCCCACTAAACTAAGAGAATAAATGTACATATACATCAATACACAGAACAGACCTAAAAGCACATACAACACTCAAAAGAGAAGAAGTGGGATAGGGAGTAAATGATTTTATTTTTTTGTTCTTTATTTAAAGATAAAATGTAAACACTGAACTGAAATTTTAATTAAGGCTCTAAGTTGTTTTTAATTCAAATTTACCTCTGGGTTGCTTGAAACTATTACAACAAGCATGTATTTAGATGTTATAGTGTGTAATTTAAAAAAAAAAATCACAGAGAAACTTTTATGACAATATCTCCATCTAGTGGAGACTGTAGAATATGTAATAAGTCACTAAGATATTACTGCTGATGACTTCTTATAACATTATAGAAAATAATAAAATAATGAGAAAACAAGCAATAAGAACACAACTTCTGGAGGCTTGATACAACAGAGCAGTTCACATTTTACTGGGTAATAAGGCTGATCTCCCTTAAGTCAAGGCTGCTTGACTATAAGGACCCTCACTGCAGACAATGAAGCACACCACTGGGAAAAGCTGACCGGGGCTGGAACCCAAGCTGACAGAGCACGTCACCCAAGCTGACGGAGCGTCACTGCTCTTCCATCACCTGACTGCCAAGACAGGTGTTAGCACTCAAAGGCTTTCTGTTGTAGCACCTTATATACTGCACTAGGGTGCACCATTTCCTGGGAAAAGTCTTAGAACTTATTCTCCAAAATAAATCATTGATCAGCTCAAAGACTTTACTTTCTAGAAATGTTCTGCAAACATCTGCAGCCTGATTTAATATATAAAAAGCACATTTTGTACATTATGTCACTGAAATCCCCATTACAATATTACAATATTTACTTTATACATGCTACCTTTGACCTCTGCGGAAGCACCAATATTCTGCACACTGACATTCAAGTCTTCCAAATCAAAGCTATCATGTTCTTTGAGTATTTTGGCTTGAGTGAAGTAATCATTAGTATCTCGTGGCTGAATCTCATTTAGAATCGTCTGTAAGCGGCTTGCTGACTCTGAGGGAGAGAGAAAGGAGTGCATAAACCCCGGTTCCACAGCCCATGCAGATTTCCCTTTGGAGTATTGGCCCTTGGGATTTTTTTTTTTTTTTTTTTTTTTTTTTTTTGAGAGGAAGAGGAGGAAGGAGAGGAAAAGGGAGAATCTTTTTTTATTTTTTTTTTTTATTTTTTTTTTTATTTTTTTTTTTATGTAGTCATACAGAGAGAGAGAGAGAGAGGCAGAGACACAGGCAGAGGGAGAAGCAGGCTCCATGCACCGGGAGCCTGACGTGGGATTCGATCCCGGGTCTCCAGGATCGCGCCCTGGGCCAAAGGCAGGCGCCAAACCGCTGCGCCACCCAGGGATCCCGAAAAGGGAGAATCTTAAGTAGGCTCCATGCTCATCGGGGCTCCATCTCACAACCCCGAAATCATGACATGACCCAAAATCAAAAGAGTCCCACACTTAACCTACTAAGCCACCCAGGTGCTCCAAATTTGATAATTTTTTTTGATCTTACGTTCCTTTATTATATATATTATATATGTAAATGTTTTATGTACAATAATTGGTTCTATCAAATAATCATACCAAGGCCTTCTACTAGTAATCTTCCTCAAGATAGATTCAGGTGAGATTAGGTATTTGTGCACTTTGTGGATTAACCACACTTGGGGCTTCGTGATTGATTTCAGTTTTGAGGCCATGCACACAATTCAAAATATACACAAACTGGATTAAGGCGATAAAGTGGGCTGAAAGAAAGCACAGGACTTGGAACAAATAAACTGTATTTTGCTTGCATTGGAGCCACCATGTGACCAGCAAATGCTTTGTGCATCTCAGAGCTGTTTTACTGTAGTGTGAGGCTTCTGAACACCTACAGTGACCGCGTGGCGGGTGGACAGACACTGCGTGGCAGGTGTCAGACACTTCATTGAGGGTTCATTTCTTCTCTGCCTCTTCTTTCTTAGGTTCTTGTTTCAGTTTGTAATCAGCCAGGGCAGCCTTGATTGCATCTTCGGCCAGCATGGAGCAGTGCTGTTTCACGAGGGGAAGGCAGAGCTCCTTGGCGATGTCCGTGTTCTTGATGGTCAAGGCTTCCTCCACCGTCTTGCCTTTTACCCAGTCAGTGGCTAAGGAGCTGGAGGCAATTGCAGACCCACAGCCAAATGTTTTAAACCTGGCATCCACAATCTTCCCCTTTTCATCCACTTGAATCTGTAATTTCATTACGTCACCACATGCTGGAGCCCCCACCAATCCAGTTCCAACATTTTTTGATGTCTTGTCAAGGGACCCACATTTCTAGGATTTTCATAATGATCAACAACCTTCTTGTGACAGAGCCGGGCCGGAGCCAACAGTTCCCGGGCAGGCAGGCGTGGGCTCCGGAGCAGCAAGGCCAACGCTGCCTGCCTCAGACAGCCAGCTCCAGCCACCGCCATCTTCTGGGCTTGCGCCTGCCCAAATTTTATAATTTTTAACACTTGATAATCAGGTCTATTAGAAGGGACTCATGGGGTAGATAATGAGAAAATTATTTACATATGGTCTTCATGACACTTGAGTGTGCTTTTAAAATGCAGTAAAAATTTTACATTGGCTAAAGACAGGACAAAACAACCACCAGAAACTCTTCATAGGACAAAGACCACCATCTCATTTATGTTGCTTTTCTTAGTGTTTTCCAAGAATCTCAAATATGGTGCTCAAGCATGTGAAAAAGGAACACTAAACTTCAGGCAATTTTGTATGAAGAGGTAAGAAACCACCACAACAAAAACAATCTTTAATACAATATTGGACTGTCAATTATACTTCAATTAAAAATTAAAAAAAAATCTTTTATAGCCCAGGAATGTTATACAGACTTCAAATCTGACTTTGAAATGCATTAGGTAATATACTGCTTTCTAAGTATGATTTATAAGTCCTAGTATTATATTGAACTTCATTTTTATTCCTTAAGCACTCAATGGATTAGGAAATGTTAAGCTTTGCAAATGCAGCATTTTGTTTACTGCTGAGTCTCCAGAGCCTACAACAGAAACTGGCTCACGGCAGAGGTTCAGTAACATGGACTAAGGGAATGAACAGCTAACAAGGTAATAAAGAGCTAGCCAGGCTCAGACGGCTTAAGAAAAAAAAACAAAAAAACAAAAAACGGCTAGTCACCTGAAATCAATTAACAAATCAAAGAACAACTATTAAATACACTTACATTTTAGGTCTTATAGGAGATACAAAGACCCAAAGTGCTGTCATGATGATTCAACCAACATCTTATGTTCACTTGTGGCTTCCAAGAAATATTGCCAAAACAAATTTTGACAGCCATGAAAAAGTAACACTGGCTCCAAATACAAACCATGGAAAGACTAAGAAAAAAAGGATGATCAGAGTAAAATTTTACCCATTCATTTTTATGGCTTTCAGGAAAGATTTCAAGGAATTCAGAATGCATGGTGGATAATGTGGGACAGAAACAGAAATGGAGACAACCAGAAGAGAAAAGAAAAGCAAAATCAAGGAAAAGTCTGTGGGCCACAGACTGTTTTTGAGACCAACAGATATTTTAAAACTTTAACCATAAACAGAATTTTAGCATACTCTGTAGGTGACAAATACTCAAGATTTCTCATCCAGAATATACTGGTACTTGCCTGATCCAAATCTTAGCTTTCAGATTGGATGTTCCTTTTTCTCAAGTACTGTTTAAGTAGGAAAACTAAATCACCAAATTTCGGTGGACTACCAGCTAAAATAAACAAGTAACTGTGTCTTAGTATCATGAACCATCACCAATCTGCCAATTCATTTTTGGTAACGAACAAAACATTCTGTGCAAACATACAACTCCAGGTTACTTAGTTGGGTATTTATGATATGCTCAGAGTGTTTTCAATACAAGCCTCTCATTTGTACTCCAAAATGCATTCACAAACTTTGTTTCAACACCAAATGTGTACTTTTCACAACCAATCCCTTCTGGCTGTTACAGTGCAGGTATATATATGCCACCTATGACATCCCACGCACTGAGTGGGATCACTTTCAGTAATTGCTCATTCATTGATTTATTCATTATAACAAATATTTATTGTGTACCTATTTCTACCAGGCACTTGCTAAGGACAAGGGAGGAAAATATTGATAAAATCTCTCTTAAATTGCAACAACTCCATGAAAAACACTTCGGGAAGAAAAAGAGACAAGACTGGCAAAAAGCCCAACTACTACAGGACCTGGTCTGAGGTCACTCAAGTATTTTTAAAAAGGGGCATGGGGTGGCATAGAGCACAAGGGTTAAGTAGAGATTATGTGTAACATGAATTACATAAGTAGAAAAGATTGCTGCGAATACAGTATAAAAAGAAAATGGAAGGAGCTAAAAGTAGATGGGGGGAAACCAGTTGGGAGGCCCCTGGAGTCATCCAGACAAGAGAGATAAAAGCCTGGAGTAAGGTAAGATGATGCAGATAAAAAGAAAACATATTTGAAAGATATTTAAGGGGTACCACTGAAAGAACATGAGGACAGGCAAGATATAAGAAACAAAAGAGAGATGTCAAACAGTTCTAGGATCCCGGGATCCCTGGGTGGCGCAGCGGTTTGGCGCCTGCCTTTGGCCCAGGGCGCGATCCTGGAGACCCGGGATCGAATCCCACATCAGGCTCCCGGTGCATGGAGCCTGCTTCTCCCTCCGCCTGTGTCTCTGCCTCTCTCTCTCTCTCTGTGACTATCATAAGTAAGTAAATAAATAAATAAATAAATAAATAAATAAATAAATAAAAATTAAAAAAAAAAAAAACAGTTCTAGGATCCTGACTTAAACAAACAGGAGGCCCATTTGCAAAGACACAGGGGTTGGGAGGGAAAAGGCAGATGAAAGTTCATGAGTTCAATTTAGGGCATTTTGAGTATCTCCTTCTATTTTTTTTTTTTTTAATTAAATGGTCTTTGTATGTCAAATGCTCTTTGCCAATTCCTGATTCCTAACAAGCTGCCATCTCTGACTAAACCCCAACTCCCTAATTTATAGTGCCCACACTCCCAGCCCCAGCAGCTACCTGGTAGGTGGTGCTCTGAAATGACAATATTAGAAAATCCAATTTACTCCAGAAAAGGAAGTACCTTGCTGACCACCTGGTTTACTTATTTGTTTTGGTTCTTTTTTTAAGAGTTAAAGACATTACTAAAGTGGTAGAATTATCACTAGTCAGAATAAATAATTTCTTGATCCACCTAGTTAGCTACTGTATCTTCCCAAAGGAAAGATTTGCAGGAGAAGGAGGGTAATAAACAAAAAAATACAGAAATTCTAGCTTGTTTCATTTGCTGACCTGAATCAGTGTCCATTGGGATGAGACCCTCTGGAGAGGAACTCTGAATGACCGGAGACACCACAGCAGAAAGCCTGTATGACATCAAAAGGAGCTTCTCGATCACAGGTCTCCATTCACTCACCAACTGCAGGTTGCTGCAATAAGAGCAGTAAGGAAATTTACATTAAAAGCAAAATTCAAAATCCTTAAATGGAAACGAATACATCAAAGAAGGTAAATCTGTTTCAAATTTGTACAATCTATGCATTATTTAAAATTTAAAAAATATGTGTATATAGGTACATTTTAAAATCTAATTTTTAATTACCTTTAAGGCAATCCATTCCTTTCCTAGGACACATTCCAATAAGAGTTTAAAGCTCAAATGTGTGCTCAGGAGAGAGCTGTGGCTATACTTACTTTAGAGATAACCTCTGCAAAGCTCCTGTTACACAGTGGACTCGCCCATACAGTGGAAATGATGCTGCTGCCTGAAGCAGAGAATTTTCAGCCTGAGATACTTCTTCCTCAAGATTTTCCAACAAGCATTTGATAACTAAAAAAAGCAAACAAAAATCCAAAGTAATGCCAGCTTAAAAACACAGTTGTAAATTTGGGAGTAGCTACACGTCCTCACAAAACATCCAATATCAACCAAACTTTGTCAGAGTTTTGGTTTTTTTTTAAGATTTTATTTATTTATTTGACACACAGAGAGAGAGCAAGCACAGGAAGGGGAGGAGAGGGAGATGAATAAGCAGGCTCCCTACTGAGCAGGGAGCCCGATGCAGGACTCAATCCCAGGATCCCAGGATCATGACCTGAGCTGAAGGCAGATACCCAACTGACTGAGCCATCCAGGCACCCATGTTGGAGGTTTTATATTAAAAAGAGATCTTTCAAAGTTATCTAGCCTGTTAGGCATTTCCAGTTAAGACAGATTGTGTCTGTCTCTAACTTCCTGGATCCATTTTCATCATTTACTCTGAATCAGTCCTCCTAGATATACTCTGAGTATCAGATACAGGCCCATGTGTCATGTGCTATTTGAACAGTTGTTGTTTTGTTTTGTTTTTAAATGGCTTCCTTGAGATAGAATTCACATACCATGTAATTTATACATTTAAAGTGTACAAGTCAATGGTTTTTAATATATTCACACACTATGCAATCATCACTACCATGAATTTTATTTTTTTTTAATTTTTATTTATTTATGATAGGCACACAGTGAGAGAGAGAGAGGCAGAGACACAGGCAGAGGGAGAAGCAGGCTCCATGCACCGGGAACCCAACGTGGGATTCGATCCCGTGTCTCCAGGATCGTGCCCTGGGCCAAAGGCAGGCGGTAAACCGCTGCGCCACCCAGAGATCCCACTACCATGAATTTTAGAATATTAATCCTCCCCACCTCAAAAACCCTCACTCTTTGTCAGTCACTCCCCTCCCTGCACCTCTTACCTTCTCCAGCCCCAAGCAAATATTTATCTATTTTTTGTCTCCATAGATTTGCCTATTCGAGATATACATAAACAGAATCATAAAATACTTGGCTTCTTTCACTTAGTGTTTTCAAAGTTCATCCAAATTATGGCATGTACAACTATTTCATTCCTTTTTATGGCTGATTATATTCATCATATGAATATACTACATTTCATTTATCCATTTATCAGTTGATGGATAAGGGAGTGGTTTCCATTTTTTGGCTATTATGAATAATGCTGCTGTGAACATTCACATACAAGTTTTCGTTTGGGCATAGTTTTCATTTCTTAGTATGTGCCCAGTATGGACTAAATGTTTCTGTCCTTCTCAAAACTCCTATTTGAAGCCCCAAGCCCATATTTGAAAGTGGAGTTTTTAGAAAGAAATTACATTTAGATGAGGTCATGAGAGAGTAGGACTCTCATGTCAGGATTATAGTCCTTATAAGAAGAGAGATCAGAGCTTGCTTTCACTCCTTCATGTGAGCACACAGCAAGAAGGCGTTGTTTGAAGCCAGGGAGAGGGTTCTCACCAGGAACAGAAATTGCTTACACCTTAATCTTGAACTTCCCCGCCTCTAGAACCCTGACAGATAAATGTTTATTGTTTAAGTTGCCCAGGCTATGGTGTCTTGTTACAGCAGCCTGAGCATGGAACTATGGGGTCTTATGGTAACACCATGTTTAACTTTTCAAGGAACTGCCCGACTGTTTTCCAATGCACCATTTTACATTCCTTCCAGCAGTGTGCAAGGGCTGTACTCTTCCCACATCCCAACATCTGTTGTCTATTTTCTTGTTTATAGCCACCCTACTGGGTGTGAAGTGCTTCCTCACTGTAATTTTTTTTTAAGATTTTATTTATTTATTTGTGAGAAAGAGAGAGAGGCAGAGGGAGAAGCAGGCTCCATGCTGGGAGCCCGATGCGGGACTTGATCCCAGGACTCCAGGATCACGCCCTGAACCCAAGGCAGATGCTTAACCACTGAACCACCCAGGCATCCCTCCTCACTGTTATTTTGACTTGCATTTCCCTACTGGCTAATGATGCTGAGCGTCTTTTCCTGTGATTATTTTTCACATTTACCTTTTATGGAGAAATACCTATTCAGATTCCTTGTCCATTTTAAAATTTGGTTATACATTTTTTACTAGTGAGTTGTAAAAATTCTTTATATATTCTAGATACAGGTCCCTTATCAGATAAAGGAACCACAAATATATTTCTCATTCTTTCCAAAAGGTTTCCCTATTTCCCAACCTTTCAAAAGGTTGTCTTTTCACTTTCTTAATGGCACCCTTGACAAACACAAGTTTCAAATTTTCATTAGGTCCTATTTATCTATTTTTTCTTTGCTTGTGCTTTGGGTGTCAGATCTAAGAAAAAACTACCTAATCTAAGATCACAAAGATTTATACTCATGTTTTCTTCTAAGAGTTTTATTGTTTTTAGTTTTTGCATTTAGGTCTTTGATCCATCTTAAACTAATTTTTGTATATGGCATTAAGTAGGTGAGTTAACTTCATTCTTTTGCATGTAACTATCCAATTATCCCAGCATAGTCAATGTCTCCTCTCACCACTCAAGAGTTATAAATTTTAGAACTGTGTATAACCAGTAAATTACTAACATTTAATATATACAAAGAAGTCCTAAAAATCAATAGGAAAAAGACAAACAACCCTACAGAAGACCAAACAAAGAACATGAACAAGCATTTCACAGAAGGGGAGAAATGAATGGCTTATAAGCACGTAAAAAAGATGCTCAATTACATTAGCAATTGGAAAAATGCAAGATGAAACCACAAGATACCTTTATATTCCGCAAATATTTAAAATATGACAATAGCAAGTCATGATGATGATGTAACACACCACAACTCTCAAAATTTATTGGTGGGAATGTAATTTAAAAATTTGGCATTGTCTAGTTAGGTTGAAGATGCACATACTTTATGACTAGACTATTCTACTTTTTTTGTTTACCATAAACTCTTAGACATATCTATTAGAAGAAATATATACGAGAATATTCACATCAGCATTATTTATTTAGAAAAAAGTCAATCAACAGGAGAATATATTGAAAAAATATAGTAAATTTGTAAAATACCTATGGTATTATTTATATAAAATTCAAAAATCAAGTAAAAGTAAATAACATATTGTTTAACGATATATACATGGGTGATAAAAATCTTGGTAAAAACAAAATGAAAGACTGATAAAACACAGGACAGTAATTATATGGCGGGGAGAGGGAGCTAGGATAGAAGATAAGTATGGGTGCTAAAAAAAAAATATGGGTGCTGTTGTACTTCTTAATATTATCATCTGGCTTGGGAATAAAACTTGTGACATATTTATACTCTTACCATTTAAATCTTATAAATATTTAATTATTTTTGAATGCTTGAAATATTTCATGGAGTTTTTAAATGACTTGAATTTGAAAGCCTGTACATGAACAGTTTACCCTAAGTGCAAACCTCTTCCTGTCAAGTATCAGGATCTCCTTTTAAATCTAGCCCTGAAGCAACTAGAGTGGACAAGTGCCATCTTCCATGGCACTGTCACCTCTCTAACCCCATTTCCACCAAAACTACCCATGGCCTCCTAATTTTCTCCCATTATTAGTTGTCTTTCTTGGGGCATTTTTTACCATCTTGGAGAGAACAGTGTTTAACACTCTCCCTGCATCTGACCTCGCTCTCTCTTTTTTCTTAAATAAAAGTCCATTATCAAAATTCATGCAAAAACCCAACTACAAAATGAAGATTTACTAGCACAAATTTTTTTTTTAAGATTTTATTTTTTTATTCATGAGAGACACAGAGAGAGAGGCAGAGACAGAAGTAATCTCCCCACAAGGAGCCCGAAGCAGGACTCAATCCCGGGACTCTGGGATCATGCCATGAGCCAAAGGCAGACGCTCAACCACTGAGCCACCCAGGCATCCGTACTAGCACAAAATTAAGCACATGAATCCCCAACAAATATTTGTTGGAAATCACTAAACCTAAGCCAACCAACTAGATTTTAGAACTGGCTGTGTGCGAAGAATAAAAGGCAGGGGTGTTAACAGTCAGTTAAAACATAAACCTGATAGACAAAGGAACTCTGCTCTTTATAGAAATAGCAAAGATTATCTGGTTATAGTCATAGTAAAATTTTTGCCAAAAAACCACTACATTTTTGGTAGAGAAAGAGGTCCTATTTAAATAAGAGCTTTATTAATGTACATTTGTATAATCTACTTATTTAACATGAACCCTCTGTTTAGGAACAGTGTTATAGCTGAGTACACTATTTACCTGCAAAAGAGAAATTCACAGTATTCTTATATGCTGGTAAACCCTTCGATAAAAAATAAATAAAAAAATAAACGTTTAACCACTAGCTGTGCTAACTAAATGAGTAGTGAGGGAATAAGATACTGGTTTTGATAAGCAACAGCAAAAGGTCATTTATTCAATACAAACCCATTAACGTGTTCCTTTCCACCATAATAGCAGACTTATCGCCATCTCCGCATGCAGTCTGCTGAGTTTTTAAGGAGTCAGACAGAGATGAGGGCAGGACATCCTGCCAGATTAAGAAGTTCAACAGGTAGGAAGCTGTCACACAGTCGTATGGTTTAGTGCTTGAGCTGAGCTCCAATGCTGCTTGGAATAAGCCTTGTAGTTTCTCTGAATCCTAGAAAAAGCACAGACTCAGTAACTGTCACTGAAATAGTTCAATTTGAAGTAATAGTACATATTTAAAAAGAGAGCCTGCCACATAAGTATAACTCAATATAAATATTAATTCAATTCCCTTATTCCCAGAATATAGGTTAGACTTTTTTTTAATAATAATTACTGATTATTATTACTCAGCTCCAGTAATGAGGATCTTGAAAATAATTTCAGTTGGGAAATTCCACATTGATAAAGCTTTTTTTTTTTTTTAAGATTTTATTTATTTATTCATAGAGACGCAGAGAGAGAGAGAGAGAGAGAGAGAGAGGCAGAGACACAGGCAGAGGGAGAAGCAGGCACCATTCAGAGAGCCCAACGTGGGACTCGATCCAGAATCTCCAGGATCACGCCCTGGGCTGCAGGTGGTACTAAACCGCTGCGCCACGGGGGCTGCCCAAGCTTTTTTTTTTTTTAAGTACCTCTTTCTCCAGCAAAAGTATGCTTTTTCCTGTAGAAATTCTGCTATAACTATGGCCAGATCATCTTTGTTACTTCCATATAGACCAGAGGTCTTTTTGTACATTGAAGCTTATTTTACCTGGGCAGCATAGTCCTGTACTTTCCCCATCCCCTTTCCATTCAGCTAATTCAATGGAAAAAAAAAATACAAATTCACACAAAAGTACAAATCCACCAGGCTATTCCTGGTGAAAATCCATGTATATGTGTGGAAAATAAAGTGATCACATCAGTCTCAGAAATTCTGCATCAGAGCTCCCACACCTGTATCTCATGTATCTCCCACACCTGTACCTACCCACATGCATGTCCTAAAGACAGAACAAAGGAAGTTCACTGTAACACACATAGAACGGCACTAGGCTGAGGTCAGGAGACATGGGTCCTCATCCCAATTCCACAGTTGTCAAACTGCATGTTCAGTACACTGGGTCTCAGGGTTTCACTGCTCAATAATATTAATTCTATTAGGATTGCTCCAAAATTGTATAATACAAGGGAAAAGATCACTCTAAGCTTAATTTTTAATTTGGTTATAGGTACATCAATGTTTACTTTAATTGGGAATCTATTCATTTCTAATAGTTATCAAACATATTGATTCAAATACCAGTTTCTTTTAGTTTAAATTCTTTGCCATTTGATATGTTTAATTTTCTGTGACCTAAAAAACTTAAAAAATAGTGGTCAAAATTTTAAATCTAAATAAATATTAGAACGAAACAACTAAAAGCCATTTTTTGGTAACTAATAGTTAAATCCCTGAACTGCTTAACTAACAATTACTAAGAAACACAATAAATAGCCTTTGAAGTTTAAAATACATTTGTTCTATCATCTGAGGTCAGTAAAAATATAATATAAAGACCTTGGATATGTAGTTCCACGAGAAAAAAGGCCAACAGACTATGTGAGAAATAAAGTTATGTACTACAAAGATATGCCATCAAAAATGTATATACATGGGATCCCTGGGTGGCGCAGCGGTTTGGCGCCTGCCTTTGGCCCGGGGCGCGATCCTGGAGACCCGGAATCGAGTCCCACGTCGGGCTCCCGGTGCATGGAGCCTGCTTCTCCCTCTGCCTATGCCTCTGCCCCTCTCTCTGTGACTATCATAAATAAATAAATTAAAAAAAAAATGTATATACACAGGTCCTTTGAGAGAGTAGTTAAGATTCAAAAATGTTTTAAAGTTATCTCAAAGGACTAAGTCTTTCATATAGGTGCTATAATATACCCCTCTATATTTGAGATATTCCCAAAATGTTTGCCAGGAATGTGTCAGATATATATATATATATATATATATGTTTAAATTATTATATTATATATATTATATACAATATATTTATATATAATATATATTATATATAAATATAATACAAGGGGCAAGGAGGATGGGAAAGTGGAAGAGGAGAAAGGAAGAGAAAGGATCTCCTTTAAAAACTCTATATGGTACAAAAGTTAGAAGCCTAAGTACCAAAAGAAGCTTCTGCTTACCATGGCACCTGAAACACCCACAAGGATAAATGGACGCTAGAGAACAACTCCTAATAGGGACCCAAGTTAGAAAAAATGCTCTAGGATCTTGGCAGTGCCATTTGGAAGCCATGGAACCAGACACCTTGTGCTCTCTGACATGTACTCCTACAGAATCCCACTGTACCTACAAACTGTCCTGCCCGAAATAGAGCCTCAAGGCCAGAGAACAGACCATAGCTCAGCTGCAGCCCTAGTAGGTGCCTTTGACCTCTATGTAGCTCTAAAAGAAAGCCACAGAAAGGCTCTGCAACCAGTAAACCCACAGCTGCTGGTGATCTCACAGCCCCAGAACATACCTCAAGGGGAGGGGGTGGCTGCTTCCATCCCCATGCTGTGCCCTCACTCCCAAGCCCACCTTTGCTTCCCACCCCACGGTTGGCAGTGCCAGCTGTCAGGAAGAGAGTAGGGGCTGGGGATGGGGGAGAAGGCTGGAGGAGAAAACCGCTGTTAACCTCAAGTACTCAGAGTTTCAGTCTCAGTTTAGCTATTGCTTGTTGGAAGATCAGAAACCTGCTCTCTGCCTCACTTACACTCAGCTTCCTCGTCAACTTAGCAAGGATCTTATCTCAAAAAAAAAAAAAATGCAAGTTACTGTAAGTGGTGTGTTTTGACAGAATATTACCATGTCCACGGGAACTGGGGAGACTGCTGGTAACTGAAAGCTACCAATAACCTTGTGAGCAGTAAAACTACTGCTTCATGCACCTCCCTTTTTGTCTAAAACAGTAAGAAAAGCAAAGCTGGCGGATTTGAGCTTTGTTTTCTTTTATGATATTTCCTCCTTCTATATCACCCAGCCCTACCTCCTCCAACCTTCCTCCCTGCAACAGAAGTATTAGTAACTAAAACAGAAGACGTAAGAAGGTAGGTGCAAAAAACCTGCATAGTCCACAGATTGCTTGATTTGCTGCTAAAATTGAAAGTTTTCATGCATATATACCACATTCACATTTATACAGGAAAAGTCCAAATACCTGAATTTGTACAACTGTCTTTGGTAACTTCATTAGAAGATCAAATGCTAAAATCTTCACTTCTTCAAAAGTGCTGGTAAAACATTCCATCAGTGTTTGGAAACGACCAACATCAATATCATGACTCAGCTGATACACTGCTTGGACTTGACCTAAAAAAAGAAAAAGAGGGGATCCCTGGGTGGCTCAGTGATTTAGCGCCTGCCTTTGGCCCGGGGCGCAATCCTGGAGTCCCGGGATTGAGTCCCGTGTCGGGCTCCCTGCGCGGAGCCTGCTTCTCCCTCTGCCTGTGTCTCTGCCGTTCTCTCTATGTCTATCATGAATAAATAAATAAAATCTTAAAAAAAGAATAATTTAAAAAAAAAAAGAAAAAGATTTAAAAATGAATACAAGGGGTACCTGGCTCAGTCAAACATCTGCTTTCAGCTCAGTCATGATCCTAGGGTCCTGGGATGGAGTCCCTCGTCCCTGCTGAGCAGGGAGTCTGCTTCTCTCTCTCCCTCTGCCCCTCCCCACCATTTGTCCTCTCTCTCTCTCAAATAAATAAAATCTTTAAAATAAATAAAAGTGAATACAAAAGGAGGCGCCTGGCTGGCTCAGTTCGTAGAGCATGTGACTCTTGATCTCAGAGTCATGAATTCAAGTTCACATTGGGCATGGAGCCTATTTAAATAAATAAATAAATAAAAATTTTTAAAAAGTTAATAAAAGAAAAAGGAAATCAACATGTTGAAGTTATCTGACCACATTTACAGAAAACTGGTGCAAAGAGTTACACTTCATAGTTCACCCACACTAGCATTAAAATAATAATTTTTCCTTAATTTATTTCCTAAAATGATAAGTATTAAAGTTCCCCAAATAAAAAATATTCCTAAAATTTTGTTTAAAACCACTTCATTCTCTTTCAAAAGACTGTATTTTATACAAGAGATTCCTAAGTTAGTTTCTTTTTTTTTTTTTTTTAAGATTTTATTGGTTTATTCATGAGAGACAGAGAAAGGCAGAGACACAGGCAGAGGGAGAAGCAGACTCCATGCAGGTAGCCTGATGTGGGACTCAATCCTGGGAATCCGGGATTGGGCCCTGAGCCAAAGGCAGATAGATGCTCAACCGCTGAGCCATCCAGGCATCCCAGTTTCTTTTTTTTAAGATTTTATTTATTTATTCATGAGAGACAGAGACAGAGAAAGAGAGAGGCAGATACTTAGGCAGAGGGAGAGGCTCCCTACAGGGAGCCTGATGTAGGACCCTATCCCAGGACCCTGGGATCATGACTTGAGCCAAGGCAGATGCTCAACCACTGAGCCACCCAGGTGCCCCCCTAAGTTAGTTTCTAAATAAATGAAAAGAAATAAATTTAGGAATACGTCTTTTAAAAAAATCTTCGTAAAATGTCTTGTCCTAGAATCTAAAGTCCTACAACGTCTTAGTTAAACCTATACAGAATAATTGATACAATGATTTATCCTAATATTATTATTTGGCATCAAAGATAAAGGGATCTTCTGGCCATTCAAACACAAAGCTCAAGTGACATCTCCAAAATGGAAAAAATTAAGCTGGCTTAACTCTTCACCTTAGCAACATGTAGTGCTATAAGATACTGGAGCAATGCTTAGAACATCCTCAGAGAAAGTTGTGGTGAAAAATTATACATCAATCCTACTCTAGAGGTGCCTGGGTAGCTTAGTTGGTTAAGCAACCAACCCTTAATTTCGGCTCAGGTCATGATCTCAATGTCATAAGATCCAGCTCTATGTTGGGCTCTACACTCAGGGGGTTGGAGGGTGCTGCTTGAGGATTCTCTCCCGCCCTCCCTCCCGCCCCATACTCTGTCTGACTCTCTCTTGAATAATAAATAAATCTTAAAAAAAAAAATCCTACTCCAACATCAAATGCAAAACACAGCATTTTTGAATAGTAAGAAATTAAGAACTAAATTTCCCCAAAAACTCTTCTCAAAAAAAAAGATAAATTTCAGCAAACCAATAAATAAACAAAACTATCACAAAAGAAGGACAGTAGTTATCAAATCTACTTAACTCTGAGATTAAGACTAAACAAAAATGGCAACAGGTTTCATAGCAGAATGCAAAGAACATTTAACAACATTTAATAAATTTACCATTCTGGTAACACCTGAAAACATTCCTATGCTAATTTGAGGAATGATGTTCAATATGATATGCGTTTCTTATTTAATCTTAACTCACAAGTTAGTGAAACCCTGTAGAGCAAATAAATGAAGTTTTTGTCACTTCATTTGCACCTCTGCTTAAATTTGCTTCTTTTCCAACTCAGATGCTTTTAATTCCTTTTTCGTGCCTTACTGCTCTGGCTAAAGTTTTCAGTAAGATGGTGATCAGCAGAGGTCAAAGTGAGTATCTGTGTCCTGTTCCTGATCATAAAGGTAAGGCTTTTGGTCTTTTATCATTGAGTAGGGTGTCAACTGTGCGTGTTTCATGAATGTCCTTTATCCTACTAAGGAAGCTCCCTTCTATTCCTAGTTTCTTGAGTGTTTATTATTATAACAGGATGTTGAATTTTGTCAACAGCTTTTCTGCATCAATTGATATTATCATGGGGCTTTTTTCCTCAACATTTTAATGTGTGTATTACATTGACTATTTTTTTCTTACATTGAACCATCCTTGCATTCCTGGGATAAATTTCACTTAGTCATGGGTATAATACTTTTAATATGCTGTTGGGTTTGTTTTGCTAGTATTCGGTTGAGAACGTTTGCATTTATGTTCGTAAGGGATACTGGCCTATAGTTTTCTTGTGGTGTCTCTCTCTGGCTTTAGTATCAGGGTGATGCTGGCTTCAAAGGATGAGTTCGGAAATGTTCCCTCCCGTACAATTTTTTAGTAGAGTTTGTGAAGGACTGATGTTAATTCTTTAAATGTTTGGTAGACTTCACCAGTGAAGCCCCTCCCTCTGGACATTCCTTTGCTGAGAGGCTTTTGACTACGACCCCACTTCTTATTTGCTATAGATAACAAATTTTCTATTTGTTAAATCAGTAATTTGTATGTTTCTAGGCATCTAGATGTTCATTTCATCTAAGTTATCTAATTTATTGAAAATACAATTGTTCATAATACTGTCTTACAATCCTTTTTATTCCTATAAGGTCAGTAGAAATGTCCCTGCTTGTATTTCTGATCTTAGTCATTTGCACTTTCCTTCGTTCTATTCTTAGTATAGCAAAGATTTTGTCAATTTTGTTGACCTTTTAAAAAAGCCAACTTTTGTTTTCGTTGATTCTCTATAATGCTTTCCTATTTCCCATTTCGTTTATCTCTGTTTTTAATCTTTATTATTTCCTTCCTTCTGCTAACTTGGGGTAAGGTTTGCACTTCTTTTTCGAATTCCTTGAGGGGTAAAGTTAGCTTATTGATTTGAGATCTTTCCTCCTTTTTAATTAGGTATTACAGCTCTAAAGCTCCCTATGAGCACTGCTTTTGCTTCAACACATGAGTTCTGGTAACTTGTGCTCTTGTTTTCACTCTTCTTAAAGTATTTTCTAACCTCCTTTATGATTTCTTCTATGACCCACCAGCTGTTTAATAGCTCTGCTCCAATCTGAAACCTTCTCTGACAAGACTGTATGAAATAGCTCCCCATGCTCCTAGGTAGACACTATATTCTCACCACTTTCCTTCCTGAAATATTTTTTCATAATACTTATCTCCATCTGATATTCTATGTATTACTTGTTAATTTATTGTCTGTCTCCCTTCACTAAAATATCTAAGCTCAAAAATAGGAAGCATTTGGTTTTGTATACTGCATATTGTTGGCTGCTTGACATATAATAAGCATTAAATAAGTATTTGTTGGGCAAACCCTTTTAAAGTAATTGTGGAATCCAATTTCTAACCGTGAATACTGTGACATTTATTCTAAGTGAAAAAGGTATATGCAGCTTATTCTTCTTGCACTAGAATATACTTAAGGGAGAAACCATGTTGACTAATCCCAAACCACAGTCCTTCAATAAAATAAAAACCCACATTCAAGTTCTTGAGATAAAGGTGAAGAATGAATTTATTTTCTAAATTTTTTTTTTATTTTTTATTTTGATTTATTTATGATAGGCACACAGTGAGAGAGAGAGAGAGGCAGAGACACAGGCAGAGGGAGAAGCAGGCTCCATGCACCGGGAGCCTGATGTGGGATTCGATCCCGAGTCTCCAGGATCGCGCCCTGAGCCAAAGGCAGGCGCCAAACCGCTGCGCCACCCAGGGATCCCATGAATTTATTTTCCATCCTGTAATTCATGATCATGCATCCTTAGTTTCCTTGAAAGTTAATGGCTAAGGGGGCAGCTGGGTGGCTCAGTTGGTAAAGTGTCCAATTCTTGATTTCCACTCAGGTTATGATCTCAGGGTTGTGAGAGCGAGACCTGCATCAGGCTCCACACCTAGTATGGAGCCTGTTTTAGATTCTCTTTCTCTCTACCCCCTCCCCTCTACTCCTTCCCACCTCTTTTCCTCTCTAAAAAAAAAAATAATAATAAGTAAATAAAGTTAATGGGTAAAGTATGGCTTGCTCCATTTGCATTACCTCCCAGTTGTTTAATTAACATAATTACTGTGATATCAGTCACTGCCAAATTATATGTGACTTATTCATTTGGAAGATGACTCAGGTTTTTCATTTTTTAAAGTACACTTAAGTATACTTAAACTACTCTAATTAAAAAATTACCAGAAAAAAAATAAATAAAAATTAAAAATTACCAGTACAACTCAGCCTAGTGTTATTTCCCATACACCTAGGTACAACCATAACTACACTAAACATACAGAAAAATTTTTGTTAAATGGATAATCAAACACTCTCGGTTAAAACCTTATTTTCTAAATTCAGTTGTAGTCTGATTAAAATTCCCTTACCTGAGAGATATCACTGTAATCATTTTCTGCGCATGCTGTAACATATTACCATAAACCTGGTGGCTTAAAACCACAGAAATCTATGTTTTCACAGTACTGGAAACCATTTTGCCTAATGTTCAATTAATCCAATACGAAAGTGCTAGTGGAGCCATGCACACTCTAGAGGTTCTAAGGGAAAACTCATTCTTTGCCTTGTTCCACTTCTGGTGGCTGCCAGCATCCCATGGCTTAAAGCCATATCACTCCAATCTCCACAACCACTGGCAAAGTGACAACTCCTTTTCTGTGTGTCACATCTCCCTCTGTTCCTCTCTAATAAGAGCTGTGGTGGCATTTAGGCCCATCCAGATAATCCTGGATTATCTGATTTTTGAGATCCTTACCTTAATCATATCTGCAAAGGCCCCCCCCCCTTTTTTTTTTAATTTTTTTTAAAATTTAATTATGATAGTCACAGAGAGATAGAGAGAGAGGCAGAGACACAGGCAGAGGGAGAAGCAGGCTCCATGCACCGGGAGCCCGACGTGGGATTCGATCCCGGGTCTCCAGGATCGCGCCCTGGGCCAAAGGCAGGCGCCAAGCCGCTGCGCCACCCAGGGATCCCCAAAGGCCCCCTTTCTACGAAAGGTTCACATTCATAGATTCTAAGGAAAGGTTGCTTTTCGACCTACCACATTTATCTTAATCAGGCGATCAAATTTATCAAGAGTAACAGGACAAACCAAACTCGTATCTCCTGATATGATGCCCTGAGAACACCACATTACCCATGCAATATCCCTACCCCAAATGCACAACCTTAATCAATCATGAGGAAACAGTAAGGAAAACCCAAATGGAGACACATTCTCCCAAAATGCTAATATCATGAAATTAAAAATTTTTCAAATTAAAGGAGGCTAAAGAGGCATAACAATGAAACACAATGTGTAATCTTGGATTGGTACCCAGATCACAGTAAAAAATTCCTTTTTCTAAAAAAGGCCACTAATTGGGACAACTGGCAAATTTTGTTATGGATTATATATTAGATAATAGCATCATGTCAACAGTAAATTTCCTGAATTTGATCACTGTGTCATGGTTAAAAAATTAATGAAAGGGAGATAAACCAAATATAGTAAAATATTAACAACTGATGAATCTAGGTAGAAGGTATATGACTGTTCATGAATATCCTTAAAACTCTGCTATTGGTTTGAATCTTTGAATCCTTCAAATGAAGGAAGGCTGTATTAGCAGCAAAAACTGTCTTTCTTCCTGCCAAGAAATTACACTTTGTCTACAAATTTAAACCAAAAATAGTAATAATAATAATAAATAAGGCAACTATAGTGTAAAACTCTCTGGTCCTCTTCGTGGACCTCCAACAAAACAGCTGAGCAGGATATTTTTCTATTTGACCACAGTCAAGGAAAACTGAGCACAAACAAGAAATCCACATCAAAACATACACACTCAAAACAGATATAAAAAGAACTATTTGTTGTCAAAAAGGAAAAAAAAAACGACTCAAAAGGAAGTTAAATGTTCATCCTCTTGAGTACCCTAAAGGAGAAATAAAGGGTATCACTAAACCAGAATGCCTGGAAATGACATCCTCATTTTGTCTTCCTGAAACCAGACTGAGACTTATGAAACTGACAGCATATAAGGGAAACCACATTTTAACCACAAAGACTCATTAAGAAATGCTATACATAAAGAAACTATTATTTTTTTAATTTTTAAAACTTAAAGAACAGATTTACACTATCTTCAAACAGCAACACATGAACTGGGGGTTAAGAAAAGCAACTCTTCTCGTAATAAGCATTAATCCATGAAACCTGGAGTTTTGGGTCGGGAAACAATGAGCACTGAAAACAACTTCTCAGCCTTGTGTCTTTTACTGACAAATTTAATTATGTCCAAGTAAGAACTACATATTGAGAATAAAATCTTCCATAAGAATGTAAACAAAAGACAACAAAACTAAAACGTAAGTAAAATAAAATGTTGAAAAAGCATGTGTTTTATAGGAAAAAAAAACACTTTCCCCAAACATTACTGAAAGCTTACCCTCTGTGACAGGAAAAACTTCGGCTATTGAGCCTAAAATCGTTAAAGCTGAAAACCTAGTTGGGTAGGAAGACCCAGGAAACAGTGCTTCAAAAAGATGACTGCAAATGGATGACATGAAATTCTTAAAAAAAAAAAAAAAAAAAATTACGTAAGTATAATTGAGTTATAATAGGTTATTTTCAAAGTAACCCCCACCTGGAAGGATGGGGTTCTTTTTTAATTAACAAGGAAAAGATTTTTTAAAACAATACTAGTTGTTCACTTCGCTTGACAATTCAGACTGGTATCCCTCACCATAAGTTATATTATGACTTCAATGAACCCTATGTTTCTAGGGTCAACAGGAAGTATAATTCCTGGTCCATAAAAGAAAATACAACACTCAGAACCCATTTTTGGTGAAAGCAAGATCTGTTCTAAAGCTGTATGAATATTGGTTTTCTTCACCAGGGATATTCAGGCTTCAAAGTTTTTAAATAACAACAACAAAAATCCAATACAGACTACTTGATAAATATGGTAAGTATAATACTTGATAAATGTGGCTGACATAATTCATAAAAAGATCCAATTATTCCACTGTCTTCCTGTCCTCTATATTCCCCTTTGAGACTCTTGCTCTACCATTCTATGTATAGAAACGATTTTTTAAAAAATAGAAACTTAGTAAAATGTAATTTAAAAAAAGAATAGGAAATAGTTTACCCAAGATAAAGTCTTCTTCCTCTAGTTAAAATAATAATTATTATCATTGCTCCTGTATAAAACCAAACAGAAAACTTAGAAGGAAAAAGCTGTGATCCTCAAGCATCTTACATATACTGCTATGCCCTAACGTCTGTTTTTAACTGAGCAGCACAAAAGCAGTTCTAGTCCTGATTCTAGAAAGGATCTCAGCATTCATTTCTTTGGTCAATGACACACAATCTTGAGGATTTATCCTATAGGCCCTTACAAGCCCTCATTAAGAGTTTGTTATTTTATTAAATCTATTGGGTTTCAAGGGAATAGTTATTGAAAATATTCTAGTTAAACTCATATTAAATATAAATGAGTAGTACAGTATTCACATGAAAGGGCAACAAGTTCATCCTTTAGGAATGATCTTATCCTGTCTGCAGTATCATTTATATTTTTAGAAGTAGTTCTTTCCCTCCACCACACTGTAACCACAGTGGAGGCAGGGACCACAGTTCATACATTTATATCCCTAGTCCTAAGCATACTGTCCTAGACATACAGAACAGGCTCGATAATATGCTCTCGTCATTTTCAACAGCTCCTAGTGAGGCTTCCAAATACCTTAGGCTAGCATTCAAAATCTCTCTGGATAACTCAGGCATTTTCTCTACTTGCCCTTAAGGTTTTTTGACATGTTATAGCTTAAGCTATCAAAAAGTGACCTTAAAATTGTTAAAAGTGATAGATTTCAAATTGCAGATACCCTTAATTCTATTGTTACACTACATTTTCAAACATAGGAGATGAAATAATTAGGCTAGCAGAGAGGGAACCCAACTACAGATATGAAATTGGTTTCTACTTCAGCTCTGTCACTTGTTAGCTATGTAACTACAATATGAAATTCCTGAAATTTCCACAGCAGCTACCTCATAGATCAAAATAAAAATACTTTACTTGTATTCTTAGGGTAACAAACTTTATTTATTTGTAAATACATGTGTGTTAGTTAAGCTGTTTTTTTTTTTTTTTTAGTTAAGCTGTTTTATCATAGCAAAGAAAAAAAGAAAAAAAATTCCAACTCCCAGCTCCAACTTGATTTTCTAACTCATTTCTTTTTACTCACCTCCTTTGTTGCTCCAAGTATCTTATATGTCATTCACAACAGTGAATTCACTGTTCCCCAAATTCTCCCTGTACTTTCTTACCTCCAAGCTTTCAATTAAGCAGGGACTTGGAAAAAACTATTTAGATTTTAGAAGCGAGAGCAGATTCAGATAGGAGGCTGCCCCTATCACTCAGTAGCTGTGGGGCCTTGGGCAGGTTACTCAACTTTTCCAAGCTTCAGTTTCCTATTTTCAAGTAAGCTCTACACCCAACATGGGGCTTGAACTCACAACCCTGAGACCAAGAGTTGCATGCTTCACTGACTGAGCCAGCCAGGTGCCCTAATTTTCACATATGTTAAGTGAGGATAATTAATGCCTATATCACAGCTTTGTTATTAAAGATTTAAATGAGAATGTGAGTACAAAGTATTTTGTCAAAAGTACTCTAGCTAATAATACTAGTTATTTAGGTATGAAATAATCTCTTTCACTAGACTAGAAGACATCTTTTCTAACTAACAGCTTCCTCTTCTCCCCCAGGACTGTTGATTGGCACCAAGCCTACCACATACTGCATGACACCCACTGTTATAAAGATGATGATAAGTAATTTAGTGCCAAAGTCACGTCTCCAAAAGCCACAGGTGACTACAGTTGGGAGGAACTATCAAAACCATGAGATAGACTCAGATTAAGACTCTAAAGGGCTAATTTTCAAAAACACAAATATTCGCAAGGACAAGTAAGAAACCATACATACATGAAAATTCAGAACGTCAATCCACTACATGGGTTTTGTGTTCTAAGTACCTCAGTTTTCACAAATGTCATTTTATCCCTTGCAAAAAGCAGCAAAAGGGCTGTGTTTTCTTAGATCATCTAAAAATGATCTAAGAAAGGCTAAAAAAAAAAAAAAAAAAACCTGTTCCACACACAACGCAAGTGCTCAGAATACACTCCAGTCATTTTTAATGACTTCCAGCAAGGCTTTTTGTAGGATGATTCAGAATTTACAATCAGCTTTCTCATTTAATCCTCAAATCCTCAGCTTTTTCAGAGAGGTTACTCATCTCTCTTAGAGTCCAGGAGACATCAAGTAAGCCAACCAGTCTGTGGCCGAAATGGGACTAAACCCATGTCCTGCAAGTTTAGGTCATTCCTTTCCAAACTTCACTTTGGTATTTTACAAAGAGGAAGCTAACTTCAGCCTTGGTAAAGGAATAGTCTTCTTTAGATGATTTTCTGTCTTTTAATTATAAAACTGAAAACTAAGGGCCATCTATACTAATGATTAGAGTAGGTAGGGAGTTTAATATGGCTCTAATGTATCATTACTTGATTACAATTGTTTCCCTAAATGAAATACAATAGATGAGCTCTGTTCACTATCTGAGTCTTAGAAGACAGTAAGATTTCTGCTTCTGAGAGGCTAGGTCTGGATTAAGAAACCAGTGAAAAACTCATTCTGTTCTGATGGACAGAAATGGAAGGCTGTCAACTTGAGCTCTGGCCCCAGACTGGTGCCACATCCATCCCATTAATACAGTGCCCCGAAACCTACCCTTACTCTTCTCCAAAATGGGATGGACAGGAACCTGCATCACTGGACCACAGACCAGGAGGCACCAATATCAAGCCACTATAAGTCATATTAGTCTAAAGGGGAAGCAGGCCCAGATACAGCAATCTTCCACTCTGAGGAGGGGTGGAGGAGTTCAGGGCCAGCAAGTACCTTTTTGTTAAAGTACTAAATTAATGTGGCCCACAGGAAGCTGTGAACAACTGAGGTTAACCCATTCTTGTTATTCTGAAACAGGCCTTAAGTCCAGCACCAATTCTGCAGCTCAGGATACCTCAAGAGAAGTACCAAAGCACAAGAAGGAATATGTAAAACTCAGCTTGAAGGAAAAAAGCACAGAAACACCATTCACTACAAGACTTCCATTTATTTCCCTCTATTGTTTATTCACAATTGTCCTATGCTTCTTAAATATTCGTATGGCTAGAAATAGATCACCTACCTTATACTGTTGTAAAGAAACAGAAGGGTGCTGTTTGGTTAACTCATTCTCTGGCTCATGTTTGGATCTACTTTGCTCCTGTTTATAAAGCACCTGAGAACTTTCCTGTATCCTACAGAACAACTTTTGAGAAAAAGAAAAATGAAGCATATGTAAGCCATATTAATCTTCACTGTCCGCCTAAAAAAAAAAAAAGCAAAGGAGAAATTTTCTAAATTCTTTAGACTAGAGCTTCAGGCAAGGAGAGTACTGGTTTCTAAACTCTTAATATTTATACAGTTTCTCTGACAGAAAATTAACATATATTTTTAAAAATCAAAAACAAAATATTACTGCAAACCAGAATACAGTCATTAAATCATGGTTCTATTTCCTTTAGGTTGGCATGAAGCTAGAGATATACTCACTCCTATTCTCTCCAAATTCTTCATCCTGTAAATGAGGCCATGTGATTAATTTGAGTTGAATTAATCTTACAATGACCATTTCATGAGACCCTTAAATGCTAAAACTACAAGGGCATCTTTCCTTCTCTCATCAAAGTTTTCTTGAAATATGAAAGATCCATCATTACATTTTTTTCTTTCAGAAAAAAAAAAAAAAAAGTTCAAGTTCAATTTATTTTACACCAGAATGAAAGGACTTTATACCCTAGGCTTGAATCTCAAATGTAAACTTTATGGGAATCATAGAATGGTTCACAGAAAGGCCATGAAGGAATGTGGCAGTCCAATCCCACGATCATTATTCCTATACTCTCCCAAAATCTTAGCTCTTTTTCTTTTTTTTTTTTTTTTTTTAGCTCTTTTCAAAATTGATTTGCAGAGCAGAGTTCACCACTATCCTGCATTTTCTGATGAGAAATTCTACCTTTTTAAGAAGAGAACAAATCTGTTGTCGGACTCCTGGGGACTGACTGTTAAGATTGTAGGTGATAAAGAATTGAATCCACTGCATTTCTTCTGTGGAAACGATTTCTGTACTTCGATTACTCTCACAAAGCAAGCCTAAGGTATCTATCCGTACCTAAAACACATCAAGCAATAAAATGTTAATTTTTCAATGAAATAGGCAAATTGTAAACCATTTGACATGTTTATTTACAAAAGCTACCAAAGGAGGAAAAACCAGTAAACCTCAGTTTAGCCATGTATACTTCAGAAAAGTTCCCTAATCCCAAAGATCCTGGGGTTACATGATACAGAATTATTTTATTAAATGTGTAAACTGGGTATTTGTAAGTCAACAATCTTAAAAATTCTTATTCCATGGTAATGCTCAAGTTCATTCTTTTTTCTCTACTTTACCTCAGGACCTCATCATCTCACTCTTAGGTCACTGTCATACACATCTAAACAGTCTCCTGGTTTCTTTTTGCTCTCACACTGGAAACTCATCTCTGTTGCCATTAATTCTACTTCCTTGCAGAATGCAGAATAGCTTGTGTCCAGTTATCAACTGAATGAAATCTGAAGTCTTCAACCTAGCATTGGAGGCCTCTCTACTCCCACCAAACAACATCCTGAATTATCCTCCAGACCTTGTTTTATATTCTCCCATTTGGGGTTTTCATTTGTTTGTTTTTAAAGTCATTTTATTTATTTTTTCTTCATCATTACAATAGTACTTTTTAATTCTTATCCCCTATTTTCCCCTTCCCCCCAACCACCTCCCCCTCTGGTAACCATCTGTTTGTTCTCTATAGTTAAGGGTCTGTTTCTTCATTTGTCTTTTTTTCCTTTGCTTTTTTTTTTTTTTTTTTAAGATTTTATTTATATATTCATGAGAGACACAGAGAGAGAGGCAGAGACATAGGCAGAGGGAGAAGCAGTCTCCCTGCGGGAAGCCTGATGTGAGCCTCGATCCCAGGACCCTGGGATCACGACCGTGAGTTGAAGGCAGACACTCAACCACTGAGCCACCCAGGCGTCCCTTTTTATTTCTTAAATCACACATGAGTGAGATCACATGGTATTTGTCTTTTTCTAACTTAGTCTGCTTAGCATCATACTCTCTAGCTCTATACTTTTTTTTTTTTTTTTTAAGATTTTATTTATTTATTCTAGACACAGAGAGAGAGGCAGAGACACGGAGGAAAAAGCAGGCTCCATGCAGGGAGCTCGATGTGGGACTCGATCCAGGGTCTCCAGGATCACACCCCAGGCTGCAGGTGGCGTCAAAGTGCTGCACCACCAGGGCTGCCTCTCTAGCTCTATACATGTTGTTGCAAATGGCAAGATTTCATTTTTATGGCTGAGTAATGTTCCACTGTGTGTGTGTATGTATATATGTATGTACATATACATACCACCTCCTCTTTATCCATTCATCTATCCATGGACCCTACAGCTGCTTCCATAGTTTGGCTATTATATATAATGTTGCAATAAACATAGGGGTGTGTGTACCCTTTGAATGAGTGTTTTTGAATTTTGGGGGGTAAATAATAGTGTAAATAGCTGGATCATAGGGTAATTCTATTTTTAATATTTTGTGGAACCTCTGTGTTTTCCACATTGGCTGCACTAGTGCAATCCTACCAACAGCTCACAAGGGTTCCTTTTTATTTTCATCCTCTCCAACACTTGTTTCTTATGGTTTTGATTTTAGCCATTCTGACAGGTATGAGGTGATAGGTCATTATAGTTTTGATCTGCATTTCCCTGATGTGATGAGTAATGGTGAGCATCTTTTCATGTCTGTTGGCCATCTAGCTGTGTTCCTTGGAGAAATGTCTGTTCATGTCTTCTGCCCAATTTTAATCAGATTGTTTTTTTGGATATTGAGTTATATCAGTTCTCTATATATTTTGGAATACTATCCCTTTATTGGATATGTTATTTGCAAATATCTTCTCCCATTCAGTAGGCTGCCTTTTAGTTTTCTTGATTATTTCCTTTGGTGTACAGAAGCTTTTTATTTTGATGTAGTCCCAACAGTTTATTTTTGCTCTTGTTTCCCTTGCCTCAGGAAGCATATCTAGAAAAATGTTGCTACCAGTTATGTCAGAGAGATTACTGCCTGTTCTTCAAGTATTTTTATGGATTTAGGTCTTACATTTAGGTCTTTAATCCATTTTTTTAATCCATTTTGTAGTTTACTTTTATGTAAGGTGAAAGAAAGTGGTCCAGTTTCATTCTTTTGCTTGTGGCTGTCCAGTTTCCCCAGCACCATTTGTTGAAGACACTTGCCTTTTTCCCACTGTATATTCAACCCTCCTTTGCCAAAGATGAATTGATCATATAATTGTGGGTTTATTTCTGGATTTTCCATTCTATCCCATTGACCTATGTGTCTATTTTTCTGCCAGCACCATACTGTTTTAATTAATACCACACGATAATATAACTTGAAATGTAGAATTGTGATGCCTCCAGTTTTGTTCTTCTTTTTCAAGATCACTTTGACTATTTGAGGTCTTTTGTGGGCTCCATACAAATTTTAGGATTGTTTTTTCTACTTCTGTGAGAAAAGCCATTGGTATTTTGATAGGGACTGCACTAAATGTGTAGATTGGTTTGAGTAGTATAGACATTTTAACAATATTTGTTCTTCCAACCCATGAGCATGAAATATCTTTCCATTTCTTTGCATTGTCTTGAATTCCTTTCATCAATGTTTTATTGTTTTTGGAGTAGAGATCTTTCATCTCTGCTGCTTCATTATTAGTGTATAGGTAAGCAACAGAATTCTGTACATTGATTTTCCACCCTGCTACTGTACTGAATTCATTTATCAGTAGTGTTCTCTCATTCTGTGTGCTGCTCCAATGTCTCCTCTCCTTTAATCACATTTAATACATTCCTAATCAACCACTACCTACTCAGTTCTGAGCCCCCAAGTCCATATGCATAAAGGCGCACTTATATCTATATTGACTTCTAAGGGTTTCCAGTTGTTTTATGTAGGTTTTCTTATTCCTTCAACTAAAATTGAAATAGCCCAAATACAAGGTCTACATTTTTCATTTTCCATTCATCATCCTTATGGACCCTTAAAACAGTGCTGACCTTGACATAGGGGCCTCTATATTATACTGCTAACTCTACTGTATGTATAAAATGTCCAGGTATTTTACTTACTTGGCAGTGCTGATGAATTAAGCCTTGTTTTATTCTTGCACTGGACACAAGGTTCCTCCAGGTATCAGTTGCAGACTGAAGATGTCCATGAGCTCTAGCCGTTCGCAGACATGCCATCAAAGCTCCCAGAGCCCCTCTACTGTTATAAGACCCTAAGGATGGAAAAGACTGTTCTTGTCTCAACAGCACAGTAACAAAGACAACTACTGTGCTATGTAACAACTGTTATAATTTTCATTTTGCAACTAACATTGTATTTTAAGAAATAAAAATCATCTTTTAAATTCTAACACAAATTAAAGTTTCTATTATAAAATAACCATTGCTGAAAAGGATTTAATAGTTCTTGTGTCAATAATTTCAAGAAAGCAGAATCCCCTAAGGTTAAAGAAATCATTATTTTTTGCTATTTAAATCTTTTCCTTGACACTTAGAAACGAGCCAGGAAATGATTCAGCGGGGGAAAGGTCAGGCAGAGAAATATTTAAAACAGTAAGAATAAAAAAAAAAAAAAAAAAAAAAACAGTAAGAATAACTAAAATGATTTTCAGCCAAAATCAGGAAAAACACTTTAGTGTTTAGTGGCTAAATATAAGTATTTCTCTAAAAATAAATACTAAACCTCTCTGTATATCTTGGAGTTATTATTTCTCCCTAGTAAAAAAGATAAAAAGGAGGATTACAAGGAACCTGATGCTTTTGAAGGCTAGGACATCAGCCTTTACTAACAGGACAGGGAACGCTGGCTCAAAGGGAACACTGATATAAAAACAGAGACTGCTTAGGATATGTAGGTGGCTCAGTCAGTTAAGCATCTGCCTTTGGCTCAGGTCATGATGCCCAGGTCCTGGGATAGAGCCGTGTGTTGGGTTCCTTGCCTTTAGCAGGGAGCCTGCTTCTCCCTCTCCTCCCCACTCATGCTCTCTCTCATTATCTGCCTCTCTCTCTAATAAATAAATAAAATCTTTAAAAAAAAAAAGAGACTGCCTTGAGAACAGATTCATGAATCTTCAATTTTAGATGGCTTCTCAAAAAGGCAAGAACAATTTTTTTTTAAAAGATTTTATTTTGTGGGCAGCCCAGGTGGCTCAGCGGTTTAGCACCGCCTTCAGCCCAGGGTTGATTCTGGAGACCTGGGATCAAGTCCCACGTCGGGCTCCCTGCATAGAGCCTGCTTCTCCCTCTGCCTGTGTCTCTGCCCCTTTCTCTGTGTCTCTCATGAAAAACAAAATAAAATCTTTTTTTTTTTAAGATTTTATTTATTTATGAGAGACACAGAAAGAAAGAGAGAGAGAGAGGCAGAGACACAGGGAGAGGGAGAAGCAGGCTCCATGCAGGGAGTCCGATGCGGGACTTAATCCTCGGGACTCTGGAATCACGCCCCGAGCCAAAGGCAGACGTTCAACCACTGAGCCATCCAGGCATCCCAAGCTAAGAACGATTATTGTTAAAAACTACAATGAAAAAGAAACCAACTACAAATAATGGCTTATTTTTATGTACAGGAATCAGATTTTTCCAGCTATCTCATGGTTACTCTTTGAAGTATTGAAAGTTTTAAGTTATTTTTAATTCTTTTTTTTTTTAATTTTTTATTTATTTATGATAGTCACACAGAGAGAGAGAGAGAGAGAGGCAGAGACAGGCAGAGGGAGAAGCAGGCTCCATGCACCGGGAGCCCGACGTGGGATTCGATCCCGGGTCTCCAGGATCACGCCCTGGGCCAAAGGCAGGCGCTAAACCGCTGCGCCACCCAGGGATCCCTTTAAGTTATTTTTAATTGTAAATTTTTTTTTTTTTTTTTTTGAGAGAAAGAGAGTACCTGTGTGCACATGGGTTGGGGAAGGGGCAGAGGGAGACAAAGAGATAATCTTAAGGAGACTCTGCACTCAGCACAGAGCCTGATGCAGGGCTCGATCTCACAACCCAGAGATCATGACCTGAGCTGAAATCAAGAGTCAGATTTAACCAACTGAGCCACCCAGGTGCCCCTTGCTGTAAATATTCTTAAATTGTGATGTAGGGTACCATATTCCTATTTTGTTAAGCAGAATACAGTCATTTTAAGATTCACATAAGTCAGGATCATCCTTTATATATTAATTATTGAATTATGCTTTAATGCAGTGATTCCTTCAGTGCTACTAAGTTTCAGTGGCATCTTTACCCCTATTCTAAATGACTATAAAGAGTTGTTTCTTAGGTTAATACATCTACATTTTTTGTCTCTTTCCCAGAGACAAAAATTTGCTACTCTAGTTTTTACTTGTCTTTATCCTTGCCTAAAACAATTTTTAATTACTGTTTTGATCACTTAGCAACTTCTATAAAACACTCAAACTTTTATTCCAGTCTGACAACTGAACAAATAAGAACTAGGTAAATGAATTAAAACTAGTAATAAAGGGAACCTTATAATCATAGCTGGAATCAATCCTTAGCTTATAGAAATGACATCAGCCAAAAAACTTTATTCTGCTCTTGACAGGAACATTAGTTTCAATCTGAAATCTCTATTGTTAAAACCCTCTTTCACTTTTTACAGAAGTGGTAGTATTTATATTTGAATATGGTCCACATCTGCCTAGGTACCTACCCTTAAACATCCTAACTAGAAATTACTAAAAGAATGATTCATTTTCTTACCAGTTTTAGCATCAGCAGAAGTTTGAAGAATCTTTACCATGTAGCTTAAGCTTTCAGGACTGCAATTCAATAATTTTGGCAAGTAATAATCAATCACATAAGATTTTTGATCCAAATTTCCTTCACATAGTATAAAAAGGAGAGGAGAAACCCAAGTCTCATGCCACTCATCAATCCAGGTACTGTCAAGAGCCTGGGACTTCAAATGATTCTTGTGACTTCTGAACATGGTTTCCAAGAGGTCACTTGCATAAGGTACCAATGACTGGTCTCCCATCACCTCTAAGATTTGTGATGGAATAGTTTTAGCTAGAGCCAAAATATGTCCAATTCCTATGTAATCTACTAAACAACCAAGGCACATGTACTTCCCTTTAACATGCCATTCCAATCGCAGAAGACCTTCAGTCAAATCACAGATGAAATGATCGGCAGCCAAACCTGACACTTCTGAGTTTGACTTTTCTTTAGTGAGCTGGTGCATTTGGAGAATATTTCTGAATATAATTTTGGTTTGGTGTCTCAAAGCATCCAGTGGATGCTCCCAGTGGGTATACACATATTCCAAAAGTCTCCCAACTACACTTGATTTCCCATTCAGACTGTTCTTTAGGCTTGGGGAACTTGATTTAAGGACATGTATGGCTGAGTTAGTCCAGGATGCCAAAATTCTAGACAGAAACAATTCCAGAGTTGATTCCTTGATCCTGAAGAAAAATGAGTCATGTTATTATCAACTGATTAGTAGCAGAAACTTTATTTATTTATTTATTTATTTATAAAGATTTTATTTATCTATTTGACAGAGAGAGACAGAGAGCACAAGCAGGGGGGAGCAGCAGGCAGAGGGAAAGGGAGAAGCAGTCTCCCTGCTGAGCTGGGAGTCTGATGCAGAGCTCAATCCCAGGATCCTGGGATCATGACCTGAGCCGAACAAAGATACCTAACTGACTGAGCCACTCAAGCACCCAGAATTCTCATTTTATAATCATCTAGACTTTAAAAATATAAAAGATAAAGAATGATCAGAAAATTCAATAATTATTAAATTTACAACAAAAAATTACAAACAATGCCAAAACAGATCTCAAATTTATTAGTGAATCTTTTTATCTTATAGAAATAATCCAAAAAGGACACAAGAAAACTTTTGGGTGATGGAAATGTTCATTATTTTGATTTTGATCAGGTTCCATGTGTTTTAAAATATACCAAGAGGGGCACCTGGGTGGCTCAGCTGGTTAAGCGATGGACTCTTCGTTTCAGCTCAGGTCATGATCTCAGGGTCATGAGATCAAGCCCCACATCGGGATCTGCGCTGGGTGTGGAGCCTGCTTAAGATTCTCTCTCCTTGGGGATCCCTGGGTGGCTCAGTGGTTTAGCGCCTGCCTTTGGCCCAGGGCGCGATCCTGGAGTTCCGGGATCAAGTCCCGCATCAGGCTCCCTGCATGGAGCCTGCTTCTCCCTCTGCCTGTGTCTCTGCCTCTCTCTCCCCCTATGTCTATCATGAATAAATAGATAAAATCTTAAAAAAAAAAAAAAAAAAAAAAAGATTCTCTCTCCTTTTCCTTCTACCCACCCCATTCCTTGTCTAAAAATAATAGTAACAATAATTTTTATATTCTTTTGAAATATGCATAATTTTCCTATATAAACTGAAAAACATGTAAGAATTATTTTAGAACAGGGTACCTTTTGTCCTTTACCTACATGTAAATTACTATCAAGCTGTACCTATGGTTTAACATTTTAACTACATGATCACTTTCAGGCATCATGAATAAAACACCGGAAAAAAAACACAAAACACAATCCCATGAAATCGAAAAGAGCTGGTTACAGTTCTGCCTCAGGTGCTTATAGCAATACACTTAAGTTTTAACATTTACTTTTCTAACTTCACTTTCCACACTCGACATAATAGATTTCCTATTCCATCTACCAAACACATGAGGCTCATACTGAATTACTTATGTTGATGTTGTTCATAAACTCCAAAATGCAAGCATTAGAGACTGTTAATGTTAACATTAGAAATGTTCAGTACAGGTTCACTTGTATCAATAATACCTATAACTCTCTCCCCCCTCATCATCGCATTTTCTCTACTTCATACTCACTTCATTATCTCCCTTTTAATTCAGCATTATCCTGAGCAGTTTTCATTGAATTACTAAGTATGCTACTGTTCAGCTGTCTTTTAAATGTCTGACAAAACAAAATATGAGACAGTAGCATGAAAACTCACTGTGAACTCAAGGTGAACAAAATATGTACAATATTCAGGAGCAGGGCCTCCCCGCTCAGGCCCATACTCCCATTCTGCCAGTCCAACATGGTGAGTGTCCCCTGACACAGGAATAAGAGGGTTGACTGCGAGACATCAGTACAACAAAGGCTCCTGCAGCAGTTCAAAAACCAGTCGGGAATGCTGGTGCAGTCCACTGAATGGAGAAGCAAACTGCTAATCTGGAAAAACATAACAGAGCTAACATTTATAAAGCCTCTAAAACGTCTCAGATATTTCAAAATGTAAATCCAAAAATCCCTTTCCCCTGAAACTTACTGGGGAAAATAACTGAACCTAAAGATGAGAAGCCACAAGCGTTAAAATTATTTTATCAAAAGGGAAAAAAATTAAATCTAAGCACGTGAACAATTCTGCTGGGCTGAATGTATTTGTAGAGCAAAACGTATCGCCACCTGCAGGTGGATGAACTTAACTAATGCTTTTTAGATGTGATTTTAGAAATCAGATTGCTAAATTTTATTCAGCGGTAAATACTTTGTGTGATCTCATAGTAAAGTATACATCTATTTTGTATAAAGTCAGGTAAATAACTAAAATAAGTTTCTAGATAACATAGTAAGGGAGAATAAATCTACTAGTACTGAATACAAGAATTCTAGCCCAGATTATCAATTATACTTTCCATCTAACCAAATGCACAGAAAAAATGATTCTAACATACTTCTCATCAAAAGTATAATATTTGGGGGTCAGGGGAGGCCTGGGTGACACAGTCAGCTGAGCATCCAACTCCTGGTTTCAGTTCAGGTCATGATCTCAGGGTTGTCATGATCTCAGGGTTGTGGGATCCAGTCTGGTGTCAGGCTCCATGCTCAGCGCTGAGCCCACTTAGGATTCTCTCTCTCTCTCTTCCTCTGCTCCTCCTGTTCCTTCTCTCTCTTTAAATTAAATAAATCTTTGATAAATTAATAAATAAATAATAAAGTACAATATTTGGATTATTGTTTTTTTTCTCTAAATAGGCTCCATGCCTACATGAAACCCAACACGGGGCTTGAAGATTCATGACCCTGAGATCAAGATTTAAGCTGAAATCAAGAGTTGGATGCTTAATTGACTAAGCCACCCAGGCGTCCCTGGGTTATTCCTAATAAAAAGGACATATTTATCAAAAAGTAATGACTTCTTCTATCTATACATTAATCTCTGCATAACTTTAATATAACTATCTTTTATAATACTGAGAGACGGAATTGAACCAACAGTACAAGAAACAAACTAAAAGGATATACCCCAAAAGACATTGATAGTGATTATCTTTGTGAGATGAATTTATAGGTGATTGCTATCGTCTTCTGCTTTTTCTGCATTTTTGGATTGTCTCTTATTGTAAAAGAAAAAGATCATCAGAAGGATTTTATGTAGAAATTTTTAATCCACTTCTTTAAAAATATTTTATTTATTTATTTATTTATTTATTTATTTTTTAAGTTTTGTTTATTTATTCATGAGAGACACACACACAGAGAGAGAGAGAGAGAGAGAGAGAGAGGCAGAGACACAGGCATAGGGAGAAGCAGGCTCTGTGCAAGGAGCCTGACGTGGGACTCGATCCCAAATCATGCCCTGGGCTGACGGTGGCGCTAAACCACTAAGCCACCCGGGCTGCTCTAAAAATATTTTTATTTATTTTTTTTATTTATTATTTTTTTAAGATTTTATTTCTTTATTCATGACAGACACACAGAGAGAGGCAGAGACACAGGCAGAGGAAGAAGCTGGCTCCACACAGGGAGCCCGACGTGGGACTTATCCTGGGTCTCCAGGATCACACCCTGGGCAGAAAGCAGTGCTAAACCACTGAGCCACCTGGGGTTGGCCCTAAAAATATCTTTAAAACATGTGTTTAATTCAATAAATAAAGCACAATTCTCCAAAGGAGATGCACTCACCAAATCAGGAATCTTCTCAGGTGGATGAAACATAGCCTTAATAAAAAGAATAACAGCTAATCCAGACGTACTCTGAATTGTCTGTAAGAGGTCATCTATATGGCAAAAAAGTAGAGAGCAGGTATTAAATGACAATGGATATTTTGGTCCAGTGGAAAAAGCACATAGCACAGAGTCAGACAGTCCTGGGTACAATTTCTAGCATGACCGCTTCCTAGGTTGAGTAGACCTTGGGCAAGTTATTTACCCTCCTAGGAGCCCAGCTTTCTCTTCTGTAAAATGAAAAAATGTAACTCCTATCTGACCATTATTATAATGTTTAAATGCATAATTAACATAAGGCTTTACGGCCAGCACATAAATACTTATAAATAAATGTGATTCTTTCCTCTCTCCTCTTAACAACCACTCACTCTTCCTCTCCCCCCAGCACATCTAGGAGCAACACCATTTGTCTCCTCTACACTGATCAGCCTCTCCATCCCAACTCCCACATATACTACTTTTTTTTTAACGTGATTTCAGGGCTTGTGTAAAGAGCCTGGATAAGTGCTAACTGCAAATTTTGCTATCACTGGCACTGTACCCAATGCAGCCAATCTTGGCTTGCTATCTTCTCTTTGTTTTCTATCAGCCTCTGGTTTGTGAGAAAGTTTACCAAATATGGTGAATTATTCAACCTGAGCTAAGAATCATAAATACCTACCATAAACTACCTAATAAACATCCATTCTGCCATTTATCCCTGCTAACAGAACTGTGACTTTGATTGGGGCACCAATGTGCTCAGCCAAAGACAGTATACTTGCTTCCTCAATCTTCCCTGCAACTAAAGGTAGCCATGAGGGTTCAGGCCAATGGGATGTAAGTAGGTACTTGGGTATTTTTGTTTCTCCTGATTAAAGGTAAAGATGCAACTGGCCTTCCTTCCTGCCTTACACATAGTCATAATTCCAGAACTACAGCAGTCAAATGGCAGCCACAAGGTACAAACATGGGAGTGAAAGCCAACATGCTGAAGATAGCTGAATAGAAAGGCAGAAATGTTTAGGTCCTAGACTGCATACAGCAGTTTGGGATCATCTGCCTCTGAACTTCATGTTATGTGGGGGTGAGGGGAGGCACATTTGCTTAAGTCTCTGAAATTTGGTTTTCTGTTACTTGCAGCCAAACATTTTACTGACAGATGAAGCTTTAAAACCTTGGGGAAGAACAGCAGTGGATAGGCCCCTCAACCACCCAGAAAAGAGGCCGCCTCATATTAAAATCAGGTCTTCTCTGTATTTTATCAGTTGTGTTTTTTTTTTTTTAAGATAACAATGTCCTCTTTTAAAACAGATCTGTAAATTGTATCTTAGAATAACACTTTCATTTTTTTTGTAAGGTTTTATTTATTTGAAAGAGAGCATGCACAAGCACGGGGAACAGGCCGAAGGAGAGGGAGAAGCAGGCTCTCAGGTGAGCAGGGAGTCCCATTTGAGGCTTGATCCCAGGACTCTGGGATCATGACCTGAGCCAAATGCAGTTGCTTAATCGATCTGAGCCACCCAGGTGCCCCTCCTTTCCTTTTATAACTACCTGAGATCCTAGCCAAAATAAATAAATGAATAAATAATGCTATTTTGACAATATATCTAGCACTTTTACTAGTTACTAGGACTCAAAACATATAAACAATGAGGTACTATTTTTTCCCATTAGACTAGCAAAACCAGAGTGAATTACTGCTCTTTATCAACAAAAGTTCTAAATCAATACCATTTATTTTTTAATTAAGTTAATATTTATGCATATATGACCATATAGAACGTGAGGTAAAGGGTAAAAATGTAATTAACTTTTTATAAATACTCATGTGTTAAGTATCATTTTTCCATTAATCATATTGTAATGTAACACACTGATACAGGAAAATAGCCACAACAATTGTGTAGCTTAACAAATTATTTGAAAGTGAACACCCTTGTACCCAGCATCCAAGGTGAAAAATCGAACTCAGGCACCCAACCCATAAGGCTCATCCATATGTCTCTTCCCAAACATAAACCCTTTTCTCACCCTGAGTAAGCATTATCGTGACTTGCAAAGTAATGGCTTTCTGATTTTTAAATGGTTTTATTAATCAAATGTGCATCCCTAGACACTACAGTTTAATCCTGTCCATTTTTCAAAAATCTGATATACCTTTTAAGTGCCTTTCAATCTACAGGTGCCCTCTCCACCCCTTTCATTTCATTACAATTTCTCTACTCAAGAGCTCTGGCCTTGATCTGCAGTTTCCCACAGTCTGGATGTGGGTCTGCTTTGTCCTAATGCAGTTCAGCATATTCTTCTGTCTTCTGTAATTCCTGTAAATTGGCAGGTGACCTAAAGATCAGTCTCAAGCTCAGCCCCTTTGCAAAGAGTGTATAGGTGGTAAAAGCAAGACTCTAAAAGGGCACATGCTGTCTGGCTGTCTGTTCTTTAATGTTAGTAGTTGCTGATGCTTAATGCCTACATCAATTCATCAGGTTACAAAATGGTAATGCCATTTTAATTTATAGTTTGAAATGCTTTTAGAAAGAGGGACTTCCTCTCATTTACTATTTGGCTTCCCGATAACACAGATCACATGAATAGAAGTAACACATGAGACATATAAGGGGGAATGATGACCACCCCCACAAGGACTACTGTCATTACTTGAGGATGAAGCCTGCTCCTAAGGAGAACTGTATGGTTTATGTTCACCTTTCCAGACCTTCCTTCCAAGTACGGACTCTTCTTATTGAGAACTTTCTTTTGCCCTTTAAAGTCTGGGGTTTTTCAACCCTAAGACTGTTAGGTTTTCGTTTTTTACAAAACACACACATTTAGAAAAGTCCTTCAACATTATTCCTTGCAGAATTGGTACATTTGAAAGAAAAAGCATTAAAAAACCTTATAACCCAGGGCCTTTCCCCATTTTAAGGAGCTGGGGGAAAAGAAGTTCTCCATCTCAGGTAAGTATCAAACATTTCATACCATTATTAGCAAAAGCTGAGTGACACTCAATTATAATCATCATTTTTATGGTCTTCTACTTACCATCACTTAAAAACTTGGTGAAAATACTCAGCAATCCACACATACTTTGCCATGTGGGAGAATTGGAAGTCTTCAAATGAATTCTCTGAATGTCTTGTATTTTCTGCACCAACATCACTGAAACTCTAGTGCCTACCAGTAAGTCATTCATCAACTGTGTCTGAACTATACGATTTCCAGCAAATTTTCTATAATGAAAAAAAGACGTTATTCCAAAAGAAGTCACATGAAAATGCCACCATTTCTATCCCTCTGCAAAAGAAATATTCCTCAGTCAAAGGGCCAAAATTTGTTTTAGATTATGTTAGACATCTATACCTCTCCCTTCCACTCCCATAACATTCCAATTACATGGACATTTATTGCAAACTTTCAACGCTCTTACCTCAAAATATCCCTCCTTCTCTGCTAACAACTAATCTCATTTCTTCTTTTATAGTAAAAATAACAGGTAAAATGAATGCCACAATTTCTAAACTTGAACACTCCCTCAACCTTGATCCACTTTCTTCACTTGTTTTCCAAGACACTAAGCTCTCCTCCATTTCCTCCCACTTCACCACTGCTCCTTCCTATATACCTCAGCTAGTTCATCCACTTTTCCCCAATCTCTTTATGTTACAGCTCTCCACAACTCAGTCTTTACTCTCCCTCTTTGGTCCAGTTACTTCATTCCCTTGATGCTGATTTCATATAAGTATAAACTTTAAATTATAATCTGTATGCTGACAATTCCCAAATTTTTATCTCCAGCCTCAACTTCTTTCTAATCCCAGACTTATATATGCAACTTCTTACTCAATATCTTGATTTCAATGTCCAACAGACATCTCAAACTACATGAACTCATCTTCAACTCCAAATCTGTTCCACTTGCTGAGATCTCTACCCTACAAAAACTTTGTTATCATCCTTGACTTCTCCCTTCCCTACTCCACTGTAAGAAAATCCTGCTGGTCCTACCTTCAAAATATATCCAGAATCAGACCACCTCCACTGCTACTCTTGGTCTGAGTCACTCACATCTCTCCCTTGGATTACTGCAATGGTCTCCTAACTGGTCTCCCAGCTTCTATCCTTGCCCCCATCCCCAGTCTGTTCTCAACATAACAGAACACAGAGTGATGACATTAAAACAGAAGTCAGGGAAAACAGTTTGAGTCCCTCATAAAATTATGATCCACTAATTCTGCTCTAGGTATATACCCAAAAGAACTGAATGAAGGGCCCCAACAGGTATTTGCATACCGATGTTTATAGCAGCATTATTTATATTAGCCAAAAGGTAGAAACAACCCAAATGTACATCAGCATAAGAATGGATAAGCAAAATGTGGTACATACATTACAATGGAATGTTATTCAGACAAAAAAAAGTTCTGATACATGCTACAACATGGATTAACCCTGAAAACACACAAAAGAACAAATATTGCATTCCATTTATGTGACATATTTAGAATAGGCAAAGTCAAAGAAACAGAAAGAAGAGAAGTTACCAGCAAGTAGGAGGAAAAAGGCAGTGAATTTTCTTTTAGACACAATGAATTTGATGCACTTATAAAACATCCAAGTTGAGATGTCCAAGAGGCAAATGACTATATGAATCTACCACTTCAGAGAAGAGATCTAACCTGGAGTGAGAAATCTGGGAATCCTGAATATATAGATGACAAATTTTTTGTACTGGGAATCCTGAATACACAGAAGTAGATGGTATTAAGCAGTAAAAACAAATAGAATAAAAAGAATAGAACCCATATTTAACAGAAGAAGAATCTAAAAAGAGACAGAGAAGGCACTACTGGAAAGAGAAAGGGAGGCCCCATGTTAAAGATGGCACACAGAGGCTAAAATAAAAAACACAAGAGACAATAAGTGTTGGTGAAGATGTGGAGAAAAAGGAACCCTACTGTATACCTGGCAGAAATGCAAATTGGTACAACTACTGCAGAAAACATGGAGATTCCTCAAAAAATTAAAAATAGAATTACCATGTGATCCAGTAATCACACTATTGGATATTTACCCAAATATATGAAAACATTAATTTGAAAGGATATATGCACCTCTCTGTTTACTGCAACAATAGCCAAGATATGGAAGCAATCCAAGTATCCACAAATATATAAATGGATAAAGAAGATGTGGTGTGTGTATTGTGTGTGTGTAATGGAATATTATTCAGCCAAAAGAATTTCAAAAGAATGAAATCTTTTTGCAACAACAGGGATAGATCTAGAGGATATAATGCTAAATGAAGTAAGGCAGTCAGAGAAAGACAAATACCATATGATTTCACTCATATGTGGAATTTAAGAAACAAATGACCAAAGTAAAAAAAAAAAAAAAAGAAACAAATGAAAAAGGACTCTTATCTATAGAGAACAGATGGTTTCCAGAGGGGAGGTAGCAGGGGGATAGGTGCATAAATAGGTGAGTACATTTATTGTGACAAACACTGAGTAATGTATAGAATTGTTGAATCACTCTATTGTACACCTGACACTAATATAATGCTGTATGTTAACCACCACACTGGAATAAAATAAAAACTAATTAAAAAAAAAAAAAAAAAAAGAATAGCACACAGATACTACCTATATTCTCTCCCAGAACCTCAGTAAACCAACAGCCACAGGATTGAAAACATAAAAAGACAAAATATGAAGAGCAACAAACAAACAATAACAATAAAATTTTGGAAGCAGACAGAAAACTGATTCGGCAGAAACCAAAAAGGTAAATACTGGGGCACCTGAGTGGCTCAGTTGATTAAGTATCCAACTCTTGGTTTTGGCTCAGGTCAGGTCATGAGACTAAGCCCGCATCAGGCTATGTGTTCAGCGTGGAGGCTGCTTGAGATTCTTCCCCCTCCTTCTCCTTCCCCCTCTGTTCCTGTCCCCCCATAAAATCAATTAATTAATTAAATTTTTTTTTAAAAGGTAAATATTGGGATGCCTGGGTGGCTCAACAATTGAGCAGAGTCTGCCTTCAGCACAGGGCATGATCCTGGTCCAGGGATCAAGTCCCGCATCAAACCCCATGAGGAGCCTGCTTCTCCCTCTGCCTATGTCTCTGCCTCTCTCTGTGTGTCTCTCATCTCTAAATAAATAAAAATCTTTAAAAATTAAAAGGTAAATAGGTAAGCCAGAGAATCATCCCCAAAACAACCTGATTTGCAGCCCCAAAAGGCTAAGAAACTGTTGGTACCAGGTACTCCTTGATAAGGAAATAAATGTAAGGCTGAAAATAGGAAGACTGGCTACAAGTCTGTTGAAGAATAAGAACCAGCAAACAACTGGCTTACCTAGAGAAGGTAAAACAACATGCACAGATAAGGCATGAACACCATAGTACAAACAAGAAAATTAGGTAAATATATGAACAATGAACAATGAATGCCAAATGCCACAACCTCAGCTTTCTTCACTCCTTCAGCAATCAGAATTTTAAGCCAATAGTTTGGTTCCATGGTGAATCTGTTACCCATGCAAAAAGACCTAACAATATTGACATCATAGGTTTTCCAAAGAAATAGCCTGCCTAAAGTAGCCTATAAAAAAACCTGAAATAAACCCCATCAATATGCACAGATTCAAATCAACTCTCAGTGCCTCATCCTTAAATATAAGCATTTGGCCAAAAATCACTTCTGATGAAAGCTTCTAGCAACAAATACAGTGACTAGAAGCATCAAACAGGAAAAAAAGCAACTTAGAAGAAAGAGGACTATGTAAAGATGAGAAAACTATTAAAAAAAAAAACTATCATTAATATCCTCAGAAAGATATCCAGATATTTCATTCATAAAATGATACTATGAGTAAGGAACACTCAGGGAGGAAGAAGCTCATTCTCATATTCTTGTAATAATTTATTTTATTTTTTAAATTAACTATCAAACCTCTAAAAAAGTAAATTTCAATAATCAGGTCCAATATTATCAGTGAGGGATACAATGAAGCACATTCTGGAAACTTTCTTTAAATTTCCTTTGTACAAAGACAACAGGCTTTGTGTACAACCTCAAGTGTACACCCACACATGCACAAGCATGCAAACAGATACTTGCCGATTTTCTTCTGAGATTTCAATTAAACTCTTCTGCAGAAAATGAAGCACTGAAACAAAAAAGAATGTATCATGACAAAGCAGAACCTACAACTGTAAAATTTAATGTCAGTATAAGAAAATATTTTAAGTCACTGTTACCTATAATGATATCATGGTATAGTAGTAGAAATTAAAAAGGAAGGGGCATGATGCATCTTAGTAATCTGCAGGACTCTACCCACTGCCAAGAAACTTAAAAGAACCAGCTCCAAAATGACTCATACAAGCAGTTACCCCCTCAGAATAAAACAAAATAACAGGACTTACCATTTTTAAGAAGATTATTAACACCTGCTCTACCTGTAGGGATAAAAACATTAACACTGGTAAGGAGCCTCAGAACCAAAATTAACATCATTTAAAAAGAATGATGTAATGACAGAAAAAAATACACAAAAAAGCTGGCTTACCCAAGTCAAAGTTCTCCATACAAGAAGATATATTGTCAATTACTTTCCTATAAGAGTATAGATCAGTAGTATTCAATTCTTCCTGAAGACGAGAAGTAAAACTTTGTATAGCCTCAGTTAGAAAAAATTCAGGTAGGCCATTTAGTGAGCTAGAAAAAGAATCAAGTATTAAAAATCTGACAACCGTGTGATAAGTAGATATATGGAGTGGGAAGGGAATCCTACAAATGAAGGAATTCTGAACTACCCCTTCAAAATACAGCCAGAAAAATTTAACTACATGCCCCAATCACTGAAACTCCCTGCTTCCATCTTGCTTCCATCCTCAAGAGAGTAGCCAGAGTGATATTATAAAAATACCATAGTAGTCTTCTACTAAAATCGTCCAACAATGTCCCTCTCAAATTAGTAACCATAATGTTGACAATGACTTACCAGAGTCTAGACACTCTAGCCCCACCATCATCTCACCAGCCTCATCTCAAACCTTGTTCATTTAGCTCTAGCTACGTGGCCTTCCTTGTTGTGACAATAAACCAAAGCCTTTGCTCTTGCTATTTCCTCCACCTGACACTCTTCCTTCAAATAGACCCAACAATCATTCTCTCATCCCTGAGATCATGACCTAAGCCACCCAGGTGCTCTCCAGATGAAGTATTTTCAGAGAAGCAGGTAATTTTATACCATCTTATAGTAGAGAAAGCATAAATAAGGAAGGCATAAAACTCAGAATTTTTTTTTTTTTAAGATTTTATTCTGAGAGAGTGAGAGAGCATGAGCAGGGTGAGCCTGAGGGGCAGAGGGAGAAGCAGGATCCCAGTTGAGCAGGGAGCCCGATGAGGCGCTTGATCCCAGAACTCTGGGATCATGACCTAAGCCAAAGGCAGACTCTCACCAACTGTGCCACCCAGGTGCCCCGAAACTCAGAAATCTATACAAAGAAAAACATTAGTGGGACTGATTACTAAGAAAGGTTTTGTAATTTTTATAAGGCAAACAGATCATAAAGAAAGTTTAAAGACAAGTAATAAAACAAAGGAATGGGGCACCTGTGTAGCATAGTCAGTTGAGATCCAACTCTTAGTTTTGGCTCAGATCATGATCTCAGGGTTGTGAGATTGGGCCCCACATGGGGCTCTCTGTTCAGCACAGAGTCTATTCTCTCTCTCCCTCTGACCCTCCCACTCATGCTTTCTTTAAATTAAAAATACAAAGCTTAAAAACAAAATGGAAAGATCCTTAAAAAAACACCAAAGAAATATATTTAGAGCTCTTATACCCATGCCATGTTTTCTTTATTGGCAAAACCCACCTCTCACTAAAGAGGCTAAAGGTGTGAGAGTTTCCACTTCTCAGCCCTTCTTACAACCAGAAGGGTAAATGACCCAATCTTGACAACAGAAAGTGATGGAAAGTGTCCTGGAACCTTGTGCAAAGTGTTTTTCTCTCCAATAAAAAGAAATAGAGAAGAGGAAATTTTCTTTATTTTTTTCTGGATGCTGTCATGTCCTCATAAGGTGCCAGTAACTGCTACAGCCCCTTGTAATTCTGAAGGAATATATGGCCAACACTTGGGAGAAAAAATGGAAAATATCAAGCTCTATGACATTGTCGACTACTTCCCCCACAACCCTAGAACCGGCCAGTTATTTGATCATTTGCTCTTTGACACATTAAATACATTTACTTATATAAGAAAAAGAGAGTGCCTGAGTGGCTCAGTTGGTTAAGTGTCTGCCTTCAGCTCAAGTCATGATCCCAGGGTCCTGGGATGAAGTCCCACATCCGGCTCCCTGCTCGGCAGAAAGCCTGCTTTTCTCACTCCACCTGCCTACTGCTCCCCCTGCTTGTGCTCTCTCTCTCTAAAATAAATAAAATCTTAAAAATAAATAAGTAAATAAATAAATAAATAAATAAATAAATAAATGAAAGAAAAGACATTCTAACAAGGAAACACAAAAGATACATAATCACAACTAGTCAAACTCTACATATTAAAAAATGTTCAATCTCACTAGTAATCTGGAAGTGAAAAGTAAAACATAAGGTTTTTTTTATCTATTAGATCTTAAATAGTTTAAAGATTGATATCTAGTGTGATAAAGATATGAAGACACTGGCACTCTCATTCATTGTTAGTAAGAGTATAAACTTGGAATAGCTTTTGGGGAGTACAGTTTAGTAACATCTTTGGTGAAGAAATTCCACCTATAGGAATTTATCTCAGGGAAATACACATAACAATTATAGACATAATTAAGAATATCACGCATCATTGTTAGAATAATGAAAACAAAACTAACTAAACACCAACAAATATATACATAAAATTGTTGGCATTATCCATATTATGGAATATTTATAGCTGTAAGAAAATATAAGGACTTTTGGTGGGAACATAAAATAATGCAGACATGATGGAAAATAAAGGAGGTTCCTCAGAAAATTAGTAATAGAATTACCATATGATCTAGTAATTCACTTCTGGATATGTATCCAAAAGAACTGAGCAGGACCTCAAATAGATATTTACATACTCATGTGCATAGCAGCATTGTTCACGATAGTCAAGAGGAAGAAGCAACCCTGATGTCTATCAACAGAATAATGAATGAATATAATGCGGTGCATATGGACAATGAAATATAATTCAGCCTTAAAAAAGGACAAATATCTTGCCACATGCTATCACATGGATGAACCTTGAGAACATTATGCTAAGTAAATAAGCCAATCAAAAAAAAAAGACAAACATCAAAGAAAAAAAAAAAAGACAAACACAGTTATTCCACTTATATGTGGTAACTAAAGTAATTTAATTCATAGAAGCAGAAAGTAGAACTGTAGTAACCAGGAGCTCGGCAGAGGAGCAAATGAGGATTTACTATTTAATAATACTGGGTTTGGGGACGCCTGGCTGGCTCAGCAGTTGGGCAGCCGCCTTTGGCTCAGGTCATGATCGGGGTATGCTGGGATCGAGTCCCACATCGGGCTCCTGCAAAGAGTCTGCTTCTCCCTCTGCCTGTGTCTCTGCCTCTCTCTCTCTGTGTCTCTCATGAATAAATAAAATTATTTTAAATAAAATAATAACAATAATAATAATACTGGGTTTGGGTTTTTTTAAGTAAAATTTTACTTAAAAAAATAAATAAAGATTTTACTTATTTATTCTGAGAGACACAAAGAGGCATAGACATAGGCAGAGGGAGAAGCAGGCTCCATGTGGGGAGCCCAATGTGGGACTTGATCCCAGGACCCCAGGATCATGCCCTGAGCCAAAGGTAGACACTCAACCACTGAGCCACTCAGGTGCCCCGATAATACTGTTTATAGAGTTTCAGTTTTGCAAGATGAAAAAATTCTGGAGATACACTGCAAGACAATGTAAATATACTTAATACTCAAAAATGATTAAGATGGCAAATTTTATGTTGTGTATTTTTTAACACCATTAAAAAAAAATAAGGATTATACTGACATGAAAGTTTCTCTAAGACCTTCTTCAGTGAAAAAAAAAAACAGGCTACAGAGCAGTGAGTAGAGTATAACCCCATTTATGTAAAAATAAGAAAACTATAATACAATACCCACACTAAACCCAAAGAAAAGGCCTCAGGAAGTAGACACCAAAATGTTAAGTCATGACCTTTACTAAAGAAAGTAAGATATGCCAGAAACAACAAACCAGAAGGCTCACTTATTTTGTTCACTTCTATATTGCTTGAAGCCTTTACATCAAGCATATATTGCTGTATTACCTGTATAATTAAAAATATTTGTTTTGTTTTGTTTTTTAAGATTTATTTATTTATTCATTCAGAGAGAGCGAAGAGAGAGGCAGAGACACAGGCAGAGGGAGAAGCAGGCTCCATGCAGGAAGCCCGATGTGGGACTCGATCCTGGCTCTCCAGGATCACACCCCAGGCTGCAGGCGGCGCTAAACTGCTGCGCCACCCAGGCTGCCCTAAAAGTATGTTTAAACCAAGAACAATGGCAGCCCAGGTGGCTCAGCCGCTTGACACCACCTTCAGCCCAGGGTGTAATCCTGGAGAGCCAGGATCGAGTCCCATGTTGGGCTCCCTGCATGGAGCCTGCCTTCTCCCTCTACCTGTGTGTCTCTGCCTCTCTCTGTCTCTGTGTCTCTCATAAATAAATTAAAAAATCTTTAAAAAATAATAATAAACCAAGAACAAATGGAAAAAGAGGAAAAAGAAATAGCAAGATGACAGATTAAACTTAACCAATAATAGCATTAATGTAAATTGACTAAACCAGGAGTCAGCAAACTACAGCCCATAGCCTGTTTTATTAAGGCCTGTGACCTAAAAAAAGCCATTCCACGTTTTTAAAAAGTTGTAATAAGTATAGACACCTGGGTGGCTCAGTGGTTGAGCATCTGCCTTTGGTTCAGGGCGTGGTCCCAGGGTCCTGGTATCGAGTCCCACATCATGCTCCCCACAGACAGCCTGCTTCTCCCTCTGCCTATGTCTCTGCCTCTCTCTCTGTCTCTCATGAATAAATAAATAAAATCTTATTTTAAAAATTTTTAATTAAAAAATAAATAAATAAAAAGTTGTAAGAAGTAAACAAAACAGAGACCATATAAACTGTTAGTGACGTATTTCAGTTCAGTTTTACCAAGCCAGGAGAACTTTAAATACTGATTACTTTTGGTCAAATTGAACATTTGTAATGTTTAACTTCCTTTCTTTTTTATCCTTACCTTGCTAAGACTTTCTTCAAGGGATTCTTTACACTCAGAGAAAGATAGATGCCTGCTAAAATATCCAAACAGCTTCGAATAATGGGATCACATGTACCATTCTTATCTGCCTTCTCCAGTAAAGGCACAATCTACAATCCAAAAAATTCAAAATCACAGTAATTTTTTCTAAAATCAAGTATATAGAGCAAAGTAACATAGCCAAATACTCTTAAGTCTCAATTATAATGTGAAATATATTCTTTTTTTTTTTTTTTTTTTTGTGAAATATATTCTATACTGCATTGTTGAGGATACCGATTTAAATACCTATTTTAGTAGTTTTTAACTTTTTAACCCATATCTCCAACTCCCATTTTACTCTCCAGACCGACCTCTATTAAGAATTAGACTTATTAATGGCTTAAGGTATAGGAATTCTGTTGCAATACTGAAAAACCAGTAATATATATAATTGCTTCCCCCCAAAATTATGCAAGTTCAAAAGGTAAACCCTAATACTGAAATACTGGTAAGGAGAGTCTTTATATTTTAAATTAACTTTTTAATATGTCTGCTAAAAAGTTTGAAAGGTTCAAATAGAGATAATTTTTAAAAATTTATCTCCACAGAAAAGATATGCACAATTGTCTCATTATCCTATAGCTTTCTAGCTCCAATGTTGGTGGAAGGCTGAATATGGCATCTACTGATACTCTGAATAAAATGAGATTATACAACAAACAGAAAAGGAAAGGAAAAACCTCTATTCTTTAATGACACATTGATATTAAATAATCGGGTGCCAAAAACTGTCAGTTAATTTTAAAAGTCCATAGCAGCATGATAATCTTCAAGATGATTCCATGAATATCAATCCAGTCTTACCTGTTTAACATAATGGATTTGTGACACTCCATCAGTGAGTTGTACACAGTATAACAGCAAAGAAGCTAAATTCTTTCCTTCCACATCAGCCAAAACTAGATAACACACAAACAAAAATTTCTTCAAGGATCTAACAACATACGCACATGAGTTTGCCAAAAAAAAAAAAAAAAAGCAAGCAGAACTTAGTCTGAAGACAGAATTTTTAGGAAACCATTTTACATGCAAAATTAAATGTAAGGAACAAGGAAAAAATTAAATAGCAAGAGTCTGAACAAGATATTTAGTCTCAGAGATAAAAATACCCTGCAACCCAGGAAAGAAAGTAATGAAGTCAGAAATCACTTACATCTCAAAGTTTCAAGGTCTTGATGGCAAATAGTCAGTGCAGTTATTTGCATTTCTTTTTTCTTCTTTACACCCATTTTAAACAGAATTAATGGTAGTCACTGCAAAAAAAGAAGAGTTTATTTTTTTATTTTTTAAAAAAAAAAGAAGAGTTTAAAGCATTGTCTAATTCAGGATTTCTGAACCTCAGTACTATTGGCATTTGGAGCAAGATAATTTTTTTGCCATGGGGTATCATTCTATGTATTGTAGGATATTGAACAGGTTCCTGGCCTCTGCCCATTAGATGCCAGCAGCATCCCCTTCCCAGCAAGTTATGACAATCGAAAAATGCCAAATGTTTCCTGGAGACCAAAGTGGCCCCAGGTTGAGAATTACTGGTCTAAGGATTTTTGCTCCAAAAAAGAAAAACATTTTTTAAGCTCAACAAGTTTATTATTGTCTAAAGTTACTATTACCTATTATGACCCAGTCTTTGTATTTTAAAAGACAGCCAACCTTCAGGCACCTGGGTGGCTCAGTTGGTTAAACGTCTACCTTTGGTTCAGGTCGTGGTCCCAGGATTCTGGAATGGAGTCCTGTGTCAGGCTCCCATGGGGAGCCTGCTTCTCCCCCTGCTTGTGCTCTCTCGCACTCTGTCAAATAAATAAATAAAATCTTTTTAGGAAAATTTTACAATAAAAAATAAAATACAGCCAACCTTCATTTTAGTAATAAATAACAATAAAAAAACCGGCATGATCTTTCTAAAAGTAAACTGGGCCCAACTAACCTCAGTGCCTTCCCAGTTAACCAGAGGTGTTTGGCCTGGAGACAAAAGGATGGGACAAGTGCTATAAAGCAGCTGTTGTTGTTTTTGGACTGTCAGAAAAAGAGGAGATATTTTCTGTCTTGCTAAAGAATTAGGAAAAGTCAGTGCAAGTTTCAATGAGGCAGATCCCTGCTTAATGTAAAGAAAGAACTCAGATCCCTGGGTGGCTCAGCGGTTTAGCGCCCGTCTTTGGCCCAGAGCACGATCCTGAAGTCCCAGGATCGAGTCCTGCGTCGGGCTCCCGGCATGGAGCCTGCTTCTCCCTCCTCCTGTGTCTCTGCCTCTCTCTCTCTCTCTGTGTCTATCATAAATAAATAAATAAATCTAAAAAAAAAAAAAAAAAAAGTAAAGAAAGAACTCTCTAATCCACCTATGTATGGCACGGACTGCCTTGTAAGCAGAGAATTTCCCCACCCTGGAAATATCCCACCAGAAGTTGTATGAGCCCTCTGCAGCTGGACCCTTGCAATAGCCTCACAGCTGGTCTATTCTCTTCTCTCTTGATTCTGAGGACTCCCCGCTTTTCACAGGCATCATAGCAATCTTTTTAAAACTCTAATGAAATCTAATTACTCACTTGCTTAAAACTCTGCAAGGGATTCCAATTATACTTAGAATTAAATCCAACTTGATAATTGAGACCTTGGCCTTCGAGGCACCAAGGAATTTGGTCCTGTCTTCCTCTGCATTTCATCTCAAATCAATCTTCTCTTCACCATCCGAGGGGCTTTGCCTTTCCTCATACCTCTGCCTGTTAATGCTTGTTCCACCAGATCTTTGCAAGATCTTTTTCCCCTCTTTCAGGTCTCTTCTCAAATAGCACCTCCAATGAGAAGCCTTCCATGACCACTCAAACTATATCAAATGCCAGCACTCCAACTCACAGATCATTTCCATTACTCTATTTTCTCCATAGTACTACTACTACCCAAGATCGCAATAACTTGTTTATTTCTATATTGTCTGTCTCCCCCGGTAATAAACTCCACGAAGGCAGCAACTTTCATCTGTTTCACCCACTATTTTAATTCTCAATTCCTAAAACAGTACCTGGCATATATCCAGTGCTTAATAAATATCTGATGAATAAGCAAATAAATTAATTAACAAACATTGTCAGCGATGCATGCCTTTAACAACAGAAAAGTGCACTACCCAGTTATGTATATTCTGTATCTAAGTGACAAGCCAGTCCTGACACTGAAGAACCTGTGGTCCGTCTGCAAAGTAAGAAATCGATAGGGCACTGGAATGTGAAAAACCATTTAACAGAAAATAGTAATAAAAACGGACACTGCCAGAATGGCAAGGACAAGGGAAGAATTTGCAAAGTGACATGATGAGGTCTAGCGTAATAACGGGGGATCAAAAAATAATAATAATAATTGGGGATCGCTTCCTAGGAAAGTGGCCAATACAGAAACTTAAGAAGAGCTAGAGACAGATAACTGAGGAGACTACTCTCTCATAAATGCTAAGTTTACAGCAGGATACGATCGTGGAACCCTAAAGACTACACAAAAATAGGTTCGGTGCTTATGCGTGCTCAACAGGCGCCTGAACCTTTGTCCTGATGAACTGGGCTTCCCCAATCGGGGAAAATCCCGTGCCCACCCTACAACAGTGCTTCATTGACCAGAAGATGCTCCGCAAATCGTACTCCCACTGGCTGCCTCGCTTTGGACCGGTGCTTCGCTCCCATCTACACCTTCCTGGCTGACTCCCACAAACGTTCTTTGCGCAGTTTCCGGACCACGTGGAGTCCGGAGAATGACAGGCGACCCAAAACACTGGTTCAAGTGCTGTCTCCATGGAGACCTAAGCGACCGGAAATCGGTATAGCAACCGCCAAGACCTCGCGATAGCAAAGGACGAGAATTGGTGCGAATCCCCCGGCTGCCCCAGGAAAGTGGCGGAGGCGAGCAGTGCCGAGTCGCGCGCGCTGCCGCGAGTCTGGCACACGGGACGCCTGAGAGCCAAACCTTGTGCCCGTGAGCGTCTAGGAAGAGTCGCTGCCGTCTGGACGAGTACCGAAGCTGGTCTAGTTCTACGATGCCTCCGTGGCTCGCAACGTGGTCTGTTGACTACCGGGTCTGCGCAATGGGAGGGAGGCAGGGGAGACCCGAACAGGCGTCATCGCGAGAACTGAGCGGCTGCGCTCTTCCAATCAGGAGTCCGGGGCGGTGTGACGTCACCGGGAGCGGGTGTCAGCGAGCGGGTTTGGGTAGACGGCGGCTGTAAATAGAGCGCGCGGGGTACGCTCGCGGCGCGGGGCGAGCCCGCCGCTGGGAGGCCCTCCGGGCTCGGTCGCCTTAGGGCAGTGTAGACCTGGAGTACCTGGGCAGCACTTTAGCCTCCATCCGGGCATTCCACCCTCCTCCCACGCGGCCCGCCCAGCCGGGAGAAGGGGAGAAAACCGCCCCAGGGCTGTGAGAACCGGCGACCGTAGGGGCAGCGAGATGGGATCCTTCGGGCCTTAGGCTGAAGCCACGCCGAGAGTTTTGGCTAAAACGAGAAGCGCCAAAATGAACTAACGTGTGTCGTGTCCCGAGTGCGTTTGTTCGTTCGTCAGATGGTGAATGAGCGCGAACTGTCCGAGCTCCTGCCAGGCGGGTGGCCCAGAAGTCATCAGATGATTCATTACCTTAGAAAGAAACCAGGTGCGGGACACTACGCTGGGAGCTGGGACAGAGGGTCGGGGTAAGGTCAGGACATAGAGACGGATGCTGTGCAAGGTGGCCAGTGTGGCTGGAGCCAACGGGGGAGGTTGTAGGGAAGCCCTGACATAGGGCAGTGGGGCCGGGGAAGTTAAGTGATGTAAAGCCCCATTGCCCTATGTCAGGGCTTCTAACTCCGTGAAATGGGGAGTCATTTTGAGCCGAAGAGTGATAGGGTTGTTTATATTTCAAAAGAATCACTGGAGCTACTTTGTAGTGGAAGCTGGACGACCAGTAAGTGAGGAAGCTATTCTTGGAAACTCGTAAGATGCCAGTGACTCAAACCAGGGTGATAGCAGTGGAAAGAAGGTATGAGGGGTGGACAGGTTCTGGACTATGACTTGAAAAGTAAGCTAACCGGATTTTTTGAAGGATGAGCTATGGGGGATGAAGAAAGAGGAGTCAATGAGGATCCCAAGATTTCTGATTTGAGCAAGGGGAGGATGAAATTGCCATTATGGAGTGATGGGGCAAGAATTTGGAGTGTATTTGAATGGGTGTAAAACACACTGGGAGAGGAAATGTCAAGATCAAGTAGAAACAACTCTAGTACTTCCATTAGGGTCAAATAAATGGAGCAGTAACTGTGGGAATTAGAGGCAATGAAGGTTTAGGTTTTAAAGGTTCAAATAGGGGATCCCTGGGTGGCGCAGCGGTTTGGCGCCTGCCTTTGCCCCAGGGCGCGATCCTGGAGACCCGGGATCGAATCCCACGTCGGGCTCCCGGTGCATGGAGCCTGCTTCTCCCTCTGCCTGTGTCTCTGCCTCTCTCTCTCTCTCTCTCTGTGACTATCATAAATAAAAAAAATAAAGGTTCAAATAGAAAAAAAAAATGTTTTAATTTTAAAAAAAGGTTCAAATAGTAACGAGAAGATAGCCTTTCGTTTTTGCAAAGCCACTTAAGCTACCAACTTGAAACTAAATTAACTTCTCTGCTTGAGGTTTTCTAGACTACAGCATGAATTTAAGCCATGAACTTTTAAGTAGCTATTTATTTGTAAAAACGTATTCCTAGGGAATTTTTAAAGAGTCCATAATCCTTAGTATATAAAAGCGTAGAAACACTTAAATGACATCTTATTGTAAAAGTGGACTACATAAAATCATGAAAAATAATATGTCCATGTTTTGTTAAGTGTAGTTTAGCTTTGGAAATAAGCACCTGTTGAAGCAGCATTGTCCCCTCAATTATGGAATGGAGGGATCCCTGGGTGGCGCAGCGGTTTAGCGCCTGCCTTTGGCCCAGGGCGCGATCCTCGAGACCCGGGATCAAATCCCACGTCAGGCTCACGGTGCATGGAGCCTGCTTCTTCCTCTGCCTGTGTCTCTGCCTCTCTCTCTATCTCTCTGTGACTATCATAAATAAATAAAAAATAAAAGTTATTTAAAAAAAAATTATGGAATGGATTTTTTTATACTTATTTAATGACACATTTTCACAGATAATGATTTTTAAAATTTTTGACACTTGACAGCACATTTGATTAAAATTTGATCTCTGAAAGCCACAAAATAAGGATATTTTTATTTAAGATTTTATTTATTCATGGGAGACCTAGCGAGAGGCAGAAACATAGGCAGAGGGAGAAGCAGGCTCCCTGCAGGAAGCCCAATGCGGGATTCGATCCCAGGACCCTGTGATCATGACCTCAGCCAAAGGCAGATGCTAAACCACTGAGCCACCCGGGTGCCCAAAAAAGGCTTTAGTTGCTTACTCATTTATTACTTATCCATAAAAGTCTCTGTACAAGCCAAACTACTTACCAACCCAAGCTAAGTTTCTTTTGTAAGTACTGTTTTGCATAACTGAAAAACATAATATAGTCTGTCAGTTTTATAGTCCCATTACCTCCTAAAAAAAATAGTTTTTGTAGTCTGCAAGCAATACATGATTTACATAAAGAGTCCCTCATAAAAAGCCTTATTTCATATTTTCATGTCTAAAATGAAGTCCAAAAGCATATACTAGAGCTATGAATATGAATATTGTATCATTTTTTAATATAAGATGAAATCTTGCTGCTTGTTAATAAATGTTATTGTTTGTCTCCTAGTCTATAAAAGAAAGCAAAGTTCTTCTGTTATTTATCTTGCTGTATAATAAATTACCCCAAAACTTAATGTCTTCAAACACTACATTTTTACTTTTTACAGTTTATCTGGGTCAGAAATTTAGCAGCATTGTGAGTGGCTGAGTGCTACTGGCCAGGAGTCTCCCATGAGCCTGCAGTCACCGGAAGATCTGGCTGGGGCAAGAGGAACCACTTCCAAGATGACTTAATCCAGCGTCTCTGGTTGTTGACAGGGGGCCTCAATCCCTTCCATGTGGGCTTCTCCTCAGGCTGCTTAAACAGTCTCATAACATGGTGTCAGGCCTTCCCCAGAATGAGCACAGGAGAGCAAGGTAGAAGCTTCGATGTCATTGATGGCCCAGCCACGGAAGTTACACACCATTTCAACAACATTCTGTGGTCACACAGGTTAGCTCTATTCATTGTGAGAAGGGTTGACAGAGAAGTGGATCAGGAGGCCAATGTAACTGGGGAGTGCCATTTTGGAGGCTGGCTACCACAGTATTAGAACACATCTGCTGGGTTTTCCTCAATTCTTGAAATGTACTAGCTAAGGAATCACAACTACGAAATAATTTTTTTTTAAGATTTTTTTATTTATTCATGAAAGACAGAGAGGGAGCGAAAGAGAGGCAGAGACACAGGCAGAGGGAGAAGCAGGCTCCACGAAGGGAGGCCGACGTGGGACTTGATCCCGGGACTCCAGGATCAGGCCCTGGGCGGAAGGCAGGCGCTCAACCGCTGAGCCGCGCAGGCGTCCCAGGAAGGAAAATTTTAGATGCTCTTCCAACTTACTCTTTTTCAGCTGTTCTGATCCCTTCCCGAATTAAGAGCACACATAGCGGCTTGTCTTCCATGTGACACTCCTTTTCCTTCCCCATACACCAGGCTCCAGCTTGAGTGGCCTTCTCAGTAGTCCCTGAAAGCACTGCTCCATCCATGTGCTGTGCCCTCTGCTGAGAGGGCCTTTCTTATTCTCACCTGAGAAACTGCAGCACACTTGAAGACCCGTCTCAAATGTCACCTCCTCAATGAAACCTGACAAGAAATCCCTGTTCTGTCATAATTAGATTTTTGTCTCGGTTATAACAATGTCATTTTGTCAGTACATGCTAGTTATTTGTATGCTTGTCAGTCTTCCTACAAGAGTCCTTCCAAGACAGGGACCGTCTTTACACAGTGCCTAGCGCAGTGCTGAGCGTAAATAGCTCAGCAAATATTTGTTGGGTTAGGGTAATGGCTATCGTGTTCTTTACAGTGTTAATGGGCAGTGGTGCTTATTTTACTACCATGTGGCAACAAACTATGGAATTATTTCTACCTTTGAATAAGGAGTTCAGCCAGGATGAATATTCACCAAATTGTAGTCTGTGGTTTTTTTGGGGAATAGAATTACAGGAGGCCCTCATTTTCCATGCTATTTCGGCATTGTTTGAATAATTGTATGTTTTTTCATGTGGAATATAGCACTCATACAGGAAATAAGTATTTACAAAGAAATTTTAGCTTATTAACTTCCTACCCAAAAGTATGTTAGAATAACTTGTTGACTCAGATTAGTTAATATACTATGAAATATAACATTCAAATAGAAGATTACTTTGTGAAAATTGAGCAATTTTATTCACACAGTGCTCAGTACTGCACTAGGCAGTAATCCAACTCTGTGGAAAATGTTGGTATTTTGATAGGGATTGCATTAAATCTATAGATTGCTTGGGTGGTATGGACATTTTAATAATATTGACTTTTCCAATCCATTAGCATGGAATATCTATCTATTTGTGTCATCTTTAGTTTCTTTTATCAGTGTTTTATAGTTTTCAGAGTACAGGTCTTTCCTTAGCTAAGTTTATTCATAGGTATTATTTTTGGTGTAATCATAAATGGAATTGTTTTCAATGTCGTGTTTTTAAAATTCATCATTATTGCTGCTTATGCCTTTTACATCGAAAAACCAAATATTTAAAAGAAAATTTAAGTAAGTCAGAAATGAAGTAATAAGGAAAAATATTTATAAAATAATATGACCTAAAAATATTGGAACAGAAAATTATACATTATGTTTACAACTTCATAAAAATATAGATACTGTGAATAAGGGTTGAAAGAGAATGTGTTTGGAAAAGTAGTTTATTAAGCTGGTAAGATTGAGTGAACATTTTTTCTTCTTAAACTGTCTTTAATGTTGTAAAAATATAGATGCTGTGAATAAGGGTTGGAAGAGAATGTGTTTGGAAAAGTAGTTTATTAAGCTGGTAAGATTGAGTGAACATTTTTTCTTCTTAAACTGTCTTTAATGTTGTAACACTGGGTTAATAAACTTTTCTTTTAAGGCCTGTTTTTGTAATCACCAAAAAGTTAACATTTTTTACTATTTGAATTATGTTACTGTCATTTTATTTTATTTAGATTTATTTATTTTTTTGGTGGGGAGTGAGTAGAGAAGGGCAGAAGGGGAAGGAGAGGGACAAGCAGACTCTGCGCTGAGTAGGAAGGCTGACATAGGGCTGCATCTCACAACCCTAAGATCACTACCTGAGCAGAAATCAAGAGTCAGCCGCTCAACCTCCTGAGCCACCCAGGTGCCCGTGTTACTGCCTTTAAAGAAAGGCAACAATTGTGTAGGGCGCAGATAGAAAAAAACAAAAATTTTAAATACATAGCACCATCCTTGACTAAAATGCTTTTGAAAAGAAAATAAATGTTTTTCATTCTTGTTTCAAAAAGCAATCCTGGAACACCTGGGTGGCTCAGTGGTTGGGCATCTGCCTTTGCTGGGGGCGTGATCCCGGTCCCAGGATCGAGTCCCTCATCAGGCTGCCTTGCGGGGAGCCTGCTTCTCCCTCTGCCTGTGTCTCTGCCTCTCTCTCTCTCTCTCTTTCTCTCTCTCTCTCTCTCTCTATGTCTCTCATGAGTAAATAAAATCTTTTTAAGAAAAAAGGTAAAGATTGTGTTGAATTTTTGATACCCATACTTATCCTGACTCTGCTTTAGGTTTCTGGAGCAGAGCAGATTGCTATTATTTACTTCCAGCAAACAACAGTTGCATGGTTCCCCAGTGCTCAAATCCTTGTCCCTCAGATGACCTGAGAACCAATTGAATAAAACTCTACATATGAACAATGTGTATTATAGGTGAGGATCCCCCCAACATGAATCTCGGCACTTAAATAGAAGGGAGAGACAGCTATCCTCAGAGAGTGTCCTTGGAGATATAATAGGAGAAATCCTGGGTTCTCTTAACCCTTTGGAGTATAAATAAATTTTTCCAGGGAAAAGTTAAACCTAGTGTCTGTCTCCAGCTTTACTACCCAGAGATGCACCTACAAGTCTCATTCCTCCCGAGAAGTGTAAACACAAAACACATATCCAAGAGGTGAATCTCTGTAATTTACCTCCTGTAGGTGTTACAGAATGAATGTTGTATCAATTTTATGTATGTATAGTAAATCTTTTCTGCATGTGTCACAGAGTTCTCCCACTAGTCAATCATAAATTAACCTTCCAAGACTTGATTTTAGTCCAAGTCCCCAGTAAAATTTGCTTAGATAGCCCTAACTGTGCAAAAAGATAAAAATATTTCCTTTATTGTTCCACAGATTGGTTAGAACATCCCAAAACTCGTATGTCTAAGTTGGTGAGACCTTTTACTTTTATATCAATCTTGCTGCAATTACTTAAAATTTCTGAAACTCCTATCATTCTTTTTGTGTTATTTTGAATGCATAAGAAAATCAGCCTTGCTGTTTATGGACTGACTTTGCTTTTGGCTGATGATCAATTGATCACTCTTTTTGATCATATCTGCCATGTCTTACAGTTACTTTTAATGGTTCCCCAAACTCAAATCCAATTACAAGGGATAAAGATTTCTATACCACTGGATATCCTGAGAAAAATGTTCTAAAAAGAACACCCAGGAGTGCCTGAGTGGCTCAGTTGGTTAAGTGTCTGCCTTCAGCTCAGGTCATGATCCCATGATCCCAGCCCCACATCGGGCTCCCTGCTCAATGGAGAGTCTGCCTCTCCCTCTCCCTCTGCTGCTCCCTCTGTGCTCTATTGCTCTCTGTATGTCAAAATCTTAAATAGAAACATCCAAAAAGATTTCAAAACTATGAGCTATACCAAAAGAAGAAACAAGTATATGGCCTCCCAAGGTGATTTCTCTAGTGGGGACTATTCTCATTTGGATATGTAAGTTCCATGCTGCTCTCTCTCTATATATATATATTTTATTTTTTAATTCACACAGCTTTTTATAAGAAACATAAAGGTGTGTTCTGATCCTGGCTTGTCACTAGCATTAATCCTTAACTTTTGAAGGTAACCTATGAAGTAAATCTTGCCTACAAGTGAATGGACTGTTCACTACAAATGAATGGAATATTATTTTTCTAATATCTATACTGTTGCACTCTAGGAGCTGCTGTAATACCTTTCTTTTGCCCTAAGACACCATAAAGGTAGCTAGCTAATCCAATACTGGTTACTTGGGCTTAATGCACATTGATGATATCATACCTAGGTGATAATCAGGGACACAAGAACTCCAATAGCAGTAATACCAAGTGGGCATAAGCAACCTTATCCCGACCTCTCCATTCACAGCAGCTCTCAGCAGGCACATGAATATATAGGAACAGGGCCTGGCCACTGGGGTGAAGAGTGTGCCAAGGGAATGGTAGGCAGGACTTCAGGGCAGGGATCTAGGCTCATAAAGCAGTAGCCCAATAGAAATAAAGACTGTGCTTCTCAGTAGACAGCCAGGGGAATCCAGAACTCACTCCTAACAGCCAGATATTGGTCTATCTCAAATCCGAGTGGCCCAGCCACAAAAGGAATGAACTAGGTCTGAACATTTCAAATGGTATGCTTAGCTGACTGGTGGTGTTACAAATGGTCAACAATACACCAAGATCAACATCCCTCAGCCTTCAGGTAAGTCAGACCATGGCTGGGGATCCTGACACATACCGTCTATCCATTTATCTGCGTGCTATTCCATATTCTTATTTTCTCTGTAATGAGAAGCCCTGGGCAAGTTCTTTCAGCCTTGAGGACAAGAGCTGATCAGTTTGGGGTCATTTTTTTGGAGATACAAAGTTTAATAACCCAAATACTCATGTTCAGCTGCTGTACATGCAGGCCATAGGCATGAAAGGTACCTAAGTGGATTTAGAAGATGATTAAAAGGCCAGATCCAAAGCTTCTTGCTGAGCAGGGAGCCCGACAGGTTCAATCCCAGGACCCTGGGATCATGACCTGAGCTGAAAGCAGACGTTTAACCAACTGAACCACCCAGTCGCCCCTCAACTTTATTTTAAAGTAATACACAAAATACTACACACAAAAAAATAGTATTTTCCTTCAACTGAATGCTCTGCCCTAGTATTGCATGGTACCACCTCTGTGGCAGCATAGAAATTTAGAGCTTACAGCCTACTTGCCTAGAACTACTATGCCAGGGCTCCTGCCTACCTTGGTCGAAGTTAACTTAGAACAGGGTGAGGCTCTGCCCGCCAGAGAGAGGGAGCACTTGAGCTGGGAGGGATGGGACAGTTAGGGCTGACAGACCGTAGCAACAATGGCTGTCACTCCTGGAGCATTCAGCAGGAGCCACATCATCTCAGTCCTTTACACTGTCAGGTCAGTCAATTCTCACACAAACCTATGGCTAGTTACTGTCTCCATTTCACAAATGAGAAAACTGATTTTCCTAGAGATTAAGGGAAAGGGTTGAATCAGAGAGAGCCAAGTGTGAAGCTTTACCACCAACCTATAAACTATTTGACTTCTCTGAGCCTCAATTTTCTCACTTTTTAAAAAACAGACTGAGTGGCTCAGTCAATTAAGCACCTGTCTTCAGCTCAGGTCATAATCCTGGGTCCTGGGGTGGAGCTTACATCAGGTTCCTCGCTGAGCAGAGAGTCTGCTTGTCCCTTGCCCTCCCTCTCTGCTCCTTTCCCTACTTGTGCTTTCTCAGTCTCTCAAATAAATCAAGAAAATCTTTAAAAATTTTTATAAGTAAGAAACAGCTGTAATAATGCCTACTTTGCTACATTGCTGTGAGAATTAAATGAGATAGCACATGTAAGGTGCCTATCCTAGTTCCTGGAACATAATACAAATTCAACAAATGATCTGCTATTTTTCTCATTCACATTTGACCCTAGACCTGTAACCTCTCCAACTCACTCTCAATTTTCAGAACTCTCTCTGGTAAACTGCATCAAGTCTTTCCAAAGATGCCCATGTGGTAATATAGGGACCTGTGAATATTTTACCTAACATGGAAAAAGGAGTTTTGCAGATGGGATTATATTAAGGATTTTGAGGTGAGATTATCCTGGATTACCTGGGTGGTCCATTGTAATCAGAGGGATCCTTATGAGAAAGAGGCAGGGGGACCAGCATCAGAAAAAAGAAATGCGGTAACAGAAGCAGGGGTTACAGTGATGTGCTCGGAGGATGGAAGGAAGGGTCACCAGCCAAGGAGCACAGTCTAGCTGACACCTTGATTTCTAACGGGGTAAGACCCATTTGCGGCTTCTGAGCTCCAGAACTACAATATAATAAATGTGTATTTTAAGGTACTATGTTTGTGGTATTTGTTGCAGTAACAATAAGAAATTAATACTTTCCCTAACTGAAAAAGGAGCGAGTGGATGCCAGGCTGCATACCTCCACTGAGGTCAGTATCCGGGAGCGGTCCTCGCCTGGCTGACTGTCCCCATCACAGCTGGTGAAACTAAACCTATGCTGCTGGAGTTTTTGAGTTTTGGGCTTATTCTCCAAAAGATTTCTCTTTTTTTAATTAAGGGACAGATTTTGAGGAGAGAAGAAACATGGGACAGAGAAGTCGGAAATAGAAAATACAAATGCAGGCTGTTTTTACTAGTTGTTTTATAACCACAGCAAACTGGTACAGAGAATAACCGGTACAAACATCACAAGTTTCAAGGACGTTGGTGTTCCTTTAGCACAGATAGGTCTTTGGAATTTAGGCTACAGTCCTTGTTTTGGGGTGGATCACTGGATCCCTGGCAGGGTCCCTGCTTTAAGCCGGATTTGAACAGAGGACCATGCAGCAGAAGTGGTTGGATTCATGTGTCACAAGACTGCCGAAGCTCCTCCCCTTGGGGGACAGCATCCTCCTCTAAGTGGTACCTCTCGGCCCCTGAGTGACAGGCTCCAGGAGTACGGTGGCCTGTCCAGTCACGTCTGCCTCTTTGATCCCCTACTTTCAGTGGCACGTGGTTCTAAACCTGCCCCAAACTGCCCTGGCTTGGCTGGCCCTGGCCTCTTCCTAACGCCTGCCACCAGTGTGGCAATGGGTGAATCCAGGCAGTGAGGTGACCATCCCATCACAATGTGAAAAATCCAGCCACACCCCACTCTCCCTCCTTGGTCTCACAGCACATACACAGGCCAGGGCAGTAGTTGGGGATCCTTGGAAGAAGTACACCAAACTGTCCATACCCCAGGGTGCAGGAACCTCAGAGGGGTGGGGGCACAGGCCCAGGAATAGCTGCTCTGCGGCTCCTAGGAGCCTGGCTTGGACTGGAGCGTGAGTATCAGGAGCCAGGACCTCCTCGCAGGACATCACACCCCACCCCACCCCCAGCCCTCAGCCTGGGAGCCAGGAAAGTCCCTCCACCTTATGGACTAGGGAAGAACACAAACACTCCCTTCAACCAGGCCCCAGTAATTTTCATGTATTCCTCACAACAGACTGTGAAGTGCCATTCTCATTTTACTGGAGAAAAAAACAGTTCAAATGGAGTAAAGTGGCCAGTGTGCGGTGGTTCTGATGCTTAGATGCTTACTCTGTCCAGGGCTCTTTCCATTATATTCCGAGCACTCCTTTTTATATGCAAATGAGGCCAATTGTGTCGGTGACACTTTCCTACAAAATGAAACAATGTCATAATTACGAAGGCTTGGGAATTGATGGTATTAAATGGGTAATTTGGATTTAATGTTAAATCCTGGAGTATGTGACCTAGGTCCAGAAAGAGTGCCTTTCCAAGTGTCACCTCTGCCATCTGCTGGTCAAATGACAATATAACTAAAACAAGTGGGTATTGATATTATCATCACATAGAAGTGTGCATGCCCCTAAGGCTGGGTGAATGATTTTGAGTGTGGACTCTGACTTTTAGGGCCTGAGATGACAAAGTAAAATGTTAAATATACAGATAAAGGTCAGATGTTTTCCACAATAATCTCCGCTCAGGATCAGGAACCTCATAGTTTACAATGGAAGAGCCCATTCATCCATTTGTTCAACAAATATTTATTAAACATGGTCTTAAGTCTGTTTCCCAGGAAACAGATTCTAGACAGAGGTTTGTGGAAAAGAGGGTTTCTGGGGAGTACTCTTAAGAATAAACCCCAGGAAGGGTTGGGGGAAACAACTGATCAGAGAAGGTTGAACGGAAATGAATTTGCCACAAAGGACTTTAGCCAATCCTACCAGGAGCTCTGGAGTTGGCTTGCCAAGGGACAGAGCCTCTGTCCTTCTGCATCGACCAGTTATTTGATCAGTGAGCTATATCACTAACACTAGCCACATCTAGGGGAGTGAGGGCCTTGGTCTTGAATGGGGGATCTGGGAAGCACACCACCCCATCTACTGCAGATCCCTGCTATATCCTGGGCATCGTGCCGTGGTCTAGGGATGTGATATTGAACAAAACAACATCCTTGCCTTCAAAGGCACCCAGGAGTGTGGAGTTAAAAAAATAAAATAAAATAAAATAAAATAAACGTAAAAAAAATCCAGGAACTAGAAAATTATCTTGTAGCTAGAAAATGTATCCCATAAGCTTAAGTGAACAACAAGGAAAAATCCTTGCTTCTTAGGGATGGCAATAATGAAAGTTGAAAATATTTAGGATGCAAAGTGAATTCACTCTCTGACAATGTAAAAATTAATGATGAAGGAAGAAGTTTGTGCAAAAACAGTTCTAGAGAAACTTGCCTATGAAATGCAACTAGAGCAGTGGGAGATCACTTTGGCATTCCTCTGCAGCAACGGTGGATCCCTCCAGCTCTACCCAAGAATGGGTGATGGCGTTTTCCCTCTATGCTGGGGCCTGCAAGTGTTCTGAGCTATTGGTAAGAAGGCTGCCCATAGGCAGATGTCATTCCTGGGTGGCAGGGTGGGGGTGGGGCTGCTGATTTGGGGTTGTTCTCCCCAGACATAGCACTTTGGTACAGTCAGGAAAGGCAGTTCCTTGGTGCCTGCTTAGGCAGAGCCAGGGCAGTCCTGAGGCTGATTCTGCTCCTGTCCATTGAGTCCCACCGGATACTATTGTCTCTTCCTCCTCCACATCCCCTTGTCCTTCCTCCTCCCCACTTGTGGCATCTTTATTTCATCTCTGAGAAGAAGTACTTGGACTTGCCTATTATCCCAGGCTGCTACGTGCAGCAGGATGATGCTCTCTATACCTGGAGCTCATTAGGGCTTACATTCTTGAAATACACGAAACTATTTCTTTGCCATGAGTTTCGGAGAAATTATGTGAGACTTACAAAGCCAAAATTCACCTCCTTGTCCCCTGGTTTAGTTGTGGTATCTAATCTCTGATGCAAGAGGGAGGGAACTGTCTCAGAGGTTTGGCTGAAACAGAGGACTACAACAGGTACTGCTGACAGTTCTAAAATGTCTTTTCAGAGCTCCGGGTGCTACCCCTCAAACATCCTCATTTGATGTCCTGCCACAAACTCCTCTCTGTTTTCCTCACTTCCACCCAACTAGCTCCTCCTTCTGGATTCCCTTTGTGAGCTCATGCCCTACATAAGCACGAATCTTTCTTTCCCTCAAACACTACTCCCTCTCTGCCCCCTTGATGATTAATCATCAGATTCTAGATAGTTGTACATTTGCTGTCACTGCCCTAGCTAGACACTGCTAACAACCTCTTTATGTGTCCCTGTAGAGCAGAGTTTCTTGACCTCAGCACTATTGACATTTGGGTTTGGATCATTCCTTGTGGAAGTGTCCTCTGCATCGTAGGATGTTGAGCAGCATCCCTGGCTACTACCCACTAGATGTCAGTAGCACCCCTTAGTCGTGGCAATCAAAAATGTCTTCAAACCACTGCTGTGCCAAGCCATATTGGAGCCTGAGGTAAAAGGAAAAATGTGTGCCCTGTGTACACTTAGCAAAATGTCCTCTCATAGTCTGAACCAAGTGTGAAAAGTTAATGAAAGTTTTGAAACAACAACAAAAAGACTAAATTCACTCTACACTGATGTAAAATTTGAAAGGCAGAAAACAAACACAAAACGACATCCAGAAACCACTACAGAGGAAATTTTGTAAGGCCCGGCACAAAATGAAAATACAGGGCCCCTTCTTTAAAAATGATGAGGAATTTTAAAACAGTGACAGAAGAATGTTAAACCAAGTGTGGGGCCTTCCTAAGTGTAGGGTCCTTCTGAATGTGGGGCCCTATTCAACTGCATAGTTCTCATATCCATGAAGCTCAGCCTGAATCCCATGTTACCCAATCTGCCTGATGGGGAATGTGACACTATGTGAGGCCTGGGAACCCCAAGCTGATTGGGAACAACTGTTCCCATTGCACAATAACACAGCATCCTGGAACAAATAGCGTTGTGAATTTTTGGCATTAATTTTTATTTTACAAATATTGCATTAAAATATGATTTATCTTGATTACTGAGGATTTTAAAAAATATTTATTTATGTGGGGAGAGAGGGGAAGAGGGAGACAGAGATCTTAGGCGGACTCCCCACCGAGCATGGAGCCCCATGCAAGGCTCTGTCTCATGACCCTGAGATCAGGATGCTTAGCACACGACCCTGAGCTTATGACCTTGACTGAGATGATGACTTGAGTGGAAACCAAGAGTCAGACACTTAACTGGCTAAGCCACCCAGGTGCCCCTTGATTCCTGATGATTTGGGCACGCTTTTAAATTTTGTACCTGACTTTCTCACTTGCTGCACCCTAATCAGAGACTTTGTCAGATGCTCCCTGCTGATTTAGAGGAGTGGTTCTCAAACTCTGGCTGGTATGAACATTTCCTGGGAAGCATGTTAAGACACAGCCTGGTGGGCCCCTCACCCAGTTTCTGATTCAGTAGGTCTGGGGTGGGGACTGGGGATTTGCATTTCTAACAAGTCCCCAGATAATGTTGCAGCTGCTAGTCCAGAGCACATTGAGAACCACTGCTTTCAAGCCATCCTTCATGTGCCAGCGAGAGCCATGTTTCCAAAATACAAGGCACCTCTCTGCTAAACTCTTCATGGATCTCATGGCCTCTAGAATACACTAGATGCTCCTTGGCCTGCAGTCCACCTTTCCAGTCCCTTCTTGTATCTCACTCGGTGCTCTAGTATGATGGGACTGAATGACTCTTACTCAAATCATCTGTCATCATCCCTGGAAGCCTTTCTAAAGCCTCTAGGTTGAGCTAAGTGCCTTTCCTTCGTCCTCCTACTGCATAGTGAATATACCTTTTTGTTAGCATTTAACTTTGTACTGAAATTATCTGTTTGTGTGAATTCCTACCCCATCAGATGGCAGGATCCTGGAGGGGTTACCTTTATTCTTCTAGTCACTGTTTACCTTCTGTGACAAAGAAGTCCTCCAAGTAGCATCTAATGAACTGAGCTGAACTGACCTGAACACCATTCTGTGTTACAGCTCAGTAAAAATAGAGAAAAAGAATACAATCTTGAGTGACAGCTAGAGACATAAATGCATAAGGAGAACACAGCTGAGTCTTGAGAGTCTTGAAGCTTATGGATCTGGCAGATGGTTTTTTAGTTGTTTGTGAGAATCTAATGCTTTTTATTTTTTATTTTTTTCTAATGCTTTTTAATGTAGTATTTACCCTTAATGTGTTATTGATGACCTCTAGATCATATGGTTAACAGTATCCGTACAAGCCATGAAAGAAAACAGCTAAGAAAGAAAAATGTGAAGCATTGGTTCGAACTAATAGGAAATGCAGCCAAGAAGAAAGAGCAACAGAACAGAATGGTCTAGGATAACACAGGTAGGAAAACAGCACAAAAGAAAAAAATTCTTACAGTCAGAGGGAAAGTGGGTTTTTTTTTTCCTCCACTAAGAGATAATTCTTATAATGTTAAAATTCTTCAATAATATCTATTATATTAAAAAGTTCCAAGAGACCAGTTGGTTTCATTGCTTTAAAATAGGTTTGAAGAATTATAATATGAAAGATTAACACTGCCCTTCAAAGTACAGAGTTACCATATGAATCAGTTTAAGTGAAATTTGTTTGGATACTTGGCTCCTGATGTCATGGAAAGGGGATGGAAAATATGAAATTCACAGCACCTCAAAGGAGAGAGTGATCTGTAATCTACCATGGAAAATGTTAGATGTCTTTTGGGATAAAGTAAACCAAAATTCTGGGATAAAAGTATTGACCATGAAACTTTAAGAAAGGAAGCTACACAGCAATGCTTCAAATTCTAATAATGTCTCTGAGAAAAATGTGTTTGTAGTCTATTTCCAATATACTGATTTCCATCATCCATCTTTATTGCTTTCCACACCTTTTTAAATAGACACATTGTTAGGGAAATTTGAACATAATCTACCTCATTTGAAACTGTAACTGGGAGTTATGAAATAACCCTGCAGTAGACACAGAGATCTTACTTCAGGGAAGGACTTGCTGCCCTGGCTGCTCAGAATTAACCTCTAGCTATCCTTTCAGGGTTTCCCTAACACACCCTTCCATCCAACTACTGATAAACTGATAGCATTCTTGATGTATTTCAGGTCCTTGTGAGACAACTCCAGTTGAGGTCCTATGTGCACTCAAGTACTCCCCATGGTGTTTCCTGAGGCTTTGGGGAGTCTCACCTCCATCAGAAAGGTTATCTCTGGGATGTCTGGTAGCTCAGTAGGCTAAGCATCTGCCTTCCGTTCAGGTCAGGATCTCAGGGTCCTCAGATCCAGCCCCGAGTAGGGCTCCCTGCAGAGTGAGGAATCTGTTTCTCCCTCTCTCTTTCTGCCCCTCCCCTCTGCTCATGCTCAAGTGTGCTCTCTCTCTCTCTCTCAAATAAATAATAAAATCTTCTAAAAAAAGAAGAAAGAAAAGTGGCCCCTAATAAATATCCTGAATACAAGCCCCATCTCACAGAACACAGATGTTTTCACAGAACTAATTGAAGGCATATATTAACAAGTTTATGGGGTAAGACATATTTGTAGTTCTTCACCTCTTTTTACTAATTAAGCAAGAGCAGTACATGAATAATGGATGGATGGATGGATGGATGGATGGATGGACAGATGAATGAACAGATGGATAAATAGAGAGATGATAGATAGATAGATAGATAGATAGATAGATAGATAGATAGATAGGCAAAATAGATATACCAGTAGATCTATCGATGTCTATATTTATATTAGCTTTCACTCTGCAGTCATTCTTTTTTTGATGTAGGATAGTCATGGATTTTCCAGTCATTACTCCTCAAAGTAATAGAATCAGGAAATGACCTTCAGAAGCAGAACTAATTATTCACTCATCCATTCAACAAATATTTAGTGAGTGCCTTACTCTGTGCCAGGCCCTTTACGTTCCAGTGCCGAATGATACAAAGACATATTTTCTGTTCTCTAAGGAATTCCATCTAGAATTAGAATTGAAGAAAAACATTGCCAAGGGCTGGAACAGAGGAAACACTCACTGGTTATAGAGATGGGACAAAGGAGAAAGTGATTATTTTGGCTTATGGGAGGCAAGAGAAGCCACACAGCCAAAAGGTTTTCAAGATGCAGAAGTGACTGCGCGGTAAATAGGTAGCATTCCAGCCATTCCCAGCAGAGGGAACAACACATGCAAAGACTTGAACACATGAACGAATCCATGCCTTTGGGGAGGGTGAGTCTTCAGTCTGGCAACATCTCCTCTCACTGTTCACCCTTTTCCAAGAATGGAAACACTCGTGACTCTCCTAATTTCCCACCTGGATTAGCTCCTTGTCTTTTATGTCTTAGAGCTGTACTTCCTCCAGGAATTCTTCCTTGATTCCCTTAAGTCTGGGCTACGTGAGACTGCTACATGGTCCCACAGGGTCTAGTACTTCCACCTATCACAGCCTTTATTATACTGTGCTTTAAATGGCCAATTTACTTGTCATTTGCCTCTAACTAGACTGAAGGCAGAGGTTACTCACTGTTCATCATCAGATCACAGCATAGTGACTAAAAGATAAAAGGTACTATTTGTTGAATGACTTAATGAAAGCTGCTAAGGGCAATACATTTTAGGAAGGTATATTTTATTTATTTAATAAACACTATTTCCGTGCCCATTCTGTACTAGACATCTCCAGGCAGAGAATAAAATGAGACTAAGTAGAACAAAGAACCTCCCAGAGATTACATTATACTGGGAAAGAAAAGCCATAGACAAACTGGTATAAAGTAATACAAAACAGGATGGGGAAGGAGAAGTTTCTTATTTCATATAAGGTAGTCAGGCAAGACCTCACTCATGAGGTTATATTTGAGTAAAGTCCTGAAGGAAATGAAGGGATGAGCTATAAATACTTGACAAATAGCATGTATGTTAGATACATTCGCAGTACTTCTTAAAATTACCCCAGTAATGCTGGCTCTATACCACAGCTAATTTCTCTCAGCTATTGTAACTCCATGAAGGATTTTTGTTAAATTATCCCTTTTATTGTGGCTGTCTCTTTAGGTTTTAGCAAAACATTTCAAGGTTTTTTCTTTCACAGTCCATTTGATAAGGATTCCTGTAGTGGTCAGGGTATTTCTTTGTTTCTAAGGTATTTTGAAATCATAGACTAACCCAAATAATATCTACTATCAGTCCAAATATTTTATCATTTGTTCGTTGGCAGGCTAGGGCAAGAGCAATTAACATGGTCACTGAACTGATTTAATTTCTGTGAGAAGCTTCTATTCCCAGGGTAAATTTGAGTCTGTGATAGCCTCACCTGTTAGGCAATTTTTAGTTTGAGCATAGACAATTACAAAAGTATGTCAGGGATACACAAAGAAGTCTCTACGAGGTATGTAAGGGACAAGGAGAGTTCCCTGGTAGGAATTAAGTCATCACAGAGTTCTTGTTTTTTTTTTTTTTTTTCGTGGAAAGGAAGGATGGTGGCTATGTTAGTGTTGCAGTGATGGAAAGGGCAATACAATTTTGTATAAAGAATAGGTGGTGACTAGCTGAAAAGTGATGAACATTTTCCATTAACAGAAGAATCTAAAAAAAAAAAAAGAGTCTGTAATAGCATGGGAAACATTATGTTTACTGGAGACCTTAAAACAAAATAATTGAATCTTTTACACATTTTGCTATTGCCGTCATATTTTTTTTCTTTGCTTTTCTTTTTTTTTTTTTTTTTTTTCCTGTCACATTTTCAAACAAGGCATCTATGTTTTGGTTACTTGGAGAAATGCTGAAATAAGCAATAGATCTCTGAAAATTACCAGGTATTTGAGTTCATATCGCTAGTGTCTATTCAAACTTTGCATGAACAAAAAGGGAGGGGCACCTGGGTGGCTCAGTGGCTGAGTGTCTGCCTTTGGTTGAGGTCATGATCCTGGGGTCTTGGGATCAAGTTCCACATCAGGCTCCCCTCAGGGAGCCTGCTTCTCCCTCTGCCTAGGTCTCTGCCTCTCTCTCTCTGTGTCTCTCATGAATAAATAAATAAAATCTTAAAAACAAAAAAACAAAAAGGGAAATACAAATTATGAATCTAGAATCCTAGAAAACACATTTCAATAGATAATTATTGTACCAGTCTTTGGGCTTATTATACAGAAGCATGTTTTACAAATAAAAATTTGAAAAATATACAATCCTAGAAAGTACAGTCATATACATACTTGTATTTAAGAAACATATTTTACTTAAGGATAATTTGCCTAAGAAGATAAATTCTCTTTTTATTATTAGGGTTTTCTTAATCCTAAATTTGTCAAAAAAAAAAAAGGAATTCTCATATAGGTTTCCAATTAAATACAATTTGGACAATTTTAGGCAAACTTGATTATTCCTATTTTCCTTTCTTTTACAGAGGAATGGAGCAACTCTTTCTCTTACCTAGTAGTTTTTTAGGAACCTGAAAGATAGTTCATCATAAGGCATCTTACCAGTTTTATTATTCAGAATTTGAGGTTTGAATTTAGAAAAGGTAACATCAAGAATCATTAAAAGAGGCAGATTAATAAATAACTAAAGGCTAACAATTTACAGCAAATTTGTAAAAACACAGTAATGAACAATTGCTAGGAATTTACCTTTTTTTAGAAGTAAGGATTTTTTTTTTAAGATTTTAGTTTTAAGTAAACTCTCTACCCAACAGGGGTTGAACTTACAACCTTAAGATCAAGAGTCATATGCTTTCCTGACTGAGCCAACCAGGCACCCCAAAAGGAGGGACTCTTTTTTTTTTTTTTTAAGATTCTATTTATTTATTCATGAGAGACCCAGAGAGAGAGAAAGGCAGAGACACAGGCAGAAGCAGGCTCCATGCAGGGGGCCTGATGTGGGACTCCATCCCAGGATCACACCCTGGGCTGAAGGCAGGCACTAAACTGCTGAGCCACCCAGGCATCCCAGGAGGGACTCTTAAAAAACGATTTAAGACTACATCAGGAAGCATTAAATTGAGCAGAATAATTTGGTGACCTCTATTGTTCTGTACATAAAACAACATTTTGTAGGAAAAAAGATCCAAATTCTATTACTCCTTTTGTATATTATTACATAATGGTCTGCAGTAAAGGACTTATTGTTACATCTTTATATGTATTCATTCTCACATTCATATATAAATATGCAAATATTCAAGTATTCACTCGAAGCCTTTTACTATAGTTTTAAAATATAATTAACAATAATAAAGTAAATATATCATAATAAATTTACCACCTAAATAAACTATAACTTCCTTAAAAAACAGAAAAGCATATGCATTATCATTGTGTCTATTTATATTTTAAAATAATATTAGGGGCATTTGGGTGGCTCAGATGGTTAAGTGTCTGCCTTCGACTCAGGTCGCGATCTCTGGGTCCTGGGATTGAACCTCGCTTGGGCTCCGTACTCTGCTGGGAGTCTGCTTCTCCCTCCCTCTGCCTCTGCCTCTATTCATGCACATGCTCTCTCTATCTGAAATGAATAAATAAACTCTTAAAAAGAAAAAAACTTTAAAAAATAATATTGTATCTAGTGTAATTAAACATTTATATTGTCACACTTAATCAAGGTAACCTTTTCTTCAGACACAAAACTAGAGAATTGAAAAACAAGTGCTGTTTAGCTATTTGTTTCTTCTTAAGAAGAAACAAATTTATTTCATTTAATTCTATTTATTTCATTTAATTTTAACAAATTTGAGGAGGCAAAAATAAATTGTGTGTCTGTATCATCTAAATGTATTTGCATATTTTGTTAATCTATTGTCAATTTCAGCAATAAAGATAAAAATATTATGTTTAGTGACCAATGTTTTGTATGTGTTTCTTCTATTTTTTTATTTTTAAAAAATATTTATTTGAGAGAGAGAGAGAACAAGCTGGGAGAGGGACAGAGGGAACAGCAGATTCCCCACTGAGCAGGGAGCCGAATGCAGGGCTCCATCCCAGGACCCTGAAATTGTGACCTGAGCTAAAGCCAGAGGCTTAAACAACTGAGCCACTGGAGCACCCTTGTCTGTTTGTTCTTTTAGAGACTACCTGTGCATCCAAAGATTATTTATTAATTCAATTAATGATTTGCTTAAGGTTTTAAAGTTAGTTTAAAAATCTGGAAATATAACATAGCTAATACATTAAATCCCTATCATTTGTAGTATTGCAAGAATTTCATAAAATTAAACCTTTGAACATTCATTATCATTCCATTTAGTTGAATATAATTTTATAATATAACTTTTTACTTAAAGCAAGTTGTAGAAATAGTGGTAATTAAATTAATTCATAAAACCAGTATAAAAAAATTTTAAGAAGTTTGAATCACAAGAAATTTAACTCTGGTCTTAAACAAATCAAACTGTTGGGCTGACATTTTTATGTGGTAAACTAATTTTTAAAGCCATGACACGTCGGGCTCCCTGCATGGAGCCTGCTTCTCCCTCTGCCTATGTCTCTGCCTCTCTCTCTCTCCCTCTCTCTCTCTGTCTCTTATGAATAAATAAATAAAATCTTTAGGAAAAAAAAGCTATGACAAAAATTATTCTTTTAAAATTAAAGGCTTTTGTTCTTATCTCACAGCTGTTATGCAGGCGAGTGTATAAACATACTGTTTCAGTGTCAATAAGAAGAAACATAGTTTAATAACTTTTTTCTTTCTTTTAGATACTTTTGACTGCCTATCTGGACTATATTCTTCAAGTGAGCACATCAACCACTGACTGCTTCTTTAAAGTTAATTAATCTTTAAAGTATCCCAAGAGAGGGAAGAGAGAAGAAAAGAAACAGAAAAAACATGAGGGAACCAGCTTCAGACAAATATAAAATTGTTCTCGTAAAAAGCTAATTATGTTCCCTTTGCAAGGAAAGGAAAGAAAGCTTAGATAGAGAAAAAATAAATTTTAGATATATACACACAAAAGAGAGTGATATGTAGTTGGTTTTGACAAAACTTGACTCCTTGACAACTTTATCAAGCCATAAATCAAAAAATGAGGTCTCATTAATTCTTGAAGTATGAAAACAAAGAAAGCGATGTTTCTACCATTAAACAGAATATTCTCTCTTTTGGACAAACGAGTCAATTTCCTTAAGAAAGTTTCTTTCTTCTTTTTGTTCTAAGGCACTTCTCGAATGAACAGCCTCACTCAAGTCAAAATTTCCCCAAATTGGCCACTGCATTCCAAACTGTCCCTAGTGAAACTGTGCCAGTAAGAAAGTTAAGGGTATAAGTTAGCATGTAAAAAGAAAACACGAAGGCAGCAGGTGTGTCATTTGGAAGAGACTCAGTTTTATATTGAGAAAAACCTCTGAGGATGGAATGGTTTATAAGAATAAGGCTTACTAGCTTTGTGTCTCTGGAACTGGGCTAAAGGCCAATGGTTGCTAATCCAGAGCTGAACAGAATCTCTCGATTTGGTACAGACAGAATGAAACAGTGCAAATCTGTGACTATACTAAAACCATCGGGACATCTGGGTGGCTCAGCGGCTGAGCATCTGCCTTTGGCTTAGGTCGTGATCCCGGAGTCCTGGGATCAAGTTTTGCAAGGGGCTCCCACTAGGGAGCCTGCTTCTCCCTCTGCCTATGTCGCTGCCTCTCTCTGTGTATCTCCCATGAATGAATAAAGAAAATCTTTTTTTAAAAAAAAAAGCTAAGAAGCATTGATTTGTACACTTTAAATGGGTGAGTTGTATAGTATGTGAATTATATCTCAATAAAGCTGTTCTGAAAAAAGTCTTCCAAAAACCTATTATATTTGGAAAATGCAAAAGCATTGAAACAGTTTTGTTGTTTTTATACTAGTGAAAAACTGGGAACAGCCCAATTGTACATTAACAAGAGAATGGTTAAATAAATTAGGGTATAATCCTATGGTGGAATGTCAGGTAGTCATCAAAAATGTTTTCAAATACTACTTCACGAAAAAGAAAATGTTCACGATAGAATCTTAAGTATAAAAGCAAGACAAAATGTGAGAATTCAGCATAATCTTATAAGGAAATCTCATCAAGGGAAAACAGTATATAGAAATAAACACCAAATGGAAAGACAACAGCCATGACAGTGGTTATGGATGATGGATTGTGGGTGACTTCAGTTTTCTTCTTTGTTCTGTTTTCCAATGAAAATGAGTTTATATTGCTTTTATAATCAGGAAACAAAATGTAAAACAAAAATGGCTATGGGGAACTAAAAAATGTTTTTATTGTTGATTTGAGTATATTATAGGGTAACAGCAGAAAGTTCAAAGTACAGGGTCACCATATGAATTTGGTTAAGTGAAGGCAAAGACTACTGAAAACAAGGATGCAAGTAATTACTTTTTTCATTTCAACTGTTAGTTTGAAATGCTGCTGCCAAGTCATCTCACAGTACTCCAATGAGGCTCAGAGTGAACCCACCTCTTGAGTTCAACACAACGTTGACCCTCCTCTGTCCCTACTTTCAGCCCTCTCATTGGTACATTTCCCTTCCCTCATCTCCCCACTTCTCCTCACTTCAATTCAGGATTTTCCTGCTGTGTATCTGCTATCCTTTCAATAAATGTTTCATGAAAGCTTACAAATAGCTTGTATGTACTAGCGTTGTACTTGAATCAGTTCCGTGCCAGTCAAACACCTCTTCAATGGCCCTGCCAGGTTTTCTGAAACAACCCCGCTAGATTCCATAGGCAATGATAGAAGAAACCTGGTACATGCGCTTGTTGCAGTAGGTCTTGCTCCTCAACACCTCAGTGTCAGTTGCTAAGATTGGACTGTTGGGATGCCTGGGTGGCTCAGCAGTTGAGCATCTGCCTTTGGCTCAGGGTGTGATCCTGGGGTCCTGGGATCGAGTCCCACATCAGGCTCCCTGCAAGGGGTCTGCTTCTCCCTCTGCCTGTGTCTCTGCCTCTCTCTGTGTATCTTTCATGAATAAATAAATAAAATTAAAAAAAAAAAGATTGGACTGTCAATTAATGGCAAACCTCTTTCCTTCCAGCTGGGGCAGGCTGGTTTAATCTACCTCATGGATACCACATTCATTCATTCATTTATTCATTCATATACAGGCTATTTCCTCCTGGGCTCCAGCAGTTCACTCACCCCCACCCAGCCAATGTAGTAACTAGTTCTTTCTGATTCACCAAATCATCACGCCCTGCCTCCTCTCTAAATGTTCTCTGCTTGCTACCACCCTGTTCACCTCTGCTTTTTCCACAGTCTTTTGAGGATCCTTTTTCATTTCACAGTTATTGCCAAGTACATAATAATGTCCTCATAATGTGTTTTTTCTCTGTCAGTGACAGAGGACGTTGTGGTCAGTTTTGTTGTGGCTTTTTGTTGTTGTTGTTCCTTTACTTCTGGCTTAAGCTGTACCTTTATGCAATATAGAAAGAGAAAGGGAAAATTTTCTTATTTTAAGATTCTATTTATTCATGACACACACACACACAGAGAGAGGAGAGAGAGAGAGAGTGAGAGAGAGAGACAGAAACATAGGCAGAGGGAGAAGCAGGATCCCTGCCAGAGCCTGATGCAGGACTGGATCCCGGAATCCTGGGATCACGACCTGGAGCCAAAGGCAGACACTCAACCACTGAGCCACCCAGGTGCTGCAGGAAAATTTTTAGTTACTAGCTGTGATATGGATCTGTACCTGAATGGAGGCCTCTGCCTGGTAGGTACTGACCTTAAACAGAAAAAATCATCTGTTGACGTTTAACACTTTTTTATACTGTTTGGGTCACAGGCTTCCTATGTGACTCTCATGTGTGGTGTCTTTGTTTTAAATAAACTTCATGGGTCCTGACTGAGCCATGGCTGACTATCCCTCAATCTGCTTCAACAGTTCTTCTCTTCATTTGCCCTAAAATAAGTGATCTGCAAAGCTCTGCCCCAGCGTTTTTCTTTTTCCTTTGTACACACTTATTCTTTCTCTGTGGTCTTACTGATTCCCATTAAACTCTTACCTCCACCAGTCTTGGCCTTGACCTCGCCCCATGATGAGCTGCTCCCCATACCAGACTGTGATAGTGGGGGCCCAGCTTACCTGAAGGGGTGAAGTGAGGTTGAAGAGGGTTTTGTTTCATTGCAGACCTAACAGATCGAGCAGACCATTACAACCTGGGCACTGGGCACAACCTACACACCAGCAGGACAGCCATCTCCCTGGTCCACCTCTATTAGGGTCAGATTCTTTGGTTCATAGAGTTTGCTGGTTTTCTGGGTTGCAGGTAAACATCTTGGGGCATCCCAGTCTATACCCTAGACTTGTATCCCAGTCAGTTGGTAAGAGTTTGTTCCTGCCAGCCTTATTTCCTTTTCCCAATCTTCTTCCTCTTGCTTTTGATATATTTCCCCTCATGCTGGGAATTCCAATTTCTGAACTGAGGTCTCCACTCTCTCTACTCCAGCCACATGCTCATTCTGTGTAGAGGTCAGTGACTCCTTCCTCTTTTGGATTTTATGTGTGATCAGATTAAAGAGCCAGACCTGTCTTCCCAAGTATTCATCCAGCTCCCTTATCCTTGCTCTCTCCAACCCCTCTGTCCTTGCTTGTAGTACACCAAGTGGCCCTGTGGTCAGCAATCATTCTGGAATTCACAAGAATCTCTCCTCTAAGCATATTACCTTGAAATGTATACCCAAATCCAGACCTTTTTCTTCATCTCAGCCTGACTCATTTTCTGCTGGCTCTCCTCCTTGGGTTGTACTTGGCACATCTAAGCCAAATCTCATTCTTCTTCCAGTTAACTAATTCCTCTTCTCCTTGCTTCTTTACATTGGTTAATGGTACCATCATTTCCCAGTCACACAAAGCCTCCCAAGGCCCTCATGTTCCCAGCCATCAAATCAGTTGTTAGAACTCATAGATTCAATTTCTCAAAAGAAGTTGAGATGTCATATGGAGTAGTGGTTACTGTGATACCAGAATTCCCAGTTCCACTACATAATATCTGGGTAACTTTAGGACAGTTATGGAACCTCTCTGTGCCTCAGTTGTCCAATTTGTCAGATGGGAATAACAACTGTTCCTACATCACAAAATTATCATGAGTTTACATGCTAAAGCACTTGGAAGAAAGCCTGGCCCATTGTGCAATTGTCTACTATTTTTATCTACCCCACCCAGAATATTTCGATGCTACCATGGCCTTCATTTCATTCTCACCCTGACCACCCTCATTCAGATCTTCACAGAACTACTCCCTTAGCTCCCAACTGTTCCTCCCTCTCCTAGCTGTTCTTGCTGCGTGCTGGATAGAGCTTCCTAAAGCATGGCTTTGGTCACTCATTGCTTTTCTCTGTCACCTCCGCTACCCAGCCACCACCATCTCTCACTGGGATGACTGACATAGATCCCCATCTGGTCAGATTGAATCTACTTGTGTCTCTTCTAATCCACCTCCATACTTTTGTCATATCGATCTTGTCATGTCCCTGTTTAAAACACTTCGGTGGATACCCAGCGCTCCTGCAACAATTGTAGTCATAGCCTTGGTATTCAAAGTGTGACCCTGGAGCTTGTTAGACATGAGAATCTTGGTTCCCATCCCAGACCTGCTGCATCTGAATCTGCATTTTGATAAGATCTCCATTCAACATGTATTTTCCTTTTTAGAATGGCTTTATTAAGGTTTAATCCATATGACATATGATTTCACTCATTTAACCTACCTATCAGTAGTGTCTAGTATATTCATACACATTGTACAATCATCACCACAAATTTTAGAATTTTTTTTATTTCCTCAAAGAAACCCTTCTCCCCTTAGCCATCACTCCCATCCTCTCCAGCCCCTCATCACTACTAATCTATTTCCTGGCTCTAAAAATTTATCAGTTCTGGATATTTCATGTAAATAAGTTTATACATAGGGGCACCGAGGTGGCTGTCAGTTGGGCATCTGCCTTGGGCTCCGGTCATGATCCCAGGATCCTGGAATTGAGTCCACATCAGGCTCCCTGCTTAGTGGGGAGTCTGCTTCTCCCTCTCCTTCTGCCCCTCTCCCTGCTCATTCTCTCTCTCTCTCTCTCTCATGCTGTCTCTCAAATAAATAAAAATTGTTTAGAGAAATAAAAAATAAATAAGATCATATAAAATGTGATCTTTTATGACTACCTTCTTTCACTCAGCACATTTTCAAAATTTATCTATGTTGTAGCATTTATAAGTACCTCATTTCTTTTTATTGCTAAATAATATTCCATTGTACCATGTATTTTTCTTAGCACAGCCAGAAACAGGATGCCATTCCACTGTATTTGCCATAGCCAAACAAATTCAATTTGTCATGTTTCTAGAAAAAGGTGACAGTAAGTAAATGTTGGCTGAGATTTACAAGGGTGGCAGCCGTGTTTAGAAAGCTTCTTTTCATGAGTGACTTTATTCACTCAGCTCTCTTAGTCTGTTTAGTATTCTGACTCACAAACGGAAGTGATTCTATTTTGGCATTCTTTCACTCTTTCTCCTGCACTTAATTCTTTGGTCTCTACTGACTTGCTGCATTAAATTATGCAAGTTACTTAAACTCTGTTTATTTAACTCCTGCATGCTCTGTAAAATAAGCCCAGGCCAGCCTGCTTGTTTGCCAAAGCTGTTTGGAGACAATTTTTCATATGATATGCATCATCAGCTCCCACAGAAGGCAAAAGGAATTTGATGTGTGGGGGTAGTCTGGGATCCAGTCCAAAATTAGTGCTCATCTGGAAGAAATATGGAAGCCTGATACTTGCTCACTGGCCTTTTAGTTGTATTCATTTATTGCCTTCTTCCCTCTAAGGAACTTTGTAAATCTTTATCTCTTTTATGCATTTTCTATATAAGGTAAGATAAGCTTAAAAAAAAAAAAGATGGTAATGGAAAAAGCCTTCTGTCATCCTTTATTGGCCAACTGTGAACCAAAGGGAGTAATTTGTCTGACCTAACTTTATGACCTGCAGAAGGATTACCCATGATATTCAGAATTCTAGTTTTTCCCACTTGAGACTGTCCTTGCCAGACCCCATCTGGGTTTGTAAAACCCAATTGGATTCAAATTATCACTCCTCCACTTATGCAGTGCTTTGTGCTGGGTGCTGAGGAGGCTGCAAAAAGAAAGAAAACGAATCCTTGGTTCAAAGAGCTCACAATCTAATGCACAGATAAGAAGCAGTACATAAGGCAGAATGAGCTCAGCGCCAAGAGGAGTAAAAACCTAAATGATGCTCACAGAGCAGCAACAGAAGAGATGCTTGCCAGGAGGGGTGACAGGCATGGTTACGTGGAGAAGATTATTTGAGCTGTGTCTTAGAGGTCGGTTAGAACTTTTAAAGGGGACGGAGAAAAGAGTAGGTAAACGTTCCAAACAGACTTCCCTGGGGTGGGGCAAGTGCACAGCAAGACTCCAGTGAAGGGGGCAGCCCAGGTGGCTCAGCGGTTTAGCGCCCCCTTCAGCCCAGGGCGTGATCCTGGAGTCCCAAGATCGAGTCCCAGGATCAAGTCCCACGTCGGGCTCCCTGCATGGAGCCTGCTTCTCCCTCTGCCTGTGCCTCTCTCTCCTCTCTGTTTCTCATGAATAAATAAATAAAATCTTAAAAAAAAAAAAAAAAGACTCGAGTGAAGGGCAGCTGTAAAAGATAAACCTGGAAAAGTAGGCTGGAGGCCTTGAATACTAGCCTAGGGAGTCTATTTTTTTAAAAAAATATTTTATTTATTCATGAGAGAGAGAGAGGCAGAGACACAGGCAGAGGGAGAAGCAGGCCCCACGCAGGGAGCCCCACATGGGACTCGATCCCGAGTCTCCAGGGTCACGCCCTGGGCCCAAGGCAGGCGCTAAACCGCTGAGCCACCCAGGGATCCCCTAGGGAGTCTATTGTTGATAATTTAAGCAAAAGAGAGCCAACGAAGGCCTTTGGCAGGGTGTGCATCAGAAGTGCATTTCAGGACAGTTAACCTGGCAGAGGGTAAAGGATGGATTGGCAAGAGGAGGGACTTCAGGCTGGGAGACGAAGCGGGTGGGTGTTGAGCCGAGGCGGGGAGAACGGAAAGGAGGCGAACGCTAAGACCACCTCTGAGCTCCAGGTATGGCGAAGGCTAGGGGCAGGCAGTCCGGGACAGAACCCGCTCCGGAGCCAGGGCCTGGGAGGAGTCAGTCATAGCCACACCCGTGGGTGACGTCAGACGGCCGCCTGCGCTTCCGATTGGCTACCGCGACTGCCAGTCCGAGGGGAAGGCGGTGCCCTGCCCCCGCCCGCTCCGGGCTCGCGGCTAGGCGGGCGCCCGCGGAGAGCCCCGGGAGCCCCGCGCCAGGCGCGGCCAGGACCTCGGGCGCTGCAGCCGGCGGCCCGCAGCCGAGGTAGGCAGACGGAGCGGGCCCGGAGCTCGGATGCCGCGATCCCCGCCCCCCCGGAGCGCGCCGTCCCGGAGGTTGGGGGCAGCGGGCAGAGCGGGCGGGCGGGGACCTGGACGGCGGGGCGCGCGGGCGCTGGATGGAGCGGGACCCCCCCCCGCCGCGCCAGCCCGCGGTGTCCCCCGCTCGCCGCCCCCGGCACTGGGGTCTCGGCTGGACGCAGTGGCCCGGCGCGGCGGCCGGCGGCTCCTCGCCCCCTGCCCTCCGGTGACATTTTGTTTGAAAACGCGGGGCCCGGTGTGCGGCGCGGCGCGGGCGGTCCGGGGTGCAGCCGGCGGCCCCGCGGGCGGGGATGCTGCGGCTCGGCCTCGGCTTCCCGGGAGCCGCGCGGCGGTCTCGGGGCGAGACTTCTCACAACCCCAAACAACCATTTTCTGCCTCTCCGGTGGCCGCAATGTCAAGGTGCCCTTAGGTGACCTGCCCATGAAACTGCGCTGGCCCTGAAGTCACTAGCCCACCTTTATTTAAAAGACGGGATCTTTGAGCCGTCGAGTTCTGACGTGCGGAACTCCGTGGAAAGAGCCAGTTGAACGATTTATGCCTAAAAGCGTTGGTGCTACCTGCAGGTCGCTGCTTTCTTTGTGAAAATGCCTGTCGCGGGCTCGCCCGCTGCCCCGGGTCCCTGAGAGCTTGGAGTCCAGGGCACGGCTGCTGCCCCGGGCAGTGCCAGCCAAGGGCAGGCTTAGCCCAGCGGGGTGGAGGCGGTCAGGAGGCGTCTTCCCCAAGGCTTGCCTCGGTGTGGTCGAGAAAGGGATCCTTTCTGCTTTAGAAAACAAACGCACGCTTACCTGGCCAAGGGAAGCCGTTCCTTAGGAGGGGAAAACTGAAGAATGTGAGTGGCTCACCCTGCGCTTGGTCAGGATAAGCCTAAATAGAGACGAATTCTTTCTTTTCTTTTTCTTTCTCTTTTGGGATTTGGGAGAGAAACAGGAAGTCAGAGATTCGGAGAAAGGAGCATTCACTCCCATAATTGTAAACAGTTTATTTTGTGGCAGTAAATATTCCCCAAAGTCATTGGGGGTGGGTATTTGGGCAACCAAGACTTACACACACACACACACACACACACACACACACACACACACACACCCTCCACTGCAGTGAAGATAGATTGCTTTCAAATTAAAAATCTAGAAGTGATATTTTTTTAGCAAATGGTTATAATTCCCAAAGCTATACAGTTATGTTCTGTAAAATCGATGGTAATGGAAAAGGGTAGTGGATGTTGTTCAAAGTTAACAGTCTTTGCTCAAGATGGTGTATTAGCACAACAGTTACTTTATGCTAACTGAAATTATGGAACGAAATGAGGAAATCAGGTGTCTAGACCTCTGGGTGGACATTAGCCAACCAATCTGTAGTTTTGAATTTTTTAAAATTATGGCACTATTAATAGAGAATGCAGACATTAGATGCCTATTTAATAATAGGCTTAAGGCTTTGCTACTTCCTTGTAAAATATATAATGAGCATAACTAAATATATGAATAGGTATGTTTAACTTAGAGTTTATTTATTGTATCATTTTCATAGCAAGGTAGTCTTGGTAAGACATATGTATAGACTTGCCATATTTGAGGTTAACATTTACCTCTAAATCATTGGAGTTAATGGTGGAATTCTTGGCAAGGATAACAAGCAACAATGGATCATTAAATTTGTAAATGTTGACATACTATATACATCCATGTAATGGGTGGAGTGGGGAAGATCTTTCAAAATATAAAACAAAGCCCAGAGTCCATGATGAAAATGATTGTTACACTTTACCACATATTTAAATGAAATTTTTTCTTTGTGTATGTCACAAACAAGTTTTAAAAGATGACAGATGTATGGGGAACAATTGTGTGAATAAATGTATGATGAGAATATTTGTATCTGCATTGCTTTTTAAAAATTTTATATTTTTATTTGAGTATAGTTGACACTGTTACATTAGTTTCAGGTATACAACATAGTGATTCCACAGCTCTATACAACTATTACTTTTTCTTTACTCATTTGTAAATAAATGCTCTTTTTTAAATTGAGGTATAAAATTACCCTTTTCAAGGGTACAGATCAGTGGCTTTCAGTATATTCACAAGGTTATGTGATCATCAGCACTGTCTAATTCTGGAATAATTTTGATCACTCCAAAAAAAAAATCCTATACTCATTAGCCGTTGATCACCATTGCCCTCTCTTCACAGTCTTTGGCAACCATTAACTTACTTTCTGTCTCTTTGGATTTACCTATTTCATGTAAATGGAATCATACAATATATGGCCTTTTTATGTCAGGCTTCTTTTGCTTGGCAGCTAGAATAGTTGTCATAGCAAGTATTAGTACTTTATTCTTTTTTGTGGCTGAATAATATTCCAACATACACATATACCACATTTTGTTTATCCATTCATCTGATGATGGACACATGGATTGTTTCCACTTTTTGGCTATTTGAATAGTGCTGTTATGAACATTTATGTACAAGTTTTGGTGTAGACTTATGCATTCAATTCTCTTATAATAGTAGCATTGGAATTGCTGGGTCCTATGGTAACTTTATGTTAAAACTTTTGAGGAACTGTTAAACTATTTTCTAAAGCAGCTATACCATTTTTACATTCCCAATAGCAAATTTTGAGAGTTCCAATTTCTCCACATCCTCACCCACACTTGTTATTACATGTCGCTATTATTATAACTATCCTATTTGGTGTGCAATAATTGTCATGATTTTAATTTGCCTTTTCCCTTATAGCTAATGATGTTGAGCATCTTTTCATGTGCTTATCGGGCATTTGTATATCTTCCTTAGAGAAATGTCTATATAGATCCTTTGCCAATTTTGTAATTATTTTGTTTTTAATTGTTGAGTTGTAAGAGTTCTTTATATATTCTGGATAAAAGTCTCTTAAATTTATGATTTGCAAATATTTTTCTCCTTTCTGTGGGTTATCTTTCCATTTTCTTGATGGTATCTTTTGAAACAAAAGTTTTGAATTTTGATTAAGTTCAATTTATCTATTTTTTTATTACTTAAGCTTTGAATATCAAATCTAAGAAACTGTTGCCTAATCTAAGGTCACAAAGATGTACGCCCATTTTTTGTTCTAAGAATTTTAGAGCTTTGGCTCTTACATTTAGGTCTTTGGTCCATTTTGAGTTAGTTTTTGTACATGTTGTGATACAAGGGTCCAAATTCATTCTTTTGCATGTGGATATTATCCAGTTGTCTAGCACCATTGTTGAAAAACTATTCTTTCCCCATCGAATGGTTGTGGCATCCTTGTCAAAAACAATTCATCATAGATGTGAATTAGACTCTTGATTTTATTTCTGGACTCTTGATTTTATTCCATTGATCATATGTCTATCTTTATGGCAATCCATACAGTTTTGACTAATGTAGCTTCGTAGTAATTTTTGAAATTGGGACATATGAGTCTCAAGATTGTTTTCACTATTTTGGATCCCTTGAATTTCCATCTGAATTTATGATCAGCTTGCCAATTTTTACCAAAAACTGCAGTTGGAATTTTGAGAGGGATTAAATTGAATGTATGTGTCCATTTGCAAGTATTGGCATCTTCACAATATTAAGTGTTCCAATCCATTAACTTGGATGTCTTTCATTTATTTAGGTCTTTTTTTTTTTTTTAAGATTTATTTATTCATGAGAGACACAGAGAGTGAGAGGCAGAGACACAGGCGGAGGGAGAAGCAGGCTCCATGCAGGGAGCCCAATCTGGGACTCGATCCTGGACTCCAGGATCACACCCTGGGCCGAAGGCAGGGGCTAAACCGCTGAGCCACCCAGGGATCCCCTATTTAAGTTTTCTTTAATTTCTTTCAATGAGGTATGCCTGGGTGGCTCAGCAGTTGAGCATCTGCCTTTGGCTCAGGGCCTGATTCTGGAGTCCTGAGATCTAGTTCCACATCGGGCTCCCTGCATGGAGCCTGCCTCTCCCTCTGCCTGTGTCTCTGCCTCTCTCTCTGTGTATCTCTCATGAACAATAAATAAAATCTTAAAAAAAATTTTCTTTCAATGATGTTTTGTAGTTTTCAGAGCACAAGTCTACACTTCTTTTGTTAAATTTATTCCTAAATATTTAATTATTTTTGATGCTATTGTATGTGGAATATATTCTGATTTCATTTTTGGATATATTTTTAAAAGATTTTATTTATGTATTCATGAGAGATGCAGAGAGAGACGCAGAGACATAGGCAGAGGAGAAGCAGGCTCCCTGTGGTGAGCCTGATGCGGACTCGATCCCAGGACCCTGGGGTTTCAACCTGAGCCAAAGGCAGAGGCTCAACCACTGAGCCACCCGGGGTCCCCATTTAAAAAATTTTTTTCTTGATAATGCATAGTAAAACAATTGATACAATTCATTGTATTCTGATCTGGCTTCCTAAAACCTTGCTGAACTCAGGTAGTTCTAATAGCTTGTTTGTGAATTCCTTAGAACTTTCTATGTATAAGAGCATAACATCTGAAAAGAGATATAATTTAGTTTTTTTCTTTTTGTTTTTCTTTTATTTATTTATACCTTTTTAAAAAATTTGAGTATCTATTATATGCCTGCCAGGCCCAGAGGTAGATTTAGCTTTCAAACTGGATTCTTTTTCTTTTATTTTCTGTCCCTGGCTGGAACTTTTAGTATGTTGTTGAATAGAAGTGGCAAAAGCAAGACATCTTTGTCTTATTCCTGGTCTTTGTCTGACCAGTTATTTATCATTAAGTGTGATGATAGCTGAGGGCTTTTTGTAGGTGCTTTTTATCAGGCTGAAGAAGTTCCCTTCTATTACTAGCTTATTGAATGTTTTTATCATGAAAGGGTGTTGAATTTTGTCAAATATTTTTTTTTTGCATTGATTGAAATGATTATGTGGTTTTTGGTCTATTACTATACTAGTATGGTTCACTGTATTGATTTTCATTTGTTGAAAAAATCTGCCTTTATGTTATTTTTTAAACTAGAAATTTTACAGGAGGACATATACAAGTTATTTTAAATGGAGAGCAAAAATTCACCAATGTGAATTAAACTCCTCTTGTTTAACAATGTACATTTCTGTGCAAAGATACAAATGATTCAGTACTTAATGACATCTCTTTCAGGATCGCTTTTTATTTTATAATATTTCATCCATATTTTCTTTCTGTGTCCACTCTAAAGCTAAGGAGGAAAGAAATGAAGTAGCAGAAGTGAGAAAAAGTTTGTGACTGACAAAGTTTGTGCATTATCTACTCCTAAATCATTGATAGTAAATGATAATTGGGTAATGATAAAGGTCATTGACAAGGTTGATATCCTTAGAAAAGACTCAGAAAAACAATGGTGTGAGCCTTCTATAAAAACAAAGATATGAAAAGAGAATGATTTCCAGTTTTACACTTTTAAGTATCCCTAAAATTATGACTAGAATTTAGGAGCATTTGGAGGCTTTGAGATGGTCAGGATGCTCTTAATAAAGCTGTAGCCAGGGATCCCTGGGTGGCGCAGTGGTTTAGCGCCTGCCTTTGGCACAGGGCGCGATCCTGGAGACCCGGGATGGAATCCCACGTCGGGCTTCCTGCATGGAGCCTGCTTCTCCCTCTGCCTGTGTCTCTGTCTCTGCCTCTCTCTCTCTCTCTCTCTCTCTATCATAAATAAATAAATCTTTAAAAAGCTGTAGCCTCTGTAGAACAACTCAACTTTTATTTATTTCTAAATTATTGAATGATAATGTCAGTATTAATGTGAAAATTGGTTTAAGCACAAAACAATATTTATACTAGGAAAATAATCTTTTGTGGGTTTTTAACAACACAAAGTTTTAAAAAACTATAGGTTTAGGAAGCGTTATATTACACTAAATATTGAGAAAGTCAACTTTGTTAATATGTGAGGGGCACATATTTTTGGAAAATAAAAGAGTAATACATTTCAACGGCAGATCTATTCTGAAGTTCTGAGAGTTTTGCTGTCAAGTATATGCTGAGACCAGGGCTTGGCTCCTTCTGGAAATCCATTCCTAGTGCAAGTTTTATCTGTTCAAAGCGAGGACAATTTAGAAATATATCATCAAGCTGCTTGTTCAAATGGCCTGATGAAACATTAACATTTATTTATTTATTTGGAGAACATTAATGTTTAAAATAACATTTATGAATCCCAGAACCAGGAACAACGAATTAATAGTTTTTTTTGCACTTTAGAATTTTAAAACCAGTTACCCTGCCTCCTGGCTTCCCTCTTATTTATGGTGCTTTTCCTTGGGATTTATCTTGTCCAAAAGAAAATGTTAATTTCATAGGGAACACTGATTCCATATTTACTTAATGTAGGTGATTCCAAATTTCATATTTATATCTTTTTTTTTGCACCAAAAAATTATACAAATGTGTCCAAGGTCATAATACTTTGCCTAGTTAAATATGCCAAATGATTTTTGGCTTGAAAGAGACCTTGGACTTAGATAAATTTAAGATGATGAAAGTAATAATTGTAATGTAAATCTAACTTATTGTAGTGCTAGTAGTGAAGTTTCTTAGGTTATTCTATCATGCTACCAATTGAATCAAACTGAGATAATTCTGTAAGTTTAGGACTGTAGTAAAATTGTGAGCTAAAAGATTTTAAAAATGCTATATCTGTTGGGCAGAGCTAAAATAAATATCAGTAGCCTATGTTTGGGTGGTGCTATTGTATTGTCCAAAGTGCTGTTAAAAATAGCATTATTGGGGGATCTCTGGGTGGCTCAGCAGTTTAGGGCCTGCCTTCAGTCCAGGGCGTGATCCTGGAGTCCCGGGATCGAGTTCCACCTCAGGCTCCCTGCACGGAGCCTGCTTCTCCCTCTGCCTGTGTCTCTGCCTCTGTGTCTCTCATGAATAAATAAATAAATCTTTAAAAAATAAAATAAAAATAGCATTATTTAATTTGTTCCTCACAACATACTCAGGAGGAACAATGGTTTGTTATTACCGGTGTCCTTCCCACTGAGATATGGGAAGGATATGTTATACAGAAAAGTTGAATAATAAACACATTGGGCCTCCAGTCCTGGCCTCCTGGCTCCCCCTAAGTTTTTCCATGAACTATAGAGCCAGTTCCGAAATTCATCGGAGAATTTATAAAATTTGTGTGTGAATATCATTAGATGGTAACTATAATGTGTACGTGGGATTATGTAATGCATTATCCTGAATGCTAATGGGTATTATGCTATTTGAATGCTTTCATTTCTAGATAAATATGGCAGAGCTTTCTGAGACAGAAGGACCAGTAGATTGGAAAGAACGATGTGTAGCTCTGGAGTCCCAGCTCATGAAATTTAGAGTTCAAGCAAGCAAGATAAGAGAGCTCTTAGCAGAGAAGGTAAGCTTTTCTCTCCAACTTTTGTTATTAAACATCAACTACTTGGGGTATATTTCATTTATATTAAGTAATCTCAGTACTTTTAGGGGTAAACATTTTTAAAACAACATAATTTAACTTTTTGTCATGACTTTGAAGCTATTTTTAGCATATTCTTTTGCCAGTGTTAGAGTGAATTGGACATTAAGCCAAAAAGCATTTCTTTGCTAATACTAGTGTAATATGTAAGAATTGTATGTATTTGATGAATGTGGAGTTCATTCATTCTAGAGAGAAAAGCTATAATTTATTTGACTTTTACTAGAGGCATGTGACAGCATTTTAATTTACTAAATGTTTATGAAAATCATGTTTAAAGTGATTATAGAAGAATATTCACTATTGATAGTAAAACATGTTTATATTGTATTTGAAAGTATGCATCTATTAGGATGTATTGACTAACTATATATCACTAAACTATGATCTGGGGTAGAATTGAGTTTAATATAATTATATGCTTCTCTTAATAGTTCTAGTCATGTAATTAAAATTTCATTTATGTCATAGGAATTTTTTTGCATATATGTGAATAAAACCCATGGATTAATTCATTCATTTATTCATTCATTCAACAAATAGTCACTGAGGGCTCATTTTGTGCCAGACACTCTTCTTAATGCTGCAATTACATCTGTGAACAAGAAAACCCATACTCCTATTTGCAGGGAACCTGGATTCTAGACCTATACTATTCAATAGGGCAACCACTAGCCACAAGTGACTATTAAGCACTTGAAATGAGGCTAGTACAAATTGAGGTGTGTTGCAAATGTAAAATACAGCTCAATTTCAAAGATTAGTATGAAAAAAATATCTTAGCAATAATTTTCATATTGATTGCATGCTGAAATAACATTTTGGATGTTAGATTAAATAGAAAATACTAAAATTAATTACATCTATTTCTTTTTCTAAAAATATGGTTACTAGAAAATTTTAAATTACATATGTAACTCACATTATATTTCTTTTTTTAAGAATCATTTATTTAAAACATTCTTTAAAAATTTAAATTCATGGGATCCCTGGGTGGCGCAGCGGTTTGGCGCCTGCCTTTGGCCCAGGGCGCGATCCTGGAGACCCGGGATCGAATCCCACATCGGGCTCCCGGTGCATGGAGCCTGCTTCTCCCTCTGCCTGTGTCTCTGCCTCTGTGTGTGTGTGTGTGTGTGACTATCATAAATAATAAATAAAAATAAAAAAAAATAAAAATTTAAATTCAGGGTAGTTAGTATAAGTGCTATATTTTTCAGGTGTACAATATAGTGATCCATTAGTTCCACATGTTACCTAGTGCTCATCAAGACGAATGCACTCCTAATCCCCTCCACGTATTTCACCAATCCCCTCCATCCACTTCCCCTCTGGTACTACTATTTGTTCTCTATAGTTAAGAGTCTCTTTTTTTTTCTTTATTTATTTTGTTTCTTAAATTCCACATATGAGTGAAATCATATGGCATTTGTTTTTCTCTGACTGGCATTTTTCACTTAACATTATACTTTCTAGATCCATCCACATTGTTGCAAATGGCAAGATTTCATTCTTTTTTATAGAATAAAAATAATATTATTTTATTTTATATTATTTTACTGAATAATATTCCACACATTTAATAATGAAATGTGAATACGTGAAAATATTCACATTTTTATACATTCATCTATTGATGGACACTTCAGCTGCTTCCGTAGTTTTGCTATTGTAAATAATGCTGCAGTAAACATAAGGGTGCATGTATCTCTTCAAATTAGTGTTTTCATATTCTTTGGGTAAATACTCAGTAGTGCAATTACAGGATCATAGGATAGTTCTATTTTTAATTTTTTGAGGAAGTTTCCATACTGTTTTCCACAGTGGCTGCACCAGTTACATTTCCAGCAGCAGTGCACAAAGATTCCTTTTTTTTCCCTTCCTCGCCAACACTTGTTTCTTATGGTTTGGGTTTTAGCCATTCTGACAGAATGACTCACGTTATGTATCTATTGGATACTGCTGTCTGGATGAATAGATATTGTATTGTCATTCATAACTGGTCAGAAGAATTTACAGGTGGTTTCTCAAACACTTGTCTGCATAATCCATTGGGCTGGAGATTTTTACACACATCACATCTTAAAAAAGGATCTTAAATCTTCCATTGATAGCTGAGAATCTCTCTTTTTTAAGATTTTATTTTTAAGTAGACTCTACAACCAATATGAGGCTCAAACTCACAACCCTGAGATCATGAGTCGTAGCCCACTGAGCCAGCCAGAGGCCCTGCTAGCTGAGAATCTCTTAGCACAGAAGTATTCTAATAAATCCAAGAAACCATCATTCAGTTTATTTATTTTTTTTTTTTTCCATCATTCAGTTTAAACTTTCATATATATCATTTAAAATTTTTGTGCTTTAACATCTTTTAGGTGGAAAGATTAAAATTACTCCACTACTTTTGGGTCAAAGAATGACCCAGTAATAAACTTTGTGGAATAAATCCCTAGTATCAATTGGCTTTACTTATCAATATTAATTAGAATAAAGTTTTAATCTGAAAAAAAATCCCAGTTTGAATATCTCCCAAGTTAAAGAAGCTTATTCTAACTGTTAGTGACTATTGCTTAGTCTCTTGTTCCTCTCTCTATAAAAATAATTTCTCAGATTGTATTGATTCATTTAGTATTTTCTACAATCCCAACCACTCCATGCAATGATTTTATTAAGATCACCGATTATATGCTTGCTGCTATACCTCATGGACACTTACCAGGCCTTAGCCTTTTAGCAGTTAGCACACTGTTGGCCACAGCCTCCTTAAAATTTTCTTGGTTCCCTTGACTTCTATACTCTCTGGGTTTCTTTGTGGACTGAACAGGAGTTATGCTTATTTTGGTTTCAGTGAATTGACCTTTAAGTTCTAAATTTTATGGCAATATTTGTTCTTTAGAAGGCCTATTTCCACAAAGTTCCATAGGAGTGCCTACTTTTCAAAATTTAAAAGTGTCATTTTCTCTGTAAGTACATTTGTAAATAAGCTTTTTGCTTGTGAGTATATGTTATTAGGTTTTGTTTTTTTCTTTGTCAGTGAATGAATACTGAGAGGAATATTATTTCAAAGTTGCTATTGTAGTTGTGGTTTCTTTCCTCCTCCTTTTTCATCTTCTGTATTTTTTTTTATCTGCGACTTAGATCCTGTGACAGATCTAAGAGATGGAATTACTCAGATGTGTTTTACACAGTGGAAAGTGGATGAGTATGCCAAGTTACTCATGGTTTCCCAGTAAATGTATTCAACACTAAAATGAGAATAATGTTTTCCATGATATTTTCTGTTATATTCCATTATGAAATATTTTTCCCTGGATTAAAATTATTTTTGGTGCCCTCCCATGTTCTAATAAAAATACCAAATATTTATTGATTTGTTATGTGGTGAGCACTTTATAGATGTAATTTATTTAATTCTTATAACAAACTGTGAAGTAAGACATTTTATTGTTCTCATTTTACAGATTGGGAAACTGATGCTTACTATGTACCAGGCAATCTTCTTTATATATACCTTGTTAGTGATATATATATATATATATATATATATGTTTTAAATTATATGTATAGAAATATATATTTGTATAATATAATATAAAGTACTTTATATATTTTAACTTTTTAATTTTTATAACAACCCTATGAGGAGGGTACTAGTATTATTCTTTTTTATCCAGGAGAGAACTTAGACGCATAAAAGTTCTTTAACTTCCTGAGTTTATGCTGAACGATGAGTGATGGAAACAAGAATTGAAACTGAGCATTCTGTGTTGAGAGCCTGAATGCTTAGTTACCACCTTCTATGGCTTCTCTAATCTAGTTTTATTGACACATTCCTTGCTTTCTCTGGTATACTCAGCCACTCTATTCTGTCTTCTTCTCAGCCATGCAACATTTAAATCCATCTCTGCTTAAGGGCAGGTATCTGTGTGTGTTAGGGTGTGTGTATGTATGTAGTAATAAATAATTTACATAGCACTACATATTTTTAAAGAAAACCCTGTTGCATTGCTTCTGCATGCCAACTTGAGTCAAATGCTACATTCCAGAGGCCAGTCTGGTCCCATCCATAACCTTTGGTTTTGTGTTAGGACCAGTCTGCCCCAAGGCTTCTCCTTAATAGTTCTCTAGACCTTCCCCCCAAATGGATGCAGGCCCAAGTCTGAAGATTCTTGAGAGAATACTAATTTGATTCTTCCGCTCTTAGCCAGGAATTTTGGCCAACTTTTCTTTCCTTCAACAGTTCTAGTTCTTAGTTCTGTTTTATTGGCGCTGGCTATAGGCAGCGAACACTAGGTGCCAATGATGGTTCCTAAGCCTTTGTTACAACAACCATTAGCTGGTTTAAACCCCACGGTAACCCTATAAGGGAACTATTATTATCTCAAATATCAAGATATTGGCATTAAGATTGAGAATATTTGAGTAGTATGCCCAATATCGTATGCTAACATATAACAGAATGGGCATTAAACCTAAGATCTTTCATACTTTTTGTGATGTAGCTAATAGAGTGCATGGCACATAGAAGTAACTCATTATGATTTTCCTGTGTCTTTCTGAAAGGGCACACTGGTTAAGTGTACAAGGAGATAACAAATGTAAATACCGATTAATAGGAGATATTTTCCCCAATTTTTTTTAGGAAAAATATATGAGATGATCTCAGTGTTTTTATAATTAAAGATGGATTTCAACTATATATACTTGATGTTTTCTGGAGATGGAAAAGGAGAATAAATGAGATTTTTTTTAAATGGGACTATTTTGCTCAGGTTTTTTTTTTTTTTTCCATCACAATTTCCAAGTAACTTTGAATATTGAAGCCTGTGAAGAAAAAGACCTTATTGAAGTCTTGGGCAAATACTGCTATAAGTGGGAGAGGTCTTTAGAAGAATTTAAGGAATGGTGTTGGAAATATCTCTAGCATGCCAAATATAAACTCTTCAGGGAAGCTGAGATTTAAGTAGTTTTCCTACTTTACAATATTACTAGTTAGTGTTCTGAGTCACAGAGGGAAAGAGGAAAGTTTCTTTTTAAGTTGAAGTGAATGCTGTTTCCTATGGGTTAGATTTTCAGCAAGAAAAAAAAAAGGATGAAAATATGAAGAAATTTCCCTTTGGGCATCAGCATGGCCCATGTAAACTAATGCTGCTGTTACCTGATACAGCATTGCTGTCTGGGATTTCCTACCACTTGTCCTTCCTTTGTGAATATGATTCCTCTCAGGTGATCTAGGATTCTCTCATAGGAATGAGGAGCCCCTGGGTAGTATAGTATTTGCCTTCATATAATGGTCCAGTACAACATCATGACCACCCTATTTTTCTTTCTTTTTTTTTTTTTTTTAATTGGAGTTAAATTTGCCAACATATAGCATAACACCCAGTGATAATCCCACCACGTGCCCCCCCTCAATGCCCATCACCCAGTCACCCCAACCCCCTGCCCACCTCCCTTTCCACTACCCCTTGTTCGTTTCCCAGAGTTAGGAGTCTCTCATGTTTTATGACCACCCTATTTAAATTACACATCCTCTTAGTCACTCTGTTACTTCATTTCTCAGTACCTAATGGGAATTACACACATACTGACAATGAGATTTTGCAGGCTAATTTAAATGTCAGTTTTTGGGCAACTGGCTGAAGATGTTATTTATTATAACAAAATAAATAAAAATGGTATTAGAGTTTTTCATGGGTTATGTTGGGAAAAATCAGGAAGAGATAGTTGGTGGGGAATTGCAGGCCACATCAGTGAGTGTAAAGGTCTTAAAGTATTCTGCTAATGTGACCAATCTGTTAAATAAGGTGTGTATACACACACACACACACACACACATACACAGACACATACACACGCATATTTATGTAGGAACATTACTCAGCCATCAAAAAGAATGAAAGTTTGCCATTTGCAATGATGTGGATGGAGCCAGACTCTATTATGCTAAGTGAACTAAATTAGAGAAAGACAAATACTATATGATTTCACTCGTATTGGAATTTAAGAAACAAAACAGATCAATATAGGGGAAATGGAAAAAAAGAGAAGGAAGCAAACCATAAGAGACTCTTAACCATAGAGAACAAGCTGAGGGTTGATGGAAGGAAGTAGGTGGGGGATGGGCTAGATGAGTGATGGGTATTAAAGGAGGGCACTTGTGATGAGCACTGGGTGTTTCATGTAAGTGATGAAATACTAAATTCTACACCTGAAACCAATATTATACTGTATGTTAACTGGAATTTAAACAAAAACTTGAAATAAAAAAATAAATATATAATACAGCACAAAAAACTCTGCCAAGTTTATTTGTATATGGTGCTTAGGACAGTGAGTATTAAATGTGATAGTGTTAGGATCCAAGGTCAGTGGCACATTGCCTTATTCCACTTGCTGCTGTGTTCTCTGGCTACAGAGGGCACTTCTATGGTAGTAAATGAGAGCACTAGGCTTAGAATTTGCTACTTCATTTTGTTATTGTGTAAGTAGCCTGTTTGTAAAAATACTTATTTTTGTTCAAAGTCTCATATAGGGCAGCAGATTATTTCAAGTTTCTTTTAAACTTGTATGGATTGCTTGTGGACTTGACCCAAAGCTTACTTTTTAGTCGATGTTGTGAAAGTAAAAACTTACTGGAATATTTCCTATGTTGCTTTTTTTTTTTTTTTTTTTTTGTATTTCACAAAGTTATTTTACAGCTTGAATGGTTATAAAAACATTCACTCAAAAAAAAAAAAAAAAAAAAAAAAAACATTCACTCAAAATCAAAGTATTGCCTTTCCTACTACCCTTGTGTTTAAACTCATTTTAGAGTGTTCTAAACTTTGTTGAATGTACTTCACATATATTTACTTTATGCAATGTGATGCGCTCAGTGTTTAGGATCTGTAATACAGATTGTGAAAATGTAGTGATTTTCTTTTGTCAGAGTTTATCCTTTTATTTTAAAATATTTTTATTTTTAATTTTTTAAAAAAGATTTTATGTATTTATTTGACAGAGAGAGAGAGAGATCATAAGCAGGGGGAGAGGCAGGCAGAAGAAGAGAGAGAAGCAGGCTTCCAGCTGAGCAGGGAGCTCGATGTGGGGCTCCATCCCAGGACCCTGGGATCATGACCTAAGCCAAAGGCAGACACTTAACCCACTGAGCCACCCAGGCGCCCTATCCTTGCTTTTAAATAAGTTTTTTGGAAAGAGTTGGAACTTTGATCCATCCATTCATTTATTCAACAAACATTTATTGAATCTCTGTTATGTGGTATTCAATTACCCTGCCTCAAGCATCGTTATGTAAATAAAGCATACATGCAGAACCTGGGGGGGACACCTCTTAGCTTATTTACGATCTAGTGGTAGAATTATGTTAGAATCTCAAATTCCAAATTTAGCCTTAGTCATACTTCTATCCCTGTGCTTCGTTCTGTGATATGTTCCATGAGAACATGCAACTTAAAATTGTTCCTGCTATGAATGTTACTATCACTTTAAGTTACCAATAAAAGATGCCTATGCTAAAAGAATAGCATACATGGGATAGAAATATAGAGGAATGCTTTCCAGCTAAGAATTTTGTGGTTTCATGTATTGGGGACTTATTTTCATATGGTTCTGTGTAACTATATGCTGTGTCGAGTTTATAAATACCAAAGCAGCTGCGGTTCAACTAAAAGACCACTAGAGAATCGGTGGTCTTTTAGTTGATTTTTAGCATGAAGACTCAAATCCCAGCCATGTCAGTGACTCAGAGCATAAGCTTATATAAGGCATACTCATTCTGAATAGCAACTTCCTAATCTTCACGATAAGCATAACAATTTCTGTCTTACGGTGTGGCTGAGAAATAATGTAGTGGAAAGTTTCTGGTTCCTAAACACTAAGATTTTTTTTTTAAGTTCTCTTCTATTCTCCAAATTATTTTTTTTTCTTCTGAGATGATTTCCCACTTTTATGTTGTTTTGTTTTTGTTTTTTTTAGGTTGTAAACTTTTCTCAAATTTCTGATTATTTTTAATGGTCCATTCATAGCTAAGAATGGGACATCTGAAAAGTTGACCAGCACTAAGTAGTTAGTGAACAACTAAACATTTTTTTGACTACTGGTCAACAACTGTCAATCTTTGTTTTAGGATGAGTGGGTGGGAACTGCCTATTACACCATAAACCCATAAATGCCACAGTTATTGGACTGATGCCCTCCAAACAATTTATTTCATTTTGTAAGAGAAGAACATTTCCATTTTCAACGGGAAGTAAATGCTTAGCTGCTGGACATTTGGCACATGGGGATAAGTGAGAAGGTTTCAGGGAGTTAGTTGACTCTAAGGGCTACATTAATGTCCACTATTTTTACCCCGCACCCTTCACTCCTGCTCCAGGTTTTTATAGGATACTGTGAGGAAATCAGTTCCCAGGAGAAGCCCAAGGACCTCTAGTCCTTCTTCTAGACTATGGTTTCTGCTTCATTAGAAACAAGGGGGAAAATGAATATATGCACATTTAATGGTGAGCTTGTCTCCCCCCACTTCCAACCTTCCTCTTTTTTTTTTTTTTTAATTTTTTTAAAAATTTTTTATTTATTTATGATAGTCACAGAGAGAGAGAGAGAGGCAGAGACACAGGCGGAGGGAGAAGCAGGCTCCATGCACCGGGAGCCTGATGTGGGATTCGATCCCGGGTCTCCAGGATCGCGCCCTGGGCCAAAGGCAGGCGCCAAACCGCTGCGCCACCCAGGGATCCCCCAACCTTCCTCTTTTACATGGCTTCTAAAATGCTGGCAGCCAAACATTTATCCTAGGGGATAAAGATTGAAAGTCTCTGGGGAATCTTACCAGCCCAGGAGGAAAGAGGAAATAATGCTGACAATCAGTGGTTACCCAACAGAAGCTCAGCCAGATCACCTAATGTTAAAAGTTCATGGTCAACAAGCCCCAGATATGTGCTAAAGCATGTAGGCAGCTTTTTATACTTTAATCTTAAACGTAAGTAGGCAGGGCAGCCCGGGTGGCTCAGCGGTTTAGTGCCACCTTCAGCCCAGAGCCTGATCCTGGAGACCTGGGATCAAGTCCCACGTCGGGCTCCCTGCATGGAGCCTGCTTCTCCCTCTGCCTGTGTCTCTGCCTCTCTCTCTCTCTCTCTCTGTGTGTGTCTCTCATGAATAAATAGGTAAAATCTTTAAAAACAAAAAAACATAAGTAGGCAGCTCATGAATGACCAGACATATGAGGAAAGCCTCTAACATGACAGAGAACAAACACAAAACAAAACACAATATTGCTTATGCAGGGGAAAGGAAATAAAAGAGAACAAGCAAAATCCTGTCATTTAATATTCCCAGAGAGAAAGGATATTGCCTTCCTGAAATAAGGAATATTCAGAGAATGAACAAGAACTCTTGAAAGTTAAAAACATGGTAGAAGAGGGGTGCCTGAGTGGCTCAGTCAATTAAGCATCTGCCTTCGGCTCCGGTCATGATCCCAGGGTCCTGGAATTTTAGCCCCACCTCATGGTCCCTGCTCAGTGGGGAGTCTACTTCTCCCTCTTTCTCTGCCCTATTCTCTCTCTCTCAAATAAATAAAATCTTTTTTTAAAATGATAGAAGAAATAGTAAACTTAATAGAAGGATTGGAATATAAACTTAAGGTAAATACCTGGGAAGTAGAGAAAAAAGATTACAAATTTAGAAGATTAGTCCAACATGTTCAAGACCAGGATGGTAGGAGGTCTGAAGTGGACAAAGCCAATGAAACAAGACACAAAAGTTTCCCAGAATTGAATGACACAAGATTCTCCATTGAAAGGTCTACCAAGTACCTACCATAAAAACAAACAAACAAAAAAAAATAGTTTCACCCAAAGGCACATCATCATGAAAGCTTACTATAGACCAAAGAAAAGATTCTGCAAGCTTTCAGAGGAAAAAAAAAAACCCAAACAGGTTATATGCAAACAATCAGGAATTAGAATAGATTTTTAAGACATGCAAGTTGCCATAAAACTTGAAGAATCTCCAGAAGGACGTGCTCCATTAAAAGGAAGAAGGAAACCAAGAGAGGAAGGCATAGGATACGGAAACAGGAGTTCCAGTGTGGGGGAAAGGGCTTTCTCAAAAAGACAGCTGTGTTCTGGCAAGAGGTGGGTCAGTCCAGATGGGTGCAGGTCAGAAGCTCTGGGAGTGCCTTCAAGAATATGAATTTGGGGCAGCCCAGGTGGCTCAGCAGTTTAGCGCCGCCTTCAGCCCAGGGCCTGATCCTGGAGTCCCGGGATCAAGTCCCATGTTGGGTTCCCTGCATGGAGCCTGCTTCTCCTTCTGCCTGTGTCTCTGCCTCTCTCTCTCTCTCTCTCTGTGTGTGTGTGTCTCTCATGAATAAATGAATAAAATCTTTTAAAAAATATGAATTTGGTAGGAAATCGAGCATGAATGAACATCTTGAAAGATGATTTAACTTGGAATTAAATTTTTGATGAGTTCATAGGTAAGTAAAAGAACAAGACATTTAACTCTAGAGGAAAAAGTTATGTAGCATGGGAAAAAGTAACCATGGTTTACTACGTGGTTCATCTCTGAATATCATACGTATAGTCAAAGTAATACTGATACTGAACAGTGAATTAACCAAAGGTAAGATATAAACATTTTGGAAAAATGGGAATGTATCTGTGTTGATGGTGGGATCGAAGAACTAAATCCTCATTCTCCATAGGAATTCTCCATAGGAAATCACTAAACTAAAGAAGTCCATAAAAACGAAGTATGTTATTTAGAACGTCAAAGTAGAATATTAAGAGAATTGGCTAAAAGAGGATAATTTTTACTAACAAATCTTATGGAGCCAGTTGGTATTTTATGTGCATTTATGACTTGGATAAACATATAAACAAAAGTTAAATCAAATTGTGAAGTAAATGGACTTGTCTAGTCTTTTTTTTTTTAATTTTTATTTATTTATGATAGTCACAGAGAGAGAGAGAGAGAGGCAGAGACGCAGGCAGAGGGAGAAGCAGGCTCCATGCACCGGGAGCCCAATGTGGGATTCGATCCCGGGTCTCTAGGATCACGCCCTGGGCCAAAGGCAGGCGCCAAACCACTGCGCCACCCAGGGATTCCCCCTTGTCTAGTCTTTTAAGGGGAAATCTTCATATCATAATATCATAATGGGATGTTTCCATGGAAATCACTATCTAAACAAAATAATTTATTTTGTGTTTTCAGGATATATCAAAAAGAATCAAATATTCTGGGTTTTATGTTTTGAAGTTAGGTGCATTCAGGATCAGGATTGCTACATGTCCTGAAGAATTGTCGCATTTATAATTTTCAGCATTCTTTTTGCTAATGAAACTTTGACATTGATTTTGATATTGCATTTAGGTAATACCTGCTTGGAATAATTTCAATCTTTTAGCATCTTTTTTTAAGTATGCCCTTTTAGATACTATATAGCAAGATTTATGACTTTATCCGACTAGTGAGATAATCTCTTTAAGTATATCTGAAATCATAAATACATTCTGTTTCTACACATCATGTTGTTGAAATTTTCTTTATCTTCCCTGTTTCATGCTCCCCCCCCCCCCCACCTCGATGCTTTGGAAGCTATAGACTGAATTTCTATTAAGTGGGTATCCTTAACTCTTTTTAAAAAAGAAAGGCCAGGGCACCTGGGTGGCTGAGTCCGTTAAGTGTCTACCTTCAGCTCCCGTCATGATCCCAGGGTCCTGGGATCAAGCCCCATATCAGGCTCCCTGCTCAGTGAGCAGTCTTCTTCTCCTTCTCCCTCTTCCACTCCCCCAGCTTCTGCTCTCTCTCTCTCTCTTTCTGCCAAATAAATAAATAAAATCTTGAAAAAAAATTCTAACACTTCAATCATACCATATATTTTTAATTAATGAAATACCAATAGCTTTTTCTTTTCTTTTTTTTTTTTTTAAAGGATTTTATTTATTTATGAGAGACACAGACATAAGCAGGCTCCCCCAAGGAGCCCGATGTGGGACTTGATCCCGGATCCTGGGATCATGCCCTGAGCGGAAGGCAGACGCTCAACCACTGAGCCACCCAGGCATCCCATGAAATATCAATAGCTTTTTCACATCACTTTCGTGTTTTCTTATTTTTATCCTCACAACTTCCTGTAAGGTAGGTAGAGCAGGTTATATTTTCCCTATTTTATAAATAAGAATTTTAAAGTGCAATGTCAAACTGTTGAATAGTAGAGTGAGAATTAGAAACTGGATCTCTTGAATCTATCTTATTTTAGACTTGCTATATTAAGCCTTGCTAACTTAAAATTATTCATAAAACTAAAATATGTTTATAGTAGAAATATGCTGCTATATAAATATCCATTGAGCACCCATTAAGTATTAGACACAATGCTGGGCACTCTCCTGCTCAATCTTCACATAAATACTGTGAGATAAATGTTAATCTCTTTTACAAATGAGGAATGGAGACTCAAAGAAGTTAAATGACTTACCCATCATTATATAGCTCATAAGTAGTGGGATCTGGATTCTGATTTCAGTTGTCTTGCCTCCAACATCAGTGCTCTTTCCACTTTTCTCTATATTAATATTTCAAGGGCTGCATTTTTTAAAAAAGATTTATTTATTTATTTTGAGAGAGAGAGTCAATGCCATGTGAGCAGAAGAAAAGTTATTTTGCAGCAGTAAAAATACTATCCTTCATATATGCAGAGTGATTTACAGGAATAATATCATTCAATAATCTATAACATATTGAATATTTACTGCATATAAACACCTGTATTAGGATATGTTACAGTGAGGCCAAGAGAAAAGGCTTCTGCTCTGTTAACTACTAGAAATTTTCAAACTCCAGAAAGAGAAAACTGACCACATATTTTTATAGTCCTTGCCTTAGTTTGTTCTGCTATAACTAAATGCTATAAACTATGCAGCTTATAAACAACAAAAGTTTATCAGTTTTTGAGGCTGGAAATCTGAGATCAGCGTGCTGGCTAAGTCAGGTGAGGGCTCTCTTCTGAATTGTAGACTTTTCATTGTATCCTCACATGATGGAAGGGGGTAGGAAGCACTGTGGGATCTCCTTGATAAGGACACTAATCCCATTGATGAGGGCCCCCCCTCAGGACCTCATCACCTCTCAGAGACCTCCTAACACCACCACAGTGGGTGTTAGGATTCCAACATGTGAATTTGGTGGGGGGGACACAAACATTCAGACCATAGCATTCCATCCTTACCCCCCCAGATTCATGTCCTTCTCTCATACAAAATACATTCATTCCTTCCATCCCAATAGCCCTAAAAACCTATAAAGTGCATAGTCTCATCTAAATCAGGTTTGGGTGAGACTCAAAATATGATTTGTTCTGAGGAAATCCCCACCAGCTGTGAACCTGTGAAATCAAACAAATTATGTGTTTCTAGACTACAGTGGTGGATAGACATAGGATAGACACTTTCACTCCAAAAGGGAAAAGTAGGAGAGAAAGAAGGGGCAACAGGTTCCAAGCTAGTTCAAAGGCCAAAAGGCAACCAACATTAAATATTAAAGCTTGAGAATAATCTTCTTTAACTAGATGTTCAGCCCTCTGGGATGGAGGTCCTACCTTTTGGACCAATTGGAGGGGAGGAAAGGTCTCACCTTCTGGACACTCAGGGGCATTTGCAACTCCATGGCTTTGCAGGGCAACTCTTATGGATTCAAGTTGTGCACTGATGGCTTTACCAATCTGGGATTCTAGGGGTGGCCCCACCCTCATGGCTTCAGTGGGAATTGGCCTGGTTGGGGCTCTCTGGTGGCCTTGCCCCTAAGGTGGCCCTGTTCTTGGGTTGTATGCCCACAGCATTAGGTGGCTTTATCCTTCCAAATCTAGGTGGAGATAGCCATGCCCCCATGGGTCTCCTGGGCATGGTTGCCACCCTGCCCCCTTGGATTTGGGCGGCTCCACTTTGGTTTGGGTAGAGGTTGTATGGCTGGTTAAAACTCAGGAAATGCCCTGCCTTGGCCTTGAGAAACTGAGGAGGCAGCTCTGATGATTTCTGAATTGCATTTAGGGTCCTTCCTTCATGTCTTGAAGAATATCCCAGTATCACAACCATAGCTCTAAGATCCCATCCTGTAAAATCCAAGTCCAACAGCCAGCCTCATTCCTTCCTCTTTAGTTCATATGGATTTTTCCTTCTTTGGTTGCTACCTAACTTTGTGGTTCAAATCCCTACTGACTCCTTAATGGAAAGGTGGTTTGGCCACACCCTGGCCTCTCCTGAACAGGCTTTCCCATTTCTTCCAATACGGATATGCTGAAAAGTATCTAGATTTTTATTTATTTATTTATTATTATTATTATTATTTTTAAAGATTTTATTTATTTATTCATGACACACACACACACACACACACACAGAGAAGCAGAGACACAGGCAGAGGGAGGAGCAGACTCCACACAGGGAGCCTGATGCAGGACTCGACCCTGGGACCCCAGGATCATGCCCTGGGCCAAAGGCAGGCACTAAACCACTGAACCACCCAGGCGTCCCAGTATCTAGATTTTTAGGCTCTACTTCCTCTTTGACTGACAATCTATCTTTTTTTTTTTTTTTTTTGACTGACAATCTATCTTTAAATCATTTCTCTTCTCATATTTTACTGTAAGCATTCAAGAAGAGTTAGGCCACTCCTTCAACACTTTAGCTTAGAAATTTCCTCAGTCAAATATTCAATTTCATTGCTCACAAGTTCTACAAAACACCAAGAGGAAAATCTAATTAAGTGAAGCTCTTTGCTGCTTTATAACAGGGATCACTTTTCCTCTCGTTTCCAATAGCATGTTTCTCATTTCCATCTGAGACCTCAACAGAACGGCCTTTACCATCATCATATATTTCTACTAACACTGTTAACAACCACTTAGGTATTCTCTAAGAAGACTGAGACTTTCTCTTCTGCATTCCTGTTTGCCTCTGAATTCTCACCAGAATTGTGTTAAATGGTCTGTTCATGGCAATGTAGGTTTTTTCCTACCATGCACCCCAAAATTCTTCTGCTTTTTACCAATTACCCAATTCCAAAATCACTTCCACATTTTTAGGTATTCGTTACAGCAGCACTCTACTCTCAGTGCCAATTTCTGTCTTGGTCCATTTGTGCTGCTGTAACAAAATATGACAGACTGTGTAGCTTATGAACAATAGAAATTTATTTCTCACAATTCTGGAGGCTGGAATTCTGAGATCAGGGTGCCAGCAAGGTCAGGTTCTGGGTCATAGACTTGTATTTTCACTTGGCAGAAGAAGCTCTGTAGGATCTCTATTATAAAAGCACTAATCCTATTCCTGAGACTCTCATCCTCAGGACCTAATTACCATCACATTGGACATTAAGATTCTAATGTGAATTTGGGGGGGGGGCACATAAACATTCAGACCATAACAATCCTTTTAAGAAACTATTCAGTCTTTTAAGACTTTATTTTTTATTTATTTATTTTTTATTTATTTATTTTTTAAAAGATTTATTTATTTATTTATGATAGAGAGAAAGAGAAAGAGAGGCAGAGACACAGGAGGAGGGAGAAGCAGGCTCCATACCGGGGAGCCCGATGTGGGACTTGATCCCGGGACTCCAGGATCGTGCCCTGAGCCAAAGGCAGGGGCCAAACCGCTGAGCCACCCAGGGATCCCCCAAGACTTTATTTTTTAGAGCAGTTTAAGGTTCACACACAAAATATTGGGTGCTACAGAAATCTTCTATATAGCTTTCCTCATTACCAACATCCCCCACCAGAGTGGTACAACGGATGAACCTGATGAAGTTTTGGAATATAGGTGAGATTTGGTGGGGTGAGGTCCAGAGCCGACGACCAAGAAAATTCTTGAGATGTCTTTGGTGCAAAATGGTGGTTTTATAAAGCAAGAGGACAGGACCTGTGGGCACGAAGAGCTGCTGCACCGGGACCTGTGAGGGTTGGCTGATTCTATACATGGGAGTTGGGAGGGGTTTGAGGATAGCCTACTCTCTAAGGAATTTGGAAGCAAGTTTTCCAGAACCTTGAGGGGGCTAGCTATTGTTTGGAAAAGGTCACTTGTTACTGTCTAATAAAACCTGAGTCCTGAGACCTTTCAGATGTATATTTGTGGGCCATGTGCTTGGGGGATGATTGCCAACATGTATCTTGGGGGATAGACATAAAGGAAATTTCTAAAGGAATTTTAATATGTTAAAGTAAACTTACAGGACCCTGGGGGTCGGGCTAAGATTGCCGTTTGCCCTTAGCAAAATATTAACATCGAGGCAGTTGAGTCCATAGAGGAATGTCCCTTTGCCTGTTTCAAGGACTTGTCAGTGTGCTGCCCCGGGCTCGTGCTTTGTCCTCAGCTAGCCCTGTGTTACCCCATCAAACTTACACTGACACATTATAAAAACCCAGAGTCTATAGTTTCACTCTTTGTGTACGTTCCATGGATTTAGACAAATGTATAGTGACATGTATCCATCATTTAGCAATAATGGCGCCTCGGATAAACCTCATTGGCTACGATACTGCCACTGCGCAAAGCTACATGTATCCATCATTATGTTATCCTACAGTTTACTGCCCTGAAAAGCTTCTGTGCCCTGTTTATTTATTTATCCCCTCACCTCAATTGGAATCATACAATATGCAGTCTTTTCAAATTGGCTTCTTTCATTTAATAATATGCATTTAATTCCCTCCGTGTTTTTTCATGGCTTTATAGCTATTTCCTCTTAATGCTAAATAATATGTCACTGTCTGGATGTACTATGGTTTATTTATCCATTCACTACTGAAGGGCATCTTGATTGCTTCCAAGTTTTGGCAGTTATGAATAAAGCTGACGTGAACATCTGTATGCAAGGTTTTGTGTTGGCATAAGTTTTCAACTCCTTTGGATAAATACCAAGGAGTGTGATTGCTAGATCAATAGTAAGAGTACTGCCTTCCAAATAGGCTGCACCATCTTGCATTCCCATGAGTAATGAATGAGAGTTCCTGTTTCTTCGTGTCCCCACCAACATTTGGTGTTGTCAGTGTTCTGGATTTCGGCCATTATAATAGATGTGTCGATAATCTTTTTTTTTTTTTTTTTTTTTTACCAGCAAAATTTTACAGATCAGCAATTTGTGGATTTTCCTGGCAACCTTAACAATATTCAAAATTGAGGTTAAGTCTCTACAGGTGCAAATTTTCCCTAATAATATAAAGTGACATTGTAGAGGTGGCGCTTATCAGCATATTGTCAGTAGTGGAGGAATGTCGTGTTGGCATGTGTCTGCCAGTTGTTTTCTTTTTTTTTTCTTTTTTTGGTTTAAAGAACATCCTAGACAGGAGACAGTGCCTGTCCAATGGCTTATATGTAGTGCCACAGTCTATACAGTAATTCAATAAAATGCTTTTAGACAACAGTATTGGCTTATTAAACATTTGAAATATTTTCACAAAAATTCAAGATGATATGGGGTCCAGAGAATACACTCAGGAAATATCTATTTATACACTCAAATATTTGAAACCTCTTCTAGAAGCTAGATCCCTGCAATAAACTGTCTTAAAAAATGCTGCTATGTGGACAGGAAGTTAAATGGCCAGGTATGATAACAATGGAATGTTTCACACTTTGTTATTCAATAGAAATGTAATACAGACACACATGTAGTTTAAACTTTTCTATTAAACAAATTAATAAAATAAAAAACAATTTTATATTTAATGCAACATATTAAAATATTTCAATGTTAGTCAACATAAAAATTACTGAGATGGTTTATACTTTTCATATTAGGTTTTCAAATAACATATGTATTATTGAGTTAAGTGTGTACTTTATACATATATCTCTCTCTTTTTTTTTAAAGATTTTATTTATTTACTCATGGGAGACAGAGAGAGAGAGGGGCAGAGACGTAGGCAGAGGGAGAAGCAGGCTCCTCACAGGGAGCCCGATGTGGGACTTGAACCCCAGACCCTGGGATCATGCCCTGAGCCAAAGGCAGAGGTTCAACCACTGCACCACCCAGGTGTCCTTACACTTGCATATCTCAATTCACATTGCAAGTAGATTCACATTTTAAGTGCTTCTGGACAGCACAATTCTATTATCCCTCAGCCCTCAGTCATATTCTGAACCATCTGGAAGCCAAAAAAAAAAAAAAAAAAAAAAAAAAAAAAACCAGTATACTGTTGAAATAATGAATGCCCTGAGCCAGTGTACACCATACATCATTACTATCGCCTTTCTGGGAGTTGGCCCATTAAAAGTAATAGCCATACCTAAACAGCAGCCTTCCACTACTTGCTGAGGGTTATTACACATTGTCTCTTGAATAAGATGTGCAAATGGATTTGTATTAAATACAACTCTTCCTTAGAAGCCTCCGCATTTTCTGCAAGAACTCCAGCTTATTTGAGGCTGACCACCAGCCAAATGTCTTCAGATGATTTCCAAATCACACTTCAATCTGCACACTTCTCAGACTTACTGAGAAGGCTGTCTCAGACTCTAGACTTGACAATTTCTCCTTCCACAGCCAGGTTTTGGAGGTTGCCATGTTATAGTGTGGCCCATATAGAAAGGTCATGTTAAAGCCCTAGTAAACGACAGATACACTGAATTGTCAATGACAGCAAAACGTAGTGGGATGTGCAAGAAAGAACCAGTTGTAGTTGTCGCCACGCTTTTCAAAGACATTTGTAAGTTGGCCTTATCTCTAACCACATGTCATTTTTAAAAATATTAACCATCTATCATTTTGAGCAGTGTAGGGCTCTGTTGTGTTAGAGCTTGGTGCAGGTTCAGGACAGCCTAGTAACGGTCATCTCGGATTCTCCAAGGCTGATAACGGTCAACACGAATAGTGTCATTAAGATCCATGCGTTGCATCCTGTTTTTCTGTTTGGTGGGCAAAGGTGATGGTGATCGTGGTGGTTACCTCTGTTGAATGTTAAGTGGCCACATAGTTATCAAAACACACTAAGTGCTCCCAAGCACCATACTAGTAAAAACAAAAACAAAACAAAACAAAACAAAAAAACACAGCCACAGCAGAAACCCTCCTTTAGGCATTAAGTCAGCGCGAGTCAAACGCTGCCTGGGTCAGGTCCCTGCAGCCCACGTGGCCCGCAGCTATGGCCGCCCTCCTGGCTGGGCTGCTCTGGCCGCGGGAGGCCGCTTCTCTGTGGTTTCGAGAAGGGGGCGGGGCTGGAGCTGGGCGTGTCCGCCGTCGGGGTGGTACCTGGGATGCCCTAGAGTTTGAGATGCGGTAGGAGTTCTGGAGACTAACCAGCAGTGAGACTGAAAATGAGCAAAGATCCAGCGACAGATGGCTCTAGTGTTGATCATATTTCAACAGTCAGAAAAAAGAACATAAAATTGAGGTTTACATCATAGTTGTGTATTTAGTACCTGGTACACATCTCTTATGTTAATTTGCATCAGATTCTTTTTAAGGCTTTTCTTTGTTTTACTTATAATCGTCACTTTATTTATTTATTTATTTATTTATTTATTTATTTATTTATTTATTTTAATAGTCACTTTAGTATTTTGCTTTAAATATCTGGGTGGCTCAGTGGTTGAGCATCTGCCTTTGGCTCAGGTCGTCTTGTGGGGGACTCAATCCTGGGGTCTTAGGATTGAGTCCCCCACCAGTCTCCCTGTGGGGAGTCTGTTTCTCCCTCTGTCTATGTCACTGTGTTTCTTATAAGTAAATAAATAAAATCTTTTTTAAAAAAAAAGATAAATAGGGATCCCTGGGTGGCGCAGCGGTTTGGCGCCTGCCTTTGGCCCAGGGAGCGATCCTGGAGACCCGGGATCGAATCCCACGTCGGTCTCCCGGTGCATGGAGCCTGCTTCTCCCTCTGCCTGTGTCTCTGCCTCTCTCTCTCTCTCTCTGTGACTATCATAAATAAAAAAAATAAATAAATAAAATAAATAAAAAAATAAAAAAAAGATAAATAAATCTCCAAAGTTTTTATTCTCTATAGAACTTTAAAAGAAAACTAATTTTTTTTATTCCTGTGCCGTACGCTTTTGAGGACGTGTGTGTGTGAAATCAGAATCTCTTTTCTACTCTACTACAATAAATAAGAATTCAAACTACTTAGAGTTTTGATTTATTTTTTTTTAAGATTTTATTTATTTATTCATGAGAGACACAGAGAGAGAAGCAGAGACACAGGCAGAGGGAAAAGCAGTCTCCATGCAGGGAGCCTGACGCAAGACTCGATCCCAGGACTCCAGGATCATGCCCTGGGCCAAAGGCAGGCGCTGAACCACTGAGCCACCCAGGGATCCCCTAGAGTTTTGATTTAAACATACCACCTATGGAGCTTTTGAGAATACACCACTTGTTGGTGTTATTGTGACTTTTTGATCACAAATCAAAAATGACATTTGAGGTCTTACTGTTCTTTTAGATTTAAATTACTGTTATTAATATGTTTTGTCCAGTAATTTATGGTTCAATGAAGAAAATTCTATGGATGAGTACTTTTGTAGCATGTATTACACTGTGCTAAAAGTATGAAATATTTAGTATGTTATTTGATCATTTTTAAAGACTTTATTTATTTGAGAGAGATAGTGGGAATGAGCATGGGCCGGGGGAGAGAGAGAGGGAGAAGCAGATTCCCCATCGAGTGGGGAGCCTGAGGCTGGGTCCTGGGGTCCTGGGGTCATGACCTGAGCCACCCGGGGCCCCTGGTCAATTTTTTTTTTTAATTTTTTTTTCCCCTGGTCAATTTTTAAATATGCTCTTGTCTTTAGTGTCGTAAATTGTATGTAATTCATATCCATTAAACTACTTTAACTGTTCTAAAAGAATTTGAAAAAAAAAAAGAATTTGATAGCCTTGCAAGATTTTTAAGTTATTTTCGTAAGAAATAGGAACTTTTATATTTTCTCTGTTTTTCCACACTTTACAGATGCAACAGCTTGAGAGACAAGTTATTGATGCTGAACGTCAAGCAGAAAAAGCTTTTCAACAGGTAGAGTATAATTCTAGTTAAAAAAATTTTTTTTTCTCAGGTGCCTGTGTGGCTCAGTTGGTTAACAGTCTGACTTCAGCTCAGGTCATGATCTCTGGGTTCTGGAATCAAGCCCCTCAAGGGGCTCCGCCCTTGGCAAGGAGTCTGCATTTCCTTCTCCATCTGCCCCTCCCCTGGCTCATGCTCTCTCTTGCTCTTTCTCTCAAATAAATAAATAAATAAATAAATAAATAAATAAATAAAATCTTAATTTTTTTTTTCTCTCTCTCTACCAATGTAAGCCTTGTTTTGCCCAAAACAATTCTCAAAATAGTCTTCAACCCTTCTCTATCACTCTGACTATTCTGTGAGCTGGATCGTTAGAGAAAGTGGAGGATCTAACTTGATTTTGCCCCTTAATAAATTTTCACAGGAAGAAAATGCTTCCGTTAGAAGGTTTTAGCTTCTGAAAAAATCAAATATTATTTTTATGGCAGTACTGACCATAATGATGTTTTGAATATAAATATGTTCATAGCAGTGTCCTTTATAGAAATAAGGAGTTGAAAATAATATGGATACCAAATTAGAAGAGAATGAATAAGTGAACTATGCTTATTCCATGAAATATTAAACATCCATTAAAATAATTATTATAAAAGATACACTAATATAGAAAAATGCTTAGAGTTGTATTAGGAAAATTATATACAAAAATTTATTCTCAGTATTAATAGACATGTGGGAGAAAAGTCAGACCTTTGATAAGTCACTTAACCCTATCTGGGCCTTGCCAACATTAAAATGAGTGTTTTGGATGAGCCCACCAGCCTTAAAGTTTGTCCAATGATCCTCAATCTGTAGCTTTGCATTTTATGAAAAGATCTTTGTCAGATTCAGGCAAGTCAGGATTTTCAAAATTATTATTTTTTCCAAGAAATGTGTGTTAAATTTCTTATACTTGCTCTACATTTGTCACATTTCTTCCCTTCAACTTAAGAACTACTAAATCTTGTTTTCACCTATAAGATTTTTGCAAAAAGATTTTTGCTTATTTATTCATGAGAGACACAGAGAGAGAAAGGGAGAGAGAGAGAGAGAGAGAGGCGGAGACATAGGCAGAGGGACAAGCAGGCTTCCTGCAAGGAGCCTGATGTGGGATTCAATCCTGGATCCTAGGATCACGCCCTGAGCCGAAGGCAGATATTCAACCACTGAGCCACCCAGGGGTCCCTCACTTATAAGATTTAATTTTATAAGTAGATTGATTTAGTGGCCTGATAAATTTCTAAACAAATCCAATCTAACCTAATCCTTGACTTTCTAAATTATGCTTAAAAGACAGTCCTAAAATTTTATTATACCAAATTTCAACCAGTGTAAGAATAGAGAAAAGGGTAAAATGAACCCCCATCACCAGCTTTCACAATTAGTCAACTCAATGATAATCTATACCTCTTTTTTTTTTTTAAGATTTATATATTTATTCATGAGAGAGAGAATGAGAGAGAGAGAGAGAGAGAGAGAGGCAGACACATAGAGGGAGAAGTAGGCTCCTCGCAGCAAGCCTGATGTGGGACTCAATCCCAGTTCCCAGGATCATGACCTGGGCCAAAAGCAGGTGCCCAACCATTGAGCCACCCAGGCATCCCAGATAATCTATACCTCTATCCACTTTATTCTTCTCCACCCCCACACCAGGTTATTTTGAAGCAAATTCTAGACATCGTATCATTTCACCATGAGTATTTCAGCAACTAATCTGAAAATAAAGATTTAAAAATCATAACTATAGTACCATCATCACACCAGTAATTCTTTAAAACCTCAAATTTAGATATTGAGAGAAGTAGGAGTAGTAGTAATTCGTGCTTATGCTGCTAAAGATCTATGCTGTGCTTGTTTTTTTATATTCTTTAGCTGATAAGACCAAATAGTAGTATTTCCTCTTATAGCAATAAAAATCCAATGATTAACAGTAAACTCAGAAAAGGTCACTTATATCCTATGAAAGACTCTCATGTTTATGTCACTCCCTGCCATTCTATATTAAATGTCTTTGTCTTTGTCTATTGTGGACCTTGTTATCTATGTCCCTGTTTAATTCCACAGCTAGCAGCACATATTCAGCAGTGTGTACCTCTCTTTCTCTCTCTGTCCCTTTTTTATAAAGTCTTTATTTATTTATTTGAGAGAGAGAGAGAGAGAGAGAGAGAGAGAACAGAGGGAGAATGAAAGGGAGAGGCAGACTCCCTGCTGAGCAGAGAGCCCGATGCAGGGCTCCATCCCAGAACCCTAAGATCATGATCTGAGCTGAAGGCAGATGCTTAACTGACTGAGCCACCCAGGTGCCTCCTGCCTCTCTCTCTTATCTCCCTCTTTATCTTTCCTTTTCTGACTTCATCCTTTCTTGGTGACTTCTCTTTTTACCTTCATACCCGTGGTTGTCTCTCTCTCTGTTTTCTATTCTTTTCTTTTCTTTTCTTTTCTTTTCTTTTCTTTTCTTTTTTCTTTCTTTCTTTCTTTCTTTCTTTCTTTCTTTCTTTTTCTTTCTTTCTTTCTTTCTCTCTCTCTCTCTCTCTCTCTTCTTTCTTTCTTTCTTTCTTTCTTTCTTTCTTTCTTTCTTTCCTTTAATGCCTCATAGTGTAGGAAAAAAAGAAACAGGACAGTTTTATTTTGCCTTTTCTTAAATTAAAATTCTAAATTTATATGTGCAGCATATTTGTTTAGCTCTGAAAATTAAAATAAGTATCTTACTTATTTGTGATTCTTAGGGTTTTCTTCTGTGATTCATTAGATCTTAAGAGCAAAAAATGAATCCCCATTCCTAATTTGAGAGAAGTAAGCCATGACCATTTGTAGTTGTTAGAGGCCAACTACAGATCTTGATAAGCTAACAGGAAGAATTTCTTGTTTGAGGTTGTCTTTTGAGGATATCAGGTGTAAACTTATTTAATTCTATGCTACAATTTAAAGAAAAAGACACCATGATTGGCTAAGTGTCCTTAAATCAAACCTTCCTCCAATAAAGAGTGAGAATTGTAAACCTCTCAAAATTTCTATATAATTTGGCATATCTATAGATATTTGTTTTTGTCTCAACACTTCAAATTTATTCAGTACTTATTTTGTTATGCTTCAGAAGGGATTTTTTCCTTATATAATGATACATTATATTGCATTATATGTTATATACATATTGCACATATTGTACATTATTTGTTATATATTATATACATTATATACATTATATATTATACATTATATAAATTCTCATTCACCATATTACGTACATAATGATTCTAAGAGTTTACAGGAAATATAAAGAGAGCAAATGAATTTTCATGCACTGATTATATTACCTTTTTTTGCCTTGCCAAGACAAAGTAAATGTTTTAACATAGAGTAACCACGTCCTTTGCTATCTTTCACGTTTCTATGGGATTGTGCCCTATTTCGTGCTTATGCTGCTTAAATTCAGCTTATCCTTTGTCATTGAGTCATATCCTAATACTTAAACTGTATTTATATTAACCAAAAAGGAACATTTCACTGCTAAAAGCAGTAGTCAGCTGAAACCATCTCAACTCTGCACTTCAGCTTTGTTCCTTTTTCCCTTTGTTTTTAATGAGTCGCATTACCTTACCTGTACAACCATTAAATGAATTGGCTGTAGAAAAGAAATCATATGTTTTTCCAGAGAAATCTTGGCAATCATTATACTTATTGCTATAGGACATTTTTATTGTAGTTGTTCAAAGTTTGGAAAGCAGTATGTGCCAGTCAATCTCATATTACTTATGAGTATTCCTGTGAGACAGAAAAACAGCAAATTGCACATGTGAAAGATATTGATACACAGGATTCATTCTTACGTATCTGATTAGGTGTATATTCCAATCTATTACACTCTTTTATGCTAATCAAAAAGGGGTACAATAATTTCCTATATGGAAATTCGTGTTTTCATTCTTCTCATTTCAATCCCTTGCCTGTGTTTGCTGCAAACTTGGTAGCAGCTGGATTTTAAAGTTTTCTCTGACCATTGTAATATGTGGACTAACCTTTCTGTGAGGTTGGTTCTTAGATTCCAAGTCACTTGTGGTTTTTAATAAGTGACAACTACTTGGTCACACTAATATCCAGGACCTTGTAATGATTTACTTCATTACATGAAAATGTACTTTATCCAGTGCTTTCCTTTTTACCTTCAGTGCGAATGGTTCTGGCTTACTGCATAAATTCAGGAGCACTGTTTCCAAAATAATTGTGTTTTAAGATGTGATTAGAATAATTAATTAATTTGCAGTATGTTTTAAATAACTGGTAAATGGTCTGGGATTCAAAATACCCTTATAATTCCTCTCTTCATTCTATTTTGGAATGCTCAGGTTTTTTTGTCATAGGATTGCGTGTATAGAGAAATAGAAACTTTCAACCCCTTCCTCAAAAAAAATAGTCACATCTTAATTACATGTGATGGGGTAGGGAGGGGTGAGGTTAGAAATGGGAAGAAGGAAATATACTGGTAAGGTAATTACAATAGAACAATATTTGCAGCTCCTGCTTGCTTCAGTGTGGGCAGGAAAATGGAAAACAGCCCTGGGAATTGTGTCAGTGTCCTCAAGACTACACTCAAGGTTTGTTGATTCACCAGAAGGACTCACAAAACTCAGAAAAGCTGTTATACTTACGGTTATGGTTTATTATAGCGAAAGGATGCAGATTAAAAGGAAGAATGCACAGAGTCCAGGAGAAACCAGACATGAGCTTTCAGTTGTCCTCTTGCACTGGAGTTACACAGGGATGCAGTTGATTCTCCCATCAGTGATATGTAACAACACACAAAATATTGACAAACAGGAAAGTTCACCTGAGACTTGGTGTGCAGAATTTTTATTGGCAGGGAGCGAGGGTGGTGGTGTCAGTCTTATAGGCATGGAATGCACGGGTGACTGACCTTAACTACCCAGTCTCCAACCTTGCACAGGTCAAGCTGATATGGTATGGCTCAGGACCCTAGGTGAATTTAAAAATGAATAAATAAAGAGGCGTTCACCATGAATCGTATCATTGGCATAAACTATCTGGTGTGGTCCAGTATCTTGGATATATAGTCTCATTAGGGAGGATAGTAACAGCGGCTCAGAGGTTATTTCTTCCAGGAGCTAGTCAAGCACCAGTTCTTTTTTTTTTTGGAATGTGCAGGATTTGAGCACCCCCACGTCTGCTGAGTTAATCTTTTACTGCAGAATAGCTTAGAGACCTCAGAAGCAGAAAAGGTTTTGGGGAACTGCTGAGGAATGTGCTAAGGTGTGTGGATGCAACCAGAAGATCTCCTGGAAGAAAAGGAGAAAGGTAGCCTAAAAGTGCAAAGTGAATATCCATATATAGGTGATCACAAAGGTTTCTTTAATGAGCAATTTGAATTTGTAGATGTTTGTTATTGGTCTCTGAGAAGTTAAAATTCATACATGGTTTGGGTTAAATGAATAGAGAAAGAACTGGACTATTTTTCTGTAGTGAGATTTTTTTATTTTCTTATTTGTAAAGGCTGCTTGGTTTTTCTGTAGGTCTCTTATCTTTCCTATGGACTTATTATTCATATTAATTACAAAGGAAAGCTGGTGAATCCTGTGGAACTTTGGTCCTAACAGGACCAGCTGGCAAGTAGATTGCCCATAGCTACTTTGTGATCTCTCTTCCTGAGATATTTTGACATTTTTGCCAGTAGTTTTCTTACTTAGGAAAGTTTTGTTTAGCTAAAAGTAATGGTCAGATTAAACAGTTGTACCTGGCAAAGATGCATCCAAGGAGCTCTGACAGTAGCATTCATTCACTCATAAAATGAGAACACCTTTTAAATTGTACATACTTTTCAGGGGATAAGAGTACTCCCAAATCTGGAGTACCGACTGGGAAGCTCAGTCAGTTAAGGCATCAGCCTTCAGCTCAGGCCATGATTCTAGAGTCCTGGGATCGAGCCCTATGTGGGGCTCCATGTTCTGTGGGGAGTCTGCTTCTTTTTCTCCCTCTCCCCCTCTCCCCCATGCACACACACTCTCTCTCATATAAATTAATAAAGTCCTTTTTAAAAGATTTTAATTATTTATTTGACAGAGAGAGTGCACAAGCAGCAGGCAGAGGGAGAGAGAGAAACAAGCTCCTCACAGAGCAGGGATGCAGGCATGATCCCAGGACCCCAGGATCATGCCCTGAGCCCAAGGCAGATGCTCAACCAGATGAGCCACCAGGTACACTAAATAAAATCTTAAAAAAGAAAAAAAAAAAGTACTCCAAAATCATAGTTTTCTAGAACTGTAGACCTTTCCTAAGCATTAATAGGACAATTTTATGGGGCAGCCCAATGTTTGTAGGGTGGCTTGCTCCAACTTAATTAAAGGTGACTATAGGTGTAGATCTGGTAATATTTATTTATATTCTTGCTTAGTTTCTTTTCTTGAGGTTTGTAGGGGTAGAAAAATTTCTTCCCTTCTAAGTTCTTTGGCTCGTCTAATAATTAAATTGGCATAAGACATTAACAGGAAAAAAACAAGTTTAATTTCATACATATGGAGCTCCATAAAAATACACAATTCAAAGAAGTGACTGTAGCAAGCAACTATACAATACATTTGTGAAAAATTGGCAAGACAAAGAGGTTTAGGCTTGAGGTAGTAAATTAATGAAGAAGTAACAAGGCTTGTCTATACAGCCTTCTCAGCCCTAAATTCCCTAACCAGCTTTGGTGATAAGGATGACTTCTTCCCTCCTGATACAGGAGAGGGATTTATTTCCAGCTTTCAGGGGGACAAAAGAAGGTCGGAGTCGGAGTGTTTTTATACCAACTGTTTCTTAGGTAACTTTAGTTCAAAATAATAAGTATCCTGAAGTGGCATATTTTAGGGTGACATATTCTGCTCCCCTGCAGGTTTGGCATATTTTGGGGTGACATATTCTGCTCCCCTGCAGGTTTGTCATCTCTGTCCCTGAAGAACTACCATTTTGAACTTAGTCTCTGCTCTTCTCTCTCTGTTTCCACAGCTATAGAATGTCCTGTGTGGAACTGGCTATGCCATTTTAAGGATGATCCTTGGTATTTATTGTCCAGCTTTCTGTCCTCCTCTGGCTGTTTTTCATGGTAGCATTTCTGATATAGACCTTTGCTGGTTTGCCATTCCTGCAGAAAGACTGCTATATTATGTTAAAAAACACAAATCTTAAGATAACTTAAAATTATCATCTGGATAGTGGAATGCAGGGTTTTTCTTCTGTTTTTTGAAAATCTACTTTTATTTTTATAGTTTTCAGACATCTGAGTGGTATTTAAGTAGGATACTTTGGCATCTGAGTTGATTTTACATTTCCACAGTGAACCCACGGATGACATCTTATATTCATGGTTAAAAAAACAAAACAATGGGGAGCCCGATTGGCTCAGCGGTTTAGCTCCGCCTTCAGCCCAGGACGTGATCCTGGAGACCTGGGATTGAGTCTCACGTCAGGCTCCCTGCATGGAGCCTGCTTCTCCCTCTGCTTGTGTGTCTCTGCCCCGCACCCCCCTTTTCTCATGAATAGATACATAGAATCTTAAAAAAACAAAACAAAACTAAACTAAACTAACCTTAACACTCTCCTTCTAGAAACCCTCATTAGTCAAGTATTTTTGAACTTTAAGTGGATTCATCATGATTTTTCAGAAGTGTTTTTAACAGTTTAAGATTTTTCATCTTGATTATCATTGTTAGTTTCTCAAATGCTTTTGCATATTTTTCCTTTTTGCCCCCTACAATCTAAAACATTACAAAAATTACATTCTTACCTGTTTGGAGTTTATGAAATAGTCTTAATATACAGTGCCCAGTACTTTATTTTCTTTCTTCCTGTCATTAACATCTCATACATTCCTTCATATGCCCAGATGTGTTTTGCAAAACATCTAAGCAGAGCCAGTGTATCTTAGTTATTAAATTTTTTTTAAAGATTTATTTATTTATTTATTTATTTATTTATTTATTTATTTATTTATTTATTCATAGAGACACAGAGAGAGACAGAGAGAGAGAGAGAGAGAGAGGCAGAGGGAGAAGCAGGCTCCATGCAGGGAACCTGACACGGGACTTGATCCTGAGTGCCAGGATCATATGCTAAACTGCTGCGCCACCAGGGCTGCCCTTAGATATTAAAATTAAAGCATCACTCAACCCCAGGTCACACACTGGTCTCTTTTATCTTGCTCTACTTTTCCCACTGCCTTTATCTCCTTGTGTAGCATACTCTATGATCTTTACATCTTTATTATATTTGTGATTTATCTCACCCACTAAAATCTAATTTCTATGCAGGCAAAGATTTGGGGTCCATTTTATTCACCAGTGTCTTCCCAGAGCCTGGCACTTGGCAACTATTCCCTGAATGTTTGTTAAATGAATGAATCAATAAACCCTCACTGAACATACTCTCCTACCTATATCTTGATTCTCATTTTTTTATTTCTTGTGATTCCATCATTTGGGGCTTTAAAGTTCTTTTGTTTTCCATTTCCTTTCCATGTATATTTGTCTGTTTTTCACCTAGGTTGAAAAACTAGGTTCAGTTTTTTTTCTGGGTCATCCAATCAGATCTTTTCTCATTAATCACCTTCTTTACTTTATATTCCTATTTAATTTAAATGTAAAAAATGAGGGCTACAAGCTTTCTGATTTTATACACACATGAAATACTTTGCATATTATCATTGTTCTAGAAAAAATGAACATTACTCTGTATGGTAGCAAAATTCTGAGAATCTCTTATGTGCCCTTATGTACCTCAAAGGTAACACTACTTGGCAAAATAGTCTCCAGACTTTATACTTGTTAAATAGATTAGTCTTCAGACTTTATAATTAATTATTAAAACATGCTGTTCAATATTTTGTTTTTATGATGATACCTTTTAGGAATCTATTTCACATTCAAGTAAAATGTTTAATACTATGATAAATTAAATACATGCCTACTATTAATTTTCTAACCTCTGAATTTAGGTACAAGTTATGGAAGAGAAATTAAAAGCAGCTAATATTCAGACCAGTGAATCAGAGACAAGGCTGTATAAGAAGTGTCAAGATTTGGAGACCCTCATACAAGAAAAAGATGACATCATTCAAAACTTGGAACTGCAGCTTGAAGAACAGGTTAGGAAGAATTTGATCATCACAGTCTAAATACATGCATTGTGCATAATCTCAAAGGTTAAAAAGAGAGAGCCCACACTGCTAAATTTGGGTCAGAAATCTCACTTATTTGGTCAACTCATGGAGTGTAATCATATTTAAGGGTGAAAGGTACAAGTAAAATGGCATTCTCTTTAAGACGGGGTGATTCCAAGGCCATATCTAACACTTTCTGGATGCGACTGTGCTCCTTAATGTTCAGACTTTTTAGAGTTTGAATGTAGTAGTCAACTTGAAAACATTTGGTTATCAGCAGGCATTTCTGTCTGTAAAATGTTTAAAATAGTTCTTTGCTTTAGATTTTTAGGGTGTTGGAAATATTTATGGAACATTGTGTTTTAAAGGTATGTTGAATGCTGTGAATCCTATTTAAAAATGTATACACTGTTTTTAAGCCACTTTGTTGAGATCAAGTTAGTTTTTAGTTTATTTTAAAATTTTATTAGGAAAAATCTGCATTAAGGTAATTTGCTTAAATTATCATTTGGCATCATTTAAATATGACCATTATGAAATTATTAAATATGTCAAATTGTTTTTTATCATCAGCATTTTTTTTTTTTCATTTCTCAGAGGATCAGTATTTCTTTAGGTCAGTGGTTTCCAACTTTTCACCACCTCCCAACTCCCACCCACCGTGATTTATATGACAGTCACATTCTCTTAGTTTTGTGAGCATAACCACATTTTAAGGTTGGTAAATGTGAGCTACATTTTTAAAATTTTTTTTCTGGATCTTTAAAAATTTGCATGTAAAAATAAAATAATATATATTAAAAATAAAAACTTATGTTTGAGGGGAAAACGAATCATCTTCAGAAGAGATTCTGATTTTCCTTTCCCTAACCTGGTTGACCCCTCTCCTACTGTTCTAAACCCTAGATCATTTCCAGAAATCATTTATTTTGCTGATAAATTCAGTGGGTGGATTTCAGTATATGATCTTTCAGAGAAAGAGGATAGCAGTTGTTAAAACTAGTAATATTTGCAATATATGCCTTTGTCGTTTATTATTACATCTGTTGGACATGGTTTTCATTTTTTACCCTATTTGGTAATTTGAAGGTAGATGTATTACTTGGAAACAGGTTTTAAGTGGATTTGTCTTTTGTATTTACAATGTAACATTTCCAGATGTAATGTTTATGAGGTAATCATTTCCATGAGCCTATGTTTGAACTAAATACACTGCTAATGTTATTTCAGAAACAAATAAGGATACAAGAAGCTAAAATAATAGAAGAGAAAGCAGCTAAAATCAAAGAATGGGTAACACTTAAATTAAATGAGGTATTTATTGCTCTCTATATTTTGTGTTTTCTTTTTTTTTTTTTTATTTTGTGTTTTCTTTACCTTTTACTTCCTTTGAATAGATAAGCCATCAGAATATCTGATCATTTGAATGAAACAAAATTCTGATCAGTTGGTGGTGCTGCTGTCTTTTGGTAAATGTGAGATAGGTAGCTTTCATTTTTATGTCCAGTATATTTCTACAATTAAAAATACTGATAAACTCCTAGTAAGTAGTATAAGTAGCCTCATTCTCATTAGTCATTAGTTTATTTTAGCTCTAATTAGTTAATTTTAAATAATTATAGAACATATGTGTATATCATAAGATTAATGTGTTCAGTATCTTGAGAAGTACACATTGGTTTATATGGCAGATTAAATGATGAAATAATTTGGTTTAAAATAATTTTACAGTGGGAAAGGCATACAGGCTGAAAATATTTGAAACTCTCAGTTCTAGAAAAAATAAATATCAAAGCCATAATTATCTAGGCTATCTAGGCTAGTTATCTAGATGATAAATTCATCTGATATTTGCTCATCATTTCTTTGTATTTTGATTACATGCAATTAGGTATTAACATCTTCAAAATATTATAATTTACTAACACATGTTAGAAAAGTTATTCCTATATAAAAGGATACCATTATATCTTTTCAGCTGGAATTAGAAAATCAAAATCTTCGTTTGATCAACCAAAACCAAACTGAAGAGATAAGAACAATACAGTCAAAACTACAAGGTATGAATATTTTGACTAAGACAGGTTAGTTGGGTTTATTAGGCTACATAGAATTTTGCTGTTGAGCACTTGAAATATGCCTCGCACAACCAAGGAACTAAATTTTAGGTTTTATTTAATTTGAGTAGGTTTTAATTCAAATAACCACATGTTCACATTAGACAGCACAGCTGGACAATTGCAAATAACCCAAAGGGGGTAACAGTAATTTGAATGTTTAATTTCAGGTATGTTTGCTTTAAAAAACTCGGTTATTTTATTTTCTATTTTCACTTGTATTGTGGTGATCAGTAGTGAGTAAAATTCTTACAGCCTGAATATTTTCAGCAGAATTTTGTAATATGAATAATAAACTCTTAGCACTTTCCCATGCTTAGGGTCACTTTCTTTTCAGCATCAAAGCCTAAAAATGAGTGATAGGGTTAGAGGTAGAGATTTACTTAGTAACTCAAGTGCATACTGAGCTGAAGACAAGGGTTTTTAGATCTTGGCCACTATAGTAGTTCTCAAGCTTATTTAGCAATAGAACTCTTTTTAAAACAGTATTTATTTTCCTGTAGAAGCTTAAGAGATAAAACAGGTGAAAGTGGTTTTGTGTGACAGATCCAGAGTTCTGCAGCTCAGCATTACCCATGCCTCTTATTATACCCACTGTGACAGTTCCAAAAAGCCCTGAGGTTTCATAGAATGCATTGGAAAAATACTGGCATGGTAGAAAGTGCATGGACTTTTTTTTTTTTAATTATTTATTTATTTATTTTTAGACTTTGAAGTCAACTTTAATGCCCTACAGTTTAATAACTGTGTCATATTCTCAGATTTTTTTTTTTTACACAACAGTGAAGTAATGGTAGTAGTACCTTCCTGGTTTCATGATAGTTTGTTGATTTTAAGACACATGAGAGCATTTTGTCTACTGCACGTTCATACTTATTGCTGTCATTTTGTAAAGGAAAAAGCTCCTGTTTTCCTTTTTCCTCAATACTTCGGATGTCAGATATGTGCGAGTTTTTACCACACAAAGCAATTCTCCAATTCCCAGAGGACACTGACTGGTTGCCTTTCAAATTTAACTCAGTTCTGACATTATCTACTTGAGGTTGGCATCAGATTCCACAGGTTACAAGTTTGGTCCCACAAAGCTACCCCCGCCCCATCACAACTTCATACACCGCTTCAAACACTGTTGTAATGATCAGTTCTCAACCTGCTTCTGGCCAACTGGCTATAAATCAGAGGTTTCCATCACACACACACACGACTGATAATTTGCTAGAGCAGCCCACAGAACTCGGGTAAACATTTTCTTACTAGGGGCACCTGGGTGGCTCGGTTGTTGAGCATCTGCCTTTGGCTCAGGTCATGATCTTGGGGTCCTGGGATTGAGTCTCACATCAGGTTCCCCACAGAGAGGCTGCTTCTCCCTCTGCCTGTGTCTCTGCCTCTCTCTCACTCTGTGTCTCTCATGAATAAATAATAAAATATATATTTTTAAAGATTTTATTTATTTATTCATGAGAGACACAGAGTGAGAGAGAGGCAGAGACACAGGCAGAGGGAGAAGCAGGCTCCATGCCGGAGCCTGACATGGGACTCGATCCCAGGTCTCCGGGATCAGGCCCTGGACTGAAGGCGGTGCTAAACCGCTGAGCCACCAGGGCTGTCCCAATAATAAAATATTTTTAAAAAACAAAACAAAACAGTTTACTTACTAGATTTTTGGTTTATTACAAAGTCTCTAACTCAGGAACAGCCAAAATGGAAGCAATACAGAGGGTGAGGTATGGAGAAGGGGCACAGAGCTTCTATGCTCTCTCCGAGCACACCACCCTCCCATCACCTCCATACATTCACTGAACTGGAAGCCTATCCTTTTGGGTTTTTATGGAGAGTCCATTATATAGGCTTGACTGACTAAATCATTAGCCTTGGTGATTAAGTCAGTTTTCAACTCTCCCTTCTCCTAAGTTCAGAAGTAGCGGGGTGGAGGATGAGGCTAAAGTTCCAGTCCTCTAACCACAGGGTTGGTTCCCCTGGCAACCAGCCCCCACCCTGAGGCTGTCTAGGGGCTTTCCAAAAATCACCTCATCAACATAAACTCAGATGTGGTTGAAAAGGGCTAGTTATGAAAACATAAGATACTTTTATCGCTTTTACCACTTAGGAAATTCCAAAGATTTTAGGAGCTATGTGCCCGGAACCATGTAGTTCTTATATCACATACTTCCTCCACCTATATGATGAAAAATTAATATCCACACAGTTGATCTAGAATTCCATACTTACATATGGAATCATTGACATAAATTGAATGTACTAAGTCCACTCTGAAAGGCTGTTATTTTATCTGATATTCTTAGCTTGCAATTCTAGTCTTCATTGGCAGTCTGTTAGGTCTTGTACACTAAGGGATTATGAATCTTTGGAGCCTAGACGTAGGCTGGAGAAGAATAGGTACAATTATGTAGATATAATTTAGTACTTTAAAAATGTATATCCATATATATGATTATTAAAATACTGTGGATTAGTTCTGTGAGAGATAACATAAAAATAGTAAAAGATACACCTAAAGGAATATACTGTGTAAAGATTTTTCTTATGCTCTATTCAGTTATCAGCTGCTATTTAATTTACTCCTTTGGTGTTTTCCCAGAGTTAATTAAAAATTTAATTTGGGGGAAACCTGTGGCTCAACGGTTGGGTGCCTGCCTTCGGCTCAGGTCATGATCCCGGGATCCAGGATTGAGTCTGACATCAGGCTCCCTATGGGGAACCTGCTTCTCCCTCTGACTATGTCTCTGCCTCTCTCTCTCAGTCTGTGTCTCTCATGAATAAATAAATAAATCTTTTAAAAAAGAAGAATTTAATTTCGGAGGTAGGGTTTCTTTTTCTCTCTCTTTTTTTTTCTTCAAGATTTTATTTATCTATCTGAGAGAGAGTGAAAGAGCACAAGCGGGAGGGAGGAGCAAGGTCCCACTGAGCAGGGAGCCCAATGTGGGGCTCAACCCCAGGACCCTGAGATCATGACCTGAGCCAAAGGCAGGTGCTTAACTGATTGAGTCACCCAGGTGCCCCTGGGGAACTTTTCTTACTATCACTGGGATCTCTATGCTTTTACAGATTTTATTTATTTATTTTAGAGAGAGAAAGAGAGAGAGCTGGGGGAATGGGTAAGGGGTAGGCACAGGGAGAGGGGAGAGCATCTTTTTTTTTTCTTTTTTTTTTAAGATTTTATTTCTTTATTCATGAGAACCACAGAGAGGCAGAGACAGAGGCAGAGGGATAAGCAGACTCCATGCAGGGAGCCTGATGTGGGACTGGATCCTGAGACCTTGGGATCACGCCCCAAGCCAAAGGCAGATGCTCAACCGCTGAGCCATCCAGGCGTTCTGAGAGGAGAGCATCTTAAGAAGACTCCTTAAGTCTGCCCAATGTGGGCTTGATTCCAGGACTCTGAGATCATGACCTGAGCCAAAATAAGAGTTAGACACTTAACCAATTGCACCACCCAGGCGCCCCCTCCATGGTTTTAATCTTGCAAGCAGGTATGTTACAACTCTTTCAAGATTGGTTAAACCCACGATTAATCATGACTCAAGCTATCTAAATTCTCTATCTAGAAGCTGTCCCCTCCCCTTTTTTTCTCTAAAGAAGTGATGAAGGCCCTCCATATTGTGGTCATCCATAGATCAAGCACCTCCATTGGCTGTTATGGGAGAAGCAAACTGAAAAGTAAGATAGCAAAAGTTAGTACAGTGATCATGTGATATTTTCCCCAATGATGATATAATTTCCTTTGGTTGTCTTGGCAATCAGGACCTCAATCCCTCTTCTCTCACCATTAGCAGCATTGCTGCTCAATCAAATTTTGCCAGTTCTTGACTGATATTTACCAGTATATGATTTTGCAAGAAGCTATAATCCTTTACTTGTCTACAATCTGTTTTTTTATTTGTTTATGGTTTTGTTTTTATTTAAGAACTACTTTCAAAGGGATTAGATATTCTCTCTACAGTTAAAAAATACTTAGAACATTCAAAATATATAAACAGATTTAAACATTAGCATGTGATACTAGACATTGAGGGGTCCATGTTACTAGACATCAATAAAGATAAACTTCATGCTTTTTTCTGTCATAAGCCGTGATTTGTCCAGATTTTTATACACTTTGGTTCTATGTTTAGTAAACTTATAAAAAATTCAGATCTTGGTTTTGATGAATGATGTTACAGAAGTTCAAGGAAAGAAGTCATCCTCTGTCTCCACACCAAAGCTTTCGGAAGGCCAGCGCCTAAGCAGTTTGACCTTTGGATGCTTTTTATCCCGAGCAAGGAGCCCTCCTCAAGTAGTAAAATCTGAGGAAATGAGCAAGATATCATCCAAAGAACCTGAGTTCACAGAGGGAAAAGACATAGAAGGTATTTATGGACTAGAGGAATTTACTTTGACATTTTTTTTTTTAAAGGAAAAATCAGGGATCCCTGGGTGGCGCAGCGGTTTAGCACCTGCCTTTGGCCCAGGGCGCAATCCTGGAGACCCAGGATCGAATCCCACGTCGGGGCTCCCTGCATGGAGCCTGCTTTTCCCTCTGCCTGTGTCTCTGCCTCTCTCTCTCTCTCTCTCTCTCTCTCTCTCTCTGTGTGACTATCATGAATAAATAAATAAAATCTTTAAAATAAATAAAATAAAATAAAAATAAAAATAAAAGGAAAAATCATTTACTAAGATTCATCCAAATACTGTTTAATTTTCCTTGTTTTTTTTTGCAAAATCCAGCCTTTAATTTGTATAATTAGTTATCTTGTGTGTTTTTTTTTTTGAGAGTCTTTGACAAGGAAGCATAGAAGAGACTGATTTTCCCCCCTTGATACTTTTTCCTACTTTCCTTTTATCTGATCGTAGATAGCAGCGATATTAAAAATTAAAAAGTTCACCTTTGTACTCACAAGGTACTTGTTTTAGCTGCACATCCCATTAGAATGATGAACTATTATTTACTTAAAATATTTAAAAATTACCTGATATCAAATACAAAGTTAAATATGGCATAGCAAACTTATAAAGAAAAAGAACTCCAGGGGGACAGTTTAGTAAATGCTTTGATTTTTCCCTTTTTGGTTTTGCTTCAGAGAGGAAAATATTAGCATAGATGTTTAAAGTCCTGGACCGGCGTGCAGATTTCTACCCTTCTTTTATTCATAAAGCCCCTTTAAAATTTGCTGTGTTGTACAGTTCCTGACTTTGCCACCTGTAGTGTGACTTTGCCCAAATATTTTAGAAAGGCTTGAATTTGCATCATCTCTGTTTTCAGTTCCTGCTTCCTTCCTCCAAAGGAGAAAAACTATAGCCCTAAAAGCTGGCTCTATGCTTGGTTGTAAAATCCTGAAAACTATATAATGTTGTTCCAATTGGAATTCTCCTTTGCTACTTGCTTTTATGCTGTTAGTTGCATTTTTTTTTTCCTTTTTCAAGAAGTCATTTTAATTTCCCTTCCACTTTCTGTCAGTTGAATATAGCTCGGTATAGCTGAGATTGCGTGTCCTGAAGCTCTGGCTCCCTTGCAAATTTAACAAATTGCTCGATACCAAATCATAGAATTTATTTGTTCAGCCTCTATTTCCTTTTTATGAAGGTCATATCTAGGTTTTAAAAGTTTCTCTTGTAGTCTTTACAGATCATACAAATTTTTAGATTGCTGTTTATGAAGCCAGTGGTTCATTCTGTTAATTGTATTAAAAAAAATAGGCCATATTGAAAGACTTTTTTTTTAAAGATTTTATTTATTTATTCATGAAAGACAGAGAGAGAGAGAGGCAGAGACACAGGCAGAGGGAGAAGTAGGCTCCATGCAGGGAGCCCAACATGGTACTCGATCCCAGGTCTCTAGGATTGCGCCCTGGGCTGAAGGCAGGCGCTAAACTGCTAGCCACCGGGCTGCCCGAAAGACATTGTTAAAGAGCATTATTCTTGTTATAAAACACATTCATGGATATGAATTAACCAAAAGTAGAATGAAGAAGGCTTTCCTGTGTTTATGTTTCTTCATGGCTTTGCATATTTCATATATTGAAACTTGGGAACAATTTTTTTTTTAACTATAGCTTTATATTTATTATGTTTAAATTTTCTTATGATAATTTTGAAATTTAGTTGAAAGAGGGCTGTCATTCTCTTTGCTTTAAAATAGAATTAGTGGGATCCCTGGGTGGCGCAGCGGTTTGGCGCTTGCCTTTGGCCCAGGGCGCGATCCTGGAGACCCGGGATTGAATCCCAAGTCAGGCTCCCGGTGCATGGAGCCTGCTTCTCCCTCTGCCTGTGTCTCTGCCTCTCTCTATCTCTCTGTGACTATCATAAATAAATAAAAATTACAAAAAAAAAAAAAAAAAAAAAAAACATAAAATAGAATTAGTGGGCAGCCCAGGTGGCTCAGTGGTTTAGTGCCGCCTTCAGCCCAGGGTGTTATCCTGGAGATCCAGGATCGAGTCCCACATCAGGCTCCCTACATGGAGCCTGCTTCTCCCTCTCCCTGTGTCTCTGCCTCTCTCTCTCTCTCTCTCTCTCTCTCTCTCCTCATCAATCAATAAATAAAATCTTAAAAAAAATAAAATAGAATAGAATTAGTGGTATTCTTTGATATTTCTTTGATAGAGTTGCCCTGTTTCACATTTTGCTTTTTCATTTTAAACTGTTGTCAGAAAAAAAAAAAACAAAAAACTGTTGTCAGTTTCCTTTTCCCCAACATCTTTCTTTGTTAAAAAAAAAAAAAGTGTTAGGGCTCATATTTTATATTAAAGCTTACAGTTTTCAAAGTTGGATTTAAAGGGGATCCCTGGGTGGCTTAACGGTGTCTCTGCCTGTGTCTGCCTCTCTCTCTCTCTCTAATGAATAAATGAATTAAAAAATCTTAAAAAAAAAAAAAGTTGGGTTTAAACAAGACACACAACTAAGAAAGGATAATGTAAATTAACTTTATTTATATGAAAATGCCACTTTTTACAGTGTGGTTTCATAAAGCTTAAATATATAGAAAGCTCAAAATATAGAAAGCTCACATTATCAAAGGCAACATGCTGATATGATGTTACTTTTCTAGAAATGGAAATTCCAGAAAAGTCGGGCGAGAACCAAATTCAAGAAAACAACCGGGGTCAGAGGACATTGCATCAAACCCCTTGTGTCCCAGAACAGAATCAGAATACAAGAACAAGCTTTGCAACAGATGGTGGCACATCTCAGAATTCTGGGGCTCCGGGAAGTGACTGGAGTTCTGATGAGGAAGATGAGAGCAAAGGAAGATCCAAGTGCAGGTACACGTCTACCCTTTCCAGTCACACATCAGAGGAAGGGGTACAGTGCAGCAGGATGGGCAGCGAAGTGTACCTGACAGCATCTGATGACAGCAGTTCTATATTTGAAGAAGAGACTTTCGGCATTAAGAGACTGGAACACAAGAAGCTGTATTCTTGGCAACAGGAGGCACAGTGGAAAGCTCAGAATTGTCCTCTCATAAAGGGAAATTCTGAATCAAGTAAAAAGGAGCATGATAGTTCGTCGGATGAACTGAATAAAAAATTTCAGTCTCAGAGACTGGATTATTCATCTTCGTCTAGTGAGGCCAACACCCCCAGCCCTATTTTGACTCCAGCTTTGACTCCCAAGCATCCTAACTCACTCCCTGGAAGAGGCACACAATTAGCATCTTCATCATACCTGCCGCCCCCAAAGTTAAGGATTCCTAATGTTTTCAGTATAAGTGTGGCGCTAGCCAAAAGGCACTTAAGTCAACCACAGTTAAGCTCTGATAGGATGTTTGGCACAAATAGAAACGCTATAAGCATGATACGGCCGCTCAGACCTCAGGAAACAGACCTTGACCTGGTTGATGATGACAGTACAGACATTTTAGAGAATATGGACACCAGTTGTGATGATGGATTGTTTTCCTACGACTCCCTGGAATCCCCGTGCTCCGATGACCAGGAAACCTGCGACGTGGCCAAGAAGCCGGCGTGCAGCAAACCGCCTACCCCGCCGCTGCACCGGTTTCCCTCTTGGGTAAATGATACTGCTGTGTGCGACCCTCGCACGCTGCTTTTTAACTAATGTCCACTTTCAGGTTTTACTTTACTTCTTTTCAGACCCAGATTGTTCTGAAAAGTCTCAGTTTTCAGAATACCATTTCCCCTTCTCTTTTGCCACTGAGTTCTGAGTCAGTTGAGAATAAGAGAAGGTGAAGATGGGTGGGAGATGAATATATTATCTTTATAACTCAGAAAACTGATTTTAGAGAATTGCTGGGCAGATGACCTTTCCAATACTGAACTCAAAATTCTCTAGATTTATAAACCAGTCTCAGAGGCTTCTTGAGGAGAGGCCTGCCCGTCCAAAATAGCTCACAGCCCAGAGAAAGAACAAATGGGGTTTCCTACATGCCTTTACTTTTCAAGAGAAAAGAGAGAGGAAGGTGCCTGTCTGGTTTCTCCTTCTAAGCCTACTTGTCACAGTAAACCTTTCTTCTTCCTTGGAAGGAGAAATGAATGGTTGGAGAGGGATCTGGAGTGGAAGGAAACACCAAGGGTGTGGAAGAAGGGTGTCTCCTACTTGGGTAACACTTTGGGCAAATTTGGAGCCAGGATACTTAACTCTTATTGGTCATCAGTTTTTGAACTTAATCATTTACTTGATTGATTTAAGAGAAATTTAATTTTACTCTTCATGAGCTTATAAATCCATTGCTTTAACCAAAGGCATCGTCCTATGTATCTAGAATACATTGAAATTTCTTCCATTGAAACATTGACCATTAGGGCATTTGGGTGGCTCAGTCAGTTAAGCATCTACCTTCAGTTCAGGTCATGATCCCGGGGTCCTGGGATCATGTCCTGGGTTGGGCTTCTTTCTCAGCAAGGAATCTGCTTGTCCCTCTGCCTCTCCCCACTGTTCATGCACGCGTGTACGCTCACCCTCTCTCTCAAATAAAATATATAAACAAAAATCTTAAATACAAGAGAAACACTGATCATTACTACAGTTGTTAAACCCATCAATTGTGTGATTCTTTATAGGAATATGTACATCACTAGATTAAAAAGCTATTCTTATATTTGAAACAAACTGAAATTATCTGTCTTGTAAGTTTAACTTTTCCTGCACATAGAGATATATAGTTTAACCTTTGACCTCCAGAGAAGCATCTGGGTTGCAGGATTTTTTGGGTTTGGGGGTCATGTTCTGTAATTATTTTTTATTTAGTGACCCATGTGATTATAAGCAAATTAAGGCAACCATGTTTTCCTACTGCAAATTCAGACCTTGAGATGTATCTGCTCTTACTTATTTTTGAAAAAACATTTCATTGCAGTGTCTACATGAGACCGTCTGCAGTTCATTATTAAATTCTGGGTAGCACAAAAAAGTAGACATTATTGGCATGTGAATCTCTGGAATTTCAATTATGTTATCCTTTAGGCAGTGAGGATTCAAAATTTTTGCTTCTTTTATTATGTTGAGATTTTCAGAGATTTAGGTTAGGCTTTTCAAGTTCGCTTTGTTTGGCACACCACTTTCCTACTCTGTTGCCTTTCTGTCCTCAATGTGTCCTCTGAAGCTATTCAATCTTGAAAAAGTAGTATTGCTTTTCAAAAGCCTTCTAGCAGACTGGCCAAGTTTGAGGTTTTATTTCGGTGTTTGTTAGGTATTTTCAGGTTTCAAGGAAAAGAGATGGAGTCCAGTTACCTCAACTTATGAGAGTTTATCATAAGGATTTTTAAGGGTTTATTTGATGGCATAGCCCACCCTTACTGAACTGGACTATCACTCAAAATACAATAGTCACCGTAGTGGGGAAAACACGTGATGTTTCAATAGCACTTACTGCTTAGAAGCAGGTGATACCCACAGCCCCGGGTCCAGTAGTGGCTTAGCTTGACCTCTCCTGCCTACAGTGACTCTGCTTGTCTCACTCCTAACAGCCCCTCTGTCATGCTTCCAGCTGCCTCTCATCTCCTGCTTATATACACTTTCTATTCCGTATCTCACAATCACGTTCTCAAAGAAACCACATCTGATTCATTCACTCAGCCACTCTCCAAATTAAAGTGTCTCAGATAGCTAGAGACCTCATGCCCGTTACCTAGCAGGACACTGGCTGGCATAGTCCTGAAGAGGACTGTGATCGGCACCTGCTATGCTCTGGTCCAGGCAACTGTGTCCAGCTTAGATGCAGCGCAGAATTCAGCACGTGTTGATGATGTGTTAAGAACAACCTGGAATCCCTTTTCTTACAGAGGGCAGGGCTAATAACCTTTCCAGCACCACTTTCAGAGAGTTCTCTCGAAGAAGAGAAAGCAAAATAACAACCTGCTTTTGGAATAAGACAATATTATAAATTCCATTGCCATTCTCAAATGCACTTTCTGTTTGGCCTCGGGTGTTCCTTCTACTTCATTGAAATGTACATTGAGCTAAGGAGATGATAGCACTTAATGCTACTCTGTGATTTCTGACTTCTAGATTTTTCTCCTTTCTTTCACCATATTCTAGAATAGTAGGATATTAAAGGTAATATTTTATGTGTAGTCAATGATTATGAATGGTTTCTAACCTCATATTACAACCATTCAAGGTTTTCTGGGGTTTTTTTTCTTTAACCATGTTCTAAAATGATAGAATACTAAACGTGGTGTTTATGTGTAGTCAATGATTATGAATAAGTTCTCTCTTACTTTTTTCCTATTTCTTCAGAATAATTTAAAATGCCAAGCAAAAACTTGGGAACAAAGTTAAATAATGGAATGACTAATAGATGGAAAATGTCTGCAGTGCTGTTCATGGTGGCATATTTGAGTTGGCACTGATGACAGTTTTATAATAATGCTCTGCTCTAGTGTATATTAAATGAAGAACAAATGAAAAACATGTGTACCGAAAGTAATCATTTCTTTGCTTTTAAATATCCAGTTTAAATCTCTCTTTTATATTAGGAGAGCAGAATTTATGCTGTAGCCAAATCAGGTATTCGAATGTCTGAGGCCTTCAATATGGAGAATGTTAATAAAAGTAAGTGATTTTGCATGCTACCATGTGGATGAACGTTGAAGACATAATGCTAAAGGAAATAAGCCAGTCACGAAAAGATAAATACTGTATGATTCCACTTCTATGAGGGATCTAAAGTTCATAGAAAATTCATAGAAACAGAAGGTGGAAGGGTGGTGACTAGGGCCTGGGTGGCAGTGGTGTGGAGGGGGCATTGCTTAATAATGGGTATAGAGTGTCAGATTTGCAAGATAAAAACATTCTGGAGACCTGATTTACAAGTGCGCATATAATTAACACTAACTGAACTATGCACTTAGAAATGGTTAAGGTGGTAAATTTTATGTGTTTCTTACATATGTTTTTCTTATATTCCAAAAAATGTTTAAAAAAATTATTGATTTTGTATTGCCATTTCACTAGCCAACAACTTCCTAAACATCTAGTCATAGAATATGTAAAACTTTTAGAATATGTAAAACATAGAATTATGTAAAACTTTTAGAAAATTATTTCTAAGGTTGCTGATTTACATTTTAAAGTTGAAATTCATTGTTACCCAACATAGGGGCACATCTGTGTTGAACTCTGATGTAGAAAGTGCCTCTTTTTGTTTTTGCCTAAAAGAAGATAAAAGAAACTGTGGAGTTTCAGCTGTTTAAAACTGCAGTAATATCCATCTCTGTGTCCTTTTTCCAGCGTTTAAAACACATTCCTTCTTTCTTTCTTCAAAAAAGTTTTAAAGGAGGAATGCATTCCCATATAAAAAGTAAAACCTGGGATCCCTGGGTGGCGCAGCGGTTTGGCGCCTGCCTTTGGCCCAGGGCGCGATCCTGGAGATCTGGGATCGAATCCCACGTCAGGCTCCCGGTGCATGGAGCCTGCTTCTCCCTCTGCCTGTGTCTCTGCCTCTCTCTCTCTCTCACTGTGTTCCTATCACAAATAAATAAAAATTAAAAAAAAATAAAATAAAATAAAATAAAATAAAAAGTAAAACCAAATAACAGAGAACTGTCTGGAATAAAAAGATAAATTTTCCTATAGCTCCTTCTCCTAGCCCCCTTCCTATCCAACACTAATCCAAATCTTAGAGGCAAACGTTGATGTTCTGTTTCTTCTCAACAACCTTCTATTCTAGCCATTCAGGAAATTATACTCTAAGCTTACAACATGAGGTTCGCCTGATAAAGTCTTAAGCATGCCGGTATTTTAGCACCACACCATGTCACTAATAAGGCTACGAATAATCGGAGAGTATCTTCAAAGGGTACTGCTCACTGAATCAACAGGTGTTTGTACTATTTCTGTCCAGCCTGAGCTGGAGAGAGATGCCTGCCAAAGAAAGAAATAAAAGCTATGATCCTTACTCGCAAAGAGCTTACAGTCTAGTTGGGGAAGTAGCACATGTGAGGAAATAATGAGCCATGGAAGACAGCGTAGCGTTCTAAAAGCAGACAGTATGAGAACAGTCATGTGTGTTAATCCAGCTTCTCTTTAATTGGAAGTTTTGCTAGCTCACATTCATTGAGAATAGACCTAAGTGCTAGAGAGAAGTTTTTGTTTTTTTTGTTTTGTTTTGTTTTTTTTAAACCACTTTGTTTTCTGTTTCAGATTCTGTTGCTCTGCTCTCCTATACCACATCAGGGCTCTATACCTCTCTGATATACAAGAATATGACAACCCCAGTGTATACAACTTTGAAGGGGGTAAGTCATTATTGTTACTGCTAAACATGTGGCTTTCTTCATGGTGGATCCAGAAAACTGTTTATTCAAGCTCCAGATTCCATTCTTGACATTTTACACAGACTCTCCCTTCATAGGGAGTTTTAGATGTTCACACTAATATATCATAAAAAGAGAAGAAATGGAAAGATCTATACAAGATACTTATGCTTCTCAAAGTACTAGAAGTCTACTGCTAGTCTAATACTAAACTAGAAGTTTGTTATACCCCATGTGATTTTTCCACCCCCTTCTTGGTGGTTAATTGTTTAAAGAAATATCACTATTAATGATGTGTAGTGGAGATTCCTAATTTGGAAAGATTTTTCCGTCATTGCCTGAATTCCCCCCTCTTACTTGAAGTACTTAATTAAAATAAGCATTGTCAAGTATTAAGGGCCTTATGTTTTCAGGAATCTTTTATATTTGATAAGTGTCTTGCTAATTAGAATCTGGGATTTAACAACATGACTTTGATAATGCCAAAGTATATTCTTACATTCCTTAAAAAAAAATCTTATTCCATGACTTCTGGGAAAACATTTCACATCTAAAAAGAGAGGTGACTTTAGAGATGGACATATATAGGCTGCTGTGCTTTTCTTTAGAAGGCAACCCAAATAAGCAGCAGTCCGTTCCTGGATGACTCCTCTGGGTCAGAGGAAGAAGATAGTTCCAGATCTAGCTCCCGGACTTCAGAGTCAGACACACGCAGTCGGAGCGGACCAGGCAGCCCCAGAGCCATGAAACGAGGTGAGGCATACAAGACAACTCCAAATAAGTCAGCATATTTAATAGGAATTTTATTTCCATAGTAGGATTTTTTAAAAACAAAGTACTTGCTTCAAACCAAAGTGAAAAGAGAATTAGCCAGGACTAAGATGCTTATATTCTGGTCCTAATTCTCTTCTTAATTCTTTCTGTGATTCCACTCAAGCAAGCCACATGATCTTTTTTGTTTTTTAACCTTATCTCTTACAGAAGAGAGAGATCACTTTATTATGGGAATAGAGTGAGATAATTGGCCAAAATGATGTTTCTCTTTTACAATCGGTGTGTGGCATTTTGGATAATAATGGGATAGACTTATTTCAGCTAAATTTGTTACTCTGCTAAGTGGCAAAGAAAATACACCTAAAAACTTGATAGTTAGTCTGATATTAAGATGAAAACCAACAAAAACTTTACTTTGGGCAGGTCTATGATTTTTAGTGGATTTTAGAGACATTTTTGGCATAGGTAGAGGTTATAGACATAATCATACAAAATGACACATGTAATTTACAAAAGCCTTTAATGCACTGTACTTTTTGGCCTTCAAACCATGTTCCATGGAGCCCCCTAGGTAATCCTCAACCCCTCAACTTCAACTGGAGCTGCTCAATTTTCATAGGCTTAGTAATTTGGGTTTCCACTGGCCTCTTTTCTACCTCGGCCCCCCAACAGCCAGAATCCAGTTATATCACACTTTTGCCCGAAACACTGCTAAGACTCTTAATGGTTCTCAGGTGTTATGGGACTCATGTCTTTGATCTCTTCTTTCTCCTCCTTTACTCAGCTCTGGCCACACTGACCCTCTTCCTGTTCCAAGGACATAACCAGGGATGCTTTTATTTCAGGACCTTCTACTGATTGTTTCCTCTACCCAGTATTCTTCCCCCCAGATGGCACATACACCATGCTTTGCTGAAACACTGCCTTCTCAGGGAGATCCACCCCAAGCACACCATTCAAATCGCAATCCCTTCCTCTTCTCCAACTACTAGCTCTTTTAACTCCCTCTAGTCTGCCCTATATTGTATTTTTTCATAGCACTTACTGCCTATTTTTTGTCTATCTCCACTGACTAGAATCTACGTTCCACAAAAGCAGAGGTTTTCCTGTTTTGTGGTCTGCTCAATCCTTAGCACCCAGGAGAGTGCGTAGCACACTGGCTCTGGAGCAGGGCGCCTTATATTTGCACTCCACCATTGCTCCTGCTTACCCATTTGACTTCGGACAAATGTTTTTTTTTGTTTTTTAAAGATTTTATTTATTTATTCATGAGAGACAGAGAGAGAGGCAGAGACACAGGCAGAGGGAGAAGCAGGCTCCACGCAGGGAGCCCAATTCGGAACTCGATCCTGGGACTCCAGGATCATGCCCTGGGTCAAAGGCGGGTGCCAAACTGCTGAGCCACCCAGGGATCCCCCGGACAAATGTTTTAATTTAATCTCTGGACCTTAGTCTCCTTGGAGAATGAAGGCCTTAATCAAGACGATCTCTGAGGTCCCTTACAAATCTAAATTCCTGTTATTCGATGAAAAATAAAGTTATCATTCTTGTCATGACTGTTACTTGTCTTAGTCGAATAAACAAGAATAAAGATATAGTGACATTGCCCTAACAAGTCCCTTAAATGTTAATAAACATTTGAAAAAATTGCCAGATGCTGCAATGAATAATGATGTAAGTCCTTGATTTTTTTTTTTAAGATTTTATTTATTTATTAATGAGAGACACAGATAGAGAGAGGTAGAGACACAGGCAGAGGGAGAAGCAGGCCCCATGCAGGGAGCCTGATGTGGGACTTGATCCCGGATCTCTGGGATCACACCCTGGGCTGAAGGCGGCGCTAAACCCCTGAGCCACCTGGGCTGCCCAGTCCTTGATTTTATTATATGGAAAATCTATAATTGTAGTGACCCTGCAAATGTGGCTTGCAACTTGTAAGTCATTTTCTGAAAAAGGCAAGTGAGTTATTGTGAAAATGTTCCCGTGAATTTTACTTTGTAGCTGCTGGCAAATCAAATAGTCTGTTTATATCTTTAAGTCTTACTGCTTTTCTTTCACAAAAAGATTTTAAAAATTTACAAACTGGTAGTATTTGACATATGAAAAATACTACTAAAGTTCTGAAGTTCTTTTTGATGTGAATTACTTTAAAAGTGATTACAAAAACTAAGTGGTCTAAAATGAGATTACAAAAAAATAAAAAATAAAAAAATAAAATGAGATTACACAAATCTTGATAAATTAAAATCAAACATGTGTTTACTTACATATGTCAATATGTAAATACACATTTTTAATCCTTAATGAAAGATACATTAGTATTTTTGTGTATGTTTTATATATGTTTACATATTGCACAGTTTATGTAAAATTAGCTGTGCTTGTAATCATATCAAAGTATTTATTTTCCTGTGACTTCCTTGGAGGTTTGCATGATAATCCTTACCCTTTAGTTCTGTTTTCTGCTCTAAAAGTTCTTTATGGTGAAAGGTATGAAAATAAGCCTTCCTAGTAAGGCTTGTGATGTTGGAATAGCTATATTCCTTAAGAGAACTCACAGCTGGCGTTTGGACTACCTGATTATTAAATGTTGAATTGATTTATTTCTTTATTCATTTAGGTGTATCTCTCTCTTCAGTGGCTTCTGAAAGTGATTATGCCATTCCTCCAGATGCTTACTCCACAGACACAGAGTACTCACAGCCAGAGCAGAAGCTCCCTAAAACTTGCTCATCATCCAGTGATAACGGGAAAAATGTAAACACTGAATCAGATTTTATAAACAAAACAAAACAAAACATTAATGAATCTTGTTAGTTTGAGCCTCTAAAAGGAAACTTAAATTTTAAAATTTTTCTTTAATTAGGAACCACTGGAAAAATCTGGCTATTTATTAAAAATGAGTGGTAAAGTCAAGACTTGGAAGAGGAGATGGTTTGTTCTTAAAGGTGGTGAATTACTTTACTATAAATCTCCGGTGAGTGTGAAGTGCTTACTCTGTAGAACTGAATTCCTCAAACTGTAAATCAAACTTCTGATTCATTTTCTCCCCTGTAATGCAATTAATTATACAAAGCATTTCTTACTATTACTGTTACAGGTAATGAATCACAGTAACATTTGTCTTCTTCCTTTCCTACAGAGTGATGTAATTAGAAAACCCCAGGGCCATATTGAACTTAGTGCATCCTGCAGCATTTTAAGAGGAGATAACAAACAAACAGTCCAGGTACTTTTTTAAACCTTTTTTTTTTTCCTTTTTCTTTTTTGTAATGTAAAACTTGGTTCTTATTTATCCAACCTAGCAGAGAAGAGGTTGGATGATTCAGTGTTTCTTTATTCTCTTTGTGTTGTGTGATGCCTCAAAAACACGTGAAACCCCAGGCCTTCTCAGTCAAAAATATAATATAAGCTAGATTTGTGTTGAGTAACTGACCACAGTGGGGTTTTTTTTGGCCTTTTATACTGTTCAGTATTCTTTCTCTATACTTACTATGCTTAATTTCCCAGCTGGTCTCGGCTCTCAAATGTCTAGCTATTTTAGGGAAGGTTTATCTGAGAAATGAATTCCCAATAAGATATTATTTGATGTACTACTAAATTCAGGAGAGTTTGCATTTTAATATAGAACCTGAAAATGGCATTTCTTCTATGAGCTTCAGCTGCTACAGCACCTAAGTGGAAAGATACTGGTGAGGAAGAGGCCTTACTTCTTATCAAGTCACACCCTAGACATAGCTGCTGGCTATTAACCCACAAAATAAGGCTAATCTTGCTTGAAACCTGTTAAATTTAAAACACACACCAGGGATCCCTGAGTGGCTTTAGTGCCTGCCTTCGGCCCAGGGTGTGATCCTGGAGACCCGGGATCGAGTCCCACATCGGGCTCCCTGCATGGAGCCTGCTTCTCCCTCTCCCTCTGCCTGTGTCTCTGCCCCTCTCTCTCTGAGTCTATGAATAAATAAATAAAAATCTTTAAAAAAAGATTTTATTCATTCATTCATGAGAGACACAGAGAGAGAGGGGCAGAGACACAGGCAGAGGGAGAGGGAGAAGCAGGCTCCATGCAGGGAGCCCGATGTGGGACTCGATCCCGGGTCTCCAGGATCACACCCTAGGCTACAGGCGGCACCAAACTGCTGTGCCACCGGGGCTGCCCGAATGAATAAAATCTTTAAAAAATAAATAAATATATAAATAAATAAAACACACACCTCTGAGATCATTTGGTATATGCGATTTAAATTCAGACACTTTATTTTTGATATGCCTTTAATAATTATTATTTTCTTATCTTGCTCCTTTGGAGAGTGGAATAAAGCTCATTATCAGTGTTTTCAGGAGATAATATCTGAGAACTGCCCAAGAATGTAAAGGGGAGAATCAGGGAAAGTTTCATTTTGAATCATGGCAGATAAGAATCATCTATAATTGGGGTGCCTAGGTGGCACAGTTGGCTAAGTGGCCAACTCTTGGTTTCGGCTCAGGTCCTGATCTCAGGATCCTGGGATTGAGTTCCGTGTCAGGCTGTGAGCTCAGGGTGGAGTCTGCTTAAGATTCTCTTTTCTGGGCAGCCCCAGTGGCTCAGCAGTTTAGCGCCGCCTTCAGCCCAGGGCATGATCCTGGAGACCTGGGATCCAGTCCCATGTCAGGCTCCCCGCATGGAGCCTACCTCTCCCTCTGCCTGTGTCTCTGCCTCTCTCTCTCTCTTTCTGTGTCTCTCATGAATAAGTAAAATCTTAAAAAAAAAAAATTCTGTTTTCCCCCTGTCTCTCCCCCTCCATGTGCTACCTCTCTCTTTCCCACCCTCTCTCTAAAATAAGTAAATAAAATCTTTTTAAAAAAGAATCATCTATAGGCTTCTGAAATATTTGGAAATTTTGAAATGTGGTTCAAGACTGAAAAATTATGAGTTCAGTTATGAACCAATCATGTTAGTGGTAAGAATTTCTCTTCTTCTAAGCAAGGTCTTCTTATTTTATTTATAATTGATTTCTTCATTTCTATAACAAATAATTCCTCTTTATTTGCTGAAAATATATGACTGTATTACAATCTCCAATGCTGCTCACTTCAACAGCCAGGAGCCTGTGGCACATCTAAAGGAGAAAAAGAAAATGTAAACGAGATAAAAAATCATGACTCAAAAGCTTAATACTCTGAAAATTTTTAAAGTAAACTAAAGTGAAAAATATTATTTCAACATAAAGTTAATTATTATAATTCTCACGAAGTGGTTAAACTACTTTAAATTATTTATGGAATCCTTTATTTAGCTCCTAGGATTCAAGGTATGGCATGTTTGTTTCTATGTTAATTAATGATGTTTTTAGGATAGATAGGGAAATGCTATTAATCCTAAATCTTCAGAGTTTCCTTTCCTATCTCTTTCTCATCCCATTCTAGTTGACCACTGAAAAACACACATACTATCTGACTGCAGATTCTCCCAATATATTGGAAGAATGGATTAAAGTGTTACAGAATGTTCTCCGAGTACAAGCTGCCAACCCGCTTTTTCTGCAACCTGAGGGCAAACCAACGGTGAAGGGATTGCTCACCAAGGTAGGAACTTTATGTGTGTAACAGTGTCCTAGGCAGTTGAGGAATTAGCCCCACTGATCATAAGTGGGGTCAGAGAGTATGTATATTGCATATTTATATTATCTTGGGTGGAGAAGGAAGTTTTACTTAGCATACCAAATGTTCTTACTATCAAAAATTCCCTAACCAGAATTTTTAAAAGATAGGTGAAAAGCTTGGGCAAGTGTTTGTAACGTGTGAAAAACAAGCTTTTCCTAATCAGTAAGTAAAGGGTAAATATCAGTGGGAGGAAAGGATCAAAAGACACAATGGGCAAGAAGTAGAGTTGGTAGACATAAAAAATACAAATGATATTTTCAAAAATCTGGTCAAGTTGTTCCTGGGTAGTTCAGTTGGTTAGGTGTCTAACTGCTGATTTTAGCTCAGGTCTTGATCTCAGAGTCATGAATTCAAGCCCCTACTTTAAAAAAAACATCTGGTCAAAGAGAGGCTATTTTTAAAAATTATGAAACACAGCATTGACACAAATTAAGAAATCTGCTAATGAGCATATTACTTTAGAGACAATTTGGGGAAAAAAAAAAAAAAGGAAGACGACAATGGCAATTTGGCAGTGTCTTGACCAAAGTGTTAGCTCAGTGAATGCTTTTGAATGGAGAAATGAATGAATATTAAATGTTTAAAAACAACCATCTCAGTCCAAAAAATTTATAATTAGGAATTAGTCTTAGTTTGCAAATATTTAAGTGTAAGAACATCCATCACATCATTATTTGTTTTTTTTCCTATTTTAAAAAAATGATGTATAATTAACATACACTAAAATGCAGATCATGGGACACCTGGGTGACTCAGTTGGTAAAGCATCTAGCTCTTCATCTCAGCTCAGGTCTTGATCTCAGAGTCATGAGTTCAAACCCCGTGTTGGGCTCCACATTGGGCATGGAGTCCACTTAAAAAAAATAAATAAAATTCATATTTTAAGTGTAGAGTTTGATGAGTTTTAACAAATATTTACTGTTACTCTATCATGATATAGAACATTTTAATTGCCTCAGAAAGATTACTTGCATGGCACAGTTTATAATAAAGAAAAATTGGCCCCAACTTAAATGTAGAGTAGGGGATAGGTTTTTTTTTTTTTTAAGTTTTTATTTATTAGAGAGAAAGAGAGAGAGAGAGAGCACAAGCTGTGGGGGGGGGGGCAGGAGGAACAGAGGCAGAGGGAGCAGACTCCCCACTGAGCAGGGAGCCCAGTGAGATGCTCAATCCCAAGACCCTGAGATCATGACCTGAGTCGAAGGCAGAGCCAAAGGCAGAACCAATTGAGCCACCCAGGTACCCTGAATAGGGGATAGTTTAAACAAGTGCATATAATCAGATAATACTTTACTATGCAGCCATTTTAAATATTGTAAAAGAATATTTAGTGCTATAGAAATATGTTATGATGTATTGTTAGTTGAGATAATAGATATTAGTATTATGTTATCCTATTTTGTTATATACATCTATAGAAAAATGTCTGAATATGAAATATACCAAGATATAACTCTGATTTTATTCTTGTTTCATTCTGTTTTCTCACTTTTTTAGAATGAGGAAGAATTGATTTATGCTGAGATAAATATTATTTTTAAATTTAAAAAATCCTAATGGTCATTTTAAGAAAAAAAAACAATAAAATATTCACATATAAAGTATCATACACAAAAATAACCTCTAAATAATCACTCATCATTCAAGTGCTTTGTTTATGTAAGAAGTTAAAAATTTAGATTTAGAAGAGCTATGTCACCATGTAATTTATACTTAGCATTAATGTGGGAACATAGATGGGTGCTACTCAGTCATATTTACAGATTGACCAGCTATACCAAAATTAAGAGAAAAAAATTCACCAATATATTCAAAAAGAATCGTGCTATTTTCTTCCAAAATGTTACATTTTCGTGAAAATGTTTTTTCTGTTACCAATGACTTAGAATCTCCCTGGTATTATGCAAATATATATTTTCTAGTGAACACAGTGCCACTTTAAATCATAGTCTTGCTATAATTCATAATAACTAGTTGTCCTCCTATTTCAGGGACAATGTTTATCAAACCCTTAGACTTTAATATGATCCTGTGGCTAAGGGTTTGTTGCTTCTCCCACAATTTGTTTGTTTGACTGTTTTTCATCCACATAGCAATGTCAGTTCTTGCATGTTACATTTATGCTATTCCCTGCCTCCCATCTCACAATTGCATTTTAAATGAGAATAAGTAGGTATCATTATCAGATGACTAAACCTTTTGGGGTTATAGACAGGATGCTTATTAGGTTTGCTTCCTACCATTTTCATGTCCACCCCCATATTTTCACCCTCACAGCCTTATAAGAGAAAAACGTCCCTCACTTATTCTGAGTGACTTGTTCTGAGCTCTCATTCAGGCTACAATTTAAGATACTGTAGAACAACAGCACTTGAATACTTTGGAGGGGAGGAGGTTTTTTCAAGTTGTCACATTGTTATTAAGTACAGAAATATGTAGGTAGATATTAAGAACTTGACTAATTTGATTCCGGATATTCAGTCTTGCAACTTTTATTTTAATGCTTAAGAAAGAACATTTTCTCTACAAAAAAAGGTCATTTGTTTAAAAAAACAAAAATTTATTGAGCAGTTACCACATGCCAGGCAACGGACTGAAGAATATTGAGAGGAGGAGGCCACTGCCCCATCCCTCAGAGAACCTCATAATCTGTTGGGAAAGAAAGGGAAATAGCATATTATAATGATATGTACCAAGTGCAATTATGAGATGCATGGTAAGGTCACAGAGAAATCTAATTTAGGCTGTGGGATCAGGAGAACTTCTGAGAGAAGATTCATTTGGGCTGAGTCTTTAGGGAGGAGGAGTAGTTATACCAAATGGCAATGGGCAGGGAAGGTTTCTCAGGCTAGGAGCCAGGGAGAACAGAGACAGGGTATTTCAAAACACTGACACTTAACAGTGAAAACAAGTCCTTTGGAGAACAGGCTGGAGGAGCCTGATCATGGAGGGCTTTTTCTGCCTTGTTAAGAACTTTTTCATCCTGAAGGTTATGTGGAACCCTTCAGCTCTCTAACAAGAGCAGGGGCATATTCATGTTGTTAACAGATCACTCTGCTGAGAGGAAGGTGGCTTTGCTGGAGGCAGGCTGGACATTCTAAGAACAATTTTCAGAAGTGGCTCTTATGAAGAGGATGAGACTGAATTGTTCATAGGGCAAGAGAGGAGAGGGTGAAGTTAAGTAATGGTAGGAGGTAAAATCTTCAGTTAGATTGATTGAATTTGGGGTTAGGAAGTGGGAAAGACAAAATCGACTGGGTGAAAGATGGTGCCACATAGGAGAGCTCAGGGTGGGGCACCTGGGTGGCTCAGTCACTTAGGTTAAGTGTCCGACTCTTGATTTCAGCTCAGGTCTTGATCTCAGGATCACAAGTTCGATTATTGCGTTGAGCTCCATGCTGGGTGTGGAGCCTACTTAAAAATGAATGAATGAATGAAAAGAGAGCTCAAGGAGGAGGAGAAATTTTAGGATGATTCAAAGGCTATTTTGGACACTGCCAATTTTTAGAGCTTTGAGGCTACCTGAGTTAAGGATTAATAAGTCCAGCAGAAGGTGGCAACACCATGCTACATCCAAGGAGGGGGGTTAGGTTGGAGAGAAGGATTTGGGGAATCCTCAGCATGTACGTAGTGGTGGAATTCGTGACAGTGAGAGAAGTCACCCAGGGACATGTGTGTTGTGGAAGAGCAGGGACTGGTGCTGGAACACTGGGTTTTACAAAGCCTAGGAGCACATAGAGGAGATGTGTAAAAAGACTCTGGAAGGTACATCATGGGGGCCCGGGAGTGGAATGTCTGACAAAGAAGGAGTAATCTGCAGTATCAGATGCCGTGGAGCACTCAGCAAGGAAGGCACATTGCAGTATGTTTAAGCATAAAGGGGAGGTGAAGAAGTGCAGTATTTGAGTTATTTGGATTTGGAGGACTGTCCATACAGTCCAGTGCATTAGAAGGAGCTGTAGGGAACATGGTATCAGGAGAAGCATTTTTAGGATGGCAAAGGCATCCCTTGAATTTGCAAACTGAGGGGAAGAAGCCAGGTGAGAGAGGTGAAGTGGGAAATGAAGAATAAGGCTCAGAAGAAGTGAGTGGAAGGGCATGATGCGTGGGCATGGTGGAAGGGCCGGGCTGGCAGAAAGGCAAAGAAGGATGAATATCTAAGTTTGTGGGGCATTGAGTGATACCACGTCCGATATCCTCAGTTTTCTTGATGAAGATTACTCCATAAGACAAAGTCACTTAGTGAGAATGAGGGAAAGAACTGAGAATAATCAGAGACACAGGGAAATACTCAAGGGCAGATAGAAAGGTCGATAAGTGTTATCAGGGCCTGCCTGACTTTAGTGATTTGAGTTCATAATTGATTATTTTTCTCTCACATCTTCCGATGCCCAGAAATAGGAACAGAGAATTTACATTGTAGTGATGAGGATAGTCATTTTTTCTAACATTTTGTTGTGTAAAATGTCAAATATACGGGAAAGTTGGAGGACTATTTTATAGTGAACACCCATACTGCCACCACATAGATTCTACAATTAATCTTTACTTGATTTATATATACCCATCAGGATGATATACATATATATGTCATAGGTGTGTCCCTATATATATAAAAGTATATATATGTATGTGTATATATATATACATATAAAGATTATATATATATATATATATATACACATATATGTATATATATAAATGTTTTCTTAATGGGCATTTTAAACATGTGAAAGTAGAACAAAGAATAAAATGTACCCTAATGTATTTATCACCCAATTTTAAGTTATTATCTATGGCTAATGTTATGTCTGAAAACCCCTCATAACCTTCTTTCTCTCTTCCCACACTCCCCACTGGATTACCTAAAAGCAAATGGAGATGAAATTTTATTGAGTGGATATGTTAGAACCAGGATATGTGACACAATCCCAGACCTCGGAGAAAGTTGTTTTGTGACCAAACTCAGTATCCAAGGTTGATAAGGAAGAGAGAGAGGCCAGGAGAGAACTGATAACCTGGAATAAAATGGAAGAACCAGGGGGACTTAAAGTTTGGCATGAGGTCAAAGAATAGGAGTGGTGCAAGTTAGGAGAGAAGGTGGGGGAGAAGGTTGAGATCAGAGGATAGATTGTCAGTTTCAGAAGTGGAGCAGTTTCCAGTGAAGAAAAGTTGAGGGTGTGGTAGAAGGATGGATGGCAAAAATGGAGAGATAATAAAGGTTCTTGGAAATGAAGAGAGCAAGAAACTGTGAGTTAAGGATGTAGCGAGGCAGTGAAGCAGAGGCAAGGGCAAGCGCATGGGTGCAAGTCCTGGCCCTGCCACCTGCCCACACGTCACCTTGACTAGGTTCCTTGCAGGCTCTGTGCCTGACTGTCCTCATCTGTAAAGTGGGGGGTTAGTCATAGTGGCACCCTCACAGAGTGCTGGGAGGATGAAATGAATTATTTAAGCACATAAAGTGCTTTAGAACAGTGCCTGGCACATCATAAACACTCCTAAAATGCTAGCTGTTATTCTCACAAGACTTTCACCTAGATAGGGAAGTCAGCAAGGCTGACTGGGTGGCAGGATTTGTGGTGAAGGCTACAGGCATGAGAATTTAGGAGCGGAGAGACAAATGTGGGAGACTATTTTTTTGTGATGACAGAGGCTAATGGTTAGGGTATGATATACCATGCCTTCAAAGTTTTAGACAGAACTGATAGGCAGGACCTTTGTTAGAGATTCAAGGTAAAGAGGGATTCTTTCAGTTATTTCATTCGCCAAAGCCCTGGAGTTTGAGGTCACCTTTAAATTTTTTATGAGGATTCTTCTAGCATAATTTGTTTTATTATAAATTTTTCAGAATAACTCAGAGTTTTAAGAAATCCTAATACAGTCAGATGTATATGTAAAGATAGATTGTTTTTTTAAAACAACTTTTACAGTGAACTGGCAAAGGTCTTTGTTAGCTTGTAGTTCTTCAAAGGTACACATTGTTCTATTTTAAAGACAAATCATTTCAAAAGTATGCTCTCTACAGCCAGATGCATTATACTACAGTTTTGATGAGAAGCCCTTCTGGATTTTGTTTAAAAGAAGAAGAAAGAAAAAAAAAAGAAACCTGGGTGATGCAAACTGTTTAAAACTTCCAGGATATTTGTCTGTAAATATATGTTTCTAAATTTAATTAAACTGAAGCATGTCTTGTCACATGAGACATTTTTTGTTTCTGCTCAAGCCGGATTCTAAATCCATTAAACTGTCAGATGGTGGTGTTTGCTTAAACCCCAGCTTTGAAAGTCCAAAGGCTGGCTGCTTGAGCGGGTTTAAATGACACATGTTTTATTTCTCCTTATTCATATAGTGAGGAAGGAAACATTTATTGAGTAGCTACTATTATCTCTTATTTACAGGTTCTTGGTTCTTGGTCATCACGGCAGCCCAATAAGGTATTACAGTAACACCACATTATGGACAAAAAGGCTGAGAGGTTAAGTCAGTCACCTGAGGACCTCCATCTAGCAGGAGGCAGAACTGGAATTTAAGTGATGGTCCCTTTGACCTCAAAAAACCAAGCCTTTTCTTCTGTGGTGACTTGCCTCCTGTAAAATCTGTTGTAGCAGTTGTTTGCTTCCTCCCCAGTGTATTACTATCAGAACAGTTCATTTCAATGTAAGTCATTCCAAGGGCCCTGCAAAACATGTATGCCTCCCCCGCCACCACGTCCCTTCCCCAGTGACCTCTCCCCTCTGCCCTCACTGCTCAGTCTCAGACACACCATCTCTGGGCCTTAACTCTTACCCCTTTGTCCAGAGTGTTCTTCCCTCAGATGACTGCATGGCTTGTCCACCTCCTTCAGGGCTAGACTCAATATCAGTGAGGCCTTCTTGAGCTCTTTCTCTTAAACTGTAAAGCACACCCCCTCCCCGTTCCCCAAGCACTTACTTCTCTTCTGCATTAGTTTTCTCTGTAATACCTATCACCATGAGCAAGCATGACAACAGAATGTCAGGCTCTAGTTTTACTAGCCAATGTCTTAGGTTTCTAGGAGGTGGGCCTCTCCAGATTGAAGCCCACTCTGTCGCAGGAGAGGATCTAGCTTCAAGGCTTAGCAGGGCTGCCAGGGAACGATAGGGGAAATTCAACCAGGCATGCCACATTCTAGGTCTGGAGCATTGGGGCTTGTTGTAAACCTTACACACTGGCAAGAATGGAGTTTTTGGTGTTTTTTTAGTCTTGACAGTGTGGCTGGGATTGTCAAAGATCTTCAATGCCTGTACCTGGGCAGGACTGGGGCAAGGAGGAACTCACAGTAAGGATCTTCATAAAGCCACCAAAGAATGAAAAACCTACAATATTCAGTATACATTTTGATTAAATGTCTTCTACGTGAAACATATAAATGTAATTTTTTTGTGTTCTTCATGCTAGTATATAGCCTACTGCTGGTTTCATTGTCTGTCTTCCCCACAAAGTCGTGAGCTCCTTGTGGGAGGAGCCTGTGTCTTGTTCATATCCCTCTTCTCAGATCCTAGAGCAATCTCTGACTATTCATAGTCAAGAGCTAGATTCAAATTCTTTCCCACTTGCTTAACATCATTCCTGACATATAGGCAGTATTCAGTATAGAATTAGAAATTTTAATATTATTTTACTATTTTGTATGAATCCCTCTGGAGAAGGCATCAGATATTTTGAATGCATAAATCTTTAATATCTGCAAAAGCAGGAGAATTTTTTAGGTTTTAATCTTCTCATTTCTAACATTATTGAGGAGTTACCAGAGGCACAAGGTTATTGAAAATCTATGAAATATGGAAACTATGAAATACATTTATTTGTAGAATAGGCATCTTTTTTTTTATCCGTCCTTGAATCCTCAGCTCTCTCTAGTCTTTGACATACACCAAACATTTAGTGAAACATGCCATTTTACTGCTATAACAGGTAAATCTTAAACCACATTTGGACAATGTAGGTTGGAATATCACTTAAACCTTAACAAGCTGGATACATACAGAGTTTCAGGGGGGGTGTATTTGCTATACTTCAAGGTGTTCTGAGCTACATTTGTAATTCTTTGAAATATGATTTCAGGTAAAGCATGGTTACTCCAAGAGAGTCTGGTGTACACTTATAGGAAAGACATTATATTATTTTCGTAGTCAAGAAGATAAGGTATGTATGTATTTTTAATAAGCTAATTAGAAATATTTTGTTTGTTGTGGCTTAAAGTTTTCTCTTTCACTCTTCCACTACTAATTAAAACTTTTGAATTTTTGATAAGGTTGAAATCTTGCATAAAATTTATTACTGAGGTAATCATATACTTCTAGGAGTCTTGATTCTATTTTTTTTTTTTAGGAGTCTTGATTCTTAATCAGAAATCTTAGCAGCTTTTAAGTAATGCATCTTTGTCTTAAAAAAGAAAGTCTTCCCTATTCCCAACTGTCAACTTCTCATATTTGTCCAGGTTCTGATACACTAGGTGAGGTTGAATGAAGGGAACAGCAAGATAGGAAAGAAAAATCTTGGGAGGGAAAAGAATCCAGCCCTGTCCCCTCAAATCCCTAGATACCACTTGTCTATCCACTGATCTATCCACCTTCTACCTATTTCATTTTTAAACTAATCTCCCAAAAAGAACTTGAGTTCTCTTCACTTTCAGGGCAAAAGGATGGGATAGCTTTCAAAGGTGAAATGTATGCCCAGTTATCACTATAGGTATTCCACATCTTCTTTGGATTACTGAAACTAAAACTTGAATCAACATGGCCAAAAGCACTTGCATAAGATAGTGATGCCAACTCCACAGAATGGCAGTCTATGACTGATTACTGTGTTCATGAGACCAGACTTCTTGATTCAGAGACCACATAGGTCAGTACTTACTTCTCTGTCCCATTTTCAGTCTGCACTCTCAGTTCTGACCAGTATGTATTTAAGACGCATGCCATTGGTCTCACTATTGCCCAGGTGGTGGAAATTAACACAGAAAAGCTATGAAAAATGATACCTCTTGAAGTAATGCAACATGTACATAAAAATGCAACATGGGTAAGCACAATACAAAATTGTGCATTCAATATAATCTCAACTAATTTTAAGAAAAACAGAATCCATTCTATGTATTCCAGGTTTAACAGTTCTAATATAGAATTAGGGACATCCATAACTTTTAGAAAAGTTCTATAACTTTTCGGTTGGGGGAACAGAGGTCAGGGAAGCTGCCACTGGAGATTTGAGCCCAAAACTTGGAGGCAGCTGGTCCTCAACAGGTTAGAAGAAGCTCTCACATCAGCCCATGCATTTGACTGCAAGTGTCTCAAGAGAGTAACAACTTTTTCACCCTTACCTTCCACACCTCATGTAGGTTCTCTCAGAGCAGACTCTAACTGAGAACCCTGGGGATAAGGGGATTCTGAGAGACAGAGTTCCAAACTTCTGCAATTACTGGGAGACTTTAAAAGTGAGTGGTTGGGATGGCAAGTTTATAATTCTCAGGTTGGCACATCTATGTAAAAATATGCATAGCAAAAAGTTCAGAAACAACTGTACAAAAAGAAGGGGTGCCTGGCCGGCTCAGTTGGTGGAGCACGTGACACTTGATTTTGGTGTTGTGAGTTCAGGCCTCATGTTGGGTGTAGAGATTACCTAAAAATAAAATCTTAAAAAAGAAAAAAAAAGAATTATACCAAAATGCTGAGTAATTATCTGTGATGGTAGAATTTACGAATGATGTTTTTCCTACTCTTTTCTTATACCTTTCTATATTTCCTATAATAAGTATCTGTTTTATAAATAAGAAATTACTTAAAATTTGCTAAGAGAGTAGAACTTAAATATTCTCAATAATAATGATCTAATAAAAATGGATAACATTGGTCACAGAAGAAATAAATCAGAAGAATGTAAATTGATGAGTAGAAATCCATTATAATCACTGGAAAAGTATTGATAATGTATGTAAATTTGTATAGACCCATTTCATTGCATGCTATAGATGTTTCAGAAACAATTTGTTCTTAATCTGGATCAGTATCTTTTTTTATTCAGTCAAAATATGTAAAAACACTAGCTCTATTTACTATTTATGGAGCCTTGGTGAATTCTATAGTAAAATGAATAATCATCTTTAAATGTTGGGGTGGAAAGAGTCTTGCTTTTCATATGATTGGATATGCCTAAACATAATTAGGATAGTATTGTCATATATTATCACAGTAGAATTAGTTTTCTTTATCCCATTTTTAAAAGCTTGCTATCTGGGATCCCTGGGTGGCGCAGCGGTTTGGCGCCTGCCTTTGGCCCAGGGCGCGATCCTGGAGACCCCGGATCGAATCCCATGTCGGGCTCCCGGTGCATGGAGCCTGCTTCTCCCTCAGCCTGTGTCTCTGCCTCTCTCTCTCTCTGTGTGTGACTATCATAAATAAATTAAAAAAAAATTAAAAAAAAAAAAAAGCTTGCTATCTATTTATTATTATAAATATGCTATAAATGTGTAATAAATATGTTCAATGAATAAAATTTTATTTATTCTATAAGTAAAACATATTATTCATTATCTATTTATTTGGTTTTTGTTTTACTGCCTTTCTTTTTCTGAAAGCATGTAGGTAAGTTAATTTTATGTTTTTCCTTCAGAAGTAAATTTTCTTCTTTCAGTGCCCAAAATAGTGTTTTGCACATAGTGACTACTGAGAAAATAGTCATTAATGTAATGGGGAAAAGTCATGTTTCCCATTTGAAACAATACATTTAATTAAATGAATTACTTTTGTACAATTAATTAGCTTTTAGGCAGATAATAATTCAGTTTAGATAAGATATCCAGGTAAAACCTCACTGGGAAGGTGACATTTTAATTAGGTTCTAAAGGAAGTAAAAGAGCAGCCATGTGGGTATTTCGGGCAATAACATGCCAGGCAGCAGGAACAGCAGGTGCAGAGGTCCTGAGGCCGGAGCATGCCAGTGTGTTTGAGGAATAGTGAGAAGGTCAGTATTGATGCCAAGGTTTGGAGCTAAACAAAAAAAGTTGCCATCAAATAGAGAAGACTGGGCATAGCAGGTTGTTTGAGATGCTATTAGGCAGCTTAGTAGAGATAATGAGTCTGGGGTTACAAATAGGAGAGTAGCTAATATATGCCAGTACTGAAGCTGTGAGCTTGGATGAGATCACCCAGAAACTGAGCATAGATGGGAAAAAAATCCAAGCTTTGAACCCTGGGCCTGAGCATGAAAATGGATGACAATAAATATCCTTGAGGTTAGAATAAACATTTTCCAACTGCAATTGCAAACCTGATAAAATATTTTAGAAACTGTAATTTGAAACAGACCATGTATTTTCTTGGAATAAATGTACTTAAGTAAAGCAAAAGTATTTAAACAAATACACTAACTATTTAACACCCAGATAGAATTGCTTTTGCCAATAAAAGTAGGTAAAATTCAATATAAATCAGTTTTAGAAAATCAATCAATCAATCAATCAATCAATCAGTTTTAGGAAGTTGGTTTTTTTTTTTTTAGGAAGTTTTTCTTATTCTTAAAGTAAAACGGAAGAAATCATGGCATTGTTTTGTGATATATATGTTAATAAATCCCCTCAAAACACTTCTCAATGGGGATTGGGGTGATAGTTAAGCACAATTCTTTGTATCAGCTGCCTAACCTTGTCATTTTTTCTATGAATAGTATTGAGACTTCGTCTACACTGTCCTTTTGATCCAATATCTCAATCAATTCAATTCTGTGGGGGCGGAGGGAGAAGGTCAAATGAATATTTTGACTGAATTACATAATTGCTTGACTAGGTAATGGGTCATCTTAGTGTAATGAATAATCTGAACCACTGCACAGAACTAGCTTCTTGTCTAGTACTCGAACTGTTCTTTTATATTACAATTGGGCATTTTCGTTGTGGCTAATACTTTTGTAACAATGTGGGTAACCCAACTGCATTTAAAAAAAAGATATGCTTAATAAAGGTAAGAATGGAAGGGACTATGAAAAATTTTAGTGGAAAAGATCGAGAAAGTGTCTTCCTCACAATCACTAACATTTACTTTAGTTTCCTTTAGGTCAAATCAAACTCTGGGAGGCTAACGTTGAAGAGGTTGACAGATCCTGTGATTCAGATGAAGATTATGAAGCCAGTGGAAGAAGTCTGTTATCCACACATTACACCATCGTGATCCACCCGAAAGACCAAGGTCCAACTTACCTCCTAATTGGATCCAAGCATGAAAAGGTACCTAGGGGCTTACTGGTTGGTTTTGAATGATGTGCATTGGTGTCATTAAGTACCGCTAATAATTATCAAATCAGTTTTATGTACATGAAGAAGAGAACTTTGTTAAAGACCTTCAGCTCTATTTTCAGAGATTCTTCATGTCCCTGGAAACTAGCCTTGTTCACATGTGTCATTTTTCTATCCTCTCATTAAAAGTGATCTCAAGGCTAAAATTATTACATGGAGCTGGAAGACAAAGGGACCTTAGTTCAAAATGTGAATTTCTAAAAAAAAAATAAAATAAAATAAAAAATGTGAATTTCTTAGACTAGGTATTTTGGGGTGGTCCTAAGGCCTCCTCCTTATATTTTTGACTCATTTGCAACAAAATATTGGTTTAGATACAATTGAAAATGAATTATTATATGTATTATATGTATTGTAATAAACAAACAATATAAAAAGTTAATATAAAATAAAAATATAAACTGTGATAAAAGAGGCATCACAAATTAAGGGGGAGGTAATGGGTAATTCAATACATAGTATGGTATGATCATTATATATTGAGGACATTGGCTATTTAGGAAAACAGTTAAGTTTTTTATCTCCCACATATAGCAAAATAGTTCTAAATGAATTTAAAGAGTTAAATTAGATTATTTTTTTCAAAAAGCCCTTATCTGATCTCTGAATAGTAAGTACTTTATGAAAAGAAAAAGCAATGTAAGAAATCACGGTAGAAATGGGTGATAGATTTGACTATAAAAAATTGAGGAGCGCCTGGGTGGCTCAGTCGGTTAAGCATCTGCCTTCAGCTCAGGTCATGATCCTGGGGTTTAGGGATTGAGCCCTGTGTCATTGGGCTCCCTGCTCAGTGGGAAGTCTGCTTCTCCCTCTCCCTCTGACCCTCCACCGTGCTCATACTCTCTCTCTCTCTCTGAAATGAATTTAAAAAAAATTTTTTTAAATGAAAATAGTTGTTTATATCAAATAAAATCACAAAAAGAACCAAAAAGATAATATAAAAAAATAAAATATTTCATGAATGGCTACTATGTCTTTAACATATAAACAACTTTTATAAATTATTCCTTCCTTTTTAAGGCATTATATTGCATTGTATGTATATACCACATTTACTTTATCCATTCATCTGTCAGTGGACATTTAGGCAGCTTCCATGTCTTGGCTATTGTGAATAATGCTGGAAATAAACAAGTGAATACAGATATCTCTTCATGATCCTGATTTCAATTTGTTTGGATACATACTGAGAAGTAGAATTGCTGGATTATAGGATAATTCTATTTTTAGTTTTTTGAGGAGCCTCCATAATGTTTCCCATAGCGGCAGCATCAGTTTGTATTCCCACTAGCAGTGGATAAGTGTTCTCTTTTCTCCACATCTTTGCCAGCATTTGTTACTTTTTTAAATAAAAGACATTCTTTTTTTAAAAAAGATTTTATTTATTTTTTTGAGAGAGAGTGCATGAGCAGGGGAAGGGAGAGAGAGAAGCAGATTCCCCAATGAACTAGGAGCCTGATGTGGGACTTGATCCCAGGACTCTGGGATCATGACCTGAGCTGAGGGCAGACTCTTAACCACCTGAGCCAGCCAGGTGTCCCTGGAAAAGCCATTCTAATGAGTTTGAACCTTATTAGGGTTTTAATTTGTATTTCCTCAATGATTGTCAATGTTGAACACCTTTTCATGTTGGCTATTTGCATGTTTTCTTTAGAGAAATGTCTGTTCAGTTCCTTTGCCCATTTTTTTTCTTTTGCTCATTTTTTAGTTGAGCTACTTGTTTTTTCACTATTGGGTTGTAGGAATTCCTTATGTAGGATATATATGTTAATATCCTTATGGATATTAACGCTTTATCAGGTAAATGGTTTGCAAAATATTTTCTCCCATTTCATAGGTTGCTTTTTTGTTTTGTTGATTGTTTCCTTTGCTGCACAGAAGCATTGACCAAGGTCAATGTCCAGAAGCTTTGTCACTATTTTTTTTCCAGGACTTTTGTGGTTTCAGGTCTTATGATTAAGTCTTTATTCCATTTTGAGTTGATTTTTATGTGTGATGTAAGATAAGGGCCCAATTTCATTCGTTTGCATGGGATATCCAGTTTTTCTAACTTTATTTATTTATTTATTTATTTATTTATTTCAGATTTTGTTTATTTATTTAAAATTTTATTTATTTATTCAAGAGAGACACAGAGAGAGAGAATGGCAGAGACTTAGGCAGAGGGAGAAGCAGGCTCCATGTAGAAAGCCTGATGTGGGACTCAATCCGGAGTCTCCAGGATCACGCCCTGAGCCAAAGGCGTGGGGGGGGATATTGGATATTGGATATTCTCAACTGCTGAGCCACCCAGGTGTCCCACTAACACCATTTGTTGAAGAGACTATCCTTTCCCCATTGTGTATTCTTGGCACTCTTACAAAAGATAAGTTGACCAGTTTTGCATGGGTTTATATCTAGGCTCTCTGATCCATTGGCCTATATGTGTGTTTTCATGTCAGTACATGATTATTGTATTGACAATAGCTGTTTGATTATTGTACCTTTGTAATATATTTTGAATCAGGAAGTGTGATGCCTCCAGCTTTGTTCTTTTTGTTCAAAATTGCTTTGGCTACTCAGGGTCTCTTGTGATTCCTTAGGATTGGTCTTTCTACTTCTGTAAAAAATGCTGTTGGGATTTTGATAGGAATTGCACTGCATCTGGAGGTGCTTTCAGTAGTATGGACATGTTAAAAATACTCTACCAATCCATGAACACTAAATGTATTTGTGTCTGCTTTAATTTATTTCATCAGTGTTTTATAGTTTTTGATGTCTAAGTCTTTCACCTAGTTTGTCGGGCTTATTCCTAATATTTCATTCCTTTTGATGCCATTGTAAATAAGATCATTTTCTTCATTTCCCTTTTAGAGAATTCATTATTGGTGTATAGAAATGCGACTGACTTATGTATGTTGATTTTGTATCCTACAACTTTGCTGAATTCATTTCTTAGTTCTAACAAGGAATGTGGAGTTTCTAGAGTTTTCTATGTATAAGATCGTGTCATTGGCAAAGAGAGATAATTTTACTTCTTCCTTCCCAATTTGGATGCTCTTTACTTCTTTTTCTTACCCTTTTGCCCTAGCCAGGACTTCCAGTGCTATATTGAGTAGAAGTAGCAAGAGTGGGTATCCTTACTTTATTCCAGATCTTAAAGGAAAAGCTTTCAGTTTTTCACCATTGAGTATGATATTAACTATGGGCTTTTCTTATATGACCTTTATTGTGTTGAGGTAAGTTCTTTCTAGGTATTATTTTCTCCTTTAAATTCTCTGGATTTCCCAAGTATCTTATATGTGTTATTTATATGTATTGGGAATCAGATTTTTTTTTGAATCAGATTTTATTATTTTTTTAAAGGTTTTATTTATTTATTAATGAGAGACACAGAGAGAGAGACAGAGACACAGGCAGAGGGAGGAGAAGCAGGCTCCATGCAAGGAGTCTGATGCAGAACTCAATCCCCAAAATCCAGGATCACACCCTGAGCCAAAGGCAAATGCTCAACCAATGAGCCGCCCAGGTGTCCTGGGAATCAGATTTTAAATTTGATAGACTTTATTATCTTAAAAGAATATGAATTGTTTGTATTTATTCTCATCTTTCAACCTTGTACTAACTTCCTTAATTTTATCATGCTTTTCTAAGAAACAGATATAGAATGCAATAAAAAATATGAACAGTGGGAAGAGGCACGATGAGTATAATTCAAGTGAACCTGCTTCAGAACTGTTTGACTAGGTGGCTTTGGGTTATTATTTTAAAATTAAAGAATTTTTTCAGTGTCAAAGCTTTCCACTGTTTATACGAGTTGTTTTTTTCTTTAAGTCATCACAAATTATATCCTAGTTAAATCTCTAATAATGTGTTTTGACTTGAAGGACACTTGGCTTTATCATCTGACTGTTGCAGCAGGAAGTAACAATGTTAATGTTGGATCGGAATTTGAACAACTCGTTTGCAAACTGCTCAATATTGAAGGAGAACCTTGTAAGTTCACAACATATGAGGTTTTATGATTTATGAGATGGACCCAGGCCCCTTAGCCTAATGGAATTTTCACTTCGTGAGTGCCTGCTTCCCTGTAATTTACCTATCATTTCGTTGGCTTTGTTTGTTGTGGGCCAAGTTTCTCACTGTAGTTTTAGGCTCCACAGACACCATCATTCCCTGATATGCTATGTCCTGTAACCTTTCTGTCTTTGCTCACATTACTCCTTCTGTCTGAAACTTCCTCCTTCCTTCACATTTCTCACTAACCTGCTAAAATCCTACTTACATTAGGAACTCCTGCTGCCAGCAAGCCTACTCCACATCAGGATCTGGCTCATAAAAGGCACTTACAAATGTTGAAAGTATGCACTCTGCATTTAACTCCTTTATAGCATTTGTTGCTTCGCATTGAAATTATTTTTTTTTATTGCTCAGGTGTCCCCACTGAGAGTATAGATTCTATGCTATGCTTTACATAATACAGAGATCCTATTTGGAGTATCTAGCATAGGAATTTAATAAATGTTGATTTTAGGAAAGACTTCAAGTTTAACTTTCAGTCTCCTTCTTTGGCTTCTCTTCTCTGTCTCTCACCACTTTCTTCTCAGAGGCATCTTCTACCTGGGTCACCAGTCTTTAGCACATTTCAGCAATGTGATAGTGCCCTGGTAGACTTGCCTCAGCCTAGAATATGGGGACCAAACTCCTGGATTTAGTTTATCCAAAACAGAAACATGAAGATCGCAAATAAGATAATGTTGTTGAAGGTTTTTCATGACCTGTATGACTTAAGGTTGTGAGTCAGGACTGAATGACTTATTTCTAAAGGGCTAATTAATGGGAGGGCAAAATAAGTGATTCTTCTGTTTTCTGTTCACATTTTATTATGTATTTAGCTTCTCAGATATGGAGACACCCTACCTTGTGTCACAGCAAAGAAGGAATCATTTCCCCACTGACAACACTACCTTCTGAAGCTCTACAGACAGAAGCTATTAAATTATTTAAGGTAAAACTTTATATGGGTTTATATGTTGAAAATTTTGTTGGAAAAAATAAAAGTAAATAATTTAGGTTATAAAGTTTCACTCTCTCCCCAAAAATTCAAAATGTGAACATCATCATTGTTTTTGTTATTAAGAAAACCCACTAAAATAAAATTAGGTGAATTTAATGTGCTTTCTGAGTGGAGATTTGGGATTTACTTAAATAAACTCTGAGTGGTTTGGAGAGTGTAAAACATTTAATATCAGAAGAATTATTTTCCTTTCAGCATCTCAAAAGGAGGGATTTCTCATATCATACCTACCTTAGTGTTGGAGGAGAGGTGTCAACATCCTCCTTCTTGTCTAGTGCTGTTCTCCAATCCACATTACTCAACAGCTATTAGAAATCCCTGATCACTTGGAACTTACCATTCCATTATATCACTCTTTATCCCCTCATCTCTGTCATCAGTCATTTTCTGGTAACTCTTCAAATTTCGTTAAGGATTTTGGCTCCCAATTCACACTCTTTCTTTCAACCTCAACTTTTGCCATTATGTTGAATGATTTTATTATCACTTCACTCACCAGTGCCATGGTCTTAAGATTCCTGACCTTCTTAATGTCAGTAAGCTTCACCTGTAGTCAGCTTCACCTTCCCATTCTCCATGTCCTCATCCTGACCTTATACCTTATACCACCTCTAAAAACTTATGTTCAAATATCTCATTCTATAACCATAATCTCTTAGCCTTCGAGTTTCCTTATTTTCTTATTCTTCCATTTTTCATCCTAAAACCCTTGTTTTGAGCCATTTATTTTCTTTGGGATCAAGAGAAAGCATGGTAATTGTCTCTTGGCTTTAATTCCCTCTTTATCCAGTCTAGATGGCTTTCATTAATACTCAGTTCCTTGGGACCCATAATTCTGTGCATTCTTCAGCCAAACCCCAACATAAAGCAATGCTGCTCTCTTGTCCATTTCCATATTGATCAGATGCACACAGCTAGAGAACATCAAGCAAACATGTGTGGACTAGAGCCAATATAAATCCATGGTCTTCATTACTCAGGGCTGACTCCTCTTCTTTTGCTTGTCTTTGGTCACACACACACACACCCCAAACTCCCTATTCAATAATTTTCTCTATAACCAGTTTACCTTCTATTTCATTGAAAAAACTAGAGAGCAGCAGACATGAATACCTCAAATCTCTCTTCCCAACATACATTCTTTAATTTATTTTCTTTTTCTTCCTTTCTTCCAGTTTCAGAATCTTATGTACCTTCTGTGGATTCAGGTCTTGACTCCATATCAGGACCATTTTGCCCTAGTTTCTGAGTTTCAATTTTTGTCTTTCTTTGGCGTCTTCTTACCTACATTCCTCCCATCTTAAAAAAATCATCTGTTTATTAGATAATGTAAATCATTATTAATTTGGGGGTATGATATGGTGGCTATAGAAAAAACCTGTAGCACTTGGAGATCCATACTGAAGTATTTATTGACAAAATAACACAATGTACGTTAAAATATTCCAGAAAAAAAGTGGAAGAGAGTTTAAATTAAACAAGTTGGCAATATGCTAATGATTGTTGACACTGGGTAATGGGTATATGTGTAATGTTACACATTACACTGTGTAACTGTCATTACACTGTTCTCTTCATTTTTGCTCATTTTAAAAATTGCTGTAATAAACATTTTTTAAAAATCCTCCTGTAGAATACACAAATACCCCAACCAAGAAAGATTCCATACAGATATGTTGGAAAATCTGGCTGAAGGAATGAACGTTATGACAAAGTATAAATGGCCCAAATTGAATGGAAAATGAAATTTAAATAGGGGAATTGGTCTATCTCTATAAGAATAAATCATTTCAATCCTGTGTCCCAAAGCATAGAAAAGGAATGAAATTTCCCCAATTCTGTTTTTTTCCTTTACTTTTTATTTTGGGAAGTTTCAAACCCATGTAACAGTAGAGAAAATATGAGGTCAAGGTGCTTGTGACCCACTCTACAGGTGTCAGCACATGGCTGGTTTTATTTATTTTTATTTTTTATTTTTTTTCCTGTTGTTGCTTTTTCTTTTTTTTTAATAATAAATTTATTTTTTATTGGTGTTCAATTTACCAACATACAGAATAACACCGAGTGCTCATCCTGTCAAGTGCCCCTCTCAGTGCCCGTCACCCATTCACCCCCAGCGCCCCCTCCTCCCCTTCCATCACCCCTAGTTCATTTCCCAGAGTTAGGAGTCTTTATGTTCTATCTCCCTTTCTGATATTTCCTACACATTTCCTCTCCCTTCCCTTTTATTCCCTTTCACTATTATTTATATTCCCCAAGTGAATGAGAACATACAATGTTTGTCCTTCTCCGATTGACTTACTTCACTCAGCATAATACCTTCCAGTTCCATCCACGTTGAAGCAAATGGTGGGTATTTGTCATTTCTAATGGCTGAGTAATATTCCATTGTATACATAAACCACATCTTCTTTATCCATTCATCTTTCGATGGACACCGAGGCTCCTTCCACAGTTTGGCTATTGTGGACATTGCTGATAGAAACATCGGGGTGCAGGTGTTCCAGCATTTCATTGCATCTGAATCTTTGGGGTAAATCCCCAACAGTGCAATTGCTGGGTTGTAGGGCAGGTCTATTTTTAACTCTTTGAGGAACCTCCACACAGTTTTCCAGAGTGGCTGCACCAGTTCACATTCCCACCAACAGTGTAAGAGGGTTCCCTTTTCTCCACATCCTCTCCAACATTTGTGGTTTCCTGCCTCGTTAATTTTCCCCATTCTCACTGGTGTGAGGTGGTATCTCATTGTGGTTTTGAATTGTATTTCCCTGATGGCAAGTGATGCAGAGCATTTTCTCATGTGCATGTTGGCCATGTCTATGTCTTCCTCTGTGAGATTTCTCTTCATGTCTTTTGACATGGCTGGTTTTATCTTCATCTCCCCACTCCCACTGCTCCCCAACACTGGATTACTCTGAAGCACTTCTCAGTCATCATATCACCTGATTCTTTTCGTGAACTGTTACTTTGATACTAAACCCCGTAAAAGATTGTACAAAACAGAGCATTTCATGCAAAAACTAATACGATCTTAGTAACAGAAACCAGCATCACTTTAAAAGAATACCAAGTCATGACTAAAAGAGACTTAACTCCAAGAAATCAAGGACGGCTAAATATTAAGGTGTCTATTACTTTTATATGTATCAGGTAGACGGTCATCTCCATAGATTGAAAAGGCATTTGACAAATTCAACATTCATAAAATAATGATAGATACTTCCTTAACACGATGAAATTTAATGGTAGAAATCTTTTTTTCATTGAGCATTTCATGTAATGCTTGGGTGCAATGCTTTACATTAGAGAGTAAATTTATTTGATTATATTCTGTTCTCAGAAGAGGTAAAGACTATCTTTTTTTTTTTTAATTTCATTTATTTATTCATGAGAGATACAGAAAGAGAGAGAGGCAGAGACACAGAGGGAGAAGCAGGCCCCATGCAGGGAGCCTGATGTGGGACTTGATCCCGGGTCTCCAGGATCACACCCTGGGCTGAAGGCGACGCTAAACCACTGAGCCACCAAGGCTGCCCAAGACTATCTTTTATATATAACAACACGGTAGTTAAAGCCAACCATTGGTGTTTATGAACACTTCCCTTTAAACTTTCTTATATAGATTATATTTAATCAGATTTTGAATGCATTTACTGTATCACTATGTGCTGTGTAGAGAACACAAGGATAAATAAGACAGAGGCACTGCTCATATGAAGTTTTTTTTTTAAAGATTTTATTTATTTATCCATGACAGACACACACACACACACACAGAGAGAGAGAGAGAGAGAGAGAGGGAGAGAGAGAGAGAGAGGCAGAAACACAGACAGAGGGAAAACTGGCTCCATGCAGGGAGCCCCACGTGGGACTTGATCCCAGGTCTCCAGGATCACGCCCCAGGCCAAAGGCAGCGCTAAACCACTGAGCCACCCAGGGATCCCCTCTCATATGAAGTTTATAGTCTGGTAGATGACAGATCATTCACGTTCTGTATACTTTTTAAATGAATGTATATTCCACTCTTGGTGGAGTGTTCTATAAATGCCCACTAGGTCATGTTGGTTGACTATTCAAGTTTTCTAAATCCTTAGTGATTTTCTGTCTCCTTGTTCTCTCAATTATTATGAGAAGAATATTGAAATCTCCAACTATATTTGTGCATTTGTCTATTTCTCCTTGCAATCCTATCAGATTTTGCTCTACACATTTGGAAGCTGTGTTATTAAGCACATAAGCAGTCAGGATTGTTATGTCCTGTAGCAGAACTGACCCCACTGTCATCATAATGACCCTCTCTGTCTCTTGCAGAATTGCTTGCTCTGAAATCTACTTTGTCTGATTTTAATGTTGCCATTCTGGATTTCTCTGGGTAGTGTTATCATAATATATCCTGTTCCATGCTTTTAAACAAAAACTGTTGCTATGAAGAGAATCAATATAATCCATGTAGAATAAATCTAATCGTATCTCCCCTTGAATATCTCTTTTCTGTTTTAATTCAGACATGCCAGCTTTTTATAAATGCAGCAGTGGACTCCCCTGCGATTGATTACCATATATCTCTAGCCCAGAGTGCTCTGCAAATCTGTCTGACACATCCTGAGCTACAAAATGAAATTTGCTGTCAGCTCATTAAACAGACAAGACGGAGACAGCCACAGAATCAACCAGGACCGCTGCAGGTGTATATTGACACATATACATGCAATTTAAAGTGATGTTGTTTTCCTCACTGTAAGCATGATACATATTCAATATAGGCATTTGAAAAATGCAAAAAGTATGAAAAGGAAAAAATAGCTATCAATATTTTGATGTATATTCTTTCCATTTATTTATATATTTGTACATTTCCATATAAATATGCATGTGTGTGTATTTATGCACACTCACTCTTTCCACATCACTTGAGCTGCAGTGTGCATACTACTTTTTTAAAAACTGTAGAACATAACATTTCCCCTGTATCCTTCAACATTCTTCAAAAACATGAATGGTGCATTAGTATCAATCACTACATATTTAGGTTCTTCCACTCATTTTTCTTTTCTTTTTTTTTTCTTTAAAGAGTTTGTTTAAAAAAAAATAAAAAATAAATAAATAAAATTAAAAAAAAAAGAGTTTGTTTATTCAGGAGAGCCACAGAGAGAGAGGCAGAGTCATAAGCACAGGGGGAAGCAGGCTCCCCAGAGTGAGCCTGATACAGGACTCAATCCCAAGACCCCAGGAACACGACCTGAGCCGAAGGCAGATGCTCAACCTCTGAGCCACCCAGGCATCCCCCAATCATTTTTCTTATACTAGATACCACTACAGTAGACATCTTTGAACTTAAACCCTGTGCACAAGCCCAGTGAATTTCTTTGAATCCATTTGTAGAATTTCTGTATATTTTCAACAATGTTCAGTGTAATTCTTTTAAACTCCTTCCAGATAAAGAGTGATAGTGATTTAGGATGCATTTCTTTATTAGTGTAGCTGAGTATATTTTCAGGTGGCTTTTGATCACTGATGTTTACCCTTCAATGAATGCCTGTTTTCATCTTTGCTTATACCTCTCTATTAACGGCAGGATGAAACCAGAAAGTTCTTACCCTAGCAAATAGTACTCTCAGGGGTCCAGGTTCCTGGTACTTGAAGCTTATACAGTTTAAGCTTATACTATTACTAACATGTTATTTTATTTTTTGTTAAAGTATATTACTTTCATACATTTTAAAAGAACATAGGATGATGTAAACACAGTCAATAGGGCCTTTCCCAGGTCTTGGAGGGCCCATGCACAAACGATGTTGGAAGCTTAAGCTTAACCTGCATTGAAGACCCTTCATAATCTAGCTTTAGGGGCCTCCTCTTTCTCCACTTAATTTTATGCATCCTGCATCCTGCATCCTGCATCCAGCATACACTGAAAGAATAAACATATCCCATTCTTCAAACAAACCATGCTGTTACATTGTCCTTCACCTTGCATCTGCTATTCTTCCTGTTACCTGGATCCCCTGTCTCTCTTCCCACCTGTCGACTTTACAGTTGGCCTAAGCAACACTCTCCTGTGAATTGTTCCCTGACACCCACAGCAGTTAGTTTATTCCCTCCATTTGGTTATACTTTAAAAAAAAGATTATAACATGATATTGCCCATGTTATATTGTAAATTATTGTTAAAATATATAAGGTCTTCTCCTAGGCCATAAATAACTCAAGAAGAGACAGTACATTTTTCTCTTCCTTTTTCATATAACATTTATAAAATGATTGAAGTTATACTTGCTTAATAGAAAATAAATAAAATAGAGAAGAGGATACAGAATGGAGCAAAGGAAAAACAAAAATTACATATAATCCCATTACATAGAGATAACCTCTGCTAATATTTTTATACTTGCCCCCTATTTTAGATATGTATATATGTGTACGTATGTGTAGGTAGATTGGTTTTGGTTTGGGGTATATGATTTTTTACTGTTTTTCAGTCTGCCTTTCCTCAAAGCTATTACTTCTATTTCAGAAAATGAGTAAATACATAAATGGACAAAAAGGGGAACAATGCCCCTCATATTTGAGAGGAATGTCAAAAAGGACTACCATAGCTACATGACCTTTGGCACCTCAGTGTAGACAATTGGGTGTATAACTCGATGAATGATGGAATGTGGAATGTTTTCCAATTTATGTATTATAAATACTTTAAGCAGATAATGTTTCTGGGAGAGAAGCATAAACAACCGGGGGTGGGGGGTCGGGAGGCAATAAAGGCCATCATCATCCCTTTCTTCAACCTGTCAGTCATACTGGTTCTTACTTGGACCTTCTGACTGCCAGGTGGTATCTAACCTGTGGTGCTTCTCTTTGCCCAGGGCTGGCAGCTCTTGGCTCTCTGTGTTGGGCTCTTCCTTCCCCATCATCCTTTCCTGTGGCTCCTCAGGCTCCACCTAAAGAGGAATGCAGATTCCAGGTGTGCAGAACACTAGCCAGCTGAACCGTTTATGTGGCTCTGAAAGTCGACAATAAGTCATAAGTATTTAGTAACCTGCCAGGTATATTTGCAGAAGAATGCGTGGAACAAATGTTGGTACGGGAAGCCTTTGGTTGTCCTTTATGTGAGGCTTGGAAAATATTTCCTTTGTTTGTGTTAGAACTCTTACAGAAGACTGCAATGAGAGCTTGAAAAACTGACAAAGAATATTTTTAAGTGAGAAGTCTTTGTACACTTCAGGGATGAGTGACTTAGCAATAGTGGGTGCTCATTTTTCTCTACATTGCTATTTTTCTCTACGTTGAGTTCTTTTATAGTGAAACTTCCCTGATGGTCTTCCCTCCTCTTATACTTGTGTGTATTTGAATTACTTCAGAATTTTTACCCCCTTTAAAAAAACATTGAAAATCTACCTGTCAGTATGGTTTTCTTACAGTGGGACCCAGGGCACCCAGCCAAGGGTTATCAGGATCATTCTGTGCAACAGGTTCATGTTACATGACTTAAATATACTCTGGCTCTAAAACAAAGGAAACAAACACAATGAAACAGAAAACAACTTGGAAATAGTAGGAAAATATCCTCCTGTTTGTACTATATTTTGGGAACTCTGTGACCAAAGTCATGTGATTTTACTTATTTATTTATTTATTTATTTATTTATTTATTTTTATTTTAAAGTAGTCTCTATCCCCAGTGTGGGGCTTGAACTCATGATCCTGAGATCAAGAGTCCTATGCGCTCCTAATGGAGCCAGCCAGGAACCTCAATGTCATGTGATTTTAGCTGTAGTCTCTGAAGAGCCCCTAGACAAAGGTTGGATGGCATTTTAAGATTTATTTATTTGAGAGAGAGAGAGAGAGAGGAAAGGCAGTAGGAGAGGGAGAGAGAGTCTTAAGCAGACTCTGTGCTGAGTGTAGAGTCCAATGTGGGGCTCAGTCTCACGACCCTGAGATCACAACCTGAGCCAAAACCAAGAGTTGGACGCTTAACTGACTGCACCACCCAGGCGCCCCAAAGGGTGGCATTTTAAAGATTTTATTTTTAAGTAATCTCTACACTCAACATGGGGCTCAAACCCACACCCCTGAGATCAAGCTCTACCAACTGAGCCAGCCAGGTGCCCCTAAAGGGTAACATTTTAAAGTTAGCCTAAAGTGCCTAGAAGGCACTTTATAATATAAACATATTTGGAGGTTTTATCAGTCTGCTTTTATAAAAATTATGTATAACAAATGAAGGCAAATAAGATCTCTCTCTAGCTTTTGCATTTATTTACTACAGCAGTTTTGTTTAATGCTCAAGATTTTTTAAGAAGTGCATGTTTCATAGGATAAAGAAGGAAAATACGTGTACTTTTTTTGTTTGAAGATAGGTTAGCAAGTCAAGCACTAACCTCCATGTTCCTCCAAAGAGAACTGTGCTAGATCATGTGTTTCCTGAGTTAGCCTATCCTATTTTTATACAATTATTTCCTTTGTATTTGTTAATAGAATTGCTGTCTATTGACTATATAATGACTGGCAACTTTAAGTTCATTTTGTGACTACAATAATACAATAAAGAGGAAGAAAGTTTGATTCAGTCAGCTGCAAAAGAAGCTAGAATTTGAGAAAAGTCATGGCAGTTTAATATTATCATTCAAATAGAAAAATTACTGTCAAAATTAGCATAATACATGGTAATGTACACCAACCTAATGTATTAGGTTGTCTTAAATTTATTCCTAGGCTTTATCTTAAGTTGTGTATTATAGGACAGAATTTGGAAAATATGCCATTTACTGCCAGCGATGTGTAGAAAGAACACAACAAAACGGAGATCGAGAAGCAAGACCCTCAAGAATGGAAATTCTTTCAACCCTTCTTCGAAACCCTTACCATCATTCTTTGCCTTTCAGTATCCCTGTGCACTTCATGAATGGGATATATCAGGTGGGTTACACTCTCTGCCCTGATGAAAGCATGCTTCCTTAACCTTGAATCCTTTGTGTAGCCTCTGTGGAATAGGGAAAGGAGACTGCCTGCCTACCTTTGTCAGCAGCTGGCAGTGATCATAAATGTACAAATATATCTTCTATCAGAACAGCTGCATTTTGAAACAGTTTTGCTAAGGATTCACACTGAAATCTGAATTGAGCCAAATAGGGGAGGAGTTTTACTGCCCTTTTAGTTCTGATGGAGAAAATAAAAAATACTCTGGTTGAGGCCTTTCTCAACCTGTGCGCTTGCTAAATGAGAAAATAAATACTGACAGTGGGTATGTACAGGTTTAAGTTTTTCAGTCTCCAAATCTCAGAGATTATCTGGGAAAACTCCTCCAGGCCCTTGTAGCTCTCAGATCTAGTTGTTCACTTATTAACTGAAGCAAACATGTTCCAAAGCTGGCATCTAAGCTTTGCAGCCATAGCTTTTTATCACAGAGTTCAGATATGTAACCACATATTAAAGAAACAAACATTATTTATTTTTATTTATTCATTTTTAATTGAAGTGCTGTTGACACACAATATTACACTACTTTCAGGTGCACAGCATGGTGATCCTACATTTTTATACATTGCAAAATAATCACAAAGATAAGTCTAGTTATCATTTGTCACCATACAAAGTGATTACAAGATTATTGACTGCATCCCCTATGCTCTGCTTTACAGAGCATCCTTCACTCCCGCAATGCAATTTTTTTTTTCAAATCATTGCTCTTTATTCAAAATAAATAAGCCCTCTTACTTACAGCAAAGTATGAAAGCAAACTTCTATCCTGCTGGCCTCCAAGACAGAAACCACATTCAAATAATATGTTCATTTACAAAAAAGCCTATAGATTATCAAAACTGAAATTTAGGACATCCCTATGACTGTTTAAGTGCATTTCTGGTTTACTTTCTTCTATTAGCTTAAAGTTTGAATATTGTACTGTAGATCTTGGTTTGCTTTTAATAGGTAGGCATGATATCTCTGCAAGATGTTTATGGCCGTCAAATGATCTTTGTATTTTGAATTCATGTCTGTTGGCTGAAGCCAAGATTTCTGAATTCTTACAGCAACCTAGCAATTAAGATGACACTAATTTTCTCTGGTGGAGCTTTGGTATGGGGGGAGGTAAAGCACCTAGATAAATATATGTTATCATTAATCATGCATCAAATATGCCCTGTCTCTGCCCTGAAATCGTTCTTGAAATTTAAGTTTGAAATGTACATTTTTTTAATTAAAAGAACAACTTCGTTATTTCTGCTTAGGTAGTTGGATTTGATGCATCTACCACAGTGGAAGAATTTTTGAACACTCTGAACCAGGATACAGGAATGAGGAAGCCAACACAGTCCGGCTTTGCATTATTCACCGATGATCCTTCTGGCAAGGATTTAGAGCATTGTCTTCAAGGAAACATTAAGGTGAAGCCAACTCCTTTTAAGAAGGCAGACCCAACAAACAGTAAAGCAGCTACTTTTTGCTATTTGCAAAAAACTCAGTTCAAGAGGTTTCACAAATTTTGAGTAATCTAGTCTGCACAACAAAAAAAAATTGTTGAGGTCATAGAATTCTCAAACACAATCTACACATACCATGCTCCATGTTGCGACAGGAGAAAGATTGATAATAGCATTAATACCCTAACTACTAGGCTAAAAGAGAAGAGGTATAGAAACTCTAGTAAAATAGCTTTTTATTATATTCACTCACTAGGCAGTATTTACTTACCCATTATAGGAGCTGGGCTGGCCCTTGTAGGGAATGCAGAGAAAGACCACAAGTAGTCCCTGTCCACAGTCAATTTGTAATCTACCTGGGGAAGAACAGCCGTATACACTGATAAATTTAAGCCAGAATTGTGTTAAATGATTTAATCGTCCTATGAGTGTTCCACAGATGGAGAGATTAAGTTCAGTTGGAAAACGGACTTCCAAGGACGTGTAGGAAAATGGACCTGTGGAAATAAAGAGGGAATTGTAAACATAAGGAAAATCATGAGCAAAGGTGGAAATTTGGAAGATTTTTAAAAAATCTTTTCTAGGTCATAGTAAATGACTTTAATAAAGTTAGCATCTAGCAATGATAACGATTAGGACTATAAGAATACAGAACCATAGGAACCTTAACAGGAAAGGCCCTCTTATTTTGCAGATGAGGAAGCTGTAGAGCAGAAAACAACTTCCACCAAATCACACAACTAAAACTAGATCAGGACCATTTTCTTACTTGTTGTGGCCCTTGACTGCTCTTGGGAATCAGCACCTTGTTGTGGTGTGAAGGTATTTCTGTGATTTGAAGATAACAGACTTGGGGCAGAATAGAAGAAATAGGATCTTAGTAATAGATCCCACAAGTTTAGAGGACATGAAATGTCAGTACTTTCCTCGAACTACCAAAGTCTTGCAGCTCGGCCTGTTAGCACTCAAAGGGGTTCTACAGAACCCTGTTGAAACTCATACATAGTTCATTAGGAATGTTGTTTAGTAGGTGCTACCCACCTCCCTGCCTGCTCCCCATCCCCCACCCCTAGCCACCTGCATGTGTGGCTGCATCTTGAGAAACCTAGATAAAGGAATGTCTTTTTCTCCTTAGCTCCAGGTATATCCTATTCAGTTCAGCACATTCAAATGTAAATTTTTGAGACACATATTCCTAGAGCACTGTTGTTAATAATTAATCAAGAAGATAAGCTAGTCTTTTTGGTTGACTTGAGCTGAGTAAACGTTAGGGGCTTTGCTGAATAACTGCTTCCCACATATTTTTGAAAACTTTTATTTATAATTCTCTGGATGACCTGTTAAAAAAACAAGCAAACGTTTATTTGATTCCTGAGGGATTTTTATTCTTTCCCAATCAAAGCATCTTAAGATTATATTTCAAGTTTCTTTGAGATAACTTTGGTTATTCCAGTCTTTATAAACTCAGAAGGTGGAAAAGTTGCTTCTTTAGTGATTAAATTATGAAAAAATTCCTGGAATCTTCTTATTTCCAGTCTCATGCAGTCTTTCATTAAGATTCCTTTTTTGAGTAAAAAATTCATGGCCACAGCCCAAAGTTAATGGATGTCTGAGGGGATAAGTAAACCAAAGAGCAATTTATAACTAAATGGAAAACCAGAAGTGCACAGAAGCTTAAAACAAAAGGCTTCAGTCCATTTGGTTTGATGATGTTAATTTCATGGACCGTTTCAGTTTGCAGACATGCTTGTCTTCAAAAAATGCTGATTTGAGAACTGCTATAAATCTCCATTTCTTACTTGCCTCCTAGATATGTGACATCATTTCTAAGTGGGAGCAGGCCTCCAAAGAACAGCAACCTGGGAAATGGGAAGGTACGAGAACTGTTCGTCTAACTTACAAAAACAGGTGTGTAATGCCGTATCTAAACGCCAAAGTGTGTACCATTATGCTCATATCATGTGCCAACAGTTTCCTAGTGAAAGCTATGCTGATTGCAATATTTATTTGTTTGTTTTTCTGTAAGAGGAAACTACTTCACTAAGAAGAAACTGTCACATAAAATTTTGTTTCTAGCTCTAGTCATGGCTATATTTTATAAAGATATGCATTTGGATAAAGATCAGGAAAAAACTATAAGAAAGAATAGCTGCTCTCTTAAGGTGGTCACTACAAGCATGAATTTTTTTCACTTTCAAAAATTTCTTTAGCATTACATTTTTTATAAAGACTAAATAAATACTTAAATATCCTATTGAAAGATAAATAGTAAGAAGAAATATTTCTGGGGGCGCCTGGCTGGCTCAGTCTGAAGAGCATGTAACTCTTGATCTCAGAGTTGGAGTTTGAGCCCCATCCTAGGCACAGAGATTACTTAAATAAACAAAACTGAAAAGGAAAAAAGAAAAAGAAGAAATTGTTCTGTTTACTCATGTCTTTTAGAAGTTACATACTCATTTATTCTCTTTTCATATTCTCTTTTTTTCTCTCTCTAATTATTGAGCTTCAACTATGAGCTAGCTAGGTACTCTGGATAAAATGGTAATGAAAGCAAACAAAAAGTCCCTGATCTTTTGAATCTATAGGCTAGTGACGAAGACTATTGTTAATCATAAAATAGTTCTAATGAATACATAATTACACATTAAGTTCTCTGAAAGAGAGGAGTTTGGTTCTGTAAGAGCATATAGGCAGCAGCCTGACCTAGACTAGAGGGAGGCATCGAGAAGCTTCTTTGAGGGAGTGAGGCTTATGCCTGGGTGAGAAGGGGCCAGAAGGGGGCTGGAAGTGGCACCATGGAAATGGGTAGAAAAGGATGTTCCGAAGTCTGTAAAGAGAAGCTGCTCAGAGGGTTTCAGGAATTAGGAAAAAGCCAGTGGGCCTGGAGCACATATCTTCCCAACAGATACATTTTTAATATACTTTGGCATATGATCAGAAACCAGATTTTCTTTGTTTCTTTCTTTTTTTTTTTTTCCTGAATACCTTCTTTTCTTCCATGTATTAGCAGAAGGTAGTACTTAGTAAACAGTGTTCACTGACCAGGTGACACTAATTGTACAAAAAAAAATAGAGTATTTTGCTGATTTTATGTGGCTCTTTTACTACATAAAATAAGGAATCTAAAATATCAGACTAGAGAATTACTGGTAGAATTACTGATTTAATAGTTACTTCCTTCAGAAGCCAACTTTTGTTTTTTTGTTTTGTTTTGTTTTTTAAAGATTTTGTTTATTCATGAGAGACAGAGAGAGAGAGAGAAAGAGGCAGAGACACAGGCAGAGGGAGAAGCAGGCTCCACTCAGGGAGCCTAATGTGGGACTCGATCCTGGGTCTCCAGGATCAGGCCCTAGGCTGACGGCAGCGCTAAACCGCTGAGCCACCCGGGCTGCCCCAGAGGCCAACTTTTGGAAGACGTTCATAGGCCTAAAATTGGAGTGTAAGAAGTAAAGATACTATATAACATAAAGAATATGATTGCCTTTGATCCAGTTAGGGATTTCTTTTTCTAACGATCTGTCCCACAGAAATACCCACAAATGTGAATTCTCATTCCAGTACATCCCAGATCTTCACATGTTTAGTAATAAGGGAACAGTTAAATAAATATGGTGCATTCATATTGTGGACTCCTCTTATACAGACAGCTGCTAAAGGCCACCCACTATTTGAAAGGATTCCTTTGATCTGAATAAATTATAATTGTGAGCCATTGGAGCTTCTCTCTTCAGGGGCTCATGAACTATGGTGATTTGCAAGAATTCTGAGTAATGATTGTTAAGCTTTGGTGTCTAAGGTTTTAAAATTGCTTCCTGGAGACACGCAGGATTTCTTAGATCCTGGAAATCTAATAGAATCTACTCCTGGAAGAACCTATTTACACTGATGGCAGCCTTTATCTGTGGTCCTTTGGTGACTGGCAAGAATAGCAGGCTGGACCTTTCAGATGATTTGGTGTTAGTTCTGTGATTGCTGGAGCAGTGGTTCCCAAAGTGTGGGCCCTGGACCTGCAGCTTCAGGATCCCATGGAGACACGTTAGAAATGCAAATTAGGGGCACAGGGTGGCTCAGTCTTGGTTTTGGCTCAAGTCATGATCTCAAGTCATGGGATTGAGCCCTGCTAGCGCTCTGTGCTCAGCGTGGAGCCTGCTTGTGCCTCTCCCTCTGCTCTTCCTCTGCTTTCCCTCTCTATCTCTAAAATCAATCAATCAGTCAACCAATCTTTTAAAAAAAAATGCAAGTTATTAGGCCCCACTTCAGACCTACTGAGTCAAACAGAATCTCTGGACATAACAGTTCTCCAGGTGATTCTTATGTGTGCTGACTTTGAGAAGCACTGATCTGGAGATCCCCATTGCTGCTCTGTCTCTTAATCTTACTTTTGGTAGAAGAAAGCCAGCTCTTGGACCTGACCTGCTATATATCTTTATGGAGAGAGGTTCAGGAATTCTGGCTTGGTTTTGTTGGAACTAAATGGAATTATTTCCATGTCTAAGACGATCCCTAATAGTGCATACCTTATGAATGCTTTTATACATGCTAATTCTGTCTGTGATGGCTATGGTTGGAACCCAGATTAAACTTGGGTGAAACGGAGAAAGGTAGTCTGAACCACAGATAAGAATAATACTCCAAGTCTAGCAAAAGCCACTAGAAAGGACAAAGAGAGTTTTGAGTAACACAGAATAAAGATGGCCTTGTCAGAAAAAGAAAAAAAGCCTCACAGCAGTATCTTTAACATCAGAAAAAAAAAAAAAAAAAAAACCTCAACCAAAAGGTTTAATTTTTAACAGAAGTCTGAAATGTCTGGATAGCCACAGCTATGAGAAAGTACTGCGTTTCTAAATACAGTTGAGCTTCGCACGTGTATATAAATAGCTTAGACAATGAGCCCTAATTTCCAGTGACACAGGAGAGGAACTGGCTGTGACCTATCATGCGTCCAAGGATTTGATTTTTTATCTGTCAGGCAACACCATAGTAAGTAAAACTGGATGCCAGCTTTCTATCCTGGAATTTGTATTTATGTTTAATAAGTTAATGGAATTTCAATTATGTAGATTTGGAGGTTAAAGGTCTAATTAATAGCATTTGAACTTGTTCTCATAGGCAACCATTTGGAAACTAATGTTTAAGTTCTGTTTATGTGTAAGCTGCTTATTCAATTTGGTTTCTTATGTTTGAAACTGCAAAAGTCAAGACACGTTTTTAACAAAACAAAACTGGCAAGGGTCTTTCCCTGAAGAAGACTACTCTTCCTATCTCCCCACCACCACCACCAAGCATGAAATAAGAGATTATTTTCAGTAGTCCTTTGTAATCACTGTTTCTCTGGAGCATAGGCAAACATTGCCATCTCTGCCACCTTTAGCACCTCTATCTGTTGGCTCCTAAGCCAAGAAGCATCTTGACAGGTCATCTAGTTTATCCCATTTCTTCCAGCTGTGTTCACAGTAAAAAAGTTTCCAGAATGGACTTTTGGGGGACAGAAACAAGGTAGGTCTTTGGAGCTGCCCTTGGAGCCAGAGCTGTTATGTTCTCTCTTCTGTCACTTCTTGTTACAAACAATAAAGGCTGTTGATACTGTTAAAAAAAAAAAAAAATCCAGGATAAAGAGACTTGCGATTCTATAGACTTCTAGAGGAGGATCCTAATACTACTAATAGTAATAATAATAGCCAACATTTATTGACCACTTACCACACACCAGGCCCTGTGCTGAGCTCCTCCTATGCATCTTCTTTTTTTTTTTTTCTATGCATCTTCTGATATAATCCTAACAGCACCCTAGTGAGACAGGTGTTATTATTATCCTCATCTTACAGATGAGGACACTGCATCTTTAGACTGTTAAGTCACTTACCCAAGGCTGCAGAAGGGGACTTTTCGTCTTTTTGAGCAAATAATTCCTGTAGTTAGCAATTCTGACTACCATTCATGCAGTTACCCATTCATGCAGTAAACATCTGCTCAGTGTGTACCAATGCCAGGCCTTGTCAGAGCCCCGGGGATTTAGCGGTGAATAGAACTCCCCTACCCTTTAGAATCTTACAGTTTACAGGGAGAGACAGATGTGAAATCTTCACAGTGTAATTAATCCTGTAAGTACAGTAGAGCACAGTAGTGAAGAATAGAGGCTCTGGAGAGAAGCTGCCTGGGTCAGCATCCTGACTGTCCCACTCACTGTGTGGCCTTGAGCAAATTACTTAGCATCTCTGTGCCTCAGATACCTTCTACATGAAATGGAAACACAAACGGTATCTATTTCTAGTGTTTCTAAAGGACTAAGTGTCGGCAAATGTAAATCCAAATTAAAGCCAGCCACACAGTAAATGCCCACCCATATTAGCTCTTAACACGAATATGACATGTGTATGTACAAAGCGTACTGGGAATATGGAAGAAGGCTTTGCAGAGTGGTGCCTTCTGAGCAGATGACTTGAGGTGGTACCTGTAGGCAGCAGGCAAGGGCGGGGTGGTCACGACTGCCGTTCAGTAGTGTCATCAGTAGACCACAGTGGACAGAGAAGTGAAGAGAAGGTAAATGGAGAGTCAAGGAAGTAAGTGGACAAGAGGAAGAGAAAGATAACAGTAGGAAATACATGCTCCTAGGAATGAAATACAAAGCCAGTGGGAGATAAAGTGGCCCCCAGCAGTGCTGTACATTCAGAAGCAGAACTGGTCCTCATAGTGATGACAGAGGTGGACATTTGCAAATACCCCTGCTGTCTGCCCCTGGCCCTGCCTGGGGACAGAAGCCTACGTCCTGGGCAGCCCGGGTGGCTCAGCGGTTTAGCGCTGCCTTCAGCCCAGGGTGTGATCCTGGAGACCCGGGATTGAGCCCCACGTCGGGCTCCCTGTGCAGAGCCTGCTTCTCCCTCTGCCTCTCTCTCTCTCTGTCTCCTCTCTGTGTTTCTCATGAGTAAATAAATAAAATCTTAAAAAAAAAAAAAAGCCACTTCCTCTGCTGCAGATCTCTTTAGAACTGAGGAGTGCCTAGAAGCTCATCATATCTGAGACACCCATATCACATTCCCCTGGCACCTTGTCTGTTAAAGACTGTGAATTTGAGTTTCTGATCCCTGTGATCATTTTTGTGACTCTTTGGTTCCTCTCCACATTCTCTCCAAGTCTGGTTGTTGGAGCCCAAACTGTTTCATCAGGGGCTTGAGTCAACGATTCTGCATGTTGTCTTCCTATATGCGTGTCCAGGATGGTTTTTCTCTTTTTGCTTAGAGAGCTTTATTTCCCCTTCCCAGGTTCCATCTTTGCAGCACTCTAGAAGGAATAGAAAATGCACTTTAGCTCTTCTTGCCTGCAGTGATTTGCACACTTGGTTCGGTTCTTTTATCTCCCCTCCTAACTATATTACCAATTCAAGCTTTTATTAAGAACCTTAGTTGAAAAAAAAAAAAAACCTTAGTTGAGAGTGTCTGAGTGGCTCAGTCGGTTAAATGTCTGCCTTCAGCTCAGGTCATGATCTCAGGGTCCTGGGCTCCAGCCCTGTGTTGAGCTCCCTGCTCAGCAGGGAGTCTGCTTCTCCCTTTCCCTCTACCCCTCCCCACTGCTCATTTTCTCTCTCTCTCTCTCTCTCTCAAATAAATAAAATCTTAAAAAAAAAAATCTTAGTTAAATCTCAGTGGATTAGAGTGACAAGTAAGACATAGTTCTTAACTTCAAGTGGAGAAATAAGCTATACCAGTAAGAGTGGGCTTTCATCTTAAACTTTATTCTCGTTGTTTTATATCATTCTGCTGATAGCATTTTGAATTTAGAATCTGTTTCTGTTGCCCAGCCATAGTCTTCTATGAGTTAACAATTTGTCATCAAGGAGTCACAGATGAGTAGGGCTTACGATTTGTTTTTTCTGGAGACCAAGCTTATTGACTGCCTGGCCAGTGATTCCGAAGTGTGGTGGTTAGAAGAATTATCAGAAGCATCAGAAGGAAGAGCTTTTCAGAGTACACCCAACATGCTTCCCTGAGATTCCGACCTACCACCCTCAGTCCCTGCCAACGGAGCTAATTTGTGTGAAAGATGTAACTGATGCCAGTGTGCCCTCTCCCATAAGTGTATAGGGACAAAAGGGGCTGAAAATCTACTTATAGCCAATTGGGCACACACCTAGCATATGCTGGCTGGACCTAAACCTCTCTTTTTCTGCCACCCTGTTGTCCTGCCAGTCTTAAAGTATGGCAAGGGGGCCCCTGGGTGGCTCAGTCGGTTAAGTGACGGGCCCTTGATTTCAACTCAGGTCATGATCTCTGGGTCATGAGACCCAGCCCTGCACTCAGGGGGTGTCTGCTTGAGGATTCTCTCCTTCTCTCTCTGCCCTCCACCCTGATCATGCTCGCTCGCTCTATCTCTCAAACAAATAAATAAATCTTTAAAGTATGGCAAGGTATTGCTTACCCACCCCACTGTCATAACATCTACAGCATTTACAGCACTCTGTGCCTGGTCGGGAGCCTGAAGTTGGAGCCCCCAGAGGTCTCCTGAATAAAGAAGCAGCATAGTGGATAAATAAAGAGGGTTACTGAATTGCTGAAGGCCTCCTAGGCAAACGAAAGATATCTCTTATTTCAATAAGTAATAATAACAACACATGGACTATTTTTGAGCTCCTAAAGCTGTTTATCCGGATATGGAAAAAAAAAAGTCAAAACATTCAAATGTATAAATAAGATATTTTAGACCCTCAGAGAAAACTGCAACCCCCATCCATTTGATGTTGATTTTGAATTAAAACCTTCATTTTCTATTCCCTGGTATGTCTAAGTTATTTAGGGAAGATCATGAGTGTTTTGAAAATTGCTTTTATACAGCCCACTGAAATGAAGGGTTCCATCAGCATCCTGTACAAGAGAGGGCATATTTAATTTCACTCAGTGCCTTAGATTCTTCCTCAGTAGCACTTAAGGATTTGGTATTTTAGGGCATAAAAAATAGCATAGAAGTGTTCCTCAACCTCAAAGCAGCTTTGTCTCTATTTGCTGAAGATGTTATATGAAACAGAAACAGAGATCACTGACAAATAGTTATGGTCTCAGTTTGTATCACTTGGGGAACTACATTAGAATAACCCCATACTAGTCCCCTGGAGTTGTCTTTCCTTTCTTCCTTTGTAAGGATACCATTTAATGAAAAATTTTCTCTTTTTTTAGACTGTATTTCTCAATGCAAGCACGTGGAGAGACTGATAGAGAAAAGTTGCTGTTAATGTATCAGACAAATGATCAAATAATAAATGGACTTTTTCCTCTGAACAAGGACTTGGCATTAGAAATGGCGGCTCTTTTAGCTCAGGTAACTTCTGTGTTCTATAGAGTCATATTTAGTGAAGGTAAGATACTAATTTCTACGTTGATTTATATCTTGTAATTCTTTAAATTCACATTACTGTGATTAACACCTTAAAACTTACAGGCATTATAATTACAGTTTGACTCAGAATTGCTGACAACTGTAATGATGTCGATTGAGACAGTATTCTTCATGGAATCTGGTTTCTTAATTATCTTGAAAATATCCCACTAGGCTCTGCATTTAATAAAGGAGTTTGAGTGTAGAGCTGCAGGGCTGAGGGCACCATGCTGAAATCATTCAGTAATCTAATAGGAATAGGTCTTTAAAATGGTTAGAGCACTTTCTTTCATTTACCTGTTGTATCAGTAGGATTAAGTTCAGACTTTTATAAACACACACACAGAAATTAATAGTGCCTTAATCCAAATAGAAGTATATTTGTGTCTCACATAGAGAGATAGGCATGCTGGCCCCTCTGCAGAGTCATCAGAAGCATGGGCTTTATCTTGTTCTCCATTGTTCTTTCCCTAGCATGTCCTCTTCATGGTCCTGGAGAGCTGCCAGAGCTCCAGCTATTACATAAGAGTTCCAGGCATCATGATGGAGGAAGGGTTGAAACAGGGCATGTCTTCCCTCTCACCTTTGAGAAACTTTCTGGAGGTTATAGAACACATGCATTTATGTCTCCCTGGTCAAAACTTGGCTGTATGGCCTTGCCAACCTACAAGGGAGACCAGCAAATGTTGTCTTTGCTGGGTGGCAAGGAGCACAGCTAAATTCAAGGTTGTTGCTTTTTTTAAATATTTTCTCCCATTCTTTTTTTTTTTTTTTTTTTTTTTTTTTTTAATTCATGAAAGAGAGAGACAGAGAGAGAGAGAGAGTTAGGCAGAGACACAGTCAGACGGAGAAGCAGGCTCCATGCAGGGAGCCTGATGCGGGACTCGATCCCAGGACTCCAGGATCACGCCCTGGGCCAAAGGCAGGTGCTAAACCGCTGAGCCACCCAGGGATCCCTCAAGGTTGTTATTACTCAGAAAGAAAGAGAGAATAGTCATCAGAGGTGACTCACAGTGTCCACCACATCTGAGTCTGTGCACAGGTTAATTAAGGAAAAATGTTAAGGCTACTCTATGATATGTCATTGGGACAAAGGCTTAGATACCAGATACCTAAGGTTTTCGGTCCTTGTACTCTGCACACTGTCGCAGTTTATTTTATCTACCACCTGTCATTGATTCCCAGATCTTTTCTCTCCAGTTCACTTCTTTCATGGGCTCCTTAAATTCAACATATCAAGAACTGAAGTAATCCTCTTCTCTCTTTTTCCTTCACATTCTGTCTCCTTATTGTGCTACTATCTCTGTGCAGTCCCCCATGCAAGCTTCAAGTCCAGGAATCATCACTGACAACCCTCCTTTTCACCCGGTCCCACCAGTCACCATGTCCCATCCATTTAACTCTTAGATACATGCTCCTCATGATTCCTCTGCACGTTGGCCACCACTGCTGTGGTTTGGACCACCATCCCTCCTGCAGCAGACTTCTAACTCATGAGCCTTTCTCTAGTCTGATCCCCCGCAAATTTGTCCTCCACCCAGATGCTAGAGAGGTTGTTCCAGTTATCTATTGCTACATAAAAAAAATGGCTCCAAGATTCTATCACTTAAAATAATAATTTGGGCAGGGATGAGTGAGGACAGCTTGTCTCTGCAGCATATGGCATCAGCTGGCCTCACCCAGAGGCTGGCTGCGACTATGTGGCTGCAGGATGGAATCATTTGAAGACTCCACATCCATGTTTGGTGCTCGACTCCAGCTGGTAGTTGGGACTTGTGCTGGCACTGTCAGCAGGAACCCCTCCCCATGGCTTTGTCACATGGCTGCATGTGCTTCCTCACAGAATGGCGGTTGGATGGCAAGAGAGACAAGAAGTGGAGACTGCCATTTTCTTAAGACCTGTGCCTGGAAGCTGTGCCATGGTGGTTTGTTTGGCAGCCTGAGGAACTGGGGTGGAGATTTAGCAAGCATGTGAATCTAGCTAGCCGTGTCATTCCCTTTGTTTACACAGAAGAACATCATGATCTAAGCTCTGTGTGCCTCTCCAGCATCATCTGTTAATATTCCCTGCCTTGAACTTTATGTTCCACCAAAGTGTAAACTGTGGTTCCTTGCACAGTTCCCTGACGTGCATGTGGCTCACTTTTTCTTACCTCTTATGTTTACGTGTTTGTCTGCTCTGCCCGGAACATCTCGATCCCCATTCCTTCACCTGTTAATTTCAGTGTATCCCTTAATTCTCATCATTGGTGTCACTTATTCTGGGAAACCTTCCTGAATTCTTGGGGTGTTTGTCCTGTCCTGCACAGTACTATCTTTACCTCAGTGGTTTATTATTACTGATTTGTTTCCACTTTGCATCACTGACTATAGCCTCCCTGAGGGCAGGGGCTGTCCCTAGTCATCTTTGTACCTAGCACAGTGCCTTACGTGTCATCCATTCTTCATTGGAGGAATGAATAGTTGATAATTTAGTTCACTTTTTTTAACAGTTTTATGATCATCCAAAATTTAAATCATTCATGCTACACTGAGGGTTCTCTTTTTGCAAGTGATGAAAAGCTGTGGAAAAGACAAATAGGTCACATATTTTCTTGGTGATAGGATTAGGTATAATTTCCTATCTCCTGCCCTTCTAGGCTCTAGTTCTCTAAAGGAACAGAGTCTATAATCACTCTCATTTTTACTAAAATTTAAGTTAGTCTGTCTCTTTCAACTTGTAATTTTGTCAGGCAGTTTCTCCAAGAAAAACTGTAATGTAATTTGGAGACATATACTTCTAACATGTTTTAGATGAATTTGAGGAAGGAGTAGAGAGGTAAGAGTATATGTACAGCTAGAAAATTCTGAACATGTTGCTAACTAAAAAGTATCATTTCTCCATCTCTGAAAGGAAAGTTAAATAATACCTCTGTTCTCTTTTCCTAGAGTAGTCTTTGTGAAGACAAATGAAATAGACTACTCTAAGTTCTGTAGACGAAAGATTATTTCAGTTGTAATTTAAATATCTCGAGGTCCCTGTTGATATTCTGCATCTCAGGAAATTCTTGGAGCTAACCCATTAATCACTGTAGATAGTGTCTGGCAGTGCATCATGTTGATGTGAGTCATATTGGGAATCCTGTGAATTGATTTTCAATTATTCTGCAAGCATTTCTGTGCTCATTCTGTCCCTCACAGTATAGTATGCCAGGTGCTGGAGAGGGGATGCTGAGTGTGGAGATCCACTGTAGGGTTCCCCAAAAGGAAAGGTTGCCTTGAATGGCCAATCTTTGTAACTATTGTTTATCCAAATGCCATCTCCTTGGGGGTGAAATCTTGCTCTTAGGTTTCGCAGGTAGCTGTGCTAAGTACAACCTTGTGGTAGGTGGGGACAGTAAAAAGCTTGCTCTGGGGGAAGGATTTTAGTATGTTTGAAGAGCCGATGGACAACTTGTATTTGGTGTGAAGAAATTAGGGAAGGAGATAGAAGATGGGGATGAGAGCTAAACAGCCGGGCCAAGCCACGAAACCAACAAGAAACTGGGTCGGAGACCTAGAGACATAGAATACACTGGAAGGGCAAAGCTCAGATGAGGATTTTAGATAGCAGTGAGTCAGATGAAGAGCCAGGAAAGAGAAGACACAAGGGTCAGAATCTCAGAGGTTGGTTGTGCTAACAGCTTGCCTGGAGGCAGAAGGCCCTCTTGAGATGGAGACCCCACCCAGTCTGGATGGATCCCTCCATCTGCTTGTTGGGGAGTGCTGAACGGAAGGATGTGAACGCTCTTTTTTTTTTGGGGGGGGGGGATATAAACATTCAGTAGGACATTCATCTGAATGTTCCCCCTCCATTTCTCCCCTTGAGCCTTCTTTGGTACCCTACCTATACAAGGCACTTGACACAAGTCGTTACAAGTATAAATACTTTGTTTATACTTCAGTCTCCTCTACTAGACAGTAAAATCTGAGGGTGGGAACTGTGCTTAACTATTTTTTTTTTAATTTAATTCCATGTAGTATAGTGCCTGACATATAATGGAAACTCAACATAGGTTTGGATAAATGAGTGGGTGAGTGAGTGGATGGAGAAATGGATGGGTAGGTAAAGAATAGCATCTGTGTACCTCATTAATAGAGATAAAGATTGAACATATTTTCATTCAGGGAGAAAGAGGAATAAAGGGGTCTATTCCCAGAATAAAGAATAAGGGGATGGATACAGAACCATTTATGGAGAAAATCTAGGAAGAAAGTAATGAGAATATAGTTCTGTTCCATTATATTCAATAGAGACTCTTAAGAGGTACAAACAACACTTTTTTGAGACTCCTCATAGCTTTATAACTTTGTATTTTATTTTTAGCCTCTATTTTGCCTTATTACTGGTAGTTAAAATAGTACCTTAAAAATGAAAAAGTGTTTTGTGCTGTTATGGGTAATATTAGCAGCCGTTGGGAAATACTACTAGATGACAACATTTACAAAGGATAGTTTGCGTAGAAATGGAATTGAAATGTTTGAATTACAGATTTTTTTTCCAAAATTAGAATTCAAATGGAATTTAGATTTTATTAATAGCGTCTATGCATGATTATAAATTCAATAATCACTCAATCATGATAATTTTATATATTATTTATTATAGAGAATGTTTAGAAAGAGTAAAACTAACTTTTAAAAATCTTTTCAATATCCCATTATTTTCTCTTTGGATTTCCAATTAGGTGGAGATTGGAGATTTTGAAAGACCCTTTTCAACTCCAGCGGGGCATGTTACTAATCAGTGCAAAACAAATCAAACTCTAAAACAAGTCATAGAAAAATTTTATCCTAAAAGGTATAGAGATGACTCTTCTGAAGAACAGTTAAGGTAAGGAACTACTTGTGACTCTTCATTTTTAAATTTTTATTTATTTTTAAAAATATTTATTTACTTATTTTAGAGAGTGAGGAGGGGGGAAGGGCAGAGGGAGAGAAAGAATCTCCGGCAGACTCTTGCTGAGTAAGGAGCAGGAAACCAAGCTGTCTAACTCACTGAGCCACCCAGGCACTCCTACTTGTGAATCTAAAGGATAGAATCACACTGGACTGTTGGTGATAGTCTTCTGTTCAAATTTTAAAGATGAAAATTATTATACATGGCAGTTTTCTTAAGATTTTTAAATATAATATCCCAAGAGGTTATAGATTTTTTAAAATTTAAGATGGACCTAGAAACTGGAGAATCCATATTTAAAGTTGTTAAGGGGGCACCTGGGTGGCTCAGTCAGTTAAGCACCTGCCTTCAGCTCAGGTCATGATCCCAGGGTCCTGGGATCCAGCCCCATGTCAAGCTCCCTGCTCACCAGGGGAGTCTGCTTCTCCCTCTTCCCCTCCCCTCAGTCATGCTCTGTCTCTTTCTCTCTCTCTCTCTCTCTCTCCCACTCGTGCTCTCACTCTCTCTCTCAAGTAAATAAAATCTTTAAAGAAAATTAATAGTCTTGTAAGGAAAAAAAATTTACCTTGATTTAGAAGATCTGCTTTTTATTTGCTCTTATTCATTCTTGTCCAAATTAATCCTGCTAATAAAAGGGGAAAAATGGCCAGTACTATGTTTAATTTTATGAAGTGTTTACCAAAAACATTTTACCTCTTAGGGTATTTCATTATAAACAAATTGACATAAAAACAAACTATTTTCTTATACAAGATTTTTTACTATACATTTTTAATTAAATTCAACTGGTATAATAGTTTGGTTTTACAGAATATACAAAGAAAAGCTGATTCAGTTGAAAAATAGAGGCAAATCCAATTCACCATGAGTTTTCCAAAATAGAAACATTTAAGATCAGTCTGTTGTCTACATAGAGTGAGCAGTTGCCATTGTGATTTTATTTAAGGCATCTTCCTCCCGCAGCCAACATCTCTCCAAGCCAGAGGTGGCATCACATAAAATTCCACCATTAAGGATTCATTCTTTGGTCTCAATGTCTTGTACTTTTCTTTTAAAATGTAAGTTATTCCCATGAGAAAGGTTTGATGTTCATTTATCAGAATTTTTTTTAAGATTTAATTACTTATTCATGAGAGACACACAGAGAGAGAGAGGCAGAGACATAAGCAGAGGGAGAAGCAGGCTCCCTGCAGGAAGCCCAATGCAGGATTCGATCCCAGAACTCCAGGATCATGCCCTGAGCTAAAGGCAGACGCTCAACCACCGAGCCACCCAGGCATCCCAGTGTATCATATTTTTTAAAAAAGATTTATTTGGGGATCCCTGGGTGGCTCAGCAGTTTAGCACCTGCCTTTGGCCCAGGGTGTGATCCTGGAGTCCTAGGATCAAGTCCCACATCAGGCTCCCTGCATGGAGCCTGCTTCTCCCTCAGCCTGTGTCTCTGCCTCTCTCTCTCTCTCTCTCTCTCTCTCTCTCTGAGTGTGTCTCTCATGAATAAATAAATAAAATCTTTAAAAAAAAGATTTATTTACCTGAGACAGCACATGTGTGTGTGTGAGCACGTGAGTGGAGAGTGGGGCAGAGGGAGAAGGAGAGAGAGAATCCTCAAGCAGACTCCTTACCGAATGCAGAGCCCGACATGGGGCTTGACATCAGTCCCGAGATCATGACCTGAGCCCAAACCAAGAGTCTGGTGCTCAACCAACTGAGCCATCCTGGTGCCTCTCATCAGATTTTTTTTTTTTTTTTACTTTGCCTGATGGGGTGGGAGATGGAGAATCTAGGTCGTGCTGAGAGCACTAATACTATGAGAAAGTGGGGAAAGGAATGTTCTGAAAGGATGAGGGGTGGACAGTGGTGAGATGGGAATCAGAAAATAACAGCTCCTCCTGGGCGATGCCCAGTCATGCCTAGGATTGGCTCAAGGAGAGCTTTGCCTCGGGAGGATGATGCGCTGTTTATGTCTTTGCTTTTGCCTTTTTGTTTTTTGTTTTCTTCATAGGCAGCTCTGCCAGCGACTGTCGACCAGATGGATGGCCCTCCGGGGTCACAGTGCTGCTGACTGTGTACGCATTTATTTGACCGTAGCCAGGAAGTGGCCATTCTTTGGTGCCAAGTTGTTTCTTGCGAAAGTAAGAAAGAATGGGAGGGAGCAGCAGAATTAACACCCTAACCTGTGCAGTTGACCCTGTTCAGCTGAGTGAAGTCCGACAGAGACCACAGGCCCCCCCATGTGTGGTGTAGTGGGCTTTTAAGAAGGAAATGAGGAAATTCCCAACAATGTAAAGAAAACAATGAAGGGGTACTAAGAAAGGGCAGGAGAGCAAGTGGCCTCTCCATCTGTGCCCTGTGCTTCACTCCCCTTCCCCCGACCGTAGGTCACTCACACTCAGCAGGCTCACCATGAGACTGGGATGACCGCTGAACCCCGCTTACTTCTCTTTGACCATGCAGCCTCTCACCCATCTGTCACTCACTCTGTCACTTGTTCGCTCACTTGTTTAGTATTTAGCGGCTTCTGTTAGCCAAACATTATGTACCTAGGGATACATAAGGCTGTGGTTTCAGATGAGTTGGGCCCAAACCTCCAGGAACTCCCAGCCCACTTGCAGCAGGCAGGAAACAAGCCTTGTAGGGTGAACAAAGAGTGACAGGGACAGAGCACTGCAGCACGCTGAGGACAGAGAGCTGCACCCTGCCACCCGGGATGGCCAGCCCAGTCCCAGGAGGAAGAACTATACGTCTGAATTCTGCTTCTTTCTCTTGAACTGTGTCACCTTAAATTCTCTAGGGTTCCTAAAATACTTCTCGTCTTGGGTTCTCTTTCTGTGTGTTAGGCCTGTCCTCACTGATAGCTTGCACACATCATCAGGGCATAGACTCACTGATCCTGGAATTCTCCTCTAGTGCTCACGTCTTGCTTTGCATAGAAGTATCGCTTAATAAATTTTGCTGAATAGCTGCGCCACTTTGGGCAACTCAGTTAACCTTAGTTTTGTCATCTATACATGACAACTCAGACTAGAAAAAGTAAAATCTAGGCTATCTTACTCTGATTCCATGACCGACTGCATCATGGTGAGGTAAGAAATTATTTTGCTACTGGTACTGGAAGCCATATACTAAGACAGTGCTTGAACATCTCTCAAATTAATACATTTATGAGGAGTTGAACATATGTTTTCTAAAAATATAAGGGTTAGATTAATATAAGGGTTAAAATATAAGGGTTAGATCAGCATTTTATAATGAATTTTATTTATTTATTTATTTATTTATTTATTTATTTATTTATAGATTTAATTAATCATGAAAGACACAGAGAGAGAAGCAGAGACACAGAGGGCTCCATGCAGGGAGCCCCATGGGGAACTCGATCCTGGGATCCTGGGATCCTGACCTAAGCCAAAGGTAGACAGTCAACCATTGAGCCACCCAGGCACCTCTTATAATGAATTTTAATTCTAATTTCAGCATTGCAAGAAATATTAAATATCCATCTTTGATCATTTGTCCTGTGCCTTTTAGTACAGAAATATTATTAAATAATATGTAGCATTTGCATGTTGCACAACTGGCATCTTTTCTTTGCTCGCTTTTCTTCCTTTATACTACAAAAACACCTTTGTTTGCTTAACGACATCCATTTTGGGAGGGGGGATAAATATATATATCATCAAATATAGCATTTTAACCATTTTTAAGTATATGGTTCTATGGTATTAAGCACATTCATGTTATTATGCTACCCTTACCACCATCCACCTCCAGTACCTTTTCATCTTTCCAAATAAACCTCCATACTCCCTATTGCCCCTTCTCCCTAGGCCCAGATAACCACCATTCTGCTTCTTGTTCTGTGAATTTGACTGTTCTAGAAACCTCATCTAAGAGGAATTATTTGTCCTTTTGTGACTGGCTCATTTTCCTTTGCAGAATGTCTGTAGGGTTCATCCATGTTGTAGCATGTGTCAGAATTTCCTTTTTTTTTTTTAAGATTTTATTTATTTATTCATGAGAGACACACACACAGAGAAGGAGGCAGAGACACAGGCAGAGGGAGAAGCAGGCTCCATGCAGGGAGCCCAATGTGGGACTCGATCCCAGGTCTCCAGGATCAGGCCCTGGGCTGAAGGCGGCGCTAAACCCCTGAGCCACCCGGCTGCCCAGAATTTCCTTTTTTCAAAGCTAAAAAGTATTCCACTGCATGTATATGCCATGTTTTGTTTCACCAAAGAAACAAAAACAATGTTTTGTTTGTCAAAGAGCTAATGAGTTGAATGGCATCCTTTGTAATGGTGCCCTTTGCAAACCAGTTCTCAGTAGATGGTAACCCAGGGGTTTTTTTATACATGAAATTCTGAAAAGTTTTACTATATAAAATATAGTATATATATAAATACTATAGATTTATATAAATATTATAGATTCATCCCAGTTCCTTATCTATCATCTCTGTTTCTTTTATAAAGTTTAAGAGAAGTAGTTGAGTTTTTATTAGAATTTCAGTTCTTGTTAAGCAATCAATGTAGAAAGCTCAAAAACATTCATGGGTTTTAATTGGGGGCTAGTGGTGAGATCTTTTTATTAACATAATTTCATTGCTTTTTTACAGTAAGGAATTTAGTGGAAATTTTGGTATTTCTCATTACCATTCATCCCACAGTTTAATATTTTCTTTTTATTCTATTGTTATTAGTCATTGAATATCAGATTTAATAAACTTTCAGCAAAAGTGTACATTTATAATCCTAATCCTTTATGTTGTTGCAGTAGTATTACACACACCTTAGAAAGCATATCCGCATATTTTGTTTCATTAGGATTTTGGTCATCATAGAAACCCACAAGCTTATTAATGATTAGCTTCTTAAAACAAAAGAAAAGTAAGATTAAACATTGTTGTTCCCATTCTAAAGATGAGAAAATTGAGCCACGGAGAGATTCAGTAGCTTGTCCAAATGTACAGCTGAATAAGTGGCATATTTGGATTTCAGACCCACGTCTCTTAATATCAGATTCACTGCTCTTTCGATTATGTGATATTGCCTCCACCCCAAGAGAGATTCCCCCCCATAGGTTTTATTTTCTTTTTTTCTCCCTTCTAAAGAGATTTTTTAATACGATGTTGTTGCAAATGTCTCATTGCATTTTGATGGAAAAATGCTTCTGTAATTTTACTTAGCATTTATTTATACAGTATATTTGCACCTCTTCACAGCCCATAACTCCATCAGCACTCGGAAGTACTTTCATGTGGCTGGCTATCCATGAGGATGGTTTAAGCATCTTAGAATACAATTCCATGGTAAGTTTAAGTTTTGTACTAAGTCAACTATTTGCATTGCAATGTACATAGAAAGTAATGATCTCTTCATATGATTTTTCTTATACACAAATAACATTTTCCCGATGCTGTATATAACAAATAGTCATTTTACAAATACAACTGTGATTATAATTTAATCTTTTAAAACATGGTTGGACGGGTTTTATATTGCGTATGAGGAAAATATTAAGATATCATGCCTAAATTGTATTCGTGGTCATATTCGTAAAATGATTACTAATTTATCATGTCAGGGAGGTTACTTCCTGTGCAAAATGAAAGTCTTTAAGATAACATTAATGTAGAAACTTTAATTACCAAAGTTTAAGTTCAGCATCACTAAGGCTTCTGTAACTTTCTGTAATATTACTTACCAGTTCACTTGTACATATGTGGTATTTTAGAACTTTTAACATGCTTAAATATAAAGTCAAACTGTGCTTTCTACATTTTTTTGCCTTATTTTCTATCATATTTCATATTGTTAGATTATTTTTTCCTGTTTTTGTTTTGTTTTGTTTTTTTAAACCTGGCAGACAGGAATTGTTAAATTCACCTGGTAGGTATACTGGGCTCTCCTATGTCCAGCTGTAGTCAGGGATCAATAATAATTTCTTGAAACCAAACTATTCTTTAGTGTTATAGTAGTTTCTCCTTATGGTTGCTAAAAAAACTTTTTGAAGAACTTTTTATTTCCTGAATGCTTTTCAGTTCTTGAATGGGTAGCTTGAAGATAGGTTATAAAATTGATGACCTAAAGTCAACAAAGAATTGTAGACTAGTATTGAATTACCATAGGTACGTAAGCCAGTCCCTCAGACCCTGGAGTTGGACACCGAGGCCAGAAAGTGGACACCGGTTGACTGCAGCTTGTGGGGCATTCAGTGCTGGAATAGTCTGCTTAGAGACTTGCAAGCCAATCATTAGATACACAGATTCCTTTACCTATACATTTCTTAATTATATTTTTAAAATTTTATGCTACAGATGGGAAAAAATATTTGCTGCATACATGGCAAAGAGTTTATATCCTTATGAAACAATAAGAAAATGATAAACAATAAACACATCAATAGACAAATGAGCCAGCACAATTCAGAGAAGAAATACAAGTGTTCAAAAAATGTATTTTAAAATGTTAGTTTCACTAGTAATCAAATAATTTAAAACAGCGAGATTCTACTTTTCACTAGTCAGGTTGGCAGAGATTTAAAAGAATTATTATATCTAGTGTTAACAAGACTACAGAGCTAGGAATGTCACTGGGTATAACTTTTCCAGGGGAGTTTGGAAATATTCTGAAAATTGTCCTTATTTTTTTTTTGAGGTAGTAATTCCAGTTATTGAGATTTATAACTAAAGAAATAATTAGGTATGTGTATTATGAAATATGCCAAAAAATATGCATTGAAATAGTGTTTTAAGGGCAGCCCAGGTGGCTCAGCGGTTTGGCACCTGCCTTCAGCCCAGGGCATGGTCCTGGAGACCCAGGATTGAGTCCCACATCGGGCTCCCTGTGTGGAGCCTGCTTCTCCCTCTGCCTGTGTCTCTGCCTCTCTCTCCCTCTCTGTCTCTCATGAATAAATTAAATCTTTAAAAAATATATATTATTTTAAGATAGTAACAAATAAAAAATGATTTAAATCTCCTGCAATAAGAGATTAGTTAAATAAGGATTAGCTATCAAATCACTTAAAAGGATGTTATACAATGGCATTTGTTGTCATGAAAAGATATTCATAATTTGTTATTACATTTAAAAAGAAGCAGAATCCTAAAAACAATATGCATATCATTTGTGTTTATATCAAAATATGTATACTAAGATGAACCATATGGATTTGCCAATATTTGATCATTTTTTTAAAGGTTTTATTTATTTATTCATGAGAGACACACAGAAAGAGGCAGAGACATAGGCAGAGGAAGAAACACGCTCCCCGTGGGGATTCTGATACGGCACTGGATCCCAGGACCCCAGGATCATGACCTGAGCTCAAGGCAGATGCTCAACTGTTGAGCCACCCAGGCATCCCTGATCTTTTTTTTTTTTTAACCTTAAAAAGCATCAGTTTCAAAAAATTAAAAAAAATTAAAAAATTTAAAAAAAATTTTAAAAAGCGTCAGTTTCTTATGGTTCAACCTAATATGGATAGAGATCTTAGAGGACACATACAAGATATTAACAGTAGTCTTCTACTAGATGCTGGGAATATAGGTGCTTTTTATTTTCTTTTTGTTTTCTGTTTTTTTCACAGTTAGTGTCAGAATCAAACTGTATTTTAATTATAAAGGTAAATTATGCCTATATAAAATTAGTACATTTCTATCTATTTTGAATCATAAATTCAAAAGTAGATTTTATTTTAGAAAATAATTTTTACTATATATAATTAATACTAGCATATTTTTAGTGAAGTATAGTTAAAATAGAATGTTACATTAGTTTCATTAATATTAGCATTTTAATGGAAATATATTAATCATTTCTCATCTTTCTTTGAAAGTAGAAGTATATATGATATTAAATTTTTCTTCTCTTTGAAGAGGTTAATAGTCAGCTATGTGTACAAGAGTCTGATGACCTTTGGGGGTCATCAAGATGATTTCATGATAGTCATTAACAACACACATTCAAAGGACAAGCCAACAGAGAAATTACTTTTTGCCATGGCAAAACCCAAGGTGAGTAGAAGCCTTTCTACGAACGTTTTTATACTAGCTTTTTCATGCTAAAACATTTATTGTGCAAAAACTAACTTGTAGATGGAAAAACAGATTTACTTATAATCAAACAGTTCTAGGTCCAAATTCTGGCTTATCTCATCTTGCTAAGCTTTGTCTTGTTCATCGAAAAAGTTATATGATGCCACTTACTTTTTTTTGGCTTAAGAATTAAATGATGGAATTGTTAACTGTTTTAGCCCAGTGTCTTGTATACAGAAGGTTCAAAATAAGTGGTCTTGACATAAGTTGTCAGGTACTTTATACACAATTTTCTTATTTACTTGGGGTAATTCATGTTACAGACTCATTAAAGAGAAAAGTCTTATAATTAAGACATTACTTGTTCTTTGTAGTTTTAATGTCTGTAAGCAAAAACAATAAGTACAAAAAAAACAATAAGTACAAAGGCTATATTTTCGTATTAACTCTAGTTTTAGTAAAAAGAATGAGAAACTGAGTTTCTTAAAACTTTAACAGTCTTAAAATTGTCAGAGACTATTTTTTTAGAATCTGAAACTTTTTTTAATGGCAGACATTTAAGTGAAGGCAGTTAGCCAATAAATGCAGAAGATTGAGACATACTCAGAACTTTACTTAGTTTATTTTTATTATTTATTTGTTTTTTTTAGAACTTTACTTAAATAAAAAGTTGATATTATGCACCAGATTTCTTCATTTATGCACAAATGCGGCTTTAAGATAATTGGTAGACTTGTGCTATTGTCACATTTTTTAATATCGCCACTAAATTTAATGGTTCTTTTTTTGTTTGTTTGTTTTAAAGATTTTTTATTTATTCATGAAAGAGAGAGAGAGAAAGGCAGAGGCACAGGCAGAGGGAGAAGCAGGCTCCATGCAGGGAGCCTGATGCGGGACTCGATCCTGGGACTCCAGGATCACACCCTGGGCCAAAGGCAGGCGCTAAACTGCCGAGCCACCCAGGGATTCCCAAACTTAATGGTTCTTTAAGATCCATTCTTTTTTCTGGTTGAAACAGGGCAAAATATGTCAATGCCTTGATGGTGCTGAACATATGATGAGCACTTCTCCGGAGCATTAACAATTCTATTTTTCTTGTTTTAGATTCTAGAAATCACTCTTTTGATCGCCAGTTACATAAACAACTTCCATCAGCAAAAGGCAGCCTTTCACCACCTCTCTGCTCCAGCACTGCTGTCAGCCCAGACTCGGGGACCTGAAGCCAGGGCAGTGGGAAGCCAGCCCCTTCTGTCAAGTAGCAGACCAACTAAAGGACCCACTTTACTTTGAAAGCTCGGGAGCCTGAACATTCACTCCCATCCTCCAGGCAATGGCTGCATCAGCTGCAAAAAAGTTCATTTACACCCTGACAGCATGGCACCCACACGTTGGTATTCTAGACTTTAAAAATGTGGGGGTTTATTTATTTCTTAAATACTCAAATGAATACTACTAATAAAACATAAATACAAAATTTGCCCGCATGCTGATTTTCTCTTAGATTAAATGGGTTAGAATTCATCTTTCCCCACCTCCTTTGTCCCTTGCCATCAGACACATCATGCAATATAGCATTTTTTGTCTTTAAAAAATATATATTTTGGCAAAGGGAGATTCCAGACTCTCATTTGGCAAACCAGTTGATTATTTGGAAATTCTCACCGCCAAGAAATTAAGTACTGTAATTAAATGTGCTTTTAATTAATGATATGGTCTTTGGAAAGAAGTAGAGTACATAGTGTCAGAAACAGCTGCAGGATGCTGTTTAGGGGTAAATTATTGGAGCAAGTGCAGTAACTCTGGCACTATGAATCTTGTAAGAAAATGAGAGTTAGGTAACCAGAACCTCCTGTGTGGTACTTGGAAATATACTCTGTCATCTTTTCAGATCACTGGAGTGTAAAGTTTAAAATGAGACAGTGATTCCCCAAATTCCTTGGCTATTACTAGATAGCCCCCGTTCACTGGAATATTGCCCACATTTCATTGCATTTGGTGCTGGGTCATCTTGACCTTATTTTTGTTAAATAAAGTCTTTGAAAGCAAAGACAGTTCTTATATTTTGCCCTCATATAGTTCTTTTTCATTATAGTTTTAACATAAATTCTCAGAATATTTTTTAAAAGAAAAGAGAATTCTTCTGTCAAAGGAGGTAAAATTTTAGTTGAGAGAATCTAAAATGTATTACTTTGCTAGGTTACGTAAGTGGTCAGTTCATTTCAGTATATGTCAAACAAAGTAATTAGTATTCATGATAAAAATGAAACTGTGATAAGACATGAAAATTATATTGTAAGACTTTAATTGCAATAGTAATCATGAGTATACTTAATTTTATTTATGTATAGAATATTTGTATTTATTTTTTGAACATATATTTATCACTTTGTGTATGGTATTTTTTTAACCAGTTTGAATAAAAAATGTTAGCTGCTGAATTAATTTGTTGGCAGAGCCTTCATATTTTTCTTCTTTGCTGCTTTCACCCTATGGCAATGTACTGTTGTCACACTAAGCCTTTTAAAAATATTCCATCTCATCAGAGCCAAGAAATACCCTGCTCAACTAAGATTTTACTTTATTGTTAATGTCAAAAAGATTTAAAAAACCTCCATAGAAATATATTTCCATTCACTGTTTCCCCTAAGTCTTTTGAGCCACAACCACTCACTGCATAAGCAAGTTGGTTTTTGAGAATATACCAGTTACCAGTTTGTGATGACTGACAGGAATTTTTTTGGCTGGGATACAATAGTGTTTCTTAGTTCCCAGAAAACTGTTCAATAATCATTAGTTGGTGAGCCAGGGGCTTGGCACAGCTTACATATGTGTGAGGATTTTATTCTCAGGCAGTAGTTAGTTCACCATCTGGTAAGCACACCCCCCTCCAGATCTTCTAATTTGAACAAGTAGTGAAGGCTTAGCTTAAATGGTGGTACCTTACACTTGGCATTTATTTTTGATAGAACAGAGATAAAATATTTTGATGGAAAGAAATCAATTTTCTGTAACTGATGATGTGAAAATTTTATTTTCTGGGAAATTACTTATGTAGCCATTTAAAAAAATTCAAAGTATGTTATTATGATTGGTTACAAAAGAATAATGTTACGTGTTTAATTGTAATATTTGTCTCCTATCATTTTCTTCCCTTTCAATCATAATAAATGATTTACAAAACCCATTTTGAGCATTATCTTTTGAACAATCTTCAAGAAATACCTAATGTTTTCATTGTCAAAGCTGAGGTGTGCTACTAGTGAAAATGGTAGTTATTACTTCCTTCTCTTGCATTCATGCTTTGTCTTCAGTGTTGCTTTGTTTTATCCAGATAAAAGGAAGCTGTTTTGGGAAATTATAATTTTAAGATGTATGTATGCATATTGACACATATACAATATGTATAAATCATGGGGTTCTCCCATGATTTCAAAGTAAGTTCCATAAGTTTCATATAGGTGAAGTGATGGACTGTGTTCTAAAATTTTATTTTAGATTCTGGATTTTTTTATATGTGTGTCCTTAGGGGATCCCTGGGTGGCGCAGCGGTTTAGCGCCTGCCTTTGGCCCAGGGCGCGATCCTGGAGACCCGGGATCGAATCCCACATCGGGCTCCCGGTGCATGGAGCCTGCTTCTCCCTCAGCCTGTGTCTCTGCCTCTCTCTCTCTCTCTCTCTCTGTGTGACTATCATAAATAAATAAAAATTTAAAAAAAAAATATGTGTGTCCTTAAAGTCAACTAGTGTCTAGCTTGGAAATGAATTTAACTCTCAATTTACAAGAAAAATTAGTCACAACTTATAAAGTTTTTGTTCTGAAAATGTGCTTATTAATTGATTGTTTGGAAATTTTTCCCAAAGAAAAAAATACATAGTGGCCAGGTTCCTAGAACAATACACTTACCCAATTGTACTGTAGAATAATCCTGAAGAATTAACTACCACAGATAATCATATTTCACTAGACAAAGATTTTAAGTGTTCCTGGGATACCAAGAACACATTTCACCTGTCCACCTAACGCCCTAGCTGCAATGGAATTTGGACTTCCCCAGTGCAGTGTCCAGGCTGATTCCTGTGGATCAAAGGCTCTAAGAATGTGAGGACTAAGGGAAGGGAAATGAGGAGCAGGAATAATAGGGTGGAGAAGCGTCTCTGCTAACCGGTTCATGGAGAACTGGTATCTCCTTTCACATTTTTCCCTATTTTCTTTTCCTTGAAAGAAGAAAGGGATTTTACTGCCACAGGGATAACTTCAAACTCCAAATTAAGGGGCACCTGGCTGGCTCAGTTGGTTAAATATCTTTCTTCAGCTTAGGTCATGATCCCAGGGTCCTTGAGGAGTCTGCTTCTCCCCCTGTCTCTGCCCCTTCCCCCAGTAGTGTGCACTTTCTCTTTCTTAAATAATTTTTTAAAAATGTAAAAACCTCCAAATTAAGGCAAAGTCCACTCATAGATATTTTTTTAAATTTTTATTTATTTATGATAGTCACAGAGAGAGAGAGAGAGAGGCAGAGACATAGGCAGAGGGAGAAGCAGGCTCCATGCACCGGGAGCCCGATGTGGGATTCGATCCCAGGTCTCCAGGATCGCGCCCTGGGCCAAAGGCAAGCGCCAAACCACTGCGCCACCCAGGGATCCCCACTCATAGATATTTAATGTGAAGTAAGATTCATCCTTATTCGAGTGGGACCAAGACTCAAGCTCATCTTGGACACTTAAGTGGGAAGGTGGGTCCTACAAAGAAGAGATGGGTGGACCTGGACAGAAGCTGGGGTGAGGAAATGAAATACATACGTGCTCTATGTCATAATTTTACCTGTTGAACTTAATTTTGCCTATATCAAACATAGTCACAATGATTCTGGAGGCGTATTTATAATTGGCATCAATCAGAAATCTTCATTGTATGCTTTTTAAGTATTTTTAGGTCCAGTAATAGTCAAGAAACAAAAACTTGCTTACTAGGGCAACGTCTATTAGCAAATAGCTCCAGAAGAAGATACAAATGTTCACCACAGCACTTGAAAACAGGGTACGCTTCCTTCCAGCCCTTTGCTAACATAATCTAATCAATGGGAGGAGGGTGAATGGGGGGGGTATCCCTTTCTGAAAGTAGATTATATTGGTGGTTTTATTACATCAGACAACACTTAAAAAGCACAGGTAACAAAATTTTAAAAACAGACAAATGGGACAACTCGAAACTTTATAACTTCTACACGTCAAAAGAAACAGAGTAGGGATCCCTGGGTGGCGCAGCGGTTTGGCGCCTGCTTTTGGCCCAGGGCGCGATCCTGGAGACCCGGGATCGAATCCCACATCAGGCTCCCGGTGCATGGAGCCTGCTTCTCCCTCCGCCTGTGTCTCTGCCTCTCTCTCTCTCTCTGTGACTATCATAAATAAATAAAAAATTAAAAAAAAATTTAAAAAAAAAAACAAAAACAAAAGAAACAGAGTGAAAAGGCAGGATGGGAGAAAATAATCACAAGTCACATATCTGATAAAGGGGTTAATATCCAGGATAGATAAGGAATTTAGCAACAAAATAGCTTCTTCATTCAGCAGAGAACATGCCAGTTTCCTTAGAAGGGGAATGCCTTGGGTTTCCCAATTCTAGTTTGAAAAATCCCAGAGAAAGGCTCAACCGGGCCCAACTCAGATGTTTACTCTGAACTACTTCAAATGCTCAATATGAGGGTCACCTGGGTGGCACAGGTCGTTAAGCCTCCGACTGTTGATTTTGGCTCAGGTCTTGACCTCAGGGTTGTGAAATTGAGCCTGAGTCCAGCTCCATGCTGAGCAGGAAGCTGGCTTAAGATTCTCTCTGTCCCTCTCCCTCTGTCCCCCCACCAATGTGTGTGCTCTCTATCTAAAACAAAATGAAAACAACTCAATATGAAGAGAATGCTTAAGTAAATTTTGAAAAATGTGTATAGCGGAATATTTTTTTAAAAGATTTTATTTTTTTTTAATTTTTATTTATTTATGATAGTCTCACACACAGAGAGAGAGAGGCAGAGACATAGGCAGAGGGAGAAGCAGGCTCCATGCACCGGGAGCCCGATGTGGGATTCAATCCCGGGTCTCCAGGATCGCGCGCTGGGCCAAAGGCAGGCGCTAAACCGCTGAGCCACCCAGGGATCCCTAAAAGATTTTACTTAAAAAAAAAAAAAGATTTTATTTATTTATTCATGGGAGAGGGGCAGAGACACAGGCAGAGGGAGAAGCAGGCTCCATGCAGGGAGCCCAACATGGGACTCGATACCAGGTCCCCAGGATCACGCCCTGGGCTGAAGGCGGCACTAAACCACTGAGCTACCGGGGCTGCCCTATAGCAGAATATTATGCAGCCATCAAAGTTATGTTTATGATGGATTTTTAAAAATTGAGATGGGAGGGATGCCTGGGTGGCTCATTGGTTGAGCGTTTGCCTTTGGCTCAAGGTGTGATCCTAGGGTCTTGGGATCAAGTCCTGCATCAGGCTCCCCTCAGGGAGTCTGCTTCTCCCTCTGCCTATGTCTCTGTCTCTCTCTCTCTGTGTCTCTAATGAATAAATAAATAAAATATTTTTTTAAAAAAGACATCAGAATACATTGCTTCTGGAATATGTTGCTTTCATCCTCTTCATTTTTTCCATATAAAATTTTTTTCTACAATAAACTTATATAACTTTGAAAACAAGGGAACAAATGTGAAAACTGTCACTGTCTGGGCTATCGTTAATAGCCTCCATATGGACTTCCAGACTCCAAAATATCCTTCACACAGCTGCAAAAAATTATCTCACTGAAACTCAGGTCCAGGCACAGAATACCCCTATTTTAAAATTGTATTTAGTTTCTCACAACCAACACAGTAAAAATCCAGGCTGCAAGATCCTTCAGTGAAGCCCAGTCTACCTGCCCAGTTTGCTCTCCCACCAGAGCCACACCAGACACTTTACATGATCCCCTTCAACTATTCACAACCCCCCAAATATACTCTGCACACGTCTTTATTCTTCTGCACTGTTGCTTACTCTACCTAGCAAGCATCATAAAATTGTCTTCTCCTCTATCACCACCATTGAAATCCTTTAGTCTTTTAGGGATGATCCAGTAGAGGAGCTCAAATCTTTACATATTCCTACCTGAAGAACAATATTCATCTACCCAGGAAGGTCACTTACTTTGTTCAAATATGAAGCATCAGGAAGCATAAGGGCAGAAAAGGAACTCATCTGCTCAATGAGATCAGTGGAATACATTGATTAACCTCTGAACCAATGCTGGTGACCAGGGCCCAGCCAGACAACTTTTACCTTCCTTGTTACCGGGTGTCTTTCTTCAACCTTCTATCCTAGTCATGCAAACAATTATACTTTTAGGATGCTAGTAGAGTGCCTGGTATATAGCAAGTAGATGGCAAACTGGTAGTTGCCGCTTTTGTTATTCATATCAATAGGGCTTCCTAATTAACATAGAAAGTGGTTCCAAAGTTCCAGAACTCAAATTATGGTAATTCTCTTTTTAAAAAAAGATTTATTTATTTATTCATGAGAGACACACAGAAAGAGAGAGAGGCAGAGACGCAGGCAGAGGAAGAAGCAGGCTCCCTGCAGGGAGCCCAATGCAGGACTCAGTCTGGGATCCCAGGATCATGCCCTGAGCCAAAGGCAAACACCCAACCGCTGAGCCACCCAGGCGTCCCAAATTATTGTAATTCATTACACTCTGTCCCACACCAGTTTGTGAAACTATAGGCAGGCTAGCCCCAGGATATAGATGCTCGTGCAATGGCAGATATACCAACCTCCCTTGCACTCATCCTCTCTCTATTGAACTGCACTCCCATTACAAATGTGCAACTGAAAAAAAAAAAAAACAACAACAACAAAAAAAACAAAAACAAATGTGCAACTCTAGTTTGCTATGGCTTCAAAATGCAATTAGGTGTTGGAAGGATTTTGTTCCCAGAGATCTTACCTCATGAATGCTTTCGTTCTTTCCTTAAAAAAATTTTTGCTTCATTTCCAGGTATGTGATCTTTGTGTTTCTTTGTTCAAAATTACCAATCAGTAGCTTACAACATGATAATAACAAGCATGAAGCACTTATAATGTGTCAGGCACACACAGTTTATGTTTTAAATATATATATTTCATTAAAAACTCATAAATTTTTCTGCTTTACATGATTAGATACTGAGGCTCAGAGATTCTAAGTGATTTACCCACTGTGACAAGGTGGCAATTTAGCCAATGTAGCGGAGTCAGAATGTAAATCTAAATCCATCTAAAGCCCACCTTCTTGAATATCAACAAGCCAAAGGGCAGAAAGGTGTAAGGAGAGTATCTCCTTCAAATATTCAAGACATCTTGGGCCAGAGGGGCCGGGTCCACTGAGCATTCAAAATAGATCAAATATTGCTACTTTGATGAAATGTTTCAACAACCCCCTCAGCATAAAACTTATTCTTATGTGATTTTTTGGTATTTCTCTACAATACTTTATATCACTGACTTTCTTTGGGTTATTATATTTAGTTTTGGGTTATTATATTTAGTTGCATCTTTCTCAAGAGCAGGGATCTTGTCTTACCTCTCCATTCCATACTCTGTGTAGCACTCTTGCATTTATAGTAATAACTCAATGTTTGATATGGATTCAGAGATGAATCCATATGGATCCAAATGAAGTATCATGGAGATGCATTTGCTTTATTAACTCATTTATAAATAATGCGCTAATGCATAAACCCCGAAACAACCAAACAAGCAGGAAGCTGGAAAATACTAAAATAAATATTCTTTGCCTCTGGTGAATCACTAGAAAATAGTTCAGGAGTTTGTTTCACCCTTCATTCCCAAAGCGTTGCTATCAGGGAGAGAAAAGTGACTGGAGACAGAGAGCAGACACCCCTGGCATATAGTCCGGTACTCAGAAGAACACTCTTTATGTAAAAGAACACTTCCAGCCAGAGCTTTTGGGTTGTCAGTCCCTCTCAGAGCAGGCTTGTCAGACGTATCACCTCTTTGTCTTCTATCTTAGAGGAGGAGATAATAAGCCAGACTGGATGAAGGAACGCTGCGAACTACATTTCCCAGGATGCCCCTCTTCCGCACGCAACGCCGCCTGCGACGTCGCTCCCATGGCAACCCAAGAGTCCGAGAGATCCGGCGGGTCGGGAGCCGGCGGGCGGCCCGATCTTAGGCGGCCCCGACGCTGAGCCCACGACTTCGGGTCGGCGGAGCCGCGATGCCCAGGTATCCCCGCGGCCTTGCTTGCGCCCGGCTTAGCTCTCCTCGAGAGCCTGGCTTTCTCCCCTTTGCCACCCCAGCCTGGCAGGGGCAGGGGAGGGAGGACCGCTGGAGGTTATATTTAGGGAGAGGAACCCTGGGTCTTTTCTGCCGGCAACCCCTCTCTGGATGGTCAGGGATCCCGAGGAACGCGCCTTGAGCACGTGGATTCGGCAGGTAGAAAAGCTCTCCAGGTAGAAAAGTAAGATTTTGAAAGATCCCTCAGCTTCACCCGTTCACTTAGTAAGAATTTCTTGCAGGCCAAGGAATGTTCTAGAAGCAGAGGTTCAGGCAGTGGATTAGGCCGCAGAGCCACCTCCTCGGAGTTCGTCCCCTCCCCCTCCGCCAGGAAGGCGCGGGGGTTCAGGGCCACCGTGAGTGGAGGGGCCTGGAGAACGCCCCGCAGCAGTGGAAGGCGGTGGAGCGGGAGGCCCGAGCGGGAGGCCCGAGCGGGAGGCCCGGAACGCGCATCTGGACCCTCCGGTTCTGTGACGCGAGCTTCCATTGCCCGCCCTCAAGATCCCACGAACCTTCCCACGAGGACGTCGGGGTACAGGGCTTCTGGAGTCCCTCTCAGAGCAGGGTAGATCTGCTCTTCTCACTCTCTGGATCACGGCCTACCTGATCTCTGCTGAGGCTCTGAACCTTAATGTGAAAAACTCCGCTGCTTTCCCATCGTGGCCTGATTGGTTGCAGTTACACAGTTATGGTTTATGGTTACAAATTTCCACCGGTCACTTGAATAAGTGACCGCACCTCCTGCTCTCCTCTTTTCTGGGAGCTTGGAAAGCAGATAACCCCATTTTGAAAGGGTGGTGTGTCAATGAGGAGCAGACAGGCCTGGGCTGAGTTCCTGGGGGGTTCACCTTGAAATAAATGCATACATTTTAGTGCATTTAGGAACACCTGTATTGGTCTTTCATAGCCCCTTTCTTCATCCCTGTTTCTTGAATAGTAATTATTATAAGCTCTCAATATTTTTAAAGATTTTATTTGAGAGCGAGCGAGAGGGAAAGACAGAGAAAGCACAAGTGGGGTGAGGGGCAGAGGGAGAAGCGGACTCCGGGCTAAGCAGGGAGCCTAAGGTGGAGCTCCATCCCCGACTTTGGGGTCATGACGCTTAAGTGACTGAGCCACCCAGGTGCCCCAAGCTCTCAATAATTTTAGATAATTATATGCAGGTCAAGCCCTGAATGAAATGAATTAGCACATTTATTTTAGCAATCAATCATGACAGTCTTAGAAGATTGGTGTTCTTCTTTATTGGCATTTTAGAGATGAAGAAACAGAAGTGAGCCTGAGGAATAGCACAGAAGCTCGCATCTGTTAGGTGCTCAATGTATATTTGTTGAATTAATAAAGGAATGAATAATCCAGAGAGGTTAGGTAATTTGCCCAAGTTGGTATATGTAGAAAGTAGCAGATTCAGGCTTAGAACACATCAAATCTTTTCTGTATTTTTTTTTTTTTTAGTTCAGTACTCCATTTTTCATTTAGACTTTAATTTTAAAAAGGTATAATCTTATTTGTGAAAAATTATATGTTTGTAGAGAGATGAATGGAAAGATTATTTTCAAAATGTGATTTTAGGTAATTTTTTTCTTTCATTATATTTTATATATGAAAAAGTGGAAACTTCAGCCAGAAATATAATTTAAAAACAAGAAATACTTAAGAAAACAAAGATTGTTTGGTATACTGGCTTTACATGCTCCCCATATTCCTAGATGTTGGTAGTTTTCAAGTTACAGATTTCTAAAATTCTTTGTACATTCATGTACATGTCTGGGAAGTTAACACGTACAGCTTCCAACCTTGGCTGGAAGCTCCAAAAGAAGACAGCCTCAAATCCTGGTGACAAAGGTTCTGCTTATCATTTTCAGCCTTTCTTTTGTGAACCAGTGGAAAGAAAATGACTAATCCTTGGAAGTTTTATCAGCTTATTGTCTCCCAGAAGATAGTGTTGATTTGTTTTATAAATTTAACTGAAATAAAATTTCTCTGAGCTTAAAATAAATATTGGAAAGGATTCCCTATGATTCTCCAAATTTTGTTTTTCTGCCCCTCATAGTGAAACTCTCTGGGAAATTGCAAAAGCCGAAGTGGAAAAACGTGGAAGTGAAGGTGATGGACTTGAAATTGGAGAAAAATCTGTTTTCTTCATTGGCAGTAAAAATGGGGTAATGCACTTTTTTTCCTACTTCCCCGCCCCCCCTCCCCAAGTATTATAATTTAGCTACCAGTGGAAAATTCATTTTAATACTTTGGTAAAAATGTGGATACTTCAACTCTTTAGCCAGATGACCAATCTCTGGACTCCTGGTTACCTTGGAGCTGGTTGTGCTTTGTATGAGGGTGCCCTGCTCATGGGTGAGTAGGGACAGCATCCAGCCTGAGTACTTCTTGTGTCAGGTGGTTGCTCTGACTTGGGCCGCAGAGGAAGGAGCACTTGTTTCAAATTAGACTACCCATTAGAGCAGTCCTTTTACCCCAAAGGCACCATAAATGCTAATATGATGGCTGTAGGTCAGGTAACTTACACAACTGAAACAAGAATATAGATAACAGGGACACCTGAGTGGCTTGGTGGTTGAGCGTCTGCCTTCGGCTCAGGGCATGATCCTGGAGTCCCGGGATCGAGTCCCACATTGGGCTCCCTGCGTGGAGCCTGCTTCTCCCTCTGCCTGTGTCTCTGCCTCTCTCTCTCTCTCATGAATAAATAAATAAAATTTAAAAAAAAAGAATATAGATAACAAAAAACATAACCTGACAAAGTATGATACATTTACCCTTCTCTTATCTAACTAGAGTCACAGAAACTGAAGGAAACCTGGAGACTTTAGTCTTCTACTCTGAGGTCCATGGAGATACTTCTTAGGACCAGTGAACTCTAGAAATGTATGCAGAATTGTGCGTGATTGTGTATCAGTGTTTTTATGGAAAATGGTAGGAGAACCATTCCAGCACCTTCAAAAAGGTTAAGAGCCACTATAAACAGTGGTTGTATAGTTTAGGTTTGACTCTCTTAATGTGGGGGGGGGGGGGGGGGGGGGGGGGGGGAGGGAGGGAGTTGTCTTCTACAAGGCAACCTGGTTCCATTTTCCTGAATTCCTAATTAACAAGAAAACCTGAGTGGCTCATTGTAACTTCCAATGTTTGCAATTTTGGCCTGTAAAAGTATATAAATACTTGGTATTCCTAATTCTAAGGTCCCAATTTAGGTCCTAATTCTGATTTGTAACAGTACAGAAATAAGTCTGAATTTTCTTCTGCTTTTTAAATCTTGAGATATTTTTAAATTACCCTTCAAATAATTAATGGCAACCACTTTGTCTCTCTGAGTCTATTTCAGCTTTAATATCTTCCTTTCTTTCAGTCATGCCTTCTGTGGCATGGATTCCATATTGGTTATGGATTCCCTGTCATGATTTTATAACTCTTAACTGGAACTATTCTAATGTGTAATTCTTGGGAAGGAACAGGACTTTGGAGATTTTGCTTAACTGCACTAGACTAGAAGGTCTGCCAGCTTCTCTTTTTCCAAATGCTGTGCTCCTGTTATTGTATAGAAAAATTCTAGTAATCCCATAACCTTGTTAACTAAGGTTGAGCTTGAGATCTATGTTCTTTGCATAATGCTGTTTTGTCCTTAATTTTCTCAGATTGGATCCTCTGTTACAGTCTATATTTTTAATTACTTTTATTAAAGTGATTAATATATTGGTTTAAAAACTCAAAGATAATCAAAAGGTGCACAAAATACTAAACCTCTCCACATTGTTCAGGGCTTCTCCTTTAAGTGGCCTCTTTCATATCCTAAATCTGTTTTTCTTTCCCTGTAATTCTTTATTTCTTAAATAGCTTATAGGCTATTTTTAGACTTAAAGTGTTAGAAATTATCTATTGAATTTTTGATAATAGTAGAAGATTATTTAGTTCTAGCTCTTTTTTTAAATGATTTTTTTTTTTTTTTTTTACATTTTTAAGTAATGTCCACACCTAACATGGGGCTCAAACTTAAAACCCTGAGATCAAGAGTTAGAAGCTCTACTGACTGAGCCAGACAGATGCCCCTAGTTTATCACTTTTATTTATTTATTTATTTTTTATTTTTTAGTTTATCACTTTTAAATGCTCATTTCCAGCCCTAGTCTGCAACATAGTTGTTTTTATAGTTTTGGGCTAAATTAATATTCAGTGTTGTTTTTTTTTTTTAATTTTTATTTATTTATTTATTTATGATAGTCACAGAGAGAGAGAGAGAGAGGCAGAGACACAGGCAGAGGGAGAAGCAGGCTCCATGCACCGGGAGCCCGACGTGGGATTCGATCTCGGGTCTCCAGGATCGCGCGCTGGGCCAAAGGCAGGCGCTAAACCGCTGCGCCACCCAGGGATCCCAATATTCAGTGTTATTATTTCTAAAACTTGTTTGCTGCTGAGCCAAATGGATTCCTTTCCTTTCCTTTCCTTTCCTTTCCTTTCCTTTCCTTTCCTTTCCTTCCTTTCCTTTCCTTCCTTTCTTTTCTCTTTCTTTTTTTCTTTCTTTCTTTTTTAAGATTTTTTTTTTTTTATTTGAGAGAGCACACGAGCAGAGGGAGGGGCAAATGGAGAGAGAGAGAGAGAGAGAGAATGAGAATCTCAAGCAAGACTCCCTGCTAAGTACAGAGCCCAACGCAGGGCTTGATCCAGGACCTTAAGACCATGATCCAAACTGAAGTCAGACACTTGACTGAGTAAGTCACCCTGGCATCCCTCTTTTTCTTTCTTTCTTTTTTTTTTAAAGATTTTATTTATTAGAGGGAGAGTGTGTGCACACTCAAGGGGAGGGGCAGAAGAGAAAGAGAATTTCAAACAGACTCCATGCCCAGGGCAGAGCCCCACTTGGGGCTCAGTCTCATGACCCAAGATCCTGACCTGAGCCGAAATTGAGAGTTGGCTGCTCAACCAACTGAGCCACCTAGGTGCTCCTACTTTCTTTTTCTTGAATAACTTTTCTCAGAAGTTTAAAAATGCCTTAATTTTTTTTATTTGCTTAGCTTTTATGTGTTCCTTAGTTTTTATATGCACTAGTTATTTGTTGCTACATAATAAATTATTCTAAAACATAGCAGCTTTTAAAACAGCAAACATGGGGCATCTGGGTGGCTCAGTTTGCCTAAGCTCTGCCTTCAGCTTGGGTCATGATCCTGGGGTCCTGGGATCGAGCCCCACCTTGCACTTCCTGCTCCATGGGGAGCCTGCTTCTCCCTCTCCCTACCTCCCCACCCATGCTTTCTCTCATTCTCTCTCTCTCTCTCTCTCTCTCTCTCTCTCTCTCTCCCCCAAATGGATAAATAAAATATTTAAAAAATTAAACAGTAAACATTATCTCATCTAGTGTATGAGGGCCAGGAGTCTGAGAGCAGCTTAGTTATGTGGTTCTGGGTCAGGGTCTATCATGAAGTTGTAGTCAAGATGTCGTCTGGGACTAAAGTCCTCTCCTAGCTCAACTAAACTGGGAGATCAGTTCCAAGCTTGTTGACATGGTTGCTGACAAGAGGCCTCAGTTCCTTGAACATTGTTGGCCAGGTTTCAATTCTCCACATATATGCCTCTCCATAGGGCCGCTTACAATATGGCAGCTTGCTTCCCCCAGAGCAAGAGATCCAAAAGAGAGAGGGCACGCCGGTAGAAGTTGCAGCCTTTTATACCCTGATCTTGGAAGTGATGTGCTGTCATTTCTGCCATAAGCTATTGATCACAAAGACCAACTCTGATACAGCGTGAGGGACCATGCCTGGGTATGAATACCATCAAGGAGGATCATTCAGGACTATCCTTGAAACTGGCTCCCCAGCTATGTATTTCTAATTCTAATTTCACAGTCCCCAACAGGCATTCAATACGATCTTCATCTAGGTAGCTGTACCCGATCATCTGAAAGTTCTCTCCAGCCAGAGTCCTGTCGTCTTTTAACTATTGTGCTGGTCTGTACTGTGGTTCTCAGGACCGGCTGCATAGCTACCATCCTTCCCCAACATCTTGAGAATTCCTTTTTCTTCTTTCTTTCCTGGATCCTGTGTCTTCTCTGTTCTTGGTTTACTCACTTATTTTGATGGAGCACATTCTTTTTGTAGTTTTCTGGGAAAGCATTATATGGTAAGTAAAATTTATGAGATCCTTGAATGTCTAAAATTTCCTTTATTTTTACCTCACTCTGGATTGAATGTTTATGTGGACATAGAATCCTACATTACGATGAGTCACTTAATCTCCGTCTGATCCTAGTTTCTGTCTAAGTCTGGATTATTTCCTTTGGGAATGACCAAAAAAATGACAAAAAATGACCGAAAATTCAAACTGATGTAGGAGCTTTTTTGAATATTTGATATCCTCTTCACTATTAGACTTCATCTGTATTCCTCTTGTGATGTGTACTATGAGATACCATATTTTAATTCATTTCATATGGTCAGACAACAGTCTAATTACCGTCACAACATTACATCTGTTCTGCTCATTATTTTCATCCAAATGCATTTTTCATGCATATTTATAAATTTCCATATAAATATACAAAGTGTGCTGTATTTTCTCTCCCTTTCTGTCTCTTTTTATTCCTTTTCACCAATATATTGCACTCGTAAGTTATATGCTTAATCATATGAGATCATTTTGCTTCCCTGTGATAATACTGCACTTATTACCTGCACTGTTATGTATGTGTCGCTGTGAATATTCTTTCTAGGCCTTGGCTCAGCTGTTTTCTCTTGTGAATTACTTGGACCCTCTTCCATTATTGTCTTAAAATTTTTCTTAATATCATACCTAATGACATCTCAATTTATTTGGACTTCTTTCTCTCATTCTCTCCACTCTGATTTAGATTGTCAAGTCCCTAGGCATTGGTCTTATCATTCTCTTAACATAGATTTCCTCTTAGCAGGTGATTACTCCAGTATCCTAAGGTATGGGCCAGAAAACTTAGTCACTGACTAGCCTTTTTCTTCCCAGAGCTCCTGTTCTCCTTCCATACCTCAACTTCTAGGTAGAAGAAAAGTGGGGAGGAAATGTCTTGACTTCTAAATTTTTCCTTTTCCAGTTTTCTCAAGTATATTCTGGTTGTGAGAGGATGCTTTCCAGGGTTCCTTAAGAGATAGCAGATACTAGTTACACATCTTCCACACGTAACTTATTGATCACAACACCCTTTTCTACTGAGCCTGAAGATGACATCTAATCCCTAGCATTCCCGGAAGGTGTTGGCACTTGCGATAAAATTGATTTGTCATCTCTGACTCTAATAATGTTATTTATCGCCACACAACTAGGAAACGTCAGCCAAAATCCATAAGTTGATACATGCTCAGGTGTAGCATACCCTTCAGGTCAACAGAATGCTGATTTCACATGGAGTACCATACTATGTCACCTGAGGACTTTAAGAATTGTACACTGTAAGGAAGAAGGTTTTTTTTTTTTTTTAGATTTTATTTATTTATTCATCAGAGAGAGAGAGGCAGAGACCCACGCAGAGGGAGAAACAGGCTCCATGCAGGGAGCCCGACGTGGGACTCAATGCTGGGTCTCCAGGATCACACGCTGGGCTGAAGGCGGTGCTAAACCGCTGAGCCACCAGGGCTGCCCAGGAAGAAGTTAATTAAGTAATTTTGATTGCCATCTGAGTATTCCGACTGAAACGTGATTGAAACATATCCAGATGGAAGAATTTTAATATAAAATTTTTGTTTTTATTATCTAATGTTCTAATAACTACATTTTAAAAGTAATATTTACATATTTTACTCAAATTCATGGTCATGGAGCCATTAAAATTGAGGTTGGTAAACTAATTTTGTATGTAGCCAATACCATACTTAGTAAGAATTAGAAAGCATTTATTATTGATCTAGGAAAAATTATAAGATTAGTCAAAATTTTTTAAAAATGTTTTAACTTGTTTTTTATTTCCTCATTTGAAAGCATTCAAGCATTCAGGTCTTCTACTACATTTGAGTATAAAAGCCAGGGTTCATTTAAAGTCAGGAAGGGATGCCTGGGTGGCTCAGCAGTTGAGCATCTCTGCCTTTGGCCTAGGATGTGATCCCAGGATCTGGGATCGAGTCCCACATTGGGCTCCTTGCAGGGAGCCTGCTTCTCCCTCTGCCTGTGTCTCTGTCTCTCTCTCTGTGTGTCTCTCATGAATAAATAAGGAAAATCTTAAAATAAGTAAGTCAGGAAAAATAAGTAAATAAATAAGTATCTAAGTCAGTATCTTAATAATATTCATATTTTGGTTTCAGTTATTTTACTTTTAGGATTATCATTTAAGGAGTTACTGATTATATGAATGATGTGTGTTACAGGGTTATTTGTTATTGTGGGAAGCATGGGGGAAAATATAGCAGCCCATCCCCAGGACCACTGATTGATTGGTAGGAAGAGGCCTCTCCCTACTCTTTGTAAGTTTGTTTAATTTAGCCACTATACAGAAAGGTTTTGGAATTGGCCATACAGAGCAAGAACAGATGTATCACGTCTTCATGCAGCTTTGACTCACAAAGTTCTTGCCAGGAAGGCAAAATGGCTAGTGACACTGTCTAAAAAAAGGTCAACGCTTGCAGACCCAAGATGCTGGAATTTATTTGGCTTTATAGTTCATTTCTATTTGGGGTTCCTATTATTCTTTTACTTTTAGGCTTCATGCTACCACCTTAGGGTCATGTTGACAATGAAACTTTCTGGAACTAAAGTCTGCATCAGTGAGGCTACACCTTTGCCAGGTGATGTCATTGACCAGGTAGTCAGAGCACTCCCCTGTCTTGGAGAGTGTCCCAGAGAGCCCTCCCCACACAACTAGACATCCATCATTGGGAGATATTATACATAACATTAACATTATATTTATTGGAGGGAAATGTTATACAACCATAAAATAGTTGTTAGTAATGAAAGAATATAATGTTAATTGAAAAAAGCAGGACAGAAATTTTGTATACAGTATGATCTCAACTCTAAAAATGCAAAGATAAAAGGTAGAAATATGTATGATAAAATTTTAGTCAAGTGTGTTTTTATTTTGTCTTTAATTTCTGCATTTTACAAAGTTTTCTTATTGGCCCACTTTTATTTTATTTATTTATTTATTTATTTTTAAAGATTTTATTTATTTATTCATGAGAGACACAGAGAGAAAGAGAGACAGAGACACAGGCAGAGAGAGAAGCAGGCTCCAGAAGCAGGGAGCTCGACATGGGACTCGATCCCGGGTCTCCAGGATCACACCTCAGGCTGTAGGCGGCGCTAAGCCGCTGTGCCACCGGGTATTGGCCCACTTTTAAAAATCTGAACTTAACTGTTTAAATAAAATTTTCATAGGGATCACTTATATTTTAAAATTTTAACCCAGCTATAGTATATACACATTTCACAAATTTACTGTTATAAGGAGAGTGATTTTTGCATTGGATACAGTACTTTTCCAATTTCCTTTTTTTTTTTTTTTTTAAGATTTGTTTATTTATTTATTCATGAGAGACAGAGTGAGAGAGAGAGAGTGAGGCAGAGACAGAGGGAGAAGCAGGCTCCATGCAGGGAGCCCGATGTGGGACTCAGTCCTGGAACTCTAGGATCTCGCCCTGGGTGGAAGGCGGACGCTCAACTGCTGAGCCACTCAGGTGTCCCAGTTTTCCAATTTCCTGCTTACTGCCACATAGATGCATACATGGATTTTTAAAAATGAGTAAATAACTAGTACTAGTCTTATGGTACAAGTAAATTTCTATTACAAAAAGTATTCTGTATAATAAGCTACTTCCATATCCTTAAGGCGGCTTATCCTAATAGTACTGATCACTGATACCAGCGCACAAATGCTCACACACAAAATGCCCCCCAGTGTCTTCCATTAGTCACTCTCTGTAACAGTTGTTCTAGATTTTGTTGTTTTGACAGCCCATTCATGTTTTGTTATTTGTGAAACCATACTTAAAAAAGAAAAGTAGATTATGGCATATGCAAGCTGTTTATTTTCATTTATGTAAATTAAAACTAATTTTGCTTTTGAAGATTGGCAAACTCTCTTGATATAGGTAGAACTTTTGAGGCTGTTGTTCTTTAAAAAGTATCTGATTCCATGCTTTATGCAGAATATTATTTTGAAAAATAAAGAGAAGCAACCAATTAATGCTTCTATTGTTCAGCTAATAGTAATCACCCTTTACCAAAGAAACTGCCTTACTGCCTTCTCTATTTCTTTCCTATACTTCTGTTTTTCCATTCAGTAGATATCTATTGAACATCTTTTATGTGCCAGGCATCCTGCCCGACTCTGGGGAAACAGAAATGAAAGACATGTTCTTTGTTGTGTGGGAACTTGGGTGCTAGTACTTACACAACATAGCATGAGACAAATGCTATGGTGGAAACAAGGGCTCTTAACTCAGCCCAAGAGGCTAGAAGACTGGGAAAGCCTCTTAAGAGAGGGTGATGTCCAGAGTTTTAAGGGTAGGAAGTGAGGAAAGAGAGGTAATTTAGGTGAAGAGGGTCAAGTGGGTATTCTGAGGGGAGAAGAAAAATGTATGAAACAGCGGTTACAACAAATGAGAGCGAGAACATACGAGTCAAACGTAATAGGATTCCCGTCATTGCTGACTGCTGTTTTGAAGATGGGGATTAAGAATTTAGATGACACCATTCTGTACAGCATGTGTACTTTTTCTCTGTCATCACTCGCATGGGTACAAACATGGAGGAGAAGGGAAGGGAATTGAGTTTACCAGGGTTAGGTTTTGCCGAGTGGATCCAGGACAAAGCTAGAGAAAGCTTGGGGGGGGTGGGGTGATATTTGCAAGGGTGATTGTAATGATAAACTATGGAGTGTAAGGTGGAAAAGGAGAGATGTGGAGGTAGGAGGGAGCTGGTGGAGAAGAAGAAATGTTGATGGGTCAACAGACTTTTAAGACCTCTTTTTAAGACCTCTTAATATAGCCAAAGAATTGTTACTGTGGGGATTCCTCAAGAAGTGGTTGGAGAATGTGTTGTGTTTGTGATTTTGGAAGTAATGCAGTTTCCAGTGGTGAAATGATTCAAGATGTAACCTTGGAAGTGACATATGGCAGAAATAGAGTGAAGTAAAGAGTCTCTGGGAGGAGGCAAAGGCACTGAGAGATCAGTGTTAGATGTGTTGCTCCCCATGCCCACATGGGGTATGAAGTTTTTTTTTTTTTTAAGTAGATTATTTTTTTTTAAGATTTTATTTATTTATTCATGAGAGACACAAAAAGAGGCAGAAGACAAGACATTGGCAGAGGAAGAAGCAGGCTCCATGCAGGGAGCCCAATGTGGGGCTTGATCCCAGGTCTCCATGATCATCCCCTGGGCTGAAGGTGGCGCTAAACCACCAAGCCACCTGGGCTGCCCTGTGGGTATGAAGTTAACAAGACTAATGACAATAGCTGAGAAAGGGAGACTGAGCCAGAAGAGATGACAACAGCCATCACAGTAGACTGGTAGAGGCCTCTAAGGCTTTTGCAAAAGGAGGGAAATAGAGTAATTGTTTAAAGGTGGCATTGGGGGGCACCTGGGTGGCTTAGTCATTTGGGCATCCAACTCTTGATATCAGCTCAAGTCACGATCTCATGGGTTGTGGGATAGATCCCTGTGTCCACTCTGTGCTCAGCGGGGAGTCTGGAGGCTGCCCTCTCCCCACTGTCCCCCCTCACTCACGCTCCCTCCATCCCTCCCTCCCTCTCTCAAATAAAATTTTTTATTTTATTATTTATTTAATTTATTTATTTATGGGGTGGGGAGAGAGAGAGCATGCACAATCAGGGAGCTGGAGAGGGAGAAGCAGACTCCCCACTAAGCAGAGAGCCTGATGTGGGGTTTGATCCCAGGACCCAGGGACCATGACCTGAGCTGAAGGCAGATGCTTAACCAACTGAGCTACGCAGGCACTTCTCAAATAAATAAATCTTTAAAAAAATAAAGGTGCATTGGGGAGCAAGGAAATCTCTGAAGTACATGGGGTGGTAGAAGAGAATAGCCTTCTTTAACAAGATGGTAGAGGAAGTAGTCCAGAGGCAGCCATATTTTAGGTAAGGTCAATAGGTGGAGTGTACATTCTGAAAAAGAAGTTGAGGATACTGAGGAGTGTGCTAATCATAGAGCTGGCGCTATAGAGTGGAAGGATGTTGGAAGTAGGGAAGGGACTTATTGTGCCAGATGAAGGGATGCATAGAGGATTATGGAATTAGAGTTCCAAGGATAACAGGTCAGAGGAAAAGACTGGATTTCCAGTGTCACCTGAAAGATAGGATTCATTTTGATAGTCTCTGAGTGAACAATGTAATACATGTTGTAATACAAGTATATAACAAAACACTATAATACAAGTTGAATGTGGTCTTTCTCTCAAAATATCTTACTGTACTGTACTCTTCTTGTGATGCTGTGAGATGATAAAATGACCACGTGATGAGATGAAGTGAGGTAAATGATGTGGGCACTGTGACATAGTGTTAGGCTACTACTGACCCAATGATACTATGTCAGAATGAGGATCATCTGCTTCTGGACCATGGTTGACCATGGGTAACTGAAATTGTGGAAAGCAAAATCATGGATAAGAAGAGACTACTGTAGTCTTCATTTATTTAAAAATGTTAAAATATGCTACATGTGATACATATTCAGTACAAGAAAATCAGAAAATCCTGATCTTTCTTTAAAAATATAAATTACCAGGCACCTGGGTGGTTCATTGGGTTTAAGCATCTGCCTTCAGCTCAGGTCATGATCAAGCCCTGAGTTGGGCTTCCTGCTCAGCAGGGAATCTGCGTCTCCCTCTGCCTGACCCCCTGCTCATGCTCTTTCTCTCACATAAATAAAATCTTTAAAAAATAAATAAAATAAATTACCTGCAAATCCATCACCTAGAAACATTCACTGTTAGCTAAGTGATATACCCTGGATGTTTATTTGAGTGTGTTTCTGTGTCTGTCTCTGAATCTGTTTATGTGTATGTATATATGTATATCTCAAAGACCAGGAAAAGATATTTTGAATATTGAAAACAGGGTTATGCTAATCTTTTATTAATGTTTTACCATGTTAGTATGTTCCTATATCATCATTACATGTTATTCCATTTAAGGATTGTCATAATTAGGGATCCCTGGGTGGCGCAGCGGTTTGGCGCCTGCCTTTGGCCCAGGGCGCGATCCTGGAGACCCGGGATCGAATCCCACATCAGGCTCCCGGTGCATGGAGCCTGCTTCTCCCTCTGCCTGTGTCTCTGCGTCTCTCTCTCTCTCTCTCTCTGTGACTATCATAAATAAATAAAAATTTAAAAATTAAAAAAAAAAAAAAAAAAAGGATTGTCATAATTGATTTAGTCCCCTATTTGGGGATATTTAGGTTTTTTCTAGTTTTTCACTCTGATGTAATACCTGCCAATTAACATAATTTAAATTTTTGGTCCTATTTCAATTATTATGTTTCCCATTACTAAAAAAATAATTCAATTTTATCATATCCCAGATATAATTTAGAGTAATATATTTGTGATCATCTTTTTTTGGTAAAAAAAAAATTATAACTTTTGAGGAGAAAACATCTGGTCAAATGTTCTGTGTTTTTGTCAGTCCAGGATTTTCCAAACTATTTTCCTTGGAACCCAAAGGCTTCTTCCATTAGAGCTTCCCCTGCTGTTCCTCTTTTATCTGTTTTCTTGTAAGAGATTTTTTTTTAAGTTTTACTATTTTTTAAAAAAATCAGTAATTAAACCACTGAGCCAATCCCTAAGATATGAAGTTAACTTTCATGATTAGTGGCAGAGATGGCCAGAACCTATATTTTCTGACTCCTAATAAGAAACTTAGAATAAGTTCATTTTCTACAAATAAAATTACAAAAAATACTCTAACCCAGCATCTGGATTGCTTACTTTGAATATATTTGCAGCATGTCCTTTATTTGTATGTTATCTTTCTTCTTTATTTCCACTTCAACAATTGGAATTAAAACATATTAGAAGATACTAATCATCTGCTTAACCAGTAATTAGCATTGATGAATAGAGAGAAAATTTCAGACAGCTGCCAAGTTGACCACTAAAGTGAGGTATGATTTGCTAGTATTTGTCATCTGCACGACTTTATAATTATAATAATAGCAGTGTAGTTACACTGTGATAGAAAGTTGACAGTTAACTTTTTCCACTTATCAAACTTAGGAACAACTCTGAAAGTTTCTAGTTTCCAGGTAATTTATCATTCAAGTGATTAAAAGCTATTTTTGGCCACAATTATGAACAATAACAAAATTTTACATGTAGATGACATTAACACAGTATTCTTTCTTTTTTAATTCCCAGGGAAAGACTACTATTATTCTAAGGTGTCTTGACAGGTAAGTGTTATGTTAACCTTTAGACTACATTTTTTGTTTATTCTAGTTGTACAGGGCAAGTTAGATTCTAAAAGACATACGGAAGGAGAAATGAATTTTAGGTGCAAACAATAACTTAATTCTTAGTGAATCCTTAGTATGGCCTCTAAGATTTTCTTTAAAGATAAAAACAACAAAAACAAAATATATATACAGGATTACTGCTGAATTTTCCTATTTGGGAAAGAAATGAACATAACTATGATAGTACTTACCTACTCTTTGTGCTACTCTGATATTATTTTACCTAGTTCATGATTATCTGAACATTAATTATAACCTTTAAAATGCTCATGGAAACTTTTTTGAAGCACAGTGTTGATCCTCAAACTACTTTTTACCGTTTGTTATTTGTACTTCCTAACCTGTTTGGCCATCCAATTAAGTTTTGGGACAGTGGACATTGCAGGAAATTAAAAGGGAAAGTCTTCAACTGATTTCGGAAAATATCCCTTCATTCCAACACCTATTTCTTATAACTTCTCCAAAAACATCAAAATAGATGGAATTTTGTCTCAAGGTCACATTAAAAAAATCATCCATTTGAAAAATACTATTTAAAAGTTTAAATAATAGTATCCTGACTTTGGGGATGCCTAGGTGGCTCAGTGGTTGAGCATCTGCTTTTGGCTCAGGGTATGATCCCAGAGACCCAGGACTGAGTCCCACATCAGGCTCCCTGCATGGAGCCTGCTTCTCCCTCTGCCTGTGTCTCTGTGCCTCTCTCTGTGTGTGTCTCTCATGAATAAATAAAATCTTAATTAAAAAAAAAAAATCCTGACTGTGTAATTCCTTTCACAAACAAAGTTGTTTCTTAGAAGAACCATCCATACTGATACCTGCATCATCTTTCCATCCCAGGAATCATGGCTCTGTTTAGACCATATGAATTTCTTTCTGCAAATAAGTCCTCTACTACAACATCAGCTTAGGATGAAATACAACACTGAGCTGAATTTCAGTTCCCTGATAGTCTACTTAGAAAAAAGACAGTTCTGCCTATTATATGTTAAATTTTTGTCTTAAAAGTAGCATTTTGTTTCATAAAAGAAAATTCGTATCTTTTAGGAAATATAACCGAACATTTTACTATATATATATATATATATATATATTTATATATATATATTTAATATAGTATATACATATATAGATATCTAAAAAAGACATATGTAGAAATGATATGCAAAATACTTAATAAAGATAAATATATAGATCACAAATTTAAAAATTGTTTCTCTTTGTTCTCCAAATTAAAATGATCTATAGCAATATTATTCAGCCTGAAAAAGGAAGAAAATTCTAATGCATCCTATAATATGGATGAACCTTGAGGACATTATGCTAAGTGAAATAAGTCAGCCACAGAAAGACAAATACTGTGTGATTCCACTTCTATGAGGTATCTCCGAGTAGTCAGATTCACAGAAACAAAAAATAGAATGCTGTTTGCCAGGGTCTGGAGGGAGGGGGAAAATAGTTATTGTTTAATGGACATAGAGTTTCAGTTTTGCCAGATGAAGAAGTTCTAGAATATACTTAACATTACTGAGCTGTATGCTTAAAAATAAAGTAAATTTATGTTACATGTTTTTCACTACAGTAAAAAATTGAAGTAAATAAGTAGATATATACCATAAAACTGCTTACCGAGCAGTATAAGCCACAGTGTAAATAATTCATCAAATCATTTGTGCATTCTTAGAACTTATTGATGTAATATCTAGCTCTCACTAGTTAAGTGATGCCCGTGTTTGAACCATGAGTTTAGATAGAGAATGATATTAAAGTCTTCTCTTGATGTCTCCATTGAATCGATAATTATTAGATTCCCAGCTGCCCACACCAGGGCTGAGCACAAACCTGCTATTAGTGATTCCCACATAACCTGAATACCCAGAGCTGTCACCCGACATGGCCACCACCACTGGCAGCCACACCGCCTCCTCCACTGGCGCCAGCAGTGCCTGTAAGGGTTGCCACATCACACAGGTGCCACTATTCCTCTCCAGCTGTGACTAAATAGCCCTTGAAGGTGGTTTGCGAAGGCTTATTTATTTTTTACATAAGGTTTTTATCATGTTTACCACACTGCTATTCCACAAAGTAACGTCTCCATTAATAGAACAAGTTTTTAAGAGGAAGAGGAAATGAATTGGGTAATATAATAGCATAAGAAAACCCACGAGGGTAATACTGTCTCTCTTTATTGTGCAGGGATGAGCCACCAAAACCAACCTTAGCTTTGGAATATACATATGGAAGAAGAGCAAAAGGGCATAATATAGTGAGTGTCTTTTTAAGTGATGTTGCTATGCTTGTGGATGGAGAAGTAATAATGTTGACTTCGTTTTATATTTTCAACTTATCAGTAAACATACCCAGTTGTACACTGCATAGCTCTGTGGTTTTAAACTTCAAATGCACCTCAGAGAGACATGAAGCCAACCCAAACAGAAAATAATTTAGCCTTCTTAGTTGTGCCTTAAAATGCTGTAATAAGGTTCCTTTGTAAATTTTTTGTACAGTTCTTGGAAATATTTATATTAATTGTGTTAATGTGACTTTCTCTTCTCGTAGGTGGGAATAGTATTGTTACATCCTGTCTCCCCCAAAAATCTGCTAAAAATATGAGTTAACCTTTAGGATATATTTGAAAATATACTACTCAAAATCCAAATTATTAGCATTTTTATAAATATATCTTGAAGTTAGTAATACCAGTATTTGAGACCAGAGGCCATAATTGGTTATAATCCAATTTTCACTTGAGTGTTCAAAGGAAAGTTGGAGATTATTCAGGATAGAAGGGAGAGTTTATGGCATATGTTAGAAGGATAAAAACAATCTAAATAGAATCCTCATTTGGAGTTCTTACATGAAAATAGGTCATTTCTTAAGGAGAGTTAGGTGTATGGAAGAACAATCTATAATGGAAGGCCCCTTTCTCCCCTAACACAGGCAACATTTTATAGATTTACAGATCTAGTCCAAATGTTTGATCATTAGACTATGTGTAAGAGTTAAAACTGCCTGTTACTAGATTCACCAATGAAAGTTGATTATCAAACTTGTGAGATTAAAAAGAAATAACATAGTGAGATGCAGAAGAACTTTACTTTTGTGACTCACATGAATTTTGATATGAGTGATGATGTAGAAATGGGATTATCCTTTTCACTGGAAACTTTGAAACAGCTTTCAGAGCTTCACTTTTGAGAAGAGCTCTAAAAACTCCCCTTCGTCAAATTGTGACTCAGGGAGATTTTCCAGGGAAAAATTATTCCCCCCCCCCCCCATAAACATTACTGATTTAAATGTCAACAGCAAATATTCAAATAGCAACAGCAAAACAGTCTTCGTGATTATGAGACGATAATTTGTCAAAAAAATATTTTTTTCCCTAAACTTTGTGTTGGCAAGTTGGGCTTTTCCATATTCATTCTGGAAGATTTATGTCTTTCTCAGATTTAGTGTTCCCTAAGAGTTCTAAATGGAAGCACTGTGTCCGCTCCTCACACAGTTGTGGTATCCTGAGGGCTCCTCAGCAGCAGGGTGGAAGCAGAGAAGCCATGAGCTAGCAGTGGAAGAAAGTTGTCGAGGAACACCTGCTCTTATTCCCACATGGCTGCCTTTCCCTTACAAACCCCAATGCTTAGGCATCCTATAAAAAGGGAATCAGTTGTTCAAACTCTTCTTGTTCCCCACCTACCATGTTAATGTTTCTTTTTTTTTTTTAATTTTTTTTTTTTATTTATTTATGATAGTCACAGAGAGAGAGAGAGAGAGAGAGGCAGAGACACAGGCAGAGGGAGAAGCAGGCTCCATGCACCGGGAGCCCGACGTGGGATTCGATCCCGGGTCTCCAGGATCGCGCCCTGGGCCAAAGGCAGGCGCCAAACCACTGCGCCACCCAGGGATCCCCATGTTAATGTTTCATCTTTGTTTTTTGGAATAGAGGTTTTGGTGCATTTTGAGGGATGGGATAGAGAAAGAGGCAAGTTTTGACTGCTGAGAAAAGGTTCAGTGAGGACTATATTTTTGTATCCATAATTATTACCGGCTGATGCTAATGAAGTATTCATTACTTAATTTTTAAAAAATTTAAATACGAAAAACATTTGTTTTTTCAGCCAAAAGATATTGCTCACTTTTGGGAACTGGGTGGAGGAACCTCTTTATTGGACTTAATCAGCATACCAATCACAAATGACAACTTAAGGTAAGTGAGCTGGATCCAGGAACAGTTGGGGTTTCTTAATTTTTTTTTTTAAGATTTTATTTATTTATTAGAGCACACATGTGTGCACATGAGTGGGAGGCAGAGGGATTGGGGAGAAGCAGACTCCCCGCTGAGCAGGGAGCCCAATACGGGGCTCCATCCCAAGACCCTAGGATCATGACCTGAGCTGTGAAGGCAGATGCTTAACCGCCAGAGCCACTCAGGTGCCCCAGGAACAGTTGTTAGTGAGGACCCAGTAGTGTCCACAGGATGAATATAAGTGGGCTTTTGGGGATCAGAATTTGGACAGGGGTGGGGGCAGTTTTATGTTGCTGAAGGGTTACATTCTCTGCCTTTCTATGCGCTTAAAGTGTAATGCTTTCACAGAGATTTTAAAAGAACCAGGGTTTGTCCTGTGCTGACAGCTGGCATTCCAACTGGTCACATATTTTGCAAAGCTGCAAACAAACAAAATACGTCAAATAACACTTGAGCGATGAATTCATTTGGCAAACAGCAATTTGAAAAGCTTAATTCTTTTGAATATGGGCTAATTCAGCCCTGAGTTTTTTCTTCAACTGGATATTTAAGTCTACCTTTGAACTAAATGCTAATTAGTACCATAGAAGCTTCACCCAAGGGAATAGTGAGTTTAGAGGAGGGAGAAAGTCTATTTGCTGACCTTAAGAAATAGAAACTTGAGGAAAACCTCAAACTCTTTGGTTGCGTTTCCTGACAATGACTCCCACATGTTGGCCAAATCAGATGTGGAAAATTGTGACATTTCTCACAATGTTCCTGGGAATGTGTCTTAGCCAAGGAAAACACACATTTTTACATCTGAAATATTTTACTCCTGTCAGAGTTTAACCCAAACCATTGCTGCAGCCTGGACCAAATACAAAGAGCTTGACAATTATTTGTTACATTTCAGCCATTAAGATCTTTAGGGTATGGAATTATTTCTGGTTAACAGAACAATTGTTTTTCTGTAAGCTAGCTAGATACAGATAGCATTGGCTTTATCTGGCTAGTGATATTTTTTCTTTTAAAGAAATTTAATTTACTGTCTTTTACTTATTATAAAAATAGTTTATGCTCATGTAGAGATCTTGGAAAAAAATTGAAGGATATGAAGAAAGTAAGAGCGCCTGTAATCACCTGAAAAATAACCCCTGTTAACATGCCAACGTATTTCTTTCAGTGTTCTCAGCATTTGTAAATATACTTTGTACAGTTGTGGAATTTTTTTCTATGTATGTTTAGATTTTGCTTTTGCATGTATAACCACTATTTTCCCCTGACATAATTTTTCAGCAACATGGATTTTAGAGTTATTTGGTATTTCATTTGTCCTCCTTTAAAAGAGACAAATCATAGAGGCCACCTGGGAATTAAGGCCACTCCTGGTGGTATGGGCAAGAGAGGGCAAGGACAGGGAGTAGCTGAGGAACCAGAGCTGCCAGACAGTGTGGCCTGAGGCCGAAAGGAGTGAAAATGGCTGGGAACTGCTCTTACCTGGGTGGGAAGCTGATCCCTGTTGTGGCCGTGACTGTCAAATCACCTTGTCACATCACCTTGTCAAGTGATCTCACTGCCCTCCTCTGGCCCAACAGGGTTTGGGCCTGATGGCCTTGTCGAAATTCTGGTTTCTGTGGAAGCCACATTTTTCCACAGCTTCTTTCATGCCTCTCTCTGTGAGTCTTCGTTCCCTAGAAGCCCAGAGCAGCTGTGTTTTGCTTGAGGAGAGAGGGGAGGTCAGGGTTATGATGAACAACGGAAGGGGAGCTGGAGGCCTGCATTGAGAGTAGGTTGCTGAGTGGTTAAGGAATTCATGATAAACATTTCACTCCTAATACGGTCACAAATCTCCGAGTGTTCTGTGACTTGGATCAATTTGACACATAATTAATTTCCTTATGTTGGACAAAGCCCAAAACTTGAAAAAATAATACTGCTAAATGCTGTTAGATACTGTTTATCTTTAAGATGACTGTTCATAGAGTAATTATAAATGCAGTGAACAAACTTTAGATAATCTGTAATGGAGCATTTCCTGTGCTTTCATTCCCTGTTTAAAGAGGTGGTTGGGTTTTTTTTTTTTTTTTTTTTAATTTTTATTTATTTACGATAGGCACACAGTGAGAGAGAGAGAGAGGCAGAGACACAGGCAGAGGGAGAAGCAGGCAGAGGGAGAAGCAGGCTCCACGCACCGGGAGCCCGACGCGGGACTCGATCCCGGGTCTCCAGGATCGCGCCCCGGGCCAAAGGCAGGCGCCAAACCGCTGCGCCACCCAGGGATCCCGTGGTTGGGTTTTTTAAAAAAAATGTTTTTTAAGGATGAGATTGTGGCATTTGAGACAATGTGGTTGGACCTAGAGGATTCTATGCTAAGTGAAATAAGTCAGACTAAGAAAAACAAATACCGCAGGATTCCACTCATAAATGGAATATTAAAAAAAAATAAACAAAAAGCAGAATCAGATCTATAAAAACAGAACAGACTGATAGTTGCCAGAGCAAGGTGGGTGGAGGGAGGGGTACAATGGATGAAGGGGAATGGGAGATTCAGGCTTCCAGTTACAGAATGAGTAAGTCACAGGAATAAAAGTCACAGCATAAGGAATGCAGTTGATGATACCATAGTAGCGGTGTAATGGGACAGACGGGAGCGACACTGATGAGCACAGCGTCATGTATAAACTCGTCAATCACTAAGTTGTACATCTGAAACTAATGTGACATTCTGTGTCAGCTATACTCAAATAAAAACAATTCTGGGGATCCCTGGGTGGCTCAGCGGTTTGGCGCCTGCCTTTGGCCCAGGGCCTGATCCTGGGATCCCGGGATCTAGTCCTGCATCGGGCTCCCTGCATGGAGCCTGCTTCTCTCTCTGCCTGTGTCTCTGGCTCTCTCTCTCCCTCTGTCTTTCATGAATAAATAATATCTTTAAAAACAAAAATTCTTTTTGGCTATCATTTGTTTTTTTTTGTTTTTTTTTTTAATATTTATTTATTTATTTATGATAGTCAGAGAGAGGCAGAGACACAGGCAGAGGGAGAAGCAGGCCCCATGCCCTGGGAGCCCAACGTGGGATTTGATCCCGGGTCTCCAGGATCGCGCCCTGGGCCAAAGGCAGGCGCTAAACCGCTGCGCCACCCAGGGATCCCTATCATTTGTTATGAAGGTAAAAGTAACAAGTGTTTCCAGTGCAGTGGAAACACAAATTTTAATCTTGGAAAAAGCTTGAATGTTTCTGGTTTGTTTGTTTAAGAATGAATTTATTTACTTATTTATTTATCTGTTTATTTGACAGAGCACAAGAAGGGGGAGCAGCAGAGGGAGAGGGAGAAGTAGGCTCCCCGCTGAGCAGGGAGCCAGACGTGGGGGTTTGATCCCAGGTCCCTGAGATCATGACCTGAGCCAAAGACAGATGCTTAACTGACTGAGCTACCCAGGCGCTCCTCTGTTTTGTTTTCACTTACAGTTATTTTCATTTGGAAAATGATCAATTTTTTGTTAGATACATTTTACCACAGTAAAAATAGTGAAACCATGGTCAACAATTTTTAAACATTAACCATACTAGACTTCCTTACTATTATAAATGTATATATTATTTATTATAGTCAAGCAAAGCTGTTAGCAGTTTATTAAAATGATGTAGATCTGATTGGCTATACAATTTAATGGCATACTAATTTTATAGAAAATCTCAATAGTTACTGTCTAAAAGAATATTTTCTGAAGTTAGACCTGTAGTATAGAATTTAGTTACTGTTTCATATGAATTATACTAAATAGCTGATTTGCTCAAACTAACTCACTATACTAGCAGAATGTTTGCCCTATTGATCAGGGATATATTGGCCTGTGATTATGGCTGTCCTTACTTATGACCATTTTCTGAAATACTCCTAGTTTTGTTTTGTTTTGTTTTGATAAAATGTCCTCACATTTTATCACATTAGCCATTTTTAATTGTACAGTTTCGTGGCATTATGCATAATTTCATTGTTGGGCAACCATCACCACCATCCTTCTCCAGAATCTTTTCATCCTCCCCAACTGAAACTGTCCCCAGGAAACACTGACTCTCTACAGTCTCCTTCCCCAGCCCTTGGCAACCACCTTTATACTTGCTATCTCTATGAATCTGATGTCTCTGGGGAGTCTTGTCTTAGGAGTCTGACGTCTTTCACTTTGCAGAATACCTTCAAGGTTGACTCATGTTGTAGCAAGTGTCAGAATTTCCTTCCTTTATAAGAATATCCCATTGATATTCTACTGTGTGCATATACCACATTTTGTTGATGCCTTCATCCATGGTTGGATATTTGGGTCATTTCCACCTTTCGGCACTTGTGAATAGTACTGCTGTGATCACTGGTGTACAGATATGTGTTCGAGTCCCGATTTCAGATACTCTCACAAGTGGGATTACTGGGTCATATGGTAATTCTGTTTAATTTTTTTTTTTTTTTAAGATTTTACTTATTCATGAGAGACACACAGAGGCAGAGACACAGAGGAAGAAGCAGCCTCCACGCAGGAAGCCCGATGTGGGACTCGATCCCCAGATCCGGGATCACACTCTGAGCTGAAGGCAGAGGCTCAACCAGTGAGCCACCCAGGTGTCCCTTTTTCCTCAAAAAATTAAATAGAGGGGATGCCTGGGTGGCTTAGCAGTTGAGCCTCTGCCTTCAGCTCAGGGCATGATCCCAGAGTCTTGAGATCGAGTTCCGCATCAGGAGCCTGCTTCTCCCTCTGCGCCTGTGTCTTTGCCCCTCTCTCTGTCTCATGAATAAATGAAATCTTTTAAATTTTTAAAAAATTTTTTGAGGAACCAGCATACTGTTTAACACAGTAGGAATTTTACATTCCCACCAATAATGCCAAGGGTTCCAATTTCTGTTTCCTTACCAACACTTGTTATTGGTGTATTGATTCTATTTTTGTTTTATCAGAGCTATCCTAATGAAGTGACATCTCATTGTGGTTTTGATTTGCATTTCTGTAACGATTAGGCTATTGGACATTGGGCATCTTTTCATATGTTTTTTTTTTTTTTTTTTTTTTTTTTTTTTTATCTTTTCATATGTTAATGGCTATCTGTATATCTTCTTTGGAGAAAGAAGAAAGGTGTTTGAGTCCTTTGCCCATTTTTTTTTAAAGATTTTATTTATTTATTTATTCATGAGAGACACAGAGAGAGAGAGAGGCAGAGACATAGGAGAGGGAGAAGCAGGCTCTACGCAGGGAGCCCGATGCAGGACTCGATCCCAGGACTCCGGGATCACGCCCTGAGCCAAAGGCAGATGCTCAACCGTTGAGCCACCCAGGGGTCCCCTTTGCCCATTTTTGAATCAATTGGTTGTTGCTGAGTTTGATTCATGCTTGACTTACATGGACACCAGTACATGTTCACTTGTACTGCGATGGCAGTGGTGTGTGTGGTGGTCAAGGGTGTGCTTTCAGAGAGGCCCTGTGTTAGAGTATAAAGACGCGTGGCTTTGGATCTACAGCTCTAGAATTCACTAGTTATATAAATGTGTGCCTCAGATTTCTAATCCATAAGACAGACATCATAACATCTTCTAGGAAGGATTGTTGTGAAGATTAAATAAATGAGGTAGTCCCCTGGCTGGGGCCATCGATACATTCATTCTCATTCACCTAATTGTTGTGTTGTTTGTGTTGTTGCTGTGCTCTATTATTTTCGCTTCCCTTCTCTGGAGGACACAGTAAAATTGGATCCAGTCATCACATTGTTGGATCCTGTTCTTGCAGATTATTTGAATTGGATTATTATTAGTGCAAATAAAACCTTCAGTGCCACAGTTGGTTGTAATACTTAAATATCACTAGAGAAAAGCACTGGAATAAATAAGGCCATAACTTTGGTGGTGTGGGGGGTGTTTTATTAGAATACTGCTATGTTTTATAAGCTGTAGTGTTACTTTTTAGCTAATAAATTTCAGTATAATAAGGTTTCAAAACTAATTATTTTGAGTTTTTTAAAAGAGATACTTTTATTTTTTTAGGACATTTTCTATTGTTCTTGTTTTGGATCTTTCAAAACCTAATGACCTTTGGCCCACTATGGAAAATCTGTTACAAGCCACAAAAAGCCATGTAGACAAAATGATAATGAAACTGGGGAAGACAAATTCTAAAGCAGTTTCTGAAATGAGACAGAAGATCTGGAGTAATATGCAGAAGGACCATCCAGTGAGTTGCTGTTGGGATTATTTCCAGAATCCGTAGCCCCATACGTAGTTAAAGATAACATCACAAACAACTTCCTTAAATTTTTATGCATGATTTGAAATTCATTTGATGTAGATGAACTTGTTCACTGGAAAATTACAGCAATTTAATAAAACCTCAGTGAGAGCAAAACCAGGGAAAGGATTTCTCATGTCTTGGATGTAGACATGTAGTGGATGTAGACATCCACTGTGATTGTTATGGCATAGGATACCAATCAAAAGAAACAGAATTTTGAAGTAGTAGTTTGATATTGATTTTATAATCTCTGTAAAACGAAGATAAAAAAGCAGACTGTACAAAAGTCATCTGGCAAAGACCAGATGAAGCTACAAATGTAAACAATGAGTAGTTTTCACAGCCTTCATTGCCACTCTGTATTTTACATTCATTTAGTATCTGTCACATATTTGATATCTTTTGATTATCTGACAACTAATTAAATTATAAAGTTGTATTGATGGTAACACAAGTTCTTTAAATACAAATATGAGTATCATTTTCTAGAAAACCTATAGCAATATTTTATATTGCCCAGGGTTTATACAAATGTGTTTTACATAAGGGAATATCAGGAGGAAACTGATAGCTTATGGTTCACAACTATGCAGTGTAAATGCTATTGCAACAAAAGATAATACCAAACAGTGAAAAACAAAACAGGCAGATGACATGTTATTTAAGAAAATAGGATAGACGTGACAAATAAGTATGGTAATTTAGGGAACTGCCATTTCTAGTTTTATACTTGAGAAATATAACTTAGGTTAAGTCAAAGTTAAATATTAGGACAAACTCTTGGTCAAGCAAACAAAGTCAGCATCTATGAAAAGACTAAAATGGTGTATTTTTGGAAGTCAATAGAGTTTGCTAAATACATAGTACAAACAATTATAATAAATCAATGAAATGTATTTGTTAACAGGACCGTGAATTAGTTGACCCATTTCTAATACCTCTGGTCATAATTGGAAGTAAATACGATATTTTTCAGGTAAGCTTTTCCACTTCTAGATAAAACGGTTGTTTATACTCAGGCTTTATGGGAGAAGAACAAAAATAATAGTGAAGTGAGAGAAAGGACTCTAGGAGGGAGAGGTCAAGGAGTCACACATCTTAAAGATTTTGGAAAAACGACATAGTGGGGAAAGAGAAAATACGTAAAGAACAATACATACAGTAGAATGGGGATAAGGCAGTAGAATGGGGATCAGAGAGCTTGAGAAACTGAATCTTTCACCCAGTCACTGAGGGATAGGACTGACTTCCCAACTTTTAAATTGAAGAAAGTAGAAAATTGGTTTCTTATCTTTGCTTGTCAGAGAATCCCTAGGGTATTCCACACTATAAAATGTGTGCTCATATCTAAATTCTATTGAGCTAAGTGTTTAAACAAGGACAGATCTGATAGCTGTAGTTCTAGAAGGCTGCAGCTACTATTCAATTCTCTATAGAAAAAGTAATGGAAAAGGTAATGGAATCCTATTCCTCAGGGTATGTTCCAAAAAAACAAAAAACAAATTATGTATTTCTACACTTAGTAATTTGCACCTTCCCACTACTGATATTTAATTTTCTCAACTTTTTTCTTTTTAATAATGTATTTCTTCAGGATTTTGACTCTGAGAAGAGAAAGGTTATATGCAAGACACTTCGATTTGTCGCACATTATTATGGAGCATCATTAATGGTTCGTACATTTCCTATCCTGGCTTGAGTGGACAGCACCAAACTTAGAAAGATAAGCAACTTGATGCATGATTATAAATACTAACGCTTCTACTAGTGTACATAATCCCCTTCTTTCCTTTCCCACTGCCCCCAAATCCTCATTACAGAGTGTTTGATATTTCTTTTTTTTTTTTTTTAAGATTTTTTTATTTATTTATTCATGAGTGACACAGAAAGTTAGAGACATAGGCAGAGGGAGAAGCAGGCTCCCCATGGGGAGACTGATGTGGATTATATCCCCAGACCAGGAATCACACCCTGAGCAGAAGGCAGACACTCAACCGCTGAGCCACCCAGGTGTCCCAATATTTCTAGAACATACTCTGCTAGATGGCCTACCAGGTCTTCAGATCAATTGCTTATGCTCATAAACCCCAGTCAGTCAGTCTCTCTCTCTCTCTCTCTCTCTCTCTATTTTTTTTAGAGCAGGTGTGCAGGAGTGGGGGGAGGGGCAATGGGAGAGGGAGAAAGAATCTCAAGCAGACTCCCCACAGAGCACGGGTTCTCAATCTCACAACCTTGAGATCACAACCTTAACTGAAACCAAGGTGCCCCAAACCCTAATCAGTCTTAAACAGATAAACTGGCTATTAATTTATTCATTTTTAGGGGTACCTGGGTGGCTCAGTCAGTTAAGCATCTGCTTTCGGCTCGGATCAAGGTCCCAGGGTCCTGGGATCAAGCCCTATGTCGGGCTCTCTACTCAGTGGGGAGTCTGCTTCTCCTTCTGCCCTCCCCCTACTTGTGCACACTCACTTTTTCTCTCAAATAAATAAATCTTTTTAAAGACATTTATTCATTTTTAGTTTCCCCTTAAAAATTAGAATCTGTCTTAAGGGAAAAGAGGAAAAAAAAAACCTATGTTTTTCAATTTTTTTTTTAAAGATTGTATTTTTTTATTCAAGAGAGAGAGAGGCAGAGATGTAGGCAGAGGGAGCAGCAGGCTCCCTGTGGGGAGCCTGATGCGGTACTCAGTCCCAGGACCCCAGGATCACACAATGAGCCACCCCGGCATCCCTATATGTTCTTTTTAAAACTTAAAACAACAACAATATTGTCGTAGGGGTTAAAACCATGAAGTTGGGAGTCCTGTTGCCTCTGTTCAAATCTCAGGATAGCCATTTACCAGATGTGTGACAGGCCAGGTCATCTCACTCAAGCCCCGGTCTCCTCCAGGGTAAAATGACAAAACCAGTGCCTTCTTCATAGAGTTGTTGTAAGGATCAGAGAGAGAAACATGATGTGCCCACGCCAGGGCCTGAAACAAAGTGTTCCTCAATAAATGTTGCTTAGTCTAATAACTGTTACCCTTACCTTCTACAGCAGGAACAAAGGATAAAGAATTTTTTTTTTCAAGATTTTATTTATTTACTCTGTGAGAGACACAGAGCGAGGCACCCAGGCATCCCAGGATAAAGGATATTCTTTAATGCAATAAAATATAAAAGCACTTCTATTTAAAAGAAATAATATCTTCCCATTTGAATGGTTTCTTTTTCCTGCTACATGAAAGTGCTGAGGAAGTTGGAGGGAGATAACAGTCTAGTCGCTGGCCTTCATGGGTAATATATTATGACAAAGTGATAATATGATCTATGTTTAAATTTTTTATACTTTTCAGAATACTCCAAATAAATGCATTGTGTATTTCCCTAAAAATCAGAATGTTTTATGTTTATACTATATCCGCTTATATATGAAATTGACAGAGTGCTTTGGAAATATTCCTTTTTTACTATTTCAAAACGATATGGGGAGTTTAAAATGAATGGCTCATCCAGGATACAAAAGCAAAGACCATGGATCTTTTTTTTTTTTTTTTTAATTTATTTATTTATGATAGTCACAGAGAGAGTGAGAGAGAGGCAGAGACACAGGCAGAGGGAGAAGCAGGCTCCATGCACCGGGAGCCTGATGTGGGATTCGATCCCGGGTCTCCAGGATCGCGCCCTGGGCCAAAGGCAGGCACCAAACCGCTGCGCCACCCAGGGATCCCAAGACCATGGATCTTATAGTTTATTTTTACACAAGATAAAGCCGCATAGTTAGTTCTGTTTAGTTAGCTGAGGGAAATCTCTTTCTTTAGGAACAGATCACATTTGATCGGGATCTAATCTGGTGTTATGTGTACAAATTTAGATGAAGTCAGATCACTGTAGGCCCCAGCAGGTCTAGAAGGTCCTAGAAGATCAGGATCTTCTAGGGAATGGGTTTAAGAATGGTTTCATGTCAGCTTTCAGCAAGCCAGAAGATGAGAGCTTGGATTAGAGGAGCCCTTCTGGACTGCCAGGAGAACCATAAAGCTTATTTAGCTTCTCGGACCAAGAAGAGAGTATCCAAAGTTACAAAGCCCCGTCTTTCCATTTCACTTCCACTCTTCCCCATCCCCCCGCAAAAGGAGACAGTATGGGACTGCTTGAGAAGATTGCTGGATGCTCAGTGGTTTTCTTTTACCCCTTTAGTTGATCCTTTATAATTCAGTCAAGAAAGGGGATTAGCTATTACAAGCAATCTAATAAAGTTAATAAAAATAGAAAAACATTGATGAGTAGGACCAGATTCAGTGGAGAGCTGTCAGGATGGTATGAGGCTTAAAAATATGATATATGAGAAGGAGTATAAAATTATGTTCTATTATCTAGAATTTGATAATGCTCTTTAAATATTCAAAGGACTGTTCCATGGAAAAGGGATTAGATACATTCTTTGCTCTCTTAAAGTCAAGAACAAGGAATCAGAGCAGAGTTTAGCTCAAAATAAGAACTTTCTAATATTACCATTATCTGAAAATGGAATGGGTTACTTTTGGAGATTTTGAGTTCCTACTAAATTAATGCAAACAGAAGCTCTACAGCAATTTTTGGAGGATGTTTCAAGGCAATTGATGCAACAGATGGGGGGGTTGAGTCAGAAAACTTCTCACGTCCTCCCAGCCCTTCTATGAAATACTTTTGTGATAAGGTATTTTCCTTTCCACATAGGGAACATAAATAATAAAATTGTGTTTTAAAAATTCAATTAGTTTTTTATAGTTTTAAACTTCTTCAAAAGAAGTATTAAAATTGTTTCAATTTTGAAAAGTCACTGTATTAAATTTTATATGTTCACATGAGTCAAGATTTTGCCTGGGAGGCTTTTTTTTTTTAAAAAGATCTTTTTATTTGTTTGTTTGTTTATGAGAGACAAGAGAGGGAGAGAGAGGCAGAGACACAGGCAGAGGGAGGAGCAGGCTCCATGTAGGAAACCCGATATGGGACTCAAACCCAGGTCTCCAGGATCAGGCCCTGGGCTGAAGGCAGCACTAAACCGCTGAGCCACCAGGGCTGCCCAATGGGAGCCTGTTCTTAATTCAGAATGAATCTTATCCTGAAAATTGATTTCTTTGCCTTATAGAAGTACATTTCATTTTGGCTCAAGGTTGTTTTTCCTACTTTCATACATCTTAGCCATTCTGATTTGGCTGAGTAACTTTTGGTATTTCCAAAAAATCAAATCTAGTCTTAAAAGATTTGTAGAGTAACCACATGTCCTGATGTTCTCCTGATGTCTCAGCTTAATTTCTTATTTATTGATAGTACCCACCCCCTTTCATTCTCTGAAGTGTTCTGGTTCTGGTCACCCTTGTTATATACCACTTCTGAGAATGTTCTTTGCAAGCTCAAAGGCAATTCTGAAGAGAAGTTAAAAGATCTTTTTAATGAGTATCACTATTGTCAGACCAGTCTGTAGCTTCCATGTTAGCTTTTTGGAAGACAGTAATATGCCCATGGATGGAAAAGTTATTTATGATATATACCTCCCATTTTCTACCAGCCAGACTGCATTTGGGACATAGTTATAATCCATATGTGGGTGTGGTGAACGACAAGTGCATAAACACAAGTCCCTTCGATATCATGCACTCATGAAATTAGAAGAACGAGTTGAAACAAATTTATTGAGATTTATTTTCCTTCAGATTTTTTGTCTGCTCAAACACAAGTGTGTGTTGGGCAAATAATAATTCTGTCCGGGGATCCCTGGGTGGCGCAGCGGTTTGGCGCCTGCCTTTGGCCCAGGGCGCGATCCTGGAGACCCGGGATCGAATCCCACATCAGGCTCCCGGCGCATGGAGCCTGCTTCTCCCTCCGCCTGTGTCTCTGCCTCTCTCTTTCTCTCTGTATGACTATCATAAATAAATAAAATTTAAAAAAAAAAAAAAAAAGAACACAGAGTTCCTTAAATGATGTAGGACTTGGGAGAACCTTGCAGGATAGGAAAAGAGGGGCGGGTGACTGAAATCCATCACACAGCAGGGGTCCTACTCCCCACTGCTGGAAGTTGTAAAAAAAAAAAAAAAAAATAATAATTCTGTCCGCATTTTGTACTTGTTCAAAGCCATTTTTATTTTCCCTGTTTCTATTTGGAAGCAGAGCATATAATTTATTCCCGATTTTATTTTTTTTAGTTTACCAGTAAATCAGAAGCTCTATTACTAAAAGTACGTGGAGTTATCAACCAGTTAGCATTTGGCATTGACAAAAGGTACTATTAAAATATATTTTTTGTATCTTTTTATCTTATTTTATTTTTGCCAATAATCTCAACTGATTATTGTTCTCATCTCATTATTTCTTCTAAGAAAGTATCCCTGGATGGCTATTCTTAGAGAAATAATTTCATATTATTTCCTGTTTCTTGTATTGCTTAAGTATTTCTCATTTCATAACAAAAATGTTACATAATAGAGACTAGAATAAAATAATGATACTGTTACACTTATTTCATTGATTTCTTTGACTTCTCTCATTTTAGTAGCTTTCCCTATATTATCATTTTCTTATATTAATTAGAAGTTGAATTGATAATTGTAGTATGTGTATTTTTTTTAACCTTCTACTTTTCTTGGCTTTCACTTAAGGTAATTTGGGTCTGTCACCTTTTTCCTTATAAAACTTTATTAATGACAGACTTTAATTTTTGAAACCACCTAAATATTCACTCATTCATTTGAGGGCAGTGCTCTCTCACCAATGGCTAGGTATAAAACTTGGTTCTTCTATTTACAGTAGAGCAGGATATTCGACTACTAAACTAAATTAGACTCTTTTCTTCTTATCCATGTAGCAAATCAATATGTGTGGATCAGAATAAACCACTGTTTATCACAGCAGGATTGGATTCTTTAAGTCAAATAGGTGGGTGAACTTATTAAGATTGTTCAATCATTTTTTAATTGCTTATTGATTTTATCCTACCCCATGTTCACTTCATCTCCAACATACCACCATTTCTGATTTCATTATCATCACTGTTATTTCTCATGTATTTATTTGTATACACAGTATTGATGCAACATACATCACATTGACATATTTGTGATGGAAGGAATGTCGCCATATTAAGAGACTGATTTCAGATTTCTGTTTTACTGAAAAATTTCCTTTCCCTCACTGATTTCCAGGTACTTTTAAATTTTAGCTCATTGGGTCTAGAAGAAAACCAGAAGCACAGAATAGTGAGGAAATTGAAAGCTATATATTATGGGCAGTGATGAAAAACAGAGATTCAAGTGATGGAATAAACTAAAAGACAATAGTTGTACTAATTATTTTATGCTTTAATTCTTCATTATGAAAATAGCTTGCTTCAGATATGAGATGTATTTCTTAAACTTATGGACATTTTAGGTTCATGAAGCAAAAAGAATTTTAAGAGTTTATATAATCAAGCTCCTTATCTTCCCACAGAAACTACTTTCCCTGTGGAGGTTTGGGCCTAGCAACTCTTTCTACTCAGGGGCTGACATAGTTTGGTTTTAACACTCTAGCAGATGGTAGCTTTTTATTTCCCATCCATCATTACCCTTACACACTAAAGTTGACTTCAAATAGATCTTTGTAATTAGATTATAGACTGAACTGGAATGAAAAGAATAGAGGTTAATGAGTGATCACAAAGGCTGATTTTCCTAATTATTATTAATACCTAAATAAATACTTAAAATCTTAAAAAAAAGGGGGTGGGGTGGATACCTGGGTGGCTCAGTGGTTAAGCGTCTGCCTTTGGCTCAGGTTGTGATCCCAGGGTCCTGGGATCGAGTCCCACATCAGGCTCCCCACAGGGAACTTGACTCTCCCTCTGCCTATGTCTCTGATTCTCTCTCTCTGTCTCTCATGATTAAATAAATATTAAAACAATCTTTATAATTAATACTGACTTTTTTTTTTTTTTAAGATTTTATTTGTTTACTCATAGACACACAGAGAGGCAGAGACACAGGCAGAGGGAGAAGTAGGCAGGGAGCCCAATGTAGGACTCGATCCTGGGTCTCCAGGATCACACCCCAGGCTGCAGGCGGCGCCAAACCGCTGCACCACCAGGGCTTCCCATGACTTACTTTCATTAGCAGTGAGAATCACTGTGTGTACCAATAGATAATGCCCCTATAAGTAGTTGGAGGTCAAAAAAGAAATGAGAATTACTAAATTTAAGAATCATGGAGCTTAGACCTCATCAAAATTAAAAACTTTTGTTCTTGAAAGTCCATTTGAAAAGGATAAAAAGACATGCTACATTCTGAGAGAAAAGATTTTCAACTACATATCTGACAAAGGACTTATTATCTAGGGTATATGAAGAACTTAACAGTAAAAACAAAATCCAGTTAGAAAACAGGCAAAAGACATGAGAAGACATATCACCAAAGAGGATATACAAATGGCAAATAAGCACATGAAAAGATATTTAATATCTTTAATTATTAGGAAAACGCAAATTGAAACCACAATGTGCTCATAAGAATAGCTAACAAAAAATGATAACACCAAATGCTGGCAAGAATGGAGAAACTGGATATTCATACATGGCTGGTGGGAATGTAGAATGATACAACCACTCTTCAAAACAGTTCAGTTTCTTATAAAACTAAACGTGTACCAACCATATGAGCTAGAAATTACATTACTTGGCATTTATCTCAGAAAAATTAAAACTTACGTTCACATAAAAATCCATACACAAATGTTCATGGTGGCCTCTTTTGTAATAGTCCCAAACTAGCAACAACTGGATGTTACTTAAACCTGTGCTATGGTATGGTACATCCATACCATAGATTACTACTCTGCAATAAAAAGGAACAAGTTATTGATACAGTAACTTGCATGAATCACCAGAGAATCATACTGAATGAAAAAAAGCCAGTCAGTAAAGGTTATATACAATATGATTCTACGTGTGCAAAACTTTTGTGATGAAAACATTTTAGAAATAGAGGAAAGATTAATGGTTGTAAGAAGTTAGAAACAGGATCGTAGGTGGGGAGATAAGAGATTGGAGAAGGGGGTGGTGTGGGTATAAAAGGGCAACACAAGGGATGGCATTGTGTAGTATCTTGATTTTGATAGTGGATACATTTATCTACAAAGATGACACAATTGTATAGAACTTAATACACACACACATACACACAAATAAGGACAAGTAAAAAAACTTGGGAAAACGGAAATTGATTGGTGGTTTGTATCACTGTCTTTCACACCAAAGTGGTAAGGAGGTCCTGAAAGATCAACAGGGTAGATGCTAGAATAGAAAGAATGAGAAATCTAAGATTATAGACTGACAGTTGCCAAGAAGTCAGCATTTTTTCAAATTTTCAAATTATACAATCAGTACACAAGACATTCTCATTATAAAATGTTAAAATAGTACATGTAAGGATCAAGTTTGATATGTATACTTCTGGATTATTTTCTTTTTTTTTTTTTTTTTAATTTTTTTATTTATTTATGATAGTCACAGAGAGAGAGAGAGAGGCAGAGACACAGGCGGAGGGAGAAGCAGGCTCCATGCACCGGGAGCCTGATGTGGGATTCGATCCCGGGTCTCCAGGATCGCGCCCTGGGCCAAAGGCAGGCGCCAAACCGCTGCGCCACCCAGGGATCCCCTGGATTATTTTCTATACATGTGAATGTGATATAGAAAAAACTACTTGTTAGGGATCCCTGGGTGGCTCAGCGGTTGAGCGCCTGCCTTCAGCCCAGGGCGTGATCCTGGAGTCCCGGGATCGAGTCCCACATCAGGCTCCCTGCATGGAGCCTGCTTCTCCCTCTGCCTGTGTCTGCCTCTCTCTCTCTGTCTCTCTCATAAATAAATAAAATCTTTAAAAAAAGAAAAAAAAACTTACTTGTTCGAACATAATTCTTTCATTCTATAGCTATCATTTTGAAAGTTTCTGTTTCTACTCAGTATGTCTTAGTGGTTTTTCCATATTAATGCAGTAGCTAGATCTAGTTGGTATTTTGACTGCTGTGTGGTTAGAGCATGAAAATGCAAAGTAACTTAGTTCACTATACTTTTATTGATGGACAGTTTAGCTTGGCCAATTTTTCACTTATACAAATGATGCTGCAGTGTGAAACCATTAATACTTGTGTACAGGTGTTTCTAGGTTAAATACCAAAAACTAGGATTTCTGGGTAGTAGCATTTAACCTTTTTCCATATTTGCAGAGTAGGAAGTAGTGCCAAATCCCCCCCTGAATTAGTTGTCCCAATTTGCACTCTGGTGAGTAGCACCAATGAGTGTTTCCTTACAAACTCATAAACACATGAGAATATCAAACTAGGTATTTCAGTGGGTGGCGGTGTAATTATGGGGCAAGAGAATCACAACTGACTAACTGCTCTGCCTCCTCTTCCTCTGGTGCTAGAATCTGTGGCCTTGCTATACTGGGTTGGACTAAATTTTAATAGTGGCTATATTAAGGGAGAAGGGAAATGAGTGATCTAGGATTTGTATTTTTCTAAGTGCCATCCGTTTTATTGATAGTTTGTCAAGTTTTTTTATTTGTTTGTTTTGGGGTGGGGGTTAGCTTTTTTTTTTTTTTTTCCAGTTTGTCAAGTTTTAACCAGTGCAGTCATTTGGTGTACAACTTCTCATTTTAGGATCTCCTCCTATTCCTGATAATGACATTGGAAAGCTTCATGCTCATTCACCAATGGATTTGTGGAAAAAAGTGTATGAAAGAGTCTTTCCACCAAAGGTAGATACTTCTAATTCTTTTAAAGCAAGAATTTTTTGCATTATTCAGCAGTTACTAGGAAATGTTCCAATGAGCCTATTATGACTTTTTTACTGGCATCTTCAAAAATCAAATATATGCCAAAAGTCTATTGTACAAGAGGCACTTTGAGGTTTAAAAGATGAGCAGGACACAGCCTTTGCTCCACTTTGAAATTCAGCTTCCAGACTGTTGGAGAAGTGAGAGACAGCTGCTGGAAGGAGAGGGCCTGGTGGAATTTGAAAGAGGCTTCAGCAGTGACAGTAAAAGCTCAGAAGACCATAGAGAGCCTTGCTGAGGCCGACAGTAGTCACAGATGGTTGGGGTGGGGCATGAAATGACTTGAACTATTAATTTCAGAGCACCAACACACTGAAGCATATCAAAGACCCTGCAAGAGACCCTCAGTATGCTGAAGATGAAGTTGATGAAATGAGAATTCAGAAGGATCAGGTAATAATCCTCAACATTTATTTTATCTCCTCTTGAGTTTATCACAAAATACCTCCAGAGCCCCTTAGATTTTTCACTCTTTGTTTTTACTTTTAAATTATTGAAGGGGCGCCTGGCTGGCTCCATTGGTAGAACATGCAGCTTCTGAGGTTGGGGTCATGAGGTTGAGCTCTATGGTGGGTACAGAGATTACTAAAAAATAAAGTCTTAAAAAATAAAATAATTGAAATAGTATATGTTCACTATATAAAAAATTTGATGTTCATAAAGAAGGAATTTAAATCATTCCACCACCCAGAGATGACCTACTGTTCACATAGCCTCTTCGGGTTTTCCAGTTTACCTTATATTGAAGATGGGTAGTGATTCTTACCTTGCAGTTGGGGGGACACTTTCACGATATTCTTTTGCTTGTGGAATTATTTAAATGATTTCATTTTTTGTTAGAATATTCAGACATACTTAAACTTTTCTTGTACCAGGAAAATTCCGGACTACCCAGTCTGAAAGCACACAAAGATAGGATCTCTCAGGAAAGTAGTTAAGAATGGAGACTGTGTTCCATATATGCCCAGCTAGCACCAGGTGTGATATGAAATCTGATGTAAGAATGCAAAAGCTGGTAAATTCATCATGACCTGATACTTAGGTTTTCTCAGATCTCTAAAATGAGACATTGTGCAGAATCCAAACTTATATCAGCAAACACTATAAATTGAATGCTCTGACAGCCTCTCAGATGGGATTTGTAGAGCTGTGTCACTTGGGCCATCACATTGTTGCAAGGGTAATCTGAACACAACTGTCCACAGGAGCACAGATTGGGGTATTTTTTTTTTCAGCACTAGCCTTTCACCTTCAGGGGCCCCAGAATAAAAAAGCAAAACATCCTATTTAAACATAATCTAGGAAAAAAAAAAATAAATAAAAAAAAAATAAATAAAATAAACATAATCTAGGGACACCTGGGTGGCTCAGTGGTTGAGCACCTGCCTTTGGCTCAGGGCGTAATCCCAGTCTGGAGATCGAGTCCCGCATTGGGCTCCCTGTGAGGAGCCTGCTTCTCCCTCTGCCTCTCTCTCTTGTCTCTCATGAATGAATAAATAAAATCTTTTAATAAATAAACATAATCCAGGAGAATTAAAAACTATGTCAGGAATATTTAGGGGGTTTTGTTGCTGTAGCAAAGTTAGAGGTGTGTTGTAGGAACAGTCAGATGGCCTCATACAACCTTTATTTATGTGCAGCTCAGCTAAAAATTAGTTGGAAGCAATCCCTGAATTAATATTTACTGAGGAGTCAATGACTAACTGCCATTGTTAAGAGTATCTGTTTATATTGCATGGTGACCCCTTTTATTACACTTATATACACAGATATTATGAAAGGGCTGGAGTGTTTTTCAGCAAGACTTTTCACATTTAAATCCATCTTCCCTAACTGACCTAAAACTGTAGGAATTTGGAATGGAACTGGAAAGCAACCCCACAATACCTATCATTCTTTGCTATTAACACAGCCTATGAAAGAATTCATCTGGCATTACTTGAAAATCTAGCCAGTTGTCTACAGCTCTTTCTTCATTCACATTGCCTTTTTTTTTTTTTTTTTTTTTTTAAGATTATGTGAGAGAGCAAGAGACAGAGCATGAGCTGGGGGAGAGGGAGAAGCTTTCCTGCTGAGCAGGGAACCCAACTCAGGGCTCAATCCTAGGACCCTGGGATCATGACCTGAGTCCAAGGCAAATGCTTAACCAACTGAGCCATCCAGGCGCCCCTCTTTTTGATCTTTTAATATGATTATTGCCACATGACATTTTTCAGTGAAAGCATTATAATCTTTAGATTGATTTTGTTTGCCATTTGGAACAAAATAATATTCATTTAAAAGAAATGTCTCACTCAAGGTTTTCCATAATTATGTAAGCTGTCCTTACTTAAAACCAACCTGTAAATGCTCAGGGAAGCTCATACTGTGTGCCATATGTCTACATGCCTTTAACCCAAATGCTTCTGATTCTTGTGCTTCTTGGGAGAACAGATGATGTCCTGTTTCATTAAGATATAATATAGTTGCATAGGAGTAGAGGGCTGGCCGTAAGCCTGTCTGAGACCACATGTGATCCTCCTATCTTCTCCATCCCCAAGCCCCATTATTAGTGGCTTAATCATCAGGGAAGAAACAAAAACAAAGTTTGGGGCCTTTAAGTTTTGCCAGTGAAATTAGAGCATGTCACTTCTAAAGAGGCTAACTCACGAGTTCCATTCTAACGATGGACACTTGGGTTGCTTCCATTTTTTTTTTTTTTAAGATTTTATTTATTTATTCATGAGAGACACAGAGAGAGAGGCAGAGACACAGGCAGAGGGAGAAGCAGGCTCTGTGCAGGGAGCCTGACATGGGACTTGATCTCAGGTCTCCAGGATCAGGCCCTGGGCTGAAGGTGACGCTAAACCACTGAGCCACCTTGGCTGCTCTGCTTCCATAATTTAAAAAGCCCTCTAGTTTTAAAGTATTCCTGATTTTAAGGGGACATATGTATAGAAAGCACTTGCTAAATCTTTCTACCTCTTTTCTATATTTTTATTGCCAAAGAAAACAACAAAAAAGTGGGTAAACAATATTTTTAAGGTCTTCTTGGCCAACCATACATATCTATTTTGAATCCGTTTTCAAAAATCAACTTGTTCATACTCCCTAAACCTATAATTTTTTTTTTTTAATTTTTATTTATTTATGATAGTCACAGAGAGAGAGAGAGAGAGGCAGAGACATAGGCAGAGGGAGAAGCAGGCTCCATGCACTTGGAGCCCGATGTGGGATTCGATCCCGGGTCTCCAGGATCGCCCCCTGGGCCAAAGGCAGGCGCCAAACCGCTGCGCCACCCAGGGATCCCCTAAACCTATAATTTAAAGACATACTCATTTACATGTTTAGGGGGAAAAGTTCTTACTGTCCTTTATTGAAGATGCTGTTTTAAACATCTTCAATCTTCAAGTGTTTTAAGACAGTGGTCCATTTATGGTTGAAAACCTTAGAGGTTCTTAAGAGGCAAGGTGGAACCCTTTCTTAGTTTTACATTCATTTTTAAAATGGCTCTTTAGGGATGTCTGGGTGGCTCAGTGGTTGAGCTTCTGCCTTTGGCTTAGGGTGTGATCCTGCAGTCCCGGGATCAAGTCCCACATCGGGCTCCCTGCATGGAGCCTGCTCTTCCCTCTGCCTACATCTCTGCCTCTCTCTCTCTCTCTGTCTCTCATGAATAAATAAATAAAATCTTTAAAAATAAAGTGGCTCTTTAAAGCAACCACAAAGAATCGCAGTGTAAAGAAAATCCTCTTACTTGCTCTTCCTTTAGAGCGTCATCATATTATTTTGACTTCCTATGGCAGCAGTATTGAAGGTCTAGTGGACATGGTGAGTTCTGTATAACACCACTCATTCTTTGTGACATGGTTGTGTGACCAGCCCTGTTCTTCTGTTCTCTGCAGAAGTAAGATAGATATCTTTAACAGAGAATGTCAAAACAATGTCCTCACCCTTATCATTGGTAATAACAATTCAGTGCTTCCAATTAAAGGCAAGAGAACTGATTACTGTATTCCTTATGAGTTAACAATCTTCAAAACCCTATGTGGTGGATGATTGGTGAACTGAATTAACTTCATTTTAAAAGAATAAACCAGGCTGCAAATTCTACCTTGGAATTATCATATAAAGACTCTTCAAAGTCTTTCTTCAGTTTTAAAACTTTTAACATTTAAACTTCAGTAATTTGAGTATAGGTATGAAAGAGACAATCTGCAATTTTTCTGAAAATGAGAATGGAATTTTCATCGCAACTATGAACTTCAATTATGTTAGCCAAAGGGCAGTGTTTGCCTTATCTTGCAGAGTAACCACTTTCTGCTTATTTGAAATAATATACTTTGTACAGTTACTGAGACACTGAACAATACGTAAGAAGAAAGGAGGCAATCCCCTTTGATGATCCCGTTGCATATCAATCATCTAATGCAGGGTTCCACCCATACCAGAACTTATTTTATGAATTTTAGAAGTAACATATACTCATCATGGAAAAAAACCCCATAAGATATAGAATAAAATAAAAAAATAGAAAGTGGAAGTATCCTGTCCTCTCCACCTGTTTGCTTTTTTCGTGTGGCACATAGGACCACTGGTATTTTTGTTGGCTGCCCATGAAACCCTGTGTGAATGGGCTCTGACATCTTTAATAATGTCCTTCCTGGGAGATAGCTAAGTTCTTTCCATTTGTGCGCCAGTATACACAGTACAGTGACCCTCCTTCTATTTATATCCTTGCATTCTTCTCTATTATTCTGTGAGATTCATTTTAAAAGGCAGAATCACTGGGTCAAAAGAATATATACATTCTAAATATTGATAATTTGACAACATCAACCCAGTTTTGGCAAGACTTGAACAGAAAACAAAAGATCACTTTTAAATAAAATATGACAAATGCATTTATTTGAATAGTTTAAAGAATTTGTATGTATATGTAGTATATAATTTCATCTTTATTAAGTGCATCTCTAAGTGTTCCTTAGGCTGTAGAAACTCTAAAGACTCTACATTTCTAGAAAATAAATCCTAGTAAGAATTTAAAGTTTTTTTCTTAATACATATTTTTGTTTTAGGAACTGGAACAATACAAAAGAAGTTCTTCCAAGTCTTGGAAACAAATTGAGCTTGATTCTTGAACCTAATTCAACTATAGTGTATTTATTTCTTCTTTCCCAAATACAAGTAAGTTTATAATTAGCATAATGGTAATAAATGAAGGAAGCGAAGATTTGTAATTTGTTAAAAGTGGCATTTCTTGTATTAAAGTGCAACTCCCTGGATAATTAGAAGTCTTTTAAAAGGGGGAAAAGTTGTATAATGACATGCAGTATTTTTTAAAATAAAAACTCTTCTACCTTTCTGTAATATGTTTAGTGTATACTCACTTCAGCACTTATAAGTTTCTGCTTTATTATGCTGTTTCTGGACTATGAAAAAGCAAGATCCTTTAGTAACAATTATGAATGTGAGTTTAAACATTTCTATTAGACACATTCCTTCTCAAAGGAATTTTTTAGAATCGGGGTCATGTGCACAGGTGTCATCATTGACTGTAAAACACAGGCACAAGAAGCACCCGAAGAACCCATTTAAAATGAACACTCCTGGGCAGCCCAGGTGGCTCAGTGGTTTAGCGCCGCCTTCAGCCCAGGGATGGATCCTGGAGACCCAGGATCAAGTCCCACGTCGGGCTCCCTGCATGGAGCCTGCTTCTCCCTCTGCCTGTGTCTCTGCCCCTCTCTCTCCCTCTCTGTGTGTGTCATGAATAAATAAAATCTTTAAAAATAAAATAAAATGAACACTCCTGAGTTCCCACACCCAGAGACCCTGAATCAGCAGGTGTGGAATGGGGTACAGGCAGCTCTGATGATTCTCATGTACTTACTTTGGGTAAAAGTTTTTGAAGAACAGGTAAATTTAAGGAGATATTCTATCAGAAAGCAGGCCAAAATTAATGAATTGGTAATATAGGAAGATCATTTCCAAAGGCTTTTAAAAAGCCTTCTCGATCTATGATTTGTATGCCTGCTAGCCAAGTTCAATCTGGAGTAAATATAATTGTTATCACTACCAAGAAAGTCATTTATTCTGCGATCTTCCATTTCCACCATAAAATATGTTCACTGTAATAAACCATACACCCAGCTTCAAATAAGCACACTTACTAACCCCAAGAACACCAAAACTGATGAGTGGTATCTGAGTGGAGAGCAAACTCCCTGATAACTGCAATGAAATAAGACTTCATAAACTCTTAGCAGTGCATGTGGTTTCCAGCACTCCTGACAACAGGATTCAGCATGTTTCCAAAGAACCTCATTCTTAGGTGCAGACAGGCACCCTGCCCAAGTGCTGTGGAGAAAGAGCTCCCTTTAAATTAATAGTGAACATTATCATCTCAGAAACATCCACTGACTTGGTGGGAAGAAACAGCCGATTCCACAATAGTAATAGAAATTTCTATTATATAATTTGATTGTCTTACACATCACTGTCCATTTTTGACTTGAGACATAGACTGTCACATGTTGAAAGTCATTGTGTTTTTCTAAGATGGTATCACTAACATTTAATAGCTTGAAGTCACGTGCTGTGTCAATTTTCCAAATGTTTCTGAGCTAGATGAAATTCATCTGCATATGAATAGTAGAAATGTTTCCACTTACAATGCACACCCATATCTTTAGTAAGTTGAAATCAGCGATTTCAAAAGAGGTTCCTGTGGGACTTTCTTTGAACTACTTTAATAGATTATCATCTGCAGAATTGTCTATAACTGATGTGACATATATAATCTGTAAGGCATTATGTAACTATTATACCATAATCATCAGTGTCAGAGACCTTTTATAAAAATTGACAATACTATTCTGGTAATTTGCCAATGTCTCCAGATCCTTAAATACTGTTCTAAGAAATAGAATTTTACTGTGGTTTCCTTAATGAAATGATCTTTTCTGCTACAGTGTGAGACATTTCAAATGCTATAATTTATCATTCTTTGCAAGTTAGGTCACAGCAACTGAACAAGTTCATGTACTCACTAAGATGTTCTCCCTCAGCATTACCATGGTAACATTGAGACAGGGTCTTTTCAGACTTGTACATGAATTACCTAAAGATCAACCAGAAAGATAATCAGTCATTTAGTACAGAACCCATTTTTAATCCTCTGTATACATCATTTCATCCCTAAAATTATGTAATACAAGTATCTCTATTTGTATTTGTCAGCATGTTTTTCTCTTTATGATTCAAGAACCTGAATTCTGTGTGTGTAACCTGGTTCTTCAATGTCAGTTGAACATCTTATCTTTATGGACTTCAAATAACCCCTCTTCTTTAGCATTAAAGATGTCATTTCTCAGTGCATACACTTTAGTAACATTCACTTTTGATTTTGTAAGTAAACTAAGGGAAAAGTAGAAAAATAGCAAACTAGTATTTAAAAACATTACCCGAGGTCTGTCTGGCATGCTGTGTTCTCAGTTCAGCCCATTCCTGGACGTTTTAACTCCCAAAAAAATCCCTGAGTGCTCTGTATCAGGGGTCTTCATCATCCAGCATCTGTCCAACATCCTTTCAGTGTGATTGGGTAACTCAGACCCTCGTGTAAATGTGTACAAATAAATGTGGATTTTTCAATGATGAAGCATTCCCACCCAGTTCTGCATGATGCTTTGCTTCACTCAAACCCACAACACTCTTTTCTGTTACTTACAGTCAGTAACCATTCAAATATCTTCTTCTCACCAAATCTTTTATTAAATGTAAGCATAATTTTGTTTGTAAACAATTTTTTTAAGATCTTTTAAATTTTTAGTCTACACCCAGTGTGGGGCTTGAACTCACAACCTCAAGATCAACAATTGCATGCTCCACCAACTGACCCAGCCAGGCGCCCTATAAGCATAATTTTTTAACTGACCTATTTTTCTGTGTCTAGAACAAAGAAAACAGTCACACTAGTCTCCCATAATTTTATGAAAGATTTTAAGTTATTACTATTTACATTTTTGGACTAGCCCACTCACAATTTCTAAATAGCCCATGTCCTACAAGTCAGACTATCATTCAAGGCCAGCATGGATCTGAGGGGGCACAGATGGAGTTCAAGTGGTTAAAAGACTTAAGATGTACTATCAAGAAACATATGGCTTTCTTATTTCAGACATTCAAAGTAGTCATGCACAATTGGGCTTAAGTTCCATTTTTGTGGCAATGTTCTTTACTATCTGCTAATGAGATGATCCCTTATTTTAAAAACAACTATTCCTAGGATGACAAGAACTGGAATAAAGGCATACAAAGTCAGAAAATTGGTTGTGAATCTGGATGTTGCACCCGGGCAGGTTCTCTCAATGAACTGAATTCCTTGAGTGAAGGCACACATTGGATTAGTTGTCACAGAACCATTTGAGCTGCCTGCCAGGAAAAGATGGACAGTGTCAGATATGGTGTGTCCCAGGTACTTTCATCAAGTATTTACCAACTGCCTGCTAAGTACCTGTCATTATGAAAGATACAGGACATTTTAGAGAGCCCAGAACTCATTATTAGGTGAAGCAATAGTGTTCTGGGTCCTAGCTTCATTTTGAGATGGAAATGGATTTGTTTCCATTTGGGGGTGTAAATTCCTTACAACAGTACTGAAAAAATCATGATCACTATGATCACCTAGAACTGAATATCCTAAAGTTACTGCTATTACCACCTAAAACTACTTAAAACAACCATTAAATTCTGCCCTGTTCTTTAGTTGCCTTCACAGATTGGCCTGGGATTTCCATGGCAAGAAGGACCTGGTTATGCTCCCACTGCTTCTCATGGGCTTGCAGAACAGACTTTTGCCAAAAATGGCTTACTCAGCTATATACTACATACATTTTAGGGAACAAGAAGACACTGCAACCTGCTTCAACCTGTTCTCTTCGGAACGGATTCCAGGGGCGCCTAGGTGGCTCAGTCGGTTAAGCAATTGACTCTTGGTTTTAGTTCAGGTCATGACCCCATAGACATGGGATGGAGCCCTGTGGGGGGCTCTACACCCAGTGTGCAGTCTGCTCCAGATTCTCGCTCTCCCTTTACCCCTCTCCATTCATGTGCATGTGCTCTCTCTCCTTCCCTCAAATAAATAAATCTTAAAAACAGATTCTACCCAGAGTATACTAAAGTTTATGCTGGTGTACATTAGGTCTATCAATTTTTTAAAGATTTTATTTTTTTAAGTACTCTCTATCCCCAGTGTGAGGTTCAAACTTGAAACCACAAGATCAAGAGTCTAATGCTCTTCTGAGTGAGCCAGCCAAGTGCCCCAGGCCTACTGTTTTCTAAAAACATCAGAGTGGCTTGAGCTGTTGGCCTTTGATGGGTAACTAACTTGACTTTTATTTTAAAAATCAGAGAAACTGTTAGACTTTTATTTCAAAACAAGGTTTTAAATCTACTATAAAACATAGCTTTTATTTAAAAAATACATTTCCCTCAGGGAATTGCTTCCTCAGAGTAACATGTAAAAAAAAAAAAAATTCTAAAACAGAGTACTTACCACAAGTGAAATTCTGTCCATAGAACTCATTAACTATAAGAATCTCAGAGCAGTATTTTTGGAATGTAAAATAACTGAAGATTTTAAAAGGAATGGACATTTCTTCTGTGTTTCTGAAGAAAAAAGAAAGCAGGCTAAAATTCAGTAGTCTCTGGTAACAGTCCTACCAAGTGAAAAGAAAAGCAGCCTTCTTTCTATGTTTCCCATTATGAATATAGTTTTTATCTCTTACTATAAAAATTGTGCTGTGAAAAACATCAAACAATACTGAGAAGTACAAAAATATACCACTGCCCAGAAATAACTATGGTTAAAATTTTGGTGATACATGTAACGTGTGTGTATGTATGTGTTTATAAAATTTTACATAAGGGGAATCACACTCTTCATGTTCTTTTTTAACCTACTTTTTTTTCAACCAAACACATGTGTCAGACAGCCTTCCAAGTCAGTAAGCATAGCACTCCATCATTTTTAATTATAGTTCAGTGGTCCATTATAGTAGAAACCTTAATTTAACAATCCCCTGATGATGGATTGGTGTCTAATTTTTTTGATAAGCACCGATGATATAAACATGAAAGAAAATACACACCTAACACATCACTTTAGAGGAGGATATTTGTGATTAAATAGAGATTTGAAGGAGCTAGTTTGTGAAGAGAGAATTAACGATGATATAAGGGGAGAGGATGGAGAGAACAGCAGATGTTCATTGTGATGTTCAAAATGAACTCTGTTCCCTCTTCAGTCTCTTTTAGGAGAAACTTCATGCTGACCTTGTGGCTTCCTCTGTCCACTATATAATTTCTATCAATCAACAAATATGGATTAAATCTTTTTATTTGTGAGGCACTAGTTCTAAGTGCTTGAGGAATTCAAAGAAGTACCCTACCCCTAGAGAACTCACAATGTAATTGGGGACAGAAAATATATATCCTTAAGACTGAAAAAAAAACACAGTGGTAAACAATTTGTGCCAAGTATAATAATCCAGCACCACATGTCCATGACATTCTTGTACTTAGTATTTATGGTTTTTACCTATTCCCACGTGGCCTCCAAACCCCATGACTTTCAGTTATGGGCAATGTTCTAAGGAACAAAATTGAATCAGCCAATTGAGAGGCTAATTGGAAAGGACAGGCAGGAACCTGGGGAGGAAGGAAGGAAGAGAGGAAAGACATTTTAGGAAGGAAGGATGGTATGAGCACAGGAAAGTCAAGGACTGCATATGGGGCCAAATGAGCCAGAAGGGCTGAAACAGAGGATCTGAAGCAGTGGGAGATGAGTTTGGAATGACAGGAACCTGCTGTTTCAGAGCCTTGTGGTGGGCTGACATTGAAAGACCATAAAATCAGTGTTTTAAGAAACGTTGCACCAGCAACTAGAGGGATGGAATAAGGGCAGATTAGGAAAAGCAGAAAGGCAAAAAGGGAACTGTTTCAGCAGTAGTTCAAGTATAAGATGACAAAGGCCTGCAACAGGATGATGGCCATAACAGGCTGGCTGCCTAGCTGGCCAGAAGGTTCCTCTCTTAAGATAGGAACTCTGTGACTTCATCTTGCAGTGCACCACACAGGGTGGAATACATGTAAAGGCTCCACATGTATTTGTGGTTTGGAAGCAAAGAAGAAACCCAACAGAAGTTGGTGATTGATCCAATGTGTAGGCAGTCCCAGGAGAGAAAGCAGTCATTCATTCACTCAATTCAGGTATTTATTGCAAACCTATTTGGTTCAAGGGCTTGGGCCAGCCACTGAGAAGAACTATAATGAATGAGGCACCGCTACTGTCCTCCAGAGGCTGCCATCCTTTGAAAGGAAAGCTGCAACAGAAGTGGCATATAGTGGGATTTCAGAGAGAGCTAATCTAGCCAAGGAACAGCATGCAGGCTTCTTTACGGGTGGCAAACGGACACAAACAGGTCTGTGAAAGACACAGGAGGATAATCAGGCTATATCATAGAAATCTGGAGCATTTTAGAGAGGAAGGAACCATGTATCTAAATTTATTGATGTGGGGCAGCCCAGGTGGCTTAGTGGTTTAGTCCTGCCTTCGTCCCAGGGCATGACCCTGGAGACCTCGGTCCAAGTTCCACGTTGAGCTCCCTGCATGGAGCCTGCTTCTCCCTCTGCCTGTGCCTCTGCCTCTCTCTCTGTCTCCTCTCTCTGTATTCTCATGAATAAATAATAAAATCTTAAAAAAAAAATGTTCTTTATAAAAAAATAAAAATAAATTTATTGATGTGGGACTGTCCACATTATATCGTTAAATGCATACTTCTTCACAATAGTGCAATCTCATTTTCATTAAATATAAAAGTCTAGCAAGATACACAACAAAATTTAACTGAAGGTTGATACTTAAGGTAACTTTTACTTTCTTCCTTATACAGTTCTGTATTGTGTACCTTTTTTCTCCAAAGAACTTGCATTTATTTAGTAAGCACAAAGCAGCTATTTCTGTTTGTGTTTAAAGGAAAAGGCAAAAATAAAATAAAAAAAAAAATTAAGGAAAAGGCAGCCAAAAATGCAAATATTGCAGGCAGGCAGTCAGGAAAGGTGATGACCTGAGGGAAGAATATGAACTTTATGACTAAGAGGTTGATGTGGCCCTTGAAGAGCAGAGTTTCTTTTTTAAAGATTTTATTTATTCATGAGAAACACACAGAGAGGCAGAGACATAGGCAGAGGGAGAAGCAGGCTCCCTGTGAGGAGCCTGATGTGGAACTCAGTCCCAGGACCCCGGCATCACAACCTGAGCCAAAGGCAGATGCTCAACCACTGAGCCACTCAGGTGCCCCGAGAGCAGAGTTTCAGTTCAGTGATGGAAGTAGAATCCAGATGAAGCCTTGGGATGTTGAGGTTTTGCAAAAAACCCAAGAACCTTTGATAATGCTGGCCACTGCCTCTCTTTTCAAAACAACGAATCTCCTTTTTCTACAAACCAAATACACAAAATAGTGCCAGAGTGACTGGAGCAGGTAATAATTCAAATATTCAAGAGGAGATCCTGCCCAGCATTGGGTCTGTACCTTGCTGGCTTGATTGGCTACCCTTGGGGTGACTTGATTTGTGCATTTTTTATAGATGTTAACAATCACTTAATACAATTTAATGATGGCATTGTAATTTTGACTGATCAAAACCAGCTCACTTTGTAATTTTTGCCTTTATATAATTCAGTACAGCTTATGAAGTGCTTTCCTGTTGATTATTATCTCATTTGTTTCTCATGTTCCCTTGAGGCTGGTAGGGCTGAGATCATTAGCTCCATTTTATAAATGAAGAAACAAATTTAGGTAGAAAAGTGACTTGCCAATGGTCATGTGGCAGATAAATGGTAGAGGAAGTATCTGACTCCTGGGTCAGACCTCTCTCCAGGGAGCCGCGTGTGGCCTGGGAGTCTTCACAGTAGTTTGACTAGAAGTCAAGTCTGAAACATGGATTGCTCTGAGAGTTAAATAATTAAATATATAAATATATAAATGTAATTACATATAGTAGATGCTCTGAGCTTTTTTGTTTTTAAGTCAAAGAAATAGCCACCTTCACATTTCCTCAGGGACCCTTAGCATACTTAATAGACACTCACATCACCTGCCTGGGACCACCAGCACTCTTCTAAAATTTTCCACCCTTTCTGCTATTGCTTTTTTTAAATGTATGTATGTGGACATATATATTGTCTTATAAAATTATGCTTTATTATAGAAATTCATAAAAATAAGGGAAATATAAGAAAAAGTTAAACTACATTATTACCCAGAAATAATTGCTGGTAACATTTAGTATGTGTTCTTCTAGTCCTGATATTTTCTTGATCAGTCTTTTGTCATGCAAGCTCTTAATCTGACTGTTCTTACTTCCTAAAAGAAACCAGTAATTGAGAGCCAGAACAGAGAGAGACTCCACAGTGCCAGAGCAGAAATGAATTAAATACATGCTATTTAGCTTGTAATGATAGGCTGTGAGTTTTTCTGGAGGATGGGTTGGTTTTCTTCCTCTTGTTAACTACCTGTGAATCATATGGATAACATGCCTAAATTGTCATTTCTTGATTCTCAGTGTGAAGACGTTTTACTGAACACGTGGTAAACAGTTCAAGGTCTAAACAGTAATGATAAGTACTCAATACTCCAGATCATAAGGCAATACCTTTAGCCAGTATCACACAGCTCTTCTCTGCAATTTCTTATAACAATTGTTATCAAGTGATTCATTAACAACAGATCGTCAACGAAAATCCCAAACTGTCATATCTTACCTTACTAATCCAGATCCCACAAGTATCCCAGCAATGCAGAGCAGAGCCACTATGCTGTTGACCACATTTGGGTTTTGGACCATACCAAGTAGCACAAGAGTTAGAAATTCACCGATTAAGTGGGGGGCCAAGAGAGCAGCAGAGAAATACCCAAATCTGGCAACCTCAGGATACAAGCCCAGAGTCCTAGAAATACATAAAGTCTTTAGTTTCCTCTCCAGGGATTATTTAAGAAAAATACCACATGTGCCTTCTATGAATAAGTCCATGGTGGTTAATGGGTGGGAAGAGTTTGCAGGGTGAGCAAAACTCCTTGAAAGGCCTTTTGGAACAGAGATACCCGTTGAGACCATTTTTTACTACAAACTGTTTCTGTTGGCTCCGACTTAGTGTGCCACCTTTTCCCTTTTACAGCTCCTTCAGTTCTCAGAGGAAAATATTAATACTTAAACAATGCTCACAATCAGTGCAGTAAGTGGAGGTGTTGAACTCTCCAAGCTTCTCCATAAATAACCATGTTCTGCTTAGCTAGCCGTGCTCCTACCCTAACTAGCCTAGCCTACTCTCCCAGTGCTGAAGGCTCACTGGACCTGCCGCTCTGCCCCTCCATCCCTGTTACCGTGGGATGGTTGCCAATGTGAAAACCCTTCACTGCCTCCATCGTCTGGTGAATTAGCCCTTCAGGTCTGCTCCATTCTTGTTTCTTGTTCTACCAGCTCCTTCCACAGACTTGATCCCCATTTTCTTGTGAACAGACTTCCCTACATCCATGCCCCTTCACTCTTATATTCCTTCCACTAAATACACTTCCCTGGTGATAGCGTGTCCCCAACAACCATTAGACATGGCTGCTCTTTCTTGCATTTGTACAGTAAGGAAAAGGAGCTGGCATGTCTTAGATGCATGCCTCCCTACCACTCAAGGCCACAAATCATGAATTTGCTTGTACTATTAATTCTCTTTCCCTGTGCAACCCTTTGTGTCTTTTAGGGCATTGTCTCACCTTTGATGATTTTACAGCATCTGGACAAGGGTCAGTCTTTGCACTCCTGCCCACTATCATTTATCCTCAAGGTCTTTAACCTTCCTGATGAACCATCAACATCAGTGCCTCCTAATCAGGCAACCTGACCAGTTCCCATGGCTCCATCTACCTAATCTTCATCATTCACCATGTCTTGGACTTAAATGTTACTCAGAACTGTTCTATTTTCCCAAGATTTCAGATTCTGAAAGTGCTCTCTGATCAGGGCATCCCTCCTCTCTCCTACCTCAGGTCCTTACCCCCTTCTGTCTTTGCCTACCAGTCCCCACACCCAGAGACCCGGGTTCTTCACTTAAGTTCTCTCCCTGAAGGTGTGCTGAACAAGGCATTCCTCAGCACTAATCAAATCTGCTCTGCCTCACCTGAACCCCTAGACCCCTATTTTTTTTCTGTTTACTGGGTTCCAATGACATATCCCTCATGGCTAATCTATACCTCTACTTTAAATTATCCCATCCACTCAATTACTAATTTCTTGCTATCTTTATCTTCTCTACTTTTCATCTTCCATGTCTTGGGCTCATTCTCTCTCTTTTCCCCCTATTGTTGCCAAGTTGATCCTATCCATTTGTTCCCTGATTTCATGTTATCCTGATTCCCTATCCCTTCCCTGCACTCCCCTCGAAACTTGATCTGTGAATTTTCCTATTTTGCTATAGTTTCATCTACTCTTCAATCTAACGGTTTTTCCTGATGGTGTTATTTACCATATCCTAAAAACACCCACTCCCTGAGCCTGATAACTATGTGAGCAATTGCCTTCTTTTCATCCTACCCTATACCATCAAGCTTCTCAAGCAACATCTGCTTCTTCTACCTCCTTCTTTACTTGTTCTCTTGTGAATCTGACTTGTAGCCCCACCACACTACTGAAGATCCTTTTTGGAAGACTGCTAATGACCTCTTAATCTGATCCCTTACCTCCATGAAGCTCTGCAATATGAATGGATATACCACACCTCTAGTCTGCTGCCAAAGCAAGCCAGCCTCACCCTCCAGAGTCCAAGAAAGATGGGTCACTCCCTGGTTCAAAACCCTCTCCTATGTTCCATTATCAAATCCACTTCAGCCCCTTAGCTTGACATCCAACACCTTCCCCCCCAGAGGGGCCAGTCATACCTTTCACTACTCCTTCCAATCCTTTTCTCTCAACAGCACAACTGAACCTTTCTCTGGAAAGGTCTTATGTGTTTTTGCTCCTGAAATTATGCCCTTGCTCTTTCTTTTCCTGGACTGCCCTTGCTCTCTTTTCTATCCATCCGAATAATGCTCATCTCTCAAGCTGTCCTCTCAACCAAATGGGCTCTTGTTCTCCTTTGTAATTAACTTGGATAATGGATGTGAAATGAAAAAGATACTTACTCCATCTGTACCTCAGTTTGCTCATCTACAAACAATAATTATAGCACCACCTTTATAGAATGATTGCAAGCCAATTATCTGAATTAATACATTTAAAGCCCTTTAGTGCCTGACATAGCCAGTGCTCCGTATGTGTTAGTTATTATTATTATATTCCTCAGCATAGTGTTTGTGCATCCTTATAATACTAATCTTACACTCTCTTGAATTAAAATCATCTGGAGATTTATGCCTACAATCCATCATCTGAAACGCTCTAGAGCCAGATGTGTTTTGGAATGTGGCAATTTACAGATTTTGGAAAGGCTGTACACTGCATAGACCATACTTGTCACAGTGGGATCGGGGACTCCGCTTATAATCAAGCATGTTGTGTTGATGTGGGGAAAGTATAAAGAACATCATGTCAGTTCAGATGAGATTTTGCCACTTATTTCAGGTCATTTGTGCTGCTAAAAGTTACAAAAACACTGTAGCTTTCAGAGATGTTTACATTTCAGAATTGCAAGCTTGAGTGCAGAAGGCAACACCTTCTGTTCACTCCTCTTTGAGTCTTCTGTTGCACCTTGTACTATGCCCGGTACTTAGTAGGCATTCAACAAATATTTCTGTCATTTAATCAAAGTATTTGCTACATTGCTAACAGCTTTGCTGCCACTGGAAATGATTCTTTTTATGCCTTTTTATCAAAAGTAGTCATGACCTGTGTGCTTACACGAGCCTAGTTTAAAACTGCCCTATTTTCTCAAATCTTAAAGTACTTTCTTTCTCATGGGCACTTTTCCAAATATTATATGGTCTTCAAAAATCAGTGCTTCACAAATTTTAAGTGCATATGAACCACCTGGGGGGTCCTTTTAAAGGCAGAACCCAATTCAGTAGCTGGACTGGAGATCCTGCATGTTAAACAAGTTCCAAAGTAAGGCTGACACTGGTCCATGGGCCACACTGAGTAGCAAGATTCTAAATTAGCAACGTCTTCAATTTTCAGCCAAACTTGATTTACTCAAAAATGATCAGATTTTAAAAATCTTCTGGATCATTCAGCCTAAACTAGACAAACCTGTGATTTACATCATGGATTAGAGATTCAATGTTCCTGAGTGTCTGAGAATAGCGAGGCTTCATCAGGGCAGGCAGGGAGGCCCTGTGGTCCCTGCCATCATCCTCGGTGGGGAGCCCATCCTGCTGCTAACTCGGAGCAAGTGGCTCTGCCTCTGTCACTCTCCAGAATGAGACCAACTTCTAAACAGACCCACCCCAAGACCTTCCCACTCTTCATCAGGGAGCTCAAACTCACTAGGCCCTGGTTTGTCTTTTGCTTACATATCACTTAATTCATAATAATTATATTCATGTAATGTATCATGGGTCTATATACGGGCTATGTTAGGAACACCTGCTTCTGAATTCTGGCCTGAAGAAAGCATCCCAAGAACTGCCTGAAGTTCTCCAAATAACAAGCTGGGCACCTTTAAACTACCAGAGTCACAGAATACCAGGTAATACCCCCATCTTTTCCTAAGGGAAAACCATGTGGAACAGGGAAGATACTTCTCCTTCTGATGACAATTATGCAAATAAGTATACATTCTTAGATTTATATCTTTTAAAAGCTCTAACAAAAACCAGAAAGAAGCCATCAATCCAAACCTAAGAGCAACAGGGATGTGCCCCTTCCCAAAGCCGCTCTTCCACTGCTCAAGCCCCCTCACGCCCGCCCAACTGTGAGGTTGTAGGTGGAACCTCAGCAGAGTTGCCCTTCCAGCTAGGAGGAGCCTGGGAGCCATGTTCTTTTTTTCTTTCTTTTTTTTTTTTTTTAAAGATTTTATTTATTTATTCATGAGAGACACAGAGAGAGAGAGGCAGAGACACAGGCAGAGGGAGAAGCAGGCTTCATGCACGGAGCCTGACGTGGGACTCGATCCCAGATCTCCAGGATTAGGCGCTGGGCTGAAGGTGGCACTAAACCTCTGAGCCACCCGGGCTGCCCCTGGGAGCCATGTTCGATTGCTATTGCTATTGAACAGCTGCTGGTTGCCTCTGCTCCTGGATCCCAACTACTTCAGGGCAACCTTCTCTTTGCAGGCCCTGCAGAGGATGTGGGACACAGCAGTGCCTAGCACCATGCAGTCTTGCTGGTCAGCTCTCAGGTCCCAGGTGGCCCCAGCTGGCTTTTTTTATTTGTCTTAAAGGACAGGATATTGTACTAGGCACTGATGGGCAAATAAAGATCTCCAGGGCCAAGAAGAAGGCGTTCACCCTGGAGCTCCCCCTCCTTCAGTCCCAGTGGCCACCTGGAGCTCCCCAGGAGGCCAGACCCAGGACTGAACATCTCTGAACACCCCCTTACCAGTAGCACACACTGCTGAATATTATGGTGGCAAGGACACTGAAGGGGAGGGCATGGAGCACATAGGCCAGCAGCATCTGCCACTTCTGGTACAATCCGTCTTGGCTCTCCTGGTCGCTGACAGCTCGCAGCACAGGAACTGGGCACAGAAAACAGGCTTCAGGATAGCTGGTCACTGCCACAGAGCTAAGGGGAGGGCTAGCCCAGAATGAACTTGAGTTCTGTCAGGGTTGGATGATGGGGACGAGCTGGGGCTCCCTAGTCATGTAAAGAGGAGACCTGCTGTCCACAGAACTGTAAACACTTCCCCCTACAGAAATCTACTGTACTTGAATTACAATATGGTTGTAAAATTTATTTCCTTCTCTAAAGTCACGGGAGAGTTGTCACAAATTCAAGAACATGTGCAAAAGGGTCACGAATGATGTGAGGTACTTTGTCCTCTTTTTGTGCAGGGTCTTGGTACAGAACACCAGGCAACTAGGTGGTGTTTCTGGATCCTCACTCAATTTGAAAAATGGGTGCTAGCTGTCCTAAAATAGGCTTCAAAAAGAATATAACAGTACAAAATTGGCAGGTATCTTGGACCTCAGGCTGCACACCCTAATTGCCAAGATAGGGATAATGGGAATGATCTTTTAAAAATCTCTTCCCAAACCCTGCCCCATCAGCAGCCCTAACTTCATGTTTTCCTGAACCCTTAAAAACCCTCAGAGAGATCTACTTGATCAACTAATTCACACAAAGATGTTAGTAACTCAGTAGTTAACTCTTTGCCAGGGAGAGAATCTAGAGAGGGCCAAGTTTAGTTCAGCAAAATTATAATGGTGGAGTCTTACAAGATAAGATGCCAGCTGGAGAAGGGAGATGATCAGGAAGAGAGGAAGTGCCCTCCCCACCCCTGGGGTGAACTGGGCACAGGCACTCACACAGATTCACAGCGTTGAGCATGCCTGTGTATGGGGTGGCACCCACAAACTGGTATAGGAGACCCACACGGTCCTGGACAGCACCCTTCAGCACATCGTTCTGGACCCGCAGAAGGTAGAAAATGACGAACAAACCCATGATCAGATTCTGAACAAGACGCATAATCACTGCCAGCTTATTTCTCATTAAGTTTCTTGTCACTCTCCTGAAAGCCAAACAACCCCATTTTAATCCCTTTTCTTTCATTGGTGGATATCTGACCACTTAAAACAGGGTGAGGCTCTTACCTCAAGAGAACACCCAGTTTAGAGAGAGCTCCAGGAGAATCTTTGGTTTTGAAAGGAACCATTGGTAATGTTTTCAGGTGTTTTGTTCTTTCAATGTTCTCCAAGGTTTGGCGATAAATTGCTGATTCTTTGTAGGCAGATTCAATCATCTGGACTCTCTTGTAGGTTTCTAATTCCCGTTCTTTGCTTTGGGTATCCACTGATGTCAGGTCCACTAATTTTTCCCCCCAAAAGAAATGACCCATGTGTTTTTAAATACATATATATGTACAATGGCTAATAATATAGGTTTCATCATTGATTCAGGAGTACTAGCTAATACCTCATCCCATCAGAAAAACACCTGTTGTTCATGCCTACCTATAAAATCAGAGTATCTTAAAACTACCAGCAAGACCCTGAGGATTCAACTGGGGCTGTCTGGGAGACTTTAGAAGCTCAGCTGATTCTTCTCTGACAAAGTGGACATGCAGCAATTTAAGAAAGATCCCCCAACTCATTCTGATAGGTCATCTATGGCAAAGTTAACTGACCTGACCAAATTAATTCCTTAAAGACTGAAATCACCAAAACAAAAGGAATAATAAAATCCACTAGTGCTCTTGATACCTATGCAGAAATCTGAGATGATAAAATTGAGTGAATATTCATGATGGGAAGTGTGAAAAAAAACTTACTATAGAAGTCAAAAGGGTTTGAATGTTCGGGACAAGGGTAACTGCAGCCATTGAAGAAATCAAGCATTTCTGCTGGTGTCCCACAGAAAACTAGCTCTCCGTAGCTCAGAATGGCAATTTTATCAAAGAGCTGATGGGAAAATCAATGGCATTAGTATGTATCAGTTCACCGTATCCTTCTGGAGAATAAATTTCTAAGCAGTCAGTCCCTGTTGATCGTGGCCATGCATCAGTATTCTTACATGCCACTGGGGACATACAAAGTATGTCCCTATTTTTTTCAGCCTGCGTTGCCCCTGTGCATCATCCGCACCTGGCCTGGACCCAGCATCACACCCGGAAAGGACAAGAACTCCTGGACCTGGGCAGTGGACCTGGGTTTGAGGCTCAGCCATGTTCCCAGAGTGACCTTGGACAAGGTGTTTATTTTATCTTAGATCCTTGACTCCCATTTTGCATAATTTCTGAGTCTCTTTTCTATAAAGTGGCAATACTGATACCCACCTCATAAGATTGTTATGTGGACTAAATGAACTAGTGCATAGAAAGTACTTGGTACATGGTAGACACCCTTCCCATATCAGGTCCCAAATGGACCCAAATGCTCTGGTTGACAAGTACTAATCTCTACTTCACGATCGTCAGCTCAACACACACCCCCTCTTGATGAAGTAAGTAGAAACAAAAGCCCCCCTCACCTGGAAGAGCTCGGAGCGTGGCTGGTGGATGGTGACAATCACAATACGGTCTTTGTGAGCCAGCTCTGCCAGGAGGACAACAATCTGATTTGCTGTCATGCAGTCCAGGCCCGTGGTAGGCTCATCAAACAGCATAACTTCTGCAGGCAAGGAAGGGTCAGGCTTCTGAGTCACTGACAAGACTGGGCTCTGCTCTAAACTCAGAATTTTGAACAGTTCCTTACTGAGATGTCTTATCCCATCCCATCTTACCCTATCTAAACAGTGCCCTGTGAGAAGTACCTGCATATAAACTGGCTTTCAGCTTGAGCCCAGGCAGAGGAACCTGACCTCAGAGGACCCACCTCCCAGCTCCAGAGCACATCTTGGCCTTAATCCTTGAGGGGACAGAGCAGCAACAAGATCAGGCCTCTCACGTGGTACTATGGACTGTCTGGGCTCTGTCCCAAGGGCCATGACAAAGAATAAGGGCTGGCGAGCAGGCACCAAGTTGTTTTCAAAAGGCTGAGAGGAGGCTGGTTAAAAAGACATAACCTTGGGGATCCCTGGGTGGTTCAGCGGTTTAGCTCCTGCCTTCAGCCCAGGGCATGGTCCTGGGGTCTTGGGATCGAGTCCCACGTCGGGCTCTCTGCATGGAGCCTGCTTCTCCCTCTGCCTGTGTCTCTGCCTCTCTCTCTCTCTCCCTGTGTCTCTCATGAATAAATAAATAAAATCTTTAAAAAAAAAAAAAAAAGAGGGACGCCTGGGTGGCTCAGCGGTTGAGCGTCTGCCTTTGACTCAGGGCATGATCTCTGGGGTCCTGGGATTGAGTCTCACATTGGGCTCCCTGCAGAGAGCCTGCTTCTGCCTCTGCCTATGTCTCTGCCTCTCATGAATAAATAAATAAAAATATTTTTTTAAAAAAGACATAACCTTCATGTGGAGCACTTTCCAACACTAAGAGTCTTTGCACTGCAAAAAACTCTGCACCATAAAACAAAGTCTTAGGTGGGACAGGCATTTAGATTCTTTAGAAGGTTTAACTGTGGTCATTTCTACCCAGGAAGTGAGAAGGGCTCTTTGTGAATATCCCTCTTCTTTGCCTTCTAGTGACCAACCACTAGTTGGAGAGCAAGCAGTCTTAGCCTGCCCCAGTGGAGTATCCAGGGGCAACATGTCCTCTTCCAGGTGATGGTTAAGAGCTGGGATTTTTCCAGTGGTAGGGAGAACGACCAAACCCAGCAGGAGCAGCAGGTAATTGGCTACCCCATCTTGATAGCTCCTCTCTCCAAAATATACACTTTTTTGCATATCAAAGTCCCGCTTTAATTCCTGCCATTTCTAGTCACACCCAAAATCATTGCCTTTCCATAGCACCCACAGTGGTGCTTCTCTAATAAGAATGGACCAGAGGCCTGTGTTCATGGAAGACCCTAACTGCATATTAAAACACAAATATAGTGTCTCCAAGTCCAAGAGCTGTTTTGTACTTGGATGGTAGAACAGCATCAGGAACTATGTAGCATTTCCAAAGAAATTGGGTCCCCAGTTTGAAAAACCTCAATGATGTCAGTTCCACACAAACCCCTTTCCAAACGGAGACTGTAAAAAAAAGGATGGAAAATGTCTGCAGACCCTGGAAGACAGCAGCAGCTAGTAATGGTTCTGGGTCCCACTTACTGGGATCCTGGAGGAGCTGGGCTGCAATGGAGACCCGGCGCCGCTCGCCACTGGAAATCCCCCCAAGGTTGTAGTTGCCAATTAGTCGATCTGCCACGTGGCTCAGACTCAGCTCTACCATGACTGTGTCCACCTGTAAGAGACACAGAGTCCAGGAAGGCTGGTCACTGCAGGGATGCTGCTCCAATTCATGGCGTGCAGATGACATGGGAGAGGCAATTCCCCTAAGTCCTCAGGCCACCTTCAGGCTCACCACTCCCTAGGAACAACATGCCTATTACGATAAAATCCAATTTGGTCTTTTTTTTTTTTTTTTAATTTTTTTATTTTATTTATGATAGTCAGAGAGAGAGAGAGAGAGAGAGAGAGAGAGAGAGAGAGAGGCAGAGACACAGGCAGAGGGAGAAGCAGGCTCCATGCACCGGGAGCCCGATGTGGGATTCGATCCCGGGTCTCCAGGATCGCGCCCTGGGCCAAAGACAGGCGCCAAACCGCTGCGCCACCCAGGGATCCCTCCAATTTGGTCTTAATCATAATACATGTGTCAGGTTAAAATAAGTAATACAACTATTTTTCAAAAGTCTCTAGAGCAGCAAAAACTATGTTTATTTCAGGCAAATTCACCAGAAAACAATGGAGAGGTCACTGGACTCCTATTTTCAGATGCTGCATTTAAGTTCAGCATACAGAAAAATCCCCTAAAAGCATAGGTACAATGCACCTTTTTAAAAATGTTTGGTTGGGATCCCTGGGTGGCGCAGTGGTTTGGCGCCTGCCTTTGGCCCAGGGCGCGATCCTGGAGACCCGGGATCGAATCCCACGTCAGGCTCCCGGTTCATGGAGCCTGCTTCTCCCTCTGCCTGTGTCTCTGCCTCTCTCTCTCTCCCTGTGACTATCATAAATAAAAAAAAAAATAAAAAAAATAAAAAAAAAATAAAAAAAAAATAAAAATGTTTGGTTTTTGAAATTTTACTATAATAAATGCTTTAAATGTAAAAAAATATCCAATTTGGTTTAAACTAACTTGGCTACCCTTATGTAACCCAAATAAGTCCTGGAGTCCCATGAGGTTCAATTTCAGTGTGATTTTGCATCATATATAATCCAGCTATCAAAAGAAATTAAAAATAATGCCAATTTTTATTGAACTCTCTTTAAAAATTTCCCAGGTGGCCAAGTTTATAACCTGCAGCCATACTTAATGTCCTGTATCCCATTCTCCTCACTCTATCTTAGACTCTGCCATTCCCTGAAACCATCACCTTACTCCTCCTCCTCAATTCCCCCACAACAATAACAACTAGAAAGGTTCTTTACTGGCTTTCTAATCAAGAAAGTTGGCCTTTGCTTCCCCCTCCTTTTTTTTCCTTCCTCAGCTTAGCCTATCTCCAGAGACCCTTTCAAAAATCTTTATTTCTGGCCCTGCCTTTCTGATTACCACTATCTGCATAAGGCCCTAGGGAAAATAGCTAGAAACGTACCAAAAATATTCATATATATATGATAATGAGTTTTGTTCTTATGTACCTCAAATGAGATTGTGTTACCTTTATAACGAAAAAGGAAACAAAACACTGCATTAAAAAATAACAAGGGGCACCTGGCTGGCTAAGTGTTTGAGTGTCTGCCTTTGGCTCAGGTCATGAGCCTAGGGTCCTGGGATCGAGTCCCACATCAGACTCCCCGCAGGGAGCCTGCTTCTCCCTCTGCCTAGGTCTCTGCCTCTCTATGTGTCTCATGAATAAATGAATAAAATCTTTAAAAACACAAGTAAAGAAAAACAAAACAAAACATAAAAAACAAGTAAGCAGGAGTAAAAGAGGGGATAATTTGTGGAACAAAGTTCCAGTGGATCCAGGGAGTGGGATCAACAGCATGGATGAATGTTTGGACCAAATGAAGGAACACATCTGAAATAGATCCTAAGGAGTAGCAGGGTTTTTTGTTTGTTTGTTTGTTTTTAAGGAGTAACAGGGTTTTAAAAATGCATAAATAAATCAGTATGATTTTCTCTGGAAAAAAGAAGGTTCTCCTCTTGCCATCAGAGTAGGATTCTGGAATTGAGTCTTGCTTGACATGGCCAGGTTGAGGTGCTCACCAGCCAGGGCAGATTCCTGAACATCCCTTTCATCTGTTCTGCAACAGCAAGAAAGGAGTAAAACTTGCCCCTCCTGGCTTGGAAGCAATGGACAGAGGAGACATTTATTCAACCTGTTTCACATGCCCCATGCACTTTACCAAAGCCTCTCCCATGTTTAGGAAATACTATTGGGAATGGAATTCACAAAGTCTTAGAAGGAATCCTTGGGATCATTGGGATGCACTGGGATCATCAACCACTATGCTATGTTTTCAGATAAACTGACTCATCAACTCCAGAAGAGATACATTATTATTCTATGTATTATAGAGGAAAGAACAGATCTTCAGAGAGGTATATAACTTGTTCAAGGTCACACCATGAACAGGTGGCAGAGCTGGGACTAAAAGAACTGTCTGGGTTCTCTCAAGTGGTCCTTGAAGCACAGGGATTAGCCAACAGTCCAGCAGACACAGCTTTATCATGTCAAGCACAACTTTATGTTCAGGTTCCTCAGAGGAGAGATCTGTGTTCTGTTCTCTATTATCACCACCACTTCCTTCTCACTAAATTGTCACGATTTTACACCCTGTGGACTGGATTTGCTCAGAAAGTACTTTCAAGCAGAACTTTTGCAGGATATTTAGGGACTGTCAGTGCCAGAGGAATGTTTAGCAGGGGGAAAAAATCTGCAATCAATTGATTTCAAGGCATCTATGAATTTTTTGAATTTTTATGCAAATGTGCATTTTCTGGGGAAGAGCTCAGTGACTTTCTTAGATTCATTCTCTCAGAGGGAAATGTGATATAAATGGATCACCAACTCAGAAGAATCTGTTTATGACTGCATTTCTCCCACCCAAATACCAATAGGATCTTCTCCTTTCCTTTTTAGATACATAAATACTGAAGCAAGCAGAGAGAGAAAGTCTGCAGATGGACTTCTCTGTCATTCACTGTCAGGGCTACTGAATTATGTGAACATGGCTGTGCCTCAGTGTGGGCTAACTTGACTTCCATCTTCTCTCATCACAGTGGGGCTCAGGAGATCCCAGAAGTTCAGGGAGACAAGATGGATCCAGAGGACCTGAGTTCACCTCCCAACTCTGCCTTTCCCAACTGTCTGATCTTAATCTTGTGTGTCAGAAGATAAAGTCTCCTTCATAGGGTTGATGCCAGGATGCAATGAAATACTGTGTGACAGAGTCTGACTAATGTCAGCCAGCTATGAGGTCAGAGTCCAGGCACACCTTCTTCCATTGCACTTCACTTTATCGCACTTCATAGGTATTGCATTTTCTACACATGGATGGTTTGTGGCAACCCTGTATCAAGAAAGTCTACTCAAACCATTTTCCAACAGCATTTGCTTACTTTGTATGTCAATAAAGTATTTTAAAACTAAGTAAGTATATTGGTTTTTTTAGACATAATGCTACTGTACACCTAACACACTAGAGTATTAGTGTTAACATAACTTTTATATGCACTGGGAAACCAAAAAATTCATTTGACTCTAATTATTTTGATATTTGCTTTATTGCGGTGGTCTGGAACTAAACCTACAGTATCTCCAAGGTATGCCTGTGTACCTTGCAATGCCTTCTGAACCCTCTAAGCTAACCTCCGGGCAGGAAACAGAGCTAGGTATCACTGTGAAGCTGAAGGTCCTTCCTGAGGACCAGGCTCCTTGCTAAGACTCCTCTGGAGTAAAAAAGCTATCCTCCAGCACTGTCTAGGACTCTCAAACAGAAGAATGCCCTTTATTCATCTGGGCATTATATCAATCAAGTCTCCTGGTATTTGGGACACAGCTTAGACCTAATATCACTCTCTAAGCCCTGTCTGAAAGTCCAATGCCAAGGACAAATTGACTAAGTCCCTGGTGACAGACCCAACAATGCCTGATAAAATGGTACAACCTCAGCTGATATGGAAGATTTCCTTGGAGCCTCAATGGCATTAGAGAAGACCAGCCCTGGAGCCTGAACTGCAGATCCCTCTGGGTTTACCTATGAATACTTCCAAACTGGATATATTTAAAGGAACAGATTGAAACCTGGAAAGAGTAGACAAGTCAATTGTTTCTTCCTTCATTAACTTAATCTAGTTTGGATGAGGCACATTCAGAATGCCTCAAAGAAAGTTGAGAAAAATCTCAACAGGGCTACAGGGCAAAGTATGGTGAGGAAAATAACCATTTTTATTCAAAAATAGAGCTCCTAAAACAGTACCATCCAACAGAAATATAAGCCCCACATAGAATCCAAACATTTTAGTAGCCACATTTTAGAAAAAAACAAGTGGAATTAACTTTATATATTTAACCCAATACAGCCAAAATACTACTATTTTAACCTATCAACAATATTTTAAAATTGTTGAAATAATGTGAAACAACTTCACATTGTTTTTCAGACTAAAGTTTCTAAAATTCTGTATTTCCCATTCATAGCACATCTCAATTAGGCCTGGCCACCCATCAAGTGCTTAAAGCCACAAGTGACCAATCACTGCCATACTGGACAGTACAGGTCTAGACTAAAGTGGTGAAGAGTGAAGGGGAGGAACGGGCAAGTGGAGGGAAGAGGAGGTGCGAAGCCACCACGGAGTGATCCCCGAGGGAACAGGGCTGCAGGAGGCCAGGTACTACCCACCTTCTTCCGGTAGAAGCCCGCAGAGCGGTGGCGTACAGCCAGCAGCGCTGCATAGTGCAGCGTCTCATGCACAGTCAGGTTGCTCAGCAGTGTGTCGCTCTGTGGGAGAGGAAGGCGTCAGCGTGGCCAAGGCCAAGACTGGGCCACAGTGGCTGGGGTGGGGGCCCTGGACACACCCACCTGCTGGACATAGGAAAAGCAGTCCTGGAACTGCTCCCTGCGTAGCAGCCGGCCATTCACAAACACCTCTCCGAGGAAGGTCCCCTTGCGCCGCAGCCTCCCGGACATGGCGTCCAGCAGTGTGGTTTTCCCTGAGCCTGGGAGACAAGAAAACAAGGCCCAAGAGGACTCCCCCCACGAAGCACTGCTGGGCTATCCCCAGACCCTCAGTGTACCCTTGGTCTAGCACAGACTTGCTCTATCTGTAGCCCCCTGTGTCAAACTCTCATTGTACCACTGAGTCTTTCCGGCTTGTCTCCGGAGTCAGAGAGGGACAAGCCATTTCCTTTATCCCAGTCAGGGCTGGAGGAGCCTGTCTGCCTGTTTATTAGGGGTTTTTTGTTTTTGTTTTTGTTTTTTTTATTTATTCCTGAGAAACACAGAGAGAGGCAGAGACATAGGCAGAGGGAGAAACAGGCTCCCCACGGGGAGCCTGATGTGGGACTTGATCCCAGGACTCTGGGATCATGCCCTGAGCCGAAGGCAGACACTCAACTGCTGAGCCACCCAGGCATCCTTGTTTATTAGCTTTTAAAGCTGTTTTGAGTTGAAGAAGAAAATTAAGGATCAGAATAAAAAGAAAACCTAGGCTCTTGGAAACATTTGGATCTAGGACATCGGAATCCTTTTGAAACTCCCCACCCAGGATCATCTGGTGGTTCTGGAAAGTAGAGGACATTACCTAGAGCCTTGATAACCAAGTGTGGTCTGAAGACCAGCAACGTCACCTGAGCACTTGTTAGAAATGCAGAATCTCAGGCCCCAGCCCCTTGAATCACATTCTGCTACCAAGATCCCTAGGTAATTCCCACGCATATCAGAGGCTGAGAAGCACTAGCTTAGCAAGTCCTTTAGTAAAATCAAGTTGGCCTCAGCCTGCACTGAGAGCCTTGGGCATGACCCAGCTGCTTGTTGCTAAGAGCTTTCCCCTGGTTTGGTTTTTCTTGGGTTATAAGTTAGGTGATACTATTAGGATAAGACACCAGCTATACCCTTCTGTTCATAGTGGACACAAACCTACATGAGCCCAGAGAGTCAATAGAGACAAGGAACTGGCATTGCCAGGTGCTAAGAAGTTAGATTAACAGAGAAATAGCCAGGAGGTTCTGAACTGTCTGAATAGATAGCAAGAGAATTCTACCAAGGATATGACAACTTCTGCAAAACCAAAGAGATTTTTTTTGTTGTTCAAATATTGTAAGGAAACTGCTTGTTGGGGCATCGGGTAGCCCAGCTGGTTAAGTGTCTGCCTTTGGCTCAGTCATGACCCCAGGGTCCTGGGACAGAGCCCCTCATTGGGCTCCCCACTCAGTGGGAAGTCTGCTTCTCCCTCTCCCTGCCATTCCCCCTTCTTGTGCATGAGATCTCAGCCAAACAGATAAATAAAATCCTAAAGAAGGAAGGAATGAATGAACAAATGAACAAATGAACGAATGAACAAACAAACTGCTTTCTTTGTACCCTGTGAGGGGTACAAAGATGAGTATGCCAAGCTCCTATAACAGTGGTCTTATCTAATCCATGGCTGACCCAGTTCAGTTAGCTCCCCAGTGTCTTCAGTAGAGGTCAGGGTGGAAGAGAGGAGAGGGATTGTGAAGAAACAAAATGTGACATCATCATTCGAGTTGTCTTTCAAAACATGCTCTGAAATTTCCTTGCATGATCCTAGGCCTTGTATGTGTTTCTTCTAACTAGAAGCTTCCTTGCCTTCCCATTTCTGGGATCCAATCTCCACTCTGACAAAAGCTCCAAATAGCCTGGTGCCTGGATCCTAGTCCCAACACATCAAAACTGACTTCCCTGAAGTTATCATGGTTGTTTCCTTATTGCCATATCTGGTGGGCATCTTCCTGGATGCTGACTTCTCAGCAGCATTTATACTATTCTTTGCCTTTCTATGTAAATCTCTCTCCCTTGGCTTTGATGTTACCTCATCCTCTTGGTTTTATCCTACTGGTCTGGCTGCTCCTTCCCAGCTCCCTGTGGACAACACTTAGGGCCTTTGCTCTTCTCATGTAACACATTCTCACAGCTCAACAGCAAGCACCAACTTGCTAGCCAGTATGCAAGGGAGCCACCTTAGAAGCAGATTCTCCAGCCCTGCTCAAGCCCTCAGATGACTGCAGCCCAGCAGACTTCTGACTACAAACTCATAAGGTACCCTAGACAGAACCACCCAACAAAGTCACTTGCAAATTTCTGACTCATAGAAACCCTGGGAGATAATGATTTTCATTATTTTAAGCCACTTAGTTCTGGGATACATTTTACATAGAAATGAATGGCTGGGGCACCTGGGTGGCTCAGCCCATCAAATGTCCAACTCTTGATTTCAGTTCATTATTGCTTAATGAGTGTAGAGTTTCAGTTTTACAACCGTGAGATCAAGCTCTACATCGGGCTTGCACTCAGTGCAGTCTGCTTGTCCCTCTCCCTCTGCTCACCACCCTCATGCACACACTCTCTAAAATAAATAAAATCTTAAAAAAAGAAAAAGAAATGGATGGCTAATATAGTCTCTTTTTGTAAGATATCTCAACTATTAACTTATTAAGGACTAGCAGGATGAAAAGTTTATTCGAAAAAAGAATACAAGAGGAAAAAAGTATTAAAAAAACTGATACGTATAATCAGTGGAAAAACGGTCAGAGTATGCAAAATTAGACACAGAAATGGTTAACGGCCTAAAATATGACACCAAAGGTACAGGTAACAAAAGAAAAAATAGATAAATTGGGCTTCATGACAGTTTTAAATTTTTGTACAAAAGACACTATCCCCAGCGATGTCTGGAATGCTTAAGTGGAGGAACACGTGACTCTTGATCTCAAGGTCATGAGTTTGAGCCCCACACTGGGTGTAGAGATCACTTAAATAAACTTTATTTATTTATTTATTTAGTCCTTGAAAAAGATTTTTTTTAAATAAAGTAAAAAAAAAAAAAAGGACGCTATCCTCACTGCAAAAAAAGGCAACCCACAGAATGCGGAAATACTTGCCAATCACATATCTGATGACAGATTAATATCCAAAATATATAGAAAGTTTCTAAAATTCAACAACAAAAAATTAATCCAATTTAAGACTGGGTGAAGGACTTAAATAGACATTTCTCCAAAGAAGATATATGAATAGCCAAAAATCACGTGAAATTACTAAGCATAAATCACCATCACTAAACATTAGGGAACTGCGAATTAAAACTGATAATACCTTGCACCCTTTAGGATGGCAACTATGAAAAAATTGGAAAATAAGTGCTGGTGAGGATGTAGAGAAATTGAAATCTTTGTGCACTGTTGGTGGGAATACAAAATGTGAAATCTTTGTGCACTGTTGGTACGAATACAAAAATACTGTGAAAAACAGTATAGTGGTTCCTCAAAAACTTAAGAATACAGTTACCATATGACCCAGCAATTCCACTTCTTAGTATAGACCCTAAAGAACTGAAAACAAGGTTGTAAACAGACATTTGTCCACTTATCTTCATTTCATTATTCACAGTAGCTAAAATGTGGAAGCAACTCAGGTATCCATTAATGGGTGAATAGATAAGCCAACACAGTGTGTGTGTGTATGTGTATGTATATATATATACATATATACACACACATCTCAATAGAATATATCATTCAGTTTTAAAAGAGAAGGAAATTCTGACACATTCAACAATCTTGAGGACATTATGGTAAGTGAAATAAGCCACCCACAAAAAGACAAATACAAACACAGTATGATTCCACTTATGTCAGGTAGTTAGTCAAAATCATAGAGACAGAAAGTATAGTGGTGGGGCTGGGAGCAAGGGGAATGGGGAGTTATTGCTTAAGGAGTGTAGAGTTTCAGTTTTACAAAATAAAGACCTACGGGCATGGATGGTAGAAGGGTTGCACAACAATGTGAATGTATTTATCACCACTGTACACTTAAAAACAGTTAAGATGGTAAGTTTTGCATATTTTATACCACAATAAAAAAAGAAAAAAGAAAACAAAAGGTATTAGTGTCCTACAGACAATAAAACTCTGACCTTTGGGATTATCTTCCCTAAAAGGACAGAAATTATAACTAAATAGTCTTCTGTGAGGGAGGAAGCAACCCAGAGTCTAGGTCCCAACTGATAGCAAATTTTGAGTCAAGTATAGTTACCCTCCCTTGTAGTGCTGGGTGACCCTAGGCAGGCTTGCATTACACCATTCTGTCATGAGACTTTAAACACATCAGTCTTCTTTTGCCTCACTGATAAAGATTCGATTAACAGTGCTGTGTTAGGTAAGACAGCAATGAAATCATCATTTTGGGGGTGCCTGGGTGGCTCAGTGGTTGAGCATCTATCTGCCTTTGGCTTAGGGGGTGATCCCGGACTCCCGGGATCAGGTCCCACATCAGGCTTCCTGCATGGAGCCTGCTTTGCCTTCTGCCTATATCTCTCCCTCTCTCTTTCTTCGTCTTTCATGAATAAATAAAATCTTTTAAAAAATCATTTTGTGAAACACTAGCAGTAATTCAAAGAATTGATTTGTTTCTCACTAATTCAACAAATATTTACTAAGCCCCTACTGTAGCCAGCCCTGTTCTAGCTGTTGAGAATACAGTAGGGAAAAAAAACAAAGACAAAACTCCCACCACCCAGAGAACTTGGAGTCTACTGTGAACTCATGGTCAGTATAAAAAAATAGCTGTTGGGGATCCCTGGGTGGCGCAGCGGTTTGGCGCCTGCCTTTGGCCCGGGGCGCGATCCTGGAGACCCGGGATCGAATCCCATGTCGGGCTCCCGGTGCATGGAGCCTGCTTCTCCCTCTGCCTATGTCTCTGCTTCTCTCTCTCTCACTGTGTGCCTATCATAAATAAATAAAATTTAAAAAAAAAAAAAAAAAAAAAAAAGATAGCTGTTAAAAAAAATAATAATAAAATAAAATAAAATAAAATAAAAAGATAGCTGTTGTCATAAAACCATGATGAGGTATCATCAAAAACCAGCCCATGGGCTCCCAGATCAAGACCTCCCACCTCCCACCCCCTGTCCTGCTGAGATGTGCATGAAGCATGACACTGACTTGTGGGACACCCTTCTGAGAAAATGAGTTCATTCTTTGTTGCATGCAACATACCACCCTAATCCTATAGAAGGCAAGTAACAACAAATTATGGGAATAACTCAGCTTTTCTTCTCTTAAGGAATATTACAATTATCAATAGGAAAATTAGAATAACCCTGGACATTATGGTACTTTCATATAGTTAGAAATGTTTTGGGGTACCTGGGTGGCTCAGTCAGTTAAGTGGCTGACTTATGGTTTAGGCTCAGGTCATGATTTTAGGGTTGTGAGGTTGAGCCCCATGCTGGACTCTGCACTCAGCAGGGAGTCTGCTTGAGATTCTCCCTCTCCTTCTACCCCTCTCCCTACCACCACCCCTTGCCTCTCTCAAATAAAAGTCTTTATTTTTTTTTAAATTTTTATTTATTTATGATAGTCACAGAGAGAGAGAGAGGCATAGACACAGGTGGAGGGAGAAGCAGGCTCCATTCACCGGGAGCCCGATGTGGGATTCGATCCCGTGTCTCCAGGATCGTGCCCCGGGCCAAAGGCAGGCGCCAAACCACTGCGCCACCAGGGTTCCCAAATAAACGTCTTTAAAAAAAAGAAATGGTTAAAAATTTGGAAATAGGAACAGACAGGAAATCTCAGCAAAGTATAATAATTTTAGTCAGTGAGTTGCTTCTCATTTAATCTTAATGCTATTGTCAATCAGCTGTTCACCTGCTGTAGAAGGGGAATGGCTATGGATTTAACTCCCCAGGTCAAATGAGGCTGACCATGCTTGACCTTTATCACAGACTTGTGTTACCCATTTCTATTAAAGAGAATAATGCAAGTGTGTAGTGCTAGTAAATGTCAACAATGTCAGTGCACAAGAACTCAATCAGGAAGCTCCTGTAAGGCAAATTTGTCAGAATCTTTCATCCTTAAAGTGTGCAGGATAACCTAGTGTAGTCAACCCTGTGGTGTTCACATAGATCCCCTTGCCCTTGTCAGAGTCAATGCACCCATCCTCCAGCCACTGAGGACTCACAGCTGATTCCCCATGGGGCATGACCCTCAAGACACAAGGGGCTACCGCTCAGGAGGCTACACCTTCCCAGAACAATGACTGGCTGATGCAGGTACACAAACTGTGAATTCAGCCACAAGTGTAGATATCCCAGGAAAGAAGAGGAGAAGGTGGGAAATGGGCACACAGATGGCCTCAGTGGAATCTGTAATTTTAATTCTTAAAAACAAAAAGATCTAAAGCAAATGTGGCATAATGTTAAGATTTGATAAAGCCTTACAGTGTATATTAACTAAGTGGAATTTATTTTATGTATTTTTTTAAAGATTTTATTTATTTATGAGAGACACAGAGAGAGAGGCAGAGACATAGGTAGAGGGAGAAGCAGGCTCCATGCAGGGAGCCTGACCTGCGACTCCATCCTGGATCCCAGGATCAGGCCCTGAGCCAAAGGCAGACGCTCAACCACTGAGCCACCCAGATGCCCCCTAAGTGGAATTTAAGTTTTAAAAAAAAATTTAAGGATTTGATAAAACCAGATATTAATACATAAACATTCTTGGAGTGCCTGGGTGGCTCGGTTGGTTAAGCATCTGCGTTCGGCTCAGGTCATGATCTCAGGGTCCTGAGATTGAGTCCCACATCAGACTCCCTGTTCAGGAGACAGCCTGTTCCTCCTTCTGCCCCTCCCCCTGCTCATGCTCTCTCTCTCAAATAAATTCTTTTAAAAATATACATAAACATTCTTTATATTATTTGCTTATTTTTGCCTATATATTTGAAATAGATCATAATAAAAAAAATGAATATAAGACTAACTGGGCATGCATCTTTGTGCTTAATTCCTTTTCCTGCCTGTTGGCAGGATACAGATCAGGGAAACTGTGTTTACTGAGCACCCCTACAAGCCAGGCACTGTGCTAGGTACTTTCCATACACTGAAATAGGAATTACTGACATGTTAGGCAGGACTTTATTCTTTTCCAAGGATCTCTCTTAAGACTTTACATTAGTACCAGATTTCATTCTAGTATCAAATTTGTAGCCTTCTTCCAACTTAAACCTATTTCCTCAATATTCAAACCAAGCTAAAGCCTTTTCTGAATGCTGAGAATGTAAAGTACTCCTTCCCGAGCTTACCTGAGCTCCCTAAGATGCACATGATCTGCCCACTCTCGACATACAAAGAGACATCTTTGAGGATCTGCCTGTCCCACTGCTGCCGGCAAGATGCGAAGTCCCACCAGGGCCCAACTCGGTGGCTTTAAAAGAAAGGGAGTATGGGGTTCAAGAAGGGGCCAGACCCTTGCCCCCCAGCACTAATTCCAGCTGTCTCTGGACAGGTTCCTAAATATGCCTGGAGCTCAGTATCCTTCTCTGTAGACACAGGCAGGTAGTGACCAAGAAAGGTCATCTATGCAAAACCCCTGCCCAAGAGCTGCTCTGAATGCCGGCTCTTTGGCCGTGTAGGGAATAAAATAAGCAAGAAGCTATTTATTCCTCCTGTTGACCCTGCGTTCCTTCACCAGGCTTCATTACACTTTGTGTTGTAGGCACTCCCCAACCCAAGCCCTCTCCATCTCCATGGCACAGGCTTCAGGGGGACAGCCCTCTCCATATCCATGGAATAGGCTTCGGGGGGGGGGGGGGGGGCCAGGAACGACATAACACAACAGGAAGGGATTAAGGGGGCACAAAGTTGGGGCACAAAGCAGATCACAGCTGCCTCACTGTCAGTTTCCAGGTCTTCATGGGCAAAAGGGGGGCCATTTACCATTGCAAATGGCTTTGTAGCCCAAAGCCTACACACATGGCCCTCATTAGTGAGGAAAGCCAGCAGAGGCTCACTCACCAAGAACCATGACCATAACTCAAACAAAGCCCAGCTTCAAGCTCCCAGTAGACAAAAGAGGCACGGCCTTACCTGACACTATAGGAGACATGGAGAATGCCCAGGCTGTGTCGAGGCTTTGAAACAGCCGCAGGAACATCCTCTGGGGAACTCTGGGGGCCTCTGCTTACTTGGATCCACGAGGACTCCACAGGGGCCAATGATGGGAATTCACTCATGGCCAAGAGACAGCAGAGACAGGTGAATTTTTGGGCGCCCTGACTCTCCCTTGAGGAGCCTCAGTAGAGCCAGCAGCACACTGCCCTGCCTACTCTTCACCGGGCCCTGCAGTCCCTCCCCAGACCTTACCAGCAGCGGGACTGGGGTTTGGCCACAGATGCCATTATCTGATGTACCTTTGCCCAGAGCATGTGTACTATCTCAGCAGTGGGCAGAACACAGCCTGTGTTTGTAGGAGGGCTTGCCTGAGAATGCTGGGAGAGAGGCACGGTGAACTAGGGCCAGAGACTGATTGCCCAGCCCTGAGAGAGACCAAACACTGGTGCTGTCTGGTAGCAGCTAAGGTGGAAAGGAAGCTGCAGCAAAGCGGCACAGACACTGCTGGGCCTCATGGCTGAGGCCTCAGAGGAGAGAGGGTTCCGGAACAGGGCTGCGCCCCAGGATGCCTCCGTGAGTGATGGGCAGTCACTTCAATCATGGGGGGTGGGAGCAAATGGGACTTCCCCCACCCTCCCCCCGGGGAACTTTCTGTTTTAGCTCATCACTAGGACCACAAGCAGAGGGAGAATATGGCAGCAGAACTCTTTCCTGGGCATCAAACGGCTGAGGACAAGGGATTCAGGGAAGAGGGTGGGTAGGGGCCTCTGAAGTCACTTCCTGCACAGGGAAATGACATTCCTATTTGTGACTTGGGCTGATACAGCTTTTTCTCAATGAGACTCCAAAGCAGAAATGTGTTCATACATACAGGAGGCTCTGTAGTTTCTCCTTCACCTGTGAGTCAGTCAAACTCAGGATCTCAGACACAGAAAAATGAGATAGGATGGCAGGAAACTTTTATAGGAACATCAGAATAGAATTTATGCTCAGCAGGTAGACACAAGACCCGAGAGAGAGCTGGAAGGGACAGAGAGCAGCCAGAGGGCTGAGAGGCTGGGACACAAGTTCTCTACTTTTATCTCAAATGAGAAATGTTTACTTGAGAAATGGCCTTTAGCTAAAATGCAGGTGTGGGTGGGATTTGAAGCAGGCGGCTAATGTGAAAGACAGAAAGGAAGCTGAGCCTACCACCTCACCCTGGCACACCTTACTGACTTTGCCTGTTGTGAGTAAGAAGGAGAGAAAGACAAGAAGGACTGAGGACTCCACACCCAACAGGGAAGACCACAGGCCACCTAGTCTGGCCCTGAGTTGCTAGGACATGACTTCAGCCTGGCCCATTCCTAATCTATTCTGCAGCCATGACAAATAGCAAGTTCTGATTTGGGAATACAGCCAGTCTTTGCCAAGAAATGATTCCTAGGAGCTGTGACTGCAGTGCTCATAGCCTGATCAGGATATAAAATCAGTGGTGGCTTTGGGGACACTTTCTACCTAAAAGGTCTGACAATTCAGTCATCACAGCAGGCGATGCAAATTGCCCAAATCCAACATCCAGGAATGCCTGCTATTTCCAATTTCCTCTTCTCCAATCCTGTTACTCAAGCTTCCAAGTGACAATCTTCCCTCAACTTTTAAGGAACCTGGAACAAGAAAACAAGGGCTACATATCTTATGTCTAGATGTTTTAAAGTTATCAAGCTAAAAACTGTTAAAAGATTTTGTTTTCTTATTTTGACATAACTTCCTCACAACCTAAAAGGCCAGGTATAAATTTAGAAATCCTAGGACCTTTTGGAGCAGTGGTTAGAATGGGGTGGCACAGGGGAACTGGCTTCCAGCCCAAGTTACAGCTTGCCCCCGTCTCTGCTCAATCCTGGCCCCAGATGTGACTCACACACTCCTAGGTGGTCATTCCATCCACCTTCCCCACATTCAATTCAAACTCCACAGACAAATGCCCTCTGGCCTGGGGTGCCTGGAGTGTCAAAAGTGCCCTTGGCCCAGACTCCTCAGTCCACAGGGAAAAGCACAGCCAGAGGAAGACACATAGGGCCCGGTCCTCAGGGCAAAGATGTGTGAGATCGGTCTGACCATTTTAGTAAAGGCCCAGGCTCATCCCTTCAGCCAGGAACAAACCTGGCATGTTTCTGCCTGGCATGTTTCTGTGGCACAGTCCTCAGCACATCACTACTCACAATGGCATGAATTCCTCATCTTAGAATAAGGAACTTAGGCTCTGTACTGAGTTCCCTTCTCATCCATGCTTATGACTCAGGAATTTGATCAGAAGTTAATACAAGGAGAAATTACAATGTAGCCCAGCAGAAGCCAAGCAGGTTACCTACAAAAAAAGAAAAAAAAAAAAAACCAGCTTTTGCTTTTTTGGGCGTCACCTGTCAGAAATTCAAGTGAATTTCTGTATGACTGACAGTCATACTGATTAAGATGTCAGCTGAATAGATATTTAAGTATTTGAAAAATACAGAGAATTTGTCAAAACCATCTGGGAGCCAAAAAATATTTCAAAATGGAACAGAGACCATCCTCAACCCAGCAATAAATGCTCTTCCTCTGAAGGTCACGCTGCCTGTGCAGGTCCAGGAAGGTACAGTCCCTAGATGGTGGTTAAGGTCCCTGGCTGGCCTGCATCTACCTACTTAGCCTAGGGGAAGAGGTACTGCCCACCTATCCCTCAAGAGCAGAGAGCACCTTTCTCCTTTGATCTGTCTTCCCATTCCAACACCTCTTTCCCCAGGGCCCCAGCACCCTCCACCTTTTCAAAGCACTTATATGGAAAGTGGAACCCACTTGGGCATAAAGTCACCTGCACCTAATACTCCAGACCCTAAAACATCTGACCTCCTTTTCTTTTTTCTTTTTTTCTTTTTCTTATTGGAGTTCAATTTGCCAACATATATCACCCAGTGCTCATCCCATCAAGTGTCCCCCTCAGTGCCTGTCACCCAGTCACCTCAACCCCCCGCCCCTCCCTTTCTACTACCCCTTGTTCGTTTCCCAGAGTTAGGAGTCTCTCATGTTCTGTCATCCTCACTGATATTTTCACTCATTTTATCTCCTTTCCCCTTTATTCCCTTTCACTATTTTTTATATTCCCCAAATGAATGAGACCATATAATGTTTGTCCTTCTCCAATTGACTAATTTCAGTCAGCACAATACCCTCCAGTTCCATCCATGTTGAAGCAAATGGTTGACCTCCTTTTCTTAAGCACCCCACCTGAAATCTAACTTGGGTAGCCTTTGGCTAGGTGTTTGTTCACAGAACCAATTTCTGAAATAATTCATATCTTACACCAATTGACTTCATATCCCTCCTACAGATATTTACTTTTTTATAAGCAAACAAATAAGATGCATGTTAGCCCAAATGAGTCTCCCTGCTAAAATTTCTGATAGTTTAACAGAATTAAATGGAAAAACTAGGGATGCCTGGGTGGCTCAGTCAGTTAAGTGCCTGCCTTTGGCTCAAGTCATGATCCTAAGGTCCTGAAATTGAGCCCTAAGTCAGGCTCCTTGTTCAGTGGGGAGCCTGCCTCTCTCTCCCCCTGCTTATGCTCACAAATAAAATCTTAAATCTCCCCCTTGCCATGTGAGTGCTGGTGGAAGAAGTGGTGAGTGAGGGTCAGGTGCAGGGCTGACCTGCCTGGAATACAGCTGCCCTGGACCTCCCTCAGGAGAGATCTCCATCTCCATTTCTGAGAGCACAGACCTTGCACCTTCCTCCATCTCCACAGCCACCTCCTGCCTTGGAGGCATTGGTAGCTAAGGGGTGAGGTGGGAGTAGTAGTATTCTAGAGTTCTACTCATGGGCTTGCTCTCTCACTTAGAAAACATACTTTGAAATATTTCAGACATATCAGTTTATAGAGCAGTGAACTCTCATGTACCCACCACTAATTACCAAGAGCTCTGAAGCTTGATCCCCTAGCCTTCCCCTGTGCCCTTCTCTCTTGTATTCCTCTCTGTTCCCCAGAGATAGCCCTTCTGCTAAATTACATGTTCATCTTTCCTAGTTTTTCTTTGTATAATTTAGGATCTTTATGGTAATACTTCTAACATTAGACAAGATAAGTAGCTACAGTCTCTGTTTCCATACTGCCCTGGAACTCTGGGGACTACTTGCTCATAGCTGCTGCTGTGGACTATCACCTGTATTGCTCTCCCTCCACTTCCACTGGGCTTGAATATCCTTTCCAAGGACTTCTTTTTTTTTTTTTTTTTCTTTCTTTCCAAGGACTTCTGAACTCCACCACTTCAGGGAAGTTTGACAGAGACTTTTGGGTGTTATTTTCACATAAGTCATAAGTCATTTTATTTTCACGTAAAGCACAGATAGGGACTGTGTACAAAGTGTAAATATACCCTGCATGGATGCTTGAGGTCAGTGTGCCTCTACACCTGGCCTGTTTTGCTCCATCCTAACCACCTGTCCCATTCATTAAAACCTAAGCTTCTTTGCATGGTGACAGATGGTAACTACATGTATTGTACTGACCACTCTACAGTGTACACAAATATTGAATTGTTCTGTTGTATACCTGAAACTTATACGTTATATACCAATTTTACCTCAATAAAAAAAAAATTCTAAGCTTCTCAGAGACCATTTTTGTCACATCTCAAACTCCAAGCCCGAAGCATGATGTGGGCTCCCAGTAAGTACAGGATGCTTGCTTGCTTGCTTGCTTGCTTGAGGAACACATCAGTGTGAGAATGGCAGCTCTGAGAGGAGAAGATTAGAGTCAACTGGAACTGTTAATAAATACACTTTTTCCTGCACTAAAAAACAAAATAAAAAAATATTTTTTTCTTGCATTAAAAAATGGAAAACTTACCGAACATGTTCTTCTTTTGGGAGGCCTCAATGATTTAAGTGATTAAACTGATAGAAGGAATTGAGATCTGCTGATGGCTAATAACAAAGGTATCAGTTGATACCATGAAACACTGATTTGATGTACAAATATACCATCCCTCCAACAATAGCAACGAGATGATAATGATGACCATGATGATAATGGGGACGGACATTCTCTGAAATCTCCCAATAGCATTTTGAATGGGTTTGTTGTGCAAAACTCATTAGAATAATAGGCAGCTTTTCCAAGGATGATGTTGGAATTCCAAACATTGAGCATTAGCTTTTTTTAAATTTTTTTATTTTTGATAGTCACACAGAGAGAGAGAGAGAGAGAGAGAGGCAGAGACACAGGCAGAGGGAGAAGCAGGCTCCATGCACCGGGAGCCCGACGTGGGATTCGATCCCGGGTCTCCAGGATCGCGCCCTGGGCCAAAGGCAGGTGCCAAACCACTGCGCCACCCAGGGATCCCTTGAGCATTAGCTTTTTGATAGCTATTTCCTCTCACATGCCAGGTAGGTGAAGTCTGTTTGGCATTAGGAAATAGTAAGCCAGAGGCAGGGAAGAAAAAGTTAAGGCCAACTCCCACTCAGGTCTCCCCAGAGCAAAGAAGTTCACAAAGCTCTCTCTCCAGTCCAGAGTCTGGGTCTCACCTACCATAGGCTGCCTGAACAGGCTCCACCAACCTGCAATTGAGTTCTCTGGAGTCAAGAGCTGTGCTGGAGGCAAGCTCCAAAGGTCCCTCTGCAGGGAAGGAAAGATTTGCCCTCACTGATCCTATTTTCTCAGAGCTCTTGGGCTCTATCTGCCCAAATGTCTTGTCTTGCCAATTCTGGATCTCAACCAAACTAGCTGCTTCTCTCACTTCTTTGGTCTTCTTCCTGTTTTCTCCAAAGTTCTTGGTAGCTTTTGAAGGAGGCCCTCACCTGTCATGTCTGCCAACAGGGCCTCCAGGACAGCTTGTTCTCCTCCGAGAGTGACAACAGCCTATACTTCACATACGGTGGCCAGTCCAACACCTTGGAGGTCCGAGATCTCAGCTACCAGGTAGAAGCACATCTGAGGGCAAAGTGGGAGGAGTGGGCAGGGAAGGCCTAATGATACCCCAAGTGGAAGGTAAGGGTGAACCCACCCTGGGGGGCCTCTGCCCCAAGTACAAAGGTCCAGGCCATGTTGATGCTTCACGCGTTGAGTGAAAGTACAAGACTCCCCTCAACTACAAATACTGTAGCTAGAGACTGACAGGCTTAAGAGAATGAGACCTTTGTTAAAATATAAAACAAATTATGTAAACCTATGGAGAAAAAAAAACTCTCAAACTTTTTTTTAACTTCAGAAATAACTTTAGACTTTTGAGAAAGGTATAAAAATAGTACAAGTTTCCATACACCCTTTGTCCAACTTCCTCTAATGTTAACATCATGTATACTGGGGCAGCCCGGGTGGCTCAGCTTTGGTGCCGCCTTCAGCCCAGGATGTGATCCTGGAGACCCAGGATGGAGTCCCACATTGGGCTCCCTGCATGGAGCCTGCTTCTCCCTCTGCCTGTGTCTCTCCTTTCTCATGAATAAATAAATAAAAATCTTAAAAAAAAATCTTGTATACCCAGAGCAAAACCATCCAAAATTAAGAAATTAATGCCATGGCACCATTCACTAAATTACAGACTTCTTTCAGGTTTCAGTAGTTCTGTGTTTTGTTATTTGTTTTCAAAACATACTATCCCTGGAACTAAAACATCCAAAGTGCAAGGACCACTGGCTCTTCAGAGGCTTTCAGGGACCTCTTGGTCAGATTCAAAACGTCCATGTCCCAGACCCCTGTGGGGGCAGACCCCAGGTGATCCAGATAGAACATGCTGAGGGCTGCAATGGTGAACCCCAGAGGCCCAACCCTGGCTTCCTGTAAATGTGAGTTAGGACAAGCTAATGAGGCACACCATAATCTTCTCTGCTTGTCATTTGTTAGCTGTGTGACCTTGAAAAAGATTTACACAATACCTTATACATAGTAAACACTTAAAAACATTTTTAGTAAATTACTATTATTAAGTGAAGACATTGTTTTGCTTTATGTTATATTTTCTTTGTGTTCTATTGTACATGCTTCCCATGTCTTCACTTCAAACTTGGAAGTGGCAGCTTCAGGTTCTCAGCATCATGGGGAACCTATGTAGGGGCCCCTCAGTCCTGTTGTGTACCAGCAGGAGGATGTCTGCTGTACAGAGGTGAACAGAAGTTGCTGAAACCCTATGATCACTCAGCTCTCTGAGGAATCTTCCAATGACTCCCCACAGGTGGACATGGATTCCCAGGTGCCTTGGTTTAAGAAGCTAGCTCAGTTCAAGATGCCTTGGACATCTCACAAGGATTCTCGTGAGCTGGGCATTCAAAACCTGAGCTTCAAAGTGAGAAGTGGACAGATGCTGGCCATCATTGGGAGCTCAGGTACCACTAAGGGTAAACAGTGAGACATTGAGTTCCATCTCTCCTGGAAAGCAGAATGATCCCTCAGACAGAGGAATGCTTCTCACAGAACCCTTTGCTGATAAGTAGAATAGCACAGCAGAGTGGGCGAGAGCACAGGTTCTGGGTCAGGCAGACCTGGGTTCAAATCCCAAAACGTCCATTTACTAGTTCTCAGGTAGTCACCATCATAATGAATTACAGCCAGGGCTTAGTTAATACCTATATTGAGACAAGGTAATAACCTTTACAAGATCATAAGGCAGCTTCAAAATTGAGTGTTCTTCTTGGGGGAGGGGAGGGATTCCTCTGCCACCAGGGACTTTCATTCATTTTTGCCCCAGGATCCAGTAGGCACAGCCCTCTCCACAGCTCCCACTTCTTAGAGAGCCCCTCGTCTTAGTGCAGCCTTCAACCACCTGCAAAGATCCAGATTCTTGGAGTGCTTCAGAGTCACTAAACTATACAAGCCAAACTTAAAATTATACGATGCCAAAGGTGAAAGGGGACTTGGAAGAACAAAATTTACCTTCTCCAATGTATTCTTTCTTTCTCCTTACCAGTTTGGAAGCCTCTTTAAAGGAGAGCTTTTAAATTACCAGTATTTTAAGTAATCAATATTTCTAGTGTCCTCCTGCCTCCCCTCAATACATGCACACCTTCAATTGACAGACGGGGAAACTAAAGTCTAGAGAAAGTGAGTGATTCACTTAAGGACATATATTTAATGCAGAGCTAGATCTAGAACTTTAGTCTTCTGATCCTCAGATCAGGGCGTTTCTCTCTCACATGGTATTAGAATGCTTTATACCTTTTAATTAATCATTTCCAGAAGTAGAGATTACTGAACTTTTGAACATCTCCAAATTTTTAGTCTTCGGACAGGGAAATTCCATTTATTGTCTAACCAAAGAGCAAATGAGATAATGTGTGTCAATGCACTTTGTAACTTAAATAACACCCACAGGTCAAGTTCTGCCCGCTTTTGACCCTGCCTCTGCAATTCTGATCTACACAAGAAAACAGGAGACATTCATAGGCCAACTTTGTTTTTGTAACTCCTCTTGGCTTTTCTTGTTATATCTGCTTTTTCTTCATGAGCTGGGAATCTGAGGGATATGTGGACCCTGTGGAGGCACTTCCACAAAGTCTTAGAGTCATCACAATGAATACTTGCTACACATGACCCTACATTAGTATTCCTGAGGGAAGTGAAGTCCAGAGAGACTGAGCAGTCTCCAGGACTTCTGACTCTAGGTTCAATGTTGCTTAGCTTCAGGTTTACTAGGCTGAAATTATTTAAATGATTTCTTTTTAACATTTATTTATTTCAGAGAGAGAGAGAGAGAGAAGAGGGTGTGAGCGAAGGGAGGGGGAGAATCCTCAAGAAAACTCCCCACTGAGCATAGAGCCTACTACCATGGGGGTCAATCCCAGGACCCTGAGATCATGACCTGAGCCGAAATCAAGAGTCCACTGCTTAACGGACTGAGCCACCTAGATGCCCCTAAATAATTTCTTAGAAAGATTTATCAGGGACACCTGGGTGGTTCAGTGGTTGAGCATCTGCCTTCAGTTGAGGGCATGATTCCAGGGTCCTGGGATCGAGTCCTGTAGGGAGCCTGTTTCTCCCTCTGCCTCTGTGTCACTCATGAAAAAATAAATAAAATCTTTAAAAATAGGGATCCCTGGGTGGCGCAGCGGTTTGGCGCCTGCCTTTGGCCCAGGGCACGATCCTGGAGACTCGGGATCGAATCCCACGTCAGGCTCCCGGTGCATGGAGCCTGCTTCTCCCTCTGGCTGTGTCTCTGCCTCTCTCTCTCTCTCTCTCTCACTGTGTGCCTATCATAAATAAATAAAATTAAATTAAAAAAAATCTTTAAAAATATATTTTTTAAAAAAGGAAGATTTGTCAATTATGCTTCCTGTGGCTTTTACTCTACTTAACAAAGAATGAAACAAAGAATAAATGAACGTTCATAATTTATAAAATATAAATTAAAACAGCACCACTTTGACTACTTCTGTAGAATCAGCAGTAGTGACAAAGGTGTTTTCCAAAGAATGCATTTGCTGAACTGGAGACTCCTGCCATTTTATAAGGCTCTTGAATGTGCTTGGTGTTTTCTCCTGGCTCACCTGGCTCATAGAAAGTGTTGCCAGTTGCACTACGTAGTCTCCACTGAAAAGGCCACCCGTAACTCTCATAAAGTGTTGTTTAGGAAATGTAGCCTTCCCACTTCTGATTGGGAATCCCACTGTACCTATGAATGTTGACAAAGTCCCCAGCTATCTCAGAGCCTGGATCTGATGATGTCTGAGGCTGGGTAGGGAACAGGACCAGAGCCCTCCCCTCTGCTTCTTTCCCAGCTGGTTTGCTCCACTTTCATTCTCAGGAACCTTGATTTAGGTGTACCTGGGAGGCAACAGGCAGGTCCCTTTCCACTGTGAGAGCTTCTGGGCTTCTTGAGTTTTGTTTTTTGCACTAGAGGCATGGGGCTTCTTGTAGGAAGCATGTGTGTATGGAAAGGAGGGGTGGTTACATTTGAGTACTGGCACTTTCCTTATTTGAAAACAACTTGCAAAATTTGCTTTCTGAAAGAAATTGAAGAAACCAGGCTCTTACTTGGGGGAACTGGACAGATCCTCATCCCTAGCTGTTTGCAAGGTGTTCTCACAGCTGCAGCCCAATTGGCATTCACAGCTTAAATGGCTGTCAAAAAGTCTCATCGAATGCTTCTGGAAACCTGATCCAATCTGACACTTTCCCAAATCGATAGCAATGGCTGTCACTCAGAGGTGGATGGTGTTAACTTATGGCAACAGATCACTTTTTCTAGAGACAGTAAAAAGTACCACTGATAAAAATAAGAGAAAGACAAGTGTAGTATATAATCATATACACATGTAGTATACACATGTATACTGTGTTTAGTTTTTAAATTTTTTTTTTTTTTTAGTTTTTAAATTATGACATCTATTACTTCTCTATTTTTTTTTTCTCCTGATTTCTGAAAATTCCAGTTTTGCGTTTTTAAAAAACACCCTGTGAGGTCAAGCCCCTCATGGGTCTCCTCACTCAGCTGGCTGCTTGAGATTCTCTCCCTCTCCTTCTGCCACTCCTTTTTCGCCTTCTCTCTAAAAATAAATAAATATATTTTTTAAAACCCTATTAATTGGGTGGCTCAGTGGTTTAGCACTGCCTTCAGCTCAGGGAGTGATCCTGGAGTCCCTGATTCGAGTCCCACACCGCTCCCTGCGAGGAGCCTGCTTCTCCCTCTGCCTGTGTCTCTGCCTCTCTCTCTGTGTGTCTCTCATGAATGAATAAATAAAATCTTTTAAAAAAATTTAAAGGGATCCCTGGGTGGCGCAGTGGTTTGGCACCTGCCTTTGGCCCAGGGCGTGATCCTGGAGACCCGGGGATCGAATCCCACATCAGGCTCCCGGTGCATGGGGCCTGCTTCTCCTTCTGCCTGTGTCTCTGCCTCTCTCTCTCTGTGTCTCTCATGAATGAATAAATAAAATCTTTAAAAAAAAATTTAAAAACCCTATTAATTAAAAATAAAAACTATTAATTCTCCAACATTAGTCCTTCCCATAACACCAGCTTCTGAGCCAAACAAATGCTGCTGGCATATTTACCACCCCAAAATAGTTAAGCTTCAGGGTGCAATTAACACCAGGCTTGCTTGGGAGAGAAAGGGACTTACTAGAGGTGGAAGGGGGCATTTGCTCCAGGCACAGCCAGGGCCACGACTCCAGCCCTCTCCTGTCATGCAGCCTCTGGCTCACCGGCTTGAACCCTCAGTGTCAACGTGCTTCTAGCTCCCCAACCGCGCTCAAGCTGGCTGTGGGTAAACGGTCTAGAGCTGCAGGTGCTGGGTCCAAGAGCTGTGCCACTTTCCCTAGAGGCGGGTCACTTCTGCGAGGAGCGAGCAGTCTAGGGTGGCTGGAGAGTCGTGGGTCCAAGCTGGGCCTCACAGCTCTGCTTTCAGGACGTCTCTGGTGGCTTCGCAGGCTGTGGGAGAGCCTCTTTGCTGGACGTGATCACCGGGAGGGACCACGGCGGCAAAATTAAGTCAGGCCAAATCTGGATCAACGGGAAGCCCAGCTCGCCTCAGGTGGTGAGGAAGTATGTGGCCCACGTGCGCCAGCACGACCAGCTGCTCCCCAACCTAACCGTCCGCGAGACCCTGGCTTTTGTTGCCCAGCTACGCCTGCCCAGAACCTTCTCCCAGGCTCAGCGTGACAAAAGGGTAACTCCCTGACCCTGGGGACCCCAAGAAGCCACGCCACCCTTCCCCGCCGTGCCGCGGCGCCCAGCCCACCGTCCTTCCCGCCCCACACTCGGCCTTACCCTCAGGCCGCCCTTAAACTCCGCAGCCCTCTGGAAGCCGCCGGGCCCCGGCCAGTCCCCTCCACCGCACAGGGCAAAATGCGTGAGGAGCGTCCAGCTGCTTTGCTGTCCCGCGCGTGGGCAGGCAGCCCCGCCGTCCTGTCCCCAAGTCGCAGTCACGTTCCCAACGTGGCGCCGGGCTCTGTGCGTGGGAGCCCGTCAGGGCACACGGACTGACCGTAGGAACACACACCTCGCGGGGCAGGAAAGGCGGCGGCGCGAGCCCGACTGGCAGCCGCTTCGCGCCGGAAGGCCAACACCCGCGCCAGGCACGTGGCCGGAAGCCAGGCCCGTGGCCGGAAGCCAGGCGCGTGGCCGGAAGCCAGGCCCGTCGCCGGAAGCCAGGCCCGTGGCCGGAAGCCAGGCCCGTCGCCGGAAGCCAGGCCCGTGGCCAGGCGTCTAAACCCCAGCTCCCCTACCCCACCCCCCGCAGGTGGACGACGTGATCGCCGAGCTGCGCCTGCGCCAATGCGCCAACACGCGCGTGGGCAATGCGTACGTGCGGGGCGTGTCGGGGGGCGAGCGGCGCAGAGTCAGCATCGCGGTGCAGCTCCTGTGGAACCCAGGTGAGGGCGCGGGGCTGAGGGGAGGGAGGGGAGCTGCGTCGCCCACCTGGACGGACGCCGGGCAGCCTGAGTCCCCGCCGGCCGACCGGGCCTTTCTCTCCGCTGGGAAGGAATCCTCATTCTGGATGAGCCCACGTCGGGGCTTGACAGCTTCACAGCCCACAACCTGGTGAAAACCCTGTCCCGGCTGGCCAAAGGCAACCGGTTGGTGCTCATCTCCCTCCACCAGCCTCGGTCGGACATCTTCAGGCTGTTTGATCTGGTCCTCCTGATGACGTCCGGCACCACCATCTACTTGGGGGCAGCCCAGCACATGGTGCAGTACTTCGCAGGCGTGGGCCACCCCTGCCCTCGCTACAGCAACCCTGCCGACTTCTACGGTGAGGCTGCAGGCAGCCCCCACCTGCCCGGCCCCGCGGGGGCCTGGTGGGGAGACTCGAGGGAAACTCCCAGAGGCTTCCGGGGAGCAGGACCTCGGAGGGAGCCAGGCAGAGCGGGCTGCAGCGCACGGGTCACTTTGCCAAGTATCAGATGCTGGAAACGGAGGGCCTGAGGGAAGCAGCTTCTGACGTAGCCGCCGTCCTGTGCACCATTGATGAGAAGCCTGTACGAATTCCAGTAGCTGGAGGAGATAGAATCCGAGAGGGTTTGGATTAGTTTCTAGAGTTGTGGTCTTTATTCAGACTCGGTAGGGAAACCTAGGATACCTAAGGTCAGGAGGCCACTGGGAGATCTTAAAGCTGTGCCCTGGTGCCCCCAAAGAGGCAGGGACCTGGAGGCACTGGGTGGTTGAGGGGGCCTCCGGGCACAGGGAGCTCAGGGCCATTTGGAGGTATTGGTCAACGAACCTCGGGATATGAAAATGTCTCTGTCAGCACCAGAGAGGCCTTCCTACATGGGGTTCTGAGTTCTCAGCATATACCCCTGAGGGGAAGGTAAGCCAATTTCTTCATTCTTGGGGAGACAGTTGTCTTTACAGGTGTCTGGCCTGAAAGCGGATGCCTGGATCCTGAATGCTGAGGAGTGCTGTGGCTGCTTGCTGGCCAGGCCACACACCTTCACCAGTGCCAGGGGAAGCGGTAGTTATGGCTTGTCCAGTACCTCACCTGGAGCCCCAGCCTTCCTTCCAAGATGGCTCAGTGTAGCAAGGGCCTCACCAATGACCATGACGACAGGGACCATGTCCTTGAGGGCGGACACTGGGCCCAAAGGCACCAGGCTCTCTCACCCTCACAGCCCTGCCAGCGTCATCTCTGTCCCTACAGATGAGAATACCAAATCTGAAGAGTTAAACTCCTTGCACAGAACTTGCAAGGCACAAAAGTAGGACTCCCAAGCAGGGTATCTGGCTCCCTCCCTGACTCCTGGCCCTGGGCTTACATCCTCCTCCTGGCATCCAACGTGCAGCCCTCCTCCAGGAGGATAGGCCGCTCTCTCCAGCCTGCCAATCCTTGCAGCATGCACTCACACTGTCTGAACTCACACAGAGGGTACCTTCAACCTGGCCACAGGGAACAATAGGCAATAACCCCAGAGGGGGGTTTACCAGGAGGCAAATGTCCATAACAGACCTGAAAATAACTTTTTCTTTATACTTTTTGCCTTTTTTTTTTTTTTGGTGTGTTGGGGGGTGGCTCTTATCTACCACCTTCCAGTCTTCGGTACAGGATCTGCAGTACTCAGAGATTCTGGTGTCCTGAGCTGCAGCCCTGAACGCTGAGGAGACTTGTTGCATTCTATAAGACTCTTCCTAGACCTTATCCTGTCTTGGGACATGTCATGAAAATGACAAGAGAGAAGAGGCAGAGGTTAAGAGGAGGAATAGAGGGAGGTGAGCCACCTCTGGACTAGAGTAAAGCTGGGCTTAGGAGGGCCCTGGCTATGACTGGGTAGGTGTGCCTATGTGACATTGTGGGAGCCCCATGAGAGTAGAGCTGTGGCTGGGGCTGCCAGATGTTCCCCACAAGTAACATGGAGGTGGGTGCAGAGCAGCCTGGTTCTCTAGCTGGTCATGGCAGCTCCCTCTTCTGGAGGGCAGTGAGAACTCTACTTAGAATAGTCCAGACACTGGCACCCTCCAGCCAAAACATTTTCCCCTTTGAGGGAGGCTGTTTGGGGAGCCAAATTACTAATATACAGTGAGAACTAGAATTTCTGGGTGCCCAGACTGCCCAACCACCTTGCAGCCAGCCCACCTTCTCCCCGTGGGCAAGCATATCTGGAAGCTGAATCCTCATCACAAGCTTCTTAAATGGCCTGTGTTGGAGTCAGGGCATAACTGTGCCATGACCTTGGGCTCCAAAAGGCCAATGCCTTCTGTTCTGTCCTAGACATGTCCCCATAATGAGACTGGATGTGGATGAGGGCTCACAGGGCTTCTGGTGTTAACCCTTCTCCTACAGCAGGCTTTCCTCTGAAGTGGATGTGGCCAGGCCCAGCAGGGAAAGCCAGCCCTAGGTGTTTCTCTGCTTCTCTCCGCTGTTCATGACTTCATGGTTCACTCTCAGAGGGTGGGGAGCATGTCCTGGAGCCCCTAAGAGCTGACCAGCATTGTGAACTGCCCTTGCATCAAGCTCCTCACCTGCAAGCAGGTGCAGAGACCATGGCCACCCATGGCCCCACATCCTCTCTTTACAGTGGACTTGACTAGCATTGACAGGCGAAGCAGAGAGCATGAAGTGGCCACCAGGGAGAAGGCTCAGTCCCTTGCGGCCTTGTTTCAAGAAAAAGTTCATGGTTCCGATGACTTTCTGTGGAGAGCGGAAGAAAGGGAGCTGGGTGAGGGTACTTGTCTGGAGAGGTAAGGCAGGTGAGGGTGGCTCTGAGTGCAGAACTCCTTGCAGAAGACCACCATCGCCACAACCCATGACACATCTGCTTCTTGACAGCCGGGCCCTCCCCCAGGACACCGACTGGCCTCCGACTCCCACTGAGCTGCCTGGCCCTGTGCAGCAGTTTACCATGCTGATCCGGTAAGTATCTGCCATTTCTTCCCACTACCACCAACCCTACCCCAGAAGTCTTTATTATATCAAATTAAGTCTTTTCTATCTAAAGTGAATTTGAAAGAGATAGCAAGAGGTAGACTCATTTTTAAAAAACTGGTGTCGCCAAGACTAACACTGGCCCTCTGTGCAATACAGAACACTCTTGTTTTTATTCTTTAAACAAAATCAAAATGTCTTTATTGGCCAGATGATCAGAGAAATTACATAGGCTTGTGAAGAATTCAGATAATACAGGAGAAGCTTAAGTGGAAAGTTAAGATTTCCTGTCACACCAGCCCTCAAAGAAAACCAGACCCAAGTGTTTAGTGTGAGTCTTTCTAGGTATTCCCATGCACACAAGCATTTTAGGGCATAGATAGGATCATACTCTTAATATTGTTCTGTAACCATTTTTTTGGTTTTGGTCTCATATAGAATAGGCCTCTACCTCACATCTGAGTAGGTCCTCCTCAGCATTCCAGTCTAGCCATAGCTGCTTTCCCTGCTATGTGCATATTGATGGTCTGATTTTTTTTCAGGATTTTGCTATGACAAATAATGCTGCAACAACTATCCTTGTATGTATGTCTTTACGTACTGGATTGGTTGTTTCCTTAGGGTAATGTCTTTAAATAAAATTGCACACTGATACGTTGACAATAACATGAATTATTTATGTGTATCTAGTGTGAGACACATACTTTCATCAATGATCTCATTTGAGCCTCATCCTTGTGAGAGAGTAGTGCTAGTCCATTTTACAGATGAGAAAAATGAGACTTACAGAGATTGACATCGTTAATGTCACAGGGCTGGTGTATGTTGTTCTCTTGGCACCTCTTTTGTTTTCTAAGTCGTCAGATTTTTTTTTTTTTTTTTTTTTTAGTCGTCAGATTTTTAATGACTTCCGAGACCTGCCAACTCTCCTCATCCGTGGAGCAGAGGCCTGCCTGATGTCCTTGATCATTGGGTTCCTCTATTATGGCCATGGGACCATCAAGCTCTCCCTCATGGACACAGCTGCCCTCTTGTTCATGATTGGGGCTCTCATCCCTTTCAACGTGATCCTGGATGTCATTGCCAAATGTGAGTATGGCTTGCTCTCTGTAACTCACACTTGGAACAGCCAGAGGACCATGGGATACATCACCTCTCTGAGCTGGTCCAAAGCTGACCTCTGTTCCTCCAAACTTCTGGGGAGAATAGGTTTGCTGAATGGTTTCACCATGATTGCAAAATAAAAGGTGATGATTGTTTTTAAAGTTCGTACATTAATATTAGTATGCAAATGAAAGACGATTACCCAGGAGTCTTAGGCATTCCTATTATAACAGGAATTATACTTGACAGCAATGCACAAGTCAGAGAATTACAAACATCTATATTAGGATGGTTTAACTCTGCCTGCTTTTTAAAAATAGAAGATATTTAGGCAATATGACTATTTATAATTGTACTAAGACTCAAAAACAAACACTAAAAATTAATGTCATTTTCATTCTCCTTTTCTCCCTTTTGTTAGGTCACTCAGAGAGGGCAATGCTTTACTATGAACTAGAAGATGGACTGTACACTGCTGGTCCATATTTCTTTACCAAGGTGACTGGTCAGGGCTGAGAGCAAGTGACAAGGTGGGATGGGTAGACAAAGCCACACTGCATTGACAGAAGCTCCTGAGAAGTATTTTGCTGAACCAGGGGACCGTGGATCATCTGTGGTTACAGATATCATATTTCCTAGGGGAGTTTCAGAGACTTGATATTTGAAAATATTTACCAAAAGACCAGGACTGTGGATGAGGAATGACACTTTCCTGTCAGCAGAAACCAAAAAAAGAGAGAAAGAAAGACAGACAGGAAGGAAGGAAAGAAGGAGGGAGGGAAGAAGGAAGGAAAGAAAGAAAGTGGGAAACATCCAGCATACTCACCTTTCAGATCTCATGACATCTCCAGGAAGCAGGTCAGCAACTATTACTATACTTATTTCCAGGATGGCTCAGAGAGGTTGTGCGGCTGTCTCAAAGCCCCACACCTATTAGGTCTGGGCAGGCAGGGCGGGAACTAGAAAGAAGAAAACAGATACCTTACTACAGTTTTCACCCGGCTACACTGCCCCCCCCCTGGGGGAAACTACTCTAACTGTTCCAGAGGGAGCACATGGCATCTGCAGGGAGAAACCAGCAAGGAGCTCATGTTCCAGGGTCCCACACCTACTGCCCTTCCTGCTGCAGGCTGATAATCAGTGGGAGGGAAGATTGGCATCACGGAGGATTACTTATCTTTAAACACTTAAAGAACAATGATAGTGAAGGCATCACTTAGTTCCACATCCTAGCAAGGGCTATTCTTTGCAGATCCTAGGGGAGCTTCCAGAGCACTGTGTCTACATCATGATCTGTGGGATGCCTACCTACTGGCTGGCCAACCTGCGCCCAGGCCTTGAGCCCTTTCTGCTGCACCTTCTGCTGGTGTGGCTAGTGGTCTTCTACTGTAGGATCATGGCCCTGTTTGTTGCTGCTCTGCTCCCCACATTCCATACATCCTCCTTCTTTGGCAACGCTCTCTACAACTCCTTCTACCTCACCGGGGGCTTCATGATAAGCTTGGACAACCTGTGGACAGGTAAGGCCTGCTCCCCTCCCCTGGTCAAGCTTTTTAAGGCCTTTGGGGGCTGGATGAAGCCCGCTTTCACCTGGGGATGAGAATCCACGATTGATTGATTGATTTTATTTATTGGGCGGCCCTGGGTGGCTTAGAGGTTTGGCGCTGCCTTCAGCCCGGGGTCTGATCCTGGAGTCCCTGGATCGAGTCCCACATCAGGCTCCCTGCTTGGAGCCTGCTTCTCCCTCTGCCTGTGTCTCTGCCTCTCTCTCTCTCTCTCTCTGTGTGTGTCTCTCATCATTAATAAATAAATAAGCTCCATGCAGGGAGCCTGATGTGGGACCTGATCCTAGGACCCTGTGATCCCGCCCTGAGGCAAAGGCAGAGGCTCAACCGCTGAGCCATCCAAGCATCCCTAAAACTCACTATTTAGATCCAAGTTAAGCCTGGTTTTTCTGGGTCCTGCTTGTCAAAGAAATGAGTCCATGGGAGAATACAGATGTCAGGCACCTCCTTATAATCCCCTAGCTGATAACCTGGAGGTCACCCTTGACTTCCCTCACTCTCCACGTTCACCAGTGTGCCAGGTCAGTTCTCCCTACATCTTTCTGAAATATCCCCCTTGACTGATCCCTCAGGCCTTATCGTCTGGTCTTACACCACTGCAGTGGTCTATGTGACCCTTGTCCTTCCACTTCTCTCTTGACCCTCGCCCATGAAGTGGTGCTTTGTAAGGTACAAATCCGTCACTGCATTTTTGAAGCCCTCTGGGGTGGCTACTGCTCCCACCTCACTCTTCTGAAGTCCCCAACACATTCCATACACTCACCTCAGAGCCTGTGTGCCTGGCTCTTCTCTGTCCACCCCCGCCCCTGCTTCTATGGCTGCTCTCTTCTCCTTGGCCTTTCCTGACCAGCCCAGCTGGGCTTGTTCTTTTATCTTGTTCCTGGCACTGTGATACTACCTTGGGGTCAGGGCACAGACTCAAATTGCGGCTGTATCTCCATGAAGCTGAGCATATGCTGGGACACACAATAAATTACTCTCTCAAATTGTTATCCATAAAACTCGGTGACCCCCGAGCCACCTGGCCCCTCCACTTCAGACCATGTCCCAGGGTGTCACTCTGGTCCTTTCACCCTCTCCCTGCCCCCTGATACCTCAGGGACCTTGCTTCCCTTGGATCAGAGTCACCAGGGCCCTGGTGTCCAGGAGTGTTTCCCAGTGGGCAGGTGATTAGCCTTTGTGAATAACATGGATCTCTCTGTCTTCAGTTCCCGCTTGGATTTCCAAAGTCTCCTTTCTCCGCTGGTGTTTTGAAGGGCTGATGCAGATTCAGTTTAAAGGGCACACTTACCACATGGTGGTCGGCAACTTCACCATCCCTGTTCCAGGAGATGTAGTAAGTAGCTGAGGCCTCCAACTCTAAATAGATAACATTCATCTGAATGTTTTCTTACTGAGTTCACTGATTTCTGTATCCCCAGATACTCACTTCCATGGGCCTGAACTCATATCCACTCTACGCCATCTACTTAATCCTCATGGGCATCGGTGGTGGCTTCATGATCCTGTACTATGTGGCCCTAAGGTTCATCAAACAGAAATCATATCAAGACTGATGATTCATGCCCAGGCTCCTGCCTGCTGGTGGGGACTTGAGAAGACTCTTCAACTCTCCTTCCTCTCAAGGAGGCCCCCATCCCTGGTACCAGGAGGACAGCACAGGGAGCTCAGTGACACCAGCCCTCAGTGTTGCAGTGGCGCAGGCTGGCCACAGGATGGCAGTAGAATAAAGACAGTAGAAAGGCATTTCTGATCACTGGCCAGAGTTTTGGGATTCCTGGGAAAGCGAAAACGGAACTTAGGGACACCTACAATGTTGCTAATTTATTTCCTTTTCATATATATTTATATAGGCAACTCAGTGCAGGATGAGAGCAAGTTAGGTATGAATTGAGTAGGCTATGCAAGAACTCCTGGATCCAGAGGAAACAATATTGCCTAGCGAAATGTTTGGTCTCATCTTCTGGGACTCCCAAACTCTGTGTTAAGTCATTCTCAATACAGAAAATGACCTTAGACATACCAGTGAGATGCCATCCTTTCTTTTTGTGTGGGATTATGGGCTCCAAAAGCCAAATGGAACAATTAAAAATTTGTTGAACATCTGTATACCAAGTATAGCTCAAAATGCTTTACTTATGTGGATGACGGTATATAATTCTCAACCCTTTGAGGTGGGTGGTATCCCATTTTATAGATGAGGAAACCAGGTAAAAATTCAGTAAGGTCACTAATATGTAAGGTCACATGTCTGTCATGTGGTGGAGTCATGTGGGGGTCAGAAAGCTTTGGAAGCCTTAGGAGTTGGAGGGCAAAAGGCAAGTCCTGAGCCACCGTACAGCTTGAAATTCCAGGAAGGCTCCAGAAGATGAAGATGGCTGTAGAGGCGTTCTTGGCTCAGCCAGGCCTCTTGGAGTTGCATCTCACTGGCCCTGGCTGGGTCTAAGGACCAGCCTTGAACCTTTCACGGTGGCTAGGGTATGGGATAGGTCATGCCCAGGTTGCATGCTTCATTGCCTGAGCACTGAGGACCATCAGACCCAAAAATGGTACACAGGGGAGCAGATTATTCCCAAAGGAACCACCAGAGTCTGGGACCAAAAAAGGAGAGAGGTGAGTGTTTGGGAGGCAAACAATAAATGTTCGTCTAAGGTTCCCTAGGCCCTTCCTGTTGCTCCAGACAGGCAATTAGGACCTTACTTGGGAACTGGTTAGGCAGAGTCAGTCTCACACTCCACCCGACCACCTGAATCCGAATCTGCATTTTTAGAAGATCCCCAGGTGATATGTGTACCTGAGTTTGAGCAGCAGTGCTCTAGCACACTGCCCTTTTACACACAGCCATGAAACTTAGGGTACTTCCGCTGCTACATTGTAACATGGCATATTGTGACATGGTTACATTGCTACCATCCAAAGGGCAGGCCCAACTCAAGATTCAGTAGTTGTTCTGACAAGGTCCTTCATAGCAAAAAGGATCAAGCAGATCTAGTTGTCCATTCTCTTTGATCTTCGTTTTAGAACGGTCCTCAATTTTCCTTGACCTTTGTGACCTTGACACTTGAAGATTTTGCAGAAAAGCCCTCAATTTGGGTTTGGTATATTTTCATGATGGGACTCAGATCAGAAATTTGATGGGATATCACAGGGATTTCCTTTGGCAGACATGTCACAGAAGTGACACACCCTTCTCGCTGAATCCTATTGGTGAAGATTGCAGTTTGTCCTGTACTGAAGGTGTGCACTCGGCTCCCTTGACCCAAGGCATGTCTGCTGAGCCTCTCCACAACCGAGTCCCTTCTTTGGTAATTCATAAGGATTTTGTAGATAGGTGCTTTGAAATGTACGTTACCTGTTGCTCATTAAGCTTCCATTTATTCATTTTTTAGTTTACATCAATATAAACTTGTAGTTTCCTGTTTTATTCAATGGGTATAACCCCTTAATATCATTATTAATTTTTATGTTCTAATCATCCCTGATTTGGCCCTGGGTGCCCATTCAAGTGGACCTCTGCATCTTTTGATCTGTCTCCATATTGTGTGAACACTGACAAAAAAGTGTTTCAGGCTCATCTTGTACTTTTCCACCCCCAGTCCTTAGACCCAGTGCTTAGAAAAGCAGACATTTCTTTAAAAAATCTTGGATTTTTTTAAGTGAAAAATGGTATTTAGAAACCAAGATCTGAGTGATTAGTCTGCTCATTGCTACTGGGACATCACTACCCCCAGGCCCTCTCAGGAGACAAAGTTGAGAATGCATACATATGTACACAGGTCTGCATGTGTGTGTGTACATGTGCACATGCACACTTATAAACACCTACCTGTACCTGTGAGTTCACACGAATACATCCGATTCTCAAATTGCAGTACACCACAGAGTTGATTCTAATTTTCTTCCTTTCTGTATTTGTATCTCCCTTTTCCAATTGCAAGAAACCTGGATTCCAGTGGCCTTCATATTTTTTCATTTGGTTAATCCCCTGTATATAACCAACCTCCCATCTACACCACATTTTTTCTAGTATGTGGATACCCTTCTCACCCTGCTGGGGCTGTATCTCCTGTATCAAGCTGCCCCATAGTCTGCACAGATGCCTTCCTCATCCTATTTCAGCACATTCTGGCTTCTCTTCCCATAACCATACTGTGGTTACCTAAAGGCTTTAGGCCTGTATGGAGAAGGGAGGAGGAAGAGGATGTTAGGCTTTTTTTTTCATTAACTCCTCAGGGATTCCAACATGTAGTAGGACAGCCACTGGGGTACATCATCTGAGTTTTGGCCAGTCTCCAGGGGCTTTAATGACTCAGTAGGCTCTGGTGTGCAGGACTGTGGGGAAAGGGGGCAAAGTGCCAAGGCTGGAGAATGGGAGAAATCCAGTAGCTGCCATTTCTTTTTTTGCTGGAGCATCCTGGTTCTCCACCCTAATTGCTCACCCTGGACCCACCCCCAGAGATTCTGATTTCAGGGGTCTGTTTCTTGAAACAAGACCAAAAAACCAAACTTCCTCCAAGAGCATGCAGGTTGTCTATTCGGCCTCTTCCTGCACTGAAAGGGGGAGAGATCTGCTTGTGAGTAATTATCAAGAGCAGGGGTTGCAAACTCTTCCTGTTAAGGGTCAGGTTTTCAGGCTTTGAGGGCCACAGTGCCTTGTCTCGACTACTCAACTCTGTTGTAGTGTGAGAGCCACCACAGACAATTCTAAAGTACAGCTGGTATGGCTGTGACCCAGTGAAACATTGATTTATTAAAAAAGGCAATATGCTGGATTTGTCCCAAGGCTGTAGGCTTTATAGACCCTTAATCAGAACGTGAAGGTTTTGAAATTTGCATTTTAAACCATCCGATCTCAAATCATGCTATTGACAGGGAAATTTTAATTAAGCAGAAAGTAATTACCTGTATGGACTCAAAATATTTATTTTGTTTTTTAAAAGTAGACTCCATAGTGGAGCCCAACACAGGGCTTGATGAGCTCACAACCCTGAGATCAAGATCAGAGCTGAGACCAAGAGTTGGACACTTAACTGACTGAAGTCACCCAGGCTCCTGACTCAGTATTTCTGATGGGATCCTTTTTTCCTGCTCTTGCTCCTATAAAAATGATTTAAGACCTAATCTTGCCCTGGGTCAAGCTAGTCTCACCAGTCAGGTTCACAGAGATCTTCTACTTGTTTTCTTCTACTCGACCTCTTGTTTTGAATCCAAATTCAACAGCTAGCAGCAGGGACATTTAAATGGACACCAAATCTAAGTGCTAACCACAGACCTGGTAACCATAGGGTCTCTACTGAGACCCAAGTATTAGTCACTTAGCAGAGGTCCCTTCCTTCAGCCCAGCCACGTGCCTGGAGCACCAATCAGGCTCCAAGGGGGAGAGCAAGGAGGGACTGGGAAGCAGAGTGAGGAAGCATCTTGCTGGCTGACCTGTTCTCCTTTCAAGAATACAGCCAGTGTTCATGCCTGAAAGCAAACACTCTTATTTTCATAATCTAAACTAGATCATTCAAATCTCCTCTGTCATTTGTTTTTGATAGGATTGGTTCTTCCTTTAAAGTGGCCAGGGAACAGAGGAATAGCCTGGTCCCTATTATCTGGTTTCTGCCTGAGACCACTATGGCAGGGGAGGCGGCAGGCAGATGGAACACCACCCATTTTCTGCTGGCAGCTGGGGAACAGCAGCACCTGTGGTAGTAGCAGCTAACAAAACAGTAATATTTTAAGCAATAGGTTGAGATTTTTTTTTAATGCACACCAACTCAAAGGCTGATAATACTTCTCAGCTTTCCATTTAACAGTGCCCATGCTCATCTTTTTGTAAGCCAGAGCTATTCCTTGTTTCCCCAAACTGCTAAAAAGCTTCACTGCCCCATGATAAAAAGTGAAGCTCTTTATTTTTGTTGATCCCTCTTGCACTGAAGCTGCTTCCATCATGATTTGAAAGCCCTCCTCCTCCTCCTCTTGGCGGTAAACTTGAACATGATTTCACGTGGGAACATAGGTTTTGAACAATTTCTTGGGCCTGGACTCCCAGTATCCTAGCTCTGAGCTACAGAATGGCATCTCTGACCTCTTAGGAATACAAGTGTGCATGTGGGGAAACTGTCCAATAAATGCAACGCACACCTCTCCAAAAGAACATGGCGTGGAAAGCAGGACAGGCGCTGTTCGTTGCTTCATTCGATGATGTACAACCAGGTGCCTACCAGTGCCTGGTTCTAACTAGTGTGTCTGCAGAGCACCAGTAGAGCTCACAGTCTAGGGGAAGAAACGACAAAAGCCAAGTAAATAATGAAGAGAATTTCAGCAAATGCATGCCTGGAGCAGGGTTGGTGAAGATACTGCTTTCAAGAGATCTCTGCAAACATGGATCCCAGTAGCCGGCCAATGTGCAAACAAACGTGCAGAGGCAGTAAGTATGAAGTCGGTTCAGTGTTTTTGCTCTGCCTGAACCAGATGTTTTCTTTTCTTCGTGCAAAAAAGAAAAAAGAAGTGCTTATTTTGAATTTGCAGATGCAGCCATTTCCTTTATTTGTACTAAGGCTGCATAATGTGGGCTTTGTAAAGTCCATGGGTCTGAAAGCAGGATAAATTTCTAATGGAAACAGCAAAGTGATAAATTACCATGATTGTGTACCCCCTGCAGCTATTAGCTCGACCATACTTTAGGAATGTTGCTTGCACTTTATAGAAACTCTACAAATATTGGTTTGTCGAAAGACAAATATTAAATGAAAATTGTGCTCAAACACAAGAAAAAGTGTGTAGAGTACCCACTGCAGACTTGAGGAATAAATTGTACAGGGAAGAACAATTTGCAACACAAAGCTTACTTAGTAATTTACCGGAATTCACAAATTTGGCATTTATGCCAAGCACTGCATGTTTGAATAAATGGAGGAAAATCATCATACAATGTAAAGCTGTCCAGCCTGGGAACATTTGTTTTAATGTAAAACCTTGCTTTGTCTTTAAAGCAGAAATATCCTAACAATTTAGAGATTCAAATTCGAATTTTAACTGGATTTTTAACTGAATGTAAGATTTAACTGTATTGGGTTTTTTTTGGGAAGTCGGGAGTCCTGGCCATGTGCTAGATCACCGTGATTCTGATCATTGTGGGTAAAGTAACTTCTGTAAGCCCAGTTTCTCCTCGTGAACATGAGGTAAGAGGGGTGCCCAATGCACGGTAGTGGGTGCCCATAGCTGGCACCAAAGAGCAGATGGGACTTGACAACAGTACCCTGGCGGCCTGCGGCCACGGCTATGCAAAGTCTGGAGCTACAGACCCAACATAGGGAACCAGGCCTTGGGAGTTCACAAGCTGCATGATACTTGCTCTTTTAAATGGCTCCAGGAGTCCTGGAGAGACAACTAATACACTAGGTGGGGAGAAGGGCAGAGAAGCTGCAGTAAACACGCCAGAGAAAGGGACAGCAGGTTAATAATGCAAGTGGGGCGAAGTGTGCCCGGGACCATCCTGTGTAGCGGTCCCAGACACCTGTGTAGCTGTGGAATGTTCCTTCTGACAATACAGATAAAAACCCCTTCATGTTCAGTGTCCATTTACCATATATCCACCCCTACTATTAATTCTCGCTAACCTTGTACCCTCAAATATTTACTTGTCCTTACAACAGAGAAGTTGTGATATTATTATTGGTTCTCTACACACACACTATACACCATTTAGCAAAGAAATTCTGGCTGCGACAGACTACCAATTTTTAGTTTAAAATTTTAAGAGTAAAAAAAATTTTTAAGGCTAAATTCCTTGAAATGATAAAAGTGATTATGTAAAAATTTGATAAGATTAAAATGCAGAAGCTCACAAGTTTTTGGACTATAATTTATTCAAAGCATTTCACATTAAAATTACATTAGGTTCAAATACACGAACATACAATTACATATAAAACATTTTATACTTCCCAAGTTTACTATGACATTTAATTTTTAGAGTTAGCTGTTTGCTTAGTCTAAAATGTATTGAGTGCTATAATTGTATGTGCTCTCTATTTCTATTTGTTTCAATTTTTCTATTAGATATTTAGAAAGCATTTCTTAGCCCACCTGGTATATACAATTAAACTTTAAATATTTAAATTCAAAAGGGGAAGCCATAAGTGCTGTTTAGAAGGCTAGATGAGGGATTTGTACCTATTTCCCCTGCACTGCCTTGCATTTTACCAGTCAATATTCAAGGATGGCTTAGAGTCACTTCATGCAATAAGACTGTACCCTCAATCTCTGGCCCAGACAATACTGGGAAGTCCAGTGTATGCCCCAAGGTTATGCCTCATCTGAGAGACCTATTTGAATGAATGTCAATAAAATGTTGCTTCACTAACTTATGGTTAGCGTAACTGCAAAACATAAGGCCTGCTGCAGCAGAATCACTAATGGCGTGAGGCTCATGGCCAGTCGGGCAATATGGGTATAGCCATAACAGGTACAGGTCCCACACCTGGGGAGCAAACAAAGGAGAGTCCTCTAGGCTGGGCCTTGGGATCGGCCAAAGCCTCTGTACCCTTTGGTCTAACTCCACAAAACAGAGATGAAGGAAAGCACAGCCAATGCCATGATGACATTTCCTTCTTGGCTTCCCTCCATCAACCCCTCCCTTTTAATGGCATCTGTAGGCTCTAGATGAAGGACAGCTGGGTCCATAACTCAGGTGAGTAGGACAACCAGCATGAGGCCAGGTCTTCCTTCAAGGCAAGGTCTCCCCTCATGTAAGTAGTGGGAACCACTGACTTCAAGTGGATAAGGAATATACCAAATGAGGATAACCTAAAATAAAACATTTTCAACATTTTTGGTAATAGATTACCTAATCCTCAAATAGGTCACTGTTACATATTAAGAAATATTTGTAATGGCAAACTGTTTCACAACCCAGCATGAATTCTTTTATAGTAACTACTGACTGTAGATACTGATAGACATGAAAGTCTGATAACTGATAAAACTGAATATAAACCACAATGTGGGGTCCCTGGGTGGCGCAGCGGTTTGGCACCTGCCTTTGGCCCAGGGTGCGATCCTGGAGACCCGGGATCGAATCCCACATCGGGCTCCCAGTGCATGGAGCCTGCTTCTCTCCCTGCCTGTGTCTGCCTCTCTCTCTCTCTCTCTGTGTGACTATCATAAATAAATAAAAATTAAAAAAAAAAAAAATAAACCACAATGTCCTTCATATATAAAATCACATATTCAAAGGATGAGTATGAAGTAAGAAAGCCTGGTGTACTTGTGTTGGCAAACGTGAAACCAAGCCAAGAGGAAATGCACTGCTCTGCTCCATGATCAAAGTCATGGCTAGGGCTCAGTGTTACAGATGGCTATGAACAGAGCCTTTCAGAAGCCTCCGTGGTAGAAGGGAAAAGCATAGTGGGGAACATCTAGGCACTGGCAAAGAGCACCCTGACCAAAGGCAAGGGACAGTCTCTAAGTTTCCATTTCTCATTGGAAGATGAGTGCTAGATGTGATGACTTATAATATAACATGCCTGCTGGTGCCAAAAATCTACAAAAGTGGAAGATTATGTAGGGTTTCACACATGAAGCAAATTCCTATTATGGAGCAGGAAAGCCTTAGAAAGCTCACTATCATTTTGTCTAGCTCCAAAATTTTCAGATAGACAATATTAGCAAGCAAATCTTCAATAAAGGAATAACATTTTTATGAAAATAATGAACAAAACAGAGCAGGGAACCTGAAGAGTCACTAGGAGAAGAACCCTGAAAACTGACAGCTTCAAACATCAGAAGCCGCAAAGAAAATGCCACAGATTTATGTTGTAGGCAAAACCCCAAGAAAGTCTAGTGACTACATGCATACCTGCACACAGTATTGTCAATAAAGTGTTGAACATATACATTATGAATAAAAAAATACACAAAGTAACTTTTCAGTTTTTTATTGTCCTCTCAAATATACTTAAAAAATAACATTTTAGACATTGAGTCACAAATACACAGGAAATAAAGTACTGCCTACTTGTTTCACAAAGGGTCTTTCCTTGAATCCCTTAGCTGCTTTCTATAAAATTGGATGTTTTCCTGTTAAGGAGACAAAAAGGGAGGGAAGTTATAGGAGTAGTTATCAGTGAGAATTGATGGCACAAAACTCAAGTCATAAAAAACCAAACCAAACCCTCAAAAGTCATAACGTGCTACAAACTGATAGCAAAGACCACCGGGCCCATGGCAACTGCTATCCCCTCAAGCCTCAGCACTCCTTTCTGCTCACGGAATCACTAGCTGAAGGGCCCAAGTCCAGAGTTAAAGCTAGCACTGAGAGCCTCCACTGTGTGCACACATGTGATGTGTGTGCAGCCATTTATGCCTGACTACGGAAGGTTCAAATAAACATGAGTACTGACTTGCAGCTTAATGACACAATAAAAAAAATTCTGCATGTATGATTTCTCTCTCTCTCTTTTTTTTTTTTTTTTGATTTCTCTCTCTTTTTAAAAAGATTTTATTTATTTGAGTCAGAGAAAGAGCAGTCGTGAGACAGCATGAGCAGGGTGAGGGGCAGAGGAAAAAGACACCCCGCTGAGCAAGGAGCCCTATGCGGGCTGATCTCAGGACTCCACGATCATGACCTGAGCTGAAATCAGCTTAATGGGCTGAGCCATCTAGGCGCCCCACATGTATGATTTCTCTTATTAAAATAGAATAAAACAATACAAAATGTCCTGGGCAACTGAGTAAAAATGGGCTGAGGACCTGAAAAGACATTTTTCAAAGAAGACCTCCAGATGGTAAACAGACACATGAAAAGGGGCTCAACGCCACTTATCACCACAGAAATGCAAATCAAAACCACAATGAGCACCTCATACTTGTCAGAATGTCTGCGATATGAAAGACAAGAAATAAAAAGTGCTGGTGAGGATGTGGAGAAAAGGGCACCTCATGCACTGTCGGTGGGAATGTAAAGTGGTATAGCCACCATAGAAAACAGTATGGAGGTTCCTCAAAAAACTAAAGATGGAAATATCATTTGATCCAGGAAGTGCACTACTCAATATTAATCAAAAGAAATCAAAACCAATTTGAAAAGATATGCAACCTCATGTTCACTATTCACTGATTATTTACAGTAGTCCAGCACATGGAGATAGATAATGCAAGTAAGTGTCCATCAATGGATGGGTGGATAAGGAAAAGGTGATATATGAATATATGATACACACATATATGAGATATATATGAACATTATTCAGTCATAAAAAAGAAAAAAACTGTGCCATTTGCAACAACATGGATGGACCTTGAGAGCATTAAGCTAAATGGAATAAATCAGAAAGAAAAGATAAATAGCATATAATCTCACTTATGTGGAATCTAAAAAACAAAAACAAAAAATCAAAAAACAAACAAAAAACCCCAAGCTCATGGGTATAGATAACAGACTGGGGGTTGCCTCAGGTGGGCAGAAGGGGTGAAAGGGAGTCAAAATGTACAAATTTCCAGTTATAAAACGATCACGCCATAGGGAGGTAACATCCAGCACAGTGACTCTACTTAATACTGTATTGAATATTGGAAAGTAGCTAGGAGAGTGGATCTTCAACATTCTCATTACAAGAAAAAAATTCCCAACTGTGTGGTGATGGATGTTAATGGATTTACTGTGGTGATCCTTTTGCTATATACACACATATGGAATCATTACATTACATACTTGAAACTATTATGTCAATTCTACCTAAAAAAAAAAAAAAATCCTAGATTAAGAAATAACCAACTTGCTTGAAATGAACAAGTAATTCACAGGGAGACAATGTGCTTGGCTATTGAAATACAGGCCATTAAATCCTATTTCAAGTTGAAATGATGAGAGAATTGCCCCAAGGACATTTGATAAATCCATACCTATAGTTGAAGGTCTGAAATTGACCTTCTATTTCAAACCTCAGCCCCAGAGGGCTATGTTCTCCCACAGCCAAACCCGCAGCATGACTGCTCAGTTCCTGAAGCCTTCCTCCGAGGCTTCTTCACAGAGATCTAATCCGTATGCAATTAAGTATTCAACTTACTTTTTCTACACATTAATACAGAGCATACAGAAATCTCTAGAGGTATTTCCTCCCCTTAATTAAGAAATACTCACAGGGGGTTCGGTGAAGGGGACAGGCTCTCCAGCACTCTTCAGCAAAACTGCATAACGCTTTAGTAACAGATCATTCAATTTTATATTCCTTGCAATCAGATTTTCATATAGCACTTTAGCAGATACAGCATCCTTGTCTAAGACTGGAAAAAAGATATTATTAATCACAGATGAAGACAATCTACCTTCCTCTTTTCCCAACAACACTTAGCCACTCAGGGATTCCTGAACCCCTTTATCCCAAGGCAAAAGAATACTTAACTAATTTCAACAAAACGCCACACTCAGAGTCCACAGGTCCCTCACTCCTCCCCACACCTCTCATTCAGCATCATTCAGGATGAAAGAGATGAGGACAAATAAGGCTATTAAAAGACCCATGACAGTTAAAGTGACCACAAACCAAAGTCCTCAATCACTAAGTAAACACACACCACCCAACCTGCTTCTGCTTAAAACCACACTTGAAATCAAGCTAACTCAAGGACTACTGTGGTGAGGGTCGTGTAAATTATGGGGAAGTCTAGATCTACATCAAGATGAAGATCATCAGGGGGATCCCTGGGTGGCTCAGCGGTTTAGCACCTGCCTCTGGCCCAGGGCATGATCCTGGAGTCCTGGGATCAAGTCCCACATCAGGCTCCCTGCATGGAGCCTGCTTCTCCCTCTGCCAGTATCTCTGCCTCTCTCTGTGTATCTCATCAATAAATAAATAAAATAGTAAAAAAAAAAAAAAAAAAAAAAATGAAGATCATCAGCTAAACAACACCAAAAAGACTGGCAATACATTCTCCTATTGTAAATTAAGTATCTCCCCAAAGGGAGTGAGCATGGATGACTCATCAACTGTCAGATTTTTGCAGTTTGGGTGAAGTCAATTTCCTCTCTACAGGAAAACTGGTCCCCACAGGGACCAAAGCCCTTGTTTGCCACTGTCAAGGGCTCACCTCAAGCTCTACTATTGTCCAGGAAGCTACTCAGAAAACTCTCCCATGTGGCCTGTTACTACCTTCATGGTCTCCCGGCTCCTCCCCATCCCAATTCCCGAGCGACATTACATAATTTAGTAGCAGTTTTATGCTGTTTGACACTATTTCCTGGTAGTCATTATTTAACATCTCCCAAACCCAAAACTTTGAGAAGTTTTATGATTTTTTAAAAAGATTTTATTTATTTATTTGAGAAGGAGCACAAGAAAGAGGGAACACAGGCGGGGAGTGGTGGGTTGGGAGGAGCAGATTCTGCACTGAGCAGGGAGCCTGATGGAGGGTTTGATCTTAGGATCCCAGGATCACGACCTGAGTCTAAGGCAGATGCTTAACCCACTGAGCCACCCAGGCACCATGAGAAGTTTTAGGATTACTTCCTCTATTTTGAAATATATCATGGTCCCCTTGTAAGGGTGGAAAACAGAGAACCAATTTACTAATTCTGATTGCAGTTTATTGTTCTGACAACAATAAAATCAATAAAGTAATTCTTTAATTGCCCCTTGCCTCACATGAGCAGATCAGTGGGTGGCAGATGGACAGGTGATCATAACTAGAGAGGAAATGCTTACACTTATCTTGATTACTGAGAAGACTTTAGCCTAGTTCCCTTTCATGTGTGATGAGCTGGCAATCATCTGCTTAGAAGACTGGAATTTCAACTGTGATTTAAAGTAAAATCTTGGGGCCCATTTTTTTAATTAAGGGATCTGTTATTTCACAAGTATAGGCAGGTGGGGAGGGTACCAAAGGAACAAGACAAGTCACGTGATAGTCTCAAATATGTATCTATTTCATGTTGTTTTAGGTGGCCTTGGGGAGACTAGACTGCTTCCAGGTGTATTCACCCAAGGGGACTTCCAGGGCTTTCTGGAGTCTGGGATCCTATTCAACATAGCTGGGCCCAGCCAAGGATGCTCAGTGAATACTCTTATGTTAGTTCTATGAATAATTACATATTTTTTCTCATAGTTTTAAAACATATTCTAAAGCTAAATCAATTATTTATATCATAGTTACCTGATATTTAGGATTACGGTCTTTGAGCTAAAGACTAACTTAGTTGACTATACAACAAATATCTAAATCACTTAAATAACAAAGTCAGATTAAACTTATTACCACAGCATTTCATGGCAGAAGTGTATACTTCTTCCTTTTCAACTAATTCAGGAATCAATTCTAACAAAGACTTCAGAGTGGATGCCTAGAAAATTAAATATAGGAAATGTTACCACAACTTGAAAGAAGAGTGAAATAAAACACTGATATATGGACATTATATCAGAAAATCTTCACAATTACTACACAACTGTCTATTCAATTCATTACCTTTTCCCCCTTCTGTATATCTTAGTATTTATTGATTTAATAATTTACAGCCAAAACAAGCATTTTTCAAAAGTTAATGAAATTCCATTCACATGTCTATGAATAATTTTCTAACATATCATAAAGATTGCTTCTTTTGTCAACTGGTAACCTTCCCAAGAAGTTATAAAATCCCAAAGGGTACAAAGATATATTAACTGTATCTTAAGGTGCCAAGATTTTTAAATAAAATGAAGAATTTGATTAAACATTCTGAAGTTTTCCCTGCCTTGTATATAAACAGAGCCATTTCCAGATCTCAGTGGAATGTTTACTTGAGTACTTTCAGAGGTTATCTGGACAAACCTATGGGTTTAGTTCCTATAGTGAATACATACCTGCCACACCCTAGTGATAACCAAACACGTTCTGATATTGCTTCTGATATTGCTCGATAAATCAAGGATGGATTTCTATACCTTTATGTCATGTTCTCAGCTCACAAAAGAAACTATATCTTATTTATCCTACTGTCAAATAGCTAGACAATATAAGTGGAATTTTAAAAAATTCTAATTCACTCATTACACATTTATTCAGTCAATCTATATAACTGGATCTGAATCCTTCCAGGACTTCCTGCAATTTAGTCTCCTGAGAGGAATGTTCTGAGCAAATATATTACGGGACACTTCCTGTCTGTCTTCCATGCAAGGCAGTAGATACTTGGCATATGGGCACAGAGATGTAGAGTGCCAAGTGCTTTTTGGATGTCTCATACTTTTTAATCACAAATTTAAAAAATAGTCTCTTTGAAAGGAAAAATAAAAGGTAACTAAATATTTTTGAAAAGCAATTTGCTATAAATAAATATAAGACATAAAAAGTGCAATTAGGTACATTTTAAAAACAAAAACCAGTGTGTTAGTGTGGGGGAAATTAAGGAGAAGCAGACCTCTCAGACTGGAAACCTAAATGTTTTGCATAAAACAAACATTACAATTGGCCCTCAGTTTGAAACTTTATATGTGCCCCAAAAACCTAAGAATGAGGTTTGCTATGCTCAATGATAAAATCATATCTACAAAAATTTTTTGGAGATACGATTTTGTTTTTTTTTTTTAACATCAAAAATAGCACTTGGTTCTGTTTATACACACACACACACACACACCACTTTTAGTGTAAATAAGGTAACTATACAACTAGAGAACATTAATTTGTGGCAAATGCTAGTTTCAAAGCCAAATGGCTCATCTACCTGATGGCTTGGACCTGAGAAATTGGCCAGAAGTAGACACCAGCATGGAGACACTCTGCAGTGAAGTATCTTTCTCCTCAAGCGCTTCCCCACTATTAAATGGACCAAATGACCTAAGCAATAGGATATTTCTCTTCCATTTCTAAGGGCAACTTTCTTACTTTCTTTTTATTTTTTTTAAAGATATCTATATATCTATTTATTTAAAGTTATCTCCACCCTCAATGTGGGGCTCAAACTCACAACCCCAAGATGGGGTCCCATGCTCCACCTACTGAGCCAGCCAGGCACCCGTTAAGGGTCCTTTCTTAGGGCTCCTTCCACACAACTACATGAACAGGGAATTCACTGCGTGAACTTGTTTTGCATTTCCAGTAAAACAAAGGAGCCAGAATGGACTCTCTATCAACATCTAAAAAAGTGAAGTAGAGATAAGCAAAATCTTCAGTGTCTACAGTGATTTTAGGTAAGGTACTGACCGACCCAGAGCTCTTATGTGAAACTCAGCACCCTAAATAAGGCTGGCTTCTAGCATCCCACATCTGTCAGCAAGTCAAGCACAGTACCTTTCCTGGTCTCTGAGAGTTCCTGATACAGAACACCAAGAAGATTGAAGTTTGTTCAGCAATCGCACCACATCTCTAAAAATCGAAACATCATTTGGTAAGTGAAGGTTTTTGATAAACAAGTAGACCAAGGTGAATATTTCCAATTAACAAAGTTCACAATAATATAGCAATGTATCATTACCAATGGGAAGGCCTAATCGTCAACCAATTCTTGTACGGCAAGAAAACAGAAAACAAATGCGAGCTATGCTGAGCTTTCGTGAATATGCTGCCCTTGGCGCTGCGAGTATAAAGTTTGTTTAAAAAGAAAAGGGAAAAATTAAACTAATGCTTCAACAACCGCAGAATAAGGTTTAGGACTGCAAAGAAAGAGGAAAAAAAGAAGCACTATTCCTCTCCAATTATTCTGCCAAGCATTCACAAGTGAGCTAGGGATCATAAGGTTAATTATACATTTAATAAGGTGTCAGGGAGATAACTGCTCGTTTCTTTATAAAAATTAAAATGTACAAAGCAAGTTCTCTTTAAAGTATAATTACCTACACTTATGCATACAAAAGGACTGATTTCAATCTCTCTATTTTATAAAAGGCTTTCATTGCAACAGACAGCCAGCGCTTGAGAAAGAGACAAAAGTTAAACTCAAAAAAAAAAGTTTATGTGACAGACCAGATAAATCAAGTGTCTATCCAATCTTAGATGCTATAGTGAAATCAAATATGGCAAGACAATATTTTAGTTTACACTCATCACAGATGTCATTCTTTTAAGTTTCTAAAAGCACATTGCTCTTTCAAAGCTTTAAAACATTGTCAATACTAAAACGAATAGTATAAAAAGAACTTTTGGGGACACACAGAACATTTACATTATAAACTGATGTTTTCGACATCTGTGAATAAAGTATTCTTTGCTGCAGCAAGAATAATCTTTGACTGTTTGACAAGCAGGTAAAGGATGGGTAAAGGGTTTATCATCTGAAGCCTCCATCTACTGAAGGGATGACAACGAAAAAACTGTGGTTGCTGCATCAACGCACAGCTGTCACCCAGAGCCCTAGACAGGCCGCTGTGTGAGTGCAGCTTAGAGGGCACGGGCAGCAGCCCTGCCTCCTCCCAGCTAAGGCTGCTGTCAGCACGCACTCTAGGAAGAGCCTGGACAATGTTGGCTCAGGACAGGCTGGCAGATGAAACAGCAAGTGCCACTTCATAAAGAACTATCAAAATAGTGTGTTAAAATGGAACGAAGACTCTGACATGTGTAAGCAGAGATGCACACCCCCTAGTAGGTACACTTAGATATGTGTACACACAAAGATAAAGCCTCAGTTTATTCCTTTTAGATGGAACTTTTAACACTAAGAGCAGTAAGGTAAGACAATGAAAGAATTCCTGAAATTCCTTATCTACAAGAACTGCCTTTTCTGTTAAAAAGAAGGGGGGGGGGGGGGGAGGAAAAAAAGTAATCAAATCAAACCAAACCAAAACATTCCCAATTAGCTGGAGTTTCTCCCTGTCCAGGAATAAGAAGTAAAAAAAAAAAGCCTAAGAGGCAAGTGCCAAGTTCCATCTTTTACAAAACTGTTCACACAGAGAAACTTAAGAACTCCTTTTAAAAATGGCTTGGAGTCTGTCAAACTAGATGAACTTCAAGGATCAAAACTAGAGCTCCAGCACAGGGGCACAGTTTCACCTTCCCCATCTACTGCTTAACGTGTTTCGCAGCTTGTAAAAATGGAACTGAATATAATACTATTTACTATCAGAGATTGGTCCCGGGCCTCAATTTGACACAGGGAGTCTACACAAACACAGCCGTTGGCGGGATCGCAGTGACTGTTTGACTGCCACCTGCTGGGAAGGGCTCCCCAGCGGTGCCTGTTTGTGTACATTGCCAGTGGCAGCTCCGATCACCCACCGTTCTGTCGGCACTTGGCACAGCTTTCTATTTAGTGCTGTTAAAATGGCATGAATACAGTTGTCTCCTTCCCTGAAGATTGCTAATTTAACTGAGAGCGCGGGCCACAGAGACCTGCATTTGTCATTTAATGTGTCTGTGACACGCAAGTGAATAGAAAGCAAATTCAACTCTTAATAAACCTTGAATAAGGCACTGCGAATGTTTGAGTATTCAAGTGAGAAGCTGTACTTGAAAAGCAAACATTTCCTACTTTTTGTTTGCAAACTGTGTTGCCATGGTGATGTACAGTCTTTAGAGTGTTGGAGAAATTAAAGTAGGAAATCAAAGGAATGGTTTTGCATTACCTATCTGTACAGAAACATTTGTTTTTACATCATTCAGCAAAACACATCTTCCTTCACTCCCCTTTAAGTCCTAGGGCATTTCTAGCCTGGACTGGCATCTTTAAAACCAGCAACCTCCACTTACAATCCAGCCCTTGTCATGCGACCTTGGTTCATAAAGAATTTAAATGTACTGGCAGCACCATGCTCTGTTTCCAAAACCCTACCATGCCATACCTAGGTCTAGTAATTTCTCATAGTTCTCTCAAGTCACAAGGCCCATTGTTTCAGGGGTGGTGAGTCATTACCTGTAGGAGAGCTCTGGCATCATCCACCTTGCCTGAATCCAGAAGCTGAAGGAAAAGATCAGTGACAGGTTTGTAAACTGCAAACTGATTTGCCAGTCTCTCTGCCATGATGCTTACTGAAAAAGTAACGGGTAAGAGAAACCTTTTGTTTAAACAGTGGTATAACTCGCCCACCAACGACATTTGGTCCAGCCTCACTAGAGAGAAAATGTGCTTCTGTGTTCTTTAGCGAGAAAAGCTCACTTACTCTTTTCAAATGCTGGTTCCATCTGTTCCTCTATTACTTTTCTGAATAAGTATGACAAGCCAAAGTATTGGGGTTCCATGGTTTGACTCCCCGAAGTTAGCATATTTTCAATGTTTTCTACTGCAACATCTATGTTATTGCTGTAAGACAAAGTAAAATCAACTGTAAAAAAAAAAGTATTTCCTGCAGGCAGTTTTAATATGAGAACTTACTTTGAGATTCACACATACAAATACTTTAGGAAAAAAAGGAAACATATCTATCACTAACCCAATAAAAACCACCATGTAAACTGGGCTCAAAACCACCATGTAAACTGAACTCAATCACAAATAGGTGGCAAAAGCAATCACTAGTTCATGCTACAATAACCGAAGTACGTGCTTATTGTAAAACAATGCTCAGGTGGGCGCCTGGGTGACTCAGTGGTAGAGCATCTGCCTTCAGGTCATGATCCCAGGGTCCTAGGATCAGGTTCCGCACCAGGTTTCCCGAAGAAGCCTGCTTCTCCCCCTGCCTATGTCTGTGTATGTCTGTCTCTCATGAATAAATAAAATCTTAACACACACACACACACACACACACACACACACACACACACACACAAAACACAGAAAACAAAAAACAATGCTCTGGAGATAAGATCAAATGACTACATATGGAAGAATCAGTGACAGTAACTTAAAATAGTTTACCTTAAATATCTAATTTGATTCTGTAGCTCGTTGGGTATAAAATGAAAAGTCTTTTAAGTGCTATAACTTTGGCTTTACGATCTAACAACTACTCCCGACTACATGGGGTGAAGATAATGCGTAATACCTCAGAATTCTTAAAGATGCTGATGATGTCTTCAAATGTCTACTTTCATGTCTATCAACCACAGCCACATCAATTTGTTTTTGTTGGATATCACACATTTGAAAAATAATCAATTTATACTAAAACTCTCAGAAAAAAAAAGTGTCTTTACATTTAAAAAAACAACAAAAAACAATGACATAGCTCCGTGTAACAAGTTATGATAAAAATTATCTGCATGATTATCTTTTTGGTCAAGGTACTCCTGGATCGATACTTTACAGTTATGATATGGTACTCTGCATCCAAATAATCAATTTTATGTTGGAATTCTTACCTAAATATAAAAATTCTCTAATAAAAATGAATACCCTGGTTTTTTAAAATATATTTTAAAAAAAGATTTTATTTTATTTATTTATTCATGAGAAACATACACACACACACACACACACACAGAGAGAGAGGCAGAGGCACAGGCAGGGGGAGAAGCAGGCTCCATGCAAGGAGCTGGAGGTGGGACTCGATCCCGTGTCTCCAGGATCAGGCCCTGGGCTGAAGGCAGTGCTAAAGCTCTGAGCCACCCGGGCTGCCCGAATACCCTATTTTAATACCTTTTTCTTATGGGTTTTAGTGAGATAATTATTTAATAGTGAATAAAAACACATTCTCCACCTCATATAAAATGATGTTTAATATGGTAACATTTTAAAATTCATTCAGATCTTAATTTCCTTGTTCTTCTAACTTAATCACTTTTTTTCTTTTAAAGATTTATTTATTTATTCATAATAGACACACACACACACACACACAGAGAGAGAGAGAGAGAGAGAGAGAGAGAGGCAGAGACACAGGCAGAGGGAGAAGCAGGCTCCATGCAAGGAGCCAGAGAGCCGGATGTGGAACTCGATCCCGGGACTCCAGGATCATGCTCTGAAGCCAAAGGCAGACACTCAACCGCTGAGCTACCCAAGCATCCCATCACATTTTCTTATTAAGGGAAAATTTAAAGTTCTATCTGGGGCAGGTAATAATTTTAAAAGGGAAAAGCAAAACTTCTCCTCCCAAAGAAATGGGAACAAAAAACCCCTGCAAAAACAAACTACGTTTTAATGATCACAAGGCATTAACTGTATATGAGGTTAACTACTAAAGAACACTTAGAAGTATGAAGAGTGTCAATTCCGTAATTACCCCCACGAATCTTCAACTTAAGCAATGTACTTTGCTAGCCAGGCTAATAAAAATGAAGTATTTATTTACTTCTATACAGTGGCAAGTCTCTGCAAAGAATCTAGAGATGGTGTAAGAGAATCCCCTCTAAACACCTCCCTTTTTAAGTGTGTGTTGACAGGAGAGGATGGGTAGGACAGTGGGGAAAACAGAAATGACTATCTTTATTTAACAAGCTTGCATGTCCCTCTGCTTCTGCAGTGTTCTAGTTGAGTGTCACCCTCAAGTGTTGCTGACAATGAAATGAACTCATTTTTCACATCTGTATCAGTGTTTCAACAACCAGGGCCTGGCAAGTATGGATGAAAAAAGTTACCAACCATGGAAGAAAGTTTCATGGATTTACAAATTTGGTAAATGTGGTTCTAAGGTCTCATTCAAAGCTAAAACACATTTTGTAACATATAATTATTCCCTAACAGAAAACAATCAGCAACTGGCATCAATATTTCCTCTGCAGTTGATACAGTTTCTAATAGCCTAAGAATGTTTTTAAAAAGTGGTATTTGAGATAATGCTATCAGTATCCAGTAAAGGAAAAGTTGAAAATACTCACTTCTTTATTTCTGCCAAAGCAATGTTATTGATGAAAACCATATTTGAAAGTCCAATTGAATGTTCAAGTCCATTTACCATCTTCTGAATCTCCTGTATGCTTTCTACATCACCCTTCATGGCACATGCCTGAATGAGGCGGGTCACTGCTACCCTAGAAGGTATCTGCTTCAGATCCAAGGCCATTTTTAGTGTTGTTAGGGCCTCTACAATAGAAGAGCAGGTGACAGAGTTTTTCTTTTATGAATTGTACTAATGCATTTTGAAAACCAGCTTTTAAATACGAGCACCAAATGGCTACCCACAAAAAGCCATGAATAATTTATTCCAGATTACAGAAAATATTAATACTTTATGAGAAACCAAAAACAAATAATGATTTGACTATAAAATATCAGAGAGCAGAGAATTTCTTCTTTAAATCACAGAGAAAATACAAATATTACTGACAGAATGTGGGTTGCCTTCAGAAATAGCATTTAGTGACTAATTTCAAGGAAAATGGCATGTTCAGAAAAATAGAAATCCGAATTTTAAAAATTAAAGAGTCTCCCAAAATATTACAACTTCTACCACATTCATGCTTTCCCAGATTTTATTAGACTCACAGTTTACCTGATTATCAAAATCTTCTAATATCCCAAAGATTCTTCCTTGAAAACAATGTCTCTTTCTAGCCTAAGAGGATCGATTATGCAGCCGTGACCAAACTGGAACATTCAACTTCCACACTAACAAATTCATTTTAGATGACTGAATATTTCATAGATACTTGCTAGCATTCATTTTTCAAAGAAAATAAATATTATAAGATCCCCTTGGATAAAGCCACAGGATTTTTTTTTTAAAGTACCTGGTTATGGATAAATATGGACTATCCTTCTGATTTATGGACTCATATGCCAGTGACGCAAAATCATCACATTAAAGATAAGGTGGTAGACTGGAGGGAAAATGTAATATTTAGCATAACAATCACACTATAGCTACCAAGAAAAACTTCCTGGCTTTTTCAAAATTAAAGCAATGTAACCTAGAAGAAAAACCTAAGACTTAGAAGGCAGCTTCCAAATGAGAACAACCTATCTTCTACAGAAGAATGGGGAAAAGCTAATAATTAAACAGTCTATTTTAAAGTGCTACAGTAAAAAGCATTGAGGGTTTATTACTGAGTAAACAATTTTTAAATACTCTAATCTACAATCTAAACCAGTGATTCTCAGATGGGGAAAAGAGAAAATAGGTAGTTTACATGGCAGATTCATTAAAATTTTATAAATACATATGTATATCTAGGAAACAAAAATGTTATTTTATTTTAGTAATACAATACGATCTGTATTTAAAAAGCTTGATAAAATTTTCTTAACTGGTAGTCATACAGAGATAATCAACTTAAAAAATATTATTTTAACTAAGTATTATCTGCTAGAGAAGAGCTTCTTACCATTGGATCAAAAGAACAAAAATATGAAAATTATAGTGATGACAGTAACTAGCATAAACTGAACATTTTCTACCTTTGCCGAGCATTTACTACATGCAAACACAGCTGTACTCACAACTTCTGAGAGAAATACCAATTTTACAGGTGAGAAACTGAGATAGTTTAAATAATTTGCCCAAGGTCATATTGCTAGACACCAACCCAAGAATCCAACACCCTAGAGCCTGCATCTATGGTTACGTGTGTAAGTGAGAGAGAGGACTGGGACAGTTTATTATTTTACGTCTATCCTAAGGGAGCATGGGAACTTAGAACCTAAATCAAATTCCGTAACAGGACTTGATTTCTATATAGTTTAGGACCTAAGGGGCACCCAAAATGGTACCCACCCCTACTCTTCCCCTTTTCACAGTCACCTTAATTTCCTAATAATGATTATATTGCAAAGGTGCCACAAATCAGCTATTAATATTCCAGAATATCATTTGCTTATAAAATTATATTAATATTAAACTGGCTTTATCTTTGTTTTAGATAGGACTGAGAAAAAGAAACCTGAAAAGGAGAAAAGGATTTTATTTTATTTTAAAATTCATTTATTCATTCATGATAGACACAGAGAGAGAGAGAGAGAGAGAGAGAGAGAGAGAGGCAGAGACACAGGCAGAGGAAGAAGCAGGCTCCATGCCGGGAGCCTGATGCGGGACTCGATCCCGGTACTGCAGCATTGCGCCCTGGGCCAAAGGCAGGTGCTAATCCACTGAGCCACCCAGGGATCCCCGGAGAAAGGGATTTTAAAAACTGGAAGCTCTAGTCAGCCATGGAGCAAGATAAGAAGACAGAGATTGTGCCAACACCATTCCCACCCTTGCCAATGATCACCGTACTCTAACAACAGGTTAGGTGATGGCAAGGCATGGGAGGTGGTATGTGGGAGTGGAGGTGGTAATGTCATGACTCCTGCTCTCAGCCAACTTACAGATGTACTGAATAGCTGAGAAGAATAGATGTGAAATCACATCATAAAGTTTCTTGTAGTTTTCACAGGGCACCAAATATATAAGTGGAAGACAGTAGTCAAGTTAAACAAATTCAGTTCACGTTCGGTTCAAAAATTAACCCCTTGAAATTAAAAAAGTGTCATATCTTTATCTCCATGTTTACAAAAAAATAAGCTTATTTATGTGGGGAGCAAGTTTAACTTTTCAATGTTTTACAATTTTTTACATAAAATATCAACTTAACAAAAAGAGGTTTTTTAAAATAAAAAACAAAATGAAAGCTTTTGAAGTTTTAGTAACAAGCCCTGTCCAAAAGGACTGTCTAGCTTTTGAAGTTTTAGTAACAAGCCCTGTCCAAAAGGACTTCCCCTGGACCTGCCTGGGGAAGGAGTGCTGAAATACAAACTCTGCAAAGAGAGAAATCACATACATACTCAGTCCCAATCAATTAGGAGGACATCTAAAAACCAGGACATTTTAGAATTATAGGCAACATTAAAGTTGCACAATTAGCAACTTCCTCCTCAAGGATGTGAGATTATTTTATAAACATGCAAATCAAGAATAACATCATTATTACAGACCGAGGAAGAAAGGAGGTATCATAGTGAACAGTTAGAGAGCTTTTTCAATGTTGCTTAAAGATTTCCTGCGTGGGTTTTGTTGTACTGGCAACACTATGATTTTAATGGTTTGACTGTACTGACTAAAATTCATATTTAAAGCCCAAGGAGAAAAGATGCTTACCTAAATTTAAGAGAGTCATCGTTTTTTCCCCTTGGGAGTTCACTCATAAGACTTCCAGATCCACAAATACCCTCCACTAAACAAACAGCCCCCTTTCCAGTCTTCCCCAAAATCATCTCTGGAGCTTTCTGGGGTTATCTTCTGAACGTTAATTGAAAAACACTAAACTTCAAACAAACACTGTATTTTATTGCTGTTGGCATTATGAACTATTGAAAAAGTATTAGATTAAGTTTAAAAAATCAATATTATAATCATTTGGTGCACAATCTCACACATTTAACACTCAATTTAACTCATTTGCTATCTCACACACAACCAACACAATATGCAAGAAACAACTGCTGGGAATTGTTTCAGATGCTCTAAAGTATGTTAATTTCCAAAGCAAAATGACTTGTGCTGTGAATTTTAACGCACTTGAAAGCCTGTACTTTCTCTCGTTCTGGAACACAAATTTTGCATGTCTGAAGAGCTGTGATTCATCTTAAGAAAACCCATCTTGTGTTAAATGGAATGGAAACTGGACTAAGTGGTCAAATGACAAGTACATTCATATTCAAGCTGTATTATAAATGCATGTACAGTAATTTACGTCTCTCAGCTACCACAAAAGGCTCTTGATAAGCAGGTAATTTGCTAAATGGACTCCTTTATCCAAGTATTCGAAGGGCGTTACAAGAAAAATCTGCAGAGGCATTAATGTGACGTAAAGGTCAAGCATTGTGACATACCTTTCAAATAATCCCGCCTAACTTGCGTTATGATGAGGAGGCTGTTGGCAGCATCGTTCAGTGTGAAGCCCTTGATGTGGGTCTCAGCGCTAAAAGAAGCAGACATTTAGAAAGGAATTACTGACATGCTTCTGATACGATAATAAATGGTTGAGCACCAAGGTGAAATTATAAAAACTACTGTTCGTATGTTAAAAATATTGCTGCAAAATATCGACCTGGAGACAGCTTTTGTGTTATCCTGTCAATGGTTATAGAAGGATAATTTTTTTTTGCATTCTGACAGATGACAAAGTTGGAAATGAGCAACAAAAGAAACAAAGTACAAGATTTTTTTTAAACAATCGGTTCAGATTCTTGAATGCTGACATATTAGATGATAAAATAACTGCATGCCCTGCATTGTTCTGCTGTATCCTAAGCTGGATACTTTTTCCTCTTTTCTCTACATTCACCATAATTATAAAATGTAAAACTATTCTTTCGGCAACAAAAATGAACATTTATTTTCAGCACTGTATATTTTAAATATAAACGAAAGCATATTACTAACACCATATCATTTGGTTGATTAATTTTCAAATTTCTGTCATCTAGATACATACAGTTTTTAAAGGTGAGCGTACTGCAGAACTAAAACCATTGTTACATTAAAATTAAAAATTTCACACAACCACCTTGTCCCAGCCTTTAGATTTGAAACAAAATCTCCCAACTTTTTAAAGCTCAAGAGCAAAAATCGCTTTACTTCTGACTAAACCCTATGTGATTAAAAACCAACCCTCGGCTGAGATGATTTCTGTTTGTTACACTGTTTGCACATCTCCTATGATGAAATTTCGGCATCCTTAATGCCCCCAGGGTTCATCTCCCGATTAGGAAATCTCCACAGGTCACAAGGAGCAAAAGCAATTGCCACCATTTGCCTTATCAAGCTCAGTGATGATCTTGCTGCCAACAATCTCGGCCTGCCGACATGAACATCTAAGCCGAGCAGATTGAGAGAAAAGCAGGGTCACTGCTAAATTATTCTCGTCAATCCCAAGAAAATCCTCCAAAAACACTGTGACGTGCCCATCCTCTCAGTCAGTCACTTCCAGCCACGGAGATTCACCCCTGCAGTCCCCGACCACAGGATTTTCTTATCCCCCCCAACCAATCCTCTTAATCCCACCAAAGCACCCATTGCTCAGTTTGACTTTTTTCCTTTGTCCCATCTGTCAAAGCTCTTAAGTCAACAACTCGTGCATGAGACTATAAACTGCATAAAATAAAGGATTTACTTTCTCAATCTTTAGCATGATTAAATAAACAGAAGGCACTATTAAAAGTAAGCTCACTTCTTAAGCCAACATTATTACATGTATTATACCATATTTACATGAAAATATTACCTAAATTCATTGAAACCATGCAGTAACAAAATTTCCTTTTAACTGATATCAAGTGTGAACTATCAGCCTTTCAAAAACCTCAAAAACACAGAACATTTTTTTCAATAATCTCCTTCTATCTCAAGAAACTGCCTATTCAATAGAAATACAAAAGTGGGGACTAACAGGAAGTCAGAAACTCTCCCCGCCTCTATTATATACTGAACATCTATATTTTACATATATACAAACTGACCATTCCAAACCAAAATATATTCCAAACTAGCCAAATGAGAAAAAACTACAAAAAGTTACTGGCAAAGATCTCTGTGAACAAAGATCTCTCTCAAACAATAAAAGAAGTTTATACTTCTGACCCATACTTCGGATCTTCCCTTTTATAAGAAAAAAAATCTAGTCCAGAGCTGTCAAATCAAATTTCCCAGATTATGGGAACATTCCTTATCCATGATGTCCAATAAATAGGGTAGTCATTAGCCAGCCACATGTGGCAACAACTGTGATGGAGGAATGGAAATCACAGTTTCCTAAAAATACAGTTTAGTGTTATCAGAGATTTAAAATAGTAATCTCCCTTTCTGCTCTTTGAATAAGCAGTTCCCCTCCCCTTGAAAGAATTCATTGTATCTAAATTTTGAAACATGGGGAAATGTAACTCTAACTAAAAATGAAACAGAGTTGGCTAATTTTTTAAAGGCTGCTGTTACTGTTACTTTTGAGGTTCCATAACTTGTAGGAAATGTTTAAATTACCTTATTGATAAAAATGAAGAACTCTCACTAGAGATCAAGTGAATGCAACACATCAGAGACAGCAAAGGTACAGCAAAAAAAAAAAAAAAGACTGCATTCTTTGGTTCATAGAGAAAACTACTGCTCTTAAGACTGAGTAAGTGGAATCATGCAAGGTAAAATAACAGACTAAAATAACCCCCAAACAACAGATTGCTATCTATGAACTGACAATAACAGTACCAAAATACATGGGGGTGCTGCTACTTGCTACTGTGGCTCATCTGGTCACACCATAATACAATAAAGATGGCCATTAGAAAAAGTAACAATTCTTTTTTACTCAGGGCACTGGAAGAGATGACCTAGTTAGAAGCTTGAACTACCACTTCTGAATTTCCAGCCAAAAGTTACTTTCAAAATAACCCAAGACAAAATTGTTTTAGATTTATTTGAGAGAGACAGTTAGAGAACCCACTTGCATACACATGCTCCTGTGTGTGTGTGTGGGGGGGGGGTGCGGGCGGGGTGGTACAAAGGGAGAGGGAAAGAGAGAATCTCAAGGAGACCCTGTGCTCTGAGCACAAAGCCTGACCTGGGATTTACCCTCGTGTCCCTGAGATCATGACCTGAGCTGAAATCAAGAGTCAGAAGCTCAACAACTGAGCCACCTGGGCACCCCCAAGATAACAATTTTTCATAGTCAGATATAACATTTTTTTGGTTCAAGGGAAAGGATTAGGTACCCTGATTAGGTACCTACAGGCACGGTAAGGCTTTGCATCTAGGATTCTCTTAGGCCCACCCAGCTAGATGTGGAAGGCAGCTGCAAAATACTTCTGAAAGGATAACATAGCTAAGATAGAAATGCCCTCAAGAGTACAGAAAGGCTTCATGAAGATCTAGAGAAGGAGGGAAGGAAAGATCAACCTACATTTTACACATTGTACATATAGGAGAAATAGAAGGGCTGTGCTTGCAAGCATCTTCTAGATCAGTAGCTTTCACACTTGTGTGTGATCAAGATCCAGTCACACACAGTAAGAAAGGTTTCACACTACTTACCAGTGCACATATAAATAAAACTCACAAAACGATCTTTACCACTTGAAGTGCTTCATTCACTATTTTCTCTTCTTTTTAAACAAAATGTTGGTTCTGTCCCATTAAAGAGACAGACTATGGCTCACTGTTTACAACGTCAGTTTGAAAAACCACCATCAGTGAGCCATTTTCTTTTTTTTTTTGAATATTTATTTATTTATTCATGACAGAGAGAGAGAGAGAGAGAGGCGCAGAGACACAGGAGGAGGGAGAAGCAGGCTCCATGCTAGGAGCCTGACGTGGGACTCAATCCCGGGACTCCAGGACTGCGCCCCGGGCCAAAGGCAGGCACCAAACTGCTGAGCCACCCAGGGATCCCAGTGAGCCATTTTCGATGAAAGGAATGCATGCTGCATGAATGCTCTAGGATGAGGCAAGAAGAGGGTTAAGCCTCTATTTCTAAATCTTATCCTCTGAAAAATTTCTATTTTGTGTGTTTTAAAATATACTTAACATGCACTACATTAGTACAATGCACTATTAATGGTATATGATCAAAATGTTTATGACATGTGATCACTGAATCACTTGGGTGGTTAGTAAAATGCAGATTCCTGGGCCCACACCAGATCAAATGAATCAGAACCTTTGGGATGGGCTGTGGGGGATCTTTTCATGCTAACAGAATGTGAGGTTCACCATTCTAAAACAAGCCCAATAAAAATGAAAACAAAAACAAATGATAATCTGTATTTTGGGTAAGTATTTCAGAGATTCCTGTTACCATCCTCAGAATTAAAATTTTTAAATACACTTTCCTTCTATGCTTCTGTCCCTTCACTTAATCACAGCCAGTTCTCAACATAAAATGCTCCTTTCTGTTCTCTGCCCCTGCTCCTCCCAAATCACTGTTGCTTCAGAATGCTGCTGATTACATGGGCAGTATTAGGATAGAGTTTAGGTAATAATTTTCTGAGAAAAGTAATTTTAGGAAAAACACCCACCCCCTTCCAATGATTACAGATGATGGTATACTGTTCAATGTCAAATTTTCCAAGTGACTAATTGAGCATGTCTTGAGTATTCTAGAGATACGTAATTTAATTAGCAACTGAGTAAAAACACACAAATGAGATATAGAATACATTAAAGACTTGAACTTTTAAAAAGTGTTAGTGAGAGTGTAGTTGACATGATATACCAATGATGATTCAAGACTGTGTGTGTGTGTGTGTGTGTGTGTATATACATACATACATAGTGGGGATATGTGTATATATATATATACACACACACATATTGTGCTTGTATATAGATATATCTACACATCTATATACACGTGTATGTATGTATTTCCACAGACAAGTGCAGTCATATACACTTTTCAAAGTAACGAAACACAGTAAATATGACCCTATGGTACACAGCTTTAACATAACAATAGCATTAACACCAGATTTTCCAGCAAACTGCAAGAATGGCAAGCATCCATTTTCTATGCAACCATTCTAATATTTCAAAAGTAATGTGACTTAAAAATATTGAAGGCCAAAGTTGAGCCAAGAGAGATTATTTCAGAACTTGCAATACACTAGGAAAAGGCTGACCTCTGCCACTGAAAATAAGGCTACTGACTCATCATCAGGACAGGTCTCCATTCCAGAGCAGGTCAGTGATCTGCTCCCTTCTAGACCTTTTCTGGTTAATAACTCAACTTTTCATGATAACTCCTTGGGGATAAGACGACAGAGTCCGTTAACTAACACACCAGGTAAGAAAATTTTATTCTTATTCTGGTTAATTTTACTCTAATGAACTGGCAAGAGAGACAAAACCTCTAACACCACCACCCAACTTTTTTTTAAAAATCCAAAATCAAACAAAAAAACACAACAGAAGTATAAAAGGCATTTAAAATTTGAGCACCTATATTTTCTCTTCTTCACTCTATGTCCTTTAACACCTAGAAGGGTTACATCTTTACATCTGTGGTGTAAATCTTATTATCATCCACTCACCACATAGAAGAAATGAAGCTCACAGATGGGAGGTAATTTCCCCAATAGAGATTTCAAGTAAGATTGAAACCCTACCTAAATTCAAAGCCCTTCGGCATTTTCGTTATATCAGGCTCCTTCTACCACAAAAGGCTCACGGATGTAACTGCTGAACAAGAAACAGTATGATAAAGGAAAAAAATTATTTTTCTCTATAAGGGCTTCATAAATAAGTGGTGAGCTTATATTAGGAAAAGAAAATGTACTACACTTTGCAGGGCCAGTAATTTTATTTTCTATCTTTTGTAAAAAATAAAAACAAAACCCCCATGAAATTAGAAAATCATTTCATAGGATTTTTGTGTGTGGTTGAGGATATTCAAGCAGCTGCTACTACAACAAATCATTAGGAAAATCCAAGTGATAGCTGATACATTTTTTAAGCGACAAGTTTAATAAATGGACTCTTACAATTCTTTTTTTTTTTTTTTTTTATGGATTTTAGTTATTCATGAGAGACAGAGAGAACGTAGCAGAGACATAGGCAGAGAAAAAAGCAGGCTCCCTGCAATGTGGGACTCGATGCCAGACCCTGGGATCATGCCCGGACATTCAACCGCTGAGCCGCCCAGGTGTCCCAATACTCACAATTCTTTCACTTGCACTGCTTCTACCAAACTATCCTTCTCCAATAGTAATTTTATAAGACTGCTGTAAGTTTCACTGTCCAACACAATGTTTTGCTTTTGTGCTTTCAGGAAAATAGTATGTGCATCTGTGAAGGAAAAAAAAGATGATGTTATTCTGAAATGTCAAAAGGGAGGGAAAATACCCTAGAGCGAAGCTCCAAAGCCACATATGCATTTGTTTTCATGTTCACCCACCATACCACTTCTACAGAAACACACACTGAACAAAAGAACAGATGTGGTCACCCTTCTCATCTTTATAAAAACAAAGTCACAGTATGGGACGTGCTACTTAAGCCACATGGCTGGTACCTGAAAGGACTTCCTTTTAAAATTACTTTTTATACTAGCTCTCTGAAGTCAATAAATTATTTTCAAGCCAATAAAAATGAGAAATAACTCTTCTGAATTGGTTTGTCAAAAGATGATACCGGTTTCAAAATAAATTGCAAAATACGTGTTAAGGTCCAAATAAACCAGAAGTATAATTTAGATTGAGGGGAGCAAAAGATGCATTTTAAAGCAATCTTTAATCTATAAGTGGGTGGTTACAATGGTTAACATTTCAACACAATAGCATTAAAGTGAATATAGCCTATAATTCTAAAATTAGGAGATCAAATTATTTGGCTACGACAGGACTTATACAAAAACATACAATTTTCAAATATACAGGTATCTAACAAGTAAACTAAGCAACATTTGTTTGACTGATTAACAGTTTTATTTCACTTGTTCACAATAACTGTCAGTGAATGAAAAGATGTTACCAAAAGAGAAGTAACTACACTTTTCAGTCACTTACTTTTCTGAAATAAAATTGCTTGGCTATAAACATCCAACTGAAACTATAATCCACTCTCTGGTGTGTATAAACAAATCAAAAAAGAGATGGGGCACCAGTGAACTATCACGTATGACCTTCGATGGGTATAAAGCTCAATGTAAGGAAATATAGTACACACAACTAGGAGTGAACATGGTATTAATGCTCAGAACATTCTGAACTACTTTAGAGGTTTCTGAACAAGTAGACATGATATTTCTATTTCAAAGTTAGGGCAGTTTGCAAGAGCCCTTCAATTAAAGAAGTGACAATGTCAAAAACATTCTTTCATGCTAAATTCAGAGAAAACTAAAGAGAAAAGGTATGACAGCAATACTTGCATCTTAACCAAGGAAAACAGATAAAATCTATCATTCAGTAATTATTGTCTACTACCCAATAAGCATAGTTTGCTCAATAAATTGTAAGTATAATTAGAATACTTAATATTAACATAATAATCTAGAAAATATCACTAGTTGTTTTCTAAAATTGTAGTTTTTTAAAAAGATTTATTTATTTGAGGAAAGGAGAGCAGGAGCAATGTGCACGCACATGTGAATAAGGGGAGAGGCAGAGGGAGAGAGAAACTCAAGTAGACTGCACTCTGAGTATGGAGCCCCACATGGGGCTAAATCTCACAACCCCAACATCACAACCTTGGCTGAAAACAAGAGTGGAATGTTTAACTAGCTGAGCCACCCTGGCACCTCTAAAATTGTAGTCTTTGTATGAATTGATATGACTCTGTTTATTATTCTCTATTAGTTGGAAAAAGAAAGAAAAAGGCCATCACTATAATAATGCCCCACACTCATTCACCACAAGTTTCTGGTGTGAAAGTCAGTAAGTATATCCTAAATTACCAGAAATTCGATAAAGCAAGCGATGCATTTCCAAAGTACTTATATTCTGCTAAGCATTTAAAACCTGAGATATACACAAAAGTAACTAAAAACTCTGAGGAACTAATAGGATAAATACACATTATATATTAAAACTAGAACAGGGGTACATTTATAATAAATACCGTATTATATTTATTTAGTTAACTGGTTAAGCATTTGTCTTAAATAAAAACAATTTTTACAAAGTCAATATACAAAGGCATTCTAGAGCCTTCAAAACAGTTAATTGTATTTTATATTCATTTCAGTCAAATCAGAATTTCACTAATACACTCAAATAGTAATGATGGTCATAATTAATTTTAGATTTAGGTTAAGCATATTGATGTTGAAAAACTCAAGGGTGTATACACTAAATATGCTGCAAAGGAAAATGACCCAAAGGATAAAGTTACTCTTCATGACTGAGAAAGCATAAGAGCTTATTTTTTTACCTCGTAGTAGAATTTTCGATAAAAGGTAGGCCTATCTTAGTTTTTATTATAAAAGATGTTAAATGCACAGAAAAATATAAAGAATGGTATAATGGACCCTTCTATATACCCATCACCTTCATCTTACAATTATCATTATCATTTTGCCAGATTTGCTTTATCTTTGTTCCTTATGGCTTAGCTATTTTAAAATAAATTATAGATATCTTGAATTTCTTTGAATCTCTCTGTACTTCATTATAGATCTCAAAATTTAGCGACACAAAATTTAACCATCATTAAGTGGTGCCTATTACCACCACTTAATACCACTATCGTATAACAAAAATGAGATACGGGCACCTGGGTGACTCAGTCAGAAGAGCATGAGATTCTTGATCTCAGGGTCATGTGTTCAAGCCCCACACTGGGTATAGAGATACTAAAAAAAGAAACAAACTTTTTTAAAAAGGGTGGGATAATTCCATAATATTATCTACTACTCGTTGATAATTAAGTTTTTCCAACTATCCCAAAATGTTCTTGTTATTTAAAGAACAAAAGAAAATAATTAGTATGTATAAGTTCCATCTCCTTCCGAGAACACTACTAATTTGTTAGAAGGACTTAGATGCCATGTTGCTATTAGAAGACCCCACAATATGGATTTACCTTTGCTTTTCTTTTGTCTGCAGGCCTTCAATAGATCTTTCTGGATATTAATTTCTGCATGTGAGGGTGAAGGATTCACGGAGTGCTTTTCATCCTCATACCACAACTTAAAGACAAAAGTTATTCGGTTAAACAAACAACAAAAAAAAACTGGTATACAGATTGATCTTTTTAGTATAAAACTGGGGCTAAACTATGCCCTGTAGTTCTACTGACAATGAAACCTGTTATGCTTACAGTTAAAAACAAATTACCTCAGGTACATCAAATGGAACCTCCTGATTACTGTTTCGAAGGATTTCTGCTAATAATCTTAATGTCTTTGTACGTGGAATAATATTTTCTTCTTGCATTTTATTCCACACACCATCAGCTCTTTGCCAGTCACCATTTACTTCTGTAAAATTTGAGTAAGCAGAAATTAATGAACATCCTAAGAAGAATTCATAAAAATGTTTAGTATTTTTTCCTATAACAGGTTGAAGTAAGCATTATTCCAAATATTGCTTCCAGGGAAAGAGCAGGATAACTGTGGGCCAAAGGTGAAAAGACTTTTCTGTATACTTTTTGACTTTTCAACAATGGAAACTCCTTACCTATTAGAAAACAAAAATAAAAAAAAATAAAAAAAAATAAAACAAGAATCCACAGCCCCCTTTACTACACTTTGAAAATCATGTTAATAAAAAGTCTGTCTTTTTAAAGTAACTGAGAAGTTGCCCATTGCTGAAATCAAAATCAGAAACAGATAGCAATTCAACTATGCCCACCAGACTTTGGAAAGATGATGGATACATATATACGGTATAATACATAGCTGGAGGTCTAAAGTGATTGGAAGAGCAAAAATTTATGATTTTCTTAAAAAATATCAAATCAACAAAAACAAATCCATTTCATTTAGTAGAATAAGAATAATTCTGTCTTTTCTGCTGACTTGAAGAATGTCTAGGACACCGTGTGATAGATTTTTTTATATCCCAAAAATAATGCCAACAGACTAAGTAAGTATTATAGGGCAAGGGAAGTTTATTGGAAGGAAACAGGAAGATTCCTTCACTGAAAAATCAAGTTCCTTTTATGTGGTAACTTGATCTTTGCAAACAGCAAAAATTTAATAATTAAGACTTTATTTTTAAACATTCTGATAGGTTTTGAAAACAGAAAAAGGCAAGTCATTTAATAAACTTTTGCTTATGAAGAACTAGAGCAAAATATGAAAAATATCATGACAATAAGTTCAATACAACTATTAAGCACAAAGAAATACTGCTTTAAGTGTGTTTTTTAAAATGTTCAAATATGAAGAGTATTCTCATTGTGTATAGTCAGTTCTAGGAAGGGGGCTGTGTTAGAACACAAATGTTCCAGAAAACATACATAAATGTATTTCTCAAAAATACAAAAATACTAAAAGAGATGGGATTTTCCTAGATTCTCTCCACACTTGTCCAACTGAAAAAGCTAATGGCTCCTGGAAGTAAAAAAATTCAAAGAACAAAAATAAAACACATTCATGTTCTTTTAGAAATCTGCAACAAAGAAAAAGAAAAAGATAATAGTAAGAAAATTTCCCCGGGTCATATACAGATTGCATTGGTTTTGTATATACTTTGATAATAAAATCATTCACGTATAAACCCCTTAAATTTATAATCTATTTTCAAAACAAGACTCTCATAAACTAATTATGCTTTTCTTTCATTAAAATGTTCTCATGTAATGTATAATTCAAGAGTAATTTCTCAAGTATGTGAGTATATAAAACTAATTGGATTAAATAAATGAAAAACAAAACCCAAGCTCCAGCATCTGTAATTCTGGAGAAGAGAAAGGTAGAACACTTCTGTCCCCTGCCAAAGAGTATACCTGGGGACTATGGAAGACACAGGGAAGGTTTCTAAGAACTGGTATCAGCTCTGCTATGATGCTTTTTAGAGAATCATTTTTAAGATAACATAACTATTCCAAACACTGAAGAGAAGGTGGGTGGAGGATGTACAACTCTTGTGTCTTCAATTGTAACAACTCTAGGAAAGTAATTTTCTTCTTCTAGAAAAGGCACAAGTATATGAAAGCTTCTACTTTAGGAGGACAAGATGTTACAAAGATGCACCTTTAATTAAAACGGACTAGCAAAAACAAAAATAAAATAAAATAAAATAAAATAAAATAAAATAAAATAAAATGGACTAGCAACTTATACAAGGAAGTATTTCAAAATATATGAAAATTAAATTATATATATATATATAGCATAAAACAACAACTCAGTCACTTATATTTACACACACATCGATACAAAACAGACATACATAAAACACCCACTTTTTTTTGTTTCAAGGGAAAAAACTTCTTGTAAATATACCTGGATCACAAAATACATAATAAAAATTTGAGATAATCCAACTATTCAGTGTGCTAACATCTGTACCTGTGTGAAATCCTAACAAAGGCACAAGGAAGGTCATATCTTTCTGCCATAATATCCCTTTGGGGCTTAAAATTCCTTCTACCAAGATAAAAATTCTACTTGTTACCTGGAGAATCAAACAGCCATAAATCTGAGCTGTGACCAAGGACTGGATGCTCTGCTTCTCAATCTCATCATCACATTTCTGGAACTCACGGTTCCCCTTCTTTAAAGAACAAGAGGGCTGACTACTAACTAATCTCTCAGAACTGTTAAGTTATACAACTAATGATTTTAGAGACTACTAGTGAGTTTACAAGAATACAAATAGTTGTGGGGCTGTAATTTATGGCTATATGACCAGTGAATAACAACAGTTGGCACTGCATACACAGTCTGTATGGTATTGAACTAAGAGACGAAAATTTCTAGTTCAGGGTTTTAATTATAAAGTCGGTAAGTTTTCTTTTTTTAGATTTTTTAAAAAATTTATTCAGAGAGAGAGAGTGTGTGTGTGAGAGAGAGAGAGTGTGTGTGTGTGTGTGTGTGTGTGTGTGAGAGAGAGAGAGAGAGAGAGAGAGAGAGGCAGAGGGAGAAGCAGGCTCCATGCAGGGAGCCCAAAGCGGGACTTGATCCCGGGTCTCCAGGATCACACCCCGGGCTGCAGGCAGTGCTAAACCACTGCGCCACCGGGGCTGCCCTAAAGTGGCAAGTTTTTACAAATTACTGATTGAATAGGGCAATTTCTGAATTATGGTCTGATTATGGTCTCTAAATAACCTTCCCTTTAAAACAAGGACTCCAGGTCTGGAATAGAGATTATGCTACACAAGCCTGGATAGTCCTGTTTTGCATGAAAACAAGCAAAGACTAGAGAAATGCATCAAATGACACAGGAGCCTATGTAAAGGAGTCCCCACTGGTCAAAGATGGAACAATCTGAGCACCTACAAGAATAATGGTCACAAAAATAAAAGGATAATGGTTACAATAAACTGAAACACAAATATATTAAAATACATAATGAACTCACAAAGTAAAAAAAAAAAAAAAAAATCAATGGTCAACTTTAGAAGTTCCAAGGGCACCAGCACTTAAAGTTGGTAATTAAAGAAAGAAAAGGCATTGATCTCTCCCTGGGGATTTATTTCATGTTAAGTAAAAAAGGAAGCTATAAAACTTAGAGTATGAAACAAGTAGTGTATAAAACAATCAAAATAACGTATATATGTAAAATGGATAATGGTTAGAAATACAAGAAATAACTGGAAATATGGCCAACTGACAAGTTACTTCTGAATGGATAGGCAATTTGACATTTCCACTTTTGATTCTATACTATTGCTTGAATCTTTAGTAATTTGGAATATACTCATATATTACTTGTATAATAATGAGGAACCCACCGTCTGAAAAGAAATGTCAATGGCCATAAGTACTTGAAAAAAAAAATAGCACATAAGTAACTTCTCAGGTAGAATAAACGCCAAAGTCATAAATGTTGGATCTTTAAAAACAGATGTGAAAAAATTTTAAGGCAAAATTTCAAACCTAAAGTTGTTTTTATTTTCCAATAATGTGTACAAATAATAAACTGTTTAATATATATAAAAAGAAACTGAAGTGTTTAGAATACAATAAAATGTTCAGTAAGAAGGTAAAAATATTGTAATCTCTCTTTCTATATATATATTTTTAAGGTTTTATTTATTTATTCATGAGAGACACAAAGAGAGAGGCAGAGAGAGAAGCAGGCTCCACGCCAGAAGCCCGATGCGGGACCTGATCCCTGGACCCCAGGATTACGCCCTGGGCCGAAGGCAGGTGCTAAACCGCTGAGCCACCCAGGGATGCCCCCAGTATAATATATTCTTTATGCAGGAGAAGTGGTTGCTTCATTCATGTAATGTTATAGGTCTTAGGAACTAATTTTGCAAGACTATCACAATGAAAGGTCAAAGTATATTAGAAAAGATAGAAAAACAGTTTGAATTGTGACAGATTCTATGTCTTACTAGACTATGGTTATATGAATGTTGACTATCATAAAGCACTGGCACTGAGCAATGTGTATCTTTGTTTTGTGCTTGTTTCTGTAGTATGTTGTGATTCACAACAACATTAAGTATGGGTGTTGACGTACCATTTTAAAACAAAGGAAAAAATGCTCTTCAACAAATACCCCAAATAATTAGGCCAACTTCTTTCAAGAACTAAAATAATATCCTGAGAAAGAATGAGCTCATAACAAGTTCCAGTAGGCCACACAAATTATTTTCTCAGAAATCCACAATCCAAAATATGGATTTTTCAAGTACAATAGGACCACATTTCATTTATCATTCTACATATGTTCCTTTTCAAATGAATTGAGTCCATGGTGCTTTACAAACTATTTAACATGTTTCAGCAGTGATACAAGGGCAAAATGGAAGAGAAGGCCAAAAAGGAGAGCTTGTTTGTTCCTCAGAAAGGAGAGGATTAAGGTTACCACAACCACATTGCCTATTTACAGTGCTACAAAAAAGGTAGGAGTATATAAACTGGTTTAGAAAATATACTTCGTGAAAATGATTCTTCTGACTTCCAGCCTTAGAAGAGGTCACCCTCACTTCACAGGGCGATTCAGACCACTGGCTAAAATACAGAGCAACAAACTGGAGGAAGGTGTCCAACAAGAGCAAAGAGAAGGGATTAAGGAGAAAGAAATGGTAATAAGCCTCAGAGACTGCTTACTCCTAAAGGAAATTTTAAGATGAACTTAGTTCTTTTTCTTTTCTTTCTTTTTAAAAAAAAAAAACCACAGCAAAAGGTCATCTGCATAGGAAAAAGACGTTTAGGGCAGCCTGGGTGGCTCAGCGGTTTAGCGCCGCCTTCAGGTTTAGTGCCGCCTTCAGCCCAGGGCATGATCCTGGAGACCTGAAATCGAGTCCCACATCGGGCTCCCTGCATGGAGCCTGCTTCTCCCTCTGCCTGTGTCTCTGCCTCTCTCTGTGTATCTCTCATGAATAAATAAATAAAAATTAAAAAAAAAAAAAAGACATTTGTGAGGCTGGCCACCTCCACCTTCCCTGGACTACCACTGAATGTCGTCGATTCTTCTGGGTATTCTTTCATTCCATATTGTTAGTCTTGGTTAAAGGCCAAACTGCACAGAGCACTACCTTTTTATCTGCGGTGTCCTCCTCATTATCCAGCATAATTAGGAATAATGGTTTTCTGTAGGGACTATTTTAACTGCTGAGACTCACTTGAATACATAAATTCAAGGTTTTTTTTTTTTAAAAAAAATTGGTATAAAATTAGAATTTAAGCATGAAATAGTTCCTCAAAAGGGAGAAAGGCACGGGGAAAGGAAAGAATTACCTTTATATAATTACAAGTTATAACCCGCCAATTAAAGACTAAATACCTAAAATGTAACTTTTCTAGTTGTATATATTCAATAACAATCTCAGTATTATATGCCAGAATTTGACCTTTCAGAATTTGACCTTTCAACCCAAAAAATATTGAATTTTAAGAGGTTTTTTTTTTTAAGGTTTTATTTATTCATGAGAGACACAGAGAAAAAGGGAGAGACATAGGTAGAGGGAGAAGCAGGCTCCCTGCAGGGAGCCCGATACAGGACTCGATCCTAGGACCCTGGGATCATGACCTGAGCCAAAGACAGATGCTCAACCACTAAGGCACCCAGGTGCCCTGAATTTTAAGAGTTTTCAGAATTACATAGCGAAGTATATAGTTCAATGCAAAAAGCAACTGAAATAGAAATTTTACAGCAAGTGTTACTTATACCATCAAAATGGAAGATAAAGCTTCTAATGATATTAAATACAAATTCAAAAAGACAAATGAGTTAAGTTATTCACTGCTCTCTATGTGTGCTGAAGGAAAATTTCCCAAAGAAAAAGAAAATAATCTAGATCAAATATCTACAAAGCAAGGAAAGAAAGAAAGGTCATTGACTCTTCAAAGTGTCGTTCCTCTCCACCCAAATACCCTAAAAGAGATTGAAAAGTGCCCAAATGTATAAACTGGAATTGACATACCAGAGTATTGTTTGGTATTAGAGATCAAGCAAGAGTTTCAGAACACAAATACAAATCCAGCCGAAGGAAACAACTAAGGGTGTGAACAAAGATTAAGTAAGGTACAAAGATGGCTAATGCAGCACTGTTTTATAATGTGGGAAATAGAATTCTAGTCACATAAGATTGGCTGGGTAAATTCTAGTATAGCCATTCAATGTAGTCTTTTATAGGTAATCTAAGAAAATATTTATAATATAAAATCAATCAAAACTATATAACAATATAAACTTAAAAAAATTTTTTTTTAAGATTTTATTTATTCATAGAGACAAGAGAGAGAGGGGGAGAGACACAGGCAGAGGGAAAAGCAGGCTCCATACGGGAAGTCTGACATGGGACTCGATCCAGGGTCTCCAGGATCACACCTAAGACTGCAGGCGGCGCTAAACCGCTGCGCCACCTGGGCTGCCCTAAAAATATTTTAGTAATGAGTCTGTGTATCAACATGCATTTTTCTGGCAAAATATCTTATACACATAAACATGTTAGTGATCACGTGATTTATAGGAGTGACTGGTAAATCTATTAGAGAACTTAAATAAAAAGAAAGAAAAAAATTAGTCTCTCCTCAAAAAGTCCTATTAAATTCTGTGGCCCTGATGAAGTTTTTTCTCACGTTTTCATTACTGCAATAAGACTGTCAGAAATTATGGAAACTGTATGGTGTCGAGTGATACAATATAATATTCTGTGATAAAATTCAATCTGGCCTCTACGTAAGTGTCTGTTGAAGACCACACATGTGACAATCACTATACCTTTCTGATACTCTTTTATTGCACCTGCTCTCAATAGAATAAATATCTCAAGATGAAAACATGAAGAATAGTCAGATTACTTACTATACAGTTTTAGCAGACTGTAGTACAGCTGGTCTCTATCACACTCAAACAGCTTCTGTGTCAGCTCCACTAATTTTTCTAGAACTTCAACCTTAAAAATAAGATTAATAGATGGATCTAGACTGTGTAAAGGACATATTTTATAGCTGACAAATCTTGGTTTAATAATACTTCAAAAAAAAAAAAAAAAAAAAAAACAAAAAAAAAAAAAAAAAAAAAAAAATAATACTTCAAATAAGCTTTACCCAAAGGGCAGATTAACTTCATTTTCAACAGTTAAAGAGCTGAGCACAATAATGTGAATGTATCTTAACGTCACTGAAATGATCATTTAAAAAATGGTTAAAATGATAAATTTTGTTATATATGTAGTTTGTCACAATTAAAAACAATATTTTGAAGTTAAAAAGCTTAAGGACTTTGTAATCAAGAACAAAACATGAATAATCATCTGGTTGCGGGAAGCTCTATGAAGATGCATTTTGAAGAATTCAGAGATATCTGGAGTAGAGGATTCAGTGAGTAGTACATCCTCTATTTATTAATAAGACTACTCCTCCACACGCAGGTGTTATATTCCTCTTTCCCTGTGGTTTTCACTTGGCAGGATAGGAGTATCTACACACTGGTAGAGACGGGAAGTAGAAATTCCATTGGGCTACCTTCAAGTGACTCCCCTAGTCACTAAAAACTGAAGCAGACTTAAACTGCAAAGGAAACCAGATTAGCTTGCTCAAGCCAACAACTAGGATAAAGCAAGCTAAAATCTTTGGGGGCCAAATTAAAATTTTTAGGGATTCTACTGCAACTCAGGATCAAGAATTAACCTACTGCTTATTTGGAAAACCACCAAAATTATGCTACTTCCATTAATAATGTTTTATATCTCTAAATCCCCAAATGCTCATATGACATATAGGATACTTGCTCTCCACTCAGTTTCACGTGCTTGAAACCAGAAATTAAACACAAACCTGATTAGTTGAAATACATTTATCACAAAACCACTGGAGTCTTGTAGATCGAGCTCTAATGCCTGGAGTCTGTAAAATAAAATAATCATATAGCACATGAGGTAAAGGTTTAGCTTAAATGTTAATTTTCCCTAAAGACAAATAGTTTTCCTTCTAATGAATCTACTGCGTCCTTCCAAAATACTATATAAAAGAAACCTGTAACTTAATATCACAGTTATCAAAGACTTTTAGGATTAAAACAGAGCATAAATAGTAGCCTACATTAGTAACCAATATCTAGAAGATTTGAGTTACGTCAAAATGTTGTTTTGCAGGTCAATTTCCATTCCATAAATCTTTAAATATTAAAATGGTTAAACTTTCTTTAGTTCAAAAGGAAATCTTGACTCCATGAACTAAATCCACTCCAAAAGATGTCAAATTAAACACACACACACACACACACACACTTTAGAGATCCCTAAAGGTTCAGGAAGCAAAAAATATTAATGTTACACAAATTTATTAATCATCATCACAATAAACCAATGGCTTTTACTTTAAAAGAAACATACTTTGTAAAATTTAGTGATAAAAAGTATTCTGAATACCACAAATGCTTGCCTACTGTCTAAATGTTTAAAGAGCTAGGTACTCCAAATAAGCTAAGCACTTTAAATTAGTTCATAGTCTTAATTTATTTCAATTACTGAGATATATGTTATATTCTCAATCAGAAATTCTAGGGTTTTAGTCAATAACTCTGGCTTCAAAGCACTTATTTTATAATACTGGATCCTGGAATAAAAGGCAAACTAATTCACACATAATTCCAAGGATTTGTCACTCTAACTATAGTATTTTCATCATGTGTAAGAGGGCTTCCCCATTAAATACTACATTTCAATCACAGCATTATGATAAGAAAACTACATGCTCATTAGCCCTGGCTGCTCCAGTCTAGAGGAGGTACCTCCACTGATTTCTCCACTCAGCTTCGTTGACTAAACCAGGGATCCCTCAAAGCTGATCGCTTACTTATAAGTCTTCATTTTTTTATTCCTTAAAATATTATTGTACAATGTTCAATTAAGAACTGAAGCAGACACTAACATCTTAGGTTTGGTACAATAACAGACAAACTGGTACGCTAGAAGTTATAAAAGTGTTCTCATTCTAACTGTGCAAGTAAGAATGTACATTTTGGGATACAAGAAATAAATGCTGGAATAGACCAAATGCTTTTCTCACATATCATTAATACATAACATTTGCTCTACAATTTCTACTCAAAGATTTTTCTCACATTACCTCTTTGGTTTCACATGCATTACACAGAAAATGAAACCAATAATAATGAAACCAAATGAAAGCAAACATGTACAAGAAGCCCTTGCAAAAATGCTGGATAGTCCTCTTTAGAAGAAGGCAAAATGCAAGGACCACATTCACTTGTAACTTCAATGTTACTGCTGATCCAAATAGCACAACTTTTATGGTAAACTCTTCCTTTTTGTGGCTGATTAATCCGCCTGTCATTGGCAGGACAACTGACTTATTCCACAGATATTCCTACGTTTCATTTTGAAATTGAGAACTGTTTTCACGTTATAAATCTCAATCATCAAAAGAACATCTAGGTCAGATTAACTAAATCTCCTAGGCTTCTGTAATAGTCTACATTTCTGGCTTATCTCTTAACATCTTATTGAATTTTAAACACTACAAGTTGAAAGCAAAAATAGAAAATGTAATAAAAATACAGAGAAGAATAGAATTCTATTGGGATGTTAAATATAACTTTTCAAAGAACCGGTTAATGCTTAATTAAAACAATGAACTCACCTAGATTTTTGTTTTTGTTTTTTAGTTTTTGTTTTTGTTTTTGCTACATACAATCTAATTAATGGACAGTGAGAATAAAATAAAAATAACTCTTGTAATAAAAAACCTGGCATGAAAAAAAAAAAAAAACCTGGCATGTTTGTTTGTTTCCACCGAGGTTACTGTGCTTCAAAACATTCTTTGTCAAGTTACAATTTAGTACTAGGTTCACTTGTGTATGAATAATAGTAATGCAAAATAAAAGATAATTCTCATTTGTTACATAGTCTGATATAAAATTTGCTGTTACCGTAACAGGCTTCTATATATACTAGTAAAAGGACCTAGCAAGTAATTATTATCTTTAAAGTGGAAAGCAATGAAGATTCTTCTACTTCAAACTCTATGTCAAGGAAAACCATCTTAAATTTGACTCAAATAGAAGTTTTTACCTGTTTTGATTTTTCCTGCCATTAGTGCTAGAACTGTGAAATGGAAAATAAATGAACTACCTCATATCCTCTACTCAATGCAGCAGGAAGAAAATCAAGTGCGTAAGAGGGAATGGACAAGCAAAAACAAGAACCCGAATACTGGGATGCCTGGGTGGCTCAGCGGTTGAGTATCTGCCTTTGGCTCAGGGCATGATCCTAGAGTCCCAGGATCAAGTCCCACACTGGGCTCCCTGCATGGAGCCTGCTTCTCCCTCTGCCTATGTCTCTGCCTCTCTCTCTCTCTCTCTCTCGAATAATAAAATCTTTAAAAAAATAAATAAAAATAAAAAGAGAGACAGATCACAGAGGTAGGAATGGTGTAAGGAGAACCAAGAGAAAATGTGAAATCAGAACCCAATCTCAAATTCCATGACTACCACTAACTAAAGAAGCTCCAAACTGACACTCTGAACTTAAAGTTTCTTTGCCGTGACTACTTTTCAGAGTTCTTTTGTGTGCCTTACATGAAGATGTATATGAAAATCATTTGGAATTATAAAAGTGTTACTAATATTAGTAATAGTGTTTAGCTTTAAATCTAAGTTTGAACCTCAAAGGAAAAGGCTCAAATGAGAAATCCTAAGCAAGTTTAAAGCAGACTCTTACTCAAGATCTTTGTGTTTGTAACTGGAAAACTTAGCAGGGCCTGGAACATGGCAAGAGGTAAGTACGGAATTACTGAACTGTTCGAAGGGCTAAGTATAAATATAAATAATATAGTTCCTTATGGAAAACTTTAATGTAGTTATTTAACATTTCATATCATAATTTAACTCCTTTCATACTTGTATGTATCATCCCTCCCTAGACTTAATGTCCAGTCTTAAAACACAAACTGAACTATCCTATAGGATAGTTATTAAATAATTAGGAATGTTATTAAATGACCTTGCAACACTTCCTTCCTGGAAGGTGACTAAAGTATTTTAAAAAATACTTGACTGAAAAAATAAAGTCCTTTCTTTCTTTTTTAAAGATTTTATTTATGTATTCATGAGAGACACAGAGAGACAGGCAGAGGGAGAAGCGGGCTCCCTGCGGGAACCTGATGCAGGACTCAATCCCAGGACCCCGAGATTATGCCCTGAGCTGAAAGCAGACACTCAAATACTGAGCCATCCAGGCGCCCCTAAAGTCCTTTCTTAAACGAGAAAACACCATCTTCTTATATATGCCAACAAACTGGACAACAGAGAAGGAACGGATAAATCCCTAGAAACATATAACTTTCCAAAAAAGAAAATGCCATCTCATTTTATTGTAATTTCTAGCCAAAGGAGCATGGAACTAGAACACAGGATGTCTGAGCTTTAGACCAAATCTCTGCTATGGTGAACCACAGAAGAGGTTATCATCTATAAAGACAAAATTTCTGTCTTTACATATCAGGGAGGGGCCTTAACAATAATAACATTTCTTCTAAGAAAAGATCTTAATAATCTGAAAATCAAATATACCTATAGGTCAAGATGGGAATTATGATGATTCAGTTCATTTGTCCTATGGAATGATGTGGTCATTAAAAAATAATGCTCATTAGAGTTCTTTTTTTGGGGGGATCCTGGGTAGCGCAGCGGTTTAGCGCCTGCCTTTGGCCCAGGGCATGGTCCTGGAGACCCGGGATCGAATCCCATGTCGGGCTCCCGGTGCGTGGACCCTGCTTCTCCCTCTGCCTGTGTCTCTGCCTCTCTCTCTCTGTGTGTGACTATCATAAATAAATAAAAATTTTTAAAAAATGCATTTGGATAAAGGACCAAAAAAAAAAAAAAAACCCACAGAAATGACTGCATGAGTAATGAGATTAACAGTGCATCTTCATACTTGGAACATGTATAAATTTTATTTAAATCTATTCACAGGGTAAAAAAGTGACATCGATCATCATTGCTGGTACAACACAGAATATAGTTCACAAAATATTTAACAGGTATTATGTAAGTTTGTAAAAATAATTTATGAACATTTCCCCAATTTTATTCCAGAACATGTCAGAACACCGAGAGGAACTAGGGAGAGTTAGCCTGCAAAGAATAAGACTGCAGGAGAGACAAAAGGGTTGACTTCAACACAGGGAAAACTGTCACACAGAAGGTAGGGAATAAAACTAATATTTATTAACTGTTAATAATGTATCAGACACTCTTTGAGTGTTATCTGATAGAGTCCTAAGAGACAAAATAAGGATAAAAGATGGAAGTACTTTCCTGCCCTCAGGGCCTTTGCAAAGGGAATTCCTCCTACCTGAAATGATTTTGCCTCCACTCTATGTGGCTGGCTCCCAGTTCATCCTTTAGTTCTCATCCTATACAAGACGTCCTCAGAAAGACTGAGTCTGCAATAGGTCTTTTCTATAGCAATTACTGCATTATATAGACTTATTTTTTTAAAGGTCTTTCTCTAGGACTAGACTAAGATGTCATTAATAATTACTTGTTATTGATATAAAGAAGAAAGGGAAAGAGAAGAAAGAGAAAGGAAGGGAAAGAGGAAAGGAAAAAAGATGGGAAGAAGGGATGAAGGGGAAATTGGTCATATAGGATGGACCTTGAGGGCATTATTCTAAGTGAAATATGTCAGGCAGAGAAAGACAAATAGAGTATGATCTCACTTATATGTTGAATCTAAAACGGCCAAACTGGGCAGCCCGGGTGGCTCAGCGTTTAGCGCCGCCTTTGGCCCAGGGCGTGATCCTGAAGACCCAGGATTGAATCCCAATCAGGCTCCCTGCATGGAGCCTGCTTCTCCCTCTGCCTGTGTCTCTGCCTCTCTCTCTCTCTCTCTCTCTCTCTCTCTCTCTGTGTCTCTCATGAATAAACAAATAAAATTAAAATTAAAATTAAATGGCCAAACTCCTGGAATGGTGATTGCCAGGGGCTCAGGCGAAATGGGGAGATACCAGTCAAAGGGTACAAACTTCCTTTATAAAATTAATAGCTTCTGGGGCAGCCCCGGTGGTCCAGCTGTTTAGTGCCGCCTTCAGCCCGGGGTCTTCTCCGGCTTCTCCAGCTTCTCCCTCTGCCTATGTCTCTGCCTCTCTCTCTCTCTGTCTCTCATGAATGAATAAATAAAAAACTTTTTTAAAAGTTATTAATAAAAAATATTATATACTTATAAGTTGTTAAGAGAATACATCAATATATCTATATAGATTTATTTATTTTAAAGATTTTATTTATTTATTTATTTGTGACAGACATAGAAAGAGAGGCAGAGACATAGGCAGAGAGAGAAGTAGGCTTCCTGCCTGATGTAGGACTCAATCTCCAGACTCTGGGATCACACCCTGAGCTGAAGGCAGACGCTCAATCATCGAGCCACCCAAGTGCCCCTACAGAGATTTATTTATATATATACACACACACACATTTTTTAAGTAGGCTCCATGTCCAGTTTGGAGCCCAACACAGGGCTTAAACTCCCCAGCCTGAGATCAAGACCTGAGCTGAGATTAAAAGTTGGACACTTAACTGACTGAGCCACCCAGCTGCCCTGCTAAGAGAGGAAAAAAATGTTCTCACCACAAAAAAGAAATGATGAGGTGAGAGAGGTATTATTAACTAATGTTACTGCAGTAATTATTTTGTAAAATAGAAGTAATCAAATTAATATGTTGTACACCTTAAACTGACACAATGTTACATGTCAATTGTACCTCAATAAAGCTGGAGGAAAAGAACTATTTAAAGATTTCCCCTTTCTACTTCTTTGCTTTACCTCTAATACCTATAATAGCCTTTCCAATCTCATAAAACTCTTGAATGTTAAAGAATATCATATGCATCCATCCCTACCTCATGCTCCATATCCTCCAGAAAGTCTTAATTTCTTTCACTGAAAGTAAGTTTCACTCTTGAACTCTCAGAAGTATTCATACCTTTCTTAGAGTAGTTAACACTTCTTGATCTCATATAGTAATTATTCTCAAATATTAATCTCATATTCAAGTAATTTCACATTAGTTCTTAGTCTGACTCACTTTTAGTAAAAATCAATAGTCTGATTCACTTTTACTCTTTCTTTTGGAAGAATACACTTTTTCTGAGTATAAGAATTTATATGCTCATTATAAAAAACTCAGGAACTACAGAAAATTATAAGAATAGCATCTATAAGCCCTTCTGTTACAATAATCCAGGTATAGAAATAAAATATAAGACTATGTTAAATATATTATATATAATACACGATATATGTACACCAGCTAGGGCAGCCCTGGTGGCGCAGCGGTTTAGCGCCGCCTGCAGCCCAGGGCGTGATCCTAGAGACCTGGGATCAAATCCCACGTTGGGCTCCCTGCATGGAGTCTGCTTCTCCCTCTGCCTGTGTCTCTGCCTCTCTCTCTCTCTCTCTCTGAATAAATAAATAAATCTTTAAAAAAAAAATTAAAAAAAAATAAAAATAAAAATAAAAAACAACACAAGTCCTATTACACACTGAATCTCTTCTTTCTTCATTTAACATTTTTATGACTGGCTTATCTTATCTCCCACAGTGCTTGAAATACAAAGAAGCTTCACTGTATATTTTGCTTTGGAAACTCAACCCTAGCAAATCTACCCATACCCATTCCTGACACTAATGCATTTTGGGGAATGATAAAAAAAAAAATGTCGCTCATGTGTTTCACATGTGGATACAGTCATAGTTTATTAATTTTTTATTACCGTTCATATTTTCAATAATCCTTAGAAAACTACAAGAGAGAATTCCAGGTCTTAAATTTTAATAGTGAAAAAAGCAAGTTTCCACTTCAGTTCCAACTAACTGTTAAAAAGAATAAACTAGAAATGTGCTTCAGTATATTCTATCACACACCTGCTGTCTTACCCTAGAATACTGCAGGAGTTCTGTAAAGCCATCCTTTATCCTTTAAGCAATTTTGTACACATCCACTACGAAAATTCTGTCATCAGTAGACAGCATCCCTAAAAGCTTACATTCAATGATGTTGCATTTGGCAAAGCTTTAAAGTAATTAAGAGGCAGTTTTCTCTTGCCTATTTATGTGGTAACATGTACCTTTATACTAAGCATCATACTGTGAATTATGTGGGGTAAAGAAGATAACACAATCCCCACTTTTAAGGGGCAAAGAGAATTAATATTATTGATTATGACCATAATCCAGAAACATGCAAGCTGCTTTACATACATTATGTGATTGAATCTTAAAGAAAGATACTATATTCCCTTTTATAGAGGAGGAAGCTTAAAAAGGTTTAGTAACTGTCCATTACCATACGAGCAAGTAGATGGCAAAGATAACTCATTCTTATGCCTTTGGCTCTTCATATTATGCCTTTATTTTTACATAAAGAGACACACATGATTTCCTACCATAGTGCCTCTTGTCACTATTATCTGAATACCTGAGCTTCATTTCCCCTGTGATCAGTGCCCTGCTAATACTGATACCAGGCATACAGAGCAGCTGAACTCAAAATGCACACAGCTTCTCACATTTTCAGATACACTAGGCACTTTCAATGAAAAAATTTATATTATTTTCTAGAAAATACAATGAGCTACTTGAGCTATAGAAGCACCTCTCCAAGATAGCATGACCCACTCCCCTGACAGAAGGATAGATTAAGTTGTAAGACAAACAGAGAAGAACATTCTAAATATTCTAAATCAATTTCACAGTCTTCCCTTTTCATACCTTTCTTCTGGAAAAACATCAAGAGAAACTGATAACTTTCAGGGTTGTATACCTACATTTTCAACTTCATCATAAGCAGTCATTAACATACAAACAAGGAGGCCAAATACCACCTTTGTGTCCCACCCATCACGGGGACTTTTGGAAAAAGACATGGAGCAATGGCAAACTGATCTGGGAGAAAAACAATTACTGATATATATTTTATTTATTTCACATCAAATAATTTCCCCTAAGGTAATGGGGTCTCTTCGCTGTGGAATGCTTTGTTTAGAGGAAATGGAATTGTTTAATAGTGAAGTTAATCATAATTTGGACAGACTTTATAGTTGCCCTTTGACTTATCAATTTCAGTAAGTAAAATTTCAATCAAGCCTAGATAAAATACACTAATCCTAAACAGGCCAGGTTTGTCACCTACCATTTCCCATAAGCTGCTTACCATAGTTTAAAAAAAAAAAAAAAAACACAGAAGAGGAAATTTTAAATTAAATGCCAAACAGTTGCAGACAGCACTTGTTTGGCTGATTAACTTGTAGACAAGCATTACAAATAAATCTGAGCATGGTCTGCAGCAAATTAAATTCCACTGCTTTTAAGAACAAAGAATTCCTTGGCAAAGAGGATTAACAACTTTACACCCAGGAATGCCAGTTTAATTTAATTGTTCCACAATCCAAGATTTAATATGCAAATATCGTTTTGATACATAACAGCGAATTTAACAAAGTGAAAAAACAAATTCAATATACAACCAGGCTGCCTTTTCTGAACCGTAATTATATACAATAAAGAAGCTGGCCAGGCCCCTCCTCCAACCCCCATTATTGGGACTGAATTTTATTAACACGAATCAGAACAATTGTAATTAAAGGTTAAAATTCTTAAATATATTCCAATTAAGAGTCTAAATAGCTGTACAATTAGAATACAGTAGTTAAAAATCATACCTCAATGATCTTCTTGGCCTCTTTGTAATTTCCTGTTTGTAGGAAGGCAAAGAAGAGATCATACAGCATTGTCATTTCACCTTGTTCTTGGCTCACAAAGTTCATTGCTAGAGAGTAGAAAAAAAATATATAAAGAAACACAGTATCACTTGAAGTTCTGGACAAATATAAAGAAACTTTAAAAGAAATATTTACACTAACTTAAAGACTAGTGCCAGTATCAACCAATTTTCTGTCACATTCCTTACCTAACAGCATACATTTATGACATTAAGTATCTAAGACTAGCTTTGGAGAGAACTGGTGAGGAGAAGGAGAAAAAACTCACAAACTCAGATCACCAAGAAATAAGAGTAAAAAATAACAGAGGAGCTAGTGTGCAAAACAAATAGTTACTAAAAGCAAGAATATTGACAGCACTGAAAATCTACTGATATTGTCCTTTTTAGTTAAGAAGTACAACAAAGTCCCCACTGGATGTGCTTCCCTTCCTGTTTAATTTTCTCTTCATAGTAATGGGTTGAGATTAAAAAAGAGGGGAAAGAAAAACAACTAAGCAAGATACTGGAGATGACCAACCTTTCTGAATTAGATCCGTCTCGCCTTTCTCTATCAGTTTACATAAGATATCATGAATCCTTGGTAATACTTTATACTTTTCATAGCAGTCGATGGCGATGTCAAGAGCAGCACCTATGTCATCCCTTGGAAACATCAAAATATGAACAATGAATAAAGTATATCTAGATGCACAATGACCAGTCAAAATGTACATGACTGGGCTTTGAAAAAGCCAAAATGGACAAAGAGAGAAACAATCCTTATATAGTATAAACAAATGTTCTGGCTACAGGCATTATTAGCAGTTCCCTATCTCTCCTTCTTCATCTTTCATCATTTCACTTGCTAAATAGCACTCTTTTTATTTTAAAAGTTGGGCATGGATTCCAGTATGGGGCTTAAAGTCACAACCCTGAGATCAAGTCTAGATGCGTTTTTTTTTTTTAAAGATTTTATTTATTCATGAGAGACACACAGAGAGGGAGGGGCAGAGACACAGGCAGATGGAGAACCAGGCTCCATGCAGGGAGCCCAACGTGGGACTCGATCCTGTGTCTCCAGGATCACACCCTGGGCTGAAGGCGGTGCTAAACCGCTGAGGCACCAGGGCTACCCAAGAATGGATGCGTTTTAACCCACTGAGCCACCTGCGTGCCCCTAGATAGCACTCTTAATAAAGAGTCCAAATAAATGAAGGCATTCTCTGAGATTATAATAAATAAAATCTGATTTCATGGGGGCTTGGGTGGCTCAGACACTTAACCAACGAAGCCACCCAAGCACCCCTTGATTTCATATATTAAGTTGCTTTATAAGAATACATTATTTTTAAAAACAAAGACTACTATCAAATATTATTTCCAACTTCTTATGTGTGTTTATGGTCCTCAATAATTCTAGATTTGGGAAACACTATGAAATGTCCATCAGTAGCTACCAAGGAATTTTCAAATACTTTCAACTTTATCACTGTATTTGTCATACTGCTACCTCTCCAGGCATGGAGGAAATAACATTAAGATTCATATATTCAGAAACTTATTGTGACCAAAAACTAGGACATTCTTAAGTCAGTGAATTCCAAGAAAACCCTCATTAGAGGGCAAGTTTTTAAAAATTATTTCCACGGATGCCTGACTGGCTCAGCCAATGGAGCAAGAGACTCTTGATCTAAGGGTTTTGAGTTTGAGCCCCATGTTGGGCACAGAATTTGCTTAAAAATAAAATCTTTAAAAAAAAGTTATTTCCCATTGTAAAGTCAAGATTTCTCCTCTGTGGCAATAAATTAAAAGAAAAAGGTGCTTCATTAAGTCGGAGTTTCTTTTTTTTTTTTTAATTTTTTAAAAATTTTTATTTATTTATGATAGTCACAGAGAGAGAGAGAGAGAGAGGCAGAGACACAGGCAGAGGGAGAAGCAGGCTCCATGCACTGGGAGCCCGATGTGGGATTCGATCCCGGGTCTCCAGGATCGCGCCCTGGGCCAAAGGCAGGCGCCAAACCGCTGCGCCACCCAGGGATCCCAAGTCGGAGTTTCTTAAACAAGAGTGTGGAAATGCATTCTTGTGAGTCCTCAAAAACTACTTTTTCCCTTAGAGGGAAAATGACAGTATGAGAAATATGTAAGACCTCCGAAAAACTGTAGAAATTATGTGATCCAATTCTACATGCCACCCTCCTTTATTTTTAAATAGATGAGGAAACTAAGGCATGTAGGGACTCAATGATTAGCCTCAGGCTACCATGGTAAACAGAGGAAGGCACTGCCTCCCCACTTAACACTTCCAGTTGACTACATCTACTTACATATCATGCTCTAGTAAAAACACTGCTGCTTGTTTAACCTAATAAGGTGTTGCAATGTGGAAAAAGATATTTTTTAAAAGTGTGAAATTTAAAAAAAGGGATGCATGGTTAGTGACAGTTTATAACAAGCTCTGTGGAGAAAACATCTTGCTCTTACATGCAATAGTTTTCAAAAAAAGGAAAGCATTTTAAAAATTTCTGTTGAAGCCCTAACATTTTGGTCCATTATACAAATGTTCTATTGCCCGAGACTGAATTACTATTTTATCTAGATTAAGATTTTAAGCTGTACTGAAAGGAAAATACCATGAAGAAGTGTTAATTTTACTGCAATAATACTGACACAGTGAAAGCGAGCCGATCCTGCCAGAGCTCTCTACCTTATCCCCTTCCTAAGCCCTGTTTACAGTGCATCTTCTGGCACCCCACAGAGTCATTTGAATTTTTGTCATTTGGGGTGAAGACTAAATTACAGGTTAATTTCAAAACGGCAAGTAGATGTTGCAGGCTAGATTACTGTCATACAAGAGAAATGCTACAGTAGCTACCACATATGATATAAACCTTTATATGATCAGTATTTCCCTTTCTTCAGACACAAGTTCGATTATTAGCTTTCTACAATTCCATCTAATGGAAAACTACTAATATATTTTCAAGAGAACAACTAACATAAACTGATTTTTTTTTTAAGGGAGTATGATCTGCTTTTTCAGATCAATTCCCAAAATAGAAGAGTATGTCTCAATTGTATTTCCCCTACATTAGGTCAAAGCTATCAATAAATGAATGAATAATTGTTCTGTCAATCAAAGAGACATGTTAATAGTCTTTGGTCTCCAAATATATGCTTCAGAAGATTATACATGCTTAGAACAACAACAAAAAAGACAAGAATAGCAAAATGGAAATAATTCATATATTTGTTAGTAGTTTTAAGTACCACTACTTACTCTCAGGTTGCCAACAAAATGAAAATGAAATCTATAATGAAACATTTCATACAAGTGGACTGATAACAGAAATGAACTAATGAACGGGGGGTTGGGGGGGTTGGAGAAATGAACTAATAATTAGTATATTCTTTTCACTCCCTATCATCTACATTCTGACTTATGGTGGGATCATGTCATACTAAAAAGAGATAAAAATGTCCATCTGTTGTATAATATGAAGAAATCAATCTTTCCTACTAAAGCTTAAAACCTTGGGTGATAAAAATAAAAAATATGAAAAGGGTATCTAAATTGACACTGCTATGAAAATAGTTAAATACTCACAGGACATTTGAATTGCATTCCCACTTGATAAGTACTATATGCAGCTGGGCTATAGCCATGCGATCAATTTCCAGAAGTGGTGAGGAAAAGCAGATTATCACAATGGCTGAACCCAAGGACCAGTGTTCCCTTCCAGTTCTTTTTTTTTTTTTTTTAAGATTTTATTTACTTATTCATGAGAGAGAGAGAGACTCAGAGACACAGGCAGAGGGAGAAGCAGGCTCCATGCATGATCCCAGGTATCCAGGATCACGCCCTGGGCTGAAGGCGGCGCTAAACCCCTGAGCCACAGGAGCTGCCCTCCCTTCCAGTTCTTTTTTTTTTTTTTTTAATTTTTATTTATTTATGATAGTCACAGAGAGAGAGAGAGAGAGGCAGAGACACAGGCAGAGGAGAAGCAGGCTCCATGCACCGGGAGCCTGACGTGGGATTCGATCCCGGGTCTCCAGGATCGCGCCCTGGGCCAAAGGCAGGCGCCAAACCGCTGCGCCACCCAGGGATCCCCCTCCCTTCCAGTTCTAATTCTCTAATGTGAGGTTCTAAGAATTTCAGCTTATTAGATTCATCAACTCAAATGTTTCATACCGGCAGAGAAAATCATCACATGAAAGTACCACTTTTATTAGGCAAGATAAAATCAGTAAGAACAGCAAAATATCAAAAGGAAAAAGGTGGAAACTGCTTTATACCCAAGATATGGGACAGCACTTTACCACGCAGTGTATTTCTAGGCTCCGTGACCTAGAATGATTCTATGATTTCCTTTGTCTACTTTAAAACACTACAGCAGATTTAAAGCACTACTCTAAAATAACAGTAATGTTTTGAAGAAATCTTACATTAATTCTGGATGCAACACAACTTTTGATTCTATGCTTCAGTCTGTATTCAAAATTCTGAAAGCTTTATGTACAAATGTGTTACAAAATTTTAAAAGCCCATTCCTGATAAAAATTTAGCCACTGCTTTCACAAACCTCAAATAATGCTAAAAGAAAACCAACTCTAACATATTGGTATCTCTAAAAACAAAACAAAACAAAACAAAAAGGCAAACCCACTATGATTTTTTTTAACGATTTTATTTGCTTATTAATGAGAGACACAGAGAGAGAGACAGACAGACAGACACAGAGACACAGGCAGAGGGAGAAGCAGGCTCCATGCAGGGAGCCCAATGTGGGACTCAATCCCAGGTCCCCAGGATCAGGCCCTGGGCTGAAGGCGGTGCTAAACCACTGAGCCACCCGGGCTGCCCCCCACTATGATTTTTTTCAACGACTAGACACTCCCAAATATTTCAATGAAATACATAATTTTCATTAATGAAACTATATACTAATAAATAAGCAGCATTTTAAAAAATTTTTTGATTGATGCAAATACAAGCTTTATCAAATTCTATGAGTCTAAATATGAAGGCAGAACAGAAAAAAGATTCTGTAATTCTGAATTTTAAGAACACATATATAGGGCAGCCCAGGTGGCTCAGCGGTTTAGCGCTGCCTTCAGCCAGGCCCTGATCCTGGAGACCCAGGATCGAGTCCCTCATCAGGCTCCCTGCATGGAGCCTGCTTTTCCCTCTGCCTGTGTCTCTGCCTCTCCTTCTCTGTGTGTGTGTGTGTGTGTGTCTCTCATGAATAAATAAAATCTTAAAAAAAAAAAAAAGAACACATATATATCATAGGCTGAGTCTAGTAACTAATCTGAACACTTAAAAGAGAGTTTTATTGGGGGCACCTGGTTGGCTCAGTTGGCTAAGCATCCAACTCTTGGTTTCAACTCAGGTCATGATCTCAGGGTCATGAGATCAAGCCTTGCATCAGGCTCTGCACTCAGTAGAATCTGCTTGAGATTCTCTCCTCTCCCTTGCTCTCTGCCCTTCCCCTTGGTTGTGCTCTCTCAAGTTTGTTCTCTCTCTAATAAATATATCTTTAAAAAAAGAATTTTATTTATTAACTTGAATGGAATTGGCCCATATTAAAATTAACTCTAGAATCTCCAATTCACTTTTTAAGAGAATATGACCCTATATACTTTTAATTTCGCATTATTTCATGGAGGAACATCTAAAATGGCAAGCTTGAAGCTCATATGGCAAATCTGATATCACCTTTCATTTTAATCATTATTATGGAATTAAAATATGCTATCATGTCATTGAGAGAAAAATAAACACTGGACATACATTCATAGGAGGCATCCACTGATCAAAAAAATATCTACTCAAAGATACCAGGAAACAAAGCACTCCTAAGTCAAATTCCTTCTATACATAACTGCAAAAGTCATAAATGCATTTCACACAATCTTATACTGTTAGAACAACTAGTGACAACTACCTATTCAACTATCAGTAGCTTCAAACTTAATCTCCTTATAGTAAATAACTTTGCAATCTAGAGAGCATACTTAATTTAAACAACAAAAAATGACAAATATTGATTTTTAATCGTAATAAAGTGCTTCAACACTATGCATAAAGTGTTAGTGAAGTGCCAATTTACCTAAAGGGATTACTGACTTGAAAAGCTCTCAAAATCTGAAATCACTAGAGAAAGGGGGAGTTTAAGGAAGAAAAAAAGTTTAAAACTAGGGGGAAAAGCACTTCAACACTCTAAAAACAAACTATTCTATAAATCTTAAGGAGTTGTTCTGTGTGGAGAGCAATCAAATTCAAGAGAAACCAGCATCTTCGTAAAAATTATTCTGTTAAGAGAACCAGCCTTTGAAAGAGCTAAATGTTTTTTTTTTTTCTGTTCATCATCTATAAATGAGGAATCTTCAAGGAGACTGGTGTTGCAATTACAACTAATCCTCCCCAAAAAATTAACTGTGTTGAAGGCTTTGTAATTTCCCTAGGTACAATTTAGCTGTCACTTACTTTAAAATTTACTCAAACATGCGTTCCGAACAGCACTAACTTCACATGTCAAGTGCTTTCCAGCCAATTGAGTCTAAACTGGAAGTCGGTGTTAAACAACTGAATGATTAGACAAGATAGCTCATTTCCCTGCTCTTTTGTTCAGAATAAAATGCCACATTTACATTATCAGGCTCAACAGGATTTTCTGACAGAGGCAGAAAAAACCCTACTGAACACTGTCCGTACTAAGCACATGAAGCCTGTCATTTACCAATCATCCTTCAAAAAGCAATAGCCATGAATGTAACTTAATTACGACCCAATGATCCTTGACGAAAAATCATCTTATCACTGTCCTGTCCCCCTAGGGCAAATGAACCACTTTTGTCCTTTGGCACTGATGATGCTAAATTCTTAATTGCAATAATGGAGTAAAAGAGCCAAACCTCCTTAATTTCCTTTCAGCACATAAAGAGTTTTACTGTAAAAGGCATGCATTCCCATAAATAATAAAAGTATCCAGTACAAATGAAGATGCTAAAATTGAAGGGGAGTGTGTATGACAGAATAACTAGCATTTTAAAAAGTATATTTCCCATTTATATAACATTTTAAAGTGCTACAGTGAGTTTTAAAACTTTTATTATAGGTTCATCTTACAGAAATTGTGACCTTTATGAAGAAATCAAGATTAATTTAGCAAGAGTTCTGGGAGGATTAAATATACAAAGTCCATGATTCACTTAAATGAAATGCATGTGGGCATATACAGATTATAGCACAAATCAGCAAAGAAAAGTCCTTAATGGAAAGCAGAAATTAAAGCTTCTTTGATCATTTGTACTAAATAATCCAGTTAAACAGCTTCAGATATTTTTCATATGCAATGAAACCAAAACGGATAAGCTATAAAACAAGTGCATCTGAAACTACATCATACACATTTCTATGCTTTTAAACCTAATGGCCCAGATTTATTAATTTCATTTCCTTTACCATAGCATAAGGACTAATCAAAAGCTCCTTTAACCTATTTTAAAGCATTTTTTTTCTTCCTTAATATGAAGGACCCAGATTATTTCCAGAATCAGGCACGATTTCAATTAAAAAAAAAATTTAAGAAGTTACCAAAAAAATGTTTAAAATAAAATTCATTTGGACTACATGTGGACATGTGGCTTATAAAATAATCCTAACATAAATGAAACACATGAAGGTTTTATTGAACTCTGCATATCTTGCCATTTAATACAAGTATTACCATTTTGATAATACAAAAACAGATTACCAACTCCTTTACAATTTTGCAAACCTGTTATTATTTTGTATTTCCCTTTGCAAATAACAGAAACAAAATCATTGTTTTCCATACCCATAAAGCTTTTTATTCATTTTCCAAGTAAGAAACTGACATAGTATTACTTTCTCCTGTGTTTTATTTACTGCTAGGAAAATAAGTTTCAAAATTAAGATCTTACTAAATTTTGAAAATCATCTTTCTAAAAAAACCCAATCTCATGTATTTGTTTCAGAATTAATTTTTAAGTGACAGTCTCTTTAGAGTCTTTGCAGTGGCATTCCAAAAAGATGCTTTTCTTTGAATGAAAAGACAAAGATTTTGTATGATGTTCTGAAATATTTCATACTTTTATCTCAAGTCTGAATAAATAAGGCTTATTCTCCAGATGAGCTCATACCTGCTGAGGTCAATTACGTGATATTATTGAAGATTAAACATATTTAATTAAATCAAATACAGGTGGACTTTTTGGCAGGCTATTGTAGCTAATCTTTGTACTGTACTTGTCATGATTCTGAATTGGTTATCTTCCATCAGGGAAAACACAATTGAAAAAAGTTTTCAAAGACAATTTTTCCTCCAACTTATCCAAGACTAGATGTGCTACTACTGTTTTCTGCTATTTTATGAACATGAAATTTCCTTTATCTCCTCTTTATTATTCTCATGACTCTAAAAGAGTCAACAAAACCTTTTAATTATGATAAACTGAAAGATCTGGCTATGGAGACTATCTTTACAAAGCCAAGATAGCAAAAAAGACTGGACAAATTGGGGATCCCTGGGTGGCTCAGAGGTTTAGCGCCTGCCTTCAGCCCAGGGCATGATCCTGGTGTCTCCGGATCAAGTCCCACATCAGACTCCCTGCATGGAGCCTGCTTATCCCTCTGCCTGTGTCTCTCATGAATTAATAAAATCTTAAAAAAAAAAAAAAAAAAGACTGAGCAAATCAAAATAGTAGGTAATAATTTCTCCATGTATCTGAAAGTAGTAAGAAATCACACACACAAAAAATACTAATTTAGTTTCTCTAGACCAATTAATAAGGACAGTCAAATTTTACTGAGACACACAAATCTCTGTACAATCAGAAAACAGAGCATACTCTAGGTTAACAGCTGAATCTCATGATAATTTCCATTTTCCTGTGATAAGTTCTCCTTGGTTCATGAGCCCCATCTGCAGACCTCTTTTAGAAAACTTTCGTGTCTTCTGTGTCTTCAAAGTATTCCTATTGTAAGATACTTTTCTACCATGGCCTCGTTTTCATTGTTAATTATTTTATTTTTGCCCAGTAGTGGAGGAGGGTCTAATTCTTCTGGGCACTGGGCCCAATTCTTTCAAATCCCTATGCCGAGCTCCACATGCAATTTGCGGAGATGGGTCTTTCAAACAATCAAAAAAATTCTAGTAGGAAGCATATTAATTATAGGATTTCTATATAAAGTTGGCTGTGAACATGAGAACTCAGTAACATAGTAATTGTTTGAATCACTATTTCTTTAAAAGGATGTAATGCTGAGATTGTAGAGGTTAAGATCTGGCCAATCATCTAACTTGATAAACTGCTTTTTGATTGGATGGCAAAGAAATTATTTCATGAAACATATATGTGTTATGTATCTCTGTGTGTATAAATATGTATACCCACATTTCCTAACATGGAGCCTAGATGGATTTTTGTTCCCCATTTTAAATTTACTACTAAACCATTCATTATAGTCAATTAATTATACTCTCTAATAAATGAAGAAAAACTACCAGAAATTTGGGAAGACTATGAGAACCATTAAGATGTATCTTTTATTTTTCTCCTACCATTGACAGAGCCACATCCTCACTAAAATCAGGAAAATCCCACACACTTATCTTGATGAGCACTCCGCAATATAAGGAAGTGTTGAAATCACTATATTGTACACTTTGAAACCAATATAACTCTGTATGTTAACTACATTGGAAATAAAATAAATTAGAAAATGTCGATCACAAAATATGTAGATTAAAAACTGCATTACGCCATGAAAAAGATGAAGAGGAAATATCTAGGAAACTTAAAAGAAAAAAAAAAAAGAAAACAAATGCCAAAAAAAAACAAAATGATAATGATGCTTAATACTTAATAGTCTTACTAAAATGTTTCACTCATTACAAGAGTAGGGTTGATTTTTATGATTTGCACTGCAAATAAATTGGTCACCAACATGAGCATTCCAAATGTAAAAAATTTCAAACTCCGTAAACCTCACTGTATCAACAAATTCATCTTCCTCCCCCAAGGCACAAAGATACCTTCTACAGTATTTTTCGAAATTAGAATAACTGTATTGGCATATGCTATTAAAATCAAATACCACATGGAGAAAAGGAGCACCAAAGAGATGCTGTTACATTATTACCTGAATGACAGTCACAATGCATAATCAAAAGCCCCAGAGACTCCTTCCTTCTTATATTATTAATTAACATCTTAAGGCTCAAAACTGTGAAAAATTGGTTTCAATTTCATTTAATATCATCACATGCCCCACAAAAGAAAGAATCACACCACAGACCATTCCATTGAGAAGTAACCCATAGGACTACAGGGCAGCTCATCATTTTAAAGGTCACCCAGTCCATATGAAGTCCCCTTATTCGGTGGCTAATAACCTCCATGGCTTCCACAGCAGCACAGAGGTACTGACAAAGTGTAATCCCCAAATGATCAGACTCATTATTTTAATGCCAACATTTAAATTCAAAATTCAATTAACTTACTTTTCCAGATAGAGTGTGACCAATGGGGAACTTAAGGCAGTAGATGGTTTCGCTAACCCTAGAGTCATGATGGCTTCATGCAACTGTTTCACTGTTTCAGTTTCACCTCTTAAAGCTGCGCCATTTAGGATGTGGAAAAAGGACAAGAGTGTTGCATCTTTGATAAGAACATCCTTCTCTTTCATCTCCTTTAGAATGTTAATAGCATCTACAATGAAGTAACACAAAAGACCCTTAGGTAATTTCATGTAGGGAAAACAAACTGCTATTAAAACAGCATTTCAAGCCCAGCAGGAATGTAAATTCTAGTGTATAATGCCGATTTCAAGTTAATTACTACTTGCATTTCTAAACGAGACTACAATTATAAATCCACAATAGCATGGTTTTATCATTTCCCTGCAACTTTGACTACAAATTATAGATAGGGACTGTGTGCCCACTCTGCACCACATAACCCTGTACGGTCTGCCCTATAGCTGTAAGATCCTCCTAAATGGATGCTTTTATCGTTCAGAGCTAACATCTGCTAAATCACATCATTGTTTCTTCAGCAGATGGCTTGTCAGGAGGCCAGATAATAAAGATGTGTTTACACTGTATATACAGCCAGACTAATGGTCTGATACCGATAGGGCCTGTTTGCTATGTCGATACTAATTAGCCAAGCAGAGCCAATGAAAGCTTTCCAAAAGACTGCATGTTAATACATTAGGTTCATTAAGCTTCATTAGGAAGGCAGAAACAAACATTTTAGGATATGGAATAAGTGCATTTTTATAATGTTGTTCTTAATTATTGCACAGACAAATGTTTTGACCGCTTTACAAAAAGTGATTTTAAAAAAGCAGGCTAATCCTTATAAAGAGTTTTCTGTCTTAAAGACTTCCTTTAAAAAATCCAATGTTCAAATCAAGTATTTTTTTCTATGCATTTCTCACTGTAAAATTTTTTTTAGATCTTCTCTAGAAATAAAGGGAAGAGAAGAAGGCTAAAAAAGAAAGTTTCAAAATAAAGCCCAATGAGAAATTTAAGAAAAACAAACAATAAGAACATATGGTGAAGTATATGTAATTAGGCTTATTAGTATTATCTCAACAATGAGAAAATTAGAGTATGCATATCAGCTATATAATCAGTGAGGCTTTCTCTGCAAACTTCTAAATAAAATCTTACTAAACCATATATTTTTTGCTAATGTTATTAAAAGTTAAGACAAAGACTACTGGAAAATTCATATTCTTAAATAAAGGTTATGTTTATAGGTTTTATGTTCAGCTTTCAGACATTCTTAAGCAAAAACAAAGCCATTAGTGCAGGCATATCAGCAAATTGTGCCATAAGTCATGATCTTCAAACTCAATCCAAACAGCAATGCTAATAAAAACTAGCTGTAGAAATGCAAAAAGCACTGAGCTGTGCAAATGTAAATGACAAGCTTGCCAATCCATTAAAACTAATGGCCTACACTGTCCATGCAGCTCTGGATGGATTCACATGCAAATTTGTATGCAAAGTGTTCAAGCACTTTGCAGGACATGATATACCATTAATATCAATTCACATGTTATTCCAGTGGCAAGATACTTGCATCACATATTTCCTTTATGTGCCGAGGCTTACCTTGGAGCTTGCCATGTTTTCCCAATACTTTTACAAGGCCTACGTACTTGCTGGTGTCAAGGACAGCAGATGAATCTAGACGGTCACTAAAAATTAAAAGTACATTTATATTATGTTGAAAGTTGACTGTGAAAAAAATTGCAATAGCCATTTTATCCTTCTCAAAAATGCATCAGTTATTCTGAATTGTTAACACATGCCTCTACATTTCAGTGTAGGTTTATTTCTGAAGCCATATTCAAATTCACATACAATTGTATTCAAAAATCTAACACTAGCTATATATTGCATCACCCCATCTGCAAATGATATAAATTTAGGAACTCTTTTGTTTCATGGCACTTTAGGTGATTCTAACCTTGTCATAAACATTCAAACATTCAAAAGGACATAGTTTCAATCAATAAATCTATCAGGATGGGAAACAGAGATACCTGAGAAATGGACAGAATGTTGTTTATACTATGGTCGAGAAAGGGAAATGTTAAGCCTTTGTAAAATAGTTACCATCACCCCTGTTGTGATATGCACTTATGTAGTCAAAGGGGAAAAAAAACCTTGGCTATAAGGAATAGGGTGTCTTGTACTTAAGTAATGACTCCTTGCTGAAAACAAACCATAATTAATCAAAAGGAGTCATATTATGCTATTTCAAAAACACTGACAAAAAATAATTTTTAAAAAGAGTAATACTCAATTTACATGATCCATCAAAGACTGTCTATCAGCATAAATGCTGATGATCTGCTTCAGTGCAGAGTACTCACAATTCTTGTTTCAGGTTCAATGCATCTTCTGCATTACCATTTCGACAGCACAAATTTATCAAAGCAGCATAGCCACCAACAACCATGTCTGATTCATATTTTGCTTTCAATTGAAGAGCTTTTTCCATGTTCTAAGATAAAGAACAGAAGTAAAAAAGGAAGAAATGATATAAAAGTAAAAATGTAAAATCTCTAGGTTTAGCATTCAGACTGTAGAAAAAGTTAACAGCACTTTAAAAACAAATAGATCCAGGTTATTAACTTCACTTTTCTCCTTGGTCATTTTATTCACCTTTTTAAAAGCAGGCAAGATACATATGTAGAGTTTAAGATTTGTTACATGTGATACAAAAACAAGTAATTGTGCCAAATGTGATGTTTTAGCTCTATAGGTATTATAAAAAAGATGTCCAAAAAAAAAAAAAGATGTCCAAATTAAATATGTACCAAGTTAGCCCGTACTCACAGTCCAATTTCCATATGTAGAACTATATCATTGCAAAGTTACTCACAATCTAATTTAATATCCGACTAAAGTGAAGAAATATTTTAGAATTCAACAGTACCATGTTATAATCTTAACGTCAGTTATGTTTTTTTCCTCTAAAAACACAGGCATACAACCAAATCATATTGAACTAGAAACTGAAAAAGTCTAGTGATATACCACAAATTGCAGACACACACTAAAATGAACACAAAGTACAGCTGGACGCCTGCTGAAAAAAGGCAAGAGACCCTTTATCTCAGAAAGAGCTTTTTTCCAGCAGGAAAATGGAATTTCAATCCCTGCATTAACAACCTAGTAATATTTGACTTGCAAATGACTACTGCATGTATCAGTTGCTTGACAATCTAGATATAAGAGACCGGAGCCATGGCTTGAAAGGACATTTGGCATGTATGATAAACCTATCACGGCTGTTACTATCATTCACTTTGCAGATTATCGTAAACAAACTACAGCAACCCGAAAACATGCCATTCAAGGTGTAGCTGAAATTAGTTAACCTTTCATTTAATTGCACTTTTCACATGCATGACGTATAATAATCAATTGTGAAAATCATAAATATTATATTTGGCTTTGATTACTTTTATCTATAAAGAATTTTTTACCTTAATAGCACATTTGAAATATTTAAACAAACGTTACCTCTTCTGAACAAAGCGCCAGTATGAGTTGCCTTAAAACATCTCCTATAGGTTGATTTTCAGCTTTTAGTTTTTCAAGTGTAGCCTCCAAAACAGATGATGGCAGCTGCATAGTCTACAGGAAAAGGAAAGTAATTCACTACAAAAGGAAAATGTGCCCCTTGTCATTCTTCCCTTTAAACTGACCTTTCCTAGAAGTATAAATGCTATCAAGGTCATTAATCTGGGGATCCATGGATGGACTCCAGGGATTTTTTTAAACTCCTGAGATACGCATGCAAATTTCTTAGATATGCTGATTTTTCTGAGATGAGAAACAGCTGTTATCAACTTCTTAGGTGTATACAGATGACAAAAATGTTAGGAACCACTGGGTTCATAAGGACCCAAGCTAGAATTCTCTCTAATTAAATGTGGTGGTTATAGTATGTAGAACCTACTTACTTTTCGAGAGTCAATCTTCTCTCTATCAACCAATATATTAACATCCTAAAATTGAGATTTAAATTAAAATTAGAAAACACATGGAAAAATATATTAGCAAATGTCAAAAGTGAATTTTAGAAGTTTCAGCTCATTTTATTATTTTTGTATCTTTTCAAAATCTTCCAGAAATTCTATTCATACTTCATTAACCATTGTAATAAATATTTTAAACACATTCTTCAATATATAAACAGTATTTACTAATCATCAATGAAAAACCTTCTTTTAATGGTTGTCACTTAAGTAAACGGTTTTTGGCCAGAAGCATCATACTAAATACAATTTTAACATGCTTTAATATATAAATTAAGCATTTTTTAAAATTTTGATTACTATTTCACACACACCTTAATCAATTCAGGAACGTGGTAGCTATCCAGTAGATTACGAATGCCTCTGTAGATATTTTCAGTAATTTTTACATTCTGTACAAAGGGAAAGGAGGAAAGAGAAAAAAAACAAAAACAAAAACATCCTGAGTTTTAGACAACCAAACTGAAATTTGTCTAACAGAAATTATCTCAGACATAATTTAAGTCTCCAACTCGTGTATGTCATTGAGAAGTGGTCTGGTTGTACTTAAAAGCAGCAATTTCAAATCTAATAGATACATGTCAGACAGGACAGGCATTATATAGCAAAAAATGAAATGGTACCATCTCCTTCAGCTGATGGAAGTATTGTCTCAAACGCTCCTCCTTGGCCTGTACCTCTGAGTCACTCATGCTGTCAATCAAGTTATAAAGAAAATAGCCAACAGCTTCTGTGGAAAAAAACAAGAGAAAGCATTCCACTAAAATTACTGAGACTGTCATGTTATCAAGATTAATTTATAAGAAATCATTTTGGTGTGAGATGTCACCCTGATGAGAGGCTCTGAAATGGCAACACTGATCACTGAGGCATAGAGATTATGTGGTTTGGGAGCACATATCTAACTGGTGAGTGAAAGGAATATTAATTATTTTCAGACCGAGTGACAGCTTTTCAGTACTGAATCTTACTTCAATCTATTTTTTTCCACCACTCTGTGACAGAAGTGGTCCTGCCCAAGGCCTTACCCCTTTCCTGTCCAAATCACAAGGAGGAAGAATAAATAAATGCCTTGTACACATTTCTGCACTAATCTTTTGGTGGGCAATATTTAGGGAACACATAAAATTAGGAACAACTGTCAAATGTTGAGTATAGAAAGTTAAATAATTTTAATAAGTAGATACAGTAATCCTGTGGAGAGCTGCCTATTAGCCAATGAAAAACCAAGATTAACAAAGATGTTTTGTAACAACAGTAATTTTCCTATGCATTCAAGCATAAAATGTATACGGCCATGTGTTAATACCTAGGATAGAAAATCTGAACTTTCAAGAAGGGTACCTTCTTGAAAACCATATATTCTAGGCTTTATTATATGGAGAATAAAAATCATTAAATGCCAAAATACTATATTTGGATAATAAATTACATTTAAGTGGGGGAAAAGCCTGAAGATTAAAGATCTCTTTTATTTAAAATTAGCCACACCTGCAAAACATTAAAATAACACTAAGAATGACTCGTCTTTAAGTCTATTTTCCTAAGTGCTATACGAAGCATTTCCTTTTTTCAAACAGAAAAAAGCCTCCAATCCTGTCTGTAAAACAATTACAATGATAAAACCAAACACCTCAGAGATCTCAAAATGTTGTGGTTATCAATATAAAGATTTATAACCAAATGTTTTCAAATTTCACTTTCAAAAAGAAAATGTTTACTGCTGTAATCCTTCTAGCCCATCATTACACAGAAGAATGGATTTGTGGATAAGTTACAATCATCGAAATTGAAACGCTACCCGTTGGTCCTGGAGGCTCTTGGCAATAACGTCCATCCTTATACAACAGTTCTGTTATCTGGTAAGACAGAAAATGCACGCATTGCAGCAAGAGAAGCAAACAAGAACAAATACAATCTGAAATTGAATTCTTGAAATAATAAAGCCTCTTCCCAGTAAGGTATTATTCTATATCACAGTAATTCAACACTACCCCCACCAGCCAAGGAAATTGTTTCGTTTTTAAATAATAGGTTTGTCTTTAAAAACAAAAACAAAACAAACCCATGTTGAAGGAAAACTACAATGTTTCATGAACTGTCACTAAGAAACCCTCCAAACAGATTTGTTTATATATTTTGTTTATATATTGTTTATATATTGTTTTAAAGAAACAGGAAATAGTTTATAGGAATTATCAGCCAATATATTTCTCGTTGTGTTGTTTTTGGTCTTATTGAAACTGGACCAGTTTCCTCCTTTCAAATGATGTATTATAGAAATAATAAAGTAAAACACACTAGAATGCTAAATAGTTTAATTTTTTTTTAAGTTTTTTCCCCAATGACATTTTTCCAGGTATTTTAATGGCATTAAAACCAAAGGAGTCAAAAGCTCTAATGTGCTTGTTCTCACAGATTCCTATCAGTTGATTGTACAAACGTAACATTTATTCAACATTAATTCTGCTAGCAAAATTTTAATTTGGAAGAAATCCAAATATGTATTTTATGATGAAAATGACTACAAAACCTACAGTACTGACCTATAACTTTTGAACACAGTATTGGACTATACATCCTTGGGATAAAGACAGTAAGAACGGAAACAAACGGCTCTTTTCCAAAGTGACATAAGCTAGGAATTCTGAACTACTTTATGTCTATTCTACGACTGAACTTATTTGCTCTTAAGATAGTGCCTAGCATGCACTTACTTCTACTACTATTAATTTGCTAATATAGAAAACTGGGCAAAATTGACCATATCTCACTTCACTCCACCATGAAAATCATGCTGCAGTTAATGGCAATTCAAAGGATAGTTAAGGTAGAAAGTACTCAAAAACAAAGCAAAACGAAACAGTTTTCATCTACAAACTGTTTTTTAACTAACAGACATGTATAGAAGGTAGGCAATACATTCTAGCAGAAGTTACAACCATACAGTAGATCCAAGATAGCTACATTTAATACCGAATTTTGAACAGAAACACATTTCATGAATAAACAATAAAACAATTTTCTTGTCAAAAAAACTCACTTCTAAATATAGACTTCATGATCATAAATTATAACTGACTATATAGTTTGGCAGTATAATACCTGAAACAGAATTAATGAAATTTAGATTTTTAAGAATTTAGATTTTAAAAAATTGGGAATTCCAGTTAATAATGTACATTGATTTTATTTAATTATGAATATTTCTTGCAATTCAGCATAAGGATAATTGTAGTTCCTGCACAAAGGTAGTTAACTTCTTTAAAAAATAGTAATTTAAAATTGATCTATATATCATTCACATATAGATACACAAATATGTATATGAATATATTTCTTAAATTAGTTATTAAATCTGTAAATCAAATGTCACTGCAATAATGTTAGCAGCTATCCTTCAAAAAAGCTGAAAACCTTACAAAGAATTTAGGACTAAGGATCACTTTGATAATAAATTTCATGCTTGGGATCCCTGGGTGGCGCAGCGGTTTGGCGCCTGCCTTTGGCCCGGGGTGCGATCCTGGAGACCCGGGATCGAATCCCACGTCAGGCTCCTGGTGCATGGAGCCTGCTTCTCCCTCTGCCTGTGTCTCTACCTCTCTCTCTCTCTGTGACTATCATAAATAAATAAAAATTTTTTAAAAATAATAATAAAATAAATAAATAAATAAATAAATTTCATGCTCTACGAAGACAGTTTTAAAACTACCAATTTCAAAATTCTAAATTAATTAATTTATAATAACACATCATAAATTATGAAGCTATTACAACTTTTGCTCTTAATAGCTTTTTATATATCCTGTTTGGAATTGCAGTATTAGGAGGACTTACCTTGCTCCAAAGATTTACATCCATACACCTGCAGAGGGCAGTAAAGGATTAAAAATAAATATAGTGTTTAATAAACATTTTAAGTTGAAACATAGTAGCAATTATCATATGCAATGCATACAGATCAAAGCCATAAAATAAGTAAGTAAATGAATGTTTCCAAAGTTAAGTTGAATTTTTAGGACCAGTTAATTTACAAAGGCTGGCTCTTATTTTGAACCAATAAAATAGATTATTTTGGACAAGAATCATTAAGAACCATCCCTAAATCTTTGGGTCCAAGTTTGACAGAGCAGGATACTTACATACTCTCAAAATATCTGCGTAAAGACTGCTTATTACTTGTAATGGAAAGATGGAAATTATATAGCGGAGAAATTGAACATCTTCACTAGGTGATCAAAATTAACAACACTAATGGGACACAAATAGACATTGTATGTTTTTTAGGCTTCATCCTCTGAGGACAGAATATCATTCTTGTGGTATGCCGGGCAGTAATGTATAACCTAAAGTTAATCAGGGGGAACCATTGTAAGAGACATTCTATTAAAAACTGGCCTGTCGCCCCCCCAAAAATGTTAATGTCATAAAAGATAAAAGCTGAACAAGTGTTCCAGATTAGAGAAAATTAAAGACAAAAGACAACTGGGATGCCTGGGGGGCTCAGCAGTTGAGCATCTGCCTTCAGCTCAGGTCATGATCCTGGGGTCCTAGGATCAAGCCCTGTATCGGTCTCCCTGCTCTGTGGGGAGCCTGCTTCTCCCTCTCCCTTTACCTGCTGCTCCCCCGTTTGTGTACTCCATAAAATAAATAAAATATTTTACAAAAATCTTAAAAAGAAAAAATATCCTTGTTTTGCACAATTACATACTGCCATATTTAAAGGTAAATGGTCATGACACATAGAGCCTTAGCCTAGAGAGTTAAAAAAAATCATTATCTTTACGTGTGTGTATATATATATATGGATTGATAGATGGAGAATAAATAATGATAATGTGGCCAAATGCTAAAAGTTAGTAAATGGGGCATATAAGAGTCCTCTGTGCTATTCTTGTAATTTTCTGTAAATCTGAAATTATTTCAAAGAAAGCAAAAAGTATGGCTCACCAAAATTTTTCCTATTTAAATGAAAAGCCATTTATACAACAAGATAACCAGTGAACACTGGTCTTACACTATTTCTAAGCTTTGCAAACTTTATGTCTGTAAGTTCTATATATTTATTTAAGATATATATATATATTTTTTTTTTTTTTTTGAGAGAGAGTGCACACATGTGCATGGGAGTTGAGGAGGTAGGGGCAGAGAAAGAGGGAGAGAGAAACTGAAACAGACTCCATGCAGAGCATGGAGCCCAATGAAGGGACTCCTGAGATCACAAACTAAGCTGAAACCAAGAGACAAGAATTTGACTGCAGGCGCACCGTCTAAGCTCTTTATATTTAAAGATGTCATCTACTTTAAAAAGATTATGTCTTAATAGTAATTTTATAATGTAAATGTAATTTAATTAAAACTTATAAACTATATTACATACATACATTTACATTGTAAAATGTCCATAAAAAATCAATAAGCCTTTTTAAATCTGTACCCTTATAGGCTTTTTGAGGCCTTATAGGTCTTTTTAAACTTGAGTTTGGGCAGCTTTGAGTGGACTGAATTTTGGTACAGTGAGTTAACAAGGCACTTATTTTTACTCTGAAAACATATTCAGAATGGGGGTGCTTTGCTGGTGATAGCTGGGGGTGCTATCATTAAAGCAAGCAACTCCTGAGCTCAGTGTTTTAAGTTTGAGCCCCATGTTGGGTACAGAGATTACTTTTTTTTCTTTTTTCAGAATGAACTATACCAACACATACAACAACTTGGATGGATTTTTAAGGGGCATTCTGCTGATTAAAAAAGGCTGGTCTCAAAACATGACAACTATAAGTCCATTTATATTATCTTTGCAAAATTACAAATTATATAAATGGAAAACAAATTAGTGGTTGCCACAGGTTAGGGATAGGGTGGAAGAAGTGGTAGATTATAGGGGATGGTGCTGGTAGAGGGTATGTGCAGTGATGAAGTATTTCTTTATCCTCACTGCAGGGATGTTACAAAGTTATACATGTAATAAATGTGGGAACTACACACACATGTTGTATCAATGTAAAATTCCTGATTTTGATAATGTACTACAGTTATATAATATGTAACCAGTCGGGGGGAAGGACACAGAGGGCCTATGTGCTCTCCACCCATTTTTGCAACTTCTGTCATTCTATAATTATTTCAAACTAAAAAATACAAACATGTTCCATGTCCCTCTGGAATCCTCTTATGATGAAATCATCCTTCCCATTGATGCACATTAAGAAAAAACTTTGAAAAAGAAGATGGATTCTTATCTATAGGTTGGAAAAAATGTTTATGAAGCCCTAGGTTTATTATAGTGTTTGTTTTGATTCGGGAAAAATTCTTAAGAAATCAGTTAATAGAAGAAATGATAAACTGACCCCAAAACCATAGCTGAAGGCTGTAGCAGAAAACAATCTTTAAATTGTTATAAGTTTTCAAATCACCCACTTACTGACTACAGAGCAGCCTCTTCTACTTGACATTTCTATATGCAAAAATAAAAGAAAAAAAGACTTTATTTTTTTTTTGAAAAAAAGACTTAAAAAAAAATTTTTTGTCAAATAGTAAGTGAAAAAGTGGGAACCCAAGAGATGAGGATAAAATGTTACACAGTGAACAGTAAACTACAGTATCTTTTTTGACCAGGTTAGAAAGCTTTATTTTTATTTTTGAAAGATTTTATTTATTCATTGATGAAAGACACAGAAAGAGACAGAGATATAGACAGAGGAAGAAGCAAGCTGCCCATAGGGATCCTGATGTGGGACTCCATCCCAGGACCCCAGGATCACGGCATGAGCCAAAGGCAGACACTAAACCACTGAGCCACCCAGGTGCCTTAAAAACAACTTTAATTCCAGGGAACTTTAAGCCTTGGTGCCTACCACATCTAAGGAATTGGGTGGGTGAAGGAAGGAGAAAGGAAATCAAGAGTTTGCGAGCAAGGTGTCAATGCCCAAAAGTAAACAATATTAAGTGGCAAGACTTAAAGTGGTTTGTTAGCTTTCTGGTCATGGACCCCTTTGGGAAGCTATGAATCCCTCTTCCCAATTACTGTTAATTTTATCAGGTGCAATATTACAGGGGTTATGTTGTTGTATTTAAAATAGGGCACCCCCGGTAGCGCAGCGGTTTAGCGCTGCGGGCAGCCTGGGGTCTGAACCTGGAGACCCGGGATTGGGTCCCATGTCAGGCTCCCTGCATGGAGCCCACTTCTCCCTCTGCCTGTGTCTTTGCCTCTCAGTCTCTCTCTCTCTCTGAATTTAGAAAAAAAAAAAAACTTATTTAAAAAAAAAAAGTTCTGGGGGCACCTGGGTGGCTCAGTTGGTTAAGCATCAGCTCCTAATTTTGGCACAGGTCATGCATGATCTTAGGATAGTGAGATTGAGTTCCGCATCTGCTTGAGTTATCTCTCTCTCTCTCCCTCCCTCTGCCTCTCCTCCCTTCTCCCTCTCAAATGAATGAATGAATGAATGAATGAATGAATGAATTTTTAAAAAGGGGTGCCTGGGTGGCTCAGTCAAGCATCTAGCCCTTGGTTTTGGTTCAGGTCATGATCTCAGGGTTCAGAAATGGACCCCTGAGCTCAGCAGGGACTTACTTGAAGATTCATACCTTCTGCCCCTCCCCTAACTTTAGTGCATGCTCTCTCTCAAATAAATAAATCTTTTTTAAAAAATTAAATAAGTTTTGAGATGTATACTAAAGTATTTATAGATAGGATATGACAAGAGATCTGTAATTTAAACAGTCCATCCTAGGGGAGAAGGGGGGCTAGGGGAGGAAAAAAATGAAACATAATGGCCAAATCTTAACTGTTGAAGTTGGCTGGTGAATACTTTTGGGAGTTCTACTTTTGTAAATGAAAACTCCACAATAAAACACAAACACCATCTCTGGTTTAAAGGTTGAACCTCTACTCCAACTCTTAACATTAATAAGCTGGGCTTCCTTTTTAAGAAAAGCTACTTAATCATATCTTCCATTAAATATCAACTTACCTAAAATAAAAAATACTAAGATTGAATTGTTCTCAAACCAACATTAAGTACCCAGTGAAGGCATGGAAGTAAAACTTCAAAACTGTTTATGTATCTAAAATAACAGACAATGACTAAAAGCCCTACCTTGAATGTGAACCTTCAGGATAAATGGCACAGATTCCAAAAGAAAGTACAGAATCCTTTAAAACTAAACTTTTGTAAAGAATAGTCAACACTTCTTCACTGCATGCTCACTCCTAAATCCAATGCAATCTGACTGTCCCCAAACTTCCACTGAAAGTACACTCATTAAAATTACCACCAATTTCAACTCAAAATTCAACACCTTCTGGTCCCCTTTGACTATTTTAAGATTTGTGTTGTTGATCATTCTCTGCCAATCTCCCACTGACACTACTCAATCTCTTTCAGAAATTCTCCTTCCCTTTACTTTTAAAACAATCCAGCATGTAGAGGTTTAAATTCCTTGTTTCACAGAAGAGAAAACAGAAAGGCTTAGTAGGGGCATAGGACTCTCTTGGTAGAGCATGTGACTCTTGATCTAGGGGTCATGAGTTTGAGCCCATGATGAACAAAAAGATTACTTAATAAAAAGGGAAGAAAAGGCTAAGTATCTGCACCTGAAATTTCAAAGGCACCCCAAAAGGTCCCACAAACTGTTCATCATCTATGCCTTACCTGCACCCTTTTCTCCCCTCTTTGAATAGCCACCATCAGTCTTTCCTTCATTACATTTATCTTTCAATGGCTCAGAGCCATGACTCAAAGTCCAAACCTCATGAGTTAAAATGAGATCATTCCTGGAGGGCCCCAGGCTACCATTTTTTGGCCTTATTTCTTCCCATTATTTCAGTTTCTTGGGCTACCATTTTACCAGTCTACCTTCAGGTCCCCAGATGCACGGTTCTGTCAGCCTCAATGCCTTTGCCTGGAACGCCCTTCCTTCACCCTGGACAAATTCTTACTCATCCCTTGATACTCAGCTCAGTGCCTTCTTTGCACATCTTGTCCTGACCTATCCATCCTTCCCTTAACCTTGGCAGAAGAGACAGTACCTTCTCCTCCACGTGCACATAATTATCAAGACCAGTTTGCAGTTGCTTTCTTACTTTCTGATCTCTACCTATGAACAACTTTGCAAAAAGAAGTTTCCCGCTCATCCTTGACTTACCTATTATCTTGTGGTCCCAGCCCCAGCACACACAAATAAGAGCTAATGTTTCTGAGCACTCAAATTATAGTTCAGGAAGTACTTCCCCTCCGCCTATAAAATGTCACAGGTGGGAGCCTCACTGGCTGATTGAAAAGAAGACCATACCATCTGGCATTTAACTTGGTGGATTCAATAGGGCTAATGTGAGAAACCTGATATATTCTTCAACATATGAAAAGCAGCACCATTACACAGTGGCATAAAGTCCCACTTGCCAAGTTCAGGTTATTGCCATGAGTCAGGGAATCCCTCCTTCTATCACAAGACTCTGTTGTGGCAAAAAAGACTTAAATGCCTGCATGTCAATTCTAAAGCACTTATCTTTATGGTATGTTATACCCCCAGTCAAGTTTTTAACTAGTTTCAGTAACATTTGCCTTTTAGAGGTGACTCAATATTTCTGGTGGTGGTGTTTTCAAAAACATATAGTATATATACTGCTCTCTTTCTAATTTGAACTTTCTTCAGCTAGCACTATTGTTAGGAACAAAGTCTTACTCATACTTAATATCAGCTGCCTTGGATCTGACATAAGAATTTACTAACTTTATCAGTCAGATCCAAAATGCCCTTGAAAATATTCTTATAAATAGGCTTATTTAAAAAAAAAAAAAAAGTTTAGAAGCAAAAATTCCTTAATAATCTCAAATAATCTCACCCTAACTAAGCAGCATTGAATTTAAATACTATTCTATGGCGACTTTGCCAACATATGTTAACAGGCAATTTATAAATTGGAAAACTGGGGTGCCTGGGTGGCACAGTCAGTTAAGCATCTGCCTTCATCTCAGATCATGATCCCAGAGTCCTGGGATCAAGCCCCACATTGGGCTCCCTGATCAGTGGGGAGTCTGCTTCTCCCTCTTTCTCTGCCCCTCTCATTGCTTGTGCTCGCTCTTGAGCTTTCTCAAATAAATAAATAAAATATTTTAAAAAATAAATTGGAAAACTTCAGGAAGGCATATACTTGATTGGTAATTAATGCTCATATCTTGAGCTTATCAACTTACAGAAAGACTAGCTCACCACTCAAAGACTACTCTCAAAAGACATGAAGAAAAATAGTGTTGGTATTTCAAAAATATTGTAGGATAGCATTAAAAATTAATCCGGGCCAAGAAGTCACAAAATACATGCTGGGAACTACTGCCTTGTGGACTCTAAACCTAGCACTAAGAGACAGTTTACACTAAGGGTAGATAACTATTCCAAAACTGCATTCCAATAGTGAAATGCATATTCAAGTTTCCCTTAAGATTATCTAAAGTGACTATGATATCTCATTCAAGAGCTCTATAACTTCTTACATTTTAGATGACTATGACTTTTTTTAAGGAAGAACTAAGTGAATCTTAGATGTTAATCCTTACAGGAGTCTCAGATGGTTAATTTGAACTCTACTGGGAATGCTGATCAATACTCAGCTTTCTTCTACTCATTCACCAATTCTAAAGTTGCTAGAGTACAACAGGACCTGGAGAAGCATGTGATAGGTGACTGCTTCAATAGTTGTACTGAATGTCCTGCAGAGGTTTTTTGTTTGTCTGTTTTTAAAGATTTATTTATTTGAGAGAGGAAAGGAGAGGTGGGGTGGGAGAGGGAGAGAAACTTAAACTCCACTGAGCCCAGAGCCCAACCCAGGGCTTGACCTTACCACCCTGAGATTTTGACCTGAGCTGAAACTAAGAGTTGAAACCAAGAGTCTAACACTTAACTGACTGTGCCACTTCGGTGCCCCTTTGCAAAGAGATTGTATTTTTTTTTTTTTAAGATTTTATTTATTTATTCATGAGAGACACACAGAGAAGAGAAGCAGAGACACAGGCAGAGGGCGAAGCAGGCTCCATGCAGGGAGCCAGCTGTGGGACTCAATCCCAGGACTCCAGGATCATGCCCTGGGCCGAAGGCAGACACCAAACCACTGAACCACCCAGGGATCCCCGCGAAGGGATTTTAAAAAACACACACTACTCATACAACTCAAATTAGCATCAACTAAAAGAAGACTACATTGTAATGTTTAAGATACTGGATTGCAACAACACTGATTTTGTTCTGAATTTTTAAGTTTTAGAGGTGCAAAAGAAAAAAAATCACCTCTAGTCACAAATGCTTCAAAATATGCACATGTTCTTCTGACTAATACCAAATTACCACAGCCTGAAACTTTTCTATATCTACAATAAGAAAAATTCACCAACATAATATAATTTTAGAACCCACAGATTCAAATACTTTTCCCAGAGGGACTAGTTACAACTTGCTATAGCACACACTAACAGTGTGTGTAACAGAGCTCTTCCTGATAAAGAGCTCTGGAGACCTACAGCTCAGTCTTTCATTGAGTACTTATAATCACATGGGAGAGAGGCAACAATCTGAAGCCTAGGGAACTACCTGAGACCTTTCCAGAGACTGAAAAAAAGACAACTGCCAAAACCCACACAAGCATTAGACTAGCTCACATTCCCAATGATCTCAAAAATATATGGGCTAGGGGTGCTTGGCTGGCTTAGTCAGTGGAGCATGGGACTCTTGATCTCATGGTTGTGGGCTGGAGGCCCACACTGGGTATAAGAGATTACTTAAAAATAAAAAACCTTAAAGAAAAACAAAAACAAAACATGGGCTAACAGGCAGGATACTCAGAATGATACTGCTTCAATAGTGAGGCTGAATTAATTTAGTGGGAATAATTCTAGACTGAAGACCATTCTAATCCTGCCTAACAAAGCATAAAAGCAAGCACTAAGGGCAGCCCAGGTGGCTTGGCGGTTTAGCGCTGCCTTTGGTCCAGGGCCTGGTCCTGGGGACCCAGAATCGAGTCCAGTGTCGGGCTCCCTGCGTGCAGCCTGCTTCTCTCTCTGCCTGTGTCTCTGCCTCTCTCTCTCTCTCTCTGTGTCTCTCATGAATAAATAAATAAAATCTTAAAAAAAAAAAAAAGCAAGCACTAAGAAAACTATCATAAACTTAAAACATCAGAACAAAGCTCAAAAATATGTAAAGGAATACAAAACAAAACAAAACAAAACAAAATCCATATTCAAGAGAATTCCACATCTGGCATCTAAACAGAAATTACAAAGAAGCAGAAATGTATGATGTATAATGAGGCAAAAAAGACTAACTAATAAAAACAGACCAAGAAGTGACACAAATGATAGAATTAATAGACAAAGACATTAAAACTTCTATCAACAATATCTCCATATAGTCAAAAAGAAAGAAAAAAGCATAAGCATGTTAAGGAGATAGAGAAGATATATTTTTAAAAATCCAAACTGTATATCCAGAAATGAGAAATATCATATTTGAGATTTAAATATATTCTAAATGTGTATCTACCTCAGCCAAGCCTCCACCCTGCACAAATTTGTCTACTTTCTCCAAAATAAAGGCCAAGTTCCTTTGTTATTTACCGTATTTCAGTCTGATCTCAACCACCATCTCCAATCTCCACAATAAATACTTGCTGAATTAAAGGGAATGCCTAAACACAGAGGTAGAAAATAATGCCTCCAAATTAATTCAACAGCATTGATCATGTGCCAGGTATTAATCTAGGCACTGAAGATAGTGCAATAAACCAAACACAGAGCTTATGTTCTAATCATCCAAACAGCTGCCACAAAATCTGTCACAAAATAATAACAAAAAGATACACATGCCTTTATTAAGAGCCATTTACTTTTCCAAATTACCACAACTTAGGTTGCCTAATTTCCCAGCCCACAACAAATCAAAAACAGCAAATTATTTAAGCGTGTGTAGGTTACTTACAGTAAATACACTGAAAGTTGTCAAGAGTGACAAGAAAAACTCTTACAGCAAAGAAGGGGACACAAAATTAAAAGCAGAAACAGAAAACACAGCAAGCAGATGCATATTTACCAGAGGGGCAAAGTATGCAGAGACATTAAAACATACTTTAATGATTAAGGCACTACAAGCTCAATGACTGATCAAGGTATATAATTGGAATATACAATTTTTTTTTCCCATCACACTGCATCAACTTTATAGTCTAAGTACCTTGTTTAAGAAGCCAGGACATGTGAAATATAACAACTGCCATTTAAACAGACCAAAAAAATATGTTAGGTTAAAGAAGGAAACACGTATGACATGGAAGTTTATATGAAAAACCTTTTCAAGACATTTTTCAAGGGTAATCAAATGACATTGTTACTATGCTTCACTTCATAATAAATTATGGGTTCTGAACTATTTTTATGGGTTCTTTTTTTAAAATCTGGCTCTACTGGGTGTTATACAATATGTTGGCAAATTGAATGCAAATAAAATATTTAAAAATAAATAATCTGGCTCTATAGCATTTCTATACACTTAATTATGTATTCTGTATTTTTCAAACTTTAATTTTAAAGGCACAGTCCTTGGTTGGTTTATTTTTTAATGTAAAAAATAACAAGACTAGACAAGACTATCACAGAGAAAAGTGGAACTGCACTGGCTAAAGAAAGGGCAGTAACATGGAATCCCACCTACCCGTTCTCTCTCCTTGCCTATAATGGAGGTTCTGGAGAAGTCTACCGAAAACCCTCATGCTCCCACCAATAAATAGACTAAAAATTACTGAGATTAGTGTCAGAAGTCATTAACATTATAATGAAGAATGACAAAATTAGAAACTCATCATTTTCCAGCTACCACTGCAAGCAACTGATTCAACAAGATTACCAATGGCTGCTAAAACCACTGAATGGGGATCCCTGGGTGGCTCAGCGGTTTAGCGCCTGCCTTTGGCCCAGGGCATGATCCTGGAGTCCCGGGATCAAGTCCCATGTCGGGCTCCTTGCGTGGGGCCTGCTTCTCTCTGCCTGTGTCTCTGCCTCTCTCTCTCTTTCTCTCTCTCTCATGAATAAATAAAATCTTTCAAAAAATAAAATAGAGCCACTGAATGAAAGGTACTGAGAAACAGAATAGACCCACTGTCATGAAGTTATCATCCCACAGACTTATTAATCACAAAGGGAGTGAAATTCCTTTGCAAGAGACATGGTGGCCACCACCATAACCAAGTGATCAAACTTAGCTGATGACACCAACTTTGCCTCTTTTGCTGCAGTAAGAAATGCCATCACCTGTCAAATATTCTTGCTAAAAGTATTCAAGCTGAGTCTGATATGAGGGAAAAAAATTAGATGACTACAAATCTATAGAGAAAGTAATGTGGACTCTTCAAAAAAGTCAATGTCATAAAGACAGAAAGAAGATAGGGAAATTGTTCTGGATTAATAGAGACCGCAATCAAACGCAATGTATGTACTTATTGAATCTTCAATCAAAAAGTAAAATAACAACAACAAAAAAAAGGTAAAATAGCTGTAAAAGAAGCTATTTTTAGAAGTGGAACAATCTAACTATTAACTATGTATAGTAGGTGACATTATCATATTGTTAATTTTTTACGATACTGGTATTGCCATTATATAGATCATGACATTATTCTTATGAGAGAGAAGCTGAAGGATTCAGTACGATGATACCAACAACTTCAAGTGGTACAGCAAAAAAAACAAAAAACAAAAAAAAACGTATATATTTGCTTGTGTGTATATATTAGAAAATTAAGTGTTGAGAAAGCAAATATGGTAAATATTAAAAATAGTGAATCTACATAAATGGTATTTTATTATTCTTTCAACTAATTATGTTGGAAAATTTTCAAAATAACAAAACTGAGAGGGGGGGAAAGGTCATTAATATCCCCTGAGCACACAGAAGACAGCAGTATTACACTGACTAAAGTTACCTTGAAATTAAATACTCTAACCACCAAACATACATACAACTTTGTAACTCCAATCTGCCATTTTCAAACAGTGCTTTCTTCTTTGAAACACGACTTTTACCAAATCTGTGTGTACTTCTTAGAAAAGATGCTTTAAAAGCCTGCCTACACTCAAGCCAACTACGTAGGAGGAAATTAACACAGATAAGTTATTTCATGCAACTAGTACATTAGAAGATTTGGAAGACAAGAATATCTAGATTTTCCTTATATAGCAGATCAGAAAAACAGGAGAAATCAGGCAAAGAACACTATAAAGTAATCATCTTACCTCCTAAAGCCTAGACTTAGACTGCTTCTTAAAGAAGAGGATGAGATAGGCAATGTATTTGATTCCACTGCAAAAGAAAGTGATCATCATTAAATTCCAGAGCAAACCCAAAAAACTTATTACCTTATTTGGAAACACATACCTTTTAATTTTCATTTTGGAAATTTTATTTCTAAAATGGCAATGTTCTCATACAAAATTAATTAAATAATGCAACAATACATATATGCAATATAAGCTATCCTTTAAAAACATTTTTACTTTATTATCATGAATAAATACAACTAATGAATTTATAAATATTCTTTGGCATAAATGGCAATAACTAATCTACCAGCACACTGAGTTAGTCTGGTACCAAATTGTATGTTACCAAACATACCAAAACTGTATGTTACCAGACAATGTAGCACTATGAAGGAAGATATTGTAACCCTATAGCACTTCTGTCCTTTAAAGGAAAAAAGATGTTTCCTCATAGCAGCAGTGGGTTCTGCTGAACGTTCACACTTTGTCATTCCATTTTCTACTATGATCAATGACCTCATTCATATGAGAGTGACAACTTAAAGCCATAATAAAATAAGTCTTTACCTCTGTGGTATAATTGATTCAAATTCACTCTTCATTTTTAAAGTATTTGTTTGCTCTACTATTCATTTTGCCATTTAACAAAATACAACATTGTATGTTTCAATGCTGACACTAAGCCTGATTTGCCTTAACACACAGGCCTGATTCTTCACTTAATTCTTACCACAACGAGGAAGGGCAAAAATCAAAGTAGGCATCTCCTGAATTTATTTTTCCCTGTCATTGCATTAAAATGGTACCATGTTATAAGTAATGGATTCAATCTTTTTACATGTAATGTGACTATTAAATGATCCAAGATGGACAGAATTAGAGAGGAGCTCACAGTATACGTAAATTCTGAAAACAGAATTAGTACAGTTTAGAAAAGATTAAGACATACATGGTTAACTTAAAAAAAAAACTTATGGAAAAAACCATGGAAGATTCTAAGAGCATTTGCCCATTTCTCCTAAATATGAATAAAAATTCAACTCGCACACCTAAGGAGAACTGTTTTAGATCAAGCGTTATATCCTTGAATACAGAGTGTTTCTCAATAGTTTTACGCAGCACTTGAAAATCTAAAAATCATTTTTTAAATGACCAGCATTCACTCAAGGCATTTTAAAGTAGACATAACTACATATCTTTCAGCAACCTTTAATACTGCTTGATCCAATTAATTTTCCATGCCTACAAACTCAAATAGGAAAATGTTTCCTACTACTACCAAACTGAATCAAGATAAGCCAGTACTCTTCTCTACTACCTGCCATTCCCTGTAATGTAGTAACCAAAAGTGACTACCTAGGATCTCTCTACATTGACTACAGCCATTAGAGAACTGCTCTTCAAAGACCTGTAAATCAAAGCAGGAGGGGAGGGCACTGATAGGAGTGGCTAAAATACTCTTTATTCCTAAAGTTCCTGGAATTTTTTTCAAATTTCATAAACAACCTTTTAAAAAGTTATTTTTATACTACTCAAATTAGTATTTTACAGAATACTGTCAAGTTTTTATTCCTTAAAAAGGTGACCAGAAACATCTCAGCAAGATGAAAGCTGCTGAAAAAAGCCATTCAGTTTCCGTAGCAACAAACAAGTCTGAAAAATCAAGGCTGACAAGGCAGTGGAACGGATGATATGATAAAGGGAAAAGGCAGCTCTCAGGTATGCACCTTGTGTACCCAGATTCTTCTGCTAATGCTCCTGTTTTCATCCTGTCAGTAAGGCAAATCTATATATTATACTGAGTGGAAGGCAAAAATCAATACCCTCAGCAGCCGGCATTAATACCCAACGTTTGTTTTTTTTTTTTTTTTTAAGATTTTATTTATTTATTCATGAAAGACACAGAGATAGAGAGGCACAAACACAGGCAGAGGGAGAAGCAGGGTCCATGCAGGGCGCCCAACATGGGACTCAATCCCGGATCCCCACATGGGACTCAATCCTGGATCCCCAGGATCAGGCCCTGGGCTGAAGGCAGCGCTAAACCGCTGAGCCACCCAGGCTGCCCAATACCCAACCTTTAACTTAAATAACAGTCACCATTTTTCATACTGAACACTTGCCTTTTTCTTATAATACTAAGATGAACTACTTTAAATACCAATAATAGGGGCACCTGGTGGTTCAGTCGGTTAAGCATTTGCCTTCGGCTCAGGTCATGATCCCAAGATCCTGGGATCGCGCCCCGCATCAGGCTCCTAGCTCAGTGAGGAGTCTCCTTCTCCTTCTCCTTGCCACTCTGCCTACTTGTGCTCTTTCCTCTCTCTGACAAATAAATAAAATCTTTAAAAAAAAATTTTAAATGCCAATAATATGGTTTTTACAATGCTTCCATCTATACAATTTGAATATACATCAATCCCAGCTTAACTTCTAACATTTTAGGGGTCTAGAAACTGATGTTTGTGTGTTTTAGTTTTTAATGGTATCCTTTTCACAAGATTAGAAAAACAGGTAATGTCACAGACATGTTCAAAAATGAAGACTTTAAGCAAGGTCTTATTAGCACATTGTAACAGGGTGAAACAATAAGGTTAAAATCAGAATATCTTGGTTCTGGCTCAATCACTAACTTTGACCAAATCACTTAACCTCTCTGTGCCTTTCTTCATCTATCAGTGTAGGTAATTTTATTGACATGTGATGCATACTGTAAAGCATCATAGCATTTATACGCATTTAATAAACATCTGCTATGTTTTGGTTAATGAGGTCTAGAAGTGATGGGCTTCATTTAACAATAGCTATAGTAGGCATTAGTTTAGAAAACACTTTCAGAAACAGTATCTCAAATGATTTTTTTTTCACACCGACTCCTACAAGCTAGCTAAGAAACACTATCCCCATTTCATGAAATTGAAACAGAAAGACCTGTTCCAAGTCCCATAATTAGCAGTTTAATTATAAACAGAACTCAAGTCTTCTAGTACAAATCTACCACCATGTTATCTCCAAGCTCCTTTTAATTTTAAAATTATTTCCAAATTATCCACAAGTTCAAATCATAAACAGTCTTATCAGTCTGACTTAAGCAAAATACATAAAAAACATATAAAGATACCTTGACCTTCTCTAAGGTAGCTATCGAGGGCACCAACTACCCTACATGCCCTTAGTAATAACTGAAATCAATACCTGTCAAGTTTACTGCTAATGTTTCATACTTACAAAACGATAAAATATAGGCTAAGTTCCCGTTAACTGCTTCACTTCTCAATTCAGCTTGTGAAAATACAGTACTTTCAGGCAGACATCCATTTTCCTAGGGATAAAGCATATTTCAATAACACACTCTAGCTAAAAATATTTTGATATGCCATTCAAATTTCCCATTTTCCCATTTTTTATAGCACCACAGTCTTGGATAATCCTTCCTTTAAAAAAATCATTTTTTAGAATATGTGAACTAACAGAACTTTTGCAAAAGCTATGAGATGGAGTTCCAACATTCCAAATTAAATGCTTATCTTCAAATTCAGATAATCAGTTACCCGTAGAAAGCCTTCCTTCTAGGAAGAGTTTACTACTGAAGGCACTAGGACAGTTCTCTCATTCATAACAAAATAAAAATTCAACACACTGATCTAAAATGATACTTTGGGACATATGGTAAGGTAAAGATCAAGTTTAATTTACTTAACTCCAAATGGCTAGTCACATGTCCCAACATCATCACTTGTTTAAGAACTGAAGTATCTGAGCCAAAATTCAGCTCCAATACATTTACTGAATCACTGTATAATAGCACATTTAAAACCACCCAATCAAGAATAAGCAATAACCAAAAATAAATAATGGTGTATCCATACAATAAAACAGCATGCAACCATAAAAAAATAATTGGTAGAATTACATGTGTAATAGAAAATGCCAAGTGAAAAAAGTAGGTAGGTTGTGGAGAAGAATATATAGGAAAATTACTTTTGTTTAAATATATTTTTAACAGTAAAGTATGTATAGTACAGGCTCAAAATACTCTTAAGTACTCAGGGAAGAGAAGTAAAGACACTCAGGACATAAACTCTGCCTTTAAGAGGATTGTAATTATGTAATTATTTCAATGAAAGAAAAAAACACTCCAGAAATATTAGAAAAACCTAGGCATTATGTGAATAACTATGTAGGAAACAGATCTTTTGAACAAAGTATTTCTTATTAAAAGTGTTTGGTGCTCTGCCATGTTGTTCCTAATTGTATAGCACTTTGTTGTGAAAGTGAAAGTGCAACCCTTGCTGATCCAATGCACTCTAAGTCAATTTCTTTCTATGCCCCTTCATAAATGATTCCCATTCTGATGGGAATAGGAAGTGCTAGGTAGGAAAATAATGCTGGAGTCAAACAAAAGATTTTTTTTTTTTAAGTAAGCATACTAAAGAGGATATTATGAAAATTCATATACAAATGAAAATAGTCAAAAAATGAAAACTGCAGTTACAATAGATTAAGGAGCATCTATTGTTTTATTTACATTTTTTTCCTGATATTTGCCTACTGTCTGACACAAGAAAATTATTGCTTTGCCTTTCCAAGTTTTTTAAGTTTAACCATGATACTTACTTTACACTAACCAATATTTTTACAAAGCTTTAGAAAATTGTACAATGACATTTTTAGTACTCTGCTTAATGACTTTTTTTTTTTTTTTGGTTATCACTAAACAATTAGGGAGGAAAGAAATGTCTTTAATTATGAAATTAAAACCACACCTTCTTGTACTCACCTGCAAAACAGCACGAGCTGACTTCGCATTACTGAAGGATGGAAACACGTAATTTATATATGTCTCCTGATCAGGACTTACTCCTATTTCATGCATTGCTTTGAGAACTTCAATTATACCTATAATATTAAATTTAGAAGCACACAGATGAGATACTTGGAATAAATTAACAAAAGATCTGAAAGTTCAGTTCATTTACTTTCTGAATCATAATGTAGGAAAAACTACTCATTTTGTTTATCTAAAAAGAGAAAGCAGAAAAGCAACAGAACTGAGAAATAAGATGATAAATGAAAAAAGAAATTAATTCCTCCTTTCTTCATCTCTCTGTTAATTCAGTAGAAAGTGCTAAGGAAATATTCTAGAAATGGTAAGAAAATTTAAAACAATTGAGCAACATGCCTAATACCTCTGGCACCCAAATGAACAGAGGTCATAAAACATCACTGCTATTACAAAGCAGTGATAGATCGACACAATGAAATTGGACCAGAACAAACACTGCAGAGAGAAGGGAAGAGCGGAGGGGGGTGAGAGGGGATCTGTCAAAGACAAAAGTATTCTTAAACACTTATATAAAAAATCCCCTAATTGTTATTAACATCTGATTTCATAGTTACAGGAATAAAAATAGACAAGGAACAACTGATTCTAAGAAAATTGTTATCTCATTATAATTAAAACTGAAAATCTACTAAAGTGTTTGTTGCTTCTTTCTTCCACTCAAAAAAAGATCTTTTATTAACTTCTTAAAAGATCATTTCATGTTTTCCAAAGCTATAGTTAGGTTCAAATAGTGCAAACTGATTTCTTTTTATCAGAGCAATTAATTTAGAAAATTATCAAACTACTCAGGTGTCACCCAATTTGACAGAGGCCACAGTTTAATAAGACGACTTTTCTTTAAAACTCATTTCCTTAGTTTCATTACTTTCACATTAAAACTTCCCCTAGGGGAGCCTGGGTGGCTAAGTGAGTTAAGGGTCTCTTTGGCTCAGGTCACAATCCTAGCCCCACATGGGGTTCCCTGCTCAGTGGTGAGTCTGCTTCTCCCTCTCTCTCTGTCCCTCCTCCCATTTGTGCTTCTCTCTAGTAAAACTTAAAAAAAAAAACTATCCGTAGAAGCCCCTAGTTTGGGATCCCTGGGTGGCACAGCGGTTTGGCGCCTGCCTTTGGCCCAGGGTGCAATCCTGGAGACCCGGGATCGAATCCCACGTCGGGCTCCCGGTGCATGGAGCCTGCTTCTCCCTCTGCCTATGTCTCTGCCTCTCTCTCTCTCTCTGTGACTATCATAAGTAAATAAAAAAGTTTTTAAAAATATTAAAAAAAAAGAAGCCCCTAGTTTTACCCTAACACATCCTCTACAGAAAAGTTACATTTCAATAAAATTTTTATGTAATATTCTCAAGTACAAATACTTGATTGTAAATTCCTGCTGAATACAGAAATACACAGGCAACTGTGACTACATTAAATACCTGCACATTTCTTTTAGATAAAATTCAGATTATTATTCAGGTTAAACAGTTTGTTATATTTTTTTTTTTAATTTTTTTTTTTTAATTTTTATTTATTTATGATAGGCACACAGTGAGAGAGAGAGAGAGAGGCAGAGACACAGGCAGAGGGAGAAGCAGGCTCCATGCACCGGGAGCCTGATGTGGGATTCGATCCCGGGTCTCCAGGATCGCGCCCTGGGCCAAAGGCAGGCGCTAAACCACTGCGCCACCCAGGGATCCCCAGTTTGTTATATTTAAAACCACCTAATGGATCTTCAAATTCTTAGATGTTTAAATATATTTTTTACAGTATAAACATAATACTGGAAAAAAAAAAAACCTTAAAAGACAAAGCAAATGCTTAGTTACAAATTTAGGAGAAAATGCATGTAGTTGGTCCACAGAGCACACAACAAGCCTACCAATACTTGAAAGCAAAATTTAGTAGTATTCCTCTAACAATTCACTAGGAATTACTACTAGTAACATTGATAACTATTATAAAAGACAGCGAATCACACTTTGCTCCTCTTTATATGCAAAGATTACTAAAGCACTTGGGAGGAAGGTATATAGCTAATTGCTTTTCAATTACTCATAACAGACTTGTGCTAATCTAACGTTCTTAATGTTCTTCCTTACCAGTAATGACTGCTTTCATGACCATGGTTTAAAGTAAATTAGCTATGGGGGCATCTGGGTGGCTCAGCCAGTTAAGCATCAGCCTTCAGCTCAGGTCCTGATCCCAGGGTCCTGAGACAGAGTCCTGCATGGGGCTCCCTGCTTAACCAGGAACCAGCCTCTCCCGCTCCCTCTGCCTGCAGCTTCCCCTGCTTGTGTTCTTTCTAATAAAGAGATAAAATCCTTAAAAAATAAAAATAAATAAATAGCTATACTTCTGATAAGATTCTCGGTGAAATGATAAAACAAAAACAAGCTCAAAGTTTAAAGAGACCTAGTTTTCAATCTTGTTCTGGCACTTAATGGCTGTATAGATCTGAACAAGTAACTTCACCTTTCTGAGCCATCATTTCTCAAATTACACATTAAAAATAGCTATATGCCAGGAACTGTGTCTTCTAGACACTTTATCAAATAACACTTGGCTTAATCCTTCCTAACTACCATCCGTGTTAGATTCAGCAAGTCAATGTGTCAAGGCACTCAATGAATGGAATAATTTTCTGACCTATAAGGCCTAGTGAATGGACAGAAACAAAGTACCAAGAATTATAAATATTACCTAAAGATGTGGGAGAAATTCTTCAGGCCTAGGCCTAGAGGAAGATTGAGGACAATAGGAAAAACAGGACATACTGAATAAGAATCCTAGTATCACCTTAGTTTTGATTAATATCAACAGTGGACTCTTGAACAACACAGGGCTTAGTGTTGAGCAATTGATAATCTGCATATAACTTCATACTATTCCCAGAGCAATTGATAATCTGCATATAACTTCATACTATTCCCTAAAAACCTAACTACTAATAGCCTACTGTTAACCAGAAGCCTTATCAATAACATATACAGCCAATTTGCATATATTCTGTATATTATATGCTATATTCTTAAAATAAAGTAAGCTACAGAAAAATGTTATTAAGAGAATCATTTAAAAAAGAGAAAATACATTTATAGTACTATATTCATAAAAAAATCAAATCTATGAATAAGGAGACCTGTGCAATTCAACCTTTGTTGTTCAGGGGTCAACTTAAGATTTTCAACTCAGTCTTCTAGGGTGGTTTACTCCTCTACGTAAACAAAGCTGGAAATGTCTTTAGAAGTCAAATAATTGGGCAGCCTGGGTGGCTCAGTGGTTTAGCGCTGCCTTCACCCCAGGGCGTGATCCTGGAGACCCAGGATCGAGTCCCATGTCAGACTCCATGCATGGAGCCTGCTTCTCCCTCTGCGTGTCTCTGCCCTCCCCCGTTTCTCATGCACAAATAAATAAAATCTTTAAAAAAAAAAAAAAAGTCAATCTTCATTTTTAACAAAAGTTTTTTTTTTTTTAATTTTTTTTCTTTCATTTATTTATGATAATCACACAAGAGAGAGAGAGAGGCAGAGACACAGGCAGAGGGAGAAGCAGGCTCCATGCACCGGGGCCCGACGTGGGATTCGATCCTGGGTCTCCAGGATCACGTCCTGGACCAAAGGCAGGCGCCAAACTGCTACGCCACCCAGGGATCCCAACAAAAGTGTTAAAATGTGTGAGTACTACAAGATCAAAGACATATCTTGAATAAAAAAACCAAATCTCATAGGTGCCTTGTAACACAACAAAAATGCAAAAACCTACAGTTTTTCCTGGAATCAAAAGAACCTGGGACCAAGTACTTGTTCTGCCACCAAAAACTGAGTTTTAGTAGTCCCTGTCCATAATGTAAGAATGATGAAAATAAAGCTCTCTACTTGGCTTTTAGGGTCATCATTTAAAGGAGAAAAACGTGTGAAACCCTAAAAGTACTCAATATATGTTAGCAGTAACAATAACTATTTAATATTTTAGCTGTCTTAAAATACCCTAATAATTTTTTAAATTTCTTTAGATGACACATAGAATAAATGTAGTACAGTAAGGTAACTATATATTTGATTTTCTGTTGTCTGAAAATAGGCCAAAAAGTTATTTGTAAATACAGGATCCTTATTTCTGTACAAAACTTCACTCCAATATTTATGCTTCAAATACATTTTATTCTCTTAATTCATCATTTTTCCAATCATGTGTATTAGGGGAAGAGAGCATTCTGCTCATTTAAATGACCTGTGTTGCCAGCATTTTTAACTTACATATTTTTCTAACTGAACATAAGTTGGTTTAAGAAAACCTGAGGGGGCACCTGGGTGGCTCAGTTGGTTGGGCATCTATCTACCTTTGGCTCAGGTCATGATCCCAGGGTCTTGGGATCGAGTCCTGCATCAGGCTCCCTGCTCAGTGGGGAGCCTGCTTCACCCTCTCCCACTCTCTCTGCTTGTGCTCTCTCTGTGTCATATAAATGAAAAATGTCATTAAAAAAAAAAAGAAGAAAAGAAAAGAAAAGCTGGATCTATACCTTCTGATAGGGTAAGTTCAGTCACTCCCTCAAGGCATTCTGAAGGAGCATACAAAGATATTCACTTCAATAACTGACTGAATGATGGGAAGACAGAAACACTTATCAATAAGGAGAAAGTGTTACTGATCTCACATACTTACTTACCTCCCCCTAAAAAATACAATCCATATTTCTTTTTAAAATAAAAAGACTAAGATAATCATATATTAACAGATATAAACAAAGATCCCAAACCTCTATGAACTTACAAAACCTAAACTAAGACTAGGCAATCTAATAAAAATATTTCAAAAAAAAAATATTTCAGACAGTCATGACAAAGTTTATGAGTCTAAAGGAAAGTCTCCATTCAAAGTTTTCTAAGAACTGAAGTAATTCAAACTTTTGGGAAAGATAAATGGTTTACCTGAACCACTTTTACCAACTATGACTTTTTATTCCACATCATTTTAGACTCTACCCAGGGCACTCATTCTATTAGAAGCAATTTCTTGGTTTTTGAAAGTATTCTCTATTCAACCACTTAACTGGCACTTAGGCTTTCATATTGGCCCTTCCTTCTATATTTTACCCCTTCCATACCTCTGATTTTTATGTTTTCTAAATATATCCAGGGATGCAGATCTTCAATCATTATGGGTTATTTCCTCATGTAAGTCAATCGGCTAACATTCTAAGTGGTGACTTTTCCATTTGTGCCACAGAGAAAAATACTATTAAGATGAGCCATGAAGAAGTCATTCTGAGAACTTTCTTAGGGGTTGGTGATGGCTGAACTAGCAGCCGGAATAATTCTAGAATTCAGTAATAATATGATCACAGTGTTGTTGAAAACTCTTGGTTCAGTTTGATCTGACCTCTAAATACCTGTCTCTGGTTTCCTGAAGGGTTTTATCTAGTCCTTAAGAAACACTCCTGGGGCAGCCCAGGTGGCTCAGCGGTTTAGCACTGCCTTCAGCCCAGGGCGTAATCCTGGAGACCCGGGATCGAGTCCCATGTCAGGCTCCCTGCATGGAGCCTGCTTCTCCCTCTGCCTGTGTCTCTGCCTCTCTCTGTCTCTGTCTCTCTGTGTGACTCTCATGAATAAATAAAATCTTAAAAAACAAACAAACAAACAAAACACTCCTCTACATACTCCATCACTGCAGCCATTATTTTCTTCTGTTCTACCAGTTTATATAGGACTTCTCCTGGACAAAGAACAAGGTCATTGCACTAATAAAAACGTGACCTTCTTACCTTACCCTAAAGAAACCATATAGAATACGTAGAGTCATTTTGTTTTTACATGAAGGAAAATTGTAGAATACATACTTTACTGTATCTCTGGACCTCCTGCAAAGGAGAAACTAGTTTTTAAAAACTGCAACACAACTGACACTATCATGTACTTTCAAGTTACCTTTCTCAGCTTTTGTATTTTTCTAGATAAAACCTTCACTGATTAAAAAACTTGATACCATTTTTTAAAATGTCCTTGATGCAAAAACTGGCATCTAACTTTTAATAGTTAAGACTTTTTATAATATTTAAATACAGCATAACACTTACAAATGTCTAATGTTGAGGTACTATGGTATTTAAAAAGAGAATTGAAAATAGAACAGAAATCCTCAGTTTTAATCCCAGCATAACTGACAGCTAGGTGTGGAACATAAGGTCTGTCACTGAATCTCTCTCCTGCTCTCAGTTGTTTCATTAATATAAAGTGAGCTTTCAACAAAGCACCTCTGAAATCTAAATTATAAGATTCCAAGAAAGGATGGATTCAACATAAAGCCCACTTTTCTACTAGTTTGAGCTATAACTATAAAAAGAAATTACCTGAATTCTTTTATGTTTACTAAGTTGTTAAAATGTTGTAAGCAATTCAAGTCTGGATACAACCATAAGATTGAAAAAAGCAAATTTTCCTGATGAACAAATATTCAATGGGGGTATTTTCCAAAGTATTTTCTTATCTGTGTAGAGATGGACAACACTAATATGCCCAAAGATTTCCATGGAATGATGTAAACTTTCTCTGGTTCAAAAATACTGGGTTAAAGGTTACTTCTTGGAGCTTTCAGAACAGGAGGATATGCAAAGAGTTAATCAACTAGCATATTGTTTTCACAAAGATTTTTCTAAAAAGGATTTTGAGACTTTTATAGCCAGAAACAATTAGGGAATACTTGTTTCACTATTTCCTTTAGACCAGAAGACGACTATATATTTAAAATAAAATTGCAATATGAAAGTCTGCTAAAAGCACTTTTTTTGTTGTTTGTGCATTTTGTTTGTCACCCAATGTCATACTAACAACTCTGCATCTCATTCTAAAGCACATTATACTGTGAGATAAAATGAAAAAGACCATTTTTTGTTTCCCCAAGGGGGAAGTACTTCTGTTAAAAGCATCTTTTTATGAGACTACTCTTTCTGAATTACCAATAATGCAAACCAAAGAATTAGATACTGTACTCTAAAATTTAATATTTGTTCAATTCTTATTCATATCCTATAGGCATCCCATGTGTACAAGGGAAAAGTATGCTAAATGCTTAAACGTACTTAAGAACCTGGAAGATTGAACATTTCTGTCCTTCAATCAGCAGGCTGTCAGGTCATGAGCACTCATTTTACAATAAGTTTTCCTTTCTTATTATGTAACTTGGCTCAGTTAAGGAGACTGGTCCACAAAGAAAATGGCTCGATTATGTAGAACTTTTTCTTGAATAAGGCTAGACAAACTAATCTCAAATAGTATATGCAAAATCAAGAACTAAAGAGGTTTTGGAAAAACTTAAAAAAAATAATGAACCACTTAAAACTACACCCTCAAGTTTGAATATCAAGATCAGAGATGAAGTCAGAAATGAAATTAAGATGAAAGAAATCCACTATGTTTTTATAAAGACTTACCCAATTCTTCACTATGATTTAAGTCAATTCTATTTTCTCAGAAGATCTACTACCCAGAAAAAAGTTTACCTTCCCTAAGAATTCAACTAGATATGTGTAGAAACTTATTCCGGATCTCTGAACCATTACAAATCTGTAAAAGGCAAAATCTAACCTTGAACATTTTTCTCCTTCTGATGTCCAGCCAGCAATGGCCAGAAATAATGAGTTCTGACAGGAAAACCTTCTTCCTTCAGAGCCTTCATCAGAGCTTTTGCCAAATCTGAAAGAGATACCATTAAAACATTACACAGCTACCTCAGCAAAACTTACTTATGTCAGTTTTAATGATGAGAATATAGTACCAGTCTTATTGGCCACTAAAGCGCACTGGAGTGTGATCTGCAAAGGAGATGTGTGCATCTGCGACTCCTTTAACTTCTTGCAGTAGTCTTTCAGCTTCTCTGCAGGCTAGGGAAAAAAGACACATCAGTGGATCCGCAAATATCCTACCATTTGACTTCTGCAAACGTTCTACCACTTCTGGGATGAAAAATTTGAACCTCTCATCTTCTTTCTACCAGATAAACTTAGACACAGAAACAAAGTTTTCATCATGCTTTTAATTGGTCTCATCTCATATGTTCTTACATTTAATAAACTCTTATTTCACTGCCTATTACACTGCCTACAAAGTAAAAACAGACAGAATACCGTATTCATGGTCACACAGTGTCGTAAAAAGAAACCGCCAAAGTCACTCATATGGTCTTCCCTTGATGCAGCACAAGCTAATAATATTTGAAATGCGGTATCTTCCAATTTTTCAGTGACTAAAAGCAAAATGAGATTCATCGCATCTGGGAAGAGAACAAAGGCATTTTTTGTTACTGAATTGAATATTTTTACACTGCAAACCACTATGAAAGTCAAACTTATGAACTGCAAATACCAAAAGGATATATCTGCCTAAATAACAGTGAAACATTTCCAAATCAAAATGTTCCCATGTGTTCATTAACTCAAGCTATTTAGCTTATTAAGCTGACTTATTAAGAGTCTTATATTCATGTACCACAATCCCCTATTGTTAGAGAATACTAATTCAGATTTTTAGAGAAATCATGAAAATAAATTTTTTAAAACTACCTGGAATATATCTTCTTTCGTATGTAATTTTTTCCAAAATTTCTGGGACATATTGAGAATACCCAGCTTTACTGAAACTAAAAATAATTTGCAATAAATCACGGTCCATAAGGTAAAGATCAGACTTCTCCACCTTCTGCAGAGTCTGCAAGCAGTTCCAGAAATTAGGAGAACAAGTTAGAAACCAGCATTTTTAAATTAAAGCCAAATAAATTAAAATACTAAGATTTTAAAGATTAGGAACATACACTATCTAAAGGTTTAGGACTTCTTTTCTAAGACAGAAAATATTATATTTCAGCAATAATTTACATCAACACCAAGGTACCAAACTATAAAAATCCTCCTTCAATACTAGAGTCTACAAGAAATACCTTTAAAAACAGAATTAAAATACACTTTTTTGTTTCATAGAAAATGGAATGCAGGCTTACACAAATGACTTTTACTTTTTATATAAATGATTTTAAAGTACTTTTATTTACATGACATAAGTCATACCTGCTTAACATGGTCAATGTCACCTTTTTCAGCATATGCATTCAATAATGCTAGGTATGTGTCTGGACCAGGCTCAATTCCAGCCTCTTTCATCACTGTGAGAATATTTTCTGCATTCTCTATATCTCTAGAAGTTATTCAAAGAAAAGAGAACAGATTACTATAATACTGCCAAATGTAGTATTATCATTCAATCTAAAATGTATTACCCGAGGGGGCACCTGGGTGGCTCAGTGGTTAAGCATCTGTCTTTGGCTCAGGTCGTGATCCTGGGGTCCTGAGATCAAGTCCTACATCGGGCTCCCTGCAGGGAGACTGTTTCTCCCTCTGCCTATGTCTCCGCCTCTCTGTCTCTCATGAATAAATAGAATCTTTAAAAATAAATAAATAAATGTATTACCCTATTCTTATTAAAATTAAAAATTCTTATGAACCGTTTAGACCAATTAGCAAAGAAAATCAGAAAACAGCAAGTACATTTCAAAATGGTTATCAGTCTCTGAAGTAACAATAAGAATAAACATCTCAAATTTTGACAGGCAACTTTTCCAAAAGAGAAACCAAATTGCATAATAATCATGTAGACCTTAAATTAACGTGTCCTCTTTTGTCAAGTATGCTATGACTCAAATTTACCTTTTACGGAAAGAATAATGTTTAGGAAATTATTCTTCAAAAATGAAACTGCTTTCCACAGGCATGAAGAAAGCAATTAAAATACTTTAGAAAGTCAGGGGCTTTGGATCAGGCCTATCTTTTAAAATAGAAAATTTTCAAATACAAGTTTTACAAAACAGATACATTTAAGTTATTTAAAAGTTGCATGTTAAAAAAATAATATTAAATAAAAAATAAAAGTTGCATGTTCTTCTACCTCACATATTCAAAAATTTTTTTATATTTTTTTTTATATTCAAAATTTTTGAGGGGATAAAAATGGTTTCAGAATCTTGTACAATTATTTTCTTTTTTTTTCCTTAAGATTTTGTTTATTTGACAGAGAGAGAGCACAAGCAGGCAGAGCTGCAGGCAGGAGAGGAAGAGAGAGAAGCAGGCTCCCTGTGGAGGAGAGCGCCCAATGCGAGGCTCAATTCCAGGACACTGAAATCACGACCTGAACCAAAGGAAGACGCTTAACAGACTGAGCCACCCAGGGGCCCCTACAATTATTTTAATTTAAACCTTGCTTGAGAATAAAATCTTAGGTTGAACATTACCCTGCTCTCGCATGCCCTGTAACAAGAGCGCTGAAAACTGCCTCCGTGACTGGCAGATCCTTAGTTTTCATAAATCCAAGAATCTTGCTGAAAAAGAGAAATGAATACACTTCTTAGAAATATACATCAAAAACACTTTTTACAACGTATGTACAGAAAATCTCACTCCCTGAAATTATTTCAATTATATCAAATTATATATCTTGAACTACTCTTGGTAAAAATAGCAGGCAAGTTTTTAAAACCTAATTCTTTCTTCTATACTACTAATTAACCTTTAAAAAGCATAAGTTTAATAAAATCCATTTAATTAAAAATGAATTATACATCTCAATCTATCCCTTATTTCCTAAAACCTCCATCCAAAAGTAGTAATTTATACAAAGAAAGAAATGTCACAACTGATTTTATATGAATCAGCAAGATAGACTATTGCCAGTTTTATAAATGAATAGTTTAAATGGCTGAGAACATTTCCTTTAGGAAATATCAATTTACAAAGATCAAAGCCAACTTTATACATCGCAGCAACTTTAAGCTTCTGGTCCAGTAGATCAAATTTTTAATTAAAATAGCAATATTCACTTGTCTTTCTCCTCTTACACAACTTTATATTTTATCTAAGTTGTATTACCAAATTTGCTAGATTAAAATATTATGAAGTAATTTCCCTAAGAAAACACTTTAATTTAAAAACAAATAGGTGAGTGAATATATTCTAGGCTTTAAGACTTACAAATTTGTTCACTTAAACATACATTTATAGAGCTCCTTACCTGGCACCTTCAATATCTCCTGCATTACAATAAGCAGCAATCAGCCTCTGGTATGTCACCTGTCAATGAAATGGGCCAGTTAATATTTTTTAAATGCTATTTTTTCCCTGACATAAAAAAAAGCGACGTAACAAAAAAACATTTATGATAGCAACTACCTACTCGATTTGGTTGAATGTTTGCTTCCTCCATTTTTGTCAAGAAGTCAGTTGGTGAAAATTTATATTCATTTTGAAGATAGACTTTAAGTAAAGCATTGTAGTGACTTACATCATACACAGTACCTACAAAAAAAGTTTAAATCAAACTTTTAGAAAAGTACATAAAATCATATCCTTTATCACAACTAAAATACGCGTACTTAAGTTTAACAAACAAAAAGGGTAATCACCTCAGCATTTCACCCCATACTTTGACCCATCTATATAGAAAGCCTGTCAGAACAGAGCAAGCTAAGTATTTAAGACAATAATTAATTGAATTACTGTACAGTTACAAGTAACTGCTTATTCAGATGTTAAGAACTCTCTTACTTATGCAGCATAGTATTCCCTTCCTATTGGAAAATGTTGACAATACCTCTGTATTTAAAGTGACTGAAAGATTTTTCTACAGAAAGCAGTCCTTGCCACGATACACACACATTAAGATGAACTTTGACTATAGTTGTTTCATACAAGTAGGACAGTGCTAGCAACTTTGCTTATTTACTAACCAGGGTACTCAAAGTGTTTCTTTGAAGGCTCCATTTCCAGTTGCTGAACACTATTTTTCTAGTCTGCTGTTGTTAACTACTTGTATTCCAAAGCCCTTTGTTTACTTTCTGGGTCCATCTTGCCTACGGCCACATCAATCATGGTTACCATTCAGCCTTCCTCGACCCACTGATGACATTATGGTCATCATATCAACCTAGGGCTAATATGTTTTACTAGATTTGCATGAATTAAATTTCGTATCTTTACTTAACACTCTGTAGCACCAGAGGCCTGGTCAATATCTGAGGTCAGTTTGAGATTCTCGACAGCAGAGACCTATTCTATTAAGTTAGTATTTGTTTTTATTTTATTAGACATGTAGAGTGCTAATAACTATGTTCCAGGAATTGTACTTAAAGTGCTCTCATCAAGAGGCCCAGCCATTTTTCACAACAGCTTTGAGACAGTCACTCTTATCCCTATCTTATATATATGAGGAAAACTGACTCTTCCACTTGTCCAAGACCATATGGCTTAGTAAGTGATCATAGATTTGAATGTAGGTGGTCTGCCCTGAGTGTCCAATCTGTTAACCATATTAATAGGTTATACAGGGCTTTAAACAGAACCATGTAAAATTCAATATCTGCAATGCAATTACATGTTACCATACAGTGTCTGAATATTTCTAAAAAATCAATTCAAGTTGAACTCCAATAATGGTTGGCTACAGCTCTAAAACTGAAGTACATATATCCTTCTTCACAAATCTTTCTCCCAGTCCAACATGTGTTTTCAAATTACATGACTTACTGACATTCAGAAATTTTTTATGAAATCAATTCTTTATCTTCAACTTTTCTGCTGCTTTTGTACCTAGAAAACTCTTTTTTCCATTCTGATGTCAAATATTCATCTATAATTTTATTTTATTTTATTTTATTTTAAAGATTTTATTTATTTATTCATGAGAGATAGAGAGAGAGGCAGAGGCACAGGCAGAGGGAGGAGCAGGCTCCATGCAGGGAGCCCGACGTGGGACTTGATCCCGGGTCTCTAGGATCATGCCCTGGGCTGAAGGCGGTGCTAAACTGCTGAGCCACCCAGGTTGCCCTCATCTATAATTTTAAAAAACTCATCATCAAAATTAATTCTAGATGAATTCAAAACTGAGGTGAGGCTATGTTTATTCTATAGAGTCTTCCATATGGAGTGACATGTTTCTTGAAGGATATATTTTACATATTTGTGACTAAACTTGGATCCTTTATGCATTTTGTTTTCTAACTAGGGAAAGTTACAGATTCTTCAACATTTAATATTTCCTACTACTTTATTTTAAATTGATTTTCTGGGATTTTACAAGTAAATAAACACATCATCTAAAAAACAGTAATTTCTAGTATTGTTTCATATCTTATTTTACTGCCATTACACATATTAGTTGTTGGCTTTAAATTTTAACATGTTAAAGAAGCATCCTTCTATTCTCTGTTTAAGTAGGCTCCATGCCCAGCATAGAGTCGAATGCGGGGCTTGAACTCATATCCCCAGGATCAGGATCTGAGAGGATAACAAAAGTCAGAAACTCAATGGACTGAGCAGCCCAGGCGCCCCTCTTTTTAAGATTTTTAAAAATCAAGAATGAACATTGGATTTTATAATGGTCTTCTAAATTATGTTATTTTCTGAACAGATACTACATTCATGGTTCAAAATTTTTAAAGCATAAGAAGGTACAGAGTAAAAATTTTATCTAGTATTTATTATCCTTCCAGAAATATTTTAATATTGTATTCATATACAGATATAAACATTTTTCTTCAAAATCCTAGCATACAAGGATCCCTAGGTGGCTCGGCAGTTCAGCGCCGACCTTCGGCCCAGGGCATGATCCTGGAGTCCCGGAATCGAGTTCTGCGTCAGGCCCCTGGCATGGAGCCTGCTTCTCCCTCTGCCTGTGTCTCTGCCTCCCTCACTCTCTCTGTCTATCGTGAATAAATAAAATCTTTAAAAAAAAAAAAATGCTAGCATACTATATATTTCCATTCTGCACCTTTATTTCTACTTATATTCTGGAGAACACCTGCATTACTATAGAAGAACTTCAGTTTTTTTAAGTAGTTATACAGTATTCCAATTCATGAACACTTCATAATTTATTTAACCAATCCTAGTGAGAGACATTAGAGTTGGTTCCAGTTTCTTACAAACAAGCTACATAAAGGGTATCCATTTGCATATTTGAGTATATGTGTACCTATATTCTAACAAATGAACTACTTGGTCAAATGGTACATTCATTCCTAACTCTGACAAACCAAATGCCTTTTTATTCTGTTCTTTTTTAACTTACCATAAAAAGTAATAATTGTTATGAAGATTTTTTCATTTGAGTATAATTGACACATAATGCTACATTAAATTATTTTATTCTTAATGCCCCTAGATGTCACTATAACTCACCAAAAAATATCATCAAGTAGCTCTTTCATCAAATTGAATTAGAACATTTATGTAAAGAAAATTCTTATTGACCAAAAAAAATCTACACCTTTTACATATACACATCATATTTTTAAACAGTCATACCCAATTTCTGAAGTTTGTCCCATATCCTATGAGCAAATTCTGTTCTCTCTGAAAGCTGTAGTTCAGGCAGGAGAGAACCACAGCTGCGCAGGAGAAGCAAGGCTTGATTGCCACCTGGGCTACCTATGAAAAAGATAATGAATAAAATTTAACACAGTAGCTATTTCATACAGAAAAATATCAAAATGTAAATATCCAAAAAAATCTCCTGTCTCACCAAGACAGTATTAAAAATATCCACAAACTGGAACAACTCTACCCCAATTCACAAGTATCATTTACAATGTTACCAAAAGTTGTTTTTATTTTTAAGATTTTTTATTTATTCATGAGATACGGGGGGGCGGGGGGGGGCAGAGACACAGGCAGAAGGAGAAGCAGGCTCCATGTAGGGAGCCCGACATGGGACTTGATCCCGGGTCCCCAGTTTCAGGCCCTGGGCTGAAGTCAGCGCTATAAACTGCTGAGCCACCTGGGCTGCCCCCAAAAGTTATGTTTTTAAAATTAGTTTTGTTTTCTTAAGGAAGCTAAGGTTATGAATCTATCTAATCTACAAGACTCTAGCATACAAAAATACCTAGAACTAAATTTATAAGCAATGCTTACTGCAATTCAAAGGCTAAGCTTCTCAGTATCTCATGAAACAGTCTAATGCAGTACAATTAAAACCCATGAATACCAAATTTAGGTTTACAATCAATTACAAAATAATAAACTTCCCTCTCCCTTTATCCATGTGTCTCTGAAAGAAGACTTTAAAACCTAACAAAACCAAAACTAAACCACCTACTATATGAGTCCATTTATATAAAGTATCCAAAATAAGCCAATCTGTAAGGCCAGAAAGTACACCAGTGGTTGCCTAAGGCTGGAAGGGATGAGGGGTTGAGGGATAATGGCTGAGGGTTTAGAGATTTCTTTTTGAGGTGATAAAAATGTTCTAAATATAACTATGGTAATAGTTATACAACTCTGAATAAATCAAAAAGAGAAAATGACACAAGAGCCTTTAAATGCACACAATTATAACTGATATTTGTTTTGCTATCCCTCATCATTAAACCCACAGCTTCTTAATCTGAATAATTCCAGATGGGCTTTAGGAAGCTGGAGCATATTCTGTAACTATATGCAAAATTATGTGCGTGTTTCCATGTGGGTTTGCGGGCGGGGGGCAGGGGGTGGTGGTGGTAAGGGGGCCCACAGGCTTCCACCAGACTATCAAAGTAAGTGACTCAAACAGATTATAAAACTAAGTGAAAATGAAAGGGAAATAATGATCTTTCTGGAAATCTATCATACATAAGCATCTTAGGGAAAGCTGACACTGTACAATGGAATGTAAGAAAAATAATAACTACCAAGACAAGTTACTAAAAGTGATTCTCTTTAAACTTTTTGCTTTGGGAAGCAAAAAGACTATTTTTATTTGCTAATTTCAAAATAAACATCTAAAACAAAATGTTTCACTCAAAACTTTGCACTGATGAGTTGGAAAGACCATAAGATCACAATCCTGACATAAAATCTTGATGATCAAGAGAAATAACAAACAAAATTAAAAACATCAAATCATATTCTACAGCAAGCTTGCCCCCAAACAAGACAATCAACTTTTTATACAGGAAATTTTCAAATACCTGAGTGACAGGCATCGTCAAAGACTTTTTGTAGAAGAGTCTTTGGGATGCGGCCAGTTCTTCGGACAGAATTATCCAATCTCATTAGAGCCCAGTCAAATTGACTGGTGTTCCTTCTATGAGAAGTGGGCTCCTCTTGAAGAAAATTATTTTTCTCAACAGCAATGGCGTATGGCCTGGCTTGGCTCAGTAGCCCTCTATAAAATGAAACACAAATGGTAATTAACTCAACTCTATCCATATTTCTCTTCTTGAGCAAAATTTATTTAAATAAGCAAAGTTTATTGGTTACTAAATACTTAAATTCCGGTGCAAAAGGCAAAAATGCTTAAAGAAGTCTAAAAAGGTAAGAAAGAAAGCACAAAATGTATGCAAAGTAAATCCCTTAAATAATTGTTTGATAATGTCTTGATAACCTTCCACATGGAATTATTTGAAACTAAGATAATAATATGGTGTGATTTAAGAGTTTTTTTTAAAATTTCTCTTAAGTAAAACCAGATTAATGAAGGAAAATGAAGCAGTTTACGCTACAAAGCTCTACAAATGAGACAAGAGATCTAACATACTCAAAATTCTGTTAACTGCTTTCAAATGCTTTCTAGGTATAATCTCATTATAAATTTAATAGAAGACCAATGTCCAAGTTTAAATTATACAGTATCTTAAAGAGTCATTCAGGACAAAAGAATTTCCAATCTGTTTAAATAAATCTGAAGCATTTTAGAATTTCAGCTCCCAATCCTATCTGCTTTCCATCTGTCAAGATGCTAATTATATACTTTTCTAGTTATTTGAACAACAGCATTCATTAAAAATATAACTGGATTCCTGGTATAAACCATCATTAGTTTTCAGAAAGTAAAAAAAAAATTATAAATTGGACAAGATCAGACTAGCACATGTGTGTTTATAAAGAGCAAACAACCTTTAAATCATTCAATATTTTAATATGGAGCCTAATACGTAAGCCAAATGCTCTCAAACACGGAATCAGAGGTAATCCATACTATAGAAATACAGGCTGTACCTAATTTACAAATACCAGACTTAAAAATAATCCTTATGTGTGACAACCCTGTCATAAATCTTTGAATTTAAACTTACTATTGTATTAAAACACTATTTAACATAAATTGCTTTTTTATTTTTTTACAGATTTTATTTGAGAGAGAGAGAGAGCACTTGCAAACAGGGGGAGTGGCAGGCAGAGGGAGAGGGAGAAGGAGAAGCAGTCTCCCTGAGGAGCAAGGAGCTGATGAGGGGCTCCAACCCAGCATCCTAGAATCACGACCGGAGCCGAAAGCAGGCAGTTAACTGAGCCACTCAGGTGCCCCTAACACAAAATTTCTAATGTGCAAAGATTTACACATTTATTCCAAAATACCTTAAACTTTCCATAGCAGCCAGGAATTATAACTAAATAATATATACAAAGCACATATTAACAAAGTCTGATACTATGCTTATTAACCCAGGGATGCCTACAGGATGATAATCCCATTTTTCTTGCATTTGCACATCTTTACCATGATTACCAAAATAAATGTTTACAAAGTAGTGAGTTTAAAAATAAACTTGTTGGGGCAGCTGGGTGGCTCAGACAGTTAAGCTTCTGCCTTCAGCTCAGATCATGATCCTAGGATCCTAGGTTGGAGCCCCACATTGGGCCCCCTGCCCAGTGCAGGAACACTGTTCTCCTTCTCCCTCTGTTCCACTGCCCCCCACTTGTGTTCATGCACGCTCTCTCTCACTCAAATAAATAAAACCTTTTTTAAAAATAAATAAATAAAACTGTTGGTTTCCTAGCCTATATTATTAACCTGGAAAAATCAGCTACAAATTAAATGATTAAGTATGTGATATTACATTAAAGAAAGCTATAGGGATGCCTGGGTGGCTCAGCAGTTGAGCTTCTGCCTTCAGCCCAAGGTGGGATCCTGGGGAACTGAGATCGGGTCCCGCATCGGGCTCCCTGCGTGGAGCCTGCTTCTCTCTGCCTGTCTCTGCCTCTCTCACTGTGTATCTCTCATGAATAATTTTTTTTTTTTAAAGCTACAACGAAAGTTTCACTACAAAATACAGAGGCAGTAACTTGATACTAAAATTCCTACCACTGTGATCTGGGACAAATCACAAGCACTCTGGTCATCAATAAGTCTACCTATGTAAACAGACTGGAAAACAATGGAAAAAAACCAGGACACTAATTAAATAAGACAACTCCGTCTTACCTTTACAAATCTATTGATCAGCACATTGTAAATGGCTAACTGATTAAATGAGCTGAATTACCTAAAATCCACAGAAATATGTACCACTCCTACATGTTTATCCCTTATTTTCAAAGGTTTTCCCTGGCCATTCATCACCTGTCTACTGGATCAGTTGTTACTAAACTATGCCCTCACTCGGTAAACATAAAATAACATTATTTTAAATCACTCTGAACATGAAGTTCAGGTGAGTGTGTAATAAATAATATTGTTCAACAATGAAAACTGATTAATACAGAAATTTCAAAACTGGAGAGGTGCCTGGCTGGCTCAGTCCATGGAGTATACAACTCTTGACCTCAGGATTGTGAGTTCGAGCCTCACGTTGGGTGTAGATTATTCAAAAAAAAAAAAAAAATTTTGGGACGCCTGGGTGGCTCAGTGGTTGAGTGCCTGCCTTTGGCCCAGGGAGTGATCCTGCGGTTCTGGGATGGAGTCCCACATTGGGCTCCCTGCGAGGAGCCTGCTTCTCTCTCTGCCTGTGTCTCTGCCTCTCTATCTGTGTCTATCATGTATTAAAAAAAAAAAAAAAAAAAACTTTAAAAGAAAATAAAAAATGTTTAAAAAAGAAAAATTGCACAATTGTAGTGAAATGTATTTGCCAAGATTTTTTACATACCCAAATCTTATAAATTGTGAAAAAGCACAAAAGTTAAACCTTTACTAAAATGCAGTTTTAAAATACATGATCAAACAAATACAAAATTCAGACAGAAGACAGAGAGGTTAGTAAACCAGTATGTTATTCTGAACATTTTTTAAAATTTATTCATGAGACACACACACACACACACACACACGGAGTCAGAGACACAAAGAGGGAGAAGCAGGCTCCATGCAGGAAGGCACATGTGGGACTCGATCCCGGCACTCCAGGATCACGCCCGGAGCCAAAGGCAGATGTGCCCCACCGCTGAGCCACCCAGGCGTCCCAATTCTGAACATTTTAAAGCTAATTTTTCTCACAAATAAATCTTTAATGCGGTTAAATCTTCACACAAGTAAACTCGACTTTAATTAGATAAGCTGAACTATGAATCCACCATAGAATTAACTGGGGTGAAGGAAGGTTAGTTATTTAACTAAAGGATTCTTCACTCTTCAAAAGGAAGTTTCCAGCGCTTCCCTACCTGGCAATGCTTTCTATATTATTTGGCCTAAAATTTATTTTTTTTTTAATTTTTATTTATTTATGATAGTCACAGAGAGAGAGAGAGGCAGAGACATAGGCAGAGGGAGAAGCAGGCTCCATACACCGGGAGCCCGATGTGGGATTCGATCCCGGGTCTCCAGGATCGTGCCCTGGGCCAAAGGCAGGCGCCAAACCGCTGCGCCACCCAGGGACCCCCCTAAAATTTATTTTTAAATTCCACAGAAACATACCCAACAGGAAATAAGAATTTCTTGCCTAGAACAATACGTATGCTGTGACAGAAAGTAAAGTCCAGGGGTGAAGGTGGATCCATGTAGCAGAGGCACCTAACCATCAGACTTGCACATGCTAGAAGGCACTGTCTCCAAATTCTGATGACCAAGATTGATGTAACCACATAAAGGAAAATCATTTTATCATCTTATCAACGTGTCATAAATGACTCCTTTGCATTTTTGAGTTAAACATCTTAGGTTCCCTCCTAAGACTCTGGCACTCACCACTAATATTCAGATTCCTCATAAATTTTCTCTAGCAAAATCTGGCATTGTTTTTGTTTGTTTTAATTGATAGTTTTTATTTTGACTCTTTAGTACAAAAAATTGATTTTGTACGTCCATATTTCAAAAAGGTACAAGGATCAGATTATGATAAGCAGGCTTCCATGGGACTCCCCTCTTAAACCTTTTTTTTTTTTTTTTTTTATGATAGTCATACAGAGAGAGAGAGAGAGAGAGAGAGGGAGGCAGAGACACAGGCAGAGGGAGAAACAGGCTCCATGCACCGGGAGCCTGACGTGGGATTCGATCCAGGGTCTCCAGGATCGCGCCCTGGGCCAAAGGCAGGCACCAAACTGCTGCGCCACCCAGGGATCCCCCCTGGTTTTTTTTTCTAATATTTTACTTTTTCAAGGTATTTTTAGGTTTACAGAAAAACTGTACAGTGAGTAGAGTTCCTACATATCCTCTTCCCTCTCCACTCAGTTTCCCCTATTTATATCTTGCATTACTGTGGTTCATGTGTTACAAATGATACATCAATCATGATACATTAAAGCCTATAATTTACAATAGGGTTCACTCTGTATATGTACATACCTAAGAGTTTTTGACAAATGTATGACAAGCATTACAGTACTCACAGTACAGTTTCACTGCCCTAAAAATGCCCCATGCTCCACCGATTCATCCCTCCCCCCCCCTCCTCTTGAACCCCTGGTAATCACCTTTCTCCCTCTCTGTAGTTTTGCCTTTTCCAAAATGTTTTGTAGTTGGAATCACATAGTACAGACTTTTTCAGACTGTCTTCTTCCACAAGGCAAAATACATTTAAGGTTCCTCTATGTCCTTTTGTGACTTGATAACGCATTTCTTTTTAGTGCTGAGTAATATTCCATTTTATGGATTTAACACCATTTGTTTATCCATTCATCTACTGAAGGAAGGACAGACATACTAGCTGCTTCCAATTTGGGCAAGCATGAATAAAGCATCCATAAGAATTTGCATGCAGATTTTTGTAAATTTTCTATTCATCTAGGTTAAGGATCTAAAAGTTTGAGTGCTGGATTATATGGTAAGCTCATGTTTATTTAGCTTTGAAAGAAACTGCCAAACTGTCTTCCAAAATGGCTGTACCACTCAGTATTGCCACCAGCAATGACTCGGAGAGCTCTCTAGTGCCCCACATCCTCACCATCATTTGGTGCCACAAGTGTTTCAGATTTCAGTCATTCTAACAGGTATGTAGTGGTATCTAATTGTTTTAATTTGCAATTCCCTAAAGATATATGATGTTGAACATTTCTTCATATGCTTATTTGCCTCCTTTATGTCTTTCTTGGTGACCTATCTGTTCAGATATTCTGTTCATTTCTCTTTTTTTTTATTTTTTTTTATTTTTTTATTTTTTTTTTCAATTTCTCAATTGGATCATTATGTTTCCCTTTTTAAGTTTTCTTATCGTTGAATTTTAAGAGTTCTTTATGTGTCTTGGGTATTCTTTTAATTTTTTTATTATTTTATTTATTCATGAGAGACACAGAGAGAGAGAGAGAGAGAGAGGCAGAGATAGGCAGAGGGAGAAGCAGGCTCCATGCAGGGAGCCCGACGTGGGACTCGATCCCAGGTCTCCAGGGTCACACCCCGGGCTGAAGGCGGCGCTAAACCGCTGAGCCACCGGGGCTGCACTGTCTTGGGTATTCCTGACACTTATTTTTTCAAATAAACTTTTTAAAGATTTTTTTATTTGAAAGAGTACTCACTTCGGCAGCACATATATATTTATTTGAGAGAGAGAGAGAACACACGTGCACAAGCAAGGGGAATAGCAACAGAGGGAGAGGGAGAAGCAGACTCTCCACTGAGCAGGGAGCCGGACATGGGGCTTGATCCCAGAACCCTGGGATCATGACTGAAGAGTCAGTCAGATGCTTAACTGACTAAGCCACCCAGGGGCCCCTCAAATAAACTTTTTATTGAAGTATTACTCATTCTTTTTAAACTTCAAATATACAGGAAACTAATCACACATGTTCTCAAAATTCTCCCTTCTGTGTTACGTTCTTCATTGCTATTATGAGTCATCGGAGCATCTAGCACTTTGGAGCTCCCAGAATTAAAAAAAAAAAAAGTATACAGATTTGCAATAGAATAGGTATAACCAGTAATTAATATTTATTATACATTTAATGATGCTTCCTAGGTAACAAAAAATTATTACCATAATCTTCATTTTATAGATAAGAAAACTGAAGCAAATTGCCCAAAGTCATAGCAAAAGCTAGTTAATGACAGGATGACAGGTCCCAGATCTGTACTTGGGTAGTCTCCTTCCGAAATGAGCTCAACATGGCAGAAAAGCATCAAGAAAACTAACCTGGCTGCAATAAGGGGTTCACAATGGAAAGTGGTAAAAATTAAACCTGGAGGGCAGCCCAGGTGGCTCAGCGGTTTTAGTGCCATCTTCAGCCCAGGGTGTGATCCTGGAGACCTGGGATCGAGTCCCTCGTCGGGCTCCCAGCATGGAGCCTGCTTCTCCCTCTGCCTGTGTCTCTGCCTCTCTCTCTCTCACTCTTTCTCCCAGCTTATCTTGCTGTACTATTTTGTAGGGAATGGGGACCTCAAATTTGTTCTCACCAATCCCTAATTTTAACTATTTCACTTGGGTTTTCTTTAGCCTGTTGATATGTTTGATTACATGGATTGATTTTCAGATACTGAGTCAGCTTTGCACACCTGGAATAAACCCAACTTGATCGTGGTATGCAATTCTTTTAAAAACATTTTTTACATATACTGATTCCACTTAAGCTTAACATGTTAAAAATGGGTAATGCCTCTTTTTATTTATTTAAAGTAGGTTCCATGCTCAATGTAGGACTTCAACTCACAACCCTGAGGTCAAGAGTTATATACTCTCCAATGACTGAACCAGCGAGGTGCTCCAATAATGCCTCCTCCCTTTTTTTAATATTTTATTTATTTATTCACAAGAGACAGAGAAAGAGAGAGAGAGAGAAAGGCAGAGACAAAGGCAGAGGGCGAAGCAGGCTCCATGCAGGGAGCCTGAGGTGGGACTCAATCCCAGGTCCCCAGGATCAGGCCCTGGACTGAAGGCAGTGCCAAACCGCTGAGCCACCTGGGCTGCCCCCTAAATAAAATCTTAAAAAAAAAAAAAAAAAAATTAAGGGCAGCCCAGGTGTCTCAGCGGTTTGGCACTGCCTTCAGTCCAGGGCCTGATCCTGGGGACCTGGGATTGAGTCCCACCTCAGGCTCCCTGCATGGAGCCTGCTTCGCCCTCTGCCTTTGTCTCTGCCTCTCTCTGTCTCTTGTGAATAAATAAATAAAATCTTTAAAAAAAAAAAAAAAGATTTTATTTAGGGACGCCTTCATGGCTTAGCGGTTGAGTGTCTGCCTTTGGCTCAGGGCATGATCCTGGGGTCCTGGGATTGAGTCCCACATCTCTGTGTCTCTCATGAATAAATAAATAAAATCTTAAAAAAAAAAAAGTTTTATTTATTCATGAGAGACACAGAGAGACCGGCAGAGACATAGGCAGGGGGAGAAGCAGGCTCCCTGTGAGAAGCCTGATGTGGGACTTGATGATCATGACCGGAGAGAAGGGCAGATGCTCAACCACTGACTCACCCAGGCATCCCTAATTTTTTTTTAAAGATTTATTTATTTAAAAGAGAGAGAGGGAACACATGCATCCATGCAATGCGAAGAGAGAGAGAAAGAACGAATCTCAAGCAGACTATTCAGAAAGCATGGAGCCTACCTCAGGGTTGGATCCCACAACCCTGGGACCATGACCTGAGCTGAAATCGAGTCAGACACCTAACCGAGACATCTAGGCGCCCCAATAATGCCTCCTTTTAAAAGTGGTTGGTACTTCTTTCAAATTTCTCTACTGCTATATTTACCACCACTGCATTGTTCTTTCAAGCTCAAAATCTTGAGTTAGGGCAGACCTGGTGGCCCAGCGGTTTAGCGCCGTCTTCAGCCCAAGGTGTGATCCTGGAGAAATGGGATCAAGTCCCAGGTCGGTTCCCTGCGTGGAGCCTGTTTCTCCCTCTGTGTCTCTGCCTCTCTGTTTCTCATAAATAAATAAATAATTTTTTTAAAAAATCTTAGGTTATTTTATTGCTCAATCCCTCTCACCTTTCACATCTATCTGTTGACTCCTCAGATATCTTTATTTCTGATCCTTTGCTCAATCCAGAATACATGGATTTTTTTGCAACAAATCCATAATTACCTTCTCAGGTTTCAGGATTTATTCATACAACTGCCAGATCAACCATTCCCAAAGTCATCTTCATGTCATTCTCTCTTTAATATCCTATAGTTGTTCTTAACTTTGATCACAACACTACATTCTTTCATTTATTAACTCAAAAAATATTTACTGAGCACCTTCAATGTATAAGACACTATGCTAGGATCAGCCCTTCTATTTATCTGGTAAGTAAACCTGATATTCAATTAAACTTCAAAAAAATAAACACTTGTGTTAGGCTCTATGAAGGACATAAACAAGGGACTTCAATGAAACAGAGCTCTACTTCAAATAAAATGTTCAAAGAAAATGGAGATGCCTGGTTGGCTCAGTTGGAAAAGCATGCAACTCTTGAGCTTGGGTTCCTGAGTTTGAGCCCTACACTACATGTAGAGAGATTACAAAAAATAATAACTTTTTTTTGAAAATGAGGAACCAAATGGAAATTTGGAGTGCCTGGCTGGCTCAGTCAGTGGAGTATGCAGAGGTTATGAGTTCAAACCTCATGTTGGGTGCAGAGGTTACTTAAAATCTTAAGGCATCCCTGGGGGGTTCAGCGGTTTGGCGCCTGCCTTCAGTGGGGCGTGATCCTGGGGTCCCGGGATCAAGTCCCACATCGGGCTCCCTGCATGGAGCCTGTGTCTCTGCCTCTCTCTCTCTCTGTCTCTCTCATGAATAAATAAATAAAATCTTTTTTAAAAATAAATAAACAAAATCTTAAAAAGAAATGTTCAAAGAAAATGACACTAATTTTTTAATTGAGGATGAAAAGAAGCAGCCATAGACAACAGGGGAGCAGTATTCCAAGCAAGCCAGAACAGTCAGCAGGCCAAGCAAGTAAGCAACACACAGGATGTGTCTGGAGAGGAAGACTGGGTTACTGAGTGGGTTCGATCATGAAAGACTGTGATGATAAAGAGTCTTTCTGGATTTCATTTTTGGTACAGATTTTATTCTAGGTACAGAGCTGTATCAGAACCCTATTGAAGATTTATAAACAGGGATTGTGGCATGATCTATTTCTGTTTTGAAAAGATTAGTCTAAAAAAAAAAAGAACAGATTAGTCTAGCCATGGGGTAAAGAATTAGAGAGCAACAAGAATTAAGACAGAGATACCATTTAGGAAAATACTGCAATTGTCCGAGTAAAGGGTGACAAAAGATTACACCAGAGTGAGTGGTGGAGACAGGAAAGAAATAGCTATCACCAAAGCCCCCAGCCAATTTAACTGCAAAGTCCAAGCAAGAAATCTCACCAATACAATGTTAATTCTCACTTCTTTATGTATAATGAAGAAAATTTCACGTCAAAGTGCCCTAGAAAGGCTTACTTAATCCTCTGTATACGTCCTACCCTATTGTGTTATTTTCATAAACACTTGACAAGCACAATCTTAGAGACAAAAACAGAAGGCTCCATGGCATGGTGGAAACACAGGAACTCTGAGCTTGAAGAGCATGAACCTGAGTTTTGCAGACCAGCCTGACATCATGTTGTGCCATTTATAAGATATATAACGTAGGGCAGCCTGCGTGGCTCAGCGGTTTCGCACTACCTTCAGCCTAGGGCCTGATCCTGGAGACCTGGGATCAAGTCCCACATCGGGCTCCCTGCATGGAGCCTACTTCTCCCTGACTCTCTCTCTCTCTCTCTCTCTCTCTCATGAATAAATAAAATCTTAAAAAAAAAAAAAAAAAAAAAAAAAAAAGATGTGTAATGTGGCCAAGTTATTGCAACTTTTAAGCCTGTAAAATCTGGGAGATAACAGTATTTACCCCACAAGGATATCATGAAGATTAACTGAAATAGTAAAGTATTTCCAAAAATATCACCCTTCCACTAGACAAGATAGATAGCATTTAAACAAAAATTTTCAAAAAATAAATAAGTAAAAATTAAACAAAAAATTTTAATTTTTTGCTAAAAAAATTTTAGCAGTTTTATCTATTTTAATTAATACTTAAAAGTAACTATCACATCAATGTCTTTATTTTACTAATATTTTTGCTTAAGATAAAGTTACGATAATGTTAGTCTAAACCTAAAACCAACGTTAAGAAAAATATCAGTGGTGGCTCAGTCACAAAAGCATCTGCCTTCAGCTCAGGTCATGATACCAGGGTCCTGGGATGGAGTCCTGCATCAGACTCCCTGCTCAGCATGGAGCCTGCTTCTCCATCTGCCTCTTCCACTGCCTTGTGTGCTCTCTCTCTCAAATAAATAAAATCTTTAAAAAAAAAAAAAAAAAACTTAAAATAAATAACAGTTTCAGTGGTACTCAGATTGGACAGGGAGTGATGAACAGGTTGGGACCTATGATGTGATATGGAACAAGATACTCTTTAGAATCTATAAAGTGAGAGTGGGATGGACAAGATTACTCTAAAGATCCCTTCCAGAGTTTACATTCTCAGATCTTACGTTCTCACTTACTTGTCTTTAGTTCCTAAATTTATAATGTATCATATCACCTTTTTTAAAAATGTATTTTTGTGCGTATTTATTGGAGTTCGATCCGCCAACATATAGCATAACACCCAGTGCTCACCCCGTCAAGTGCCCCCATTCAGTGCCCATCACCCAGTCACCCCAACCCCCCGCCCACCTCCCTTCCTTGTTCATTTCCCAGAGTTAGGAGTCTCTCCTGTTCTGTCACCTCACTGATATTTCCCACTCATTTTCTCTCCTTTCCCGTTTTAAAAAATGTCCTTATGTCTATAAGTAATCTCTTCAATACCTAAAACACAATATATTCAAAACACTTCAGTGTTTTGCCTACAGACATGGCTGCCCAGTGCCTACAGTCTGGGCAGCTGAGTCTGTAGCTAAATCCCAACTGGAGATCCCAGATAAACTACTTCACTCTTCCTGAAATATATGTGTGATGTAATCATACAAACATCTTGAAAATGGTAAAGATTTAATCTGAAGGTACTACTATTTAGCCTCATCTCCAAATTTATTCTGCCAACATGCTGACCAATCTCCTGTTCGCTCCCTCTCAAGAAGAAAAGCGTTTTCAGTTCTGCACCACCTAGCTGAGGTCCTATTAGCCCTAATCTGTAGTATCAATGTTGTTCCTACTGATCTTTCCACCCCCAACCTCTGTCTCTCCTACAGTCTATGTAAACTTTGTCAGGACCTATACCTCTCAAAACCCTCCGATTGCTTCCAATCATCAAATGACCAACTTCTAAACAACCTTAGTAGCTACAAGGAATCAACTGACCTTGGTGGTATCAACTTCCATTACATCCAATCCCATGTAGCCACACAAGATAAAAGTTTGATCTCCAAGTCCCTTCATGCTCTTCTCTTCCCCTAGAACACTCTGACTACTCAATACCATACATTCTCTTACACTCAAGTGAGCCCCCTACCACAAATGTGACTGCTCTTCTCTCTGAAATACCACAGTATTATGTTCCTCTTTTATGGATAGAATATATGAGCTGTACATGTGCCTATCATAGCCCTCTGTAATTAAGAAGTGTATAGACACAGAAACCAGAGGCTGAATCATAACTCCAAAGGACCCAGACAGACTTAATATTTGTTAAGATTTTTTCTTATTAAGAAATAAGCCAGGGAAAGTTTCCTTCCTTCCAACTTTAGAAGTCACATCATTCTGTCATAGGGCAGTATGTGCTCTTCCCCTTTAAGTCAATCACCAATCTAGATCCACTTCCAAATGGATATAATTCAAAGTTTATCTTTCCTCTGAAGCACAGAAGTCCAAAAACTCTCACAAGAAAATATAAGCAGCTTCTGATCCAAGTGCAAAGGGGAAAAAAAAAAGAGTCTGTGGGAAAGCAACAGTGTTTGCCCCTCAAACTCCCCACAGAGAATAAGGTAAGAGCTGGTTTTTAAGAAAAATTTGTTAAAGAAAAAAGTACTGAAATGGGTAATGGGGAGCAAGACTAAAAAATACAAACGTGGGGATCCCTGGGTGGCTCAGCAGTTTGGTGCCTGCCTTTGGCCCAGGGCGTGATCCTGGAGTCTGGGGATTGAGTCCCACATCAGGCTCCCTGCATGGAGCCTGCTTCTCCCTCTGCCTGTGTCTCTATGAACAAATAAATAAAATCTTAAAAAAAAAAAAAATCCACACACATGGGATGCCTGGGTGGCTCAGCGGTTGAGCGCCTGCCTTTGGCTCAGGGAGTGATCCCAGTCTGGGGATCGAGTCCCCACAGGGGGCTCCAGTGAGGAGCCTGCTTCTCTCTGTGTGCCTCTCATGAATAAATATTTTTTTTAAAAAAAAGGACATGCACACACAAAGGACGTATACATTTCAACAGCTCTCTCTGGATGATAGAATTAAGGATAATTTTTTTAATTTATTTTATCTATTTATTTAAGATTTCATTTTTAAGTAATTTCTATACCCAACGTGGGGCTCGAACTCACAACCCCAAAATCAAGAGCCTCACACTACAGAGACTGAGCCAGCCAGGCACCTAAGGGTGATTTTTAATTTATTACTAATCCCTCTGTATCTTGCAATTGCTCCTCAAGGCACATGAGTTTTATAATTTAAAAATATAAAATAACGGTATCTGGGTGGCTCAGTCAGTTAAGCAACTGACTCTTGATCTCAGTTCAGGTTTTGATCTTATGGTGGGGAGTTCAAACCCTGTGTTAGGCACACTGGGTGTGGGGCCTACCAAAAAAAAGTAAGTAAAATAAAAAATATATACAACAAAAAATTAATAAATAAGACAATGATGGCTTTGCCAGTAGTGTGATTGCAGGGGGTGGAAGAATGAACATGAAGTGAGGAAATAAAGGAGACAGGAATAGGGACAAGGGAAGGGAAACTGGGAAGCACCTAGTGGTTAAGTCCAGAGTTCTAAGAAAGGGTTTATTTTTCGGGTGGGAAAGATCTGGGCATTCTTACAGGCTGTGGGTCAGGAGACTGTCACAAAAGGACTGTTAAGAGTACAAGAGAAAGATGGAACATTTCTTTATTGTTTGTTATGAGCTGAGTACGCAGTGGTGAGCAAAACGAAGTCCTACTCTTACGCAATTCACTTTCTCTACTAAAGGAAACAAACAAAAAACAGATTAATATTGGACAAGTCACACATACCGTGATAAAATTAAAATAGCATAGATTTTAGATTGAGTGCTGAGATAAGGCTTCTTTGAAGAAACAGTATTTAAGTTGAATCCTGAATGACAAGAAATCAGCTTTGCAAAAAAGGGAGAAAAGCCTTGTTACCACGACCTTATAGATCATGAAACTGAGGATCAAAGAGGTTAGGTTAGATTACAGACCAGGCCAACGGAATCCAGGTCTAATGAACCAAGACCAACACCCTCTCTACTAGATTGTGTTCTACAGTTTTCCTCGAATGCAACAGTGAAGATCAAAGATACCATTGACCCTCCTCTGGCCTCATGGAAGATAGTTAAGGACTATCTTCCAAAAGTAATTGGCACAACTATCTCAAAATAAAGTCTTTGAAAGCAGAGATATACTTTCTGAGAAAGCAGAGGCATGGCTCCTGAAGGTTAACTGTTCAGGCCTAAGAACAAAATCCAGGCAGGCCGTAAGTTAGAAGTAGGTTATGTTCCAAAGATCTATAACTGAGTTGTTAAGTCGTAAAACTTTTCCTCCATATAATTTTATGCAGAGAATAGGTTTCCAGGCTGCTCCACAAAGATCCATGTAATCATAGTTATTACTACCATTACAACTAATAAAGTACTTCCTAGGTACCAGGCCCTATGTTAAGTGCTTTTTATAGACAATCTCACGCAGTGCTACCAACCCTATTACCACTCCATCTAACTAAGGAAACCGAGGCCCAGAAATGGCTTAAGTGACTTGCCCAATGGCAAATCCTTGGCTCTTCATCCTATGTTGTCTCCCAAAATAACTTTATTTATAAACAGTCTTTCAAAATCTGGTTTTCTCCAATTCTAAAACCTCAGTGCCCATCTCCCCCTTCTCAGATGGCCAGAATACCACTTTCCTACTTTTTCATCCAACTTCCTTATGCCCCCTCCCAGTCTATGCCAGACCTATCTCCCGATAAACCTCGATCCACGAAAGTATTCACACATTTGACACCACCGACCCCTCGGCCTCCTTATATCCTCACGGAGTCCCCTGCACTTGTTCACTTATTCACTCATTGACGCTTACAGGGCCCTACTAGGACAATTCCCAACCCATATCCCGCCCTTCTAAATGTCGAGAGGAAAGGCAAAGCAAAAGCCCAAACTGATCATAATTAACGTCCCTCTCTATCCCCCCATAACATATCTCCGGCTCACCTTAAATTCCCAACCTATCCCTCCCACAATAAACCTCTCGAAATCTAAGTCCCAGCAGGTTACTGATCACAAATAATGCTCGCACGAGGGGCAGCACCCAAGCTGGTCAGTCCTAAGGAGAAGAGTAAGTAGCACCCGAGGCCAGCAGCAGTCTTCAACCCCCCACCCCCACCCCAATACACGCTCAGATTAATAGGACGCCAGTAGCCCGAGCACAGGAAGACCCAATCCCAGGCGAGAGCAGAATCCAAGCCGGAAGCCAGCCTAGCACACGGCATGACCTTCTGCAGTCGGCTGACCCTGTCACCCTAAAACCCGCGCTGGGGAGCGGGCCCGAGGCCCAGGCACCTTTTGGCCCCAGAGCGGCGAAGAGGGCACACACGGAGACAGGCGGGCCCGGCCCCCGCCAGCATCGCGCCCCCGGGGGACGCCCGCCCTGCAGACGCGCGGGGGGAGACACCCGGGCACTCACCCGGCGACCGGCCCGGCGCGGGCAGCGGGCACACAGGGGGCGGCGTGCGGCCGCCTCGGGCCGCTTGCGAGGAGGCGCAGGGAAAGCGGGAGGCGCGGGGCCGCCCGGGCTCGCAGGAGCCAGCGAGCGGGCCTCAGAAGGGCTGCCATGGCTCGGCCGTCCCCACCGCAGGAAGCACGCTCGGCGAGAAGGACAGGGGGAGCACGTGACCGCAGGGTCGCCCGGCGCGGGAGAGACCAAAGGCCGGACGCGCCAGACGTAGGGGGGGCCGCGCGTTGTTTTAGCTCGGAAGCCGGGCCAGCCTATTTCTCTCAGGACACATGAGCCCCGCGCGATGTGCTAGTAATAATAAGGTAACTTGACCGGTTATTTGAGGGCGGTTCTCTTTCCGTTTTGTCGTCTTCCTCTCGGCGTGCTCAGTGCCTCCACCCCTGCACTTTTCAGTTGGTAGAGTCACAAGGGGTCGGCTCCGCCCAGGTTGGCGCAGGGGCTTGCGGGGGGCCAACTAGCGAGGACGCCCGGGAACTCTCGAGGAGAGCCGACTATGACGGTCCCAGGGTGTGGGACCGTTCGCGGGCCTGCGCGGATGCTGTCGCAGACGTCCGGCGGCCTGGGCTCCGCGCCGATGGGGACGTCCTGGCTGGAAAGCTCCGAGAAGCGTGGGACTGGAAAACGTTGAGGACCTTTGTACTGTGCTAGGGGCCTCCAGAGTTAAACGGTGTGATTTGTGTTCCCGGGGCTTAAAAACAGTGTAAAAGCATATGTAGGTCCAAGCCCAAGTGCACAAGTAGTTCCTCGCCGTAGGACAGGTGGATGCTAACCAAGACCAAGGTGGTGTGGTTTTAAAGCTGGAACTGATTTCATGATCTTCCCCCAACTCCCACCCCGCTTCTTCGTTCCGTAAATGCACCAGCATGGGAGGTAAGATAATGATAGGATTAAGTCTGGAGCCAAATCTGAGCGTAAACCCGGGAGGCCCTTGTAAACCTCCACAACCTGAAAAGGTTCGCTGTGCACACGTGGGAAGCCGGGAACAGGCTCCTGCCCCCTCTTCCCCTAGCTGCATCCTACCCATCACCAGATGAGAACACTCAAGTTTACTCTGGAAGCCCTCCATGGTAATCCCCCGTGTAGCTCTTCACCCCACTCAACGTCTAGATCCTTGACAGCAGGAACTGTGACCTTTTCTTGGATCTGAAGCACCTCCCCAGTGCCAGGCACAGTAGTGCATTAAATATTTGAGGTTAAGATTATTTATTAATGAGAGAGAGAGGCAGAGACACAGGCAGAGGGAGAAGCAGGCTCCATGCAGGGAGCCCGATGTGGGACTCGATCCGGGGTCTCCAGGGTCACGCCCTGGGCCCAAGGCAGCGCCAAACCGCTGCGCCACCCGGGCTGCCCGAGGTTATCTAGTTTTATCTCTCCTTTGACAGATGAGGAAAGTGAGATCCGAAAAAGGTTAAATGGTTTATTATGCTGGGTTATACTACTAGGCATTAGTGGTATAATTTGTTAATTCGCCTACTCAACACTGACTTATTGAATACCTATTCAGTGCCAGGCACTGTTTGAGATGGGAATCCAGTAGAGAGCAAAACAGGTCAAGTCTGGACTCTGATTAAGGGCTCCAAAGTTTAGTTTAGAAGACAATTAAGAACTGTCCTGTAAAATAAATCAGGATAAAGAGATTGAAGGTGGCAAGTTCAGCCCCTTCAAAGAACAACAAGGAGGACCATGTGGATTAGAGGAAAGAGGAAGTTAGGGAGGAGAGGGAAGAGCAGCCTGGAGGTCTGAGATAGCTGGGGCCCAGATTATGCAGGATGTTATAGGCTCCTGTAAGGACCTTGATTTTTATTCAGAAAGAGATGGAAAACTATTGGAAAGCTTGGTGCTTTGCAGTGATAGGAATCTATTTATATTTTTAAGGGATCATTGGCTGCTGTTTGGATAGGTTATTTTAGGGGAATAAAAGTAAATTCAAGTAGAGAAACCAGTCAGGAGGCTCTTGTAATAATCTAGGCTAGCAGTGATAGTGGCTTGAACTAGGTAAGATAATGGAAAAGGGTCAGGTTCTCGCATTATTTAAATAGTAGGACAAAGTAGAAATTGCTGATAGATTGGCGGTGGCAAACAAGTCAAGAACATTTCCAAAATTTGGGGCCTGAGTGTTTAGAGAGATGGAGGTGGCACTGATTAAAATGCAGAAGATTGGGGCACCTGGGTGGGTTAAGTCTCTGCCTTCAGCTCAGGTCATTATTCCATCCTGGGATCAAGCCCCATATCAGGCCCTCTGCTCCAATGGTTTGCTTCTCCCTCTCCCTCTGACCCTCCTCCCACTCTGTTGTGCCCAAGATTGCGAATCCAAGAAACCACCAAGGAGCCCACACTGATGCAAGCGCACGAGGGTTTATTAGCAAGCTCGAGCTTGGGTCCAAGTATACCCAACACAGCGGAGCAGGGACTTGGACCTCGAAGTGGGTTACAGCTGGGTTTTTTTATAGGCTGGTCTAGGGGATTTTCAGAAGGGGTGGAAGAATTTCTCCAAGTTCTGTTTACATTCTGATGTGGGGCTTTCTAGGGCATTGAGCTCTGTTCTCATTCTAATATGAGACTTTCTACCATGGGCGTGGGCTCTGTTGTCTTTCTGATATGGGATTACCTGCCGAGGACATTGAGGACATTCTGCAGTTTATCCCATAAAGTTCAGCTTTTATTCACAGGGGCTTAAGATGGCTGTACTTGTGCTAATGCTAAACTTTAGGTGGGATGGCCTTAATTTTTCTCGGCCTCCACAACTCATGCATGCTCTCTCGTTCTCTCTCTCAAATAAATAAATAACATCTTAAAAATAAAGTGGGAAAGATTGAGGGAAGAACAGATTTAAAGGTGAATCAGAAATGATCTTATAGAATCTGAAGCTTGAGGCCATGCTACACATACAAATGTCAGGTTTCAGTGGGGGATTTGTTCTAGAACATGCAAGTTTGGAGTTCAGAGCAAGAAATACATGTGGGCGTCTGCAGCCTATACCTGATATTTGAAGCCTTGGAAATGGATGAAAGCACCAAGGAAGAAAATAAAGACAAAAGATGAGGTTTAAGAACTAAGGCTTGTGACATTTCAGTATTTAGAGGATGCAAAGGTGAAAATCCAGCACTGGAAACTGAGAAAGAATAGCCAGAGAGATAAGAGGAGAATTGAGGGGGGTGGGGGGTGTCCCTGGATGGCTCAGCAGTTTAGGGCCTGCCTTTGGCCCAGGGCATGGTCCTGGAGTCCTGGGATTGAGTCCTACATCAGGCTCCCTGCATGGGGCCTGCTTCTCCCTCTGCCCCTCTCTCTCTGCCTCTCTCTCTGTGTTTGTCATGAATAAATAAGTAAAATCTTAAAAAGAGAGAGAGTGAGAAAGGTGAGATCCCAAATAACAGAGAAGCAAATCTTTCAAGAAGGGAGTTATGAACTGTATAATGCTGCTGTTCATTCTGGTAAAATGAGCACTCAAAACTGACCATAGGTTTTGGCAACGCAGAGGTCGCTGGTGATGCTGAGCAACATTATGGTGATATGTTGAGTCAAAAGATAGACCGAAGTAAGTTTAGGAGTACATGAAGGAAGGAAAAGTGTGTACAGGGAGTGTAGACAAACATTTTATAGAATATACTGTGAAGGAGAAGCAGAGAAAGGGATGGTATCTAGAAGTGTGAAGTCAAGGGAGGTTAGTTATTTTTTGAGATGGAAGAAATAATAGCATGTTGAATCTGATGGAAGTCATCTGTAGGTAACTAGTTTAAAATAAACTTTTAAAAATGTAGTCCCTGGGATCCCTGGGTGGCGCAGCGGTTTGGCGCCTGCCTTTGGCCCAGGGCGCGATCCTGGAGACCCGGGATCGAATCCCACATCAGGCTCCCGGTGCATGGAGCCTGCACCGCCTGTGTCTCTGCCTCTCTCTCTCTCTGTGACTATCATAAATAAATAAATAAATAAATAAATAATTTTAAAAAAAATGTAGTCCCTCCATGATTAACCAATTTCAAGTACTTAGTAGCTACAAGTGGCTAGTAGCTACTGTATTGAACAGCATGGACAGAGAATATTTCCATCGTAGAAAACTCTGTTGAATAGGGTTGTAGTAGGGAGTAAAAATTTGATAGCATGAGAGAGAGAATGAGTACATTGAGGAGCAAGAGGAAATAGGATCCAGTACAAAGTGAATCGGTTGACTTTAGGTAAGAATCTAGACCATCCAGCCATTGTCACAGAAGGAAAAACAAGGTATATGATTACAGATGCAACAAGGCTGGTAGAGGTAGGTGAGAATGAATGGATGTTCTCCTAATTGTTTCTAGTCCCGAAACCCTTCATCCGTAAACAACATTCTCAGTGTTGCTGTATCAGGCTTCCTCTTAAAGTATGAAACAACTACTGATGAAATTTGTCCAGGCACTTATTCATTTATTCACTCATGAACGCATTCACTATGGAACACCTAAAATCTCCCAAGTGGCAAATTAAGTGCTAGAAAAACTGTGATGAGCAAAAACAGGTCCTTATAGTTATGGAGCTTGTACCCCAGAGGACAAGGCAAATATTAAACAAATAATCACACTAAGTTACACAGTGAAACGGGTTCTTTTTTTTTTTTTTTTTTTTTTTAAGATTTATTTATTCAGAGAGAGAGAGAGGCAGAAACACAGGCAGAGGAAGAAGCAGGTTCCATGCAAGGAGCTCCATGGGATTCAATCCCAGGTCTCCAGGATCACACCCCGGGCTGCAGGCGGTGCTAAACCGCTGTGCCACAGGGACTGCCCTGAAACGGGTTCTGAGGGAAAGGGACATGTTTCCATGAAAGAGTATATCTACCCGGGGGTCAGAAAGATTCCCAGGGAAAGGATTATTAGGCTGTGGTCTGAAGGATGAATAGTTAACACATGCAAGGTACATGCACACACATGTGTGTCTGTGCATTTTGTGCATGTGTATAAGAGAGAAATAGTGGTGTTTGCTTGTTTTTCAGTTCAGACTTTCCAAATCCTTCACCAATTTCCTTAGACTGCAGAGGTAGACTGCAGGGGCTGTGACAAAGTGGAAGAGAAGGCCAGGTTGATTATCCTTGGTTCTCCCTTAGTTTGTTCTGAACTATGAAGTGAATTCAAATGTTCATTTAAAAATTGGGAGTCCCTATCCCAGTGAATGAAATAGCCTCTGGACAGAATCTTATAAGGAAAGAGAGCTTAGATGCTAGGCTTTGCAAAAGTACTTAACTGCTTGGTTTCCTTATGTGTAATGCTAATGATAACCTTCTTTCCAGGATTTTTTGGAAGTAGTAGGTAAAATAAGTGAAGTTCCTACAGTACCAGGAGCATAGGAAGTTCTGGAAAATTATTGTTGCTGTTTTTTATGATCTAGTCTAAACTTCATGGATTTTGGTTCTTCGGTCTCTCCTTAGAGTCTGATTTTTTGACCCCACCTAATAACCTATAGTTAGTGTCTCAAACTCCTAAGTCAGTTTATTCAGTTAAGTGCTTAACATAATTAAAGCACACAGCAAGTTACATCTCAGGGCAAAGAAGTTATACATGATACACTTAATGAACTTAATTTATACAATAGTATAAAACATATATTGTATCCATATAAGCATTACCAAAGGCAGTGTGATGAGTGCAAAAAGAAGAGGCAAACCAAGTGACAGCTAAGCAGGAGAAGAGAAAAAGATTCCATGACACTTCAGCCCTTGGAAGCTGGGGAAAGCATGAAATAGTAGACAGGTTAGTGAGGGGAGTTCTAAGCAGAGGGAACAGCAGAAGCAAAGATACAGAGCTCTCCTTCCTGTATATATATCCTTCCTTAAACTGCAGAATGTGTTTTTGGACACTGAAATCTTCCCAGAGCCTATGGAGTAGGGAAGATCACTAAACCAGTGGCTTTCACACTTTTGTGACTGTGACCAGCAAGAAAATACATTTTATTTAAAAAATATATATTTTGGGATCCCTGGGTGGCGCAGCGGTTTGGCGCCTGCCTTTGGCCCAGGGCGCGATCCTGGAGACCCGGGATCGAATCCCACATCAGGCTCCCGGTGCATGGAGCCTGCTTCTCCCTCCGCCTGTGTCTCTGCCTCTCTCTCTCTCTCTGTGACTATCATAAATAAATAAAAAATTAAAAAAAATTTTTAAAAATATATATTTTATAAATGACACAAATACACACATATAAAAAGAAATGGTATAAAACAATAATGAGCCTTACTACATGTGCTGCCCTTGGATAGTCACTAATCTATTCTATTTCACTTTTTTCTTTAAATGCTGATTGAACCTGGGGCTCCTGGGTGACTCAGTTGGTTGAACATCTGCCTTCAGCTCAGGTCATGATTCCCCCCTGGTCCTGGGATTAAACCATGTGTGGGGCTCCCTGCACAGCAGGGAACCTGCTTCTCCTCCCTATACTCCTCCCCCTGCACATGCTCTTTCTTGTATGTGCTCTCTATCTCTCTCTTTCTCAGATAAATAGGTAGAATCTTTAAAAAATAGGGATACTTGGGTGGTTCAGACAGTTAGTGTCGGCCTTCGGCTCAGGTCATAATCCCAAGGCCCTGGAGCATCAGGCTCTTTGCTCAATGGGAAGCCTGCTTCTCCCTCTGCCTGCTGCTCTTCCTGCTTGTGCATGCTCCATCTCTCGCTGACAAATAAATAAAATTAATTTTTAAAAAAAGAATCTTTAAAAAATAAATAAAATTCTAATTTTAGAATTATTGATTCTGATTATTGATTCAAACAAATAAATAAATATTTAAATAAATAAATTTTTTTTTTTTGTGATTTCCTAAGAGTTTATTGTATGGGTGAGGTTAATTCAATTTCAACATGATATATAGAGAGCATAATTTTTATGACACAAACATTTGTACACTATACAATTGAGTTGCAGTAACAGGCATCCAGGGGTAATGAGGTGATTCTCCCATTTTGTGAGTTGACATATTGGAGAAAATGTTGTCCTTCATTTGCTACTGTAGCAGCTGAACAGATGTGAGCCACCATCACAAATAAATAAAATTAATTTTTAAAAAAAGAATCTTTAAAAAATAAATAAAATTCTAATTTTAGAATTATTGATTCTGATTATTGATTCAAACAAACTAGTTACAAGAAAACATTTTTTAGACACCTGAGCTGTATTGCACAATACCAGGAATTATTGCTAACTTTTTGAGGTGTGACAATGGGTTGTGTGGTTATGTAAGAAAATACGTGACAGTATCTTGATAATCATTGAATGTGGGTAATTTTACTATTCTCTCTACTTTTGTAGGTATATGAATGTTCATAAAGAAACATCTTAAATGCTAGCATGACTAGATGTTTGAAAAACACTGTACTCAATCACATCATTGTAAATGCAAAGTAAACAACACCCAGCAGGAAATGTACCTGTGAGAGCTAGAGCAGCTAGAAGCAACACAGTTGATTGACTTGTTCAGCAAATAGTTGTTCAAGCATCAAAACTTGATGTTGTTGCAAAATCATTTTTTAAATAATTTTACATATAATCTTGAAATATTGAAGATTGTAACCATTACAGTCTGAGACAAAGATTTTCATTGAAGACCGAAGTGGTAGTTAAAAAAAAAAAAAAGACCAAAGTGATGAGGTGTTTTTTAAAGCTTATTTTTTAAATTAGTTTCAAAAGTAGAATTTAGTGATTCATCAGTTGTATATAACACCCAGTGCTCATTACATCACATGCCCTCCTTAATGCCCACCCCCCAGTTATGCCATTCCCCACCCATCTCCCCTCCAGCAACCCTCAGTTTGTTTCCTAGAGTTTAGTGACTCTTATGGTTTGCCTCTCTCTCAATTTTCATCTTATTTTATTTTTCCTTCTCTTCCCCTATGTTCAACTGTTTTGTTTCTTAAATTCCACATATGAGTGAAATCATACAGTATTCATCTTTCTCTGGCTTACTTTGCTTAGCATAATACCCTCTAGTTCCATCCACATCACTGCAAAATGGCAAAATTTCATTTTTTTTGGTGACTGAGTAATAGTCCATTGTTTATATGTCACACCTTCTTTATCCATTCATCTTTTGATGGACATCTGGGTTCTTTCCATATTTTGGCTATTGTGGATATTGCTGCTATAAACATTGGGGTGCATGTGCCCTTTCAGATCACTGTTTGTATCCTTTGGATAAATAGCTAGTAGTGCAATTGTTGAGTAGTACAGTAGCTCTATTTTTAACCTACATACTATTTTCCAGAGTGGCTGTGGTGGTGTTTTTTGTTTGTTTATTTTTTAAGGAAATATTTATCTTCAAAATTTGAGCTGAAAGTATGGTACTCAACAACCTAAATGGAAAATTTACAAGGCAGTGGACATTAATCTCATTTTACTTTGGTTAATTAACCATTTTTTTTTCTTTCTTGGCCTCATAACAACTTATGATGGATCACAAAGAATCAGAAAATAGTACTGATCATTCATAATTGTTTGTTGAACTTTTTGGAGTCTTCTCCAGTTTTCACACAAATACATTCAAAATAGTGGGAACAAAGAACTCAAGTGATTGCTTTGAGTTTAAAAGCCTATTTTGCTTAAAAGCTTTCACATATTTTAAGCAGTAGATTTAATGTTTAGCTATGTTTGTGTTTTTTTCTTAAGGCCCTTGTCTGATGAATCTAGGACTTCTTCCATCTGTGACTGTTTTTCATATCCAAATTTATTCATGTGTGTAATTCTCAATTATTCAAAAACTATTCTGCTCAGACCTTTATTTGCACACAGCCCCCAGATTCTCATTATAAGTGGAGGTCCAATTTGTCATTGTTACACCCTTCAGCAACACTTCTGTCAAACAATAATTTTTTCATAAGCACACAAACCAGGAAGACAGATGCAGGGTCACTCACTATAAGAAAGTAACTAGCAGTGGCAACTAGGGGTTGTTGCTGGTATTTTCTCAGTGTTGCCATGTGTGAAGGCTGAAAGTTTATGTGTTTCCCACAGGGCAGATAGTGTCTGGATAAATCAATACAGAAAAGTAGTCAAACATAATTGGCATTTCAGTGTACTATAAACTGAGTCCCTTCAAGACAGAAACCAGTTATAATCCTTGCAACAGCCGAGCATACATTTTAGGAAGTCTTTATTTTTTTTTATTTATTTTTTTTTTTTTAGGAAGTCTTTATTAACAGTCATTGCTGCTTGCTAAAACGTGGCATGTGTCTTTTAAATTTCCTGGTTCATTGGGGTTTTTTGTTTGTATTGTTTTTAAGGAACTAGAAAATGTATTTAGTTTTCTTAGAGCAATAGATAATGTGGAATTTTTGTTTTGGCTTGTGTCTCTCTAAGGATTGAAAATAATTTACATTTTAAAAGCTGGACACCGGGCAGCCCTGGTGGCTTAGCCGTTTAGCGCCGCCTTCAGCCTGGGGTATGATCCTGGGGACCCAGAATCAAGTCCCATGTCAGGCTCCCTGCATGGAGCCTGCTTCTCCCTCTGCCTGTGTCTCTGCCTCTCTCTCTGTGTCTCTCACGAGTAAATAAATAAAATCTTAAAATATTAAAAATAAATAAATAAATAAAAGCTGGACACCTTTGGGGTGCCTGGCTGGCTCACTCAGAAGGTGGGGCAACTCTTGATCTTGGTGGGGTCCTGAGTTCAAGCTCCATGTTGGGTGAAAAGATTACTTAAATAAAAGTTTTTTTAAAAGTTGGACACTGTTATGCCACTTGCTTTCCAATAATTTCAGTTTAATTTGGAGAGGGAGATTAATAGCATTTACTTAAGCTCAGTAAAGAATATATGGATTTTCCATTACATTAAGTCACAAAGACACCAATACCTCTCTTGTTCTTGGCTGCCCATCTTGCTTTCCAGGCCTGTTTGGGAGGAATGCAAATAGCCTGGAATTATGGTACACAAGGCAGGATATAGAAACGATATGTGTCTTTACATTGTCTCCCACTGAAGAATGAGCAGTATATTTTCAGTCAAGGGTGGGACAGTTGAATTATGTTATATTAAAGCACATTTTTTGAATTATATATGGGGAGGTGCCTGGATGGTACAGTTGGTTAGGCATCTGATTCTTGGTTTCTGCTCAGGTTGTGATCTCAGGGTGGTAAGATAGAGCCCCATGTCAGGCTCCGCTCAATGCAGAGTCTGCTTAAGGCTCTCTCCCTCTGCCTGCATGCTCTCTCTAAAATAAATAAATAAATATTTTTAAAAAATGAATTATATATGGGAAGAAAGGTGTTTATCACTGTATGTTAGAAGGATTTTTTTTAGTCAACATTTTGTTTTGGGTTTTTCTACATGTTTCCCAAACATACATACTTTTGATTTCTGATACCAGCCCCTACTTCAGGTCACTGGGATCAGCACATGACCCAGGACTAGCTTCTGAGACAATCCCATCCTTTTGGCTGGAGTGATTGATTATTTTGGGGACCCAACTAAGGCAATTGGCATAATTTGTTGAATTCTACTAACTATAGCTAGTAGGAGAGTTATGTAATCCCAGAGTCACCAGCCATGAAAATGTGAATCAGTAATTGCTGGGACCCACTCTCCCTGGTAAAGAATGAGAACGTGTAGAGAAGCAGAGCCAATGACTGGAGAGAGGCTGATGAAGTCATTGATGTTTCTTTTTTTTTAAATATTTTATTTATTTATTTGACACAGAGTGAGAGCATGCAGAAGCTGGAGAAGAGGCAGAGGGAGAAGCAGATTCCCCACTGAGCAAGGAACCTGATGTGGGGCTCGATCCCAGGTCCCCAGGATCATGACCTGAGCTGAAGGCAGATGCTTAACCAACTGAGCCACCCAGGTGCCCCTCATTGATGTTTCTATATCCAGTTGTGCTTTAAGACAAATTTACTCCTGACTTCCCAGTTATTTGAGCCAACAAATAAGTTGTACAAATCTAATTTGAGGGGTTTTTGCTGTTGTACTAATAAAAGGTCCTCCTTAATGTTGAGTTTGGATAGAATCACGATTCTTTAGTAGTATGCTTCCTCTAAACATTAATGTTTATTCTTTTTTATTATTATTTAAAAGTTTTAATTCATTCTTTGTGTTCTTATCATTTCTTTTATCATTTTGTTGATTATAAATTCATTATATATTTTTAAAAACCAATGCACTGAAAATGCCAAAAGAGTAAAATATGACCCAGCTATCCTCCAAAGTTTCAATAAAAGGGGAGCATATCAAGGATGACTGAATTTTTTTTTAATCAGATAAACTCCAAGTTGAAACTAACACACCAAAAATATTCCATAGCCAAATAGTGCAAGAGGTTGAGGAGAAATACCCCAGAGCAGAAGTGGAACGGCCTACTGACCAAGTGGCTTGGAAGGAAGACTTTCAAAGAAAGCCTCAATTAAATTCTACACTACATGCTGCCACTATCTCCCCAAATATAATTGGGTGTTCTAGGAGGCGTAGTCTCTTCAACTTCTACAGATCCCATGACATACATATTTTACATAAACTTCTCAGGTAATTCTGATGCGCTGCAAACTATAAATATATTGAATGAATTACATCAGTTAACTCATTGAACATTCATAATGGTTCTATCATGTGCATTCTGTTATCAACTACATTTTTAAAATGAGGAAACAGGGCAGCCTGGGTGGCTCAGCAGTTTAGCGCCACCTTCAGCCCAGGGCATGATCCTGGAGAACTGGGATCGAGTCCCACGTCAGGCACCCTGCATGGAGCCTGCTTCTCCCTCTGCCTGTGTCTCTGCCTCTCTCTCTCTCTTCTCTGTGTATTCTCATGAATAAATAAATAAAACCTTTAAAAAAATAAAATAAAATGAGGAAACAGAGGCACAGAAAGGCTAAATTGTCTAAGATCCCACAGCCTAGTCAGTAGTTGAACCAGGTTTGTAACACAGGCAGGCTGGTTCCAAAGCCAGTTATTTAACTACCCTATACTGCTTTAAAATAATGCCCTTTAAAAAAAAAAATAATGCCCTTTATGGCAATAATGACAGAGCATTAATGTTGACAATTGCAGGCAGTCTAGGGGGAGAAATGTTTGGATTCCACCCCATCCAACACTAGTTTCTCTCATTTCTGAACTTCTTATACTCAACTTAAAATCAGTGTAACACAATTTGGCATCAAATTCTATCCCCTCTTCCATCCTGTTAGAGTAGCCTTCTCAACCATATCAGAAGTTGTCTAAGTGGGGCACTTGGCTGGCTCAGTTGGTAAAGCATGCAACTCTTGATCATAGGGTCGTGAGTTCAAGCTCCATGTTGATCATGGAACCTACTTAAAAAAAAAAAAAAGAATTGACTAAGAACTCATGTCCAGTTTTATCTCTCCCCTTGTCTGTAGCACCTGGTATGATGCACCATTTTTTGCTGACCAGATTCAGAAGTGGTAAACTGACTTTAGAAACCTACTTACTTGTGAATTTTAGATGCATTTAGCACTGGATTCTTGATGACATTACATTTTACCAGTTCCTGTCCTTTTGCAGTTTTAGATGTTTACCAGACACTCTCTTCCTTCGGTCACATCAGATATCCTTTTGTTGATCTTCACCACCCAAAGTCCACATTTCTTTTGCTAATCAAATTGATATGGGAACGCTCCCTTCCTGCAGCTGACAGCAGTTCTTGAAAATTTTTCCTTTTGAGCATGCTTCCAGCAAGCTCTTTCCTCTTTGACTTTTGTTCGCTTCCTAGAAATGCCCATGCTGGGACAAAATTACTTTATCCAGATGCCAGTGATTGAAAAGACATTCTAATTATCTGTTGATGATAAATCATCGTTTAGAAACCCATTTGTTGAGCTTGTGAATGTTCAAGGGGAAAGAGTGGTTTACCTAGTACCACTGAAATAAGCTTGGTATTTGGAAATGCTGTAGGCTTGAATACATTGAATTATAAATTGAATCATTACTAACTTAACCTCTGGGAGGTTTTCAGTGATTGTTTTATTCAGCTTTACTGACTACACTGCCCATAGCAACTCTGGCAATGATTCCCCTAGCGGCGTGAAGGGGCTGCCCAGCTGCAGAAATTCGTGATGGTTGCATTTGCCTGCAGAGTTTGGAAAGATCTAAGGTCTTTGGAGACTAGAAATGTGTTTTTTCCCTTGTCTTAACTGGCAGTATGAGCCTCTGGCATTTCAAAGTGCAAGTCATTAGTGTCCACCGGGGTGATGTTAATCTGTCTGTGTTTCAGTCTCAGGACATTTTCCAGTTGCTTCTGCCACAACAATCTCTGCCATCTCAGTGCCTCTGATGCCTCTTGTGAATTCAGAAAGCTCTGCAGCGCCAGCAGGACTTCACAAAAACCCATTGCCAACCAATCCTTATTCTCTTCTTCCTTTCAGTCATCTTTAAGTCTCAAAGCTTGTCTGAAAAGTAGGGCTTCTGCTTGGCATTTTCAAACGTGAGCCGAGAGAAACCTGTTATTGTTTTGTTTTTGTGTTTGTTTATGTACCTCTCAATAGGGAGGAGACTTTCTTTCTTTTGAATTTAGGGCTCAGGTCATGCAGTCTGGGGAACTTAAGCTGATGTTGTTCACATTTACATTCAAGAGAAACATAAGACTATAGGATGGAGAGAAGGAAGACGTGAGAATTGCCAGAAAGCAAACAAAACAAGGCACTTGAATGGTTGGAAGGAACTCAGGAAAAGCCAGAGGCTCCCAGGTGATGCTTGAAATGGGTGTGAGGGGTCAGAATTCTCAGGACATCCTATCCTCCTTCATCTCCCTGGAGTGACTAAGCTGAACCCCTGCTGCCTGAGCTATGGTTTGGTGGAGAGCCAAAAGGGGGAGGGTGCTCTCCTTTCATCAGATCGGTCCAGACTTCCCAGTGTGTTAATATGACATGGAGCCAAACCATACCAAAGAGCTAGTTGATGGTTGTTAAGAGCCTTGGCCCTTTATTTAATCATCAGAAAAACCAAAGCTCGTAGATGCTGGTAAAGTGCCAGATTAATTATTCAGAAACAAGTGCCTGGGATTGGACCAAGTATTGTCTCATTAACATGCAGTGTCCATGCTGGAGTCTGGTTAGAAAAGCCTCAGAGATGGCAGGAGGGGTCGATGGGAGGGAACCAGGAGGAAAAAAAATTAACTTTCCCTGTATTGTGCTGTGAAATCTCTTGGTATAATAGAATGCCATCCTTTCCATTACAGGATCCAATAATGTGCCCTGGCCCAGGCTCTGTTCTGGAATATGCAAGACAATTATTCTACCAGATTCTTGCACCTGTGCCCACAAACTTGGCCTTCTTACCTCTTATGATCTGTTGTGTCTAAGGTCAATCCTCCCACTTATATTCAGATCTCATCTCCTCTTGCCTTCTCAAGCACTTCACTCCTGAAATTCTTCCTTTTTTCTCCTGCACCATTAAGTTCCCATGTCTGCTAAATGATTCCCATCAGCATGCATTCTAATATATTTACCATCTTTTAAAAAACCCTTCAGGCTCTACTTCTCCTTCCAGCAACTCCCTGTTTTTTCCATCTTTATAATAAAATTCCTGATAGAGTTGTCTCTACTGGTCTTTTCTCAACCTCATCAGTTTCCGTTCACTCTTTTCTTTTTTTTTTAAGTTTTATTTATTTAAGTGATCTCTATACCCAACATGGGGCCGGAACTTATGACCCCAAAAATCAAGAGTTGGATGCTGTATTGATTGAGACAGCCAGGCACCCTGGTTTTCATTCACTCTTGAATCAGGCTTTTGTGGTAACACAAAATCACATTTTATTAATATTTTGTGTTGCCAAATCCAGAGGTGAATAGTCCTCCTAAGTCTGTCTTACCTGATTTCTCCCTTTTTCCAACCTCTAAACATTGTAGTAACATGGCCTTAGTCCTTAGATTCCTTCTCTCTTTGCCTTAGCAATCTCCTCTAGTCTCATGGCTTTATTTTTTGTCTTTTTTTTTTTTTAAAGATTTATTTATTTATTTATGATAGACATAGAGAGAGAGAGAGAGAGGCAGAGACAAAGGAGGAGGGAGAAGCAGGCTCCATGCCAGGAGCCTGATGTGGGACTCAATCCCGGGACTCCAGGATCGCGCCCTGGGCCAAAGGCAGGCGCCAAACCGCTGAGCCACCCAGGGATTCCCTAGTCTCATGGCTTTATATACCTTTTTTGTGATGATGACATCCAAATTCCTGTCTCCTCCAAGGTCCAGTCTCTAATTCCCACTTGGATAGAATCTAATAGAAGGGGTGCTTGAGCGGCTCAGTTGGTTAAGTATCTGACTCTTGATCTCAGTTCCCTTCTTGATCTCAGGATTATGAGTTTAAGCCCAATGCAGATTTGGAGCCTACTTAAAAAAAAAATTTAATAGAAATCTCTGACCCCAACTTTTTCTCCCACAGTCTTCTCTATCTCATTCATGGCTGTTCCATTCTCTAATTCCTTTGAGGAAAAACCTAAAAGTCACATTTTCCCTCCTCCTCTCTCCATGTATGCAATCCATCAATGAGCCCTGTCAACTCCACCATCAAGGCATACTATACTTGAGACCACTTTTTACCACCTGCATCATCACCTCCCTCCACCATCAGCTCTCACCTGAACTATTAGAATAGTCTCCTGCAGCCTGTTTTCTGCACAACAGCCAAAGTCATATTTAAAAACAAATATAATCATTTTAGGGTGGCTTAGCAGTTGAGTGTCTGCCTTCAGCTCAGGGCATGATCCTGGAGTCCCAGGATTGAGTCCCACATCAGGCTTCCTGCATGGAGCCTGCTTCTCCTTCTACTTGTGTCTCTGCCTCTCTCTGTGTGTCTCTCATGAATAAATGAATAAAATCTTTAAATATATATATATAATCATTTTATTCCCTAGTCAAAACCCTTATGGCTTTTCCATCACCCTTAGAACAAAATCTCACTGTGATTACGTGAGATCCTATATGATGTGGCCCCTGCTGTTTTCCAGCCCTACCATCTTGCTCCCTCTTGGTCCTTATTTCCATCCCAGTAGCCTTCCTGTGGTGTCTACAACATTTAAATTTGTCTATCTGATGTTGTATTTCCAGCTTTCACTCTATAATAACAGTATATTATTGATTGAGCTCCTACTACACGCAAGCCAGTTTGGTATTTTACATATTTAATTTTTTAACCGTGACCCCTCAACATAGATATTATTGTCTCTTTACAAAAGAAGAAACTGAGGCTCAGAGAGGTTAAGTATTTGCCCAAAGTAGCAGAGCTGGACAGTAACAGAATGGATTCACATTCAGGTGTGAATGTGAACTCACTTTAAATTTTAAGCTCTTTGCATTGCATAATGGCACTTCTTTGTGGCTGGGATGGACCAGTGAGGACTTCATGCCCTCAGTAAAATGTTATTTTTTAGGATGTGTGTGAGTGTATGTGTGCTGATGTCCTGGAGATGGCTTTAAGCTTTGGAAAGAGGTTGCTGAGGAAAATGATCCTGTTTGTAAACTCCTTGGCTCTGGAGGAAAGACATGCATGGTGGAGTAGAAGGAGGTACAGGATCTTCCCACCTGAGTGATGGAGCCCGCAGGGATGGGGAAACAAGCCCTGGGGGAGCGGCTGCAGTGAAGACTCTTTTGTTTCTAAATGCTAATAGTTCTGGATTCAAAATCTTTTCTCTCTTTGACTGGACCCAGAGATAATAAAACAAAAAACTTACAGCATATAATTTGGCATTTTACTGGTATGGTAGGCTCACAAAATTTTCTTCTCCCTGACAAGGCTCAGATAATTCTATCAAAATAAATCTCTGAAGGGAAAAAGCTTTCTTTTAAAGTCTATGAGAAGCCTTTTCAAGAACAAAAATAACACTTAAAACCGATATTCTGTGTATCTTCTTTTTCTTCTCTTTTTCAGAAGAAATTCTGCCCTTTCTGATAATAGAAAATAAAAAAATGTTAGTGGGGAAAATGTCAAAATTTGGCATGCTGTAGAGAGTGGAAATTTCTCCAACACTATACTTTGAATTTTAAAGAGTTTGGGGCACAGGTTGTTCAGGAGTTAGAGTTCCACATCCACTTGGTATTCTTTGCTAGTTGTCATGTCTGTGAATGGGTTCACTGTATTTGTACTCATTCATCAAACTTTGAGAACATGACTGTATTAGTCAGGGTTCTTCAGAGAAACAGAGCCAATGAGATATGTATACAGATATATGTACGTGGAGATTTAATATAGGAATTGGCTTATGGGATAATGGAGGTCTGATAGTCCTACAAGCTATTGTCAAGCAAGATGGAGAACCCAGAAAACTAATAGTATAATTCAGTCTAAATCTGAAAGCATGAGAACCATGGAAGCCAAATCCTAATCTCAGCCCCCAAGAATCAGGGGGCTGATGGTGTAAGTCCTGGTTCAAGTCCAAAGGCTTAAAAACCAGGAACTCTGATGTCCAAGGGCACGAGAAGGTGGATATCCCAGTTAAAGTAGAGAGCAAATGCACCCTTCTATCTTTTTGTTCTATTCAAGCACTCAGTGGATTGAATGATGCCCACATTGGTGAAGTCTATCTTCTTTACTCAGTCTACTGATTAAAATGCTAACCTCTTTGGGAAAAACCCACACAGATACATCCAGAAGTGTTTTACCAACTATCTTAGCATCCCTTAGCCCAGTCAAGTTGACACATAAAATTGGCATCAAAATAACCATTTCAAGAGCCAAGTATTTCAACATCTTCTTCAAATGATGTCTCTTATAAGTTACACTCTCAGGCTTTGTGGACACCTCTCTGCCCAAAATGTGCTTGATGAGAGATGGCCAGTTTTTGCAGGTGGATCATATAGCACAGTTAGGTAGATAAGCCAAACTTTGTATGCATTTCAGTATAGATACATTTACCATGTGTTTAACATGGGGTAGGTGGTATGAAGGCTACAGTGGGAAAGAGGAAGAGAGCAAAAACTTATTTATTAAGATCCTATTGGGTACCAAATAATTTACTGCATGTATAATTTTATGTAGGGTAAAGATGATTCCTCATAGTTAGAGAAGTGAGGCTCTAAAAGGCTAAGTACTTCACTCAAGCTAGGGAATGGAGGAGCTAAAATTGAAATCGAGAATGGTCTGATACTAAAACACATGCCCTCTCCATTGTACTACATCAGCACAGAATTAAAGTTGAGATTCCCTTCCAGATATTCTATGGTTCAAGATGAAATGCCACATTTGTCAAATAATAAATTCTGAATGAATTTGGAGAGGAAGAACTAAAAGTACTTGGTTTATCAGGAAGGTTTCATGGAGGAGGCAGGGTAGGAGCTGGGTCTTGAAATCTAGGTATGTTTTTTATGAACAGAAAAGAAAATTATAACAGGTGAGGAGAATTACAGTCTGGGAACCATCCATAAATGAGCTAAGATATAGAGGGGAGTGGCAGTGGCACGTGATGGGTGAAGAGGCAATTGCTCTTGCTGTTGCTGAAAGTAGGACAAAGAGGTGTGCTGGTATTATGAAAGTAGGACATAGGGGTGTGCTGGTATTATGATCAGAGCCAGGTAGAGTTGTAAGCAGAGAGATATGGGGAAGAAGGGATAGATTATGTGCTTTCAGAGGGGGAAATTTTGTAATTGACTAATACATGATAGAACTCAGTGTAGGTAAATTTTCTGCATACATTGGAATATGTAAATGATAATTTTGTTCTGCAGGAAAGCATAGTAAAAATTAAAGTTACTCTTCAGATAGGAAAAGAATACAAACAACTATGGCCATTGTGGCATAAGTGCTCTCAAGGACTTTAATTGACTATTGTTATTTCAGAGTTAAGAGAAACAGCCATGTTTACCTAGCACACAGTGATGCGTCAGCACCATGGACAGCGATGCCATGGCCACATGCTGCATCCCCAGGCAAAGGCGTTTAGATTTGATGTAGTAGATCTGTCACAGCAAACCACTGGAATGGAATCTTTTAGTGAATTTCAAAAAACTAATCTTTCTACCAAGTTTCCCTTTCTTTGTATTCCCATCAGGGAGAGATGAGCCCCATAATCTTAGAGACTTGGTATGCAGATGTATGCATATGTGCCTGCATACACACACAAAAACCCAGTTTTCAGACAATTGAAACGAACTCATTTTATGAAGATTGAGGACCCTAGAAGACGAAAATAGGGAGATTTTAAAATGTCACTTTTTGGGGCAGCCCTGGTGGCTCAGCGGTTTAGTGCCGCCTTCAGCCCAGGGTGTGATCCTGGAGTCCTGGGATCAAGTCCCATGTTGGGCTCCCTGCATGGAGCCTGCTTCTCCCTGTGTCTCTGCCTCTCTCTCTCTCTGTATCTCTCATGAATAAATAAATAAAATCTTTAAGAAAAATAAATAAATAAAATGTCACTTTTTCCATTCTCAACTTAACTTTCCCTGACATAGGACTCAGTTGCCCATTATACTGAGCACCCTATGACCAGTCTGTTATCTCTAGTCTGAGGTCTCCAGCTTGCCTCTTGCTGAGGCTCAAGAAAGAAAAGGAGAAAAAAACTGCAGAGGCTGGACGGACTAATTCTAAGAGTGTATTTTGATTTTTTCTTTCCATGTTCTTAATTCTCATCTGTGAACTTCTCGATGAGGCTTAGCGGGAGGTTGAGCCTAGATGACATCTCAGGTCTGGAGCCAGCGTAGGATGGTAATCTTTGCCTAAGAGAGGGGGAAAAAGATGGAAAAAGAATTGTAAAGGGATTTAAAATCTATAAAAAGCATCTACAGCACATCTTTTTTAAAAGAGGAGACAAAAAAAAAAAAAAAAGAGGAGACAATTCTGTCACTGAAGGACATTACCAATTTTTTTCTCTTGGTGGAGACATTAACACAATTCTGCTGTAATTACTTCCTGATAACAAACTGTCAGTGGATAATGCAGACTTATTGTTCTATGTCTTTGGCATAGCATTCACAGGCTCTTCTCCCAGAAGACCGTTATTAATGATTATCGTCCATTGGAAGGTTCTACTTTTTGTCTAGTGCTTTGCCCATTCAGATTGTATGGGCCTCCAAACCATAATTCTGACTGTTTCCTTGTGCCAGGCATGCCCCAAACATTTCTCACTTTTGTCTCTTCCTGTAGATTTTACCCATCTTTTAAGCCGTTAGTTTTCCTAGGCTTTTTCTAATCCCCTGACTAAATAAGGAGCCTTAACACTCAAAAGCACCTACAGTATATAGCTTTGCATATTGGTACTTTGTGCATTTGGATTATCTCTCTTCCACTGGATTGTAAATTTTTTCAGAGTAATAATTGTGACTTATGGTGTATGTACCACAGGGCAGCCCATAATCATTGCTGAGTTTAATTATTTGGGAAAATTCTGTCAGGCTGCATTTGTGTACCAGTCCTCCAATTAGACCTTTGACATAAACTATGAAGGTTGAATATCGCTTAGAAGTGAAGATAAAACAGATAGGACCTGAGTGGATTGCCACTCGTCACCCCATTCTCCCTCCTCCCTTGAATTCCTTTGTAGCAAAGAGAATGCAGTGTTGGATTCTTCATTTAATCATCATTGTGGTTTTTGAGGCTCATAAAAATTAACTTTACCTTAATGCTTTTCTCAAATGCCACTTGACAACAGTGTACAGGTATTTTACATAACTACTGTATATTGGAGGTATCTTCAATAGAGTGTAGTGATCAAAATCCAGATCATAATTATATCCCGTCAGTGTTTCCATTATAAGCTCCTCTCTGGTAAGGTTTGTTGCTCATTTATTTAATTTGTATCAGGCTTCAGCCTGACATGTAAGTTCTCAGTCCCACTATAATGTAGGGAATCTTTTTCTGCCTCAAAACATACATTTTAATCAGTATAGCAATTCTGTATGTGGAATACTGTGTTTCTCGGCCAGAGAAGCAGGCTGAAGTGTCTATACAGGACATTCATATTAACACTGGATATTCCTATCATTTTACCTGCTGGGGGCAACTCTGATGGTCAAGGCTACTGTACTGCGCAGGGTCCCCTGTGAGCAATCCTGTGGATTGGGTGTCATCCCTAAACACATGACACAAGGACTCTCAAGAACATGAGTGAGTGTTTATCACTTTGAATTCTCATGTTAAAATGCTAATGACAAGGGAAACAAAACATTTCCCAGCCAGGATGTTTGACTTCCTTTTACCTACTGACCTGCACTAGCAGTGGATCCTCAAGAGAACTGGAGACTCTTTGTCCCCTATCCCAGAGGTCAGTCTTATTTTCTTTCTTCCAGGTTTGCCTCAGCCTTCGGAGACCCAAATTTATTGCCACTACACTCCTAATTCTGAAAACTTTGTACCTGGCAGCGTTGAAGGTTAAAGAGGGAAGTACTTGCTCCTCACAAGTCTACTTTAGGGTGGAGGACATTTCCCACATCTGGCCCACCCCCACCCACAACTAATCTCTATTCTTCTTGATATTCTGAGTTTTTTTAGACATCTCTGGTGGATTTTTACTTTTCTTATCTTTATGTTGAATTTTCCTGGGATACTTTTGTGATATTAAAGGGTAGAGAGAGGCAGGGACTGGAAGAATGGAGAGAAGGTAAAACTGAAGCTGTTTCTTTTGATTCTCAAATTTTGCTGTGGGAATTCCTCCCAGAAAACTTTCTATTTAGAAACTTCCTGCTTGGGGAATTCTACCAAAAGACTTACTCTGTAGCTCAGGCCAATTACTTATTTGCCCTCTTTCTTTGTGGTGTGTGAGGGGATTCATTGTTTAATGTGCTTAACAAACACTTACCGAGCCAGCAAGAGGAATACAAGCCATATCCATTTGTTGCTCACCATATCCATTTGTTGCTCACAAACTGGCCATGGTAATAAACAGTTAAACAAACACTGGCACTATCAACAAGGAAACATAAGTCCATGGAACACCTGGGTGGTTCAGTGGTTAAGTGGCTGCCTTCAGCTCAGGGCGTGGATCCTAGAGTCCCGGGATTGAGTCGCACATCAGGCCTCCTCCATGGAACCTGCTTCTCCCTCTGCCTAAGTCTCTGCCTCTCTCTGTGTGTCTTTCATGAATAAATAAATAAAATCTTCATTTTTAAAAAATAAAATCTTAAAAAAAAAAAAAAAAAGAAGTATAAGTCCAGAGGGGCTCTGAATGGGGAAACTTTAAAGTTGGTTTTCCAGAAGAATTATCATTTTAGCTAAGGTCTGAAAGTGATAAGAGGTTACCTGGCAAGAGAAAGAGAATATGCAATCCAGGCAGAAGTCCTGTGTAATAAAAATGGTCTAATTGGAAGGCTACATGTGTTTTGTTAAAGCTCAACAATGACATAGCAGTTGTTTAGAAGTTAGATCTCTTAAAGAGATTTTGCATTTTATCAGTGCCCTTCACCCAAACACAAGCAGGGACACACATACAGTTGAATAAGTTGTGTTTATTGTTGCAGGGAAGGAAAAAACACACCATGGGAAACCATGGGATGTCTCAGTAAGAGGGTATTAGAAAGAACCTACTTGGTTTGGATTTGAGCTTTAGTTGGGTAATTTAGGGGAGGATCTAAGGAAATAAGGGCTTACTCTGGATTGGGTGCTACTAGAAAATGGGGCAGTTCTATGATTGGGCATCGCAATAAATCTTATCTATGAAGGGAGCTAAATCAAAGCTAAAGCAGTCAAGCGTATCAGCCAATAGAGTGAGATATATGGTATTTGGTGTTGTGCAGGGGCCATGTCTGAAGTGGATGTTCAGCAAGATGTTTATGTCCAACAAGAGAACAATGTAGCTTAGTTGTATCACATCAGTTTGTAATACATTGAACCTACTGCATTCAATCTGTTTCTGGAGATTGGGTGCTGCCTTTTTTTTTTTTCCCCTCACTGTCATCATTTAGAATGGCTGGTTCAGAACATGCCACCCCATACCTTACTGCTTTGACATATTATTTTGTGCTGAAGTCACTTCAGGAGCAGCAGGTTCAGGAAGGGCTCTCTGACCTCCCCCTTTCTACCTAAATCAGGTCATAAAATTTCCTCTCCTTGTATCAAGAAGAGAAGAACATTTTTATCACAGGAGACTGGGAATCAATGCCAAAATGAATCTATACAAACAAACGTAAAGTAACCCTAATTTTCCATCAGTTTCCTTCATGTGCTTCTTAGTCACTCTCCCACAATTTACTGCCCCTAGCCCTTTTGTCTTGTCACCTCTCCACAAATTTGTAATTTCTTTGTTTAAAAAGTATATAAGATCTCAGTTTTTACTGCTGCTTTGGGTCTTCATTTTCCATATATAGTATCCTGTGTGCACATAAAAAAACTAAATAAGATGTGTGTGCTTTTTTCCTATGAATCTATCTTATGCCAATTTAACTCTTGGGCCCAGCCACAGAACCAAAAAAAAAGTAGAAGGGAATTTTTCCTCAATAATTATTTTATTTTTCAATTTTTTTCCTGCAAAAAAAAAATTGGTTTTTAAGCAACACTAATTTAAGAAGAAATATTCCCTATAGGCAATGCATCAGACAGCCCATTGCTGCCTCCACCCAGTATAACCTGTTCTTATTATTCCACTCTTGCTTCACCACTGCTTGTCTGTTGAGTAGGAATGGTTCATTCTGTTGGATCAAGGGTTGAAGGGTATGAGGAAGTAGATGACAGAGGTTGGTTGCGAAGGGCTTAATCAATTTTTTTTAAAGATTTTATTTATTTATTCATAGACATAGAGAGAGAGAGAGAGGCAGAGACACAGTCAGAGGGAGAAGCAGGCTCCACGCAGGGAGCCCGATGTGGGACTCGATCCCCGGTCTCCAGGATCACACCCCAGGCTGCAGGCGGCGCCAAACAGCTGCAGCACCGGGGCTACCCTCAGGGCTTAATCAATTTAAGGCAATTAAACTACATCTCAATGCAGAACCATTGAAAGATTTTAACTGAGGATTACCAACTTGTAGAAATTTGTGCTTATTGGGGAGGATGTTGAAACTAGAGGAACCTTTTGCAATAATTCAGGCAAGAGATAATGATGTGTTGAACTAAGGCACTGGAGACGTGAGTACAGATTTGAGAGAGGGTGAAAAGTAGAATCAGCACGCCTTAGTGGTTGGTACAATATAGATGAGAGGGTCTCAAGGATGACTTCTTAAGTAGGAGGGTTGTTAGTGAACCTATTCTCCAAGCCAGGGTGCTCTAGTAGCCAGGGTTTGGGTTGAGGTGGGAGAAATGATTAGCTCAATTTCAAATACATTAAAGTTCCCATGGGACATTCAAGAGAAAGTGTCTATTGAGCAGTGGGTAACAGAGTCAGGATCTCAGAAGAGAACTCTGAACTGGAGAAACATTTAATTAATTCATTAAACAACTATTGTTTTTGCATCTCCTCCTATATACCACCCATAGCCTCAATGATAGTATACTATAGTATAGAGTACTATAATATATAAGTGAGTAAAATGAAATTCCTATCTTTACTGATTACTAAGTCAGATGGTGATAGATTCTAGGGAGAAAAAATCAATCAGAGACAGGGGATTTGGAGAATTAGTAGAAGACAAGGTCAAAAAGGCAGGTTTAGATTTAATTCCTCTGCTCTAGGAATCTATGAGAAATGCACATTCTCAGACTTCTTAAGAGATGTCCAAAATCCAGTCTCTGATGGCGTGGTCCTATCTATTTAGATCCAGATCAGAGTCTACTCTGGTGTTTGCCAAACTCCCCAGACATCTTGTCATCAAGATGTCTGGAAAATACTGATCTCTTCCTTTTCTTTAGAAGGGCAGGTTTATATTAGATATTTTAATAAGTGGCTTAAGGGTACCTGGCTAGTGGTTGGGGAAAAGAATAAAGCTAGATCACTCTATCAAGATAAAATTCTGATGAGTCAAAGATTTAACCATAGAAACATGGATCCACAAAAAGTAGTAGAGGAAAATAGGTGAAATTTTTAAAATGTAATCTGCAATAGAGAAGATTTTGAACTTTCTAAATTTCATAATATAAAACCATTAGATAGGAAGGAAAAGATTGATATTTATACTTGGAGGTAACAAATTTCAAAACATGTAAATAAAAAAATGACCATAAGGTTAAAACAAACTTGAAAAATATTTGCAACCCAATGGCAGACAGTTGTGCTAAATTGTTAAGAAAAAGACAAAACAGTCTTATTAAAATGGGGAAAGGATATGTATCAAAAGATAGTTTACAGAAAAAGAAATACAAATGTGAAATCTCAGAATTAAAGAAAAGTATATCAAACCAATGAGATATTAGGTTTTTGTTTTATTTGTTTCTTTTGTTTTTTTGTCTACCAGGGGGCTGTCTCACTCAATTAGTCCTTTAGGCTTCTTTCTTTCTTTCTTTCTTTCTTTCTTTCTTTCTTTCTTTCTTTCTTTCTTTCTTTCGATTTTATTTATTCATTCATGAGAGACACAGGCAGAGAGAGAAGCAGGCTTCCTGCAAGGAGCCAGATGTGGAACTCAATCCTGGATCCCAGGATCACGCCCTAAGCCAAAGCCTAAGACACTCAACCCCTGAGCCACCCAGGTGTTCCTGTCCTTTAGACTTCTTTACTAATGTATATTTCTAAGACCAAGAAGAAAGCAAGTTTTTAAAGGTTTATTTATTTATTTATGATAGACAGAGAGAGAGAGAGAGAGAGAGGCAGAGACACAGGAGGAGAGAAAAGCAGGCTCCATGCTGGGAGCCCGACACGGGACTTGATCCTGGGACTCCAGGACCGCACCCTGGGCCAAAGGCAGGCGCTAAACCGCTGAGCCACCCAGGGATCCCTGAAAGCAAGGTTTTCAGTTTTTTTCTCACTTTAACATTTGCTGTTGCCATTTTATTTATTTTTTAAAAAATTTATTTATTTGACAGAAAAAGAGGGGGAGAGAGAGAGAAAGAGAGAGAGAAAGAGCAGACAGAAGGAGAGGGAGAAGCAGACTCTCTGCTGAGCAGGGAGACTAATGCGGGGCTTGACCCTAGTACTCTGGAATAATGACCTGAGCCGAAGGCAGCTGCTTAACCAACTGAGCCACACAGGGACCCCTGTTGTTGCCTTTTTAAATCACATCACTTGAATGCCTTGATTGTTGTTTTTTTTTTAATTATTTTTTATTATTTATTTATGTAGTCATACAGAGAGAGAGAGAGAGAGAGAGAGAGAGGCAGAGACACAGGCAGAGGGAGAAGCAGGCTCCATGCACCGGAAGCCCGACGCGGAATTCGATCCCGGGTCTCCAGGATCGCGCCCTGGGCCAAAGGCAGGCGCCAAACTGCTGCGCCACCCAGGGATCCCGCCTTGATTGTTCCATACATCTGGGTCACATTATATTCAAAATTATATTTTGAGGAGTATTATATATCTGCAAACAGATGCTCTGTCTGGATCGGTGGGGTGACCACTTTAGGTTTCCTTAAATTTCCAAACAGGCAGTGATTCTCAAAGTGTGGTCCCCAGACTAGGCAGCAACAGGATTACCTGGGAATTTGTGAGACATACAGATTCTCAGGCTTCTTCCCAGGCCCACTAAATCAGAAATTCTGGGGTTGAATTATATCAGTCTATGTTTTAACAAGCCTCCAGGTGACCCTAATACCACCTTAAGTTTGAAAACCACTGCCTAGGAGAATCTTGGTGCTATCTTAAACTTGGCCAGTCATGTCGTCATATAGGTCTGCACTTAAATGGCAACTTACAATACTTGTGTTTGGGAATATAACCTTGAATTCACTATTACTTATTACTACTTTCTATAGATATTGCCAGATTGTCTTCCAAAACAGGTGCACTAATTTGCATTGATGAATAACTGTTTCCCTATGTCCTTAGTCAGTGCTGATCCAAAATTCAGCTTAGGTAAATAATTATGGGAGTTGTCTGCAGCACTTCATTCAAGACTTAATGTTCTGAATTTACCCATGAATCTGAGTTAGGATGGTGGCTTCCAAAAGTGGTCTGCTGAACCTCAGAGGCAGCCAGGATGGGTGGGTATGGACAGGAGGTGGAAGAAACATGGCTTTGCTTTCCCTTTCAACCAGAACTGTTCCAGCTAGATTGATTTTAAGAGTTGGGACTCCACATGAGACTTCATTTTTTTTTTTTTTTTTTGAGACTTCATTTTTTAACAAAGGCTGCTGTTAAAGAAAGTTTGAAAGCTTTGGTTTCGAGGCTTGGTTGTCATAATCCAGAGTGCCTGGAATACATCATTTTGGCCCTCCATATGTTTACTTTTTTAAAAATCTAATTCATCAATATTGAGAGACTATATATATATTTTTTATTTATTTTATTTTTTTAATTTTTATTTATTTATGATAGTCACACACAGAGAGAGAGAGAGGCAGAGACACAGGCAGAGGGAGAAGCAGGCTCCATGCACCGGGAGCCCAACGTGGGATTCGATCCCAGGTCTCCAGGATCACGCCCTGGGCCAAAGGCAGGCGCCAAACCGCTGTGCCACCCAGGGATCCCAATATTTTTAAACAACCTGGGTCGTTCAGTCGGTTGGATGGCTGACTCTTGGCTTCAGCTCGGGTCATGATCTCATGGGTCGTGGGATCAAATCCGGGGTCAGGCTCTGCACTCAGAGGGGAGTCTGCTTGAAGGTTCTCTTCCTCTGCCCCTCCCTGTGCTTGAGCGCCCCCCCCCCTTTCTCAAATAAAATACAGAAGTCTTACCTGTAGAACAACATTGTTGTATTTACTGATATATTGTGAGGATGCTCCACCATAACAAAGTGCAGTGTCCCCTTTATGACGACCACTGGGACAAAATGCTTATGTCTCAGAACCATAAATTTTGTGCTTCTATAGAATAAATTGTTTACTTTTATTTCAGGAACACAGTGAAACATATGCATTATTCTGTTTTTCTTTTTGCACTAACTGCAGGAAATCTCAGAGCCAAATTTTATGTTCTACTTTGTTTACTTCCCTTGCTCCATACCCTTTGCCTAGATTTTCTGTTAATTTTTCAATGTATATTTTAGTGAGATATCTTAAATTCATTTTCAGATAAAGTGGAGTGTGAGTAAATAAGTAAATAGGCAATTATTAGCATTTGAATAGTAGTGGAAGTTGAAGCAGTGAGTGAGATCACCCAGGAGAGTGGGCAAATGGGAAGAGACAAAGGCCAAGGACAAAACCCCTCAGAATAGCAAATCTATGTGTTTGGCTAAGGAAGGAGAAACCAGAAAAAGAGAATCAGCCAAAGAGAGCACTTCAAGAAAGAGGAAGTGGTCAATGGTGTCTAAGAGTAGAACGAGATCACATAAGATAAAAACTGAAAAATGGTCATTGGATTTAGCAACAAGGAAGTCAGTGAGGACCCCCATAAGAATTTCTGCAGAGGTGTGTAGAGATTGGCTACATGGTATGGGTTGACAGCATGGGTTGAGAAGGGAGTGGGAAATGAAGTAATACCAATAGACCTCGCAAAAGGTTGGCTAAGAAAAGAATTAGAGAAGAAGGTGGCTAAATGGGATCTAAGATGGGAACAGCGCAGTTTATCATATTTTTTAAAGATAGGTAAATAAAGGGGCGCCCCTCACCCCGCTTGCATGCTCTCTCTCTCAAATAAATAAATAAAATCTTCCTAAAAATAAAGATAGGTAGATACAAATATGTTTGCATGCTGAAGGGAAAGCTCCAGTAGGGTGAGAGAGGTTAAAAGTACAGAAAAAGAGAAAAGACGGCAATTGGTGGAGGAAGATCCCGGCAGAGTAGGAAAGGGTGAAATCCAGGGAATCCGTTCCTAAGCCTGGCAATGGGTGGAGGCTTATAGAGAGGAGGGAGGATGCAGGTCATTGCAGCTGGGGTATCAGGGAAACATTTGTGCTCCCAAATTAAAACCACAGTAGGGACACCTGGGTGGCTCAATGGTTTAGCGTCTGCCTTTGGCTCAGGTCGTGATCCCAGGCTGGGATCGAGTCCCGCATCAGCCCCCCGACAGGGAGCCTGCTTCTCCCTCTGCCTATGTCTCTGCCTCTCTCTCTGTGTCTTTCATAAATAAACAAAATCTTAAAAAATAAAATAAGACCACTTAGTAAATAAAACATGCTTACGAAACAGATGAAAAGTACATCCTAATATTTAAATCGAGTGAAATATAGACAGGATAAAAGAATGGCAGCTTCAAAAGAGGAAAATTTGGAAATGAGATGATAGACCCAGGAAAGAATTTGAAATAAAGGGAAAGATTTATTTCAGAAATGAAGACTAAATTAGGAAAACTCGAAAGAGAAGAAGCACAATAGACAAACACATGACCAGAGAGAAAGAGTAAAAAGGAAGAAAGATATTTTTTTAAAAGGCCAAAACAAAGTAAAAACATAAAAATATCTCCTGTGGGAGAGGAAGAAGATAGAGCGGGAGGACCAGGGATAGTTAGAATTCTCTGAATATACATTATTCTGTAGATTTGACTTTGCAACCTTCTAAGTATGTTATGCAGCTATAAAACAAAATAATATTTAAAAAGCAATCTTGAAAATAAAGTAGGAAACAGACACACACATATTAGTTTGATTTAATCTCTGTAAAGATTTCAGTGTTCAATCCTAGTAAAGTCCTTCCTGTTTCAATCTTGTTTGTTCCTTTGGAAAGTCAAAGAATATTTGAACACTTTCCTCATCCTAGACTTTTTGCACTGCAAGGGAGTGAACAGAACTTCTCTTCCCCTGGGCCAAGTGAGCACCATTCCCCTTCGCCTTTCTCTGAGGTCCAGTTTTAGCTTGCTTCCCAAACTTTTCATTGATACTTTACAATTTTGTTGAGATTCCCTAGGTTCAAGGCTAAGATAGAGATGGGTCTGATTCATGGCAGGAGCATTTAAATTTGGCTTTCTCTCAGACTGACCTGAGACAAGGGCATCACCAGGAGATGAAAGAGTAATTAAAGTGGCTTGGAAATTGCCAGAACTGGGGATATCCCAGGACATACAAGTTTTTATATGGGTATTGCTTTTTCTCTTAGCAGTTTGTTTGTCAAGACCCCAAGTAATTTGGCAAAAGAACACTCCCTCCAAGCTAAATCCTCTGGGTTACAAGAGATGATATGCGGCCTGCCTTCAGAGAACTTACAGTTTAGTGGGGGGAGAAATGGCCCCCCACATGAAACCAAGAACAGAGCCCAGATTTAAACTGAAAATAATCACACTTCAGCATTGTTGACTTGTCCCCTATATCTTCCAAGTAGGAAAGGTCATCAGTTGCCAGGGAGTTACTGTGTGGTGTCCCTGGCCCCCCACTGGAACTAACATGTATAGATAGACATGTAACTGATGAGACAGCCATCTAGAGAGAAGCTAGATGGGCAGAAGATGGCTGGTGGAGCACCCTCCGAAACACCCTTAGCCTAAAATGGAATCCCCCGGCACCCACACCCCAGGTAGATGAAATCAGGCAGAAAAAGAGAAAAACAGTGATTTTCCTGGAATCTGGAAGACAGGCTGAGGTAGATGGAGGATATAGAAGAGGATGAAATCCTTGGAGGGGACTTCAGGTAGGACAACTGACATTTATCATCTCACTTAACCAATAAACTTGTGAGCCCAGTTGCATCTTCCCATTTTGCAAATAGGAAACAATCACAGAGGGATCCCTGGGTGGCGCAGCGGTTTGGCGCCTGCCTTTGGCCCAGGGCGCGATCCTGGAGACCCGGGATCGAATCCCACATCGGGCTCCCAGTGCATGGAGCCTGCTTCTCCCTCTGCCTGTGTCTCTGCCTCTCTCTCTCTCTATGTGACTATTATAAAAAAAAAAAAAAAAAAAAAAAGGAAACAATCACAGAAAAGTAGCTAGGCTAAAATAAAGAATTTGCTTAAGATCCAGCTAGTTTTTAAAGCTATGAGCCTTTCATCTGCGATAGCAGTCATCCCTCTTTCCCTTAGGAGATCCTTGGTATCTCGTGTGGCATCTGTGGGCAGGAAAACACTTGCCATAGGAGCGATAGGAAGCCAGGAAGCAGCAGCAGTTCCTCCAGCTAAGTTGGGAGCTTCACTGATCCATTTCCCCTCCTGCTTTTATGGGATCACTAGGCATCAGAGACCTTTACCTCACAGGTGTCATAGGTTGGGGCCACCAGGAAGCAGATTCCAAGGTGGGGTTTAGCAGCCAGTTGATTTATTAGAGAGTGCTCTTGGGTGTGATAACCTATGAGAGAAGAAATGAGGAGTGGGTAAGAGAGAAATTGGGTGGTGATACTATCCCAATAAAGGTGTTTGCCAACCACACAGGGAACTCTGGCACCAGGATGCCCCCCCCCCCCTACGTGTCCCAGATTGGACTGGTCTTTGTACCCTGGCATTGATCAGTAATTGCATGCCAGCTACCCCTGGAAGGAAGTGTGACTTTGTTGAGGAGGGGCAGTTTTCAAGGCTAACAGCTGAAGGCGAAATTTAGCAGCTTTCCCAGCTGCTGGCGGAGCAAGTCCTTCCTGAACGGGATGTGGATAACACATCATAGCACCCACTAAAACTCCCCAGAATTGTGGAGGTTCAGCCAAAGTCAAGACTTTAGCCCAGGGACACCTGGGTGGCTCAATGGTTGAGTGCCTGCCTTCAGCCCAGGGCGTGATCCTCGAGTCACTGGATCAAGTCCCACATCAGGCTCCCTGCATGGAGCCTGCTTCTCCCTCTGCCTCTCTCTCTGCCTCTCTCTCTCTCTCTCTCTCTCTGTCTCTCTCCCCCCACCTCTCTGTGTGTCTCTCATGAATAAATAAAATAAAATAAAATAAAAAAGACTTTAGCCCAAATGATTATTGTCCCATTCTGTCCATTGACTTATTGGTCTCTATCTGCTCATCTTAGTTTATCTCAAATCATGGCAAACCTTCCAGAGTAATTGAAATGCAAAGAGAAGAGTTGTTGTCTGGAAGAATATGCCAGCTGACTGGAGAGAAGGGCAAAAGAGAAAATTATAGAACAACTCCATTGTCATGGTTGGTTGGCTTACAGTGGGGATGAAGTCAGAACCGTGTGATGGATCCACTTCAGGTCATTGAGAATGGCTGGTGAGCAGGTGCCATATCAGTTCTGGATCAGATTTAAAGGTCATCCATGGTTCTTCTATCTACTGTTCATTTTAGTTGTATCAAGAAATCACTGGGGGTGGGGGAGTGGTGAAGTGAGGAACATGCCCTCCAGCCTTGACCAGCTTTATTCTCCTCAGCTGCTTCTCAGGCCCACACTGTTGTAATCCAGGGCCTTTAGTACAGGCTGAGAGATAAAGAAGGAGGAAGAAAATATCTTTTAAAAATGAAGATAATATTCCCATTTTCTGCTCACCCTGGAGGCTTATTTTGAAAATCACAGTGATTTAACTTGTTAGCAGTTTAATTCACTTTTAAAAGATTAACCAGACTAATTATTCATCAGATTTCACCATCTTTGTCAGCCTCAATAAGGATCCTTTGTTACAATGATTAATGTGTTTTAATTGCAACTTCTCTCAGAGCAATAATTCGATCGTACAGTATTTGCCGAATCTATGGAAATCTTGGAAATGCTTTGACAGCTGAGCTATTCTTGGGAAATGAAAGTAAAGGAATATATATAACTAACAAAAAGTGTTTTATAGCATATCATTAATATGGATTTTCCCTCTCTGACAGACCCTGCTCTACTTCAGTCTGTGAAGCCACTTACCGTGCACATCAGTTTGCCATCCAGGAGCTCTCAGGAGGTGGAGATCAGTTAACACAGCTTATGACTTTCTCTGAGAGGGTGCCCTCAAACATATGCTAGTCATGATAATAATCACAGCAAACATACATAGGTCCCAGGGAAAGTTAACCAGCCAGCCAGTATCTGTAAATCATTATCCAGTTAAGAGGCTGGATCCTGCATTGATTATTTCTGTTTTCTACCCAATGCTTCGTCTTCATTCATTTAACTAGTGGCTGCTGTCCAAGTTAGGGATTTTTACAATATCAAAAAGATGTCTGTAGAAACCAACAGAGAAAGTGTATGTGGCCAATGCTAACTTTGAACTTACAATGTATTTTAATGGTATTTTAAAACATAGTGGTTCTAGGACCTTAGGAGTTAGGTAAATCTGGAATTGATTCTGGACTCAACAGTTTATTAGCTGTGAGAACTTGGGAGGAATCAACAGTATCTAGCCTCCCTGAGCCTCCATTTCCTCATCCCTAAAATCGGTATAATAAAACCCACCTCGTAGAGAAGATTAAAATGAGGCCTTACATGTACGACCTAGTAAGCTTTCAATGAATTATGTCTGAAGCAGTGATAGGTCTTTCCAGTTTAAGAAAATCATATGTAGGGACGCCTGAGTGGCTCAGTGGTTGACTGTCTGCCTTCGGTTCAGGTCTTGATCCTGGGATCCTAGGATCGAGTCCCACATCAGGCTCCTTATAGGGAGTCTGCTTCTCCCTCTGCCCGTGTTTCTGCCTCTCTCTGTGTGTCTCTCGTGAATAAATAAAGTCTTTTAAAAAAATCATATGTAAAAAAAAAAAGAAGAAAAGAAAATCGTATGTACTTGAGCATCTCTGGGTCTTATAGTAACCCTGAAACAAACAAGAAAGGTGTATTGCTGCTTTGATTTTTCACAGATGGGAAAACTGGGCACAGAGGTATGCTAATCTTGGTAAATAATGTCCTATATGCTCATCAGCTAACTCCTCAATTAAGCAGAAAGGGTGCTCTAAAACCCACGGATGTCAATTCCTATTCCAGCGCTTTTTCTATTGCAACCTAGAAGCCCCAGGGCCTCTGAATGAGTAGAGCAGTTGAGCACAAAATGACCAATTCCTTATCTGTTGGCAAATTATTAGCCCTGCTGTTAGGATATATACATCAACAATAGCTGACAGAGCCAGGCATTACCTCAATTAATTGATATAGCAAGCCTAGGAGGTAAATATCCCCACCAACCCCATGTCACAGCTGAGGACACTGACCACTTAGAGATAGGAAATAACTTGCCTGACAGATTTAAACCTGGATCTGCCCAGCTTGTGTGGGGTTTTTGTTTTGGTTTGTTCTTTTTTAAAGATTTTACTTATTCATTCATGAGAGACAGACACACAGAGAAAGGCAGAGACATAGGCAGAGGGAGGCTCCTAAGGGGGGGCTTGACGCTGGACTCGACCTCAGGACCCCAGGATCAGGACCAGAGCTGAAGGCAGATGCTTAACTACTGACCCTCGTCAGTCATCCCCCATGTCCAGGTTTTAACCATACACTATTAGGCCTCCTGCAATCCCACCTAACAAAATACTATTTTAAAAGGGAGTGTTTCTAAAAAATAAAAAATAAAAAAAATAAAAGGGAGTGTTTTGAGTCTTTGAGGTCTGTATGGTAACCAATTACCATGTTTTAAATTACTGCTTTAGGACCTGAACTCAGGGTATGTCTCTCTAGAGCCCACGCTCTCCCAGGTACCATGGAAGGGCTGATTCAGCTCACCATCTTCAAAGCTATGTCTTTTTTTCCCCAATTTAAATATGGAGTAAGGATGCTATAGTAAATTGCCTTTTTTATTAAATTGACCCCACCAAGGGGAAAAAATCCTGGTAGTACCACCTCTTTGAATCAGCTGCTCAACACAAATTTGTCTGATATTAATAACTACGTTTTTTCCCCTGTAGTACTATTTATTCTTAAAATACCTGATCGAGTTATAAACACCTACTTACATTTTGTGTCAGACAAGAGGTAACATCTTATCTCCGTGTCTCTTCCCAGAGACCAATCACTTCAGTTTTCCTCCAGGACAATGCACCAAGATCAGACAGATGAGAATTCTCACTTGAAGACAGGTGATCACCCATCTGAAAGAGGAGACATGTTATTTACCCCAGTAAGGCAAAGTCACAAGCATTTCCTGTTCTTTTCATTGCTTTTCCTTTCCTTACTTTTATTTTATTCGGTTGTTGGTTTTAGATGGAGCAATGATTTGTGCAGTGGGACTCACTCACTTAACCAGAGTATCCCCAGGATAGAAAAAGGACCAGGAGAAAAGGCCATGTTCATCAAAAGGTACAGAAAGCGCAAAGAAAGCTTCCAAGTACTGTTGTTGCCTTTCTTCCTTTTGATCCTCTCTCCCCATAGAGTACCTTTTTTTTTTGAAAGCATACTTTTCCAAGTTGTTACATTAACAAATTTGCACTGATTTCTTTATCCTTGTCATCTAAAGACCACCTTGTTGGCGGATGGTGAACTTTTCCTTCATGCCAGGCCTGCTGCACTGTCTAATGTCACAAGTGTCTGCTCACATTAGCTCCCAGAGACTGAAGAAGATTCCGCATGGGGCCTTTCCAGCAGGTTGATTTGACAGAATGAGTCCCCATGCTAGCTCGTGGCACTTATCAGTTAGCCAGCCTTCCTTGGGGAGGAGAATTTAGAGTGCACCATATTCAGTTTCCAAATCAACTGCTGTCCCCTCAGGAAGCTGTGTGTTGCATTATTAAAAGAGATGCCTTTGACCATAGCGCCATACTTAAACATTCATCCACATTAAAAAAAAAAAACAAGGTAGAGTGAGGGGACCACAAAATGCCCCGCCCCCTTCCCTGTGTTAACTCTTTATCCCCGGGTTTCGAGGTCTCCCACAATGAACAGTCCTGTAACACACACACTTGTTATTTTGTGAACCCTTGTCTTTATTTTACTTTTTTTTTTTTAAACATTTCCTCTGCCTTTATTTTAATTACTTGGAATGGCTATGAAACCTTCCCCTAAATTGTACAACCTTGGGGCTGAGATCACCATATGCCCAACCTCTGCTTTTTACTGAGTTCCCATAGGAAAGTCAAATCCAAGAATCTAGCCACCACCAGCAGCAATGACTTTGGCTTATCTGTTACCTACTTCTCTTAGGAGTTCAAATGAAATGCAAGAATTAGTTGTGAGTTGAAAATGAACAGATCTGAAGCCCACAACTTTAATTATTACAACTTCACATATTTCTAATTTTTTAAAAAAATAGTTTATATTCAGTTTACCTTTATCTTTCCAGAGGAGGAATTGACAAGATTGGTGGAGAAAAGGAAGGATCCTTTTTTAAAGCTGCATGTTGATATAAATATGAAAATGGATTAAACTCTGCTTCCAATTTCCAAACATGTGTACTTCAATGAATATTAAATGGCAGGCCCCTATCACCATCATGACTTATTTACTCACCAGAGTTTTTATCAAAAAGGGACTGGAATTGCCCATGGAGCGTGAAAGTCTCCTGTAATTGAGTTTAGAGTGGTAAATCCACTAAACAGGCCACGGCCCCAGAGACACCCCGAAACCCACCTGTCAGCTGGTGTTAGATCACAGCGCAAACAAGGCATGGCTGCCTGTTCCCGCTAAACACTGCTGTGGCCCAAAAAAAAAAAAGAGAGAGAGAGAGAAGTTACTCCCCAGGGGATGAGGAAGGGCTGGGAGCACATTGTGGGGGTTGGGAGGGCAGGCAAGAAACTCTCATCTAACAGCTGCCCAATGTCAGCTGGAATCATGATCTGAAACTCAGCTCAGGAGGGGAACTGGCTAGGGCCTCATTCGGTTAGGTGTCATTTCTTCATCCTAACATCCATTAGGTAGGAGCGTAATGGAGTGGACAAGAAGCTTTTTCATCATGGTTGAGCCATGGAAATCAGAGCTCAGAGTTTCAGTGAGAATAAAGATACAATGGGCTTGAGGCTGGTGCAGAAAGGTCCACATCTGGAAGGGAGGGAAGTATCCAACTAAGACTGAACCAGCCAGGGATGGGAATTGGAACATTGCAAGCCAGAGAACCATAATTCATCCAAGAAACACTGATTATTTACTAGTGCTGGTTACTGTATCAGTTGCTCAGTGTATAAAGATGAATAAGACATAGTCCTTGCTCTGAAGGAAAATGTGAAATGTGCTTGGAGAAACACACAGACAAGTCAGCTATTGGCATACATATGTCAAGGGCTATGGAAGCAAAAGTATGTGCCTAAAATAATAGGAAGTCTTCCTAGAGAAAGTGGCATTTAAACTGGGTTCTTGGGATCCCTGGGTGGTTTGGCGCCTGCCTTTGGCCCAGGGCACCATCCTGGAGACCTGGGATCGAATCCCACGTCGGGCTCCCGGTGCATGGAGCCTGCTTCTCCCTCTGCCTGTTTCTCTGCCTCTCTCTCTCTCTCTCTCTGTGACTATCATAAGTAAATTTAAAAAAATAAAATAAACTGGGTTCTTTTGGGCAGCCCTGGTGGCCCAGCGGTTTAGCGCCGCCTTCAGCCCAGGGTGTGATCCTGGAGACCTGGGATCGAGTCCCACATCAGGCTCCCCTCATGGAGCCTGCTCCTCCCTCTGCCTCTCTCTGCCTCTCTCTCTGTGTCTGTCATGAATAAATAAATAAAATCTTTAAAAAGAAAATAAACTGGGTTCCTTGTAATAACTAGGCAGGCAAAGGAAAAAGAGTGAGGTAGGTGTGGGAATGGTGGTAGGAATGAGCCCCATTCTAGGGCTCCCAGAAGCTGGATGTGGCCAGAGCATGAGTGATGGGTTAGAGCCCAAGAGAGACAGGCTGGCTAAATAGCCTGGCTAATCAGTCTGAAGTTTATCCTGAAAGCCATGGGGAACAATGGAAGGATTTTAAGCAGAGGAGTGACATGATGTGGTCGGGTTTGTGTTTTAAGAAGACCAGTTAATCTGTTGTGCATAGTATGAATTAGAAGGGGCAAGGCTGGAAACAGGAAGGCCACGTGTGAGGCAATTACAGGAGTCTTTGAGAGAGAGGATGATGGTCCAAACCAAGAAAGTGACAGTGGAGATAGAGAAGAGGGGACAAAACGAGAAATATTATAGGAAAGAATATTATAGGAAGACTTAGAAGGCAATTGAAAGTGTGCAAAAAGGGAGGAATTCAGAGTGGCTCCAAGGCTTCTAGCTTGGATGTAGGGTTGCTAGATTTAGCAGATAAACATATATGCAATATTTGGGACATATTGATACTAAAAAATGATTCCTTTTTTATCTGAAACCCAAATCCAATATATCCAATATATTTAACATTAATTCAATATCCAGCAAACCGACTTGAGGGGGCTAAGTGATAGGGCATTTGTCAAGCTGGGAATTGAAGGAGGCACAGTTGGAAATGGAGGCAAAGAGCATGGTGTGTTTGCACTTAGATGTCTTGAGTTTGAGGTATCCAAGGGATAGAACTGGGTTCCGATTATCCTCCAATACCTTTCTGCCCTTCTGCGAGGATAGTGGTAGTGGCACATGGCCAGTTAAAGATTTTACTTCCCAGCTTCCCTTGCAGAACATAGCCCTGTGACCAGACTCCAGCCTATGGGATGTGAGAAGAAGTGATGTGTATCTTGCTCTTAGAGGGACTGGGCATAGGGGCACCTGGGTGGCTCAGTCAGTTATGTATCTGACTCAGTTTTGGCTCAGGTCATGATCTCAGGGCCGTGAGATGGAGTCCTGCTTTAGGTTCAGCCCTCAGCAGGGAGTCTGCTTCTCTCCCTCTCCCTTCCTCTCTCCCCTCCCTTGGCACATACATACACACACTCTCTCTCTCTCTCTCTAAAATAAATAAATATGAAAAGACAAACAAAAAAGAGCATCCATAGAAAAAAGCACTTGATTTTGTTGTGCTTAATTCTTTCCACACCACATACTCCTTCAGTGCCTGTATGCTGACCACTCCTAAATCTCGGTCTCTAGCTCCTGCCTCTTTCCTCAGCTGCAGACCTGTATGTTTCATTACTTATTGAACATTGTTATATTGATGTTATATTAAAGTTAAGGGACAGGCTAAGCTTATTTCTCTGTCCTGAAACAATTCAGAGGTAGATGGCCCAGGGCAAATGGCACGGCACTGCCATCTTCAGCATTTTCATCTCTGAGCCCAAGTTGGCTCCTTCAGTGCTGGTTATCTTTTGGCCAGTGGAAAGGAGAAAAGAAGCAGGAGAGTTGATGCCCAATCCTTCCTTTTTCTTTGTTTTTTGGTTTTTAGTTTTTGAGATACAACTTTAAACTTACCCTCAGGTTAATCAAAATGTTCCAGTAGTGCTAGGATGGGTGATGGAACATTTGGTTTTCATTTGCCAAGCCTTCTTGCTCATATAGCCACGTGTTAATGTTCAGTGCTACCAAATTCATTTGTTTGTCTTTGGATTTCTATTGTAGCAATGTCTGGGAAGCAGGTGTGTTCTCCTGCCCTGTGGGTGTTCGGGCATTTGCGCACGTGGCTGGCTGTGCTAGGGTCTGTGCTGGGGCCAGCTTACATGTGTGTCATCTGTGTGTGTCTTTCTGGGTGTGTCAGCTCCTCTGCACCCGCTCCTCTGTGTCCTGATTTGTCCATGTGTGCCCTGAGGATATCTTTGAGTGTGTCTGTGACAGATGCTGGTTATTTCGGTTTAGTTAGTAACCAGTTCCCAGTACAAGAAGTAGCCTTTTTAAAAAATATATTTTATTTATTTATTCATGAGAGACAAGACAGAGAGAGAGAGACAGAGACAGAGACACAGAGGGAGAAGCAGGCTCCATGCAGGGAGCCCAATGTGGGACTGGATCCCGGGTCCAGAGCAGAAGGCAGATGCTCAACTGCTGAGCCAGCCAGGTGTCCCAAGAGGTAGTCTTTTAGATTCTTCTCACATAGAAGTCCGTTTTGGAGACTGTAGAGTAGCTTTTTTTTTTTTTTTTTTTTTTTTTTTTAGATTTTATTTATGAGAGAGAGAGAGAGAGAGGCAGAGACAGACACAGGCAGAGGCAGAAGCAGGCTCCATGCAGGGAGCCTGACTGGGACTGATCCCTGGTCTCCAGGACCACGCCCTGGGCTAAAGGTGGCGCTTAACTACTGAGCCACCTGGGCTGCCCTGTAGAGTAGGTTTTAAAAGATCATTTCAATTGTCTTTTTTTTTTTTTAATGGACTTCATTTTTTAGACCAATCTTCACTTTTGCAACAAAATGGATAGGAAGATACAGAGATTTCCCATATACCTCCTGTCTTCACAGGTGCATGGCCTTCCCCAGGCTCAGCCTCCTCCACCAGAGGGGTATATTTGTTACAATTGATGAATCTACACTGATACAACATTATCACTCAAAGTCCATAGTTACCTTAGGGTTCATTCTTGGTTTTATACATTCTGTGGGTTTGGGCAAATGCATGACATGTATCCATCATTATAGGGTCATACAGAGAGCTGTACCATTTTGCATTTGGTCTTGTCAGTGTTCTAGATTTTGGCCATTCCAATAGGCATGTAGCACTATTGTTTTCAGTTATCTTTTCAAATCCAAAATACTTGAAGGAACAATCTCCCAAACTTGCCTAGGGGCTTTCCTTGCCTCTTCCATCTGAGTCTACCTGTTTTTCCCAGACCCCAGACTGAGGCTGAATTTTACATAATATGATATAAACTGAGATCTTCGTGGGAGTCAGGGGTACCACAGTGTGTGTGTGTGTGTGTGTGTGTGTTAGGGTAATTTCTAAACATACTCAAAATTAGAATAAAGATCTCCATGTATCCATCATCCAGCTTCAACGTTTTGCCAACCTTATTTCATCTGTCTTTCCCTTTTTCTCCTGCCAGCATATTTTAAGCAAGTATTAGATAGCTTGTGATTTCACCTGAAACATTTCAATTTATATCTCTAATTGATAAGACTTTTTTACATCCCTCAATGTCATTATTTACCTAACAAAATTAACAATAATTCCCCAAAATCTATAAACCCAATCCATATTCAAATTCCTTAATTATCTCAGACATCTTTTTTACAGCTGCCTTTTTCAAAATCCACATATTGCGTTATAGGTGTGTCTCTTGATCTCTTTTATTCTGAGGCAGTCCACCCTGGCCATTGATTTGTGGAGGAGCCACATTTGTTCTATGTAACATCTATGTGCTATATTTGTCTGATTGTTTTCTTACAGATAATATGTTCCTCTATAAACTGGAAGCTATATCTAGGGGCTTGATTAGATTCAAAATCAATATTTTTAGGCACCAATACTTCATACAGTGGTGCTGTTACTGTGAGGCATATAATATGTGGATGTTTCTCTCTTAATGCAGCCAACATCGATGAGTAGGTTTAGGTAATGTCAGCCCACAGAGTTCCCCATTAACCTTTCACCTGATGATTTGAGCATTCATTGATGATTGCTACCTAGGTCCATTATTTCATTTGGAATACTAGTAATTTTTTGAAAACTTTTTTATTCCTTCAGTAATTACGAGCTGGGACTCTTCAGGCTCCAGAATACGGCTAATCAAGGGAATAATGGAATTACCAGGCACTTGGGGCCAAGTGAGGGCCCTGTTTTCCTGACCTTGTTCCGTATTAAAAAAGATTAGCTCACCTTCCTCACCACCTAATAGTCAGGCTTAAACTCCAGGCTTGGTCCAACTGAAGTGTCCCTTTGTACTCAGTGTTAAAGTTAGCAAGGGTCTTAGGAGAGGGGTCTACCTTTTGCTTCAGGAAAAGAGGGCTCTTTTCCTAAGACACAGGAGCTCAGAGCTCCTCAGGAGGTTTGATGGTTTGGAGAGGGCTTTTTCTTTAGCCTCTCCCACTTCATTCAGGCTCAATCTGGGACTTTGACTCTCCTGCCTTTCAGGGAAACAGGAACCATTCAACCAATGACCCCAAGGACCAAATATCTGAGTCTCTGATGCTTTAGATTTCTGGCGTACCCCTCTGTTTCCTCAGATGACTCCAGGTCCTTTGCCAATGGTGACTTGGGCACTGAGTTCCATACTTCCTTCGAGAAACAAGAACAGAGCTGAAATCCTGCCTAGTGTCCCTCTAGTAGCCCTTTCCTGGATTTGAAGGCTTCTGAAGAAAGCGCCCATGACAAACAAGACCCGGTTTCTGGGTTCAATACTCAGTTCTGAGGGACCAGCACTTGAAGGAAGACTGGCCTCTGTCAGGCTGTATGGATGACTCCCTTCTCAGCAGCTGAATAAATCAAAGAAACCATTCTTCCTTTCTTACAAAAGATGGGTCTGCGTGGAAAAAGCCACACCAGCACTCGTGTCTTGGGGGAGATGGATTTTAAATTCTCTATAAAAATGTGCTTTAGTAGAATTCCTTGGTACACAGTATTGGCTTTAAAATAATAAGACCTTTTCATCTCAAGACACGAATTGAAAATATATACATTCTTCAAAATAATCATTTGCCCTTAGATGGTTATACACCACAAAGGAAAATCTGTGTTATTTCTTTATGCTCCCATCAGTAACCATTTGGCTTAGAATGACATTTAGTTGTTCCTTAAAAAAAAAAAAAAAAAAAATCCACCCTGAAAGCAAAATGGTTTCCCTTCATGGAGAGGGCCAAAGGATATGCCACAGTCTGAATGTCAACAGGGTAAGGAGAGACGGTTTGCCCCTTCGCCTCTCAGACTTGGACACTAGATGGCAGGCTTACCTTCCAGATCGAGGTGCCCGGTACCTTGTAGATTGAAGTGTGGGGCACTGGCAGCCCATCCTCTGCTTCCAGCAGCCACACACTCTCAAGCAGATCCCAGAGACATCTGGTAGTCTCCCCAGGGAGGGTGTGACTAAGCTTTGGTGAGAAGCAAGGGGAAGAGGTGTCTGGTTTGGGAATGCCTGCCTGCCTGCCTGCAGCTATAGTGGGATCAGGGTCAGGGCTCACTGGATCTCAGACCTCATGGCTTATGGCTATGATTGACTCTACTGCAGTGCCAGCCATGTCCCCCTCCTACCTACCTACCCTAGGTGTGGGGCTTAGAACTATCTCCAGCTTCCCTTGGGCTGGCTCAAATTGCAAGCTCCTTCAGATCTCCCAAGCCCAGGGAGGTGGTGTTTTTTGCAAGCTTCTATCAAATAGGGGGTCCTGCTCTGAGTGTGGGAACTGCTGAGTGCCAGCCAGGAATTACTTAAGCCTGTGCTAACCCTAGGCTGAGGTCTGTGGCCTCATTACTATTCAAGCCTCATAGTATTCTTGACACTTCTTTTGTGTGCTCCTGCCCTCCTTCCATCCCATTCAGGGTTTAAAATTTTTTTTTTAAATTTTTATTTATTTATGATAGTCACAGAGAGATAGAGAGAGAGGCAGAGACACAGGCAGAGGGAGAAGCAGGCTCCATGCACCGGGAGCCTGACGTGGGATTCGATCCCGGGTCTCCAGGATCGCACCCTGGGCCAAAGGCAGGCGCCAAACCGCTGTGCCACCCAGGGATCCCCCCATTCAGGGTTTAAATATCAATATGCATAAGTCCCCTGTGGTGGGACAAGAGCCTTCACAGGTTTACTTCTGGATTCCTGGTGTCTGGCACATGGTGAGGGCTCAGTGGATGTTTGCTAAATGAAATGTTTGGTTGAAAGAATTAATATTGAGACTGAAAAATCATTTCATTTAACCTCCTAATTCTAGAAAGGGTCCCACATGATTAGGAATGTATATTTTCTGGGATGTCTTCCTTCCCCTTTACTCCTTCTTCATCACCCCAGGCGAGATTCCACCCCAGAATCCCAATTTGGGTTATGCCTGAACCTTTCTTACATCTGCAATTTGAGACATTCCTTTTTGCTATGACTTCAGCACAAGCCGTTGATGGGATTGGAAGAAAATATTGTTATGGGATGAGTTGTGTCCCCCAAAACCATACATTAAAGGCCTACCCCCTGCCACCTCAGAAGGTGGTTACGTGTGGGGATAGGACCTTTAAAGAGGTAATCAAGGTTGTTGGGGTGAGCCCTAATCCAGTCTGACTGGTGTCCTTATTGGAAGAGGAGATTCGGACACACAGAGAGATACCAGAGATGTGTGCACAGAGGGATGAACATGTGAAGAGGCAGTCAAGTGGTGGCCAAGGTGGTAAGCCAAGGAGAGAGGTCTCAGAGGAAACCAACTCTGTTGGCACTTTGATCCTGGATTTCCTGTCTCTGGACGCATGAGCAGATACATTTCTGTTATTTAAGCCAACCACTCAGTGGTATTTTGTTATGGCAGTCCTAGTAAATGAATACAAATATGATATGGTGGGATGTGATAGGATTAAAATGCAATAAACATGATTTGACACATAATGTTTTACCCTTTTTGTCAGCATGTCCAGTGTCTAAAGAACTATTGTCTAATTGATGTGATGGCAGCTGAAGTTTCCACTCTACTTCTGGTTCCTGGCCCTTGCTGGGTAGGCAGGAGGGAGAAAGAAATAAAGGTCTCCTAAGAAAGGAGAGATTTGACAGTTTTAGTCATGGTGTGGGCTGCCCTCCCTGGTCTTATTTATTTATTTATTTATTTATTTATTTATTTATTTATCTATTTATTTATTTTAGAGCAGAGGAAAGGGCACAGGGAGAGGGAGAGAATCTCAAGCAGATTCCCCGCTGAGTGCAGAGCCTGACACAGGGCTCGATCTCACGACCCAGAGATCACAACCTGAGCTGAAACCAAAAGTCTGACACTTAACTGACTGTGCCACCCAGGCACCCCTCCCAGGTCTTTTTTAGAAAAACCTATCCTCCACTGTGATGAAGAGCAGGGTGATATCACCCTCAGGAGAGTCGGTTCCTGGGCACCACAAAAGCTGAGCTCCCCAAAGAGATCAGCATGTCCCCAACGGTCTGAAGTTTGCTGTATCAAGACAAATCAAGTCTGTCAGAGAGAGAAAGCAGCAGGAGAGGCTCCTTGCTGGAAATTAGATTAGACTGGAGAAGATTTAGTAAAGGCTCCCAGCCTGGGGATTGAGGACATGAGAGGAAAGGAGGCAGGGCACGAGGCTGGCTGTGGAAATGTCAATGAGAACCTGAAACACTGAGGGAAAAATCAGCTCAGCAGACACAGAACACCTTGGGGTCAGAGACCATTGAAGGGAGAGTTGTGAAAAACAAAGTAGTGCTTCTCTCCTTCTAGTGTCACATTGACCTGGTAGGATTCGGTCTTGTGAGAACTGACTACAGGTGATTCACCATGTAAAGTGGAAATTCTGGCTCAGGTTACAGGTGGAAGGGCTGGGATGGATGGAAGAAGCTAAAACTGAGACTTAGCTCTCCTGGGTATATGGCCACAAGTGACTTTGGCTCGGGAGGCGACCCCTTCCTTGCAGTGCCAGAGACCTCTCTCCTCCCCTAGATGTCAGTGTAAGTAGACACCACTGGGAAGAGGGAGCCTTCCCAGTAGAAGCACACATAGTAGGGAGACCATAATCCATAAAGAGTATCTCCCACCTTGCCAACAGGCATACAAGAAGGGAAGTGGGGAAAGAGCTTTTTTCCTCTGCCCTAATTTCTGACTTAGTCTGGCTCAGATGAGGGAGCTAAGGATAGACCTTGGTCTCTTGGTCCTGGACTTAGAGCATTAGCCTCCCTCTACCCTTTCTTACCCTCCTGTCTTACCTACATTCTCACTGCAAGTAGAGATGGAGGCGAATCTAGTCCTGCAGCTCCAACCATGTGTCTGTGAGCAGTAGAGCTGGGTGGTTACACTTCAATACTGGGTAACAGTTGTGCCCTTAAGAAAGAAGAGCAAACCATGAAATGCTTAGATATCATCACTTAACACCCCATTTCCCTGATGAGATGATCAAGACCCAAAATGGGAGAAAGGACCTCTCAAAGGTCACACAGGACTGATCAGATCTTCTAGGAGTCATTACCCAATATAGCCATATGTGGGTCACTTAAAAACACGTACCATAAAAAAACAAACAAACAAAAAACAACAAAAAACCATGTACCATAGAGTAATAGCTCAAATGCAGGCTTTTTTTTTTTCCTATGTGCCAATCTAGTCTATTTTTTAAAAAGCCAATTCTTTAAAAAAAAAAAAAAAAGATTTTATTTCTTCATGAGAGACACAGAGAGAGAGACAGAGACATAGGCAGAGAGAGAAGCAGGCTCCATGCAGGGAGCCCGATGTGGGACTTGATCCCAGGATTCTAGGATCACGCCCTGGGCCGAAGGCAGACTCAATCACTGAGCCATCCAGGCATCCCTAAAAGCCAATTCTTAAAGCAGTTTAAATATCCCCCTAATACTTTATGTCAAATAAAATTCTAACATGCCCATGAAGATAAATAGAGACTGCTCCCATGTAACTGTGTCTAGGTAGATGGTCACTTCTAGGCTCTAGATTTTGTAAAGCACATCAACATGGTCAGTAAGCGACAAGCTAACTATGGCAGGAAACTTCTGCCAACAAGGCCATACAGAGGAGGAACTAGGGAAATTCAGCTTGCAGAAGAAAATACTGAGGAGAACCATGGCAATGAGCTTCAGAAGGTGAAGGCTGAAGGTAGGAGAGGTGTGAGTCACATACGTATTGTTCCTCCGGGCAAAACTAGGACCTACACCTGCTACAGATCAGATTCAGATCAAAGGAAGAAAGAACTTTCAGGTTAGAATGGGATTTTCCTTCCTCTTCAGTCATCTTTGGAAATGACTGTCTTAGCTTTGGCTTCTGTAACAAAATACCATAGATTGGATGGCTTAACCAACATGCATCACTCACAGTTCCACAGACACAGAATGTCCAAGGTCAGGGTGCCAGCATGGTTGGGTTCTTGGTAAGGACCTGCTTCCTGGCTTATAGATGGCCACCTTCTTCCTATATCTTCACATGGCAGGAAGAGAGAGGTGGATCTCAAGTCTCTTACTCTTCTTATAAGGACATTAATTCCATCAAGAAATCCCACCCTCATCGGGCTCCCTGCATGGAGCCTGCTTCTCCCTCTGCCTGTGTCTCCACCTCTCTCTCTATGTGTCTATCATGAATAAATAAATAAATCTTTAAAAAAAAAAAAAAGGGGGATCCCTGGGTGGCTCAGTGGTTTGGCACCTGCCTTCAGCCCAGGGTGTGATCCTGGAGTCCCGGGATCGAGTCCCACGTCGGGCTCCCTGCATGGAGCCTGCTTCTCCCTCTGCCTGTGTCTCCACCTCTCTCTCTATGTGTCTATCATGAATAAATAAATAAATCTTTAAAAAAAAAAAAAAGAAAGAAAGAAATCCCACCCTCATGACCTAATCTAACCATAACTACCTCCCAAAGGCCTCATCTCTAAATACCATCACATTGGTGATCACGGTTTCAACATTTGAATTTGGGAAAGACACACATATTCAGTTCATAATAAGGGTCTTTGGTAAGATACAATTGATTAACAAGAGAATGGCCATTACCTCTGACAAAGCCAGAATCTCCTCAGAGACATCAAGGGACTGAGTGTCCTCTACAGTGAAGCCAGCATTCTCAGGAGGGCTGAAATATAGAAAAAACTGAAGGAGCCCATGGAGGAGAAGCCCATGGAAGTGAGAAAAGGGACTCCTGAATGCCTGGGTGTTGTGGTGTTTCTCAAGCAGTGGGAGCTAGTGGTTCAGCCTTAGCTGAGGGTATGCAGTACATGGGTTCTCTGGCTACCATGAGATTTTGGTGCTTCCTGTGTAGAGACCTAGGAGCCATTTTTCTAAGCACATAGAAGTAAAGCAAACTTACAGTTGTATCATGGGTTTTTTTGTTTTTGTGTGTGTGCACGCATATCATGGTTGCAGACCCAGCAGTCAATGGGACATGTGGGATCTTTTTGAACAGTATGGTTGCAGTGGCACATTTAGTGCCCTCAGCCCTCTCCGTTGGAATGCAGCAGAGAAGGACTCAGCTTCCATAAAGGCAGGACCACTGTTGAAGAAACTCCCAGGAATTTTGTTCTACAGTCTCTTCTACACATGTAAGTTCCCTGAAGCAGGACCATAGTTGTGTAGGTTGTCCACTGCACAACTCCCTGAGCCACCATTCCCAACCTGTGCAATTCTAACTGTCAGCTCTGTGTGAAGTCAGAGACCACAGAGAACCGAGGGGCCAACCCAAACCATTATTTCAAAAAGACTAATTGCCTTTGGGCACCTGGCTGGGTCAGTTGTTGGAATATGCGACTCTTGATCTTGGTGTGTTTGAGCCACACGTTGGGTGTAGAGATCACTTAAAGGTAAGATCTTTAACCATTGACGCCTCCACAGGTCCCAACCTATCCATGATTTGGGGTTACTGTCTGCCTCAAAAAGCAAAGTAGAGGGGTTGTCTTCTGGGAAGACAAGGTTTTCTCTGAAAAAGCCTCCTACAATGTTGGCTCTGGCATCTTCTGGGAGTAGGGAATGAAGGATTGAGGCCTCATGAGTTTGGGTTTTCAGCTTGAGGTAGAGAGAGAAGCCAGTGTTGGGTGTAATTAACCTCTGGATCTCATTACTGTTAACCCAGCCTGGGCTTCATGACAGTCATAGGAAGTGGATTCCTTAACAATAACATAATAATAATAATACAGTTTAAAGTAAAATCTTAAAACACACACACACACACACACACACACACACACGGAACCACTCATTGCCTTGAGGGGACAGTTCAGTTGACCTTTTCACAAACATTAGTAGGAGATTGACAGGATTCTAGCCACACAGCCAATGAAAGATGAGTGGCCCTCCCAGTCATTTCCCTACTGGAGATGACCTTTAGGAAAATCACAAAATGAGTGGTTCTTAAATTCTCATACTAAGTCAGATATTTTTATTATATTTTTCCCTTACATTGCTCAAAAGCAACTTAACCAGTATAATACACTGATGGAAAATGTTGCATATTAAATCCCAAAGTATAAGTTATAGGCTTAATTTTAGTCTAATGTCATTTGAAATGGGAAACCATAGTTGCAAATAGCCCTGAATATGATTAAACCCCAATGGGGGTTGGGAATAATGGAAACATGACAGACCCCTCACAACAGCTCGCTTTGCACAATAGGCTAAATGAAATTATGTACCTGACACACGGCGTGTTTTCTGAGAACTGAAAATGCACTTAACATCTCTGCAGTTGATATGCCAGGTATATTTTTTTTCCTATGGAGAAGAACATTAAAATTTTAAATTATTTATATGTCTTTTTAAGTTGCTGGGAAAAACTGTGATTTGCCAGTACTCCTTAGTGGAAAATCTAGGACTCTCCTGAGAAGGGACCCCCTGCCTTCATAGGTGAAATTCAGAAATTTGGAAAAGAATAACAAATTGGCCAGGATGTTGGGAAGGAGAAAGGTGGATGTGGCCAGAGTCATAGAACTGGGCTTTATTTATTTTGTATTTATTTAAAGATTTAATTTATTTATTCATGAGAGACACAGAGCGAGAGGCAGAGAGAGAGAGGGAGAAGCAGGCTCCCCACGGGGAGCCTGATGTGGAACTTGATCCCAGGACCCCAGGATCACGCCATGAGCCAAAGGCAGATGCTCAACCACTGAGCCATCCAGGTGCCCCAGAACTGGGCTTTAAATAAGAAAGAATTCCCTGGTTTTCAGAGAAACTTGGGGTGGGGATTCCTTCAGTCACTGAGAGCTCAACAGTGTACTTTATTCTGGCCTCTCTGGGTAAGAATAGAAGGAAGTAGAAAGTGTGGGCAGAGGTGTCTTGAAGACAGTATTTTTTCCTTTTTTTTTTTTTTAAGATTTATTTATTTATTCATGAGAGACAGAGAGAGAGAGAGAGAGAGAGGCAGAGACACAGGCAGAGGGAGAAGCAGGCTCCATGTAGGGAGCCCGACGCGGGACTTGATCCTAGGACCCTGGGATCATGCCCTGAGCCAAAGGAAGATGCCCAACCACTGAGCCACCCAGGCATCCCAACAGTATTTTTTCCCATAGAAAAATTCATTTTTGATCCCACTACTCCGGCTCACTGACTTACTTCCCTTTATTGCAAAACCTCTCAAAAATTCACTATTCCCTGTTGAAACCTCTCAGGGTTGGGCTTTTGTGTCTGCTCATTCACACAGCCATGTTCGCCAAGGTCACAAAAGGCCCTAAAAGCAAATGTAATGGTCAGTTTTTGTGCTCATCTCACTAGGGCCTCTTAGCTCTATTAGACATGACTGATCATGCTTTCCTCCCTAAAATACTTTCTTCTGGGACCCCACCCTCCCCTAGTTTTCTTCTATTTTATTACCTGTCCTTAAGTATGTCCAACATTAGACTTTTAATATCTATCACCCAAGTTTGTTCTGGCCACTTACCAGTTAATACTTAGGCCAAAAATCTTGTGATCGGCTTCAACTTTTTTTTTAAGTACCCCACAACCAGTCCTCAGGCAAGGCCTTCAAATCTGCCTTCAAAATATAATAGAATTTAACCTCTTTAAAAAAAAAAGATTTTATTTATTTATTCATGAGAGACACAGAGAGAGAGAGACAGAGACATAAGCAGAGGGAGAAGCAGGCTCCCCAGAGGGAGCCCAATGTGGGACTCAATCCCAGGACCCTGAGATCATGACCTGAGCAGAAGGCAGACACTCATCCATGATGAGCTCAAACCACCCACGTGCCCCAGAATCTAACCTTTGCTCACCATCTCCACTATTTCCCTGGTTCCAATTGTCCACCCTCCCTCCCCCATGATCCCAATAACCTCCAAACTGCATTCTGCTTCTGCTTCCTCTGGGCCTCACAGACTATCCTTAACACACCAGCCCCAGGGAGCTAGTGAGTTTGTTCACATTTAAGTCAGATCCAGACTTGCATTCTTTCTCTACTATCCTGCTGCCCTCTTCCTTCCAAGAAGGTCATGGTCACATCTAGGTCGGGAACAGGAAAAGGATTGGTGAAGTTAGGATTTGAGTCAAGCTTGAATAACAAATAGCATTCAAATGAGTTTAGTGGGGGACAGTGCACTCTGGGGAATGCCAAAGGTGGAGTCCCCAACGCAGCAAGGCTTACATGTATTCAGAGATTGGAGAAGGGCCCAGTGGGGTGGACAGCCAACAGTCATGCTAGGGAGTGCCTGGAAAGATAGGTGGAAGGCCTTGAATGTCACTCTCAGGAGTTTGGCCTTTATCCTGCATTTTCCAGGAGGCTTGGGCATATGGGGAGTGGGAGCAACTATGAAATTCACTTAGCATAGTTATCTCAGCTGCCTGCCAAGTAGTCTATTTAGTCCAATTCACAGGCAGAGCTTTGTTGAGCATTGAGAAGTCACTTGCTCCATGTGAATCCAATCACCACGGCAGGTACACCTCAAAGAGGGAACACACAGCCGCCTCTGAAAAGCCTGCCCCGCACTCTGGCAACTCAATTCATGAATATGCTTTTCCGACGTCTGACACTGCTGCTTAGCAAAGATATTATGGGACAAATCCTTGATTTGACCTTTTGTATCTCTATCCATCCCACTGTGCTAAAAGCAATTATGTGCATCTTGTGTGTGGCTGTTGGAATGGGGAGTCACTTAGCGACGGGTCCCTTTCACACTCCAACTGTCCTCTCGCTCATTCCTTACCCCCACCTCGCCAGGGCCTGCACAGCAGGCCACCTCCACTGCTTGGCAGAGTCAAAATGGCATTAAGGGGAGGCAAGTAGGATGTAAACAGGTGGAAACAGTTCCTGTCATGGCAATTAGCCTTCCCCTTGGCCAGGCACAGCCATGGATGAAAAATGGGGCTGCAAGGGGACAGGGAGGAGAAAGCTGGCAGGCGAGCAGGGGGCACAAGAGGGCTGAACTCACGGTCAAAGGCATAGCCAACTATCTACAAAAGCTTCCTACAAAACAAAGCAATCCTAGTGTCAGTGTGAATGGTAACGGTCTCTGTCTAGGGTGATCTGTCTCTTCTTTGCCTGTAGTAGATTTATGTGTGCTCGTGTCTGTGATGAAATATGTGTGCAGGTATCGACGTCGGCACGTGTCGAGAATGCACAATTGTGTCTGTGCGTGTCTGCATGTTGTTGTGTGCGTTCCAATGCCTGCATGAACGCCTGTGTGTTTTCTGTGTGTGTAGATGAATAGGTTGTGGATGCCCAGGAGGACACACATTGGGGTACCCGTCTGTGTGTGTCTGAGGATGTGTATGTGGAATGTGCGTATATGCACGGCTGTGTGCACGTCATTTCTGGATATGGTATATTCCTCTAGGTATACGTGTGTGGAGGTACTTGTGGGCACGTATGAAAAAGGGCTGAGTGGGGAAGAGCTCCCCTCTCCTTCTCTCTAATGACTGTAGAGGCCATTCTAATCCTGGCCAGAGAGCAGAGCCCTGAGGTTACTAAATTGTCAAAGGGTTTGGTTCTTCAGGAACTTGTACCCTTGACTCAGTTCTCCAAGTCCCCCAATCTCCAGCCCTAAATGTAGTGGAAAGACAGACCCCAGAGCTAGGGACGATGTCCAGGAAGACACACCGGGAGACAGTTAAAATGCTGGAGGTAAGACTCGGAGGAATTGGGAGAAGATCAAGGATCTTTTCTGAGCTTTTGTATATAAATAATTTATAGTGGAAAAGTGAGCCGGCCTCTTGGGCGGGAGGTAGATGCAGACAATGAAATAATGGTGAGTAAAGTGATCTGCTCCCAGGCCAGGCTCACCCCTGATTGAGCTGAGAAGAGACTGGGGGAGAGGAAATCAAACTGGCAGGTGTGGGAGGGTTAGCAGAGCTGACCTGGACCATCTGTGCCGTCTGCAAGGGCGCTTACCTCCCAGGTACGTTCACCGGATGCTGCCGCCGTTGACTTGGGAAACGATGGCAGAAAGGAGAGAATTAGTAACACCTGCCATCAGAACTATTTGTTATTGTCTAAAAAACCTCCCAAGCACAGCAGATTTTACTGCAGTTGGCAGCTTCCTGCCGCTCCAACTTCCTATCAGCAGCGTGTGACCCGGCACGACCTTGCCACCCATTCCAGAGCCTCTTTGGGCCTTTCACATTATTTGCAAGGTAGGGAGGGGTTATGAAACCCCAGGGCTAGGTTATCTGCTTTTAAAATCATCCAAGAGACTCTGCTCAGACCTTTTATGATTACTCATTGACTGCTCATTGTACGTAAACTAAGAATAGAGATTGAAAACAAAATAAAAATTATCCATGAGGATACAAACTGTGGTAACCAACAGTTAACATTCGTTCGGATGGATATCTGCCCAGGCTTTTTTCATATATGACGTTTTATAACTTATTTTCTCCCTCATTAATATGTCTTAGATATCTTTTCATGTCAACAAAAATTTGTACCATTTTATTTTTTTTCCAAGTTTGTATTTAAATTCCAGTTAGTTAACATACAGTGCAATATTAGTTCCAGGAGTAAAATTTAGTGATTCAACACTTCCATACAATACCAGGTGCTGGGCAGCCCTGGTGGCTCAGTGGGTTAGCTCCGCCTTCAGCCCAGGGCCAGATCCTGGAGACCTGGGATCGAGTCCCACGTTGGGATCCCTGCATGGAGCCTGCTTCTCCCTCTGCCTCTCTCTCTCCCTCTCTGTTTGTCTGTCATGAATAAATAAATAAAACTTAAAAAAAAAATACCAGGTGCTCATCACAAGTGCCCTCCTTAATCCCCAACAACTATTTCACCCATCCCTACCCCCACCTCGCCTCTGATAAACCTGTTTGTTCTCTATAGTTAAGAATGTGAAAAAAAAAAAAAAAAAAAAAAGAATGTGTTTCCTGGTTTGCCTCCTCCCCCCTCATATTAATTTGTTTTGTTTCTTAAATTTCACATATGAGTGAGATCATATGGTATCTGTCTTTTCTGACTTATTTCACTTAGCATTATACTCTCTAGCCCCATCCATGTCACTGCAAATGGCAAGATTTCATTCTTTGTATGGCTGAGTAATATTCCATTGTACATATATACCATCTCTTCTTTATCCATTCATCAGTTGATGGACACTTGGGCTGTTTCCATAATTAGGCCATTGTTGATAATGCTGCTGCTGTAAACATTGGTGTGCGTGTGCCCCTTTGAATTAGTTTTTTTGTATTCTTTGCGTAAATACCTGGTAGTGCAATTGCTGGATCATAGGGTAGTTCTATTTTTAACTTTCTGAGGTAACCACCATTCTGTTTCCCAGAGTGGCTGCACCAGTTTGCATTCCTACCAACAGTAAAATCTATACCCTTCTAAATTGCTCCAAATTTCTCATTGCATGGACATCATAATTTACTTGACCAATCTTCATTCATTGCATATTTAAGTTTTTCTTTTTTCTTTTTCTTTTTAGTTCAGATTAAAAATTTGAGTTAATGATAGTAAGTTTTAAAAAAGAAAAGGTCTTTCATGGTCTCTTATGTGGTGCTGATAGGAAAGGTGACATTAAAAGCAAAGAGTTGGGGATCCCTGGGTGGCTCAGCAGTTTAACACCTGCCTTCGGCCGGGGCTTGATCCTGGAGACCCGGGATCGAGTTCCACGTTGGGCTCCCTGCATGGAGCCGCTTCTCCCTCTGCCTGCGTCCCTATCTCTCTGTCTCTCTGTCTCTCTGTCTCTCTCTTTGTGTGTCTCATGAATAAATAAATAAATCTTTAAAAAAAAAAAAAGGCAGTGAGTTTGACCCTGGGGTTTCACTCCTCCCTCCCCACCTTGAGAATAAGCTGAGGAGGCTCAAAGGTGACAGGGGAAGGGTAATAAAATCATGTAGCTCCCACTCTGCTGGCTGGCACCTGGCGATGAAGGGGCTGCCAGTCACCAGGAAATCTGTGGTGTTTGGAGGGCTTTCTGGAGTGATGCATGTTACTTGATTATAGGCTCTGCTAGTTTTCTCTGGGAAGCAGCTTTCCTGCTCAGGACCAGACAAAAAAGTAGCACCATTGGGAGGTGGGCAGGGGGTGGGGGTGACTGGGTGATGGGCACTGAGGGGGGTGCTTGATGGGATGAGCACTGGGTGTTATGCTATATGTTGGCAAATTGAACTCCAGTAAAAAAAAATAAAGATATGAAAAGTAAAAAAATATATATTATGAACAAGGGGTAGTGGAAGGGGAGGTGGGAGGGGAATGGAGTGACTGGGTGATGGGCACTGAGGGGGGCACTTGACGGGATGAGCACTGGGTGTTATACTATATGTTGGCAAATCGAATTCCAATAAAAAATATGCAAAAAAAAAAGAAAAAATATTGTGGCTGAAACAAAGCATATTTGTAACTTCATGCAATTCACGCATGCAGTCTGTGAACTGTAAGTAAAGCAGAGAAATTGCAGAAAAAAAAGAAAGCAGCACCATCAAACCCCCTACAGTAAACAACCACTCTCTGCCCTCAGCCCTTCCAGACAACATAGAGGGACAGAACAGAGAGCAGAGAATTCCAGCAAACTTGCTTGGCAAAGAGTTGGATGTAGAGGTTTTTTTCCTCCCCTATTCTGCATTTTCTGCATTACCCACTCTGGCTTTTTTTTTTTTTTAAGATTTTATCTATTTATTCATAAAAGACACAGAGAGAGAAGCAGAAACATAGGCAGAGGGAGAAGCAGGCTCCCTGATGTGGTACTCGATTCCAGAACCCCAGGATCATAATCTGAGCCAAAGATTATGTCAAATCTGACACTCAACCACTGAGCCACCCAGGTGCCCCACTCACTCTGTTTTTACCTCTAGGGATCTTCTAAAAGTTTGCTTTGCCTGCTTCTCCCAAATTAGAGTTCTTTGCAATCAATTCTGGTAAATCAGTGTACTCATTCATTTATTCCATATACATTTACTGAACAACTATGTGCCATTCATTGTGCTGGCACTTGAGAACCTGAGGGTAAGTAAAACACCATCTTTGTTTTTAGGTATTTCCTGGACAGAACCGGGAGGCAAAGAGATATGAAGCCTGAATCATAGCTCTCTCTCTTCCAGAGCCAGGTGAATGCCTCCTCTCTCCATCAGTACCCCCAGGCAGGGGGGGCTTCCCCATCTTGACTCCCACATCCCAGCCATTTTAAGGACTGAGAATCTCTCAAGGCCAGGGACTGCATCCTACTTACTTACCCCCATGTGCCCAATACCAGATCCCATGTCGGACACACAGCACAGAAGATGCTAATGAGTCCTGCATTGGAGAACACAACGTGGGAACCACCACCAGTCCCATTGGATCATCATTCCCATCATCTGCACTGATGACCAACACCCTCCACTCCTGCTAAGGACCTCAGCCAAGGCTGTGGGCTCTGAAACCAGAATGTGTGGGTTCAAATCCCTTCTCCTCCATTTACTAGTGCAAACCTGGCTTGGTCACCTAACACCTCTGTGCCTCAGTGTCCTCACTTGTGAAGTGGGAGTAAGAATAGGACCTATCTTATCACAGGGCATGGTGAGGATTTGTTGATTCATATTTGTATAGCACCAAAACCAGGAGTGAGCACTTTGTAAGCTCTCAAAAATGGCCAGCTGTGACTATTACCATGATTATTACCTCAAATGGAAAGAAGTGAGCCTTTCAATCAGCCTTGGCTTCTTGTAATTATATCTCTTTTAACTCTTCAAAAGAGCTCTGCTCTTTTGAGTTCCTCTCTTCCTCTCCCCAGAGACCTGGAGCATGCCTCCCTGGAAGCTATTAAGCATAGCATGACCTGTGCTGCCTACATTACTCAAGGCAGAGTGCCTGGCCTTCATTACTCTCCTGCATCAGACAGAGTTCTTGGCTTCTCTTAAGCACTTGTCTCAGGGATTTTTTTTTTAATTTTTAAAAAAGATTTTATTCATTTGAGAGAGAGAGATTGCAAGCAAGGGGGAGGGATAAAGGGAGAAGCAGACTCCCCACTGAGCAGGGAGCCTGGTGCAGGGTTCAATCCCAAGACCCTGGAATCGTGACCTGAGCCAAAGGCAGATGCTTAACCAGCTGAGCCACCCAGGTGCCCCTTTTCTCAGGGATTAAAGGACAGTCTTTGTTTTCCCATCTTTGCACAATTAGGAATTTGACCATTGGCTCTAAGATCACCTTTATAATTTTCCTGGAAAATAGGACCCTGGAACCCCTATTCATGCTAATACAGTGTTAGTGGCTTACGGTGATATCTAGAGCTTCTGAGGTGGGCACATAGACTTCCAGGAACACTAGCGTATTGTCTCCCATCAAGAGAAAATGACATGTATTCTGAGTTGTACATCTAGGTTTGGGAGTCTGTACAGAATTATTCACATCCTCAGAGTCCTTTGTGATCTATAGCATGCTTTTTAGCAGGGACTTCTCTGGAATTAGAAAAACTGCATGGAGCTCCAGCAAGTCAGGTCCTTGACAATATGTGAAGGAAGAGAAATCTGTCCCTGGTACTCCCATCTGCCCATTCAGGCCCCACTTATTGATTCATCCAATATTCCTTGAGTAACTACAAGGTGACAGGTATTTCTGGTGCTGGGATAGTAAAAAGTCCAACATGAAACCTGAGCCATGGAGTTCACAGTCAACCAGGTATATGGACAATAAATGATTGTATAATACAGTGCATTCATGCTATGATAAGGAAGGCACAAGGAGTCATGGGGATACATGGCAGGGGCACCAAGCCAAGACTGAGATGAGTAGAAAGGCCTCCTGGAGGAAGAGATGTCTGAACTGGCATTTGGAGGATGAATAGCAGTTAGGCAGCCAAAGGAGTATGTACTGTATGTCAAAAGGCCAGAAAGCAGAAGAGAGCAGGGAATGATGAAGGGAGTGAAGGATGTTGGGTGTTGCCACATAGTAGCATTACAAAGGCAAGAGTGATGAGAGAAGAAACTGGGGAGGCAGGCAGGGACCAAATCCCAATGGGTATCTTAAGCCAAGGTAAGGAGTTGCGCTGTATTCCCTATCCTCTAGCACTTGTCCTATGTCCAATTTCTCCTGATTCCCTGTTGTTAGATCTGCTGATGAGGCTTAATACTCATGGGGGAGGCGAGGACAGGGTGTATATCATTTTAGAAGGGACCTCAGAGGAGAAATAAAAATTATGTCTAAGAGAATGAAGCTATCATGGCCGTCAGTGGGATGGACATTTTGGAAGTGAGGAATCCTGCCTAACTCCTCTTTAAGTATCAATGCGTAGTAGCTGCCTGCTTCTGAAACTCAGGGAATGTGTTCTTTCATTTTTCATAAGAATCAAGTAGATCAATTTTTGCTCCATAATTTTGTGCACTGTGTCAAGGGAGAAGCCAGTGAGTATGTAGGAGTGTGTAGGAGCAGTTAATACAGACTTAAGTGAGGTGACATGTGTGAAAGAGCCTAGCTGAATGTGGACATTAAAGAAATATTTGTGGGCTCCTGGGTGGCTCAGTCAGTTAGGCATCTGCCTTCTACTCAAGTCATGATCTCAGGGTCCTAGGATCAAGCCTTGTCTGCTCATGCTCTCACTATCTCTCTCAAATAAATAAAATATTTTTTTATTTTTTAAAATATTTTATTTATTTATTCATGAGAGACACAGAGAGAAGCAGAGACATAGGCAGATGAAGAAGCAGACTCCTCACCGGGAGCCCAATGTGGGACTCGGTCCCCAGACCCGGGATCACGCCCTGAGCCGAAGGCAGACATTCAACCGCTAAGCCACCCAGGTATCCCCCCCCCTTTTTTTTTTTTTTTAAGAAATATTTGCTTGAATAGGGACCTCTGGGTGGCTCAGTGGTTGAGCATCTGCCTTTGGCTCAGGGCGTGATCCTGGAGTCCCAGGATTGAGTCCCACATCAGGCTCTCTGCAGGGAGCCTGCTTCTCCCTTTGCCTGTGTCTCTGCCTCCCTCTCTGTGTTTCTCATGAATAAATAAATAAATCTTAAAAAAAAGAAATATTTGCTTGAATTAATAAATAAATATTTGCTGGACTTCCTGATGCCCTTTCAACAAACCATCCTCAGATGCTCACCCTTCCTGAGTGCCTGGCATAATATGCAGTGGGTGGTGCAAAGAAGTAGAGAATCAAGGAGCATGTGGTCCAGCTCAGGAGTTCAGGCATCTCCACTGTTGATGCTCATGGCTGCAAATGCCCATGGTGGAACATGGTGATGTTAAAGCCTAACAAATGGATGGCTGAGACCACCAGAGCTTCAGGAGCTCTCTTCTGGAGTGTTTGCTGGAGGAGACAGGACTTGAATAGGGCCAGAAGGAGAGTATCTAACTAGGAAGAGAAGACAGGAACCAGGGATGTTTTGCCAAGAGTTGGGAGGAGTAGGGGGGAAATGGAGGTGAGATGGGCCTAGAGTCCACAAAGTCATGCACAGAAAATGCAAACCTACCAACAATGGCTAAATACTACAGTCAGCTGGACGGGGGCTGGAACCCTGCAGTCACCTCTTATAAGCTGGGTGAATCTGGATAAGCTACTTACCTACTCTGAGTCTCAGTTTTCCTCATCTTTAAACTCAGATGAGTAAGAACCCAGCTAACATGAGGAGCAACTGGCATAAACCATTCACCGCCAAGGTTAAGAGCAAGGGTTTAGGGGTCGGACAGGATTGGTTTCCTGTCACACCTGGCAAGCGACTGCTGGTGTGGATTTGGGTAAATTAGTCTCTCTAGGGTCAGTAATGGAGATTTTTGTGGTAGCACCATGTCAAAGATCTGTCCAGAAGAACAAGTGAGATAACACAGGGAAAGGACACAGTGCTTGGCACCTCCAGCACGATTGGGTGCTCATTACTAGATAACAAGGTGAGAGGAATACATCTGCAGAAGGAGAGGAATGTGAAATCAGTGTGGGGCAACTTCACCAATCGTTCTCCATACTGGAGGATGTAAGCCTCGAGACTTCTTTCCTTCCCTCCCGGTGACCAGTGGTCAGAGGCCGCCTTAAGCAAAACCACACGATCTACCTGGAACTGGAGCAATGTGGGAGCTGCTGCCAAGTGCCCCTAGAGCCTGCCAAAGGCAGACGTTTCCATGACCGCCAGAACAACAAGGCCCCCAGATTGACATCTGAGTGCTACCATCTGTGTTTCAAAGGACAGGAGGAAAATACTCTAATTAATCAGCTGGAAGAGGGCTGAATGGGAATGCATATGCATGGGTGTGGCAGGCAGTGTTGAGTAAAAGGAGTCAAGAAAGAACAGGTCACATCAAGATTCATTAAGCTTTATTAACCTGGATGATGGTAAGGAGTCAATATTGGCTGCTAGTGTAAAGTTTTGCTGTGGATCAAAATCCAAAGTGCAAAAGAATTGTTTGATGTTTTCCATCACAAGACAGCTCATTGGTGTGTAGGCTTTTGCCCCTTGAGGCAAAGATTATATAGAGCAAGTGAATTTGAAAGGAGAAATTTATTTCCACCCCTCCCCACCACCACCACCACTGGGGTAGGGAAGGAGGGGTTACATCAGGTCTGACTAGGTTGGAGGGAGCCTGTCACACAGGAAATGGAACACCTGACAACCAGGGCCCAGGCCCCAGCCTGCTCTGAAGTGTCCCTATTCTGGGGCCTTAATGTCCCTCACTGCCATTTCTACCTCCTACCTAAGAAGGATCTTTTAGGACATACTTGTTTAGGTTTGTTCTTTTTCACTCTAAATTGTTGAGTGCCTTCTAATGAGCTCATGTTACATTCAGTTTTCACATGCTGCTGGGGAAGGCAGACATGTACAGATAACATATACTCCAAGTAATCATTGTTTTAGGGGCAGAATGAGCACAGTGCGATTGTTGCTTAGAGGGGAAACCAGAATGAACATTCTAAAGTGCAGTGCTGACACCCCTGCCTCTCTTCGCCTTGCATCCATCCCTGGAGGGCACAGCAAGGGTCAACATGGAGAGAGTACCCCCTCCAGATGGGTCTGGGGGTACTTGGTACCCCCATGCTCAGCAACATAGCCTTGGTTAAATGTTTCCATCAATAATCCAGAAACCACAGCTGCTGTGGGCACACCTGTGTGCTAGATGTTTTCGTGTAGGGAGTATGGTAGGTAAAGAAGACGTGGGAACTGCCTTCAATAGGTTCATAACCTAATTAAAGAAGTAAAAAGTAGGATAGCAAGCAGATGTGGTGGAAAAGGGTTTTGTTTCTGTTCTCTCTTTCTCTCTTTTTCTTGGAGTCGGGCGCCTCCTGGGGTGGGATGACAGAGGAAGGCCGACTCTTCTAGCGTGACTGGGTACAGACTTACAGGCTGTGCACTATAGAATTTGAAGGGGAGCCATTCATATAGACAGTGAGTGACCCTACTGGAAGAGTCCTGGGTGGTGTGAAAGGTGAAATAATTTCAGAGATCTCATGCCGTGAAGGCAGCCCACTATTAAGTTCTTCTTCCCTGGTCCCATTCTCCACTTGCCAGGATCTAGTGCCCTTTAGAGCAGTGTTATTCAATAGAACTTTGTGTGATAATGGTGATGTTCTTTATCTGTGTCAGTCCATGCAGAGGTCATTAACCACATGTGCCAGTTGGACACTTGAAATGTTGCCAGTGCCACTGAGGAATTGGATTTTAAATGTTATTTAATTGTAATTAATAATTTAAGTAGCTACATATGGCTAGTGGCTAGTATTGGAGAGCACAGCTCTAGAGTGAAGAAAGATAACCTAAAAAAAAAAAAAGAATAGATAACCTAACAAGAAGTAAGGCCCCTGAGATGAGAGCAAAATGGTGAAGGGGTTGTTGAAGAGGAAGAAGACATAGACAATTTAAGGGTGAAGTTTCTCTTCCAACTGTGAGGGGAGCAGACATTTAAATGAGGCCAAGAGCACTGATGAAAAAAAAAGTGGCCAGTCATATAGTATATGACTTTATTTATATGAAATATCCAGAATGGGGAAACTCATAGAGTTAAAAAGCTGATTAATGGAGATATGAGGGAATGGGGAATGACTGCCTAATGGATCCAGAGTTTCCCTTTGGGGCAAGGAAATGTTTGGAACTAGACAGAGATAGTGATTGTATGACACTGTGAATATACCAGGTGCCGCTGAATTGTACACTTTGAAACTGGTTAATTTTATGGCATGTAATTTTACCATAGTTGAACGAGAACCCAACTGGTGGCAGTGGAAGGGGAGCTGGTACTACTCACAAAAATATATGAACACTCCCATGTCTCTAGCACTCCTTGTGATCTCTCAAGAGGTGGAATGTAGGATATACACCCAAAATAAAGCACTTTTGTACATGCTTCAGGAGTCTGTGTGAATTTGGTGTGTGATAACTAACATGTGAGATCACTTGGAATAAGAGCTGTCCTATCTGGGACAGAAATGCATGCTGGTCTGATCAAGGAGTATAGTTAGGAATGACCGAGGACGAGACCATGGGGTGGGAGGGGATGTTACCAAGATAGCTTGGAAGGTTAAACCCTCAGTTATTCATTTGCTTTGATTTAGTCATGGGGTTGTATTAGGGATTATAAATTTGAGAGTTTGAAAGGACCCCAAATGATCATCTTCCTCTTCCCTTAGGCACTACCACCCTCCATGTGAAGGTGACCCGATGACCCAGACTGGTGATTATAGAAGTAGTAGTCATAGCAATGGCTCCCATTTATGGAGGGTTTACTTTGTGTGCACAGCACTGTGCTAAGCGTATCACACATATATTTCATTCTCTCCATAACCCTATGAAGTATGCATCAGTTCTGTTTCAGAGATGAGAAAGCAGGTCCAGAGCACACATTCAAACCAGAAAGCATCAGAGCCAGGATTCAAACCTACAAATATCTGACCCCAAAGCCTATTCTTATAACTACTACTCTACATGGCTTCTGATACACTGTATCTACTTCACTGTGCTTCTTATCATCATCCCTTGGCCATGTGTTCTGCATTTCCTCTGCCATAACTTTACTTCCTCTCTTCATCTCTCACATACTATTTATCCTTCAAAGCCCAGTTCAAGCTCAGTCTCCATGAAGACTTCCCTTGTCCTTTTAGATCAGAATGGTCTCTCTCACCTCTAGATTCCTGTAGCACTTAAAAAAATATTTTTGATAAACTATTGTTTTTAACTGCTAAAAGTGTTAAAAATTTTAGTGTATAGTTCAAAGAATTTTTTATATGTATTTTATAGCCATTAGATCAAGATATCAAACATTTCTAGCACTCAGAAGATTCCCTTGTGCTTTCACCCAGTCCATACACTCCAGTAGCCTTCTATTACCATCCACAAATTTTGCCTGTACTTAAAATGTTTATGAACAGGTCACATAGTATCTGTACCTGGCTTCCTCATCCTGTGATATTCACCTATGATGTTCATCACACTGTTGTTTATCCAGTATTTTAATATTTTTTATTGCTATTTAGTATTGCTTTGTACGGATATACAAGAATTGATCCATTCTTCTGCAGGTGAACATTGGGTTAGCTTTTTGAATCAACTTGGCTAGGCTATAGTACCTAGCTAACCAATCATTAACCTAGGTGTTGCTGTGAAGATATTTTGTAGATGTGATAGCATCTACAACCAGTTGAATTGAAGTAAAGATTACCTTTGATAATGTAGGTGGGGCCTTCCGATCAGTTGAAGGCCTTAAGAACAAAAACCGAGGTTTCCAGAGAGGAAACTTTGCTTCAAGACTGTAGCATTAACTCCTGTCTGAGTTTCCAGCCTGCTGAACCGCCATAGAGATTTCTGAGACGCTAGCCTCCACAAGTGCATGAGCCAATTTCTTAATGTATGTATATATAAATCCTAGTCATTCTGCTTCCTTGGGGAATTCTGATATAGGATTTCCGGATTTGGGCTACAATGAACAAAGCTTCTGTGTATATTCTTGTATTTTGGTGGATATATGCACTAGTTTCTCTTGGGTATATCCCGGAAGTAGAATGCTGAGTCATGGAGCACCTATTTTCTGAATCACACACATGATGGTTATAATTGATTGCCTAGACTAATCAGTTACATTTAAGGTATATTGGTTATGGCTAAAAGTGATGATAGAATTTGTTTTGTCCATGTCCTTCCCTTTCCATGGGAGAAACGTGAGCCCTAGAATTATGCACATAAGAATTATGCACATAAAGTGATAGAATTAGTTATGCAAATATTTAGTTAGTGCTAATAGAATATTTGGAGCTACAAGGAACATAAAACTTAATTAGAATTAAACAATATGGAAATGTATTATGTCATACAAGAAAAAGTTCACTGGTACAGGAGCTTTAGGTTTGCTTAATTCAGCAGCTCAATAACATCCTCAAAGATCCAGATTCTTTCCACTGCTCTGTCATCCTCAGGATGTTGATCCTGACCTCAGACTGGCCCTGCTTAGTCACAAATTGGTACAGAAGTTCCAGGCGTCGGGCACTTCAGTGTCCAAAGGATGAAGAGATTGTCTCTTCCTCTTATCTTCCTTGGAAGCAAAGAATCCTTCTCAGAAATCCTCCAGCACATTTCCCCCAACATCTCTGCCAGAAACGAATCAGATAGCCACCCTCATGTCAATTACTATGGAGGCGAATCAGACCCTTATTTATTCCTGGGTCTACACATGAATCTTTCTTTCTGGAGTCATGGGGGAAAGAGGCAGATATTTGGACACAACCAGGGTGGGGGTGGTGGTGGGGTTGCCATCAATGGAAGAAGAGAGAATGATTATTGTGCAGTTAAGGGATGGTGTTTCTTATGTTAGTGTGCCCAAATAGCTTAAAACCTACTTGAAGACAGAAACTGTTTTGCATTTTCTTGAGTCTTCCATGATACCCATGACAACAGTCAAGGGTGCTTTAAGGATTTCTTTGCTAGCAGAGGATGGATTTTTTTCTCTTAATTTTAAATTTATGTCCAGCCTTACCCATATAGGGTAACTAATACATATTTACTCAACTTGAAACATTCTAGATGTAGTTTTCTTCATGTTTCTTGTATTGGGTTTATTGAGTTTTTTGGATCTGGGGGTTTATAGTTTTCATCAAATAGGAAAGTTTTTGGTCATTATTTCTTCAAATAGATTTTTGTCCTTCCCCACCCCCTTTCAGAGCCTGCAATTATATAAATATTAGGTTGGTCAAAGGTTGCCCCAAAGCTCACTGATGCTCTTTTTATTTATTTTCATTCTTTTCCTTCAGCTTAAAATATTCAGAGTACCAAGGGACCATATTTGGGGATAGCATATCTTGAGCCCTACCAAATTCATTTCACCAGACCAAATGAAAATTCAGATTTTTATAGATTTGTTATTGATTGGAGAGTGTGTGCTGCTGTCCATCCATCTGTAGAGATGGAGAATCATGACTGTTTTCTTCCCGTGTAGTTAAAACCTACTCCCAGCTTAGGGAGAGCAAGGTGCCATGATAGCTTCAAGTTGCCCCTAAATACAGTTCTCATGCTGGGCCTACACAATGCTTCCCTTGGGGGGTGTAGAGTTTTCTTCCTTTAGGTTAGCAAGACATCTCAAACAATGGTGGAGGAGCAATAGATTCCTCCTGAAATCAGTCTTCTTCCTCATGCAGAAGCTTCTTTCAGGCCTAGGAGAAAAGAACATCTCAAAATTCATCTGCAAAAAGGGAGAGAAAGAGCAAGAGAAAGTCCACTTACTTTGGAAAAATGCCACTGATCAATAAAAGCTCTGCCTGGGTTGGGAGTGCAAAACTAGATCCTTTGGCTTGATCATTGAAATTTATGTAGTCTGATCTCCTAGCATGCACTCTTGTGTGTGTGCACTCACATACACACACACACACACAGTATACATTATATGAAGAGCTAGCTCTGCCTCTAAAACTGACTTCATTGGGGCACCTGGGTCAGTCATTAAAGCATGTGACTCTTGATCTTGGGATCATGAGTTCAAGCCCTACAGTGGATATAGAGCTTTACTTAAAATTTAATTTTAAAAAATAATTTTAAAAAACCCAAAGAGCTTTCATTTTTAAAGCCCTTTTCACCTACATTATTCTGTTCAGTCTTCACATGAGATAACTGAGGGTCGAAGAATAGCTTGTCCAATCTCACACAGATGTGAAATGATGGAGTGCTCTGCCTCCCAAGTCCCATGCTATTTTCAGCACATCAGCACTGCCTCTCATATATACAGGGAGACAAAACCACTGGAAGGTTGCACACTATCATTAAAGAAATAAAAAAATAAATTGATTAAAACTGTATTTATAGTATGACTTTCATCTGTCGGAAAACATGTTTATACATGTAAATACATAGGAAGAGCACAGGAAGGATATGATACGTTGAAATAGATGAGGAGTTTATAGGTGACTTTTTTCTCTTTTGATTGTTAATATGATCCAAAGCAGCGCTGTCCAATGATGGATGGAAATGTATATATCAAAAAAAGAAAAAAAAAAAGGAAATGTATATATCATATTGTACTGTTCAATACAGTAGCCACTAAATACATGTCTATTGAGCACTTGCAATTTGTCTAGTCGTAATTGAGAAGTGTGAAATACATACTGAGTTTTTAAGGCTTGGCAGGGAAAGAAGAATGTGAAATATCTCAGGTTACTTTTTATATTGATTAAATGTTGAAATGATTATATTTTGGATATATTGGGCTAAATGAAACATCATCAAAAGTAATCTCATTTGTTTCTTTTTTTATTTCTCTTAATGTTGCTACTAGAAAATACTGAATTATATAAATGGCTCACAGTATGTAAGTATTAAACAGCACTGGTCTGGAGTTCAAGAGCATGAAATCTGCTATCGGCGCACTTGAGTTCAACTCTCAGTGTTCACTTTTCTAAGTAGGTGACATTGAACAAGTTACAGAACTCATCTCTTGTTTTTTTTTTTTTTTCAGTTATTAAACAGGAATGATGATTGTCCCTAGCTCAGAGAGTTATTGTTAGGATTAAATGAGTTGATGGAAAATCTCTATGTCAAGGAGTGCCTGGCACCTGTTAAGTGCTTGATAAGAATTAGTTGTTATTCTTATTTCTAAATTTTCTAAGATGGGTGTGAATTTCTTATATAATAAAGATTAAAAAGAAAATTGAAACAATTAAATTTTTTAAAAAAGATTTTATTTATTTATTCATGAGAGACACAGAGAGAGAGGAAGAGGCAGAGACATAGGCAGAGAAGCAGCCTCCATGCAGGGAGCCCAATGTGGGACTCAATCCCTGGACTCGGGGATCACGCCCTGGGCCAAAGGCAGATGCTCAACCACTGAGCCACCCAGGCATCCCAAAACAATTAAATTTTTTTTTAAGATTTTATTTATTTATTCATGAGAGACACAGAGAGAGAGAAGGGCAGAGACAGAGGCAGAGGGAGAAGCAGGCTCCCTGCAGGGAACCTGACGTGGGACTCTATCCTGGGTCTCCAGGATCATGCCCTGGGCTGAATGCTAAACCGCTGAGCCACCCAGGCTGACTCCAACAATTAAATTTTTTGATGGAAAGTCTCTATGGCAAGGAGTGCCTGGCACCAGTTAAGTGCTTAAGAAGAATTAGTTGTTATTCTTATTTCTAAATTTTCTAAGAGGGTGTGAATTTCTTATATAATAAAGATTAAAAAGAAAATTGAAACAATTAAATTTTTAAATAATTATTTTAAACCATGGCCAGAGTTGAGTATTTATGTTGTCTTAAAACTGTATAGCAACGTTTGCTTTGTTTCAGCGTATGTGTGTACAAACCTTGGACGCAAGTGGAGTTGGAGACCATCACAAGTGACCGTTTATTAGGCAATCTCATTCTTGCCTTCTGACCCTGGCCCTCCCCCTCCATCAAAGGGAGGGGAGACTTGCATCATGGTTCCCCCTGGCATGCACAACACACCAAGTGTTCGCCTATATTTAGCCAACATGAAGTCACTGAAACTCTATGCCCACTAGATGCAATTAGTGCTTTGTTATTTGTTGCTCACATGGCTTATATCCTGACTGCTCTGCATAGTTTGTGTCCTTAGATGAATTTAAAAGAACTGAAAACCTTTTGTGTTGAGAAAACTGCTTGGGGAATAGGAACTGAAATCCCAAGTCACTGAATCCCCTGGAAGGGACCCTGAGGTGAATGCTTGACACCTCCTGCAAGCCAGCAAGACCTCAATTATCCTCCTCTTTGATGGCAGGGGGAGGAGCAGGGTGAGCAGGCTGGGGAAGGAAGGGTTGTCTACATTCTACCCAACTGGCAGAAGCAGCACTTCTGGTCGGTGGCTCCCAGTAATGGTCCCAGCTCCACTTTCCTTCTTGCAATCAGAAATGGCACCTGGAATGCAAAAACACAGCAGCGCAGCTGACCCTACAAACGGACAAGGGGTGGGAGCCACCCACAAGGCAGGGTTTCAGAGGTTCACAGTGTTGGCTAGTGCCTCTGGTTTACTCTTGGGGCCTCTTTCCCCTCCTTAAAGGCTCTGTAGTGCTCTGTGTGTGTGTGTGTGTGTGTGTGTGTGTGTGTGTGTGAGACGATTAGCTTAGACTCAAATTTTTGTTTCTCAGACTTTTTCCTCGCTTTGAATGGCAGACTTACTCCTATCAGAGATCCCAGTTTTGTTTTATGACTTCCAGGCAGTGGGCAAATAAATAAAACAAACACTACTGAAAATATTTCTGAAGTACATGAGGTATTCATCAAAGTGTTTTACAGGGTAAAGCAAGATATTCCTGAGGCCAAAGATTCTAGACAAAATTTAGACGCCAGTTGACACATGTTTATACCCTCAAACATTACCATTCTCTTGTCCTCTCTGTCATCACTCAGACTTCTATTCTAAAATAGATGATCTTACGAGGAAAAATATTTAAAAGTGATTTTTAAAAGAATATTAAACCATGTTGAAAAACATTGTTGAAAGTATTGTTTTTATATCACAGATTATATTTATTTTTTTTTCACAGATTATATTTAAAGTAAGGGGAAAAGTGAGTGAATATTTCAGAAAAGCATAAACAACTCTGTTTCATTTATTAACTACAGAAACACAGATTTTAATGAGTTTTAAATATTCATTCATTTATTTAATATTTACTGAGTATCTAGTATGAATAGCAGTAGAGCACATTTGCATCCTCACTTTATCTTTAAGTAATTAAAATTTTTGTAATTTTACTAACCAGTATGTTTATGGCATCATTCTTCTTCCCTTGCAATACAGATTCGGTGATGTTATCACAAATTTATCCGGGGACAACATTAAAAGGAAAATGAAAGCAACCATAGACGCTCAACTAAGTGGCAGTTTGAAGTGGCCTCTTCTATGAATGGAACATTGTTATATCCCAATGGTCTATGAGAAAGAGGTTACAGACAATTACAGCACACCTTTTTTCTCTCTCACAAAAGAAATATGCAAATAAGATCAGGGGAATTCATTTCAGGGGAAACACTGAGTCAACTCAGATTGATTAAAAAGTATTTCAAACTTCAGCATTCTATTATTAGTAACAAGTTAATTTCCACATACCTCACACTCTAATGAGAATAGCTGTGTTGGACAGTAACCAGTCATCAACACCTCAGTGTGAATGAAGATCTGAGAGTAGATTCTGAGAGGGAGTGAGGTAGAGAGCAGGAGAAAACAGTGGGTACTTGCAGCAAGGGGGAGGCAGCCTGGGGAGAAAACATCTCTAACTTCCTAGTTTGCACAGATCCCTGGTCTCTAGAATAATCTGCCTAGGTCCAAGTCCTACTTTCCCCCAAATCACAGCAACTGAGTTCTTTACAATTACAATTCATATTTTGCTTCTACTAATTGCTATGATTACTGTTACTAATGACCATGACGGAAAAGAGAAGAATGCTCCTTCTGAGAGCTTTTACAGATTGACAGTCATTATAGTGACCATTTATGGTTAAGTGTTTAAATGCATTAAAGTGAATGTAGTAAGGTTGGAAATAAATATTGTTGCTATGGTTTTAAGATCTAAATAAAAATAATAATTCCATTAGTACAATAGTTAAAATATGCCATAGTATAATTGACAATAGCTTTTACTACTATAAGTATATAATGTATGATTTTTTAAATTTCATAAAGTCATATTTTCAAATCTGTATGTAAAAGATAGATTATTCAATAAATGGGGTACCCATTTGAAAAAGAAAATAAAAATAAAATCTCTAGCTCACTCTTTATATAAAATCCATTTAAAAGGTCTAAAAATGGGATCCCTGGGTGGCGCAGCGGTTTGGCGCCTGCCTTTGGCCCAGGGCGCGATCCTGGAGACCCGGGATCGAATCCCACATCAGGCTCCCGGTGCATGGAGCCTGCTTCTCCCTCCGCCTGTGTCTCTGCCTCTCTCTCTCTCTCTGTGACTATCATAAATAAATAAAAAATTAAAAAAATAAATAAATAAAAGGTCTAAAAATTTAAATATAAAAAAAGTATCCATTAAAATTCCAGAAAACAAGCTGAGTGTGTATTTTTATAATCTTAGAGTAAGGAAGCTCTTTTCAAGCAGAAATTCTCAAAGAAAAGATTGTCAGTTGGGTTTTTATTTTCTTTTTAAGTTAAAATGTCTCCACAGCAAATTAAAATATCTCCTTATTTCACAGGAACAAGGTAGAAATAATACCGGGGAAAAATGTGCAATATTAGTAACAAAGGGATATAATAAAATATGCATAAAACACAATGACCATAATTTTATATAGAAGAACAAACAATACTATAAAAAATGGCAAAGACTGGAATAAGGAGTTCGAAGAATAAGAAGCATAACTGTCCCTAAACTGTTGAGCATAGTTAAGTGTGAAAAGGAGGCACTCTCAAGACCACCAGCCCAGCCTCTACTTTACAGAGGGAAACTGAATCTCAGAGTTCAGTGACAGTGCAGAAGTGCAGTGCAGTGCAGAATTAATTCAAAACAGTCTCTAGAGAGCTTTGTGCATTAAAAGTGAACAGAAGACGATGAAATCGCTGCCCTCCGCATTCAGACCTCTGCATGGGACTTCCAGAAGACCATTAGGGAGAATACTTGAGAAGCAAAGGGAGATCTTAAGGCCCTGTTTGCACCCTTATCTGCAGAGTACGAGGGATTCAGCTCATTTGGCTTGGCTGCTCTTGTAGTGGCTTTCAGAGGTTCAGGATGTGAGACACTGAGTTAAAAAGACATTCCAGGTCAGCCCCCATTTGTTTGGATGACAACCTCCAGCCAAGCTCTGCTAAAGGTCACTGCCTGCAGGGCAAGGACTTGCCAACGATGGACGCAAAGACCAGACCTGACATCCAGGACTGGACACTGATACAATCTGAGTGGAAACTAAGAGGGCAGAGAAAGCAAAGTCTGTATAATTCTAGTTGCTTTAGCTATCACCTGGGGCAGGGGTACCTACCCTATGTCTGGCGTGCACACAGCTATGGCCATGGGAAATAATACTTTCAGGTAGTATACAGACCCATTTGAAATTTTAATGGCCTTATATTTGTTTCATTATGTATCAACACATAACTGGCACAACAAAGTCATGATCTCACACATCTGGTTTTTAAGGATATGCCTGCAATAAGTGTTTAGATTAAATAAATGACTTCACTCAAAGAACAATGCTAGGGGCGCCTGGCTGGCTCAGTAGGTGGAGCATGGGACTCTTGATCTCGGGGTTATGAGTTCAAAGCCTGTGGAGAGATTACTTAAAAATTAAATCTTTAAGAAGAAGAAAGAAAGAAGAAAAAAAGAAAGAAAGATACTGAATATTAATAGTGCAGGTATTTTGAACACAGCAAAGATTCTGAATAAGGTTTGCAAATGGCTGAAGTTTGTGTCATTTTTTTGCACTCAGTTCTGGAAAGTACATTTTACATACATGCACACATACATGTATGCAGCTGTAAGAAAGACATTCTTTGAGAAAGAACGTTCGTTTCCCACTATTTAGGTGATGACTCTGGACCCCCTGATTCATCTTTGACTCCCACTTTGCCCTTGTCTTTCTCCTTCTCCCCATAATCAATGGTCTTTAAGTTCTTCCTGTCAGTTCTGCTTCTAAAGGCTCTTTATTCATCCATTTTTTTCCATCCGCAGGGCTTCCGGCCTGGTCTATGCCCTCATTACCTTTCACCTGGATGATATCCTATCTCATCTCCTTGCCTCCAATCCAATTTTTCTCCTTCAATCCACCCCCCACACTGTTGCCAAAAAAGGCTTAAAAACAAAAACAAAAACCAAAAAAAACCCAAAAAAAACCCACTCTGATCTGACCCTGCTGCGCCCCAGTGCACAGGATAAAGTCCAAGCTTCTCAGCAAGACTTGAGAAGCACCTGGTTGCTGGTTCCTGCTGACCCTTCCAAATTCCAACCCTGACAGAATCAGGACTAGAAACCCAGGTCTCTTGACTCTCAAGTCTAGGGCTCTTCTCAGCATACCACGCTGCCTCCTCAAAGAATGTCTCCCTGTTCTTTTCACTCCATAGGTGAGAGCCGCATAGCTAAACTCTGGCACAGGGCGTTTTGAGTATTCCCTGTTGTGAGACAGAGTGCCACAAAGTAGACCAGACATAAGACAAGGGTATTGTGTCCCTTAGCCATTATGAGCACACAATGTCATAAGTGATAGATGTGAATAAAAAGGAAACTAAAAGTGTGTATTAGCCAGGGCGCCCAGTTGGCTTAGTCAGTAGAGCATGGGACTCTTGATTTCGGGGTTGTGCGTTCAAGCCCCACTGTTGGGTGTAGAGATTACTAAAAAATAATAATAATAGCAAACTTAAAAAAAAAGTCTATTGGGCAAAACTGAATTCATGCTGAGGACCACCAGACTACATAAGGATTATCTAGGCCATCCTCCCTTTGCAAGTCTTCCACACGAAGCAGATGGTCTGTAGTGAGCAGACAGTGACCCATTGGTTAAATTCCAGTCGAGATCAGCCTACAAGACTCAGCAGAGCATATCCCACTCCCCTACCTCTGCCCCCACCCCCGCTGATGTTAGGCTTGCCTTAGCCAATGGAATATTAGCTGACGTGAGGCACAGAGACTTCAAGTGTGTTTGCCTGTTTTGACTTGGCCTCTTGAACAGGTAACACCCTCTGCCAGAAGGGCATGCCTCAGGTAGCCTTTGTCCTTTCATCCTGGGTCCAGAAATGGAACCACATGGACCCTGTGCCTGACCCCTAAGCCTGGAGTCCAGCCTGGCTCAGCCAGGCCAGGTGAGCCCAGCTGAGGTCACACCAAGGCTGACCTGCAGACCCATTAGCAAGGAAAACAACTATTTGTTGTCCCCAGCCACTGAGACTTTTGAGGCGGTTTGCAGGGAAGCAAAAACTGACTAACCCAAAAGTAAAGTGGGTTTCCATTTGTTTTCGTTTTGATCAAGCTCAAAACCAACTCCTGCTTTTCCTTTGGTGGATCATCTGCAGGGGGAAAAGTAATAAGGCTCGGCTGACCTTCTCCTAGCCCCCAGCGTATTTCTGGGGCATCTCCCAGCATGCCGGTTGCGTAAGGCGGAAAGCTCGGCAGCCTCATTCTCACATTAGCCTGACCAGAAAGTAAATTAGGGCTGTTGGACTCCTGCGCTCCCTCCCCCACCAAGTCACTGCCAAGCCCAAAGTAGAACCGGAAGGCCCGGGGCCCTGGGCTTCACTGAGCCCAGCCGTGCCACCGCTTCTCCTTTCAGAAACTGCCAGTTGTTCTTTCTTTCTAGATGTTTTATTTATTTATTCATGAGAGACACAGAGAGAGAGGCAGAGACCCAGGCAGGGGGAGAAGCAGGCTCCATGCAGGGAGCCCGACGCGGGCCTGGATCCGGGACCCCAGGTCACGCCCCGGGCCGAAGGCAGAGGCTCAACCGCTGAGCCCCCGGGCGTGCCGCTGCCAGTCGTTCTCAGGGGTCGGCGCTGGGGGGCCTGTCCCACTAGTTCCAGCCATGCCTTTTGCCCGCGAGGGTTCACGCTGCACCCCAGTCCTTTGCTCGAAGGCACGTTCCCAAGAAGGCAGCCAGCCAGCGAGGGTCGCCGCCGCAACGTCCGAGGAGCCGGATCGCGGAGGCCGCGGAGCAGCGTCCCGCCTCCCCGCCCCGGGGCGCCCCCTCGCGCGCGCGCAGCCCGGGTCCCCGCCGCCCCGGCCCGGGCGCCACGCGGACGCCGCCCTCCAGGTGGCAGTAGAGAGCCGCTCCCCGCCGGGCCGCTTACGTCACCCTGTTTACCCGGCTCCGGGTCATTTTTAGATCTTAAGATCACAGGATGTTAATTGGGCCAATGATTTCCCATTCGTTTTGGCAAAAGGCCCTTGTTGTGGGCGTCCGGACAGGCACGATGTCCTTCTTGACAATGAAATTTTGCTGCGGGGAGCATGTAGTCGCCGGCGCTCGGAACTTCGTCTTTAGGAGATGGGAAAGCCGCGGCTCGGTACGTGCCAGGGGCTGGCCCCGGCGCTGCGCTTGGGGAGCGCACACGGGGCGGCCGGAGCTAGGGACCCCGCGCAGGCCCGGCCCGCAGAGCCAGCCGCGAGCCCGCGGGAGCCGGCTGCCTTTTTTTTTTTTTTTTTTAAACTTCCCCCTTTATCAAATCATTACTCAGCGGGAAAGCATTTGGACTTTGGAACTTGGAGGAATAAGGAAAACAGCTGATTTGGCCAATCTGTGTCCTGACTCATTGTAGGGAGACCCCTTGAAGCTCAGGGGCTCCCGGAGGCGCCTGCCTCAGATGCCCTCACCCAGGAATTGGATACCAACGTCTCAGAGATCACACATTTCACAGGCTGGAACTTTTCATGCCAACAACAGCAAGCACCACTTATTTATTTATTACTCCTTATGTCTTGCTCTCATACCCAGCTGCTCACCCAGCTACTGATGAGGACAGGTGAGGCCCAGAGGAGCTAACTGGCCTCACTCACTCTCTCAGCTCCAGGCCTAGGGTAGTTAGTTGGAGCACAAGTAAAAGCATCAAAAGCGCTGGAGTTTCTGGTGTTTCTGCACCGGCTTTGGGGGGTAGGGGCTGGAAGGCGCCAGAGTTTGCCTAGAACTGTGCATGAGGCAAAATAAACAAATAGAATTCCTCATTTACGCAATGCTTTACAAGAAGAGGGTAGACACATCCTATGCTAAAGGGAAGGGAGAGAAAATCTATAATGTTAAAAATAGATGAGCCTCAGAGTTTTTGAAAGTGCCTGTTCCTCTCTGTCCACCTCCCATCTCATCCTTTTAGCACTCCTGCTGCTGCTGCTGCTGTCACATATAAACCATCTCCCAGAGAGGACAAAGTCCCTCTCCCTCGGGTCATGTGCAGTCCCCTGGAGTGATCGCACTGGCCTGGAGAGGTAGATGGTTTTCACATAGGCAGGAAGGGAAGGAAAATTGTATCCAGTTGGGTTCAACGACCGTTTCTTGAGCTCCTGATCTGTCAGCTACTTTTGTCAGAAAGGCAATATAAAGTCATAAAAACACGGAAAGTCACGGTCCCTGCCACTGCACAACTTTGAGTCTTAGTGGTATTTATTGTCAGAGGCAATTTTTGTGCTTTTCGGAAAGCGCATGTTGGAGAGAAGAGTTGAAAGAGATTACAGTAGAAAAGGAGAATGTCGAGTAAATAGTTTGGAAAAGCCTACCTCCACTTGGGTGTCTACTTAAGAGTGGGCTGTGGGGTGGGGAGCGCCTGGTTTGCTTAGTGGGTTAAGCGTCTGCCTTAGGCTCAGGTCATGATCCTGGAGTTCCAGGTCGGTGTTGGGCTCCCTGCTCAGCTGAAAGTCTGCTTGAACCTCTCTCTCTGCTTCCACCACCACCTGCCCCAGCTTGTGTTCTCTCTCTCTTGCTCACTCTCAAATAAATAAATAAAATCTTGAAAGAAAGAAAGAAAGAAAGAAAGAGAGAAAGAGAGAAAGAAAGAAAGAAAAAGAAAAAGAAAAGGAAAAAAAGTGGGTTAGGAACAGGGCCTAGCAACAATGGCAGAGCTGCTTGGTGGATGATAGGAGCCCGGCACCCCAGGCACCCAGGAGCTCTAAAGAGCCGGAGGGACGTGGAAAGAAGCGAGAGGGAGACACTTGCTCAGAGTCAAATGGTTCATTCAAAGACAAGGATTTGAGCCACTGAATTCTCCAAAGAAAGCTCAGGAGTAGGGAGCATAACCTAATAGCTGCCTCCAGTAGGGAGCATTCCCTAGAGCTGCTTGCTCTAGGACAAGCTTTTAGACCAGCTTCAGTTTCCTGCATCTGTGAATAGGAAATAATATATGAATGGAAAGAAAGAAACGGCCCCAAGTCCACTTATCACCAGTAAACTCGCCTTTTTGAATGCCTTTTGTCACGAACCTGGTGATAATTCAGATCCAACCTAATCACAGGGTAGAGCAAATGGAGAGAAAGCAAACATTGAAATTTTTAAATTTTTTATGGTTATATGAAATTTTAAAAAGACTTTATTTTTTTTAAAAAGACTTTAAAGAACTTTTTAATTGAAAAAAGACTTTAAAGAACTTTTTAATTGTTAGATATAAAACAAATAGAGACAACAGCATAAAACAATCATACGAGTTAATAAATTATAAGGCAAATAGTTTAGTGACCTTGCAACCACCCATGAAAGGAGATAGAACTAGGCCAGCAATCCCAGCAAGAACTTTCTAAGCCACAGTAACTGCTGCAGGCTCCAAGGACAGAGCAGACAGGTCACTTGAAGGATGTTCTGAAGCCTCCAAGAAACAGATGGCCCTTCAACCATCAACCAAACAATATTTATGGAGAGGGAATAATGCTGCCACATACAAAATATAGGGCCTCATTCCCACACATTTTACTTGAAGGAAATGAGAGAGGAAAGGGATCAGCATTTATTGAGTACCTACTCTATGCTAAGCTAAGTGCTTTACTTAATGTTATCTGTGAGATCAATTAAGCACTAATGCACACTATAGCTTTGTGAGGTTGGGGTTATAATGCCCACTTTACAGATGAGAAAACTCATGATGCATGGAGAGGTTAAGCAACTTGCCCAGAGTCCCGTGGCATACAAGAGGCGCTCAGCACTTGAAGTCAGGCAGCCTGGCCCCAGAGCCCCATTCTTCACCACCACCCTAGATAAGAAGTTGGTTATATGCTAGATACTTTTGTTTGCCTTTCTAGATCCACTCTCCAACCCTCCCTACTCTGGTCTGTGCTACAAACCTTATCAGTGGGTTCCCTCACTTGCCCTTTGGCTTTGGGTTGGGTTCAGCCAGTGGGTGTCCTGGACCGGAGACCAAAAGGAGAGAGAAGCGGGAGGGAGGCCTGCATGGGGGCACTCCTGGGGCTGGCTGCCTCCCTTTTCTCATGGTCACAGCTCTTGTCAGGTGGCTCTAAGCACACAAGGCACACGCTAGAGGTTTCGGTGACTGCATCTCCTCTTGCCCCTTCAGACCTAGGGGTGGTCAAGTAGCTGTTACTTATTGCACTGCCTCTGTGGTTTCCCTACATCCTGCCCACACCTTTGTAAATAGCCCCTTTATTCAACTTTCTTCAAATTACCCAATTTGAGTGTGCCATCTGTTTCCTGCCCAGGTCTGGCCTGATATAAATAGGAAGGCAGGAAAGCAGTTAGCTCTGAGTCCTCCCTCCCTGCGTGGGCAGCATTCCTCATGGGTACAGGACCAGTCACAGGTGAATCAGAATGACCTCTCATTTGAAGGGCTTCAGGATGTTCTCTATATATGGGGAGGGGGTTGGCACTGCAGAGTGAGGTTGACCCCCCAGGCTTAGGGCCTTCTGAGTCACACATGACAAGCCACAAGGGTTTTGGTGGTTGAAAAGATCCGAGGCCTTCTGGGAGAAGGGCTAAAGGGAAGAAACAGAACTGGGCGGGGCAGGGGGAGGGTGCAATGGGGGGGTTAGTGGAAGAGGTGGGCTCCCAGAGCCAGAGGGCCTGGGTTCAAATCCCAGCTCCTCCACTTAACAGATGTATAACCTCTGGCAGTTCATTTAACATTTCCATGACTGACTTTCCCCATCTGTAAGGTTGGATAAGAGTAAACGAGTCAAAGAATGCAAATGTCTGGCCCACATTAAGGGTTATATTACTGAGGGAGATCAGACCTTTGAAAATTTTTGACCTTTGAAAAATATGAGGCAGGGACGCCTGGGTGGCTGGGTGATTGAGCACCTGCCTTTGTCTCAGGACATGATCCTGGAGTTCTGGGATCGAGTCCTGCTTCGGGCCCCCTGCAGAGAGCCTGCTTCTCCTTCTGCCTGTGTTTCTGCTTCTTTCTCTGTGTCTCTCATGAGTAAATAAATAAAATCAAGAAAGAAAGAAAGAAAGAAAGAAAGAAAGAAAGAAAGAAAGAAAGAAAGAAAGAGAAAAATGCAGGGCAGATTCACCTGCCCCAGCGCTTGGGGACGACGCACTGGGAAGTCAGAAAGCAAACCGAGCAGCAGATTGCCGCAGCTTGGATCCCGGGAGCAGCATGGAAAGCTAAGGGAGGCATGGAATCCTTCCAGTCCCTCTCGGCCCTGTCCTGATTAGGCTGCCATTTGAGGGCACATAGAGCAGATGTCCATCAGAAGACCAGAGCAAGTGAAGTTGCCAGAAAGATCTCACACGGGGTGAAGAAAATTCCCTTCCCTAGAGACTCTCCTTCTGTGAGTTGTCACTTCGCTCTCCCGCCTTGTCAGTTTGTCCCTCCAGAAAGGAATAAGTCTCATCAGCACACAAGGATGCTCTAATATCTCTTATCTTAAACTCTTCTGTGATTTCATGTCCTCTTCCATTTCTCTGGTTCCATAGCAAAATTTCTTCAGAATTTTGTCTGAAGTCTGTAAACACTTCTTCCCTCCTATTCTCTCCTCAGTTGATCCATTGGCATTTCAGTCCCAAATTGCTCTCCCAGACCACTCACTCTTCTCATCACCAATATGCTTCACGTTTCTTCCTCTAATGGTCACCTTTTTATCTTTTTCAGCCTCTCAGCCACATTTGGCCCATTGGGACAACACTCCGCGTCGATGCATTTTCCTGCCTCAGCTTCTGTGGATGTGCTGGTCCAGGAGGCCTGGATCCGCCCCCTGCCTCTCCAGGTTTGTCAGCATGTACAGGGCCAGCAAGCCTGCTCTCTGGGAGCTCTTGGTGTGTGTAGTGTGGAGAGATGAGCTCATTTAGCAGTTCTTCATGGCGCCTCAGGAAATGGGGGGAAACTTCCATCTTTGCTGATCACTGGACACATGAGGCTGATGGGAGCTGGAGAGGGTAAGGTGGCCAAGGAGAAACTCTGGAGATAGTGCAGGGATGAGCTCTGGTCCGTCCCACCTCACAGCCCTGACAGCTCACAGCAGTCAGATGTTAACATTAATCTCTGCGTCTTTATGGACAACTGGGCCTTATTATTCCTTTTTTACAAGGGAATAAAAAATGGAAGCAGGGAGGGTACGGAATTCATTAATTTTCTTGGTCAGGGTCATATAAGGAGAGGCCATGCCCCAATAGGGCCCTGTGCAAAAGAAGCCTTCATCCTTCCCCACTCATGCCCAGTAGGGTCTCTAGAACACAAAACACAGTCTACAGCACCTACCCAGCCTTTGTCAGATTCCTCTCTTGAGCAAACCCAGAGTAGATTTGGGACCAGAGCTTAGTCCCAAGAGCTTAGTATCACTATTCTTAGTCTGTCCTGGGTACCTTGTTTTTGTGTACTGCGGGAAAGTGTCGGGGCAAAGAGGGAATAAGGAAGGGGGTGAGACAAACACAGGAAACAGCTCTTTTTAGTCTTGTCTGCAGAGACTGTGCCATGAGGATGAGAGGCAGGATCTCCCTCAGTGAGAAAAGCTCTAGAGAAGCCAGTGGTGGTCTTTAGACTTTACATATTATAAATGTCATGGCCAGGTTTTCAGAACCAATATGGAGCTCTGGTGGCAAAATGTCTGAGGGTTTCCTATTCCTCTTTGCTGCTTGGAAGCAGCATCCAGGGTCTCTGGTAAGGGATGTTTTAGGTGAGGATGATGGTTTCGTTCCCCACTGAGGCAATTTTAGGAGATGAGGTTTCTGGTCCTTGCTTCCTTCTGTCCCATACCCTTGAACCAATAGCCTTCTTCTGCACACTTATCTTCATCTCTTGCATCATGTCTTTGAAAGCTAATGAGAAGTAGAATGTAGGGGCACCCGGGTGACTAAGTTGGTTGAGTGTCCGACTCTGGGTTTTGGCTCAGGTCACGATCACAGGGTTGTGAGATCGAGTCTCATGTCCGACTGTGCCTTCAGTGAGGAGACTGTTCAAGATTTTTTCTCGCTGCCTGTCCCCCAACTCATGCTCATCTCTCTCCCTCTCTTTCAACTAGATAAATAAATAAATCATTTTCTTAAATAAAAAATGTGAGCTGCACTGCATAGTAACCAGATGGTTTGTTTGAGCTCACCTATGCTCTCAGAGCCTCAGTTTCCCCACCTTTGAAATGCAAATAATAAGAATCACCTCGTGGAGTTATTGTGAGGATCAGAGTCAATGTTCATTTGGTTTTCACACATGTGCATGGCTGCTGCTCAGTAAGCAGCGGATGATATAATAAAGCTCCCACTAGGTTTGCCTTTTACCTAAATCCCTTCCTATATAAAAAGATCTGGTGAATCACTTATATCAATAAGGATGCTTTCAGCTATAAGCACAAAATATCCAACTGAACTTAAGAGTAGGGGAAATATATCATCTACTTAAGAAATCCAGAGGTAGCTTCAGGGATGTCTGATCCACAGCTTAACAATATCATAGGGGCCACACATTCTTCTGTGTCTCTGATCTGCATCCTCAGCCTGGGTGCTTCATCTCCTAGAGATCCTGGAGTCCTGGGATCATGCTTTCAAATGATGGGCACAATTCTAGATGTCACTTGGAAACAACCACTTCCAATAGTGGGAGAGGACTGTCTCTTCCTGTGTCTGCCTTTTTAAGCAAGGAAATCTTTCTGAGAATCTACCTGGCATACTTATCATATCTCATGAACCAGAACTTTCTCATGTGCTTATGTTTGAACAAAAAGATAATTGGTATGGTTGGTTGTTTCAATCAGCTTTTATCCTGAAGCAGGAAGGATGGTTATTGGATAGACAACCAACCAATGATCTGCTCCACTATTTGTTTAGCAATATTAAAAAAAAAAAGGTTTATGGAGCATGTATTAACTGCTTGGGCTCTGGAGGTACTGACATCATAGTTTAATGTCAACCACTGAAAATTTAGAATGTAAATGTAGAGATCTTGACTCACAGAGAGGAGATGCTCAGGAAATGTCCTCTGAAGCAAGGAGCCAAAGGGCAAGGTGGAGGTGCCTGGGCCGGGTTCATTCATGGCCAGGAAGCAGTATCTTGGAAGCCGGGCTTGCCAAGAAGGTGAGGGAGCTCCCCAAGCTTCAAGCTGGCACTCAGCTCCCAATTATGATTCCAGAATTATTAGCTTTGATTCTGTGAGAAAGGAGCACATCAAAGCCAGAATCCTATGAATTAAAATGTTGACTAATCGAGCTAATTATAGTTCAGTCATCTGAATTTTCACACAATGAGCCTGAGTTCTCATGAAAGCCTTCTCTTGGGCAGGAGGAGGCTTTGATGATGAAGCAGCTATTTATGTCCTAGACCCAGTCCTCCCCATTCTGGCCAGGGAATCCCTGCTGGAGTGCCTTTTGCCCACTCAAACCCTTTATGGGTTCTGTTCCAGGTTTCTTGAAAGCTGAAGCAAGCTCAGTTGAGGGGGAAATCATAAAGATGTTGGGAGCAAGATTCTCCTCCCTGGAGAAAGATCTAACCAGTGTGTCAGAATGTCATGATGAGATTCTCTTCGTTTTCAATTTTATTCCAGATTTAAAAATACTTAGGTAATTTCCATAGCCTAATTATACTTTAGAGAGAAATTTCTCACTTAACATGTCTCAGTTATCAGATGCAGAATGGTATAATAAATTTTAATCACTGTTTAGATGTTCTTTGCTGCAGAGTTAGTAATATAGACTAAGCCTAAATCTTTGATGAGCTACTGACTACAGTTTTGGTTGTCACAACCGGGGAAGATGGATACCACTGGCGTCTAGTGTGTGAGGCCAGGGACACTGCTAAACATCCTCCAATATGCAGTTTAGACTCCCATGACAATGATCTGACCCAGAATGTTAGTAGTGCTGAGGTTGAGGAACTCTATGTTAAAGGGTGAAGGTCCACTCAACACTGGTCATCCACTCAAGGTCACAGCAAGTTTGCTTAAATGGTGTTACCTGCCACCAAAAGACATGCTTTGGCAGGTTCCTTTACATTGTACATTTGTGAAAGAGAGCTAGGAATAAAGAAATGGGTGAAATCCATGGCAATCTAGTCTCGGGTCTTATGGAAGATGATTAATTCCTCCTGGCCAGTGTGCTTGCTTTTCAGATAGCTAGCACTTGATGAATAACGATAATGTTTATGGATGCATGGGCCCCTAACGAGGCACTTCTGTGTGGACAATTAAAGCCGTAGATATATAGAATATGATCCACTCAGTACGTCCCCAAACTACCTCTTTTTAAAGGAAGTTTTAATTAATTCTCTTGTAAATACTACAGAAGCAATGACAAGTTTTAAAATTGTGCAAGATCTAGGTATGAACCAAAGACTCTTTTTATTAAAATTAACTGTTATCAAAATGTATGCAAATCAATGAAGGGAGCTTTAGGCCTTCCTCTAGCTTCCTGGTCCTCCTGACCCAGGGTATTTGGAGCTTGAAGTTAATTTGTCTTTTCAACACACTTTTAACTGTAAATATGTTCTGTTCTGTCTTGTTCTTTTGAAGAAACACCACTTAAAAATTGTTTTAACGAACACATGCACGTAATTAAAAAATATAGGGGTGCCTGAGTGGCTCAGTCGGTTACACATCTGCCTGCAGCTCATATCACATTCTTGGGGTCCTAGGATCGAGCCCCACATTGGACTCCCTGCTCAGTGAAGAGTCTGTTTCTCCCTCTCCCTCTGCCTCTCCCCCCCTTCTCAAAATAAATAAATCTTTTTATAGAAAGTCAAATAATATACTAAAAGTCCAGTGAACTTTGGCAGTTTCCTTCCTCATTTCCTCTCACACCCCCAAGTCTTCCCGGTTTTTTTTCTCGCATTTACATATTGCCGTATTTTAAATAATCCGCATGCGCTATTCTTTCTTGGTTCCTGTATTGATAAATAAGGATTTAGTGTTCTTTTTCAGTCATCCCTTCCCTATTCCTCCCTACATTGTCATATTATAATTTTTGATTAAATTAATGTTTGGCGTTTACATTATTATATACATGCAAGGAAAGCAGGGCACCATAGTGTACTATTATTTTTCTTTGTTACTTTTTATTTTTCCTGATATTAACAATTGCCTTGCTTGTTCACTGGCAACTATTTTAAATTTCTTTCCAAAGTATTGCACTTGTGACCTAATTTCTCTTTGTGAGGCCAAATTTAGCTGACATTCTGAGTTTTCAGCCCCCAAATGCCCTCTACCTCAGGTCTCACTAGAAAGGAGACTCTGACCTAAGATGCAGCCCATTTCCCATCATTGGCTTTATTTTCCCCAAATGGGTCATTCTTCAGTCACAGCTTTTCATCTCCATTTAAGAACCTAGCTCCTGGGGTGCGTGACTGGCTCAGTCTACAGAGCATGCGACTCTTCATCTTGGAGTTGTAAAGTCAAGCCCCTTGTTGGGCGTAGAGTTTACTTAAAAGAAAGAGAGGGAACCCAGCTCCAGCACTTTCTGTGGCTTCTTGCTAGGGGCCACATTAGAGCAAATACATGAACCCTCGACACAACTGTACCCCCAGTCACACATCTGGGATTCAGTTATTAAACAACCAACAGTGGTTTCTTCAGAAAGTCTTAAGGGCTGATGGTGGCTCCAGTACAGGTGATCATAAATTCAGTAGCTTCTAAAAACTAAAATCAGGGGCGCCTGGATGGCTCAGTGGTTGAGCATCTGCTTTTGGCTCAGGTCATGATCCTAGGGTCCTGGGATTGAGTCCCACATCAGGCTCCCCGCAGGGAGGCTGCTTCTCCCTCTGCCTCTGTCTCTGCCTCTCTCTCTCTGTGTCTCTCATTAATAAATAAATAAGATCTTTAAAAAAATAAGTAACATTTAAAATACAAAATTTAAAAAACCCCTAAAACCTAAAAACACATTTCAGCTTTCACAGATTGCAGCCTCTAAAACCTTTTCTCCTTTTTGGCTTGATACTGTTGCTAGCTGCCCTTTGGATCCACAGACTTTAGGTTGCCTAACTAATAATCTTGGACTGTGAACAATCCAGGGGTTTGTTTAGAAGGGTGTCAAACCAGAAGCAACCCTCTCTGGTTTCCACTTTCGCTGAGCATGGTCTACCATACCCCCAGGATTCATTGCTTTGTTCCTCATCCTCTCTACAAGCATCGATGCTGTTACCAGTCCATGGAAGCCTCATGTTCCTGCCTCCTGTGGGTCTGTCATAGAAGAGGAGGACTCCAGTGTTGAGGAGAGCAAACCTCATTCAAAAATTTGCATGGTTCAATTCCTGCAGAGGAAGGGCCTAATTCAGCAGAGGATCTCCATGAGAAGAGCTCATCTCCCGAACTGTGCTGGCCTCTCAGGATGCCCATAGCAGTTCCAGACTTAGCTGATTTGGCCCTGGCCCGCCTGCTCCCGGAGGATGCTTGATCATGTCAGCTTCCTGGCTTTCGCCTGCCATGCTCGTGTCTATTCCTGTCCCTTCTCTCATGGAATTTCTTCCCATCCAAACCGAGCAGTCAGGGAAGGAAGTCAGGCAGTCTCTGCTGTAAAACCTTGAAGCGTCCTAATCTCTCCCCAGACTCGGTGACCCCTACTGCTAACAGAAAGACGGATGCTGAAGCACTAGCACAGGATCTTTTCTTGAAATGCAGCCCTGGTTTCTTTCTACTGCTACATCTCTGCTCAATTCTACACAGAGAACAAAGGGATTTTTATGGCGGCAGACACACCCCACACTCCTAGTTTACAGAATTTATTTTTAACCAGAACTACATTTAGAAAGATGTGAGCAACTATAACTAGTAATAATAGACGGAAGAGGAGAAGATGTGCGTGTGGATTCATCTTCCTGGATATGCGTGGCTCCACTTGATATTTAAAATGGTCTCGAGTTCCCTGGGCTCACAGGCACTGTCTGATGGGGGAGGTGGTGAGGAGAGAGACAGGTGGGAGTGGGGAAGCTGACCTAGGATTAAAAATTAATTGTGCTCAATTTTTAAATTAGATCATTGTAGGCAGATGGCTATGAATTTTAATATGATTTCATATTTAACTTTTTCTGAGGAGATTTAAACTCTATTATTCACCAACTGGGCAATTTATGAACTCACATTTCAGCTTTAATTCCACCTCAGCGCAAGTAGAATTATAGGGCTGGACAAACTGCACCAATCATCCTCCGTTGTAAAGAACCACACCCAAAGCCAACCAGGGCAACAGGGATCCCTAACACATTTTTTAAGACTTCTAATTTAAGGTATTCTACAGCCAGTCTCCCTTAGGAGCAAATTCTGGTGTTCCACTTTTCCATTCTGTACTTCCTCTTTCCCTGCTCCATGTGCCTGGGTCAACAGAGGAACCACCACCCCGGTTCCAGGCTCCATCAGCCTCAGCCTCAGCCCCTCTGGACGCCCACATGCCTGTTCTGTGGGCTGTGAAGTGGAGTGCACTAGATCAGGCCACAGCCCTGGGCCAAAGGGGGAGAAGACTAAATAGGGAGGGCCCTGCCCACTTAGGGTATGGGAACTAACCTTATTTTGGAGGCTTGTCCCACAAGGGAGTTTGGTCTCTTTTAGACACAGGGCCCAAAGGGAAAAGAAAGGCTGGGCAAGGAGTGGTACTACAGGGTCCTCCTTGGATGGTGTTGTATGACAAGGATAGAGTGCAGGCAATAGCAGAAATGCAGGGATTGGATCCAGTAGAGATGTGGTCCTGGAAGAGCTGAACATTTGTAAAGGTATCAGCAAGTAGATGAGGGCACAGAGAAGAGTATGCTTTCTTCTGGGGAAAGAAATCTGCAAGAGGCCAGGTATCAGGATCCTGCATAAGCAAGCTGGGGGTCAGAATAATTGTCAAGTTCTAGAGGAAAGATGGGATCACTTCTAGTGGCCGTGGCTGATGCAGCTCTTCTCATCATGCCCCCTCCCTCTGGATACCTGATTGCATCTTTGGAGTCAGTGACCATTTTGATGACTTCCTATTTTATTTTTTTTATTTTTTAAATTTTTATTTATTTATGAGAGAGAGAGAGAGAGAGAGAGAGAGGCAGACACAGGCAGAGGGAGAAGCAGGCTCCGTGCACTGGGAGCCCGACGTGGGACTCGATCCCGGGTCTCCAGGATCATGCCCAGGGCCAAAGGCAGGCGCTAAACCGCTGCGCCACCCAGGGATCCCCGACTTCCTATTTTAGATCTCCAGTCTATCCCCCTTTCCTGGACTCCAGACCATCATATCCAGCTGCCCACTGGAGCCCTCCCACTTTCATGTCCAAAGAAACTCACCAGCTTTCCCCAACATGCTACTCATCCTATGTTCTTTGTCCCAAGGAGAGGACTTATTCTTTTTGTTTGTTTGTTTGTTTTTTGTTTTGAGAGCACTTATTCTTGACTCCTCCTTCTCACCCACCATATTTAGTCTTTTATCAAATCCAGTTGCACCTGCCTTCTGAATAGCTCCTGATTTTCTCCCTTCATCTTCACTGCTGAAGCCTTAGTTCAGGTCACCATCACCTCTCACTAGAATTTGCACCACAGCCTCCTATCTGTTCTGCCTGCTTCTAGACATGCATGTCCTTTGCCAATCCTTCCTCCTAAATGCAACCTTGATTGTATCTCTCTTGCTTAAAATCCTTCACTTGGTGCCCATTGTCCCCAGGAAAAAGTGTAAAACCTGTTAGTGTGACATAGAGCCTCATGACCTGCCCCTCTTGCTGCCTGTCATCACCTCCTGCCCCTGCCGCCGCATCATCCCTCAACTGTACTGAACTCCTTGCAGGTCCCTGAGGAAGCCCTGATTGCTCTGGACTCTACAGCTATGTACACAAAGTTCTCACTTTCTTCCTCTGAAAAATTTTTGCTTATCTTTTGGGATTCAATTCAAAGTATCATCTCAAGGATTTCTTCTCTGGGTAGGCACTTCTCCATGTGCTCCCACAGCTCCAGACTCCTTCTGTCCTCCTGGTTGTATCTTCCTACCAACCTCCAGGCAGAAACTGGGTTTTTTCACTGAGAAGCAGTACAGCAATGGGGAGAGACCTGTGGGCTTTGGAGTCAGCCAGACCTGTGTTTGAAAAGCAAATCTGAAGTAAGAAACCCTGGACAAGATTCTTATCATCTCAGTATCTCTGTGTCATTAGCTGTAATCCTCCAAGCTGTTATGAGGATTAAGCATGGTAAATTTACGAAGTACTTGGCATTGAGCCCAACACATTGTAGATGCTCAGTAAATGTTGGGTGAAGGGAACGTAGGAACAGAAGCTCCAAATAGGTGTAAGGGCTCATGGTCAGTTGTGAGAGATGCCTATGTGGGTCACTGTGACCTTGGCCATTTATGCAGAGAGATGGCGGGATGGGGTGGAAATAAGGCCAGACTCTGACTAGAGAGGAAAAACTAACTGAGCAGGAGTGAGGCAACATCCAGGCTGGTGGAGAGCAAGACAAGGCAGACCAACAGTGAATGCAGGAGGTCTCCTCAAGATTGCATGCAGCATTTGACTATGACAGGGCCATTGCTGAAGGCCTGGCTCCAAGGGTCACTCTTGCCAAGTGCCGTAAGCTGGCACTGAACAGTGGGAGGCACATTTTCACCCTCACTCTGGGGCTTTGAAAACACACTTAGCTGGTCCCCATCTCCAGGGGTTTGGTTTCAAGTACTGTAAGGTAGACCTGGGACTGGGCATCTTTAAAAGCTCTTCAGAAAATTCAGATGTAGGGGCACCTGGCTGGCTCAGCTGGTGGAGTGTGTGACTCTTGATCTCAGAGTTGTGAGCTGGAGCCCCACACTGGGGGTAGAGATTACTTAAAAATAAAATCTTAGATAGAACGAATGAACGAAAGGAAGGAAGGAAGGAAGGAAGGAAGGAAGGAAGGAAGTCAGTCCAGATGTAGGTAGGGCTGAGAATCACTACTCTAAGGTGAAGGCAGCCTAGTCTGAGAGGGGCAGGAGTACCACACCTCCCAGACCAGTAGGAACTAAGTTTGCCCCTAGGCTCCCAGAGTGTCCCCTCTAGAAGGAATACATGGCGGGGACTGGCTGCTACTTTCTCACCTGCCCTGGTTGGGACTAAGCTAAATTAGAGCTGGCCCATCCACAGACCAAGTGGCAGGGAACAAGAAAAGACAATGGTAGGAAAAATGAAGCTAATGAATACACTCATCCTGATCTCAAAACTCCATCCTGCTTCTGCAGCCCCTCCCCTGATATAAACCAGTTGCTCTTTAGAAGAAAGGCGGTCTTTTGGGAGGTGATGGGATGGAACACCTTGCTTGCCTTCATATCCCCTCCAACGGCAGAGCGGGAAGCCAGTGAGGAGCTACTTTTCACTTCTGGGGAGAAGCTCAGAGATGGCAGCGTAGGGCTCAAGGCCATTCTAAGAATGTAAAGAATTTTTTTGGATAAGAAGTGAATTCCCAGCCAGCTGCAGCAGACTCTTAGTTTGAAGATGTCATAACCAAGAATGATCAAAAAGTAGGGGAGGAACTCATTAAAAAATTAGAATCAGCTGACACTTATTTGAAAAATGCCTAGTTATCTACTCTAGGGATTTCCACAATTTATACCTAAAACGTAATCAGGATGCTGATACCTATTATAGTTCACAAGAGATAGCCCCACCAAGAAGTGGCATCATGAAGAGACTTCTAGTAAAAGCTGTCCTTTATTTTATCACCCTGGTCCTCCCTAGACCCTACAAATATTTGATCATGCCAACCTGATCAAAAGTCATTGATCAAGGATTGCATGCAGTGTGTTGCATGCAAAAGTCATTGATCATTGTTTGCATGCATTGCAAACAGCCTCCTTCTCAGCCTCTGCCTGGGAAAAATAAAAAGAGAGGGCCACTGGATCAGCAAGAAGTAAAAGCGAAATCTCTTCCCCTGGACTTTCAATGCAGGGGCATAGCCAAAGGGAGGAAAGCAGATGAAGTAAAAAAAAAACGAAAACAAAAACAGAACAAACAAAAAAAGCAAAGGGTAAGAGGATAACTTGTTACTAACTTTGATGTGTCCCCACCTCCCCAGCCTTGCTCCCCTCCAGCACCTTCATACTCCTATATACACACCTACTCCTCTTCCCATGTTACTGTAAACTCAATGCTGTACAAAACTAAAGCTTTTGTGGCCACAAAGTATTCCCTGCCCACGCCCCCAAAGCAGGAAATTTTGTAAAGTGGTTCACGGTCCTGGAAGGTATCTAATTGTAGAGAGACCTGAAAATAAAGGGTCTCCTGTCCCCTGTGGGCAGAGACTCAATACAGACTATTTTAGTTCAATCATCTCTTCCTTTTTGGAAATTAGCAGCTCAAGTCTCTATTGATTTAACATGCTGTCCCTGTGATGCAGTGGGGATTTCACACAAGTAATGAGGACAGGCTGTTCTGTGATTATTTAACCCTTCTGGTCCTTTGTTTTTGTGATTTTCTCTAAAATGAAAACAGCCTGAATATGTGAATCTATTAGAGGGAACAAAACCAATTCTTGCAGGTCCTCTTGTACATTAAATAAATATACATATATTTAAATATATCCAACTACATACATTCAATATGTATATTGAAATGTACTGTAGCAGTAAGGAAATTTGAGTCTCTGTGTCTACAATGTACTCCGAACCACAGATATTCGTGTAAAGGAGCAGCCTCTAGGATGCAGTAGGACAATAGGAAGAGACAGAAGAGGGAATAGGAGGCAGGCAGTGAACAGGCTCCTTGATTTTCTTTCTCAGGTCTGTGCCTCTTTGTCTTTGAGTCATCTGGGGCTATGCTTGCTTGTGATGATATCAGCTTGCTGAGGGCAGAAATTAGGATGGTGAACTAAATCAGGCCCCATAACTTCAGTGTAGGGAGAAGGAGGATGAGGGAGGAGAGGAGGCTGGAGCTGTTGTTTAGAGTACAGTAAATGGAATAATTGTCAGGATCGATCAATTACTTTATACAAAATTGAATTGTCAGGGAGGATTCTTCCCTCTTTGGAAGAAGAAGCAAAGTCCTTTATTCCTCGTGATTTCAAGGACTAAGAAGGTCTTCTAAATTAAGGGAAGGGGGGAATAAAACGAGAAGCCTTATTACCCAGGCCATTTGGCAGATGTCCCGTGGACACCCGCTATGGGCAAAAGCCTGAGCCAGGCCAAGGAGAAACTCCACTTGTGCCATGGACTTGGGAGTTGCAGGGTTGGTGAGGTCACACTGACATCCTGGCTTGTGCCAGACAGTGTCTCAGTCTCACACACTATTATAAGTTAGTTAAATTTGTCTCTAGAATCCTCCTCCCCATGCTTACCTTGTCCAGGGTCATTGTTGTGTGGTCAGCAGATTTTGCTCCTGGGGCTCCCAGCCTCAACTGTTCCCTTTCATTTCCCCTCCCCGAGCTGATCTGTTTTAGTTTCTTCTGTCAGACTCCAAGCAGGGCGGTAGAAAGAACACCTGGTTCTGCCCCTAAAGGGTGAATTTTGGCCAGTCATTTCATTTCTTTGAGTCTCAGCTTTTTCTGCTAATCAGGATAATAGTAACACTTGTCTTGTCTTGTGAGGATTAAGCGAATGATGAATGTGAAATTACCTACGGCAGATTTGCATAGAGAATGTCGCACATGCCAGGCACTGCGCTGAATATGGGCTGTACCATATCCTACCTCATCCTTCCAACAGCCAGTAATGCAGGCATTCTCCTGGCCATTTACAGGTGGGGAAACTGAGGCTTAGAGAGATTAAGTAATTTGCTCAAGTCACTGCTAGTTTATGGAAGTGTCCAGATTTGAATATGATTTGAATAGTCTTACTCTAAGGTCCATGCTGGTAACCACGGTGCCCCACTGCCTCTATAACTGCCCCTGTAGAATGCTGTGTCAGCAGGAGCTCATTTTATTAGATACAGCTAGCACACAGTACCATTCGTTCTTAGATTGGAAGGTACCAAAGATCATAGCATTTACATATAAAAAAGGCAGAGCAATTGACTTACATAGAACACAGGTTTTTACAGGTGAAAGGGGTCTTTGAGATGATCCAGGCTTACGGTTTGCAAACTCTGCTTCCCAGAGTAAGTTCTGCTTTTATCTCTTTTCAAATGTATTATTAGGGTGGGGGGATAGGGTAACTGGGTGACAGGCATTAAGGAAGGCAGACAATGAGATGAGCGCTGAGTGATATATTACATGGTAAATTGTATTTAAATAAAAAATTTAAAAATATTAAAAAATAAAGTAACAAAATAAAAAATAAAATTCATTGTTATTTCTAGGCAGCATTTTGTCTGAAGAATAAATCTAGGGCTTACCCTTTTCTAATTCACTATCATTTTACAGTGGTCTTTTGGGGGAGCATTTTACTAAAGTCATAAGAGAGAGACACAGGGCCCCTGGGTGGCTCAGTTGGTTAAGCATCTGGCTTTGGCTCAGGTCATGATCTCAGGATCCTGGGATAGAGCCCAAGTCAGGCTCCCTACTCAGTGGGGAGCCTGCATCTCCCTCCTCCTCTGCCCCTTCCTCCCCACTCCTCTTGGTGCTCTCTTTCTCAAATAAATAAAATCTTTAAAAAGGGAGAGAAAGAGAGAGAGAGACTCATGGTTTCCCGACTTCTGGTCCAGGTCTCTCTTTACTCCTCAGTCCTATCGCTTGGTACAATGTGTCCAATATAGTAAAGATTTGGGAATATAAAAATTAACAGGACAGACTTCTGCAGAGAAATATCTTGAGAAGGCACATAGGTCTGGCTGATCTAAAGCAAAAGCATGGTAACCAGTAAAAAGTAATGAGGCGTGGTAACAAATAATTTTAAAAGATTTAGGAGAAGGACTTAGAAATGATGTCATTGATAACTATGATGAAGTTGTCTCCTATGGGAGTACGCAGAGAAATACCATCACATCACATGAGGCCCTTAAATTCAAGGATTCATTCATTCAGCCATCATTTATAAAACATCTACTCTATACCAGGCACTGTACTAGGCAGAGGGACCACAAAGATGAAAGATAGTGTCCCTGTACCCAAGAGGTTGACTTACTGGAGTAGGGGATGAGATCCAGAGGCATTAGCATGGTGAGAGCAGTGACAGAGATTTACAGGGTCCTGGGACTACTTTGAGAATGGACATTTTATCCTGCCCCTGGTAGCAAGAGGGTGGTGGTTAAGTAACCTTCCTGGAAAATAAAACATCTGAGAAGAATTCAAATTCGAGGAGACTGACCTAAAAGGACACTGTTCTAGCCTTAGGTAGAATTGAATTGAAAAGTAGAAACTTTTCAGATGAAGCAGATAGGCCATCCCGTTCAGCTCCTTGACCATAAGCCACAAACCGATCAAACCCAAACCACACTGCCTCAGGGGTGTTGCTAACTACAAGTTCTGCTTTCAATTACTATAAATAGTTTTTAAAAGATGATTTCTTCTTATAGAGATGAAAACAGCGATTCCTCAGAATGAGAGCCAGGTGGCATGTTCCTCGTAATTACTTAGATCTCACCTCCTGTGAGTGATTTCCAAATAAGTGTACGCTATGGGAGCCATGCTACATAGGTACTAGAAGCTTGACAAAAAAATACAAAAATGAACTGTACTAATTATAGGAGGCTAAATTGCTAAAGGAAATGGACCACAAGATACAATGGCTGAAATCCAGCACAATTCATCACTCATGGAACAGGACAAATAGTCCAAGATATCAACAGCTTTCTTCTACTTGAGGAATCATGCCCCACACTCCTTTCTCTAGATTCCACCTCCTAGGGCCTCTGTCTTGGGGTGCCCGGGTGGCTCAGTCTGTTGAACATCCAACTCTTGATTTCACTTCGGGACTTGATCTCAGGGTTCTGTGAATGAGCCCCTCATACCGGGCTCCACACTCAGCACGGAGTCTGCTTGTCTCTCACTCTCCCTCTTCCTCTGCCCCTCCCCCTGCTCATGTTATCTCTTTCTCTCTCTCTAAAATAATAAATAAATAAATAAATAAATAAATAAATAAAATCAATCTTAGGGCCTCTGTCTCTCTCTATCCAACTAGAGGAAGGGGAAAGTAAGTGTGAATACTTTTTTTAAAGAGCTACACCCAGGGGGCACGTGGGTGGCTCAGTTGGCTAAGCATCTGCCTTTGACTCAGGTCATGATCCTGGAGTCCTGGGATCAAGCCCCACATCAGGCTTCCTATCCATTGGAAAGTCTGTTTCTCCCTCTCCCTCTGCCTGCTGCTCCCCCACTTGTGCTCTCTCACTCTCTGTCAGATAAATAAATAAATAAATATCTTTTTAAAAAAGAGAGAGAGAGAAAGGAGCTACACCCAGGACTGGCACATATGGGTTCCCTTCATGTTTTATTGGCAAAGATTTGTCACGTGGTCACATATGGCTTCTGGGGTTGGTAGGAAACGTAGTTCCAGGCTGAGCAGCTGCCACAACTCTGTTGATACAGATGAGGAAGATTAGGGTAGGTAGCTACTGTCTTCATGTAGATGGAAAGAAAGAAAATGGACCATCACAAAAAATCTAAGTTAGAATGTTACTAGAAGGGCAGCCTGGGTGGCTCAGCGGTTTAGTGCTGCCTTCAGCCCAGGGCCTGGTCCTGGAGACCTGGGATGGAGTCCCATGTCAGGCTCCCTGCATGGAGCCTGCTTCTCTCTCTGCCTGTGTCTCTGCCTTGCCTCTCTCTCTCTCTCTCTCATGCATAAATAAATAAAATCTTAAAAAAAAAAATAGAATGTTACTAGTAAGAGTGCCTCCGGGGTGCCTGGGTGGCTCAGTTGGTTAAGCATCTGCTTTTGGCTCAGGTCATGATCCCAGGATCCTGGGATGGAGCCCTGAATTGGCTCTCTGCTCAGTGGGGAGTCTGCTTCTCCAACTCACTCTGCGATCTCTCTTGCTTTTGTACTCTCTCTCAAATAAATAAATCAAGTCTTTTAAGAAAAAAAAGTGCCTCCAGCTCCGGAACATTTTATAAATACTTGCTTGTAAAGTCAATTGTAATGTCAATACCTGACCGCACCCTTAAACCTGTTAATAAATGGAAAATGTGGGACTACAATGAGGTGATTGTATGTTGCTTGTCAAAATCTTGATTAATTTTTTAGAATTATTTAAGAAATCTGACAACTAGATAAATAATGTTAACAGCAGGAAATCATGGGAAGCTGTCAGAATTTTTCAATCAGAGCAGTTTTTTCACCCAGCAAATTTTTTTCAATGTCTTTCCTGTGCTAAATACTTTGGGGTAACCTAAACAAAGAAGATACTATCAGGCCTCCTGGACAGCTCTGTCGATTGGGTGTCCAACTCTTGCTTTTAGCTCAGGTCACAATCTCTGGGTCCTGGAATCAAGCCTTATGTCAGGCTCCATGCTTAGTGGAGAGTCTGCTTGAAGATTCTCTCTCCTTCTTTTACCCTTCCCTCATACTCTCTCTCTCCTAAATAAGTAAACAAATCTTTAAAAACAAAAAGATGCTGTCATTTAAAATTGTATGTATGTATATATACAATTAAGATTTAAGTAGAAGTGATGCAACACAACGATACTGTTGATTGCCAGATGGATTACACAGAAAAAAGGGTAGGTATGGTCAGAAGGCATAGAGAAAGCAGGATTTGAGCCAAGTCTTAAAGTGTGGGCGAAGTGTTGATAGGCATAATGGTTGGGAAGGCATTATATGCATGAAAGTTCCTGAATCAAAAGAGAATGAAACACATGTGAGGGACAGAGGGGCGATCATCATGAATGAAGAAAAATGGATAACAGTGATTCATTATGGTGGTGACTATCCATGAGCAAGGCAAGATGAGAGAAATAAGGAGTTGATCTTCTGCTTCCTAGGAGGAAATGAAGAATGAGGTAGAAAGTAGTGTGTAGCATAAAAAGCTAAGTTAGGCTAACACACCTCTTTATTGAAACATTTTGAAATACCATTTAAATAGATTATATTTGGGGGCACCAGCCTGGCTCAGTTGGTAAAGAGTGTGACTCTTCGCCTCAGGATGGTGATTCAAGTCCTGCATTAGGCATGGAGATAGATAGATAGATAGATAGATAGATAGATAGATAGATGATAGATAGATAGATAGAATTTACTTATTGAAAATATTTGAGGGGCACCTGGGTGGCTCAGTCATTAAATGTCTGCCTTTGGCTCAGGTCATGATTCCAGTGTCCTGGGATAGAACTGCACATCGGGCTCCCTACTCAAGTGGGAGTTCTCCTGCTCCCCTTGCAGTTCCCCCCACTTGGTCAAAGAAATAAAATCTTTAAAATTTTTTTTTTTTACTTCTTTTTTATAAGCCTGGAGATGACTTCAAGTTTTGAAGCACTTGAAAAATACTTCAGGCTAAAAATAAGATTCTACTTAGCATGATGGTGACTGGTACAATTCACTTAATAAGCCAATAGATGATTGAATTGATATATTGCTTGATAAACACCTTAAGATAGGTTCAGAGAATAACCACAGGGTATGCAGAATTCTAAAAATTTTTTATTTTTTAATTTTTTTAAGGATTTTATTTATTTATTTATTTATTCATGAGAGATACAGAGGGAGAAAGGCAGAGACACAGGCAGAGGGAGAAGCAGGTTCCCTTTGGGGAGCCCGATGTGGGACTCGATCCCAGGACCCCGTGATCGCACCCTGAGCCGAAGACAGATGCTCAACCACTGAGCCACCCAGGCATCCCTAAAAATTGTTTTTAATTAGTTAATTATTTTATTGATAAATAGAGCACGCGAGTAAACAGGGGGGAGAGTCAGAGGGAGAGGGAGAGGGAGAGGGAGAGGGAGAGGGAGAGGGAGAACCCCAAGCAGACTCTGCTCTGAGCATGGAGCCTGACATAGGTTGCAATCTCACAACCCTGAGATCATAACTTGAACTGAAATCAAGAGTCAGACACTTAACTGACTGGGCTACCCAGGTGCCTCAGGGTAGGCAAAAGTCTAAAGATAAGCCCCAGATTCCTGTCCACTGGTTTTTCAATCAGAACTAATTTAGTAATGCTGTGAAGAGATTTTGAAAATGTAATTACAGTTCCGAGTTAGTTGACCTGAAGATATGGAGAGTTGAGCTATCAAGCTGAGCTTTTTCTCTGGCTGGTAGCAGAAGAGGAAGTCAAAGAGATTGGAAGGGAAGGATTCCATGGGTCACTGTTGACTTGAAGTTGAAGGAGACCACGTGAGGAGTGTGGGTAGCTTCTCTGAGCAGACAGTGGCCCCTAGATGACAACCAGCAAGAAAATGGGGACCTCAGTCATAAGATACCAAATGCTACCGATAGCTCAAATGGAGTTGTAAACAGATTCTTTTTGAGAGTCTCCAGAAAAGAGCCCAGTCTGGTCAACACTTTGGATTTTGACCTTGTGAGACTCTAAGCAGAGAGCCCAGCTGCGCTGCCCAGAATTCTGACCCACCGAACCATGAGCTAATAAATGAATGTTGTTTTGAACTGCTAAGTTCGTGGTGATTTGTTACATAGCAATAGAAAACTCATATAAATAGATACCTGAATTCAATTTAAGCAGGGGTTGTATACTTCAAGACTCGGTTCTGATCCTCTGTGAAGTCTGCTGATCATCCCCAGAGTGATCTTTTTCTCCTGTCTAATCCTATAGGATCTCATTTTTACTGTTCTGAAGTTAGATATCACGTATTGCCTGGCAGTCTGTGTACCTGACCTTCCTTATTGCCCCTAAATGGTAAGCTCCATGGGGGAAAGAATCGGTTCTTTACGGTCTCTCCTTCTTCTACAGTCTGGGAATGTCAGAGGAGGTGGTGGGCAAGCCAGGTTTTTTGAGAATCTTCTATCAACAAAAGCAAATGAAATGATCTTGAGAAGGAGCAAATGGCTATCGTTTTCTCTCAGTAAATAAGACTGAGACAACATTCAGTTGCTAAGATCAAGGTTACAGATCTCCTGTGAGTGCCAGGGTGCTATCGCTACATAATGGGCAAACCAGAATGACTGGTCTGACTCAGAAAGGTATAATTGAGACCCTTCCAGTTATGAGTCTGTTTTATTCTTAGTGCCAGTTATTACCCCACCACATGGCTTCATCCTGCCCCTGTTTGCTGCTGAGGCTATGACCGTGGCAGGGTGACGAGTCCTAGCTTACAAATTACAACGTTCTTTTCTTTTCTTTTTTTTTTAATTTTTATTTATTTATGTATTATAGTCACAGAGAGAGAGAGAGAGAGGCAGAGACACAGGCGGAGGGAGAAGCAGGCTCCATGCACCGGGAGCCCGACGTGGGATTCAATCCCGGGTCTCCAGGATCGCGCCCTGGGCCAAAGGCAGGCGCTAAACCGCTGCGCCACCCAGGGATCCCCTACAACGTTCTTTTCTTAAGTAATCATGTGAAAACAGTCTCGCTCGCCTCTAGATGCAATATCCTTTATTTCTGAGAAACTCCTTAATGCATGTGTATTTCTAAAATGGGTGGATTTTATCCTCTTACCTTTATTCATGATTCACTAATGCAAATAACTTAAGTTCTCAAAGCTCATCTTATATACCCATAGACTGATTCTGTAGCAAGGTAGCAGTGTGTTCACATAGTTCTGAAAGAGGCATCAGAGGGCCTGCTCCCGAGCTAGGAATTAATTTCTCTTTCATTCCCCCGTGGTGGCAAAGGAAGAACAATCCCCTTTTGAGGCGACCTATGGTGCCAGAAGGAGTGGCCCTAGGGTGGCAGGCGGACAGTCCCTGAAATAGAAGGTTTGCTTGGGACTATTGTTTAACCTGAAATTGGAATGCCCAGTTTTCAGAGACTCTCAGGACACTCAATGGTGGTTTTATTTGTTAAGGTTCAGAAACTAAATCAAATGCAAGTTTGGAAAAGATTTTTCAGATAAAGAAGATTTTAAAATGTACTAGCAATATCTTTGCTGGCCTCATGTGTGCTGCAATGCCCTTTTATTTTTAGATGGAGCTATCTTCCCCTTTTCCAGTTTTGTAGTAATTCAGAAAATATCCTGAAGTCCTCCTGCTCAGTAAAACCCCACCCATCCCCCTTCAAACCACATTTATGTCCAAATTCGGGATATTGTATCTTCAAAATATCTTTCAAGACCATTCTCGGGGCACCTGGCTCTCAGTTGGTAGAGCTTCTGACTTTTGATCTTGGGGCCATGAGTTCGAGCCCCACATTGAGTGTAGAGATTACTTGATACGTGCACACATAATAAATGCCTTCCTCATTTCTCTATCCTTCTCATTGCCTTGGTTAGCATCCCCAGAATTCCAGCCATCCTCTCCTGTACACCAAACCCAGAATGATTTTTTTTTTTAGGCTTTATTTATTTATTCATGAGAGACACACAGAGAGAGGCAGAAACACAGGCAGAGGGAGAAGCAGGCTCCCTTTGGAGAACCCGCTCAATCACTGAGCCACCCGGATGTCCCCAGAGTGATTTTCTAAAACATTAGTCCAGTTCTGTTTCACTTAAAATCCCCTGTCCCACTGCTGTCAGAGGACACTTCACACGCCGCAGCCAAGACTGATGATGCCTTTGGTTCACCAGCCTTGTCTCCTGCCTTCATCCTCTTTCTTTATTTCTTCAATGTTTCTCAAAATGTAGTCCCAAGACCAGCCCTAAGAAAATCACCGCATACTAAAATTACAATTCCTAAAAAAAAAATTAAAAAAAAATAAAATAAATAAAATAAATAAAATAAAAAAAATAAAAAAATAAAATAAAAAAATAAAAAAATAATAAAAATAAAATAAAATAAAAAATAAAAAAAAATAAAATTACAATTCCTGGGTCCTGTCTGAGGTCTACACAATCAAAAACTATGGGATGTGGGGCCAGAACTGCGCTAAATCCAGCAGTGATTCTCAGGCAGCACGCAGTTTGACAGCTGCTGGTAGCCTTTCCAGACTACTTCTTCACGGTGCCACATTCTCTCTTCTTCCTGCTTTTGTGCCCTGTGCCCTGCACAGACACACACTTCTTTGCCTAGCTGAATTTGGACTGTGCTTCTAGAATTGTTCTTTTTTTTTTTTTTTAAGGTTTTATTTATTTATTCATGAGAGAGGCAGAAACACAGGTAGAGGGAGAAGCAGGCTCCTCGCAGGGAGCCCGATGTGGGACTTGATCCTGGGACTCCGGTCTTGGGACCCCAGGATCACACCCTGAGCTGAAGGCAGATGCTCAACCACTGAGCCATCCAGGTGTCCCTAGAATTGTTCTAAAAGCTCTTTAACAGTCACCTTTAGGAAGCCTGGCCTGACTCCCCTAGGCTGCATTGCCCTTAAGGCAAAGAATTGCAGTTTGTAATTGCTGCCAGTTACCTGTCTGTCCCCCCACCAGGTAAGCTGTTTACAGACAGGGGCTATTTCTTGCATCTCTGTCCCCAGAGCCTGGCAGAGTGCTGGGAATGTAGCGGTCCCTGTTATGTATCTGTGAGTGTATGAATAAACAAACAAATGCCCAATTTTCAAATCTTATTAGGAAAACCATAATCTGATGAGTTTTGTGTGTGTGTGTGTGTGTTTTAGAGTTTTATTTATTTTTTCATGAGAGATACACAGAGAGAGGCAGAGACACAGGCAGAGGGAGAAGCAGGCTCCCTGCGAGGAGCCCGATGCGGGACTCGATCCCAGGACCCGGGATCACACCCTGAGCCAAAGGCAGACACTCAACCGCTGAGCCACCCAGGAGTCCCTGATATAAGAGTTAAAAATTAAAAGGAGTTCATGGGGTACTTGGGTGGCTCAGTTGGTAAGCATCTGCCTTCAACTCAGATCATGATCCCGGGGTCCTGGGATTGAGCCCCACATTGGGCTCCCTGCTCAGCAGAGAACCTGCTTCTCCCTCTCCTCTCTTCCTGTGTTCTCTCTCTCTCTCTCTCTCTCTCTCTCTCTCTCTCTCTATCTCTCTCAGATAAACAAATAAAATCTTAAAAAAAATAATTAAAGAGAGTTCTTAAAGGGAATTTGTACTTTTCTCTAATGCAGAATATGGTAAATTGTCATTTTATAGATGAAAATACCTGCTTCTCTGGAGTTTGAATTTCTTCCGGGTGGTGTCCTGAGCTCTGATGCACTGTGCCACGGGAGAGATGGATTCATCTGGGTGTTAGACAGTCCCGGGCTCAAACCTCAGCCCTGCCAAGTACCAGCTGTGTGACTTTCAAGCAAGTTGCTTAATTTCTCATCACGTGAATCAGAAAAGTCTTTTACATATGCAGAGAAAATAATATATCTACTCATAGAGGGAAAATGGGATGTAGTGAAATAAAATGTGTAAGACATAGCAGGTGGTGAAAAAATGCATATTCTTTTTCATTTATCATCTGAAAGAAGCTTAGATCTTTACTGAGTCTCTACTGTATGTCAAGTATTTTATTAGATGTTGGGCATGGAAGAGGAATGCAAAAAACATACATAGAATGGTATCTTCTTATTCAAGAGATAGTGTCTCAAAGGAGCCTATGATGTAAAAGGATTATAAAAAAACTCCTAAGTCAACTTTATTAATTTTTATGGAAAAACCAAGAACTCAGCTACAAGGAGATTGCTAGTGGTCTTCCAGAATTCATCTCTCCTTATTTCACAATGTTAGAACCCCTCAGTGTAAGCCAAGTACATTGCCACATGGAAAAAATATGACATTTTCCAGTCTCCTTCACAATGAAATGCAATCATGTGCCCAAGTTCTGGCTAATGGGATATGAATATAGCATGAGAAGATTCCAGAAAACATCCTTAAAGAGAGGGAGTCCGCTGTCTCTCTCCACTATCTCCTGCCGAGGGCCAGGGCCCTTGATGGTTGGAGCTAGAGAAGTCATCTTGGGCCATAGTGTAGAAGCTGTGTATCGAGGAGGGAGAAGCAGCAAAAATCCAGGAGCCTGGTCCCTGATGATCCTGTGATGCTATCATACCAGCTCCAAATCGCCTCTTTATTTGAGACACAAATAAACTTTAATCCACTGTTGTTTGGCTTGCCTTCATTCACAGCTGAAGTTAATCCTAACCCATACAAACTAATACTGACTCACAAAACTTCAAGCTGCCTTTAAGTTGTTAATGGAGAAAGGCTTAGGGACTCCTGGGTGGCTCAGTGGTGGAGGACTGCCTTTGGCTCAGGGCGTGATCCTGGAGTCCCCGGGATCAAGTCCCACATTGGGCTCCCTGCAGGGAGCCTGCTTCTCCCTCTGCCTGTGTCTCTGCCTTTCTCTCTGTGTGTCTCATGAATAAATAAATAAAATCTTAAAAAAAAAAAAAAGAGAAAGGCTTATGTTATAATGATAAATGAGAACAATGCAGGCCAAACTGTGTGTACAAAATATATGGAAGATAGAAATAGGAAGGAAATGTGCCAAATTCTTAACTTTTTGGTTTAAGATGGTACCATACTGGGTAGGTTTTATTCCTGTTTCATAATTTTTCTGTACTTCCCCAATTTTTTTAACTTAAAAATTTGTATTTTGAATCTTTTTGAGCAGCTATACATTTGAGCTTAATTGGTAGCAACCTGAACATATTTAGTGTTTTTTTTTATCAACTAGTCTTTTATTTTATTTTATTTTATTTTTTTAAGATTTTATTTATTTATTCATGAGACACACACACACACACACACACACACACACAGAGGCACAGACACAGGCAGAGGGAGAAGCAGGCTCCATGCAGGGAGCCTGACGTGGGACTCAATCCCAGGACTTCAGGATCACACTCTGGGCCAAAGGTAGTGCTAAACCGCTGGGCCACCTGGGCTGCCCTCAACTAGTCTTTTAAACTTTACATTTTTTCTTATGCCTATAGGAGAGAATGGCATTGTGGTCAAGTCTGTCAGTCCTCTGCTCAGTATCATTTTCTGGCTGTTCAAACTTAGGCAAGTTACTTTTCTTTTCTTTTTTTTAAGATTTTATTTATTTATGAGAGACAGAGAGAGAGAGAGAGAGAGAGAGAGAGAGCCAGAGACATAGGCAGAGGGAAAAGCAGGCTCCACTCAGGCAGCCCGATGTGGTACTCGATCCCTGGACTCCGGGATCATGCCTTGGGCTGAAGGCAGGTGTTCAACCGCTGAGCCACCCAGGCATCCCAGCAAGTTGCCTTTCTGAACCTCAGTTTCTTCATCTGTAAACTAGGCATCATACTTTTACCTAATTCATAGGACTATGGCCTGAATTAAATAAGATAATGGGCATAAAATCACTTAGCACCATTCATATAGTAAGCAGTCAATAAACTCTATATAATATTGTCAGTATATCTATTTCTTTGTGCTGATAAAGTCTCCTTGCTGGCATTTTCATTAGCTATACAATCTTAGTATTTTATAGCTTACTTGGCTATGTATGGCTTTACTACCAGAAATTTATGTAGTCTTCAATTTTTCATTGATAGATAAGAGATATTTGAATTATCCAAGAGGGGAACCTCTCTGAGGCAGGAGGATCATGCATAAAAGCTAAGATGAGGGCGGCCTGGGTGGCTCAGCAGTTTAGCACCGCCTTCAGCCCAGGGCCTGATCCTGGAGTCCCAGGATGGAGTTCCATATCGGGCTCCCTGCATGGAGCCTGCTTCTCCCTCTACCTGTGTCTCTGCCTCTCTCTCTCTCTCTCTCTCTCTCTCTGTATCTCTCATGAATAAATAAACAAAATCTTTAAAAAAAAAAAAAAGAAAAGAAAGAAAGAAAAGTTATTTTTGTGTCAGAGGAAGAATTCACCCAATATTCCATATGCTTCCCCACATTTCCCAGCCTCCTCTGTTGTTGTCATGTTAGGGCCATGTGACTAGTTCTTTGCAGGAGATGGAGCAGAAGAGATATATTGTTTGCCCCTTCTGGGCTGAAATTGAAGTGGTGAGGATGGAACAACATATTGAAATGGTGGTGTCACAAGAGATGGGCCCTAGATTCCTAAGTCACCAAATAGAGGAGACCTTCACCACCATCTTTGAACTTTAAGTAAGAAAAAACTTTTGGAAGGCACCTGGCTGGTTTAGTCAGTGGAGTGTATAACTCTTGATCTTGGGGTTATGGGTTCAGGTCTCGTGTTAGGTGTAGAAAATACTTAAAAATAAAATAAAAAAAAAAAAAGAAGAAGAAAGAAGAAGAAAGAAAGAAAGAAAGAAAGAAAGAAAGAAGAAAAGAAAGAAAGAAAGAAAGAAAGAAAGAAAGAAAGAAAGAAAGAAAGAGAAAGGGATCCCTGGGTGGCGCAGCGGTTTGGCGCCTGCCTTTGGCCCAGGGCGCAATCCTGGAGACCCGGGATCGAATCCCACATCGGGCTCCCGGTGCATGGAGCCTGTTTCTCCCTCTGCCTGTGTCTCTGCCTCTCTCTCTCTCTCTGTGAGTATCATAAATAGAAATTTTTTAAAAAAGATTATTTATTTAAAAAAAAAAAGAAAGAAAGAGAAAGAAAGAAAGAAAGAAAGAAAGAAGAAAGAAAGAAAGAAAGAAAGAAAGAAAGAAAGAAAGAAAGAAAAAGAAAGAAAGAAAGAAAGAAATAGGAGTGCTTAAGTAGCTCAGCCAGTTAAGCAGCCAACTCTGGATTTCAGCTCAGGTCATGATCCCGGGGTCCTGGGATCAAACCCCGAGTTGGGCTCCATGCTCAACGGTGAGTCTGCTTGAGTCTCTCCCTAACCCCTCCCCCATGCTTCTCTCTCTCCCTCTGCCCCTCCCTACCCTCCCACACCCTCTCTCTCTCAAATAAATAAATAAATCTTTTTTAAAAAAATAAATAACTTTTTGTTGTGTTAAGCCAATGTATTAGTTTGCAAGGGCTGCCATAACAAAATGCCACATACTGGGTAGCTTAGCCAGTGGAAATGTATTTTCTCGTGGTTCTGGAGGCTAGAAGTTTAAATTAAGGTATCTGGCAGGTTTGACGTCTCCTGAGGCCTCTTTCCTTAGCTTGCAGATTGCCACTTTCTTGCTGTGTTGCCTCATAGCCTTTTCTCCATGTGGGTATATGGTATATCTTCCTGGTATCTAGTATCTCTTCCATCTTCTTATGAGGACACCAGTCATAGTGGAGTAGAGCCTCACCCTAATGGCCTCATTTTAACGTAATCACCTCTTTACAGATCTCTAAATATGGTACATGCAATATGGACATTGGAACTTCAACATATGAATTTTGCAAGACACAATTCAGCCTTAACAATCACTGAGAATTCAGGATTTATTTTGTTAGAATAGCACAGCATAGCTTATCCTGACCAATACAGTTTTTCTGGGAACAGAATGAAGATGTGTATGTTCTGAACATATGAATTTATGTTTATATATGTTGATATGTATGTATGTATGGGTGGATGTGTGGGTGCGTGTGGATGTGATGTGCAAAGCATCACAGTCTCTGAATGACTTACAAGATACCAAGATATTGTTCCCCTTATCCTTGGGATAACTGGGTAGGTGCTGGGGGCTGGGAGCCTCTAGACTGTTCAACTCAGGTCATGAGCAGACTCCTCTGCTCACCCAGTGTACCATACAAATATATTTTTCTATGTGTGCAGTGTTTTTTTTTAAGATTTTATTATTTATTCATGAGAGAGAGAGAGAGAGAGGCAGAGACACAGGCAGAGGAAGAAGCAGGCCCCATGCAGGGTGCCTGACGTGGGACTTGATCCTGGGTCTCCAGGATCACACCCTGGGCTGAAGGTGGTACTAAACTGCTGAGCCACCAGGGCTGCCCCTGCAGTGGTTTTTAAAAAAGATTAAAAAGTACTTTTGGGGCACCTGGGTGGCTTAGTCATTAAGTATCTAGCTCTTAATTTCGGCTCAGGTCATGATCTCAGAGTCATGATATGGAACCTCACCCCGGGCTCTGCTTTTAGCAGAGTCTGCTTGAGATTCTCTCCCTAACCCTCTACCCCTCCCCCATGCTCTCTCTCTCAAGTAAATAAGTAAATCTTTTTAAAAAAGATTAAAAAGTACTTTTATTCACTGTGAATAATTATATATAATTTCAGCATATATATAAATATGTTTTATAAATTTCCTCCATTTTATGGAATATAGGGAAAAATTATTAAGAAAGTAAGTGCCAAGCATGGTTCTAAATTCATTGTTCTGGGCAGCCCGGGTGGCTCAGCGGTTTGGCTCCCCCAGGGCCTGATCCTGGAGACCCAGGATCGAGTCCCGCATCACGCTCCCTGCGTGGAGCCTGCGTCTCCCTCTGCCTGTGTCTCTGCCTCTCTCTCTCTCTGTGTCTCTCATGAATAAATAAATAAAATCTTTAAAAGAAAATAAATAAAATCATTGTTCTAATACATATAACTCTAAATGAGTATACATGTATCAATTCATTATATTTTCAAAATAATTCTACAAAAAGTGTACTGTTACTATCCTATTTTGCAGATGAGAAGACTAAGGCATAGCTGAGTTAAAGGCATTCCCAAGATTACACAGATGGTAAATAATGGAGACAAAATTTGAACCTAGGCAGCCTGATTTCTAGTCTTTCTGAAGTAGCACTTACAGTCATTGCCATTTTTAAGCAAAAAAACTTTTAATCTATGAATTTCATGGTGGGATTTTTTATTTGCTTTTTTCCACTTGTCTACCATGCAGTGGTTGATGGTTTGATGCCTTTCAAGGGTGATTGTGTTGGTTTAGAAAGAAATTAAAATCCTTGCTCTGAAGAATGATGTACCCCAAAACATGAGAAAACACAGTGTGAACTGAGGATCAATGCTGTAATTCCAATTAATTCAATTCAACAATGTATTTCCCAAGTAAGTAGTTAGGCTCTGTGTTGAGTGCCAGGGATACAGTACAGTCTGAGATGACAGTTCCTTGCCTCATAGGTCCTACCACCATGACTTAGGGGTTTATGGTATGTTAGTGAAGAAAAAAGCTTAAGAACCATGATGGTTTAGGGATGCCTGGGTGGCTCAGCGGTTGAGCGTCTGCCTTCGGCCCAGGGCGTGATCCTGGAGTCCTAGGATCGAGTCCCACATCAGACTCCCTACATGGGGCCTGCTTCTCTCTCTGCCTATGTTTCTGCCTCTCTCTCTCTATGTCTATGTCTCTCATGAATAAATAAATAAAATCTTAAAAAAAAAAAAGAACCATGATGGTTTAGATCAACACCAAGCTATTAAGGAGAAACTTAGAAATTAAAACCAAAAAATGTAGAATATGTAATCATTCATTTAAAATAATAATAAACTGGGATGCCTGGGTGGCTCAGTGCTTGAGCCTCTGCCTTTGGCTAAGGGCATGATCCCAGAGTCCCAGGATCAAGTCCCACATCGGGATCCCTGCATGGAGCCTGCTTCTCCCTCTGCCTGTGTCTCTGCCTCTCTCTGTGTGTGTCTCTCATGAATAAATAAAATATTTTTTTAAAAATAAAAATAAATTTTAAAATAAATAAAATAATAAACCTATTATGTGTTAACAAAAATAATACGTTTTTATGAAAGATAATTATCTCCTTTTTTAAAAAGATAATTATTTCCAAAGCAAAAACAATTTTGAGAGAGAAGAATGGCATCGTTTTTTATTGTGGTTGCTGTTGTTTTGTTCATCTACCTAATGTCATGCTTAATAGAAGACAGCTTCAGGAGGCTTGGGTGGCTCAGCGGTTGAGCATCTGCCTTTGGCTCAGGGCATGATCCCAGAGTCCCGGGATCAAGTCCCACATTGGGCTCCCTGCAGGGAGCCTGCTTCTCCCTCTGCCTGTGTCTCTGCCTTTCTCTCTGTGTGTCTCATGAATAAATAAATAAAATCTTAAAAAAAAAAAAAGAGAAAGGCTTATGTTATAATGATAAATGAGAACAATGCAGGCCAAACTGTGTGTACAAAATATATGGAAGATAGAAATAGGAAGGAAATGTGCCAAATTCTTAACTTTTTGGTTTAAGATGGTACCATACTGGGTAGGTTTTATTCCTGTTTCATAATTTTTCTGTACTTCCCCAATTTTTTTAACTTAAAAATTTGTATTTTGAATCTTTTTGAGCAGCTATACATTTGAGCTTAATTGGTAGCAACCTGAACATATTTAGTGTTTTTTTTTATCAACTAGTCTTTTATTTTATTTTATTTTATTTTTTTAAGATTTTATTTATTTATTCATGAGACACACACACACACACACACACACACACACAGAGGCACAGACACAGGCAGAGGGAGAAGCAGGCTCCATGCAGGGAGCCTGACGTGGGACTCAATCCCAGGACTTCAGGATCACACTCTGGGCCAAAGGTAGTGCTAAACCGCTGGGCCACCTGGGCTGCCCTCAACTAGTCTTTTAAACTTTACATTTTTTCTTATGCCTATAGGAGAGAATGGCATTGTGGTCAAGTCTGTCAGTCCTCTGCTCAGTATCATTTTCTGGCTGTTCAAACTTAGGCAAGTTACTTTTCTTTTCTTTTTTTTAAGATTTTATTTATTTATGAGAGACAGAGAGAGAGAGAGAGAGAGAGAGAGAGAGAGCCAGAGACATAGGCAGAGGGAAAAGCAGGCTCCACTCAGGCAGCCCGATGTGGTACTCGATCCCTGGACTCCGGGATCATGCCTTGGGCTGAAGGCAGGTGTTCAACCGCTGAGCCACCCAGGCATCCCAGCAAGTTGCCTTTCTGAACCTCAGTTTCTTCATCTGTAAACTAGGCATCATACTTTTACCTAATTCATAGGACTATGGCCTGAATTAAATAAGATAATGGGCATAAAATCACTTAGCACCATTCATATAGTAAGCAGTCAATAAACTCTATATAATATTGTCAGTATATCTATTTCTTTGTGCTGATAAAGTCTCCTTGCTGGCATTTTCATTAGCTATACAATCTTAGTATTTTATAGCTTACTTGGCTATGTATGGCTTTACTACCAGAAATTTATGTAGTCTTCAATTTTTCATTGATAGATAAGAGATATTTGAATTATCCAAGAGGGGAACCTCTCTGAGGCAGGAGGATCATGCATAAAAGCTAAGATGAGGGCGGCCTGGGTGGCTCAGCAGTTTAGCACCGCCTTCAGCCCAGGGCCTGATCCTGGAGTCCCAGGATGGAGTTCCATATCGGGCTCCCTGCATGGAGCCTGCTTCTCCCTCTACCTGTGTCTCTGCCTCTCTCTCTCTCTCTCTCTCTCTCTCTGTATCTCTCATGAATAAATAAACAAAATCTTTAAAAAAAAAAAAAAGAAAAGAAAGAAAGAAAAGTTATTTTTGTGTCAGAGGAAGAATTCACCCAATATTCCATATGCTTCCCCACATTTCCCAGCCTCCTCTGTTGTTGTCATGTTAGGGCCATGTGACTAGTTCTTTGCAGGAGATGGAGCAGAAGAGATATATTGTTTGCCCCTTCTGGGCTGAAATTGAAGTGGTGAGGATGGAACAACATATTGAAATGGTGGTGTCACAAGAGATGGGCCCTAGATTCCTAAGTCACCAAATAGAGGAGACCTTCACCACCATCTTTGAACTTTAAGTAAGAAAAAACTTTTGGAAGGCACCTGGCTGGTTTAGTCAGTGGAGTGTATAACTCTTGATCTTGGGGTTATGGGTTCAGGTCTCGTGTTAGGTGTAGAAAATACTTAAAAATAAAATAAAAAAAAAAAAAGAAGAAGAAAGAAGAAGAAAGAAAGAAAGAAAGAAAGAAAGAAAGAAGAAAAGAAAGAAAGAAAGAAAGAAAGAAAGAAAGAAAGAAAGAAAGAAAGAGAAAGGGATCCCTGGGTGGCGCAGCGGTTTGGCGCCTGCCTTTGGCCCAGGGCGCAATCCTGGAGACCCGGGATCGAATCCCACATCGGGCTCCCGGTGCATGGAGCCTGTTTCTCCCTCTGCCTGTGTCTCTGCCTCTCTCTCTCTCTCTGTGAGTATCATAAATAGAAATTTTTTAAAAAAGATTATTTATTTAAAAAAAAAAAGAAAGAAAGAGAAAGAAAGAAAGAAAGAAAGAAAGAAGAAAGAAAGAAAGAAAGAAAGAAAGAAAGAAAGAAAGAAAGAAAAAGAAAGAAAGAAAGAAAGAAATAGGAGTGCTTAAGTAGCTCAGCCAGTTAAGCAGCCAACTCTGGATTTCAGCTCAGGTCATGATCCCGGGGTCCTGGGATCAAACCCCGAGTTGGGCTCCATGCTCAACGGTGAGTCTGCTTGAGTCTCTCCCTAACCCCTCCCCCATGCTTCTCTCTCTCCCTCTGCCCCTCCCTACCCTCCCACACCCTCTCTCTCTCAAATAAATAAATAAATCTTTTTTAAAAAAATAAATAACTTTTTGTTGTGTTAAGCCAATGTATTAGTTTGCAAGGGCTGCCATAACAAAATGCCACATACTGGGTAGCTTAGCCAGTGGAAATGTATTTTCTCGTGGTTCTGGAGGCTAGAAGTTTAAATTAAGGTATCTGGCAGGTTTGACGTCTCCTGAGGCCTCTTTCCTTAGCTTGCAGATTGCCACTTTCTTGCTGTGTTGCCTCATAGCCTTTTCTCCATGTGGGTATATGGTATATCTTCCTGGTATCTAGTATCTCTTCCATCTTCTTATGAGGACACCAGTCATAGTGGAGTAGAGCCTCACCCTAATGGCCTCATTTTAACGTAATCACCTCTTTACAGATCTCTAAATATGGTACATGCAATATGGACATTGGAACTTCAACATATGAATTTTGCAAGACACAATTCAGCCTTAACAATCACTGAGAATTCAGGATTTATTTTGTTAGAATAGCACAGCATAGCTTATCCTGACCAATACAGTTTTTCTGGGAACAGAATGAAGATGTGTATGTTCTGAACATATGAATTTATGTTTATATATGTTGATATGTATGTATGTATGGGTGGATGTGTGGGTGCGTGTGGATGTGATGTGCAAAGCATCACAGTCTCTGAATGACTTACAAGATACCAAGATATTGTTCCCCTTATCCTTGGGATAACTGGGTAGGTGCTGGGGGCTGGGAGCCTCTAGACTGTTCAACTCAGGTCATGAGCAGACTCCTCTGCTCACCCAGTGTACCATACAAATATATTTTTCTATGTGTGCAGTGTTTTTTTTTAAGATTTTATTATTTATTCATGAGAGAGAGAGAGAGAGAGGCAGAGACACAGGCAGAGGAAGAAGCAGGCCCCATGCAGGGTGCCTGACGTGGGACTTGATCCTGGGTCTCCAGGATCACACCCTGGGCTGAAGGTGGTACTAAACTGCTGAGCCACCAGGGCTGCCCCTGCAGTGGTTTTTAAAAAAGATTAAAAAGTACTTTTGGGGCACCTGGGTGGCTTAGTCATTAAGTATCTAGCTCTTAATTTCGGCTCAGGTCATGATCTCAGAGTCATGATATGGAACCTCACCCCGGGCTCTGCTTTTAGCAGAGTCTGCTTGAGATTCTCTCCCTAACCCTCTACCCCTCCCCCATGCTCTCTCTCTCAAGTAAATAAGTAAATCTTTTTAAAAAAGATTAAAAAGTACTTTTATTCACTGTGAATAATTATATATAATTTCAGCATATATATAAATATGTTTTATAAATTTCCTCCATTTTATGGAATATAGGGAAAAATTATTAAGAAAGTAAGTGCCAAGCATGGTTCTAAATTCATTGTTCTGGGCAGCCCGGGTGGCTCAGCGGTTTGGCTCCCCCAGGGCCTGATCCTGGAGACCCAGGATCGAGTCCCGCATCACGCTCCCTGCGTGGAGCCTGCGTCTCCCTCTGCCTGTGTCTCTGCCTCTCTCTCTCTCTGTGTCTCTCATGAATAAATAAATAAAATCTTTAAAAGAAAATAAATAAAATCATTGTTCTAATACATATAACTCTAAATGAGTATACATGTATCAATTCATTATATTTTCAAAATAATTCTACAAAAAGTGTACTGTTACTATCCTATTTTGCAGATGAGAAGACTAAGGCATAGCTGAGTTAAAGGCATTCCCAAGATTACACAGATGGTAAATAATGGAGACAAAATTTGAACCTAGGCAGCCTGATTTCTAGTCTTTCTGAAGTAGCACTTACAGTCATTGCCATTTTTAAGCAAAAAAACTTTTAATCTATGAATTTCATGGTGGGATTTTTTTATTTGCTTTTTTCCACTTGTCTACCATGCAGTGGTTGATGGTTTGATGCCTTTCAAGGGTGATTGTGTTGGTTTAGAAAGAAATTAAAATCCTTGCTCTGAAGAATGATGTACCCCAAAACATGAGAAAACACAGTGTGAACTGAGGATCAATGCTGTAATTCCAATTAATTCAATTCAACAATGTATTTCCCAAGTAAGTAGTTAGGCTCTGTGTTGAGTGCCAGGGATACAGTACAGTCTGAGATGACAGTTCCTTGCCTCATAGGTCCTACCACCATGACTTAGGGGTTTATGGTATGTTAGTGAAGAAAAAAGCTTAAGAACCATGATGGTTTAGGGATGCCTGGGTGGCTCAGCGGTTGAGCGTCTGCCTTCGGCCCAGGGCGTGATCCTGGAGTCCTAGGATCGAGTCCCACATCAGACTCCCTACATGGGGCCTGCTTCTCTCTCTGCCTATGTTTCTGCCTCTCTCTCTCTATGTCTATGTCTCTCATGAATAAATAAATAAAATCTTAAAAAAAAAAAAGAACCATGATGGTTTAGATCAACACCAAGCTATTAAGGAGAAACTTAGAAATTAAAACCAAAAAATGTAGAATATGTAATCATTCATTTAAAATAATAATAAACTGGGATGCCTGGGTGGCTCAGTGCTTGAGCCTCTGCCTTTGGCTAAGGGCATGATCCCAGAGTCCCAGGATCAAGTCCCACATCGGGATCCCTGCATGGAGCCTGCTTCTCCCTCTGCCTGTGTCTCTGCCTCTCTCTGTGTGTGTCTCTCATGAATAAATAAAATATTTTTTTAAAAATAAAAATAAATTTTAAAATAAATAAAATAATAAACCTATTATGTGTTAACAAAAATAATACGTTTTTATGAAAGATAATTATCTCCTTTTTTAAAAAGATAATTATTTCCAAAGCAAAAACAATTTTGAGAGAGAAGAATGGCATCGTTTTTTATTGTGGTTGCTGTTGTTTTGTTCATCTACCTAATGTCATGCTTAATAGAAGACAGCTTCAGGAGGCTTGGGTGGCTCAGCGGTTGAGCATCTGCCTTTGGCTCAGGGCATGATCCCAGAGTCCCAGGATGGAGTCCCACTCAGGCTTCCTGTGGGGAGCCTGCTTTTTCCTCTGCCTGTGTCTCTGTCTCTCTCTCTGTCTCTCATGAATGAGTAAATAAAATATTTAAAAAAAAAAGACAGCTTCCTTAAAAAAATTTTTTTTTAAGATTTTATTTATTTATTCATGAGAGACACAGAGAGACAGGCAAAGACACAGGCAGAGGGTGAAGCAGGCTTTCTGTGGGGAGCCCGATGTGGGACTTGATCCCAGGACCCCAGGACCACACCCTGAGCCAAAGGCAGATGCTCACTGAGCCACCCAGGCATCCCTAGAAGACAGCTGCTGCATTCAGTCTTCTGTGAACATTTGGATTAAAAAACATGGAGAAAACCTGGCCTCACACAGGGAGGCCTGGCTGGCTCAGTCCATAGAGCATGTGACTCTTGATCTTGAGGTTGGGAGTTCAAGCCCTATATTTGGGGTGGAGTTTTTTTTTTTATTTTTTTTTTATTTTAATTTTTATTTATTTATGATAGTCACAGAGAGAGAGAGAGGCAGAGACACAGGCAGAGGGAGTAGCAGGCTCCATGCACCGGGAGCCTGACGTGGGATTCGAACCCAGGTCTCCAGGATCGCACCCTGGGCCAAAGGCAGGCGCCAAACCGCTGCGCCACCCAGGGATCCCTGGAGTTTTTTTTTTTTTTTTTTTTTTAAGATTTTATTTATTTATTCATGAGAGACACAGAGAGGAGAGAGAGAGAGGCAGAGACACAGGCAGAGGGAGAAGCAGGCCCCAAGCGGGGAGCCCAATGTGGGATTCGATCCCAGGTCTCCAGGTTCTCGCCCTGGGCCGAAGGCAGGTGCTAAACTGCGGAACCACCTGGGCGCCCCCCCCTTTTAGGGGTAATTACAAAAGGAAGAAATGCAGGTGTACTAAAAGAACCGTGTTAGAAGGGTGCCTGGCCGGCTCAGTCAGTAGAGCTTGTGACTCTTGATCCCAGGGCTGGGATGTTGAGCCCTACGTTAGGTCTAGAGCTTACTTTAAAAAACAATAAACACCCCTTTTCCCTGGCGGGGCCCTCGGAGGCCACAAGATGCCTGGAGTTACTGTAAAGGGCGGGAAGCAGCAGAAGTTTGTCAGAGCTCTGGCCTCCTTCCTCAAAAAGTCTGGGAAGCTGAAAGTCCCCGAGTGGGGGGACACTCCGGCTGGCCGAGCACCAAGAGCTGGCTCCCCAGAGGAGAGCTGGTTCGGACACAGGTGCTTCCACCCCGCCGCACCCCTACCTCTGGGGCGGCTCCCTAAGATCAACGGGGTCGTCAGAGAAACCGGGTCATGCCCCGCCACTTCAGCAGAGGCTCCAAGAGCCTGGCCCGCAGGGTCCCCCAAGCCCTAGAGGGGCTGAAAGTGGTGGAAAAGGACCAAGATGGGGACTGCAAACTGACACCTCAGGGACAGCGGGATCTGGACAGAATCTCCAGACAGGTAGCAGCTGCCAACAAGAAGCATTAGAACAAATTCTGGGTTAATAAATTGCCTCATTCGATAAATGAATGAATGAGTGAATGAATACATTCATAAATAAATAAAAAAATTTAAAACTCTGATCTCACACAGGCAATTGGAAAAAGAGGAGGATTTTATTTATTTATTTATTTATTTATTTATTTATTTATTTATTTTTATAAATTTTATTTATTTATTTATTTATGATAGTCACAGAGAGAGAGAGAGAGGCAGAGACACAGGCAGAGGGAGAAGCAGGCTCCATGCACCGGGAGCCTGATGTGGGATTCGATCCCGGGTCTCCAGGATCGTGCCCTGGGCCAAAGGCAGGCGCCAAACCGCTGCGCCACCCAGGGATCCCCAGGATTTTATTTTTTATTTATTTTTTTTAAGAGGAGGATTTTAATAGTCTAGTCTTTCCAGATGATTATATTCTTCTTTGATATTACACCAAAACTTGACAAGTAGTTTCCCAAAGGTTAGTTGCAACCTGAGATCTGACCTTTTCGTACTCTGTGACTCAAGATCAATTCATCTAACTCATCCTTTGTTTTTGTTTTTTGCTGTTGTTTGTTTTGTTTTTTAAAGATTTTATTTATTTATTCATGAGAGACACAGAGGGCAGAGACATAGGCAGAGGGAGAAGCAGGCTCCTCACAGGGAGCCCAGTGTGGAACTCAATCCCGGAACTGGGATCATGCCCTGAGTCAAAGGCAGACACTCAACCGCTGACCCACCCAGGCGTACCTATCTCATCCTTTGAATGGATATTGTACTACTGCATGATTCTGTAACATCATGCATTTTCATTCAGAAAATATTGATTCATTGAATTACTCAGATCTTCCAAATGTTGACACATAACATTATATAACTACCCCCCCCCCCCCGGCCCCCATCACATTCATTAATATCACCACTGATGTCACTGGAAAGGTCTTTAAATACCGGGAAGTTGTCAAGTTCACAGTGGCAGATACAAGGTTCCTAAAATTCTAATATTCACGTGAAAGCTCAAATTTTATCACTGGCAACAAGTACTGTCAATTGTTTTCCTTGAAGTGACAGACCCACTTTGTTCATTTTTAAGAAAATATCTGCCAAATACCCAAGTTTGAATACTATAATTTGTCTACCAGTCACTCTTTTCAGTCAAAATAGAGCTCCATGAAAAAAGCAGGTGGTTCCTTGCAATTCAAAGAACAAGTGCTTTTCCTCAAGCTATCCTCCTATATAGTTTTGCAGCACAATGGCTTAATGTGTACTTCCCATTTCAACACACATGGTATTAAAAATACATGTATTCAGGGGTGCCGGGGTGGCTCAGTTGGTTGAGCCTCTGGCTTTTGGTTTTGGCTCAGGTCATAATCTCAGGGTCCTCAGATAGAGCCCTGCATTCGCCTCCCTGCTCAACAGGGAGTCTGCTTCAGATTCTTTCTCTCCTTCTCCTTCTGCTTCCCACTCCCCCTCTGCAATAAATAAATCTTTACAAAAATCCATATGTCGGGGATCCCTGGGTGGCTCAGTGGTTTGGTGCCTGCCTTCGGCCCAGGGTGTGATCCTGGAGTCCCGGGATCAAGTCCCACATTGGGCTCCTTGCATGAAGCCTGCTTCTCCCTCTGCCTGTGTCTCTGCCTCTCTCTCTCTCTCTCTCTGTCTCTCATGAATAAATAAATAAAATCTTTAAAAAAAAAAAAGAAAAAATACATATGTGTACTCAAAAATACATGTACTCAAGAGTCAAGATCTAATAAAATTAAGAATTTTTACTATTTCACCAAGGACATTCATTTTTTCTTTTTAAGATTTTATTTATTTATTTATTTGAAGGGGGAGGGACAGAGGGAGAGGTAGAGAATCTCCAGCAGACTATGCACTGAGCGAAGAGCCCATCTTGGGGCTTGATTTCAGAACCCCAAGATCACAACCTGAGCCGATTTCAAGAGTCTGATCTCAACTGACTGAGCCACCCAGGTGACCCTCACCAAGGACATTCTTAAGTGAAACTGGCATCTTAAATGGAATTTATTTACTTATTTACTGCTAGTGCTTGGCAGTGAGTAATATAATGAGTATTGTTACAGTACGATACAACTGCTTTCATTTGTGCTAAGACATCAGCAGTTTTGCCCACCATTGCTTCTGTACCATCAATGCAAATGTCAACATAATGAGAAAAGCAAATAATGTCTTAATAATATCAGAAAATAGTTTGACCTCATGGATCTCTTGAAAGGGTTTTGGTGACAGGGAGTCAGACCGTACTTTGAGAACCACCATCACAGAAAATAACCATATTTTCACACAAAGAATATATTTTTTTTACAAAGAATCTTTGATATCTGAAACAGAATGCTGATGTAGATCACTGATTATCATATATGCCTTTTAATAGGGTAGCTACTATAAAAATCACCGAGTGATTTAGTAGAAGGATTTAGTACTAATTTAGCTTTTCCAATATTTATTGGAATATTTATTCATGAGAGACACAGAGAGAAAGAGGCAGAGAGAGAGGCAGAGACATAGGCAGAAGGAGAAGCAGGCTCCCTGTAGGGAGCCTAATTTCAAGTATTAGAAGTTCTACTAGTAAGGTAGTTTTTCTCTCTCATTATTTATTCTCTAAAAACTAATTATATTAATGGGAGAAAATCTGATTAGACCTCTCTCCAAAGAAGATATACAAATGGTTAATTTAAAAAATGGCTAATAAATAAAAAACAAGACAAATGGCTAAAAAGTATATGAAAAGATGCTCAGCATCATTAGTCATCAGGGATATACAAATCAAACCCATAATGAGATATCACTTTATACCCACTAGATGGCTAGAAATAAAAAAATCAGATAATAACAAGTGTAGGTGAGGATGAGGAGAAATTAGAACTCTCATATACAACTGACAAGAATATAAAACTGTCCAACTGCTTTGGAAAACTGTTTAGCAGTTCCTCAAACAATTAAACACAATTAATGTAGAATTTTATATAATCTACGTATATACCCAAGAAAATTGAAAATCTTTGTCTACACAGAACCTTGTATGCGAGTGTTCATAGCAGCATTATTCACAATAGCAAAAATGTGAAAATAATTCAAATGTTCATCAACAAACACAGGAATGAGCAAAATGTAGTATAGCCATGCAGTAGAATATTATTTGGCCTTAAAAAAAGAAATGAAGAGCTGGTATGTACATTATGGAATATACCAGCTCATTCCATAATGTGAATGAACCTTGACTACATTAGCTAACTGAAAGAAGCCAATCACAAAGACCACATGTCATATGACATGTGTGTCAAATGGACCACATGTCCATTTATATAAAAGTCCAGAGTGAAAATCAATAAAGACAGAATGTTAATTGGCAGTGACTTGATGGGCGGAGGGGCAATGAGGAGTGTGAAGGAGTAGAGGATTGATAGCTAAGGGATAAGGGGTTTCTTCTTGAGATGATGACAATGTTCTAAAATTGTGGTGATGGTTACGTTTTTTCTGTGAATATACTAAAAACCATTGAATCATACACTCTAAATGGGTGAATCGTATGGTATATTAATGATATTGCAATAAAATTATTCACCCCCAAATTAATTACATTATAGAAAAAAATTATAGGAAAAATTTTAGAGCAAGAATTTTGTAGAGAAGGAGACTGAAGCCCCAGGAGGAGAGGCAATTGATCTAAAGTTGCACAAAAGCTGGGACAGGAACCCAGGTTTATGGTGCCTGTGGTGGAGTGCATTTCATCCCCCAGAATAGTATTACAATACCCCTTTCACTTCTGAGAAGAAAATTCTAATGATCATACCAAAAGCATTCAAACTGGAGTCAGCCTAAGAGGTGAAAAGAAAGTATCTACAAGAAAAGTGCTCTATCTACAGTTCTGCTTTGAACAATGTCCCCCTTTGTGGAGAGAAATGGGAAACCGAGCAGAATAAGAGAGGAGAACTAGAATCCACCTTCTTGCTTGGGCGGGCTTTTAAGTAGTCATACCAGTTGTGTAGGCTTCTGCCAACTTCTTTAAAAATAGCTGTTCCTAAGAATAGTAAACACAAAATGTAGCACAAACATTTTGGTGGGTCCACGGGCTAGTAAATATCACACCCCTTCCTGGCCAAACATATTGTACTAGACAGCTTGACGCTTTTCTTACAAATGATTTGGTTCCAATGGTAGGCAGTCCTAGGCAGAACTATAGGGATTTGCGTAATACTTAGAGTTTCAATCTGCTTTTATCTAGTATTCCATCTGATGCTCAGAACAGCGCTGTGAAATCAATAGGGTAGGTATTACTAGCCCCATTTCGCAGATAGGAAATTATTTTTAGATAAGTAGGACAAGGTTTATTATCATCTTCATTTTATGAATGAGGAGTTTTATTTTACAGTGTGATATAAATAGCCGCAAGAGAGAACTTAAACCTGTAGCTGGTACATGAAATTTGGAGAACAGGGGTGCTTGGCTGGCTCAGTCAGTGGGGTGTGTGACTCTTGATCTCGGGGTTATGGGTTGGAGCTCCATGTTGGGTGTTGAGATTACATAAAAATAAGGCCTAAAAAAAGAAGAAAGACTGGAGAACAGGGAACAGAGTGTGCAACTGGGATACTCATGGAAATGACAAATTTATTACTGCTTTATATTTATTACACTTGTATAAACCGCTTCTTCTTATATATAATTTTTTTTAAACTGCTTTGGGACAGATCAGATCCTGGATCTGCAAACCCTGGTATGCTACAGAATGGTTGACAGTGTTGCTTCCTTGTACAATTCCAGGAGACATTATTCACAAGGAGGAGACACCATCCCCATAGCATAAGATATAAGTGGTGGGTATCCCCTGGAATTAGCAAAGCAGATTCTTGGCCCTAAGTAAGAGATGTTATGTAGATATCCTACACAGGGAGGCCACTGGCTGGCTCCATTGATAGACTATACAACTCTTGATCTTGAGGTTATGAGTTCAAGCCCCATGTTGGGTGTAGAGATTACTTAATTTTTTTTTTTAAACATAACAGACATGAATAGACAAGTCTTGAGACAGGGAAATTGAAGGGACCCCATTAAAAAGCCATATTTTTCTTTTGCTCCTCTTCTGGCTTATATTGCTGGGGCCTGCATCCCCAGCCCACCCTACACCTGCCTTTTTTTTTTTTTTAAAGATTTAATTTATTTATTCATGAGCGTCACAGAGAGAGAGAGAGAGAGGCACAGATACAGGCAGAGGGAGAAGCAGGCTCCACGCAGGGAGCCTGACATGGGACTCAATCCCAGGTCTCCAGGACCACACCCCGGGCTGAAGGCAGCGCTAAACCGCTGAGCCACTGGGGCTGCCCTACACCTGCCTTTTAATGCAAATAGCTTATATCCTTGTAATGGACAAAGAGATAATGCTATCTTTGTAGTCTTCCAGGATGCTAGATAACATCTAAGGAGTGAAGGGTCATAAATGTTCTCTAAGATCAGTAACTCTATATAGATATAGATATAGATATATAGAGAGAGAGAGTAAGAGAGATTGAGTATCCCTGCTTTCATCTCTTGCTGGTTCACATCTAATTTCCATTTTTCAAAAAGTCGAGGACTGTCTTGGGTAGTCCAAGGGGACCCCCTCTGGCTGCTTGGACAAGCCTGCGGGCACCAATCTCAAGACTCATCACAAACTCCACCTTCTCCATGAAGTCTTCCCCAGTAACTTCTGTCCTAACAGTCCATTATAATCATTGTATATTTTGGTATTTTTAAAATATTTTTTTAATATTCCATTTAACTATAATTTATCTTTTTACATTATTATTTCATTTTTCATAAGTATTTGACTCCTGTTAAGTTTTATCTCCTTCAAAAGGTTATGACTCTTTGAGGATAGAAACCATATTATTTTCCATTTCTTTATGATCCAAGCGTTCTAATGCGTGGCAATAAGTACAATGGCTACTAATTCAATTGAATTAGTCAGTTTGACTTCAACAATTGGAGTCACTTGGTATTATAAGTGCAGTAAGGTCTATAAGCAAATCTAGAAATATATCAACTATTCCGTGAATAATTCCCTTTGAAATTACTAACTTATATTTCACATGTGCAGTTTTTGGAAATTGGGATCTCATTGCCTTAAACCTTTGTCCCTGTATTTGGTAGATCATACAGACAAACAAATTTGAATTGTGTTTACTAATGTTATTAAGTTTCAAGAGCCAATTGCTGGTAGAATACCCAAATCATTTAAACTGTTGAAAGATAAATTGAGGCAGAGTAAAAATTTCTAAGAGTTTATCTGAGCTAAAATCAATCAAGAGTGTCAAACCAGAAAGTACTCCACTGACAGGAGCTAAGGAAAAAATTGTATGGAGAAGGAATGGAAGCAAGACAACAAAATTATTTGATCAGCTATAACTTAAGCAGCTGCCTTATTTGGAAAAGATTTGTTGGTTGTGTTGTAACTGGTTGTCCTTAGCTTTTGATTTCTTAACCTTGAGGCGTTTATTGGCTTGGGTTTTTCTTTGTTTACATAATGCCACTAAAGCACTAGAACCACTTCTGAGTAATGACCTCCTTGTTTGGTTAATTTAACAATCACTGTATCTGTATCGCATTTTCTTTCCTTTTTTATTCCATTTTTGAAGAAGATATTATATAGCTCATAATTCCAAATAGTTAAAATATAAATTTAGGACTTTAAGAAGAAACCTAAATTAATGTAAAGCAAATAATGTCCCCCCCCCCTTTTTTTCATGTAACTTTTTAAAAAATATTTTATTTATTTACTTAAGAGAGAGAGTGTATGAGCTGGGGAAAGGGGCACAGGCTGAGGAAGAAGCAGAGGTGGGAGCCCAACACCAGGTCTATCCCAGGACCTGAGATCATGACCTGACCTGAAAGCAGACTAACCAACTGAGCCACCCAGGCACTCCTTCCTATAACTATTTTTTAAGAGTGTATTATAAGGGGGTGACTTAAGCTGTATGTAGTAGAAACTTGACTATAGTTTAGCCAAATAGTTTAGCCAAATAGGATTTCAATGTTTTCAAATGGCAAGAAGTCTAGAAACAGCATGGGTTGGCAAACAAACAAAAATACAGGACATCTAGTTAAATTTGGATTTCAGATAAACAATGAATTGGTTTTTAGTATAATATGTTTCATGCACGAATTTAACTGGGTAAGTGGTGTTTGATTTGGCCATCATGGAAGCTGACTGACCAGGCTAATGCTCAAGGATGTTTGCAACTCCTTCTTGCAGGGGAGGATAGGATTTTGTTCTCAGTGGTTACACGGTGGATATTCCGAGGCATCAAATTCATGTTCTATGTAGGAAGAATGGGGAGAAGGAGACAGGGAGAAGTCAGTAGTCCTAAGCCAACTGAGCCTGACTCTTTGAATCGGAAAACAGTGGCTTCTCAACAAATGTCCCTTGGACTTAGGAAAAGCATGACTTCTCTGGAAACTCCAATTAATAGAAATCACTTACATTTTCTCTGCCACAACTGGGTTGCCTGGCCACTCCTACCTGCAAAGATGAACAGAGATGTGAATATTTTTAATTGGGTGCTCGGCCAGTCTGAACAAATTGGATTTCCATTAGGAAGGAGGAAGAGAAGAATTGACTTGGGATAGGCAACTTGCAATATCTACAGTGAAAGGTAAAAGTAACTTCCAATGTTGATTTCGAATTGTATTTGACCACACAAAAATGCACTGTGAATTTGGAAAGTGAAAGAAATTCACAAGACTTTCCATTGTTAGTCTCCCCCCACCCCACCCCCACCATTAGTCTTAACCACCCTTAACCATCTTCTACCTTCCTAAGAAATTTTTGCCCATAGTTTTAATACCCTTAACTCTAGAAAATCAGTGGGAAAAGCTAAAGATCATGCTGGTAGGTACGACTCAAAACTGGAAATAAGGTTCCTAGAACTAGACCCCACAGGCTATGGCCTGGAAAGTTTCTCAGCCATGAGATACATAATGATTCTGTGAAATTTAACAAAGTCTCTTAAAAGAAATTAATCTAAAATAGTGATTCGATAGTGAATCCTATTTCCATGGGCCCCAAACTCTCAGATCTGCTAAAACTAATGTTCTCACATCCAACAAAATTTTACAACAAAGGTTTCTCCTCCATCTAAAAGTATTCTGTGCCCGATTTTCTTACCAAGAGAAAATTAACACCGGACATTGACCCCTCTCTCAACCTCTCCAAGCAATTAGCATCAAATTATTTCTTTTCTTGTGGAAATTGAAAAGGAAATCACTAACAAATGGAACCCAATTACAAGATTTTTTTTTCCTCTGTGGTATTCTATTTAGCAGTGGTTTTACAAACACTCTGGGTTCCTTTTTCAGCAGGAGTTTCAAACTTTCGATGGAACATTTTCCGTCAATAACAAAACCAGTTGTTCATCTAATTTGGGACGATAAAAGGGTGTATCACGTGGTGACCTTAGTCAGTTTCGTTTTTCTGTACCAGTAAGAGAAGTATATGTAAAATAAGAATATAATTTTCACCATGACTAATGCATTTCCAGTAATTATTATTATAAAGATTAATTCTCAAAGAAAAATAGTTTTACTGAGCTTTTTTCATTTTGTTTTGTTTTTACAACCTGGCTGCCAGTCTGTCTTTATTAAGGCAACACTTACTTGATTTCTAGTTAAAAGATTTATGTCCAACTGAATAAGCAGCATAATTATTTTGTCAGGCAGTAATGAAAATGAACATTTCCTCAATTTTTTTTTTTTTTTTTTTTTTTTTAGTGGTGTAGTTTTTACAAGCTCTACAGAAGATAGCATTCAGATAAGGTCATACCAAATAGAAGTTTTGCTCATTGGATTAAAAATAGATCAGCTCAGTGAGTCAGCAGGTAGCTTCATTGCAGTTGCCTACTGAGAACATCCTAATTCTTGTACTACATCACAGTGAAGTACTCATGTGGCTTTGTGGGGATTAGTTTATTCAGCTCTTAGAAATAAGATCACAGTAGATCTAGGACATTCTGTGAGATGCAACAGCACCAAGAGTATTATGGGTCAAATTCTGGTTAAGTAGATGTAAGCACATATTCAACATAACTGTTTAAATTCCTTTTACTGAGAGGTTCATGGGTCAGATTCTGATTAAGTGTAAGCAAGCACAAATGTGAAGATTTCAGTTCCTTTTAATAAATTTACGGTAACCTTGGCTAAATTAAAAGTGAATGCTGGAATTGGGTTACAGAGGGTACCTGACTGTGCTGTGATGTCTAGGGCAATGCCAGTTTCATTATCCCATGAGCCTTCCTGCCTGACTTCTCTTCCCCCTGCCATACGGGGAACCGGGGCGGGGGGCAGGGGCTTATTGACTTTGCCTTTTTTATTACTCACATCCAGGCGGTGACTAAGACACTTGCAGTCCCAAGACAATCCGGGATGGGGTTGGTAGTTCTGAAAAGGAGACATGCAGAATGGAAAGCCTACCTTCTTGCAAAACATCTTCTTCCAAATACTGGGTTTCAGTAGGGAAATGCTTTAAGCTAGTATCTTCTATCAATATATATCAACACATCCAGCATTATCCTTGTACAGCCTCCATGAGTTAGGTGCTAGGGAAACATAAATGAATAAAACTAGATCTTGACCCTGTAAAGGATCTGTCAGGCTCCTGATTTATCAGATCCCTGAGTAGATAGAGTTCAGTTACAATGTAAGGAAAATGCAAAGTAGGCAGGTGGGAAGGTGAAAGAATTAGGTTCTGTGTGGCTCAGTAGGGTAGCCGGCAGTGGAGAAGCCCTGTGAGGGCCCTGGGGCTTTGAAGAGAGGGAAAATCAATGTAGAGGCTCTGAGAAATGCAGAAAGCAAGTTCCATTCTCATATAATTTGGCCTAGCGCTGACCTTGGACACATTGCCTGGTTCAGCCCATTTCTCTCTTCAGTCAGACTCTCAACAGAACAGGTAACTGCAGTTTGTCCTTGGCAGGCAGGCAGGCTGTTTTCCTTTCGGGTAGATTCAATAGATTCCTTCAGAATCCCTAGTTTACCACAACCTCCCACACTCTCAAGTCATGCAAGGACCTTCCATCTTTTTTAAAGCTATTAATTGGGGGACACCTGGGTGGCTCAGTCAGGGTCCCAGGGTCCTGGGATCCAGCCCTGCATTAGGCTCCTTGCTCATCCGGGAACCTGTGTCTCCCTCTCCCTCTGCCTGCTTGTGTGAACTCTCTCTCTGTTCAAACAAACAAACAAACAAACAAACAAATAAAACCTTTAAAAAAACCCAAGTAATTAATTAAATAAAGCTATTAATTGATAGCCAAAAGTTAAGGGAGACTTTGCTGGTAAAGGCTCAAGGTGAGATCCCTGGTAGAAATGTTTGCCTTTTAACACAGAAGTCTGGGACCCTTGAAGAGTTTTCAGATCAGACCACTAAACTCCAGTCTAAATGCCAGCCTCAAGGTTACCTTAAAAGGTGTTATATTAATTGAGCAAGGAGGCCATTGGACTGAGGTGGTTCTAATGCCTTAGTGGCATTATGTAAGCAAAGCAAAATGTAAATCTGTAAATACCTCGAAGCTAAGAAATGGAAACCTAAGAACAACCAGTCACAAACAGCCATCTAGATTCTAACCCATAGCCCATCAATAATTTCCTTACTCACTTCTCTCTTTTCTTTCTGAAAGTCTGTCCTGGAGTCCCACTTGGTAGAGCATACCTAACCACTTCCAGTTTGGTGCTGCCTGATTTTAACCGAAGTAAAATAAAAACAAAAAATTTTTTATATGCCTCAGCTTATCTTTTGACAAAGGTTAAATCTTACTCTATATCCCAAGTCTCCCTCCTAGGCCTTATATTTTCCTGATTCTTTGTTTCCTTGTTTCCTTCTAGTTTCCTTGTGTGTTAATTACCATTGGAAATGACTTATCTCTCATTCATGTGTTCAGAATGAATCCTGCTTTCTTTTTGCCAGTTCTTAAACCCAATAAGAGGATTTGAAGATACATTTATACTTCCCTTAAGAGTAGGGCTGACTGGGGCTCCTGGATGGTTCAGCCAGCTGAGTATTGAGCGTGCAGTTCTTGAGCTTGGTATTGTAAATTCAAGTCCCATGTTGGGGTTAGAGATTATTTTATAAATAAATAAATAAATAAATAAATAAATAAATAAATAAATAAATAAACAAACAACAGATAATAAAAAGAAAGAAGTAGGTTAGATTGATCATTTTTCTAAGCATTATTTCAAGGTTTACTTATAAAGCTTGAGAGCCAGGATTAAGATAGACTTGAATACATCCTCTACTCCATATTCCTTTGGTACATGTTTGTTCCCAACCTCCAAGAGGGCAGACTCATCTATTATCTTTGGGCCCCAATGGCTGGCTCCAGCCTGCTGCTCATCTGGTGGTGGATGGATTCAACTTCAGTGGCTTCACAGTCGCTTCCAAATCCTTGGAGCCAAAAGCTGTCAATCATTTTGCAAGATTTATTGCATTCCTCGTCTTGGCAAAAAAATAGTGAGTTTATAGAAATAAAGTTTGTATCGGTCTAAGAAAATGACTTCAAAATATCTACAAAGCAGGGTGTTTGGGTGGCGCAATCCATTAAGTGTTGATCTTTGGCTCAGGCCATGATCCCAGGGCACTGGGATCATCAGGGGAGAGCCTACTTCTCCCTCTTCCTCTGCCTGCTGCTCCCCCTGCTTGTGCTCACTCTCTCTGTGTCAAATAAATAAATAAATTTTTTAAAAAATGCTGCTATAACATCAGGGTGCACGTATTCCTTTAAAAAAATTTACAGGGACACCTGGGTGGCTCAGTGGTTTGACGCCTGCCTTCGGCCCAGGGCATGATCCTGGGGTCCCAGGATGGAGTTCCACATCGGGCTCCCTGCATGGAGCCTGCTTCTCCCTCTACCTGTGTCTCTGCCTCTCTCTCTCTCTCTCTGTCTCTCATGAATAAATACATAAAATATTTTGTTTAATTTACAAAGCAACATAAAATTAAATATAAATAAACAGAATGAAAATATGGTGCAAAAAGTCAGTCTGAGATATTATCTTAAATGCTGAAACAAGTATGAGAGCAAATACAAATTTTCTTTCTGCTGAAAACTGAGTGAGGAGACTTACCCCTTCTCCTTTTTCTTTCTCAATTCCTTTCTTTGTCCTTTTCAAAAGCAAGTAAATCCTTTTAATGGCTAAACAGGGCCGTGGCCAATCTCTCACCTCAGAAATGTTTCCTTATCCTCAAGGAAGATAAAACCCAACCTCCCAGTTTCCTGGAAGGAACTAGATCTAACTTGTCAGCAGACTCCAAACTGCAAAATCTACCCAATAGTATTGAATGGATTATATCCACTTAGCTGTACAAAAGAGGAAGACTCCTTCCTGTCTTTGGAATCCCTGTAGTGAGTTGCCTGTGTTGCGCATCATATTCTGATTTATTGCTTATTCAAATTTAAAGTTTCTCCTTTTTCCATTTGTGTGGAGAGCTTTTCTCAATTAAGAGGAAATTTTGTTTTTATTTATTTATTTATTTATTTATTTATTTATTTATTTATTTATTTTGAAATTTTGTTTTTAATTATATTTTCCCAACAGAAGCATATGCTTAGCTTTCTGGCAGCTGAGATATTGATGCTTGGTAGTTTTTTTTCTTCTTCTTCTTCTTCTTCTTCTTCTTCTTCTTCTTCTTCTTCTTCTTCTTTTTCTTTCTTCTTCTTCTTCTTCTTCTTCTTCTTCTTCTTCTTATTCTTCTTCTTCTTTTTCTTTTTTGCCTGGTAGTTTTCAATCATGACATTAATCCTTTAATTTCTTGGGATGCCTGGGTGGTTCAGTTGGTTAAGAGTCTCACTCTTGATTTCGGCTCAGGTCATGATATCAGGGTTGTGGGATGGAGCCTCATGCTAAGCATGGAGTCAGCTTGATTCTCTCTTCTCTGCCTCTCTCCCCACTCATGATCTCTTTCTAAATAAATAAAATCTTTAAAAAAAATCTTTGAATTTCTTTAATAGAGAATCAGTGCAGTGTAATGGTTAAGAATATGGACTCTGGAGTTGAAATGCTTGCCTTCAAGTTCTGGCTGTGTGATGCACCAGCAGTGTGCCCTTGTGCCAGTCACTTGGAAATTACACTGAACTTCCCCCAAGTCTAAAGTTCCTTATCAAATTTTCTAAGCCTCAGTTTCCTCATCTCCAAAATAGTGAATGATGAATCAGCCCCACTTGAATCTCATGGAAACAGGTCCCCACAGCAAAGGGAAGCTCTGTTGATGGAAGAGGTAGAAGAGAATACTAGGCAGGCCAGAACAATTGGTGTCCAGACCACTGTTAATCTCTGCTCTCTGCTAAACTCCATGAGGGATAGGGCTGTGTCTCACTTTATAGCTTCAGTGCCCAACTTATCACTTAAATTTAATAGTTGCTCAATAATAATAAAGGTTTGTTGACTGAATAAATAATGAACGAAAAAAATCTCATAAGCAAAGTTTCAGAGGTCATAAAACTGAAACAAGGAACACAGAGAGTAACAGTGGGAAATATATTTGAGACCTAGGTTAGGGCCAAATGGTAGGGAGGCTTAAAGACTAAGTTGAGGAATTTGTGCATTACTCTGTAGGCAGTAAAGAACTACTAAGTGTTTATGGGCAGGGAAATAGTATGATCAGAGCTGAATTGTAAGAAGAGTAAATAAATTTATGTCCAGAATAAATTGGGGATGGGACTCCTTGTAGATGAGAAGATGTTTCTCAAAGAAGGCTATGGCAGGAGCCCCTGGGTGGCTCAGTCAGTTAAGCATCTGGCTCTTGGTTTTGGGTCAGGTCATGATCTCATGGGTGGTGGGGTCGAGCCTCCATGCTCAGTGAAGAGTTTGTCTCTCTCTCTTTGTTCCTCTCTGGCTCATGCTTGCTCTTTCTCTCTCAAAAAAGAAAATAATAATAATAATAATAATCTTTAAAAAATGGCCATGGCAATCATTTAGGTTATAGCAATGGTTCCTTTTTTAAAAAATATTTTATTTATTTACTCATGAGAGACACACACACACAGAGGCAGAGAGGCAGAGACACAGGCAGAAAGAGAAGCAGGCTTTCTGCAGGGAGCCCTATGTGGGACTCATCCCAGGACCCCGGGATCATGAGGGCAGACACTCAACTGCTGAGACACCCAGGTGTCCCTATAGCAATGGTATTTTTTTTTGTTTTTGTTTTTTTTATGATAGTCACACACAGAGAGAGAGAAAGGCAGAGACACAGGCAGAGGGAGAAGCAGGCTCCATGCACTGGGAGCCCGACGTGGGATTCGATCCCGGGTCTCCAGGATCGCGCCCTGGGCCAAAGGCAGGCGCTAAACCGCTCCGCCCCCCAGGGATCCCTATAGCAATGGTTCTAACAAGGGGTGATTTAGTCCCTCAGAGGACATTTGATAATGTCTAGAGATATACCTGATTTTCATAACTGAGGGCATGTTATTGGCACCTAGTCAGTAAAGACCAGAGATGCTGTTAAACATCCTACAATGCCCAATTGTACAAATGTACAAATTGTACAAATGTACAATTCTCTACAACAAAGAATTATCCTGTCCAGAATGTCAGTAGTATTCTGCTTGAGTGACTCTGGGTTACAGGTGATTAGAATAGATAACAAGAAGGGAAAGACTGGGGCAGCTACAAGTGGTTCTGTGGAAGTGGAGTACATGGAATTTTGAACAGGACTAAATATGAGAGCAAAGGGGAAGCGGGATTTAAAATTAAAAAAAAAAAATCCAAAGTGTAAAGCAGGTAACTGAGAAGATGGGATGTCAAGAACAAAGAAATCAGAAGGAAGGCCACATTTTAAGGGAAAATAATGAATTTGTTTTGAGTTTGAGATGCCAACTGGGTACCTTTGCACCATTCCAGAAGCAATTGAAAATGTACTTGTGGGGAGACTGCCAAGAGGTTAAGACCAGAGCTCCAGATTTTAGGAGACCCAATTTTGCATTGAGTTCTTGGTTAAAAGAAAGGTAGCAGATGAAGGTGCTGACAAAGAGCAGAGAGGGGAAAAAAAGAAAAAAAAACAGGTCTGAGAACAGAAGTTTGAAAAACTGGGAAAAAATGCAAAGGTCTATATAAGACTCAGTAACTTCTCTAAAGACATAATTTTTCAGACTATTTCTCCACTTTAGCAATTAATTTCTCCCCAATAAATCCAACATATTAATTAAGACTATCTGGAAGGGAGTCTTTCCGAACTGTTCCTAAACTCTTGTTAAGTCCATATCAAAGAGCCTCTTGTTCTCTTGTTTTTAAATAACTGTTTTATTAAATTCTTCAAATCCTCTTATAAATCCCAAACGTACTCTCAAGCGTGGCTTAATAATACAGTATTTTGAAGGCATTCTTTTCCTTTTATTCTGCAACTATCTTTAGCACTTAGGAATGTTTTAAAATTTATTTATAAGATTGGCCTTCTGCAAAATTGAGAAGTAGATTATTTGATTTGGGGGTATAGCAAGTCTCTGAACTTTTTGCTGTCCAGAGAGGAAAAAAATGTGAATGTGAGTTTATATCCCAGTTCTGCCCCTGGTAGGCTAGGCGACCTTTGGTAATTTTCTTTCCCTCTCATTTTTAAAACTTTTTATTGAGTTATACCATACCTATGAGAAGCTACATGAATTTTGTCAGAGACTAACATGAGCATTCAGCATGGTGCTTGCCCACAGACCGATCCCAGTATAATTCACTGCCTATACCTTTGGTTTAAATTCCTAAGCACAATTCAGAAACATTACAAATTTGTTTAAACTTTGCAAAGTTTTTATTTTGAAAATGTTAAGCCTATAAAAAGTCGGGCAGCCCTGGTGGCGCAGCGGTTTGGTGCCGCCTGCAGCCTGGGGTGTGATCCTGGAGACCTGTGATGGAGTCCCACATCGGGCTCCCTGCATGGAGCCTGCTTTTCCCTCTCCTTCTGCCTGTGTCTCTGCCTCTCTCTCTGTGTCTATGAATAAATAAATAAAATCTTAAAAAAAAATCCTATAAAAAGTTGAAAAAACAGTACAATGAACACACATGTACCCTTCACCTAGATTCACCTATCTTTGATTTTGGAGACATTTGCTTGTTCTGTCTGTGTCTGTCTACCTAGCTACCTACGTTTAATTTTTGCTAAATCGTTTGAAAATAAGCTATAGATGCCATGAAATATACCTATAAATACTTAGTATATATTTCCTAAGAATGAGGACATTCTGCTATATAACTACAATATTATTATTATCTCATGCCAGAAATTTAACGTTCGTACAATGTGTAATCTAATATGTATTCAGATTTTTTAAAAACTTTTTAAAAAAGATTTTATTTATTTATTCATGAGAGACACACAGAGAGAAACAGAGACACAGGCAGAGGGAGAAGCAGGTTCCCTGCAAGGAACCTGATGTGGGACTGGATCCTGGATCCCAGGATCATGCCCTGAGCCAAAGGCAGGTGCTCAAACACTGAGCCACCCAGGCATCCTGTATTCAGATTTTTTAAATTGTTCACCAGGGCTCCTTGCTGTCTCAGTTGGAGGAGCAGGCAACCCTTGACCTTGGGATTGTGAATTCAAGCCCCACACTACGTATAGAGCTTACTTAAAAATAATAATAGAGGATCCCTGGGTGGCACAGTGGTTTGGCACCTGCCTTTGGCCCTGTGCGTGATCCTGGAGTCCCAGGATCCAGTCCTGCATTGGGCTCCCTGCATGGAGCCTGCTTCTCCCTCTGCCTGTGTCTCTGCCTCTCTCTCTGTGTCTCTCATGAATAAATAAACAAAATCTTAAAATAAATAATAATAATAATAATAATTTTGAATATTAGCAGCAAGTTACCTTATAGAATGTCCCATAATCTCAAATTCACTGATTGTTTTCCCCAATTAGTTTCAGGCTAGATATTTTCACAAATTTGTACTACACAGATGATGCTGTATCCTTCCATTTTATCCCTTCAGAAGACAGGTAATATCAGTTTGACCCATTATTAGTAATATTTAAGATAGATCCCTTAGTTAAAGTGGTGCCTGCTAGATCCCTCCTTTTTAAAAGTAGCTTTTCGGGATCCCTGGGTGGCACAGCGGTTTAGCACCTGCCTTTGGCCCAGGGCGCGATCCTGGAGACCCGGGATCGAATCCCACGTCGGGCTCCCGGTGCAGGGAGCCTGCCTATGTCTCTGCCTCTCTCTCTCTCTCTCTCTCTGTGACTATCATAAATAAATGAAAATTTAAAAAAAATTAAAAAAAAAAATAAAAGTAGCTTTTCTCCTTCTTATTAATATGCAATGTGTGCAATAGGTGAAGAGGATTAAGAGTACACTCATTTTGATTAGCACTGAATAATATATAGAATTGTTGAATCACTGCATTGTACATTTAGCATACACTCTGCTGATATCTTTACTCTGGTTGTCTACCTCATTCTCTTTCTTTTTCCTATAGTGTTTAAAATTGATTCAATAAACCATATAATTTGTTTTTTTTTTTTTTTAAATAAACCATGTAATTTGAAAACCAAAACCAAAACCAAAACCAAAACCTAAACCTGCATGATCTTCCTCTTTTGCCACTGGAAGCAAAGGACTCTAAGGCTCCAGAAGATGGCAGACCATGAAATGGAAGAAACTCGAGAATCTGAGTTACCAAATAGAAGGCCATTTGTTAAACCCTAATTGGAATTTGACTGAATGAGAAATTAAATTTCTTTTTTTTTTTAAAGGATCTTATCTATTTATTTATGAGAGACACACACAGAGAGAGGCAGAGACACAGGCAGAGGGAGAAGCAGGCTCCCCATGCAGGGAGCCCGATGTGGGACTCGATCCCGGGACTCCAGGATCACATCCTGGGCCAAAGGCAGACGCTCAACCACTGAGCCACCCAGGCATCCTGAGAAATTAAATTTCTACTATATTAGGACATTGAGATTTTAGAGTTTCTATAACTTTATATTAACAATTTTTAAATATATTTTATTTATTTATTCATGAGAGACACAGAGAGAGAGAGGTAGAGACACAGGCAAAGGGAGAAGCAGGCTCCATGCAGGGAGCCCGATGTGGGACTCGATCCTGGGACTCCAGGATCACGCCCTGGGCTGAAGGCAGGCGCTGAACCGCTGAGCCACCCTGAGATCCCTATATAAACAATTATTAACCTAAATATAACACTGCATATTAACTATACTGGATTTAAAATTGGGGGGAAAAAGCAGCAATCTAGGGAGTGATAATTTTTTTAAAAAAATATATGCTTTTTTTCTTAAAGATTTTATTTATGGGGTGCCTAGGTGGCTCATTGGTTAAGTGTCTGCCTTTGGTTTGGGTCATGATCTCAGGGTCCTGAGATCGAGCTCCACATTGGGCTCCCTGCTCAGCAGACAGCTTGCTTCTCTCTCTCCCTCTGCCCCTCCCTCCTTTGTGCTCTCTGTCTCTCAAAAGAGAAAGAAAGAAGAAGAAAGAAAGAAGAAAGAAAGAAAGAAAGAAAGAAAGAAAGAGAAAGAAAGAAAGAGAGAGAAGGAAAGAAAGAGAGAAGGAAAGAAAGAAAGAAGAAAGAAAAGTTATTTATTTAAGAGAGAGAACACATGAGTGGGCAGGGGGAGTAGAGGGAGAAGAATAAGCAGTCTCTGTGCTGAATGCAGAACCTCATGTGGGGCTCGATCCCACGACCCTGAGACCATGACCTGAGCTGAAACCAAGAATCAGACACTTAACTGACTGAGCCACCCAGGAGCCCCTGGAGTGATACTTTTAAGACATGTAACTAGCCTATGTTGTGGTTTTGGAGTTCTCATTTAACCTAAATTTCTATAGTTCTTGACAATTTATTCAGTATGGTTCACCAGACAACAACTTCTCCTCCTCCTCCTCCTCCTCCTTCTCCTCCTTTCTTCTTCTTCTTTTTCTTCTTCTTCTTCTTCTTCTTCTTCTTCTTCTTCTTCTTCTTCTTCTTCTTCTTTTTCTTCTTGAGTATGTAAGATCTCCTTTATAATTTAGGGGTTCACATTTTGGTTTCTGTTTTTGCTTGAGTTGAAAAGAATTGGCTTCTGTTATTTTCTATCAAGTACCCTGACCCATTTAATATGTGAAAATATTGTGTAAAATTCCTACCTCACTGAGATAAAGATCAAAATGATCTTCAGGGTTTCTAGAGTCAGAGTGTTGTTGTTGTTTTTTTTAAAGACTTTATTTATTCATGAGAAACACAGATAGAGAGGCAGAGACAGAGGCAGAGGGAGATGCAGGCTCCCTGCAAAGAGCCCAATCCTGGGACCCCGGGATCATGCCCTGAGCCAAAGGCAGATGCTCAACCACTGAGCCATCCAGGCATCCACAGTGTTGTTTTTGAATGGAATGTGAATGTTTTGAATGTTGTTTTTGAATACCACACAAACACCCTTCCATAGGCAACCTCCAGAGTTATTCAGGTTACATGTAGAAAGACAATTTTTATTGGTATGTGTAACTGGTAGGTCCTGGCCTGGCTTGCTTAGCTCTGTCCCTTCTTGACCTCGTAGATAAATGATCCACACACCCATGGACTTTTATCATTGTTACCTGGTTGCTATGAAATTATGTGTTTGTGATGCTCAGTCGTTATCTCAACACTGTGGACAATGTAGCAAGATGGAGCCAGTGGCAGAGTAAAGCATTCTGTCCGAGTCCTAGTTCTAGATCCAGATGACCTGGGTTGTCAATGCAGGTTCTACAACCACATTAGGTTCTTACTGAAATTTCTGAGTGACCAGGGACATATCTGCTAATGTGATAGCTGTAGTAATGGAGAAACTCTAAAATCTCAATATCCTAATACCATTTAATTTATGTCTCAAATTCCAATTAGCATTTAATGAATGGCCTTCCATTTGATAATTCAGATTCTTGAGTTTCTTCCATCTCATGGTCTGCCATTTTCTGGAACCTTAGAGTCCTTTGCTTCGAGTGACAAAAGAGAAACTTCCTGCAGGTTTTGGTCTTCAAATTACATGGTTTATTGAATCAACTTTAAACACTACAGCAAGAGGAAGGAGAATGAGGTAGATAACCAGAGTGAAGATAAGGTATCAGCACAGTGAATGGGCCACTTAAATCCTCTGTTGTTCGGTGTTCCTAAATCCTGCATCTTTGCCACACCAACCTTCCCAGCTGATGGTCTAGTTGAGCAAAAGAGGCTTAGCAGATGTTAAGACTCAACACAGACTACCTCTACTAGAGAAAAGCAAGGGCAAGTATCTCTAGCCAACAGCTGTAGCTCACCAATAACTATGCAGGAAAGTTTTATGGGCTAGGCTGAAAGTGCTGCAGTGTCCCTTCTGCCCACATTCCACTGGGCTAAACTCAGATCACACTATTTGCAAGAGAGGCTAGGAAGTGTGGTCTAGGAACAAAGTGACACAGGTTTGGTGAGCAGCCAATCATTCTCTCCCCCAGAGGCTGTAAGAAGTTTGGTAAACCATCCCCTCAGAGTTGCCTAAAAAGCTGAGAGAGACTGTAGAGAAGTTGCAGTCACTAAACATCCCCAGTTTGATTGATGATGGCTGTTGTTTTGAGCCCGTTTGCATGAGAGTGGCAAGCTTTCACTTGTGTTAAATATATGTCAGTGATTATACCATTTCACTGAGGCCTAAACTCACTCCCCTGCACAATTATTTCAGTAGTTTAGAAGCACTACAACCACTTTTTTTTAAAAGCTTTTATTTGTTTATTTGACACAGAAGGGGAGAGAAAGCACGAGCAAGCACAAGCAGGGGGAGCAGCAGGCAGAGAGAAGAGCAGACTCCCTGCTGAGCAGGGATTCCCAATGCCAGGCTCAATCCCAGGACCCTGAGATCATGACCTGAGTCAAAGGCAGATATTTAACCAACTGAATCATCCAGACGTCCCTACCATTTTTTAAAGTAATCTTTATGCCCAATGTGAGGCTCAGACTCATGACCCCAAGATCAAGAGTTGCATGCTCCATCAACTGAGCCACCCAGGTGCCCCCTCTTTGGTCTCTTTGAAACGTAGAAGGGTCTTGTTCAGATTTCCAGAAGTACGTGAGCCCAGGAGGAAAGTAACATAGATTTGGTGAGCAAACAGAAGGTTATGAGGGGTTTATTAAACCCCCATGTGAGGTTTAACCTGGAATAAATTATTGAAAAACAATATTCCAAATGTGATCCTGATTGGTATGTTACAAGGAAAATTACCAAGGCCAAAAATGAAGTGAAAGTGAATTCTAGGAGGTGAAGTAAGTACCAAGGCTGGCTTAGCCTTAAGGCTTCTGGGGAACTTTGGCGACCCTAGGCTTAGAGCCTACTCAAGAAGAGCATCTACTAGAAGATCTGAATAAAGCTGGGACCACAGAGATTCTTGAAGAGAAACAAACTTATCACTCAGAAGTAGACAGCAGGATGCTTGCCTGTCTTGAACTTGTTTCTCGTTGAGAACAATGCCATAGAAAACTCTCTGCTGAGCAATTATAGCACAAACTGGCCTCCAAGTGGATTTTCAATCCAAAAGCATGTTCCCTGCGAGGTTTGAAACCTCAGATGACCATTGAACTTGAAGTCCTCTCAGGGTTGGTAGTTCCCCCCAGGCAACAGGCAGGAGGACTACAGTTTCAACCTGGACCTCAAAGAAATTCCACAGATAAAACGCCAAAGCCAGCAATTCAGCTCACAGCAAGAAAAGTCTAACAACGAGGAAATCAGGCACTCAAAGCAAGAGGGAGCAGAAGCAAAACAGAAAAAGCAGATCTGCAAAGATTTCAGAGATTGCAATTGTCAGACCCCACATAAAAGCACTATGTTTAACATATTTAAAGAATTAAAAAAAGTGACTTGAAAATATGAGTGAGGAACAAAAGCCTACAAAAAATGGTTAAAGCAGATAGGATAAACAGCCAAACAGAAATTCTGGAGATGAAAATCGTTAAGAATGGAAGTTGAAAACTCAGTAGACGAATGAAACATCAGAATAGAAACAGGGGAGGAGAGAATTTGGAAAAGATTCCAGTGCAGGCTTATAATCATACAACCCCAGTCTCATCAAGGGCAATTTCAAAATTCCAAACATGTTCAGAGCTAACCCTCCTCTGCTTCCCCAGCTCAGGCCTGCCTTAGGCCTCAGAACCTGCATGGGGGAGGTGCCTTGTCAGCTGCTCCTTCCCTCCCACGCTGCTCCCCCCCCCCCCACGTCCCCCCCCACCCCCGCTTAGGGCTGACCTCTCCACCCTGTGCCTGGGGGAAAGAGGATTAGGAGGAAAGGGAAACAGTCTTTTATGCTTGGTGCTGTGACATCTGGCATGAGTGCCCTCTGGGTATGGACACTCTCCAAGGCTGGCTCTTTCTCTCCAGACTTTTTCTCAGAAGTTTGCTCTCTCCCTGCACAGACTGACGATCACTCCCTAATGCAGACAACACATGCCTGGCTGTTATTTTTATAATCATTCCCTCAAACCTGGGCTTCTGATGCTTCCTTCACCCACTGTGGAGCAAGGAGGCAAGATTTCCTTTTCAGATGATCCCAGGCCAGTGCTTTTAATGGATTCCACTTTGTTGGAACCTACTCCCCTTTGCTTCCTGTAAGTGAAAATCCAGTTTCTACCCAATGTAGTTGTGCAAGCAGGTGAGGCTTCAGCCATGCTCTGCAACCTTCTCATTTGTCAAGGATCAGACCCAAGTCTTTCTTCCTGATACTCCAGGGGACAAATTCTGGGAGATTTGGGGGCACCTCTCATTTGGTTTGAGATGAAATGAGTGCACGCCCCTCCCTGACCCCATGTGAAGGTGGAAGGGGCAGAAAGGACTTTCCTTTTTATTTTTTATTTTTTATTTATTTTTTTCAGAAAGGACTTTCCAAAGAAATCTGCACCCTTCCATTTTTTTTTTTACGTCAACTTCCTTATACTTTCAAGGTCAGTGGTGGGTTCATAAAAGCCAGACTATTTACTTACTCTTAGCAGGTCCAGAGTGACTAGAGAGTACTGATCAACCATTGTGTTGGTTTCAGCTTGGGAGCCTAGCCAAAATGGAGAGAGAAGTGCCATTTGAGCATCTTGTTTGGTTGGATTTTATCCCAAATAATTGAAATCACTACCTTTTTTAATGAAGCAGAGAAGTACAAATAAGATGCTATGATTTCTTTGATGTCAAAAATTCAAGGTTGAAAATGTAAACCACAGAGGGGGAGAAGATATTTGTAGTGCATATTACAGGGGCTAATGCATGTTCCTCAGAATACATAAAGAATTCTTACAAATCAATAGAAAAGTGGGCAAAAATTTGAGTTAACCCTTCACAAAAGAAGATATCCAAATGGCCAATAAACATAAAAATCTACTTAAGCTCATTAGTTACCGGGGGAAAAAAATTAAAACCACAATGATGTATACTATACATACTTACCAGAATGCTTTTTTTTTTTTTTTTGGTGGGACTCGAACCTACAACCCCAAGATCAAGAGTCACATGCTCTATTGACTGAGCCAACTAGGTGCTCCAGAACACTTTTTTTTTTTTTTTTAAAGATTTTTTATTTTCATGAGAGACATACAGAGAGAGGCAGAGATATAGGCAGAGGAAGAAGCAGGCTTCCCACAGGAAGCCTGATGCAGGACTTGACCCCAGAACCTGGGATCACAACCTGAGCCAAAGGCAGATGCTCAACCACTAAGCCACCCAGGTGCCCAAGAACACTTAAAAAAAAAAAAAAAAAAAAGATTATTTATTTGAGACAGAGAGAGTGTGGGGGGCACAAGTGGGGGGAAGGGCTGAGGGAGAGGGGGAGAGAATCTTTAAGTGGACTCCCCACCGAGTGCAGAGCCTGACTAGGGGTTCTATCCCACAACCCTGAGATCATACATGACCTGAGCTGAAACCAAGAGTTGGATGCTCAACCAACTTCACCAGCCAGGCACTCCAAATGTTTTTTTAAGATTTTATTTTTAAGTAATCTTTACACCCAACTTGGGGTTTGAACTCACAACCCCGAAATCAAGAGTCTTACACGCCACCGACTGAGCCAGCCAGGCGCCTCACCAGAATGCTTAAGTTAAAAGTAGAAAATAACAAGTGTTGATGAGAATATGGAACAGTCAAAGTTTTCCTCCACCAGTGGGATGGAAGCGTAAGTTGATATGCCCACATTGGAAAATTGCCTTGCAGTAGCCATTAAATTTGAACTTTTGACCTAGCAGTTTCATTCCTAGGTATTTACTCAATAGGGCGTGAATGTGGTACACAAAAAGATATGCTCATGAATGCTCATAGAGCATCCATTATAGGCCCAAACTAAAAACAATCTAAATATTGAAAGATAATAGGATAGAGGGGCAGCCCAGGTGGCTCAGTGGTTTAGCACTGCCTTCAGCCCAGGGCGTGATCCTGGAGACCAGGGATCGAGTCCCACGTCAGGCTCCCTGCATGGAGCCTGCTTCTCCCTCTGCCTGTGTCTCTGCCTCTCTCTGTGTGTCATTCATGAATAAATAAAAAATTTTTAAAAAAAAGATAATAGGATAGATATATAAATGGTATATTCATAGAATGGAATCCTATGTGAGAATAGAAATGTATGAACTACCGTTACGTACAACACAGTAGATGAATCTCATATGAATAAAAATGTTGAACACAAGTATCCATGCAGCCCACTTCCATTTATATAAAATATGAAATCAGGCAAATTTATGGTGTTAAAAGTCAAGAGAGTGATTTCCTCTTGGGAAGAGGGAGGAAATAATGATTGTGACAGGGCAGAAAGGAGGTGTTAGTCCTACCCCTTTCAGACCCCATTGGTGATCACATGGTGTGTTCACTTTGCAGTAATTCACTGAGCTGTACACTTAATGATTTGTGTACTTTTCTCTACCTGTTTAACACTTCAATAGAAAAGAGAGTATTTAGAAATACATACATGCACACATATATTTGTACATACATATGTACCCTGGCTATAAGAAGACAGACCAAATGCAGGTCACAAGTACATAAAGGGTTTCAGTTTGTGTTCTATCCTTCCTAGATTAATGATACTGAACAAATCACTTGATCTCTTTGTTTGTTTTTTAAAGATTTTATTTACTTATTCACGAGAGACACACAGAGAGGGGCAGAGACACAGGCAGAGGGAGAAGCAGGCTCCATGCAGGGAGCCTGATGTGGGACTTGATCCCAGAGCTCTGGGATCACGCCCTGAGCCCAAGGCAGACAACCGCTGATCCACCCAGGCATCCCACTTGATCTCTTTGTGATCTCTTTCTTCATTTATGAAATCGTGATATTTTCTCAGAGGATCATTGTGAATATCAAATAAGAGAATGTGTGTAACTGTGTTTTGAAAATTGTTAACAAGCATCAGATATAGTAACAGATATACCTGAAGCCAATTTTATCATATATGTTAACTAATTAGAAGTTAAATAATAACTTGAAAAAAATGAAAACAAACAAACCCCAGACATCCAGTAAATGGTAAACAATTGCAAGGCCGATTTTCCTTCATAAACCATTCTCTTTCAGGAAATCATATAACACCCAACTGAGAATCAGCCTCCCATATTATTTAATCCTCATGAGTCACCGACAGATGCACTGTATAGCCACACAGATATGTGAGTCTACAAGATAAATTTAGAAACTTTTCATGGCAACAAAATATTGGCATCTTAAAACGGCTGACTTGTCTCAATGGACAAGTATAGGAAAGAGTCTTACTTTTAATCTAGATGTGTCAGTTACAACTGTTTTGGTTGTAAATATCAGAAACCAACTCAAGCCAATGTAAGCAAAAAAATAGTGTGGAGATGTCTCACAGAACTGAGGGGCAGTAAAGTAGTTGGGCTTCTGGAATCGGAAATTATTCAGGCCTTAAAGAATCAGGCAGGGCTTTCTCCCCTGTCTCAGCTCTGCTTCCTAAGGATGTATGCTTCATTCTTTTCTCTTTCCTGGGCACGGAAAAGGGAAAGATGCTCCTGAAACAACTCTGAGTCTACAGCCTTTCTTCTCAAAAGGCCAGCCTAGCCTGAGGGGCTTGGCCTCAAATCAAACTTCCCAGGAGAACACCAGTTTGACCTGGCTTGGGTAGAGTGTGATCACCCTGGTTTGGTCAGCTGGCCCGAAGTCCTGTATCATTTAGTACGAATGTATCTGTTGGGGGCCTATCCCACTGGATCAGGTAATTTTCAGAGGAAGGGAGTTATGAGCTGGGAAGACACCTAGAGAACTTTTGTTGCAATATTCTGTAGGTTTGAACTGAAGTTGTTGCATCAATCAAATTGCCTCTTCTTTGAAAGTTGTTCCTACACCTGGGCTGAGAAAAAATGCCAAACCACATGATCCTTGCTACGTGGATGGCAGCTGGAGAAAAAATGTCAAACCACATGATCCTTGCTACGTGGATGGCAGCTGATTGGGCCAGGGATTACTATCTAACCCATCACAGGCCAATCACATTTTTCTGTCAGAAACTTGGAAATAGAACGTGAAAGCTGGGTCAGTTACTCAAGGGTCCTGGACTTGTTAAGACCATGGTAGGTTGACGCTGGAGAAGCCATGCTAAGATACAGGCAGGCAAGAGAAAGTGGCCTGTACTTACACAGTGAAATAGAAGCAGCTGAATGGAGAAATGGAAAAAAGAGAAACCACTCTCCCTTTTAGAAAAAGACACTGCCTGGTTTCTAACCTTTTAATTCGTAAGTTCATCTTAATCACCAATTTGCAGTTGGGTTCCATGAAATCATCCTGTCTGCTTATTATAGGGATGTACTTAGCTAAGCCAACTGGAGTAGACTTATGTTTGCTATAACCAGAACATCTGAGTGAATTTGAAAACATCAGTGCCTGGTGAATGTCCTTTACCCCACAGAGACGTCAAGTTTTTTGGTTTGAGTTCTAGCCATAGTTGTATAACACCAATGGCTATTTTTAGATTTTCCTACAAGACATTACTTAGTGCCTACCATGTTTAGCCTAAAAGGCATTAACAAAGAAATATGGCTTATGGTCCTAGCCCCAGGGACTACAATCTAGTTGACAAGTGAATACACAACACACCTAAAACAATTAAAGACTAGCACAGAACAGTATATAATTAGGTATTAAATTGCATGGCACAGAAACATCACTGCCTTAGCTCAGGAAAGAGCAAGATCCTTGAGGCTGTAATGGGCAGAGATGAGAGGGGAGGGGAGGAGATTCCATAGTGAGCGAACAGCAGGAAAGGAGAAGAGAATTCATGTCGCTAATTGGTAGGAAATTTGCTTAAAAATAGTTCTCTTATTTCTGATTACTAGCTTCTGGTTGGTGGTGAGTTCTCTTGTAATGTTGGGAAATTATAAAAGCACATTGCTTTAATTGATGTTGTTCTTCTCTATAATCTTTTAGCATTTTCAATGCACAGTCTACTTTCACTTACTTCAACTTGATATGAGAAGATTGGATTTCCTGGGGTCAATCAGCTATTTGTCCTACTTGAGGAAGTATTTTGCAACCAACATTAACAATCATGTCTAAACCCTCAAGTTGGCTATTGTATGTTGTCCTGAGTGATGGTAATTAATAACAAACCATAATACAGTCATCTAAATATGAACAAACCTGTGCACATTCATGTAGCAATTGAAATTCACAAAGTGCTTTATTTTATGATATAAATGATATAATCACTCTATATTAAGCAAATATAAGTAATGCTAGGGAGTTACAGTAAAAGAAAATTGCTATAGCACTTGTATATAATCTTCTAAAACACACAAACAGAAAATACAGCCAGAAGTAAGAAACAAAAGTATACATACATTCTTCTATGACTTCTTATTTTAAGTTATTATTATAATTCTAGAATTGACCTACGTAATTTATTAACAATGACCTTTATTTGGTGTTCCCTTGGCACTGATTACATGAACTTGGTGTTAACAAAACCACCAAAATAGTTGTCCCATGTGGGTGGATGACTACAATGATATAGTTTCAAAATTGTATTTATTTATTATTAATGACCAATTGCGTTCCAAAATAATGCAAGAAAACTATATTTTAAAAGATGGCTCTGGGACACCTGGGTGGCTCAGTGGTTGAGCGTCTGCCTTTGGCTTAGGTCGTGATCCCAGGGTCCCGGGATCGAGTTCTGCATCAGGCTCCCCATGGGGAGCCTGCTTCTCCCTCTGCCTATGTCTCTGCCTCTCTCAGTGTCTCTCATGAATAAATAAATAAAATCTTTAAAAAAAAATAAAATAAAAGATGCCTCCTTTTCCCCCTTCTATAGCTACTTACTGTGTCAAATTTAACCTTAAAGTATAGTGGTGACTGTAAGAGACTCTAAGTAGAGAATTTTGACAATTCTATCCATTCTGTATCTTTTTAAAAATGGTACTCTGAGAAGGATAATTTTCTTTTAATTTTCTTTTTTGTAATCTGTAGTGACATTTAAACTCTCTATTGCAAAGATAATTAATTAGCTTTTATTAAGTTAGTTTTTAGAAAAATATAATTTTGGGGTACGTGGGTGCCTCAGTGGTTGAGTATCTGTCTTTGGGTCAGGTCGTGATTCCGGGGTCCTGGGATCGAGTCCCACATTGGGATCCCTCAGGGAGCCTGCTCCTCCCTCTGCCTATGTCTCTGCCTCTCTCTGTGTCTCTCATGAATAAACAAATAAAATCTTAAAAAAACCAAACAAACATAATTTTAGGGGCACCTGGCTGGCTCCTGTTAGTGGAGTATGCAACTTTTGATCTCAGGGTTGTGGGTTTGAGCCCCACATTAGTATAGAAATTACTTAAAAATAAAAGCTTAAAAAAAAAAAGAAGGGCACCTAGATGGCACAGTTGGTTGAGTGTCTGACTCTTGGTTTCAGCTCAAGTCACAATCTCAGGGTCCTTGGATTGAGCCCCACTTCAGGCTCTGTACTCAGCATAGAGTTTGCTTGGGATTCTCTCTCCCTCTCCCTCTGCCCCTCCTGCTCATGCTCTCTCTCTCTCTCTTTCTTTCTAAAATAAATAAATAAAATTTTTAAAAAGATGAGAGACTCACACAGAGAGAGAGAGGCAGAGATAGAGTCAGAGGGAGAAGCAGGCTCCACGCAGGGAGCTCAATGTGGGACTCTGTTCCTGGACCACAGGATCATGCTCTGAGCTGAAGGCAGATGTTCAACTGCTGAGCCACCCAGGTGTCCCAATAAATAAATCTTTTAAAATAAATAAATAAATAAAATTAAAAAAAGAAAATTAGAATTTTATATAATATGTATTTTTTTAAGAATAAGCACAAAGATTTATTGATTTATTAATAAGCGCAATACCACCAACATGGTAAAGCTTGTCTAAAATGTATCTATGTATCTATTTTTTAAAAAGATTTTATTTTTTTTTTTTTGAGAGAGAGAGAACAAGTAGGGGAGGTGAAGAGGGGCAGAGGGAGAGGGAGAAGCCAACTCCCTGCTGAGCAGGGAGCATGACAACTCAGAGCTCAATCCCAGGACCCTGAGATCATGACCCGAGCCAAAGGCAGACACTTAACCAACTGAGCCACCCAGGCATGCCTGTATCTCTCTAGTTTTTAAAGGTAGTTCATTAGAACTGTGTCCATACCTTCTTGTAAGTAATTTGAAATTGTATTCTATTGTTTTTTAAATGTCATATTTTCAAAAAGATTTTAAGTAGTCTCTGTACCCAGCATGAAGCTTGAACCTATAACCCCAAGATCAAGAGTTGCACACTCTATTGACTGAACCAGCCAGAAGCCCCTTAAATGTCATATTTTAAAGATATAATGCTAGCAGAAATACAAAGAAAACCAAAAACATATTTAGAATAAAATGTTAATTTAAAATAGTAATGATTTTGTCTTATTTTTAGAAGTGCTTTTCAGAAATTGTTTGCTTTGGGACTCCTGGGTGGCTCAGCGGTTGAGCATCTGCCTTTGGCTCAGGGTGTGACCCTGGGGTCCCAGATCGACTCCCACATCGGACTCCCTGCATGGAGCCTGCTTCTCTCTCTGCCTGGGTCTCTGCCTCTCTCTCTGTCTTATGAATAGATAAATAAAATCTTAAAAAAAAAAAAGAAATTTTTTGCTAATCGTTTAGTTTATTAAAACTAAAAAAAAGTGCACAGATACTACTTTCAAAGCACAACCCAAAGCAAAGCAAGGTAAAATGTGATGTAAAACTTAACAACCTGAGGGTTGCTGGAGGGGAGGGGGCTGGAGGATGGGGTAACAGGGTGATGGACATTAAGGAGGGCACATGATGTAACAAGCACTGGGTATTATAGAAGACTGCGAATCACTAACCTCTACCCCTGAAATCAATAATACATTATATGTTAATTAATTCAATTAAGAAACATTTAAAAACCTTAAGTATGGACTTTATGTTTTGCAATCTAGTTGGCAACAAAATATTCAAAGGAAGATTCATACTTGGGAAGTTTACCTATTTGGAAATACTCCATTCTTAGATAACGAATAGGGACTTAGGAGAATGAAACCAGCATTTATTAAGCTTCTCTGCTATGCTAGGCATTCACATAATTATCTCATGGTAATCCTTACTTTGCAAAGTAGGTATGATCTCCCTCTTATGTAGCAGAAAATTAACCTCGTGGCATCTAAATAACATGCTCTAGGAGTTCTAGCTAGTGATTGCTGGAACCAGTTTATTGTGGAAATTCAGTTTTCTCTTTTTTCTTCAGTGGCTGTTTTATTTGGAACCATATTAGCTGATGATTAGGTTAAATTTTAAACTCTCAGAATAGGAACTTCTTTCTTTGTAAACAAGGGAAATGGAAAAATGTCTTTCCTATAGTTATTTAAGACTAGTAAAACTGTTTCTACAACTGCCTATGTCTTTTAAAAATTGATGTGGTTAAAAAATGAGAGGCACCTGGGTGGCTCAATTGATTAAAGCATGTGCCTTTGGCTCAGGTCATGATCCTGGGGTTCTGGAATCGAGCCTCATGTTGGGCCTTCCTGCTCAGTGGGGACCCTGCTTCTCCTTCTTCCCCTTGTTCATTTCTCTCTCTCCCTCTCTCATTCTTTCTCAAATAAATAAAATCTTTTAAAAAATAAGTTAAAAAAATTTTGAATGAAGGGGGACTCTTATAGATTAAAAGCATGTAAAGAGATTGATGAGGGGGTACCTGGGTGGCTTAGATGGTTGAATATCTGTCTTCAGCTCTGGTCAGGATCCAGGGGTCCTGGGATTGAGCCCCGCATTAGGCTCCCTGCTCCTTGGAGAGCCTGCCTCTCTGCTGCTTCCCCTGTGTGTGCTCTCTCTGTGTCAAATAAATAAATAAACCTTTAAAAAAGAGAGAGAGAGAGATTGGTGATGTCCAGGACACACTACCCCAAAATATGGAAAGCTTTTTCCTTCCTCTATAAAATGTAACAACCAAACACAACGTATAAAACTTTATTGAATACTGGACATTCCTGCATACTTAAGTATTTAAGGAGTGTTATGACATCTATAACTTATTTTTAAATGATTCTGCAATAATATAAAATATGTATTGGCAGATAATTGGAGAGTGATGAAATAAATACGACAAAAGATAACAATTGTTGGATCTAGGTGGATCCAACCTAGATCTAGTATACAGTGAACATCTAGTATACAGATGTTCACTGTAATTTTCTTTCAATTTCTCTCCACGTATGAATATATTAGTAATAAAAAATTTGAGAGATAAAAACCTAGTCTCCAAGCTTCTGCTTAACCTCAAATTTTTATTTTTACATTTATTTATTTATTTATTTATTTATTTATTTATTTATTTTAACCTCAAAATTTTAAAGTACACTACAAATTATATAAATTAAATAAGTGAATTTTTATCAACTATCCTACAAATTAAAATAAGTTTCATTCAAAAAGTGAGTTTCTTTGGGGCACCTGGGTAGCTTAGTTGGTTGAGTTTCTGACTATTAATTCAGCTCAGGTCATGATCACACGGGTTATGAGATCTAGCCCTGAATTGGGCTTCTGGCTCAGCTGGGAGCCTTGGTTAAGATTCTTTTTTCTTTTCTTTTAAGAGTTTTATTCATTTACTCGTGAGAGACACAGAGAGAGGCAGAGACACAGACAGAGGGAGAAGCAGGCTCCCTGCAGGGAGCCTGATGCAAGACTCGATCCCAGGACCCCAGGATCACAACCTGAGCCAAAGGCAGACCCTCAACTGCTGAGCCACCCAGGTGTCCCTGGTTAAGATTCTTTCCTTCCTTCTCCCTATGCCCCTCCATTTCCCCTTGCTTACACAGTCTCTCTCTCTAAAGAAAAGAGAAGAAAAGGAAAGAAAAGTGAGTTTCTTTCATTTGCTGAGGATCCACCTAGTCGAGACGATTCTATGTGTGCAATGCTGATTCAGAAATGATGTCAAAGACAAGGATCTAGGAGCCCTTGGGTGGCTCAGTAGGTTAGGCATCTTCCTTTGGCTGAGGTCATGATCCCAGGGTACTGGGATCCAGCCCTGCTTCAGCTCCATGCTCAGTGGGGAGTCTGATTCTTCCTTTGCCCCTTCCCTACTGCTGTGCTTATGCTCTAAGATAAGTAAAATCATAAAAAAAAAAAAAAAAACTTAAAAAAAGATAAGGATCTAGTGTTTAGGAGTAGAATTAGCACTTGTTAAGAAATTAGGATAGTGGGCAGCCTGGGTGGCTCAGCGTGGCCTTCAGCCCAGGGCCTGATCCTAGAGACCCAGGATCAAGTCCCACATCAGGCTCCCTGCATGGGGCCTGTTTCTCCCTCTGCCTGTGACTCTGCCTCTCTCTCTCTTTCTGTGTTTCTCATAAATAAATAAAATCTTAAAAAAAGAAATTAGGATGGTAAAATTATCAACCAGTGCTGGAGAATTTAAGAGTAATGGGAGATCTCTGGGGACCTATGGGATCTTGTGCCTAAACTTTAGAAATGGGGAGAATTTGATTAGCAAAGACATGAAATAAGGATGACTTTAGATTTTTTTTTTCTTTTTAGTTTATTCATAGAGACACAGAGAGAGAGAGAGAGGCAGAGACACAGGCAGAGGGAGAAGCAGGCTCCGTGTAGGGAGCCCGATGTGGGACTCCATCCCAGGTCTCCAGGATGACGCCCTGGTCCGAAGGTGGCGCTAAACGCTGAGCCACCCGGGCTGCCCAGCATGTTTTTCTTTTAAATAGTATTTTGATCTTTTTTTTTTTTTTCAAAGATTTTATTTATCTGAGAGAAAGAGAGAGTAGAGAGAGAGCACAAGCATGGAGGAGAGGCAGAGGGAGAAAGAGAAGCAAACTCCTCGGCTGGCAGGGAGCCCGATGATGCTCGATCCCAGGACTCTAGGATCATGACCTGAGCCGAAGGCAGACGCTTAACTGACTGAGCCACCCAGGCATCCTTTAGCATGTTTTATTTATTTATTTATTTATTTATTTATTTATTTATTTATATTTTTTTAAGATTTTTTAATTCATTTATTCATGAGACACAGAGAGAGACTGAGAGAGAGCCAGAGACATATGCAGAGGGAGAAGCAGGCTCCACGCAGGAAGCCCGATGTGGGACTTGATCCCGGGTCTCCAGGATCACACCCTGGGATGAAGGCGGCGCTAATCCGCTGAGCCACCCGGGTGTCCCCTTTAGCATGTTTTATAAACCAAAGATATAAAATGTCATTCTGAACTTCAAATCACTAGGAGATAATTGGTATTTCTTCACTGAGTTGGTATAATTCTAGACTCAGAAGCACAAAATGTGGCCAGTGTACCTATATGACAAATAAATGCATGATTTCCTTTAGTTTTTTTTTAAATATTGAAAACCGTTCTCAGATTCATTTAATAACATTTTCTTTTTCAAGACTTATCTATTTTTTTAGTAACCTTCATACCCAATGTGGGGCTCGAACTCATGACCCCAAGACCAAGCGCCAGTGCTCCCCAGACTGAGCCAACCAGGTGCCCTTCCCTAGGTAACTTTTGAGCACAATTAGAGGCAGAGAGCCCTTTAGGAGTTGGTAACTTTTATTGCTGGTAGGTATTAGATCTTTTAAGTGTGAAAAGGTGATGACTCTGATTAATCTGGTAGCAGTAACTAGTGGCAGCTAATAAAATAGGCTGATGTGAAAGCTAATCTGGGCCCTCTGTCAGGGGAGGGACATTCAAGGGAGATAAACGGATGAGCTCTTTGCACATTGTACTAATCTAGGCAGGCCCCACTGTAGTCGTTCTCAGAAGTATGGTCTCTGGTTCTTATAAGTATTATCTCAGCCGATTCCAATGACATTCCTTTTCACATAAAACTAAGACTTACTTGAAACCTACTGAGTTATTGAGGTTTATGGAGTTCTGGTATTCATAAACTAAAATTATGATTTGTTAGAGTTTAATGAGGCCTAATTCAGTGTTCTGGGGAGACTGCATACATGTATAGCTGCTATAGTGGGCCTGTATGGCTGGTAGAAATTCCCATAATTTTTAGGACAAACGCTTTTATTATCAGTACTTCACCTGAATGGTTTTAGTTTAGCTATGGCTTTAAAGAGTTGCTGTTCTTACATTTCATGCCCAGTGAAGCCTTATCATTATCCGTTTGCTCTGGGGTTTTAATTTACTATATACAGTATAGTATATATTTGTGTCAGTAGTTGTTTTAGTGTGGAATTTTACAATATTTAGACTTTAGGATATGTACACATTGTTTCTTTTTTTTTTTTGTACACATTGTTTCAAAAATCAATAAGCCATACTAGAATTGCAAAAATAGATGCATGCATAATATCCCCCAATTTTCCCACAGAATGACACTTCCGTATTATGCCCACCTATTTTTCCAGTGGAAAATGAGAATGAGTAGGTAGGAAGGCAATATAGGATATGGGTAGTTCTAGAGTTTTCTCTCTTCCCTGAAGCCATAATTGGCAAAAATAGCTTGAGACCAACTACTCTAGCTATGTTCTGTGGAACTCTAGAAAATGGTGACTCTGGCAGCCCCGGTGGCTCAGCAGTTTAGCGCCGCCTTCAGTACAGGGTGTGATCTTGGAGACCTGGAATCGAGTCCCACATCAGGCTCCCTGGATGGAGACTGCTTCCCCTCTACCTGTGTCTCTGCCTCTCTCTCTGTGTGTGTGTGTGTGTGTGTGTGTGTGTGTGTGTGTGTGTCTCATAAATAAATAAATAAAATCTTTAAAAAAATGGTGACTCAAGAATAATTGCCTCTCTGGCCAATTAAGCTGGGGTGGCACTGAATAGTAGAGTCCCTCTCTTAATGCATAGAAGCATATTGAAGGCTCTGAGAAGTCCTGAAGAAATTCTGTTTAATGGTTAATCAAATAAACAAACTTATTTGGCAGAGGAAGTTTCTTTCTTTCTTTCTTTCTTTCTTTTTTTTTTAAATAAACTCTACACTGAACATAGGCCTTGAACTCATGACCCTGAGATTGAGTCACATGCTATACTGACTGAGCCAGCCAGGTGTCTCTGAGGAAGATTTCTTGCTCTGAAAAAATATTCTCTGGAAATTCTTCTCTTGGAAAATGCCTCATCTATCTATCCCTCCATCCATTCATTCAACAAATATATACTGAATGCCTACTACATGCTACATGCTTTGAACAAGACAAAGTTGGCTATGACCAATATTATCACTTTCTATGAGCCCCTCACTTTTCATGAGGGCTAGTTCAGGGCATTAGTTGCACTATGTTTTGTTTTGCCACTAATAGTAACTCTGCGAATGGAGAGAAAGAAAAAGTTGGCAGGAAACAATGACAAAATTGGCTAGATATGGGGAATTATAAAGAACACTGAATGGGGAAATGTTGATGCCTTGACAGAGGCAATGAACTTGAGCAAGCTTAGGAAAAAAGAAATCTGAGTTGGGGGGTGCCTGGCTGGCTCAGTTGGTAGAGTGTGTGACTCTTGATCTTGGGGTTGTGAGTTTAATCCTCATATTGGGTGTAGAGATGATTTAGAAATAAGATATATATTTTTAAAGATTTTATTTATTTATTTGAAAGAGAGCGAGGGAGCACAAGCAGGAGGAGTAGCAGACCAAGAGGGAGAAACAGCTCCCCGCTCAGCAAGGAGCCCAATGCAGGGCTTGATCCTAGGACTCTGAGATCATGACCTGAGCAAAGGCAGATACTTTATTGCTTTATTGACTGAGCCACCCAGGTGCCCAAAAATAAAATCTTAAAAAAAAGGAAATCTGATTTGGAGTATATGTATCAATCAGGCTGCTTTTGTTTGCAAATCCCATACGTTGGGATAAATTCTAGTCACCGGCAGGAAGAATATAAACAGCTTCATTTGGCCTCTTACAGGTTTCACATCCAGCCATTTCTGCTGCTGCTGTGGCTCTGGCTGTTCTGCTGGGATTCTCTGGCTTCCTCCCCTATCACCATTTCTACTTGCTGTTAGAGCCTGATCTTCACTCTTTCTGTGGCCAGGTTTTTGGTTTTTTGCTTTTTTTAAAAGACTTATTTATTTATTCATAAGACACACACACACACACACAGAGGCTGAGACACAGGCAGAAGGAGAAGTAGGCTCTTCGCAGGAGCCCCATGCGGGACTCAATCCTGGATCCTGGGATCACGATCTGAGCCGAAGGCAGCAACCCAACTGCTGAGCCACCCAGGCGTCCCTGTGACCAGGTCTTGGTAAGATACCTGCCTCTAGACCAGGTGTCTGACTGCCAGGGTCTCTGCTATTTGCCAGAAACATAAGGCCTTTATCTAAAGGACATTTCATGTAGGTCTTATCATGAAGCCTTTTAAACTAATAGCACTCAGATCCTGTGTGTCCCTTTCACCATGACTTTTTTTTTCTTTTAACGATTTTACTTGTTTATTCATGAGAGACACACACACAGAGGCAGAGACCTAGGCAGAGGGAGAAGCAGGCTCCCTGCAAGGAACCTGAAGCAGAACACAATCCCAGGACCCTGGGATCACACCTGAGCCAAAGGGAGCCACTCAACTACAGAGCAACTCAGGTGCCCACCATGACCTTTTCATTGAGAGTTTTCTATCTCTCTCCACACTTGTGTACAGAATCATCAACCTGTGGCTTTACTCTTGTGTTCTTCTCCTTGATATCTGCTTCATCAGAAAGGTTGCATAGATTCTTAAGATCAGCGCTCATGCCCAGCTTTAACAGCAGGAAAAAGAAGAACTTTCAGACAAATAAACAGGAAAGGAGTTGTTGCAGATGTGGAAGAAAAATAAGGAAAAAGTAGCACAAGGTTTCCTTTGGGTTTTTGAAGCATGCACAAACCACCATATTGCATAAGCAAATGGCAATACTGCTAAGAAGCAAAAGATGAAGAGTTGGCAGAAATGTATAGTTTATTGTAAAAAGAAAACAAAACATAACAAAGCGAACGAATAATGTAAATGAATTTGGGCATAAATGCTAAAGTGCTTACATAAATGGCTGATCATAGAGCTTTCTACAGCCAAGCACATTTAAACATTTTGTCATTTTGCAGCATCAATATGCTTGGGCTCCAAGTGAAAAGTGTTTCTGATACCACCCACTGTGTTGTAACCCTAATCTCTATCATCTCCTGTGCCTGACACTCACTTTAAAACACAAAGGAGCATCTGACTCTGAGGCAGCTGGCTTTGGCCTCCAAGGCTGAGGGGATTGCATGCAGGATGGCGATAGCTTGATCAACTTCCTCTCTCTGGAGGAAGTGGGGTGGGGGCCGGCCCAGCCTTGGCGGGGTGACACTCAGGAAAGGGAAAACATCCAGAACTACTTGAAATTCCCCAAAAACAATTCAGTAAATACTCATTGGGCATTTACTGTGTACAGTACACAACAAAAGGAATAATGTCCTCCCTGAAGATTACTGCCTCCTCAGGGGTTATTACTCCTTTTTTTTCCTCCCAAAGTAAAAATGTCCCAGTAATGGTTTTAAATACATAAAGTTCGGGATGCCTGGATGGCTCAGCTGTTGAGCATCTCCTTTCGGCTCAGGGTGTGATCTCATAGTCTGGGATGGAGTCCCACCTGGGCTCCTTGCAGGGAGAGTGCTTCTCCCTCTGCCTGTGTTTCTGCCTCTGAGTCTCTCATGAATAAGTAAATAAAACCTTTAAAAATACGTATACAAAATTCACAAAGTTTCAAAGGAAACCAATTGTATTGAAACAGTCATCAAACTAGCAAATCTGTGATACAATAATGCGTAAGCTTCCTTTTCTTCCCCCCAAAAAGCTCTACACCCAACCTGGCGTTTGAACTCACAACCCAGAGATCAAGAGGTGCACGGTCTACTACTGAGCCAGCCAGCCCCTAATGCATCTGCTTCTTTATGAATGCTTTAAATAACAAGCGGTGAGTTATTAGTGGTGAGTCTAATAATTCCTGTGATTTCAAATAGTGTTGAGTGTAAATGTACTGTGAGAGACCTGCAACAACTTTAATGCAATGTAAAAATATCAATAATTTCTGTTGGTGATAAAATCACAAGTACTGCTAGTGCTACTGTGTTGCTGCCTACATTTATAAGAAAGCAATGCTAACTTCAGTTAGAGGTTAGTAAAAATAAATGTTTAATTTTCTTGCTGTCCAAGTTCATAAACTTGTGAATTCAATCCCTTTAGCCTTTGTAGACTGCAGGTCAAGAATTTCTCATCTTGGGGCACCTGGGTGGCTCAGTGATTGAGCATCTGCCTTTGGCTCAGGTTGTGATCCTGGGGTCTTGGGACAGAGTCCCGCTTTGGGCTCCCCATAGGGGGCCTGCTTCTTCCTCTGCCTGTTTCTGCCTCTCTCTCTGTGTCTCTCATGAATAAATAAATAAAATCTTTTAAAATTTTTTTCTCATCCTGTGCATGTGTGTGCTTGTGTGTGCACACATGTGCTTCAGAGAGGGTAGCATGTTGGAACAATAAATTACCTAAATAATCATAGTATGAGGTAGAAAAGGGTAAGTGTTCTAGGATAGGATCCACAAAGCACTCTAGGGATTCAGCAGAGACAGGAAATCAGCAAAGGTAATGGCGTGGGAAAGAGAGGGCTGGGCGTACTGAAGACCCACTGGTGTATGCCAAGACTTCTCGATTTTGCCTCTGCTTATTTTCATTGTGCAGAGATAAAACAGAAATATAGCCGTAAGAGTATTTAAAAATGTTAATGTGGCCATGTTTCTGGGCAGCAGTGTGCCAATGCCAGGCAATAGATCATCGTTAGCCTAAGTCAGTGGTTTCAAAGTGTGGTCCCTGGGCCAGGTACCCTCAGAAAGAGGTAAAGAGGAAGAAAAGAGAGTAGAGATAAGAGAGGCAAGCATTTTATCTTCTGAGTCATGCTTTTCTTCCCTTCCTCCTCATTCCCAGCTCATTAAACTGGCTAAGGCTGGACTACCTTTGGAGCTAGCCTTATGTGGAGTATGAGTTAGAGCAGTTTTGAGTTTGTTCTCAGGATTCCTTTGCACTCTTACAAATTGTTAAGTACTCAAAGAGCTTTTGTTTGTGTGAGCTATGTCTATAAACACTTATTGTGCTAGAAATTAAAATTGAGAAATTTAAAAATGTTTTTTAATTCATAAAAAAGTTAGCCCATTATGTGTTCACATAAGTAGAATTTTTGTATGTGTATGAAACAATTGTATTTTCTAAAACAAAAATATTAGTAAGGAAGGAGACACTGTCTTCTGTGTTTTTGAATCTCTTTCATCTCTGACTTAATGGAAGACAGTTGGCCTCTGTATCTACTATTGCAGTATGTTGCAATAGTCCATGTTTTATAGCCTCTGGAAAGCTTTGTCTTCTCAAAGAATGAGAGTGAACTAGACAAATAATGTCTTACTATTATTGCAAAAATAGTTTTGACCTTGTGGAGGGGTCCTCAGATCATACTCCAAGAACTCTTGATTTAGGGATTTCTTCTAATTTCTTCTCTTTGTTTTATAATTTGCATTTTCCTTAACTATAGGAAAAGACTGATTCTATAATTTGAAATAAATGGTATAAAATTCAAATATGTCGGGATCCCTGGGTGGCGCAGTGGTTTAGCGCCTGCCTTTGGCCCAGGGCTCGATCCTGGAGACCCGGGATCAAATCCCACGTTGGGCTTCCGGTGCATGGAGCCTGCTTCTCCCTCTGCCTGTGTCTCTGCCTCTCTCTCTCTCTCTCTCTCTCTCTCTCTCACTGTGTGCCTATCATAAATAAAAATTTAAAAAAAAAAAGTAAAATTAAAAAAAAATTCAAATATGTCTGTCTTGGATAGTGCTTGTTCTCCTTCCAGATGTCCAGGTGTCCCTCCACCTTTCTCATTCTGTTCTGTGACCTAAATGGACAATATCAATAGACTCCAGTTGGATTTGATCAAGGGGTAGCACTGGCAGGGGATCAAAGGGAGAGAGGAGAGTGATGTTGGGGTATTTATTCCCAGGTTGAAAAGGGTTCACTCTGTCCTTCACTGGGGGGTGGGGGCAGAGTTCTTGACACAGGACTCTGCACACTACCCTACATACTCTTCCTGTGAGCCCTTCCTACCCACATCCCTTCAGGCATAGGTGTCATAATGTGCCTCCCCATTACTGGCCCAAGGTGATTGGACTGTATGATTTATCTCTATCCTGCCTGCACTTTTGGAAACAGTCCCTTTATTACACCCTCCTCAAAATTCCTAACTTGAGTGTATCATCCATTTCTTGCCGAACTCTGACTAATGCAAGCTGAGAGGACCTGAAGGCTAACTTCAGTTAAAGTATTGCCCATGCCATTGTATCCACTTGATTTTAATGGAAGTTAGGAGGCTGTAATGTTCTGGTGTCTCAGAGCCTAAGATCTTTAATGGCGTGGGAAAGAGAGAGTTGGGTGCATTGAAGACCGACTTGTGTGAGCAAAGACTTTTTATTTTGCCTCCGCTTGATCTTATTTCCTTTCCTTCTTTCTTTCTTTCTTTCTTTGCATCCTTCCTCCTTTTCTTTCTTTTCTCTCTCTTTCTTGATTTTATTTATTTTAAAGATTTTATTTATTTATTTATTCATGAGGTACACACAGAGAGAGAGGCAGAGACACAGGTAGAGAGAGAAGCAGGCTCCACTCAGGGAACCTAATGTGGGACTCGATCCCAGGACTCCAGGATCACACCCTGAGCCGAAGGCAGGCACTCAACCTCTGAGCCACCCAAGCTTCCCTATTTATTTTTAAAGTAAACCCTCCACCCAGCAGGGGGCTTGAACCCACAATTCCGAGATGGAGACTCACATACAGTACCAACCGACCAACCAGGCGCCCCTACTTGATTTTATTTTCATCTGTGCAAAGGTAAAACGGAAATATAGCTGCAAAAATATTTATAAATGCTAATGTGGCCATGTGTCTGGACCACACTGTACCAATGCCAGGCAATGGATCATGATTAGCCTAAGTTGGTGGTTCTCAAAGTGTGGTCCCTAGACTGCCAGCAGCGTTACCAAGGAACTTGTTAGAAATGCAATTCTCATAGTGCCTGGGTGGTTCAGTCTGTTAAGCATTTGCCTTAGGCTCAGGCCATGATCTTGGGGTCCTAGGCAGGCTCCCAGCTCAGTGGGAAGTCTGCTTGTCCCTCTCCCTCTGGACCTTCACCCCCAATCATGCTTTCTCCCTCAAATAAATAAATAAAATGTTTTTTAAAAAATGCAAATTCTCAAGTCTTACCTGAATCCTACTGAATCAGAAACTTTGAGGGTAGGTCCTAACAATCTTTGTTTTCAGAAGCCTTCTAGAGGATCCTGATGCTTGGTAAAGTTTGAGAAACTTTACCCTCAGAAACTCATGACATTCCAGTTCCCTAAATTGCAGGCTTCCCTTACAGCTAGGGATGGTCATGTGATTCCTTCACACCCTACTGCCTTCCACTTGGGCATCTTATCTGAAGCTGCAGTAACCACCCTGCAATCTTGGGGCAACAAGATAATTGTAGAAGCACTGATCTTGACATCACTGCTCACCTCCAGAATTCTTGTTATGTGGGGGGGGAAAAAAGCCACCCACACCCTCCCAGAATTTAAGCCACTGCTTAGATTTTCTGTTAAACAAACATATTTATGACTTTCTGACATGGTTTATAACAAATCTTGTCCCTTCATGATGATAAAAACTTTAAACATTTTAGTGTTGAAATAAGTATTAAATATGGAACAGAGGGCAACATTCTTATGGATTTTTAAAAAATATTTATTCATTCATGAGAGTCACACAGAGAGAGGCAGACACATAGGCAGAGGGAGAAACAGGCTTCCCACGGGGAGCCTGATGTGGGACTCAATCCCAGGACCCCGGGATCATGCCCTGAGCCAAAGCCAGACGCTCAATCACTGAGCCACCCAGGTGCCTCTTTTACAGATTTTTAAGACAATTTTTAGCATGTGTGGCTTAATTCTTGCTGAATCCTAGATACTTTGGGATAAAAGGGCCTTCATTCTAAGGCGCTCTCTGGAACTGTTTGAGACACATTTTTAAGAGAAACTATGTTGTGGTTTCATTAAAATCAGAGTTGAGGCTTTCTAAGAAAATAGTAGTGGTCAGTAAAAAGGAAAAGCTGTTTCCCACTCTTACACTTCTGACCCACGTGTGTGGGTGTTTTCCTTACCTAAAGCAATTTTGACACTAACTATCTGGAGTTAGGGCAGTTCCCACAGGTTAAAGACTCAGTCCCATAAGACTGTCCCCACTTTTAGAGGCCCATCCCAAGTCCCAGGTTGTGATCTGTCCTGACCGCCCAGCTATAAATGGGGGATTTCCACAATGCATTCTTCAGGTTTGATGAATTTCTAGAACTGTTCACAGACTCAGGAAAGAGCTTCCATGGCTTTACCTGGATCGCAAACCTTCTTAGTGCCTCAATGTATATGCCAACTCAGGAGTTCTCCAAACCCAGTCATTTAGGTTTTATTATGGGGGCTTCATTACATAAGCATGATTGATTAAATCATTGGCCATTGGTGATTAAGTCCATTTCCAGCTCCTTTGCCCTCTCTAGAGGTAGGGAGTTGGGCTGAAAGTTCTGACTTTTTCATTACATACTTGCTTCCTCTGGCAACCAGCTATCCTCCATGAAGTTACCTCATTAGCATAAATCCATGTGTTCAAAAAGGGGCACCTGGCTGGCTCAGTGGTAGAGCATGTGACTCTTGATCTCAAGGTCTTGAGTTCAATCCCCAGGTGGGGCCTAGAGCTTATTTAAAAGAAAAAAAAAAAAAAAAGGCTTCTTATGAATAACAAAAATGCTCTCCTTACCCCTATCACTCAAAAAATGATAAGGGTTTTAGGAGCTCTATGCCAGGAACCAGGATGAAGATTCAATATATATTTCTATTGTATCACAATATTACAGTTAATTAATTTCAGGCTCTGTGATTCTCTTTTGCTCTCTGCCCCTTCTCCCACTTGTGATAGTGCTCTCTCTCTCTCTCTCTCTCTCTCATAAATAATTAAATAAATAAATAAGATCTAAAAAGAAATTTAAAAGGAATGCCGGAGTACTAAAGCCAACATTGGAAAAATCAGAACATTTTCTACATTACATTTAGTATGCTTCCACTATCTTTTGGAGAGTGCTTTGCATTACTAATAGCATCTAAAGCTCTTCATTTGGCTTCATAAGATTTTGTGATTCCTATATACACAACACAAAACAAGACTCAGCCAGATTAGCTGCATAGAGCCAGATTAGCTGCATTCACAGAGTTAATAACAGAGCCCACTATCATGGTACTCAACGTTTATGATATGTTCATGATAGTACACACCAATTTACCTTTAAATCTTGTTTATGATGTGCAATCATCAGCCCACCTAAATGATTGTGCTTTTGTATTAGTTTTAGGGTCAACTAAGGGAAAGTGAGAAGGAAATCAAGCAGATCAAGAAACTTCTCTGATGTCCTTGTGAGATTGCCTGGATTTTAAAGACCAGGGTCCTAAGATGTCTCCACTTTTATGATCTTTAGGTTTCTATTTTGGAAGCTGGGATCCTAGACTCCTTTCCCCTTATATAAAGTGTGTCAGGTAAAGGAGTGTGGTTTAAGGGAATGTATTCTATAAATTAAGAAACATTTCCTAAGATCTGATACTGATAATAAATGGGACAAGAAAAGGCAAAGTCTAAATGGGCCTACTTGTTTTTCTTCACTATTTTTCCTCCCAACATGAAGAAGTGGGGGAATGAAATTTTAGTCTATGGTATCTCCCTTACCTATATTAGAGGATTTTAGTCATGGGTGTTCATAAAACCCACCTGGGGAATTTGAAACTTCACCTTTCCTTTTTTTTTTTTTTTTTTAAGATTTTGTTTATTTATTCATGAGAGACACACAGAGAGAGAAGAGAGAGGCAGAGACATAGGCAGAGGGAGAAGCAGGCTCCTCGCAGGGAGCCCGATGTGGGACTTGATGCCAGATCCATGACCTGAGTCGAAGGCAGGCGCCCAACCGCTGAGCCACCTAGACGTCCCTAAACTTCACCTTTCTAAATCTTGTTTCTGGAGTCCCCGATACTACAGGTGTGAGTGGACCCAGATATCTGCACCCCAGGTGATTATGATGCAGGTGGTCCAGCCACCATACTATATAAAATGCTATTGTTCCACAAACTTGGGGCATAGATGAAAAAATCTGAACTGTAATCAAGTCTCTATTTCTACCATCTTCACCATAGCCTGGGCAATGGTCCTATTCCTAAATTTGCCCTTATTCCTAAAACATCCACAGCCCCTAAGCTTAATAGCACTCTGCTGAATCTTGGCTTGTCTGTCCAAACCAGTGTATGCAAAACTGATGGAGGTTTAAATCTTTAAGCAAGATACTTAAAAAAAAAAAAAAAAAAAGTATCCTAAGGCGTTAGAATGCTTTCATTAGGGGCACCTCGGTGGTTCAGTGGTTGAGCATCTGCCTTTAGCTCAGGTCATGATACTGGGGTTCTGGGGTTGAGTTCCCCATTGGGCTCCCCGCAGGGAGCCTGCTTCTCCCTCTGCCTATGTCTTCCTCTCTCTCTGTATCTCTCATGAATAAATAAACAAAATCTTAAAAAAAAAAAAAAAAAAGATGCTTCCATTACACTTTAGTTTTCTTTGCGGGGAATTAACCTAACAATACCTGTTAGTCTAATTCCATTGCTGAACGATTCCTGTCCACGTCCCTCTTCTCCCTATAGAATCATTCCTTCTAGACTCACCCTGTTCTTCGTGAAGCCTTCTTCCATAAACCTATCCACAGGGACCATCCCTTATTCACCACTATCCCTTGCATGTGTCAAAGGTAGCACCTATCATCTTGTCCTGGGACTGCCTAATTTAGTTCTGTATCTCCAGTTCTAGGAACAGTGCCTGCCAAATAGCAGGCGCTTAATAATTGCGGAACAAACGAATGGATGTCAAAGACTAGGCCCGAGAGTTGTAAAAATCAATGTTGACTGAGAAACAAAACACGGAAATGTCAAGGGCTGAATGCCAGGCGTTGCAGGCCTAGAAAGAATAAAAATAACCCCATCACAGCAGAGTCCTCTTGAAGGCATCACCTGTTCCATTTTTCCACTTGGCTTTGCAACATTCTTCCGACACCCCAATTTCCCGCTCACTAACTCATTCCCTTCCCACTCAGGACAGGTCAGGCAGGTATCCCAGCTCCGCAGCTCTGATTGGTCGGCGATGATTTCATTGTTAGGAAACATCCGGGCTTTTCGCCTCCGCGCACCCTCCCTCCCCCCAGCCCTGCGCGGCGAGCTTCCCTCTCCCGCGTTCGCCCCACCCGTGGGCTGGAGCAAAACAACTGCCTCTCCCCGGACCGCTTCTCAGCCTCGCCTGCGCCTTCCCTTCCCGTCTCCGAGCCCCAGAGAGGCGTTTGTATCCTCCAATGAGCGCCTAACAGGACTTTGCTAGCCAATCAGCAGCCAGCCCCCTGCGATTGCGGGTGGGACTAGGCTTCCACACCTATAACTGCACGGCGCGTTGGCTCCTCGATGGCGCTTGTCTTACGCAAGGCTTAGGGATCAGAAAAGAGAGGGGCATGGTTCTCGTAGGACGGGAAGGATCCGCACACACTTTCTGGATTTGACCGTTTTCGAGGACTGGCCAATCGCTTTTCGGATACTTCCCCGCCTTTTGCGCGTTCATTTAAAAAAAGCCAGTGTGACGGACTTGGAAATTGGTTCCGTGACGGACACGCACTGGAAGCCAATGGTCGAGGGTTCAAGTCGCCCTTTGGGCCAATAAGAAAAGGGAATCGCTAGGGCTCGGCCTTTGCGAGGCGGAGTGCAGGTGGGCGTTATTTGATTGATGGCCACCTCTACTTATGGCTGGCAGCGTGGGTTAGTCCCTGACGCCCAGGGGCGGGGCTGGGTAAAGTAAATGGTAATGAAGGGTTGGGTCTCGCTCAGTGGGCGGTGTTTGATGGATAGTTGACCTTGCCAATTGAAGGTGGTCACTGAGGCCCAATAGGAAATCAGGAACCGGGAGGCGGGGCATTATGGGCGGGGAAAACCAAGTACGGCGGTAAAGAGCCGCCGAAGTGGGAGGGAGGGTGATGATTGACGGGCCGCGTGGCCAACCAGGTGCGACACGAGGGCTGCACCGTCCCGATGGGCGGGAGCTGGGGGCGGGGCCCGCCGAGGGGCGGGGAGGACAGGGTGCGGGGAGGGGGTTGCAGAAGGAGCGGAGCGGCTGCTGCTCAATGGCGGAAAAGCCGCCGGTGCTCTGACCGCCTGGTCCCCCTAGCAGTTGCGGGGGAGTTTCCTGCCGGCGCGGCTGGAGTCTCTGTTTCTCAGGGTTCGGTGGCTGGAAGATGCTCCAGAGAGACGAGGCTGCGGCGGAGGAGGTGGCGGCGGCCGAATCGGCAACGGCGCTAGGGTGGAGAGAAGGCGGCAGCGGCGGCGGCGGCGGCGTGCGGGGCCCGACGGTGTAAACAGCCCCGGAGGCGGCGGAGGCGGCGGCCGAGAGCCCGACGGGGCAGCGGCGGCTGAGGCAGGGTCGCGCCTCGGTCGGAGGCCCGGGCGGAGTGCAGCAGGGGGTCTCTGCGGACGCCCTCGACCTCGCTTCCCTCCCTCGCCCCAGGTAAGGCCGCCCAGCGCCCCGCCGCAGGGGAAACGGCTCGCGGGCACCGCCGAGGCCCCGGACGGTTTTCGGGGCGCCGCCGGCTGCGGGCGTGGGCCCTGCCTGCCTGGTCCTGGCCTCCTGGCTCGGGCGCCGGGGAGCCTGGGCGAGCAGGACGCCGGGCCTGGCTCCGGGCTAGGCCCCTTCCCCAGCCGCCGCCTCCGCGCTCGGCCGAGGCCGGGAGAGGCTCGGGGCAGGGAATTTTACTTTGCTCCAGCGCCTGCGAGTAAGCTGCCGTGCCCGGCCCTCCGAGTCGGCGAGCATCTCCTTCACGCCGCCACGCTGGGGCTACCCCAGGCCTTAACCCCTCCCTTCCTGGATCGCGCCTGTTGGGAGACCCTACCTTTCCCGGCTGTTTCCTCCGAGCTTCTGCCCCACTCTGCGCTCCACTTCACTTCCTTGTTAAATCTTCTTTCTCGCTCCTCTGGCTGTGCGTCTCACCACCCCCTTCCTTCTAAGTGGCTTTAAATCGCCCCTTTTCTTCTCAGCCGACTCCGGGCTTCCCTTCCCTTCCCATCCCTTTCCTTCGCTTCCCTTCCCTTCCCTTCCCTTTGCCTCCCTTCCCTTCCCTTCCCTTCCCTTCCCTTCCCTTCCCCTCCCTTCCCCTTCCCTTCCCCTTCCCTTCCCCTTCCCCTTCCCTTCCCCTTCCCTTCCCCTTCCCTTCCCCTTCCCTTCCCCTTCCCTTCCCTTCCCCTTCCCTTCCCCTTCCCTTCCCCTTCCCCTTCCCTTCCCTTCCCTTCCCTTCCCAAGCGACCCTTTTCGCATGTCATTCTTTTTAACAGGGAAGTCTCTACAGCCGGTACCCCATATCTTCCAGAGACCCTTTAAGAGTAGACTAATCAGCTTTATAGTGACAGTTCAGTTTTTTATTTATTTTATTTTATTTTTAATTTAACTGGGCCTAATATCCTTTAAAAAACAACCACCACCACCAAAGGTTGTATTCTTTTTTTTTTTTTTTTTCAAAGGTTGTATTCTTAAACGTTAAATGTGAAAGTAACACCGAGGTAATTTTAAAAACGAAAAATTCAGTGAACGTTGAGAATAGTTATTTCATTTTTTTCTTAAGTTGCCTGACCTCTAATGTGGAGTTTAGCAGATCCAGAACCTTTGCCCGTCTTACTTGGCAAAACTGCTTCTTAAGCGTTTGGAAGAGTCGGCCCAGATTCATCAGTATTCAAGTCGGCTTAAAAAGGACGTGAAAACTTTAAGAAGAAATTATATGAACGACTAACTAGGAAGCGGTTTTCGAGAAGTCATAGTTAAAGACCTTTTAAAATAGGCTCCACATGTTTAATGTATCAAAATAAAGTTGGCAGGAGTCTTGTAAAAGGATTATTTAGGAATTTGAGTAGTCTTAGTGATATGTAGCTATTTTGGGAAAAACATTCTTTTTCTGTTAACAAACGTTTACAACTGTGATGTGAGAATTACTGAGGTTTACTGTGGGATTAACACAGGAACTCATTTTATTTGAGCTACTGCACGGATGTAAAAGTGATAGATTGTTCAGGGCAGATAGTGTAAGTCCGTATGTTCTAGGAGGTGCAGAAACATGCCATCCACGCTGAATGTTAATGGACATTATTTCATTTACTTTCTCTGTTGTGCAATAGCAAAGTTCCTATTGTTGGCCTACTTTTAAATAGAGCATTTCTAAAGAGGGACAAGTTATTGTAATTATTATAATAGTCTTTTCCAAGTGTACAGGCTTTTTAAAAGTATGGTTGAAGTTATACTATTAAAATGGTAATTTTTTGAAGAAATATTTTTGTAGGCCTCCTGAAAGAGCACTGTGTTGTTGAACTTTTAAAATTTAGTATTTAGAACAGGTTTTTGTTTTTTTAAGTCAACGTTTTTTTTTTTTTTTTAGGGATAATCCCGTTTTAATTTTTTTTTTCTCTCAATGTCTTATTTTTTTCTTTTAATGGTGCTTGTTTTTTCCCCTTTCATTTAGTTTTGCTCTCATAAAAGTCTTATCACAGTTTCTGCAGTGGCTTTTTATATTGCTTTATCAGCGTGGAATAGTATTTTTATGTAATCTTTCATACCCATTTACTAAGTTTTTCTCAGTTTTTGTACATCATCCTTTGAATTTGTTCATGGTCTAGTTGTTCTCTTAGAAGTGACCAGGAGAGCTTTCAATACCTGTTTTCTCATACCAGGTTTCTGCTTTCTGTAAAGACTCCAGCAATAGGTGAAAGCTTTAAAGTTTGTCTGATAGTCATGGCAATAAACATTATTTTATGTTAGTAATTAACATATTATAATTACCAACTCCCTTAAGATTACATCATCTGAAGGAATGGTATGTGCTTCTAAGAATATCTCATTTACAAATTGTAAAGGTCAGAAAAAGTGGTTCTTGTTGAAAATTTATTTTCCTATAGTGTACATTTTTTATGAAGACTTTTGAATTAAAATTTGGTGCTGATAGACTCTTGGAAGAGTAGAATTTGCCATAATGTAGCTCAGTGTTTGTGGAGATTCATTACAATGGTTTTACCATTGCCTCAGTTTTTAAACATGCCCTTGTCAATGGGTTGGTAAACATTTCTTTTATTGCACATGATACTGACAGTGAATGCCCCCCTCCTTTTATTGTTAGTTACACATATTAACCACATTGTATGAAAACTTGCATGTTGCTTGTAACTTAAAAAAAATTTTTTTTAAAGATTTTATTTATTTATTCATGAGACAGAAAGAGAGAGAAGCAGAGATACAGGCAGAGGGAGATGCAGGCTCCATGCGGGGAGCCCAACGTGGGGCTCGATCCCCGGTCTCCAGGATCATGCCCTGGGCCGAAGGCAGGCACTCAACTGCTGAGCCACCCAGGGTCCCTACTTGTAACTATTTTAAAGTATTATTATGACATTGCCTAGGATAGAAAGAAGTGAAATAGTATAATTCTAACTCCATAGTGGTCTCTCATAAAATGCTCATTCTGTAGTGGTCTTTCATATGGTAAAGTTAATAAAATTATTAAAATACAACGTGGTATTTTACTTTTTCTGTGAAATATACCTTTCACAGTTCACTGATGTTAAGCAAAATTAGTTGGGAAACAACTGACAGTGTCAGTGTTAGAATAGTTAAAAAAAAATTCCAGAATTTGAATAGTAAAATTTATTCAAGTAATACTTAGCATAAAATATGAAATTATGGTTAGCGGTAAGCGAATTTGGGGGAATATGGTTATTTCTGGATAGCCATTATTTTGCTTTTTTCCTCCATATTGTACTTGATTCTTTTGTTTTCTTAGTGAATAATTTCAGAATCTGAGTTGGAACTAAATAATGTGTTAGGAATTTTAAAGTTTTACTGTAGAATATATTTTATATATCACATCAGTAGAATTGTGGATTTAGGGGATTGATCAATTGGGGATATGAGGTAAAATTCTCAGATACTAGGTACATTCTGGAAATGTAATCTGTCTTCTTTCCATCCCACTATCCATGCTCAAACTAAACAGTGAAGGGAAATGGGGTAGATTTGGGGAATTTTGGTTTTTGTAGTTTTTGCTTGACTGTCATAAAATTCATGAAAGGATGGGGCCTATCATCATCTTCTAGCATCTGATTTAACATGTAGAGGTGAAAAGGTTCTTCATAATCTTTGTTTTATTGTTTTTGTTGATAATACTTGTTATACTAAAACATTGATTTAAAATCAGTTGATCTTCTAGAGTGATTTAAGTATGCTAATATATCTGATTTGCCATTTTGGAATCTTTTTTAAAATGAAACATTTCTAATGTGGTTTAACCTTTGCATAGACTGGACTTGAGTTACACTTCTCGATGTTTAAGCTATATCCTCTCTGGCCCCACAAAAAAACCCACCATTTAGACTAACTTGAGTGATTTGATCAGGTAGATGAATCAATATTAATTGACAAAAATAAGTCTTTACTAAATTCTTGATAGAATGAAGTTTTCAAAAACGTAGTCTATATATTGTAGTTTAATATCTCAGATTTCATAAAGATCATGAGATTTTTTTATAGCATCATCTAGTAACCTAGGAAACAAATACCCTAAGGTAACTCATTATTTTTTTTTAATTTTCATTCAAATTTCACGGTGTGTTATTTCTCCCTTTCAATTTAATGTTAATAACAGATGTAAACATTTTGCTCTGAATTAAGTCATGACACGCAGGAGTTCTCAAGTAAATATTTTCTTTTTTAACTACAGCTAACTTGTGACCATATCTACAATATCTTTATTGTTTCTTGGCATGACATATACCTTTTATAATGATACCCTTTCTAATAACTTATTTAAGTTCAAGAACTCAATAGTGTAACAGTCAATTGTGGTATTTTAACTTGTTCATATATTAGAACAAATTTACCATGGTTTATGACAGTAAAAGCACAGCTCACCAATTTAAAGCTTTTTTTCATTTACTAAATAGAAGACTATTAAGTAGATGGTTTGATATTGAGAGAGAGAGATGAACATTGGAAGACTTCCTATTGGAAGACTTCTATTGAATATTAAGGAACTTGTCTCACTGGAGAGATGGGACCAGTTATTGGTGGTGGTGTAGACAGGATAAGCCCTGTGTCTAGTATTGCTGGGCTTTTTGTCTACATAGAATGCCCCCCACCCCCCCCCCCCCACTTCAAAATGTGTTGTGTATGATAAGTGCATTTTTATGATAGAAACTTGAAAAATCTGAAAAATCTTTTCCTTCGTGGGAAACTATTTTTTAAATGTGGTTATTACTAGGTATGGTCAAATGTGTAATATATGAAAAAACTAAATTGAATAGATTCTGTTGGATAGATAATACAAACCCAAGAAGCAGGCTTGATAAAGGATATATAGAGTGATTTTTGACGTTCTGAAGGATTTCAAAACACTTTAAAGTTGAGAGTAATATCACTGGTTCTTAAGTCTAATAGCATTTTATTTTCTTGTTGTAGGTATGTAAAAGTGCACTCTTAACACTGAAAAAGGGCAGTTAATAGATGTTCTTACAAGTAGGAGAATCTAGGGGTGTCCATATTGCTCACGGGTACTTAACCTATCCTGGGAAAGAATGTTTCTTTTCCCCTCTTCTCATTAAAGCATTCAACTCTGAGTTAATGAACTGGTGTTACCTATTAAATACAGGTGGCCCTCCTTCTGAGTCCTTTGCAGAAAGGAAATAATGAACTCAAAGCAACTCTAAATGATAGAATGTGTGGGAGATCAAGTTCAGATATAGGCGGCTTCCTTTTACTTACTATAGGTTAACATCCCACTGAGAAGTAAAGAATTTTATGTAGTTAATAATATTCAGTCTGTAGCCACCCCTTTCCCAGCCATTATTCTGGCATTCTCTGAGTGCCTTATAATATGCAAGGCACCATCCTCTGGCTGGAGACTGAATAAAAACAGACAAAAATCCCTGCCCTCCTAGATTTTTACATTCTGATAGCAAACACACTTCCTTAATTTACATTACAACTGTACTCCCTTTGTGGATGACTGAAATTAGGAGTGGAAAATTTGGGATGTGTATGGTGTTTTCCATATTACTCTTAGAAGTTGTGATTAGAGCTTTCGTGGTGTTTTTTTTTTTTTTTTTTTTTTTTTTTTTTTTTAAGTAAGCTCTACAAGCAAGGTGGGGCTTGAATTCACCACCCTGAGATAAGCAGTTATGTGCTCCACTGACTGAGTCAGTCAGGAGCCCCTAGAGCTTTATTTATTTATTTGTTTGTAATTAGGCTCTCCACACCCAGTGCAGGGCTCTCAGGACCCTGACTTCAAGAGTCAGACACTTAACTACTGAATCACCCAGGTGCACAGAGCTTTTACCATTTTTAACAAAATAGTAGAGAAGGAAAAAGAGGGACGAAGAGTTTTTCTGTAACTAGACAAAAACTGATACATGGAAAGAGGGAGTAGGAAGGGGGAAATATTGTTGTACCTAAGATTAAAAGGTGAGCCAAATATAGAAAAGAGATCCGTATATTTAGACATGAGGGAAGCTGAGGCCTTCAGGTGTTATCATTTACTGCCCAAACTTGGATAAATTGAGTTCCTATAGAGGAAAATGGAAGAAGGTAGGATAATGGGAGTAGGGTAAACAGGACTTTATAACAGGACTGGTTTAAGTAACGTGGGATGCACCTATAAAATATATGTTGTCATTAGTGTTTAGAAAAAACTCTGTTGCTGTTTGTCCTCTTTTGTGAGTACAGCTAAAGGTTGGTGATTGGCCATTAGTGTCTGGAAATACTGTTGCTGATTTGTGACTGCTACTTGTGTTTTCTGGTTATTTGACAGTTCTGTTGAAGAGAGCTGATGGAGCCAATCTGTCTCTTAGTTTACTGTGCTAAAATTGGTCTATATATTTGTTACAGCTTCCCTTACTTCTAGAGCTGTGGTGTAGAACTTGAAGTTGTGCCTTTGTTTTTCCTGCATTATAAATTTCTGCATGAGGATGTCTTATTGCATGATATGAAGCAGGTGCTTATTTTTCTACTTTCTGTTATGTACCTTTTCTAGTGATGATCCAGTTTGGTAAAAATGTCTCTTCCTGAGTTTGCACAAACATTGCACACTTCAGATAAGCATGAGAGATCTTTGATCTTTGTTTTTATCTTAATACATAATAGTCTTTTGCTTTCATTTGTGAGGCATTGAGTCAGACTCTCGTGATCTTGCTTGCTACAGTGAATTGAGATTTTTTTTTATTTTAAAGCAAATCAACTTGTGTTTATTTCAGTGCCTCAATATAAAAATGAACACTGGTTCCATTCATGACCTGAGAGACTTCATTTATAGCACCCAAATTCAGCCTTCAAATTACTAGTTTCACTTTTAATATATTTTTGTGACTATATTTATCACTTGTATCAAAGTGCTGATGTACGGAAGAATTTGAACTTTTTAAAAAAGATTTTATTTTAGAGAGTGTGAGTGGGGGAGGGGTAGAGAGAGGAGGAGGGAAAGAATCTCAAGCAGACTCCTTGCAGAACCCGAGCGTATCATGGGGCTCGATCCCACGACCCTAAGATCATGACCTGAGCCAAAACCAGGAGTCCTATGCTCCACTGACTGAGCCACCCAGGTGCCCCAGAATTTGAATTTTTTTAATATATTAAATTAAGTGCTGTAATTCAGACCAGGTTCACTAAGCTGTTCAACATTTTAGATTAAAAAACAAAGCCTTTCCTAATATCTTAAATTACTTCTTGTAACTGGTTTCATTTATATAGTACAGAATTTTATTAAAGCTTTTGTGGTTGAAGTCCTAAATGTAAGGGAACGGAGTTTAATATCTTGTATCCCTCTGTTCTGGAGTGTTTTGAAGCAAAATGTAAAAGTGAAATGATAAGTTTTACCTTAGTATATCATTAGTTTTCAGTTATACTTTTCCTTTGTTTTTGTTTTATTCAGTCTAACTCTAGTTTGTAAGGGAAGTAGAAGTTTGGAAGGATTAGTGATAATTTAGATAGCATTGTTGCTTTTAGTCTACATCATGAGTCTCTTTCTCAGTGATAGGTTTATTTTTTAGATCAGGTTATTTACTCTTGTGCTTTTGGTTTATCTTGCTTTTTCTGCCTCTGTCTGATTTCTTGATTTTTATTTAAGTACAGGGTGGCCAGCATATATAGAAGCGCAGATGCATACAGTAAGTGGTTTATTGATGTTGCAGTACAGAATGTTAAAATAATACCTCTGTTTTTGAACTTTCTGATCACCTGCAGACTAGAGTTCATGTAGGTGGGTCTTTCGTTTTTGTTCAGGCATAGATTGTGTGGGTAAATTATGGAGTCAAATATAAAGTATATTTTGAATAGAAAGGAGAGGAGATGCATCATTAATTTTAGAGAGCTGGAATAACTATGTTTTTAGGAGGACTGAAAACAATCTAACAAAGGTAAGTATGATATTTAATTGATTGTCAGATATTTTTGCTAGCAAAGTTTGGGAGATGGTATATAGCAGTAGTTTCAGGGGTATACCAGCTGAAAAATGGTCAGAAGAATTGGCAAATGGACATGACATTAGGAGAATATGGTTTTAGGACTTTATTATTTCAGAGTAATGCTTTGATAATAATAAAATCCTTCTTAGTCACATGTGAATGAAAACCATTCTATGCCTATAGACCTAGGTGAGAATTACTTGTTCAGAAACATGCATGAGGGAGGCTTCTTGTCAACACTTAGATATATATTTCTGAATTTTTGCTACTTTATGCATTTAGGTAATAGTGTAGGATGCTTAGCACCACTTACTTGTGTATGTTTGTTAAGTATATATTAAATGTAAGAAGGCTGTATACTTGGAGTGGGTTATGTTTCTGGAAAAAGCTTCAAAAGGAGGAGGATGATTGGGAGTGTTGACACTAAAGTTAGACTACTTGGATTTGAATTCATTGTTCCATCATTCCACAGATGGGTAACTTAAAGCAAGTTATCTAATGTCTCTAAATCTCAGTTTTCTCATTTGTAAAGTGAATGATAATATGTAAATTTTTAAAAACTTAATTTTTTAATTTTTTTAAAAAGATTTTTAAGTTATCTGTACACCCAACCTGGGGCTTCATTTCATGCCCCCAGGATCTAGAGTCACTTGTTTTACTGACTGAGCCAGTCCAGTGCCCAGAAACAGTATTTTTAATGGGAGGAGACTAGGGAGAAGGAGGAGGGGAGAGAGGTTTACATTTCTTCTCTTGAACTAGACGCTTGGGGCACCTGGTGGCTCAGCGGTTGAGTGTCTGCCTTTGGCTCAGTTCATGATCCTGGAGTCCTTCATGGGTCTCCCTGGTCAGTGGGAAGCCAGCTTCTCTCTCTCCCACTCCCCCTGCTTGTGCTCTCTATCTCTGTCAAATAAATAATATCTTTTAAAAAAATTCAGATCACTGAACTTGAGAAGAATTTATTTTGGGTCAAATTTGATATACCTTGAGAACTTTGGGGGAGACTTAAAACTAGTATTTTGAGGAGAGTGATGAATAAAATTTAATAAGCTAACAAATAATCTTGTAATGCATTTTGCCTTTTTATGAAAAATTCTTTTGTAGAAGCATGTTGACATAATGCTATATTTATGAAAAATTTTTTAGTGTGTGAAAAATTTTAATCCTACAGAACATTGTAACAGTTTATGGAGTACCTACATACCCACTACTGAAATTCAACAGTGTATTTTTACCATATTTGCTTTATATAATCTTTGCTGAACCTTTTTTTTTTTAAGATTTTTATTTATTTATTCGAGAAACAGAGAGAGGCAGAGACACAGGCAGAGGGAGAAGCAGGCTCCATGCAGGAAGCCGGAAGCAGGACTCCATCCTGGGTCTCCAGGATCACCCCTTGGCCGAAGGTGGCGCTAAACCGCTGAGCCACCCGGGCTGCCCTTTGCTGAACCATTTAAAAATATAGACATTGTGTTACTTCACTTCTAAATTATTAAATATGAATCTCCCCTAAAATGACATTTTCTTCCTATCTACAATACTGTCATCATACATACACTATTATCTAATGCCTGGAGTCCTCTAATCCCCAATCCATATGCAGATTTCCCCATTTGGGTAAAAAATGACTTAACATAACTTTTCCCTTCCACACTAAGTTCCACTGAAGATCATGCACTATTGTACTGCATTTGCTGTTGTGTCTCAGTTCTCTTTTAAATTGAAACAGCTACTTAAAAAGTGACCCTCTTTTTGAAGAGGTGTATTATCTTGTAAAATGTCCTGTATTCAAAATTTGTCTGATTTTTTTTTTTTTGAGGTGTTTTTAAAAGACTTATTTCTTCTCTGTAAGTTGTTAAATTAGGATTAAAGACTGAGTTAAGTTCAGGTTAAGTATTTTGGTCAGGATGCAATAGTTGATGCTATTTCATATTATATCACACCAGGATGCACAAAATGCCCGATTGTCACAAGATTTAGTGGGTCTAAATTTGGTCACGGGTGAAGTTGGTGATTGTTAGGTGTCCCCATGGACAAGGAATATTTTCTCCTTTGTGACTGTCAGGTAAATTGTGGCATATTTTGTTACCATGCAAATCTATTTCTCCTTCAGAATTTTACTTAATAGATTTAGTGGTTTGTTTTTTCTTTATTTGTTTTAAGATTTGATTTTTTTTTAAAGATTTTATTTATTTATTCATGAGAGACAGGAGAGGCAGAGATACAGGCAGAGACAGAGAGAGGCAGAGACATAGGACATCACTCTTGTGACCGAAGGCAGACACTCAACCACTGAACCACCCAGGAGTCTCTAAGATTTTATTTTTTAAGTAATTTCTCCACCCAGTGTGGGGCTTGAACCCACAGCCCTAAGATCAAAAGTAAGATGCTCTACCAACTGAGCTATCCGGGCACCTCATGATTTCTTTTTTTGAAGATGGATATAGACAGGGGTCACCCATCTATGGCTCATTGGCCAAATTTTGTCTCCTGCCTGTTCTTGTAAATAAATCTTTATTGGAACAGCTATGCTCATTTGTTTTCATATTGTCTATGGCTGCTTTCCCACTGCTATGGCAAGTTGAGTAGTTGTAACAGAAACCATATGGCCCTGCAGAGCCCCAAACATTTACAGTTCCTTAAAGAAAAGTTTTGCTGAGCCCTGATTTAATATATATATATAGTCCCATTTTTCTCATTGTAGTGCTAGTAGAGGTATAAAATTGGTGTTTATATATTTGGTGTTCACATAATTGGTGTTTATATGTAGCTTCTGCAACCTGATGTTCAAGGTCTGACTGCTTTTAATGTGGTGAAAATTGTGAAGCTTTTCTTTATATCTCCAAAACCATAAAGTATGGTTCTGTACATGGTCCATAAAATCATATGTTAAAAAAACAGATATCCTTCAGATGTAAAAAAAAAAAAAAAAAAAAGGTTATAGAGAATAAGGAACACCAAAGTACCCACTATCGAGTTTAGTTTAGGATAGAAGACATTTCCAGCATACTTGCAATCCTGTTACCTTCACAGATTACATCCTTTCTTTCCCACCATCCTGAATCTTGTGCCTGCCCTCACATAGATGATCTCTGTGTATGTGTCTAAATAGCATATCTCTTTTAAGAGATTTTATAGTTTTTATGTGGAATACTTTTTCATCCAATTCGCTTTTTTCACTTAACATTTTTGCGAAGTTCTTCCTTGTTGCCCTATTCCCCTCTTTCTAATAGTATTGCATATGTATTGTATTCCATTGTATGATTATAACGCATTTAATCTAGTCTCTCTGAATGAATATTTGGATTATTTTTTTATTGTAAACAATGGCGCTAAAATGCAATTGACCTGTCTTTCAGTTGTGAAAGAGTTTTTCTAGAGCACATACTTAGGGGTATAATTGCTGAATTGGAGGCTTTTCTCATTGTACAACCTACCAAGGTGTTTCCAAAATGCTCTCCAAAGTGGGTATAGCAATTTATGCTCCCACCAGTGGTATACAAAAGTTTATGTTGCTCTTTATCCATATCAGTACTGTCCTATATAAATATAACATTGGTCATACATGTAACTTAAAATTTTCTAGTAGCCGCTTTAACAAAAAGGAGTAGGTGAAGGTAATTTTAATAAAATACTTTATCTAGTTTATTAAATATACCATTTCAGTATGTAGACAATAAAAATTAATGAGTTTTTTGCATTTTTTTCTTATTAAATCTTTGAAATAGGGTATGTATTTTATATTTAACAGCGTGTCTCAGTTTGGATTGGCCACGTTTCAGATTCTTACTAGCCACATATGGCTACTATCTATTATATCAGACAGCACAGCTCTATGTCCTTGTCTACATTCGGTATTGAGAATTTTTTTTTCTTCACTCTAATGAGAGAAGCACTGTTTCACTGTGACTTTAATTTTGCATTTTCCCTATTAGGAAATTTGCATTTTCCTATTACTAATGAGGGTGAACATTATCATATGTTTACTGGTCATTTGAATTTCTCTTTGTGTGTATTTGCTGTTATAATTTGGTCTTACTGTTTTCCTGTTTTTTTTCTTTTTTTTTAAGATTTTATTTTTTTTTATTTTTATTTTTTTTAGATAAGAAGCTTTCTTTTTTTTTTTTTTTTTTTAATTTTTATTTATTTATGATAGTCACAGAGAGAGAGAAAGAGAGGCAGAGACATAGGCAGAGGGAGAAGCAGGCTCCATGCACCGGGAGCCTGATGTGGGATTCGATCCCGGGTCTCCAGGATCGCGCCCTGGGCCAAAGGCAAGCGCCAAACCACTGCGCCACCCAGGGATCCCTAAGATTTTATTTTTAAGTAATCTCTACCCTCTATGTGAGACTGGAGTTTACAAGCCCCAGATTGAATTGCAAGCTCCACTGACTGACCCAGCCAGGTGCCTCATTTTTATTTATTTGTTTTCCTTAATGACAAAATCTTAGCCATTAGAATGCAGATTTTGCATAAATGCAGATTATCTTAGCCATTAGAATGCTGGTGTTTCTGTTTTGTTTTTAAGAGTTTTTAGGGGGATCCCTGGGTGGCGCAGCGGTTTGGCACCTGCCTTTGGCCCAGGGCGCGATCCTGGAGACCCGGGATCGAATCCCACGTCGGGCTCCTGGTGCCTGGAGCCTGCTTCTCCCTCTGCCTGTGTCTCTGCCTCTCTCTCTCTCTGTGTGACTATCATAAATAATAAATAAAAAATTAAAAAAAAAGAGTTTTTAGGGATTAATTAGATGGTGTGTCTATAAAATGACTCAGACTTTTTTTTTTTTTTAAGATTTTATTTATTCATGAGAGACATAGAGAGAGAGACAGAGAGAGAGAGGCAGAAACACACACAGGTAGAGGGAGAAGCAGGCTCCATGCAGGGAGCCCGATGTGGGACTCGATCCTGGGTCTCCAGGATCAGGCCCTGGGCTGAAGGTGGCGCTAAACCGCTGAGCCACCCAAGCTGCCCCTGACTCAGACATTTTAAGGGCACCTGATTGGCTCAGTTGGTGGAACATGTGACTCTTCTTGATCTCAGGGTTGTGAGTTGGAGCCCCATGTCAGGTATGGAGATAACTTAAAAAAAGTCTTTAAAAAAACAAAAAGCCCAAAATTTTTAAGATTTTATTTATGTATTCATGAGAGACACACAGAGAGAGGCAGAGACACAGGCAGAGGGAGAAGCATGCTTCCTGCAAGGAGCCCAATACGGGACTCCATTCCAGAACGCCGGGATCATGCCCTGAGCCGAAGGCAGACTCAACTGAGCTGCCCAGGAGGCCCAAGCCCACCTCATTTTTAACCTACACGTAGTTTGTTTTTTTTCTAAAGGTAGTTTTAAAATAACTCCAATAATAATTTGTATTGAAGTAAATGCTTGGAAGTACTTGAATGGTAATGTGGGGGATGGAGGAAAAGGTGATTGCTCTATACTTAAGGTTAACAATCCTTTGTGTGTATTTCTTTTCCTCTATACATTCCTACTTTTGCTCAGTTCAGTCTTGTTCCTTTCCTTAATTCTTTTTTTTTTTTTTTTTTTTTAAGCTCTTAAGCCCAAAGACCTCCTAGGAAGAGCTAAGCTGAATAGATTCTGGTCTAGAACCAAAGATGTCCTCAAACAGGGCTTACAGGGGTAGACTGAGGTGGGAATTAGTGGTGCTTAATGTAGAACATTTGGAAACAGACCAAGTGATAAATTCGTTAGTGTGCCTTCTGTCTGCAGTAAATGGGTGTGATTGACTCTGTGTTTTAAATGTGAAACACCAGGGCACCTGGGTGGCTCAGTGGTTTTGAGTGTCTGCCTTTGGCTCAGGTCATGATCCTGGGGTCCTGGGATTGAGTCCGCATCGGGCTCCCCACAGGGAGCCTGCTTCTCCCTCTGCCTATATCTCTGCTTCTCTCTCTGTGTGTCTCTCATGAATAAATAAATAAAATCTTTAAAAAAATGTGAAATACCAAAAGTAGAATTGATGGAAAATCACCACTGAAATGGCCCCGTTGTCAGACAGAGTTTACACAGGCATTGGAGATAGTGACAGAAATACAGCTCACGTCTAAGATGGACAGATTCCTGAGGAAGCAGTACATGAGTGTGTGGAGGTTCTGGTGTGTTGTGGTGGCAGTGATAAGAGATTTCCTAATGGTGTGGCCAAGTATATCAGTAGAAGTAACATGCAAAGTACAAACCTAAGCTCCCATATATGAGCAAAGTCCTTGAGGAGAAACTTACGTCACCATGGTGGAATTGGCCATGCTTAGAAATGTTGGTTGATTTGGAAAGTAAAAGCAATAAAAGCTAGGAATCACAAAAATAATTAATAAAATTAAACATTTAAAAAAATTGTTGGAAATAAGAACTGCTTGTACTTAATATGTTACACTAGATGACAGGTTAATCAGTGTTCCAATAGAACATTGAGTCTCTGCAATTTAATATTTTTGTGAACTTTGTAATGGTTGACTAGGCTATCCTTTCCTAAAGAAGTATCTTTTAATGTGTATTTTACTTAGTAGGTGCTAGGTGTCAGAGTCACTAGTTAGGAAGGATAAGGAAGGCAAAAATGTCAAGGAATATGGATGGGTCTATATATAGGAATGCTGAGAGGCTGATGGCGACAAAGAGGAGGTATTATTTCTTAGACGCCTTGAATGATTTGGGCACCTTGAATGATTTTCAGTTCACTAAAAGAAGGTAGGACAAGTTGATTAAGGTGTGAATAATGTACTTGACCTATGTAAGGCCTAGGCAGGACAGGTTATAGAGGAGGGTTCCAGACTAGATATTTTGTACTCAGTGTCACTTGGGGAATGGATGGCTACTACATCTTTTTAGGATGCTTAAGGTATGTTTTAGGGAAAAGAAACTGGTATTAAATCTGCAGGGTGGATTGAAGTCAGCAAGACCAACTAGGAGGCAGTTAGGTAATCCAGACAACAGGTAGTGATGCTCAGGATTAGCATGGAGGATAAAAGAGATGCTTAAAAGGGAGATTTGGTGGAACATAGTGATTTGGTTTGTAGTGATTGGATTTATATAAATGATTTATGGTTTCTAGCCTTAGTTACTAGAAGAAGGATTAGGGATAGAAAGATTAATAGATAGTGACTACAAATAGATTGGAATATGAAGGTGGTTTGGGTGCAGAGGTGAAGATTTTGGGTATGTTTCACTTGAAGAGATATGTAGAACAGCCAAGCTTAATGATTAAAAATCTGAGAAGTCAGTATAGAAGTGACAGCTATAAGAGGGAGGCACTGTCATGACTGGCTTAGTTGGTAGGACATGTGACTCCTGATCTTGGGGATGTAAGTTCGAGCCCCATGTTGAGTGTAGAGATTACTTAAATATTTTTTTAAAAGTGATATCTGAAGCAATGAGATTGGATCAAAGGGCAGATACTGTTTTGGGTTGAAGGCTAATTACTGTTTTGGGGAACCAGCTTCCCTCCTGAATTTTTGGAGGCCGAAGGAAAAAGAATGGGCATGAATGATTGTTAGTTTTGTGTTTGGAAAGTCAGCAGAAGTGGAAAGAGTTTCAGGAACATTAATCTGTAGTGTGAAGTGTAACCAAGTACCTTATCTTGACAGGCCTCCTTTTTAGAGCCAGACTAAAGAATAAGGAGCTGATTCTACCAAAAAGACATCAGTGTTTCAGTTGTTCTGGTGATTTTTGTTATGGAATAGTTATGTATTATATCATAAAAAACATTCCCTATATGAAATATTCTAGATATGTTGGTCATACCATATTATGAAGTTGCTTCCGGGAAAAGTAAATTCACTTTTGTGGGTGTTAGGACTACGATGATGCATTAGAGCTATGTTCTGTATCACTTCACTAACTACTTATAAACATGGCACTAAAGATATTCAAACCTATCAATAAAATTGACTCTGAAAGCCTCCTGAAACTTTATGCTGTCTGATTCTTTTTTTTCTTAAGTTGCTTTTTGTAATCTGGAACCATTTATTAGTGAGGGAGATGAGGACAGAGAACAACTAGAAGTAAATCCTGTAGCTCTGCAGTTTTATTGTCATTGCCAATTGAAAAACTGTTGGGATTAGGAAGAGTGAGTTCTTGGCTGCTTTGCTGAAGTTAAAAAGGTGCTGTCAATATGTTTGAAATCAATCTTGTAGTAAAACAATCAAGCAGAAGATCATGACAAAGTTCAAGGTACATTTAGCTCTTATTTCATCATCCACATAGTCAAATAAAGATAGGACATGAATTCCCTCTGATTTCAGCAACAGTAGCTAAAAAATTTAATATTATAATAATAATTTAATACTAATTTAATATTATGGTCAAGGGGAAATAATTCTTTTACCTTAAAATATTAAGCTTTTGGGCAGCCTGGGTGGCTCAGCGGTTTAGCGCCACCTTCAGCCCAGGGCCTGATCCTGGAGACCTGGGATCGAGTCCAATGTCAGGCTCCCTGCATGAAGCCTGCTTCTCCCTCTGCCTGTCTCTCTGCCTGTGTCTCTCATGAATCAATCAATAAGTAATTCTTTAAAAATTAAGCTTTTAACAGAGACATGCAGGTAGCTGGTGATAAGTCTTTATATAGGCCTAAAATACTTTCCTTAGCCTTTGTCTCTCCATCGTCTTTCAAATCTATTAAGACCTCCAAATTTTTAAAAGCCATGGAAGCAGTGAAGAGGAACAAACTAATGATAAACACAGCATGGAGATAGATTTTGCAGAAAGAAGACAGAAAGGGGTACATACTATACATTTATGTGACATTCTAGAAAAGGCAAAACTGCGCAATGGATAGCACATGAATGGTTGTCTAAGTCGTGTTCAGGGGAGATTGGTTTCAAAGGGACATGAAGGGAACTTTTTGAAGTGACAGAAATGTTCTGTATCTATATTGCAATTGTGGTTACACAAGTATCTACACTTAACTCATCAAACTATGCACAAAGAATGGGTGCATTTTGTTATATGTAAAAACAATAGCCAGAGGTCTTCAACCGGAACAAGTTGGATGGCAGAATGGAATTTTATGGATTGGACTACAATCTGAGGTTCTTCGAGTGAATTGACCTTCTTTTGACAGTAAAGACCTTTAACATTGGTGGTACCCCTTGATGTGTCTGAGAGGGAGTTTATATGAAAGAGAATGTAACTGAGATTAACATAGCGATTTTACTGCATTTGAAATATAAGTAAATATATGTAATCAACTGAAACATTCTGGTAATATCCAGTTAAATAATTTTTTTCTGGTTTGCTGGTTTCAGAAGTCACTGAAAGGATTTCAGTAATGAAAAAGCCTTTAAGAAATACTGAAATATAGTTGAGCCTAGTTGGAAAAATTTGAGAGATCAAAATGTTATCCATAGGATAATCATCCTCTAAACGTCGGATATTTTCTCCTCTGTCAACTTATATGTGGATAGTAGATCTAGGATGTAAATTATAACTTTGTTATTGGACTACATCTGATTTTACTTATGCATTGAGTTGGTTATGATAGACTAAGGTTTGATTTATGGATTATAATGGTAATGATAGCTAGTACTTTTAAAGCACTTACTTTATGTCCAGCACTGACCTACAGAGTTAACCTGTACTCTCATTCATTTACTACGACAACTCTGTAATGTAGGTGCTTTTATTACTCTTGTCTTTTAGATGGGTATATCACAGCTTTAGAAATTAAATAATTAGGTCAGGGTCATCACATAGTAAGTGGTTGAGCTGGCATTTGATTCAAGTCTATTTTGTGCTAAAGCTCATACTTTTTTTTTTTTAATCTTAAGAAAGAAGTCTTGAAGGGAAGAATGGTGATTTAAAAGAAGAGGGCATGACTTGGCTTTCTGCAGATTCCATGACCCATAATAAATAGATTCTGGGTTCCAAAGAGTCTGGCATTTCTAGCTTTTGACAGCCCACAATGGCAGGCAGTGCCTCATGGATCTGAGCTAATGGTGATGATGGCCATTGGGAATGAGGTTTCTGCCATTCCCAAGGTCATTCATTCCAACAGTCTAGCTCTTGGCCTTTCGGAGACCTTCCTCTTATTTCTTGTCTTCCTCCTTAACACCAGTATCTTTCTATCATTATCTCAAAGTCAGGTTCATATGGAAGCATTCATTGGAACAATGTTTCCTGAGTTCTCACAGGTTCATATGAGCTTGTTTACACTCTTTTATACTTGAAATCAAGTTTTGTTGGATGTAAAATCTGTGGCAGATGTTTTTTTGCATATCTTAAATATCATTGTTTTCAACTTAGAACATCGCTGTCAAAGTTGACAATGTAATATAACCTGAATGCATATTATTCATAGTTCAAATATGGATGTAGTATAATTTTTAGTCCATGCTATACATATCCAGAGAGTGATAATTTTTTTCTCATTAAAATAGCTACAACAGGGATCCCTGGGTGGCGCAGCGGTTTGGCGCCTGTCTTTGGCCCAGGGCGCGATCCTGGAGACCCGGGATCGAATCCCACGTCGGGCTCCCGGTGCATGGAGCCTGCTTCTCCCTCTGCCTGTGTCTCTGCCTCTCTCTCTCTCTCTCTCTCTCTCTCTCTCTGTAACTATCATAGATAAAGAAAAAAATAAAAAAATAAAAAAAATAAAAAAAAAATAAAATAGCTACAACAAAAAATTATTTCCACTTCATGACTTATCTTTTCCTTATTGAAAGGCTTGGGGAGCGATTAACAATTGGTATCCTTGCCCCAAACTTGAAATTTTTAGCTGTGCTTTTGAATTAGAATAAGATCTGAATTCTTGTCAGACCTGGTAGATCTTACTTAAAATTAAAAATTACAAAATCTGTGACTGACTTGATTTGTTTTCATAATCTAGAGCTATAGTTTGCAGCCTTTGGGAGATTCTTCGTGTTTTTGTTTGTTTTGTTTTGGAAAGGAAGCAGATATTAGAATTAGTTGGGAAGACATGGAGGAACCATGCATGAACGATCCAAATCAAACGTTTGCTAGCTTTGCAGCTGGATTAATTGGTATTCCCAATAGTTACATTTCTTTATTACTGGAACTGGGTGTGGTCAGTGCCTAGTTAGCCAACTATTATAATAAAAAAATATTAAAAGTATCAATTTAACAATTATGCAAACCCTTGTGAACTTTCCATATCTGTTATTATTTCAGAAATCTTAAGCAAATGCCACTAATACTACAGTTCAACAGAATTGATTTGGAAGAAGAGAGAACTTAAGAATTGAAAGGGAGGATGAGAGCCAGATGTTCTGTTTCTGTGAGTTTAGTGAAGTAAAAAGTATTCTTTGCTTCTTATTCAAGTGGAGACTAGTATTTAGGATTTGAGGCAGGTATTTCTGAAAAAAAAAAACACCTGCTCTTTTAGGCTCTGGATTGGTATTGTGCCGTGTGACTTTTCAAGCATCATTTAGAGCATGGGCTCTAATTATGGATTTTATTACTGCTATCATTTATTTTTAAGATTGACTTATTTTAGAGAATGAGGGTATGTGCCCACAAGCAGAGGGAGGGGCAAAGGGAGAGGGAGAGAACCTTAAGCAGGCTCCCAGGGAGTGCAGAGCCCTACACTGGGCTGGATCCCATTACCTCAACCGAAATTAGGAATCAGTCGCCCATCCGAGCCATCCAGGCATTCCTGTTTATTTATTTTTTTAATATTTTATTTTTAATCTCTATACCCAGTGTGGGGCTCGAACTTAGAATGCTGAGGTCAAGAGTTGTGTGTTCTGTAGCCTGATCCAGCCATGTGGCCCATGCTATCACTTTTAGCAGCATAATATACAAGTAAAAGTTGTTAATCTTGCCATTGTGTCTAGCAACAGGCTGGTAGTGAAGAGTACTTGGCTGCATTGTAGAAACATTTCTTGATAACCCTTAGGAGAATATGTGGCCTCAGTTAAAATGTGAAAATAGAAAGAGGCACCATTCTAACTAAGCATTTCATCTGTATTAGCTTTTTAAATTCTCTCACAACTCTCTGAGGGTACATTTTATTCCCCATGTTTGATAGAAACTGAGGCACAGGAAAGGTTAACTAACTTGACCAAGGTCACCTAGCATGTTGAGATAAATGCAAGTCAAGGCAATTTGGCTCTAGAGTCCTTGCTTTTAACTGCAAATACATAGAAGAGAGTGCACTGAGGAAACACATTATATTAAGAGATAATAGCTGAGAATTTTACAGACTTGTGAAACCTGGATCATCTGACTCAGAAAGGTAAGCTATACTTAATTAACCTCAAAGCCTTTAAAAGTCTAAGGTACTTAGCCAGGGGTCAAGACCTACAATCCACAACATAAAATTAATCAGATTGTATGCTGTTTCTGCTCTTTTTTATTTTTCCTGCTATTGAATTACAGAGTTTTAGTAATTCCGGCTAGTTTTTTGTTTTGTTTTGTTTTGTTTTTTATTCTGGCTAGTTTGAATGTAACATACAAGTACTACTGTTATGAATGCTATAATTATTACTTATCAGCAAGAATATTTCCTGTAAATTTGTTTTGCCTTAGATGTCTTCATTTCTAAATGTCATTTTATTACCTTTACAATTGAGTTTTTAAAAAGTTTTTTTAAGTAGGCTCCATGCCTGACATGGGGCTTGAACTCATGACCCCAAGGATCAAGAGTTGCAGGTTCTACCTACTGAGCCAGCCAGATGCCCCCTTTTTTTCTTTAAAAAAAAAAAAAAAAATTTTTAAAAAGTAGGCTCCATGCTCATTTTGTGCAATTGATTTTTTTTTTCTTTCTTTCTTTTTTTTTTAGTAGACTCTGCACAGTATGGAGTCTAACTGGGGGCTTGAACTCACAACTCTGAGATCAAGACCTGAACTGAGATCTAGAGTAGGATGCTTAATTGACTGAGCCACCCTGGCACCCCAATAGTTGACTTTTTTTTTTAATTCAGAAAAATATGCTTCATATTTTATAATGGAATGCAGTATGAAAATAAGGTTAACTTTCAGTGATCTATTAAGTGAGCAGTCAGTAAAAATACTTTTATATACATAGCAATGAAAAAAAGGTAATATGTGCTCTGTTTAAAGTTAAAAAAAATTTTGTATAGAAGGCTTATAGTGAGGAAAATAAGTATCTCCAGAAAGTTTTTGATAATATCTATGGGCTTTTCTGGTAATTACTTCCATTATCTTTAAAATGTTTATACAACTATTTAATGAATTAAAAAAAATTTTTATTTATGGGGTGCCTGGGTAGCTCTGTCAGTTGAGTATCTGCCTTCAGCTGGGGTCATGATCCTGGGGTCCTGGGATCAAGCCCTGTGTCAGGCTTCTTGCTCAGTGGGGAGTTGGCTTCTCTCTTTCTCTCTGCCTGCCTGCCTCCCCCCCTGCTTATATGAGAGCCTACTCTCTCCTCTCTTCCCCGCTTTGTAGTCTCAAATAAATAAATAAAATCTTTTTAAAAAAGTAAATAAAACTTTTATTTATTATTATTTTAGGCAAGCTCTACATCCAACATGGGGCTTGAACATGACCCTGAGATAAGGGGTACAAGCTCTACTGACTGAGCCAGCCAGGTGCCCCAGTGGTTTCTTTGTTTTAAGTTAGACATTATCATTTGATTTTCTGCTTTGGAAGTACAAATGAATTTTCTGTCATCTAGTTTTGCTGATGAGAAGTCCCATGTCATTTGGATTCTTTTTTTTTTTTTAAAGATTTTTTTTTTTTTTTTTTTTTTAATTTATTTGAGACAGAGCATGAGCAGGGGGAGAGGGAAAGGGAGAAGCAGAAGCAGCAGACTCTGCTGAACTGGGAGCTTGATGTGGAGTTGATCCCAGGATCCTGGGATCATGACCTGAGCTGAAGGCCGACGCTTAACCCACTGAGCCACCAAGGCACCCCTGGATTCAGATGACCTTCTAGCTTCATTCTTATCTCTAAAAGCTTGAACGGTTAATTAAAATTATGCTTAAAAAACACATAAAATTTACCATCTTAAGTTTTTTTCTAAAAGATTTTATTTATTTATTCATGAGAGAGAGAGAGGGAGAAGCAGGCTCCATATAGGTAGCCTGATGTGGAACTGGATCCTGGAACTCCAGGATTACGCCCTGAGCCAAAGGTAGACGCTCAACCGCTGAGCCACCCAGGAGTCTTGCAAAACAAATTCTATACCCACTAAACAACAACTCCTCTATATCCTCTCAGTCCTTGGTAACCACAATTCTACTTTTTGTTTCTATGAATTTGACTAGTTTTACATACCTCATATAAGTGGAATCATACAGTATTTGTCTTTCTTGTGACTGGCTTATTTCACTTACCATGATGTCCTCAGGGTTCATCCATGTTGTAGCCTGTGTCAGAATTTCCTCCCTCCCTACCCACTCCCTTTTTTTCTATTTTAATTCTACTTACTATAGTTAATATAGTGTTATGTTAGTTTCAGGTGTACAATATAGTGACTCAAAAGATTTCCTTTTTAAGGCTGAATAATAATAAGTTATATGTGTATATGCCACATTTTGTGTATCCGTTCATCTGTCATTGGGCATTTGGGTTGCTTCATCCTCTGAGCTGTTGCGAAATGTTACTGTGGACTTGGTGTGCAAATATCTCTGAGACTTTGCTTTAATTCTTTTGAATATGTGCCCAGAAGTGGGATTGTAGATCATTTGGTTTTATTTTTACTTTCTGGGGAACTACCACATTGTCACAGAAAGCTTTTAAGAGATTTTAATTTTTGGTCCTATGAAAGTTCACAGTGATCTGTCTGAACATGTGTCCCTCCCCTCACCCCACTTCTCCCCCAAGCAGTGGACTTTGAATCTGATTTCCTCTATCTTCCCTCAGCTGTGAGAAATTGTTTTTCTTCTTTATTAGTTTGATAATTTATTCTCTTGTTCTCTGTTCTGAAATAGGTATTTGGTCTGTTGTGGCACTGCCTGGATTGAACCTGTGTGTTGTTCACCTTTTTTTCTTCTTTTGTATTTGTTAACACATATAAAGCATTGAGCGGAAAAACCATTGAGCAAGGTGTGTGTTTTTGTTTTTTATTTTTATTGACGGGGGAGTGGTGAGAACAGTCATATATTTATTTAAATCCAAAGGGCAATTTTTCATCCTTGTTCCATTTTCTTTCTTTCTTTTTTTTTTTTTTTTTAAGATTTTATTTATTTATTCATGAGAGACAGAGAGAGGCAGAGACAGAGGGAGAGGGAGAAGCAGGCTCCATGCAGGGAACCCGATGTGGGACTCGATCCCGGGACTCCAGGATCAGGCCCTGGGCTGAAGGTGGATCTAAACCGCTGAGCCCCGCCCCGCTCCAGGCTGCCCCCTTGTTCCATTTTCATAGCACCCTGTTCCTATTTTGTGGAAGCAAGATGCAGTATTTTGGGGGGTGGGTAGAGAGAGAGAGAGAAAATGAGTGGGGGAAGGACAGAGAGGCAGAAGGAGAGGGAGAGAGAGAATCTTAAGCAGGCTCCATGCCCAGTGTGATCTCACAACACTGAGATGACGACTTGAACCAAATCAAGAGTCAGACACTCAGATGCTCAACCGACTGCGCCATCCAGGCGCCTCTACAGTATCTTTTTGAATCTCTGATTCTGATTTCTCATTTAAAAAAATTATCTTCATTGTTGTAATTCCCATAACAGTGGTATCATCGCAGCTCTTTGCCTTTCATGCTGCTGGGTTTCCTGACATGGTTGATTGTCCTTGACCTATCTGTTCATGCTGCTTTGTAAATATGCATTTAAAATTTTACATTCATTTTAAATTTCTTGAGAAATGAACACTTTTTTTTGTTTGGGGTAAAAAGTCTGGCAGAAACTTTTCTGGATGTGGACTAGAAGGGGAGGTGGGATTAATGTTTCTCTCTAACTTTCAGTAGCTCCCCCCATTTTCATTTTCATGTTCTCTCCCATTTTGCTGGGTCCAAGCACCATGCTATGTTTGAGTTCTGAACCTGGCTAGCTGTCTTCTTCCCACTTCTAATTTGCTACTTGCATATTCTGAACTGCTGATTCTTCCATTCTGTTTCATTATTCAATCACCATGCTACCATCTGCTTTACACCTTCCAAAGATTTTTGATATCTCTACCCATTGATGGCATGCCTCTTACGTCCCTCTTCTCCCTCCTAGGTTTTCATTGTTTGTTTCATAGTTAAATATCTTTACTAACATTTTGATGGTGTTTTGGGATGGGTTAGAGATAAACGGGCTGTGTTCCTTCTGTCTGGAATGAGAAGATCCTTTATCACATGGGTTAATATATCAATATGAATGATGATTTTTCATTATAAAAACATTTCACTAGCACCTGGCTGGCTCAGTCGATAGAGCATACAGCACTTGATCTGGGGGTTGTGAGTTTGACCCTATGTTGGGCAGAATTTATTTTTAAACACAAAAAAAATTTCACTGAAGATTATTCTACCCTAGGGCTTTTGTTTGTGTACAGATAGTTTCTTGATAATAGTCTAGGGAAATTTAAGTATATTGGATTTGGGGAATATATTGACTCTGTAAGTCTTATGTCTTATTTTTCAGCACTTTGAAACTTTTCTCCTCTTGTTCCCATATTTTAAAGCTTTCTTTTCTTGTGAAAGTAATTTTAAAGAACTCTCAAAATTTAGTAGGCAGATAAATTTAAATGAGTTGATCTTTTATTTATAAGTGTTAGACCAGGCGTCTGTTAAAACAGAAGTGACATTTATTTTGGCTAAACAGTTTCTGTTCTACATATGTGTTTACATAGCATTTTCACACTCCATAAATTGAACAGAACAAGTACTCATATTTTTGGGTTGACTAAATTTTACTGTAATATTTGTCAAGGAAATGGGTATTAATGACCATTTCATAGTAAAAGAAATTGGTGTGGAATTATTGTGTTGAAATGAAATTGTACTGAGACATGAATTTTCATGTCAGTGTATGCAGCTTCTTGAGCAGCATGGAATGTATTTTTGCCTAAGAATTTGATTCTTGACAAGAGGATCCATGTGCCTATCTCAGGATTTAATGGACATTAACATCTTGATGTGTTTGCTTTAAAGTGCTCGCAGAAAGAAAGAAAATATTACCAAATTTATCTAAATATTATCATTCCATCTCTTCTGACTCCTTCCCCCTGGAAGTAACTATTATGCATTTGGTTTTAGTAGTTCAGTAGTTTTAGTTTTTATACTAGTGAGGCATGTTTTTAATACTTTTTCTGGACATTCACTCATCTAAACTAATCTATTTATTGTTTTGTATAACTTTACATAAATAGCATCACACCGTTTCTTTTCCCAGCTAGCGTTGTTTTTGAGATTTATTCATGGCGATACATGTAGATGTAACCCATATTTTTAACTTCTGTAGGGTATTACATTGCATCAGTGTCCTCATGTGCTTTTCTTGTGTATAGAATTTCTCTAGGGTGGAGACTCTTATAACCCAACAATTCCACAGGAAGTTATGAGCATCTTTACTTTGCCAGATATTATTCTGAGATTTCTGATGCCATTGTGGTTCCTGATTCTCTATGTGTGACCTGTTTTTTTTTTTTTTTCCCCTTTGGGAATTTTCAGGGTTTTTGTCTTATCAGTGTTTTGAAATTTCAGTTACCCTTTTTTGTTGTTGTTGTTGTTGTGGTTCTGTTTTCATCAGTTTGGCCAGGCACTTTCAGTCTTGACACTTTTGTTTAGTGCTGGGGAACTTTTCTGAAACTTTTTTTGATAAATTTTCTTTTCTTTTCTTTCTGGAATATCTATTAGTTGGATGCTATACCCAGTACTGCTCCTAAAACTTTCTTAGTTTTATTCTCTCCTATTTTGAGTGTGTGTGTGTGTGTGTGTATGTGTGTATGTGTGTGTGTGTATTTTGGGATGAAAGAGGCACAGAGAATCATATTTCAGGGTCATTTTTCTAAATTTTTGTAATCTTTTATTAAAAAATTGCTGTCCTCATTTTAGGTCCTAAGAGCACTTTTATCCCTGATTTTTTTTTTTTTTTACATATATGCTAGTGGCTTTATATATTTATCTTTAAAAAGTATTTATTTAAGTAATCTCTCTACTCTGTGGAACTCGAACTCACAACCTTGAAATCAAAAGTTGTATGTTCCTGTGAGCCATCTAGATTTTAAAAAAAAATAGCATCTTGTTCTTGTTTCATTAGTATAATACTCTTCTTTCTCTTGACAATTTTTTTCTTTAAAAAAAGATTTTGTTGGGACACCTGGGTGGCTCAGTGGTTGAGCATCTGCCTTTGGCTCATGGCATGATCCTGGAGACCTGGGATCAAGTCCCACATCGGGCTCCCTGCATGGAGCCTGCTTCTTCTCTCTCTGCCTGTGTCTCTGCCTTTCTCTCTGTGTCTCTCATGAATAAATAAATAAAGTCTTTAAAAATAAAAAAGATTTTGTTTATTTGAAAGGGAGGTATGCACAAGTGGTGGGGGGAGGTGAGCGACAGAGGGAGAAGCAGAACAGGGGCTCTTTCCCAGGACCCTGGAATCATAACATGAGCCAAACGCAGACACTTAATTGAGTGAGTTACCCAGGTGTTCCATTGATTTTATTTTTCCAGCTTTATTCTTTCTGATTACTTTTTGGTTTGTCCTTGTGATTTATTCTGTTTTTCATGTCTGGTAATCTCCAGGTTTCTATTCATGTTTAGCTTTGGAAACCTTGTGTGAATTGGTCAGGGACTATCATTTGGCAGGCCTGCCCATAGGATGACCTGACCATTTTGTTGAGTATTCCTGTGTATAAGTAATCTGTAAGTACTTTCTCTGGGACTATTGAATTTCTTCAGAGAGCAGTAGAACTGTTAACCTGCCTGAGATGTAAACATATTTCTGGAAATTAAATTTGGAAAGAAGGCTGAAGGTTTCAGGATTCATAGCTTAAATCTCTGGTTTCAGTAAGGTTTCTTGCCCTGGCTCTCAGCTGAATATGCTGTCTCTAAATTCAGAGTCTTCGTAGTTCATTTTTTTCAAAGTAAACCTCCAGTGTAGTAGTTTTAATATATGTCTGTAAAGTCTTTTTTAAGATTTTATTTATGAGACAGAGAGAGAGAGAGAGAGAGAGAGAGAGAGAGGGGAAGGGACAGAGGTAGAAGCAGATTCCCCATTGAGCAGGGAGCCCGACACAGGGCTTGATTCCAGGACCGTGAGATCATGATCTGAGCTGAAGGCAGATGCTTTACCAGCTAAGCCATCCAGACACCCCTGTAAATTCTTTTTAAAAAAATCTCCCTTTTTGAAAGATGGAGTCTCTGCTGTAAGAAGTGGTGTCTGTATCCCCTCCCTTTGAGTCTGAACGGGCCTTAGTGGTTTGCTTGTAACCATCAGAATGCAGCCCTTGTGACACTCATGAAAGGACATAGAGCTTCTCCTCATTTCCTGTGGGACATTCCCTCTGGGGAAGGCCAGGTCCCATGTAAGAAGTCTGACTGCCCAGAGATAGTCAAACTGGATAGACCACATACAGGTGCTCCTGGGGCAGTTCCAGCTGAATTCTTACCAGCAGCAACCATCAACTGTCAACCATTAAATGAATTTAAAAAAAAAATGAATTTTCATTTTAGGTGACCATCTCCCTAGCCAATATCTCTGCAGTGATGTGAAAAACCCCATGTAGGAACTTCTCATTTAAGCCCTTGTGATTAACGAGCCAATACTGATACATTCTTACTAATCAAAACCCATACTTATTTACTCTGACTTCCTCAGATTGGTTGATTGATTATTTATTTATTTATTTACTTACTTATTTGAGAGAGAGAGAAGGAGAACACACAGTGAGGGGAGTGGCAGGCTACCAGCTGAGCAGGGAGCCTGACTCTGGACTTGATCCCAAGACCTTGGATTGTGACCTGAGCCGAAAGCAGATGCTTAACCGACGGAGACACCCAGGTGCCTTCCTCAGATTTTTAAAAAATTGAAATATAGTTGACATATTATTAGTTTCAGGTGTATAACATAGTGATTCAACATTTATATACATTACAAAACACCATGATAAGTGTGGTTACTTTCACCATACAGTGTTATTACAATATTATCAATTCCCTATGCTGGTACTTTTCATCTCTTTTATATTTTGAAGGTTTCCATAGTGTTTACCTAATGTCTTTTTTCTGTCCCAGGATACCTTTAGGATATACTGTATTGCTTTATGATCATGTCTCTTGAGGCTGCTCTTGGCTGTGGGAGCTGCTCAGAATTTCCTCTTTTTTTTTTTTTTTTCTTTTTAGTCACCTTGTCACTCTTGAGTACTGGTCAGATGTTTTGCACAATATCTCTATTCGGATTTAATGCTTTTCTTTTTTTTTTTTTTTAAACTTTTTCTTTTTTTTATTTATTTATGATAGGCACACAGTGAGAGAGAGAGAGGCAGAGACACAGGCAGAGGGAGAAGCAGGCTCCATGCACCGGGAGCCCGACGTGGGATTCGATCCCGGGTCTCCAGGATCGCGCCCTGGGCCAAAGGCAGGCGCCAAACCCCTGCGCCACCCAGGGATCCCGTTTAATGCTTTTCTAATGATTAGACTGGGTTATGGGGTTTGGGTAGAGACCACAGAGATAAATGCTATTTTCATCATGTCGTATAAAGAGAACATATTGGGAACATGATTATGATTATTTGACCTTGATGACCTGCCAGAGATAGCATGTGTCACATCTCTCTGCTGTAAAGTTACTTTTTGCCCCCTTTTCATTTTGTGCTCTTTGAAAAGGAAGTCATTATGCCCAGACCACACTGAAAGGGGTGGAAAGTGGTGATTCATCTATTTGAGTGTGAGGTATCTGCATAAATTATTTGGAATTCTTCCACACTGATGATTTGTTTGTTCTCTCCCAATATTTCTGTCTTTCATTTTTATCAATATGGACTCATGAAGTTTTTATTTTATACTTTGGGTTATAATCCAGTACTACTTTATTTTGTTGCTCTGATTATTCCAGCTTTGCCTATTAAAAAAAGTAATTGTTTGATCTACCATAGCCCAAGAGTAGCAAATTAATTCTATTGTTTCCGCTTCATTTCCCTTGTTTTACCTGTAGTTTTTATTTAAATATTTTGGTTTGCATTATTTGGTTTATCACTACAGTTAAATTTTCTTTGTGGATTACATTTGTTGTCTTTTTTTTTTTTTTTTTTACGATTTTAATTATTTGAGAGGGAGAGCAAGCGAGAGAGCAGGAGCAGGGTGAGGAACATAGGGATAAGCAGACTCTTCACAGAGCAGAGAGTGAGACATAGGGGCTCAATCCCAGGATCACAACCTAAGCTGAAGGCAGAGGCTTAACCAGCTGAGCCACCCAGGTGCCCTATTTGTTGTCTTGTCTTTTATTTTCATTTTTATTTTTTTTTGTATATTTTTATTTTTTAAGATTTTATTTATTCGTGAGAGAGACAAAGAGAGGCAGAGACATAGGCAGAGGGAGAAGCAGGCTCCCTTTGGGGAGCCTGATGCGGGACTTGATCCCAGGACCCCTGGATCATTCCCTGAGCTGAAGACAGATGCTCAACCACTGAGCCACCCAGGTGTCCCTATTTGTTGTCTTTTATTTTTTTATTTTAAAAATTTTTTTTTATTATTGGAGTTCAATTTGCCATATTTGTTGTCTTTTAAACTGGATTTTTTTCCCCTTGAATTTGACTTAGTTTACTATTAATTAACACATGTTTTTGCATTTGTTGCCCTTGTCGTTTGATCTTTTTTATCTTCAACCATGTAGGTCTCTTTGTTGTGAGTGGATTTTTTAAAGTGTATATAGGTAGAGAAGGAGTTTGTTTTGTGTTCCAGTTTGAGAATTATTTTTTAAATAGGTGAGTTTACATTTATTAATATGACATGTCTTTGTTCTGAATTGTCTTATTTGCTTTCTCTTTTAAATGGTTGAAAATTTGGGGGCCTGGGTGGCTCAGTTGGTTAAGCGTCTGCTTTTGTCTCAGGTCATGATCTTGGGGTCAAGCCCTACATCAGGCTCCCTGCTCAGCGAGGAGTCTGCTTTTATGTCTTCTCTCTGCTGTGCTCTCTCTAGCTATCTCTAATTATCTCTGTCTCTCTCAAATAAATAAAATCTTTAAAAAGAATTAAAAGTAAATGTTTGAAAATTTAAAAATATTTTACTGTGTTTCTTTTGGGTATGTTTTTTCTTTCTATGACTTAGATATTTTATAATCTCTCTGATGGTTTGTGTATAATTGTATAATATGCAATTCTATCTTAATGATATCTCGAAGATGTGGAAATTAGTTTACTCCTAATATTTAGTACTTTATCCTCTTGACACTTGATTTTGATTCTTTACTTCTCTTTAGTGTATATATCTGTCATTTAATAGCTCTAAACAAATGTGACCATCTTTCCCATGAAAGAAGAAATTCACACATATGCACTACCTTTTACCTTCACTTTTTTCCAGTACCTTCCAGCCTGTTATTATTTATACTTCATTATGATTAATGTATGTCACTAATTATCCTGTAGTCATTTCTTATTTAGCTTTCAATATTTTTTTTTTACAAGAAAGGGCCTTGGAGAAGAATGAAATTGAGGGAAACTTTTCCTCTGCCCTTTATATTCATGGGTTGGGAGTTTGTGAATTAAAATGATACTATATAGAGTAACAAGAGAAAAGACAAAGTTTATATACTTGGGAGGTTTAAACAAATGGTTAGAATTTAGAGTTCAGAATTTAGAGTTCTGAGAAAGAGAAGAGGAAGGAGAGAAAGGGCTCTCATGGAAAAACAGGACATTTAGGAAAGACAAATTAGGTCTTTAGGAGAATCGATGAGAGGTATGACAATGTTTGATTTCTCATTCCAGTGCCAACTCCCTTTTGCAGGTGATAGGAGTAAATCTCTCATTATTGGAAGCCGCCTTTGAAGGGGGATTTTTGGTCCTGATCAGTGCTTTTGGAGGACTCTGCTTTTTAGGCAGAGAAGGGGTGTGGATTTGAGATAAAGCCTTTCAAAGCATCTGTTGATTTTCAAATGTCTTCAGTGCAAAAATAATTTTTATGCTACTGTGATATAATTTACATCCCTTTACATGTTTGAAAGAGTAAGTGTAGTCAGAGATAAAACGCTTGCATCGTGCTTTGCTTCCTTGAAGCCTTTACCATTGTTTCAGTTCCTTCTGCATTGTGCTTTGAAGACTGCGAACAGCCTGATTTTTTGTCTACTCTCCTGCTTTAAGTGGCTTTATTTAAGAGTGAGTGGGGGACTGAAGGATTGAATTCCCATGGGATTCTCTATTGCCTTTAAAATTGAATGGCTTGAACATACTGTGCTAAACCCCAAGCTAAACTGTAAATATGTTGCCCCAAGTCCTTAGTACATATAGTATTTCATCCTCTAGATGAGGGTTTATTAGCCTCAGTACTGTTGACATTTGAACCATTAATTCTTTGCTTCCAGGGTGTTGTGTGCATTGTAGGATGTTTTACGGCTGCTTGGCCTCTACTAACAAGATGCCAGTATCAGTATCCCCCCCCCCCCCCCCCCCCCCCGCCATGCCACTTGTGACAATCAAAAATGTCTCTAGATTTACCAAATGTTCTGGGAGCCAAAATCTTCCTTGGTTGAGAACAACTGCTTAGAGATTTGGCCCATTCCTATATTGTTAAGAAATGTAGGTTATTCTTATTTTTAAATAACACTGTAACGAACATCATTATGCACAAAGATTTTCTCTTTTGATGTTGTTATGGTGAATTACTGATTTTCAAATATAGAACAATTTTTTTTTTTTTTTATAGAACAATTTTTTAAAAGATTTTATTTATTTATTCATGAGAGACAGAGAGAGAGAGAGGCAGAGGGAGAAGCAGGCTCCATACAGGGAGCCTGACGCGGGACTCGACCCCGGGTCTCCAGGATCATGCCCTGGGCCGAAGTCAGGTGCCCAACCACTGAGCCACCCAGGGATCCCTAGAACAATTTTTTTTTTTAAGATTTTATTTTTAAGTAAGCTCTACAGAGTGGGGCTCAAACTCCCAACCCTGAGATCAAATCACATGCTGCACACTGAGTCAGCCAGACACCTCGTAACCATTTTTCTATTCCTGTTTTGTTATAGGGGACGTATTTTTGATACGCCAATAGATTCTATTAATATTTTTAATCTTTTAAAATAGTAATATATTTATGTGCAATTTGTGTTTTTTAAAGATAACTTCTCAGAAATGGAATTACTGTCAGATTTTTCAGTTATTACACAATCTTGATATTTTTAGGATACATTTCTAAGCCACTCTATCATGATTGGCAAAGTCACAGGTGGAGAGATTTTCCAGAGCCAGTTTATATATCCTTGTTTTATCCAGCACTTTGGTTGGTGTGAGGTGTTCTACTTAACTGAGGCTTACCTATTAATTTTTTTATTTATTATTTTTTTCTATTAATTTTTTAAATAAACTTTTAATTTTGAAATAATTTTAGATTTACAGAAAAATAACAAAGATAGTACAGAGAATTCCTGCATACCCCTTGATCACTTTTCTTTAATGTTAATTTTTTTCTCTAACTATGGTGTATTTGTCTAAATTAGGAAACAAAATGTTGGTGTTCTGTTTGCTATATTCCAGACTTTATTTGAGTTTCGCCAGTTTTTCAAGCAATTCTCTTTTTCTGTGCCAGGAACCCTTTTGAGTACCACATTATATTAAATACCATTGCCTTTTGAGTCCTCAAACATTTATGTATGCTTATTTTTTATTTTTTAAAAAGAAGACAAGTTTTACATGCGTTAACCACTGGAGCCTTGAGTTTAAGGATGCAGACTCTAAGCCATTCTGCTGTGGTGTGAATTCAGCCTTGCCCTTTAAGTTTCATTGTCTGGTTACCCGAGGCATCTCGGCTCTTTTCTTTTTTCTTTTCTTTTCTTTTCTTTTCTTTTCTTTTCTTTTCTTTTCTTTTCTTTTCTTTTCTTTTTTTTTCTTTTCAAGATTTTATTTTTTTATTCATGAAAGAGACATAGGCAGAGGGAGAAGCAGGCTCCATGCAGGGAGCCCGATGTAGGACTTGATCCCAGAACCCTGGGATCACCCCCTGAGCCAAAGGCAGTTGTTCAACCGCTGGGCCACACAGGCATCCCATCTCAGTTTTTTCAATTGTAAAATAAGAACATTAATAACAACAACAACAAAAAGAACATTAATAACATCATCTTTACTAAATTGTTTGATTAAATGACACAGTGCATATCCATCTCTTCATATAAAGTCTGGGATATAGACCTCACAAAAAATAGTAAGTTTGTTATTATTGCTGTTTACATTACTTTTAGTCAAAAGAACCAACATGCTAGTCTTCAGAAATCCTTGGGAAAAATTGTGTCCATGGGCCTGAGGCATCCCTGACACCACTTTATCCTTTTGATAGGAAGCAGATGGGATTGACAGATTGTGCTGCTCCTATGGAAGACTTGCCAATGTCCATGTACCCTTTCTATGAAATAGTATGCCAGCTGTAGGAAGGAGAGGGGGAATTTTGCAGTGTCTGAATATCTGTGGTTGAAATTTTATAATTTCAACTGTGTCTAAAGATTTTTGGTTGAAGGTCTCTTTGAGAATTGTTGCTTTTCAGATACTTGTTTTTCTAAAGGGTAGAATGTTTGTGAAGCATTTAAAACAGGGCCTGCGACAGAATGAGCACCGTGGAAGTATTTGCTTATTCCTTAGTGCCTAAAATACGATAAAAGCATTTTATGATTACTTGTTGTAATGAGTCTCTGGAGCAAAAATTAATTGAAATACTAAGAGGTGAGAGGACCATTAACCTGCTCAGATTAGTCACCTGTTTGTCCCTGAAGGGGCCTGGTTTCTGACCAAACCTCTTTGCAGTCTGCCCCCTCGGGCTGTTGAGACAGCTAAAGCTCCCTACCTTTGGCCTAGGGCTGATAGAAGTGTGAATAGTTTCTGGCATTTGTAATTATGAGGGAATAAAGGAAGAATGAAATTGTTTTGGCAGGGTTTTCTCTACATGCCCTGCAATTTAAATTTCATACAATCACCAGTATCTGAGTATGGCTATTTTTTTTTTTTTTTTGAGTATGGCTATTGATGAAGAAGTGAAGTGATCTTAATTTTGGGAGAACTTAGACGGCATTAAATTAGTTTTTAAAAATTTGGTTATGGAAAATTTCAGACATACATAAAAATAGAAATAATATATATTGAGCCCTCATGTACCTCTCTACTTGAATAGTATTGACATTAAGAGAGGTTTTTTTTTTTTTTTTGAAGATTTATTTATTCATTTATTCATGGTAGACACACACACAGAGAGAGAGGCAGAGACAGGGGAGGAGGGAGAAGTAGGCTCCATGCCGGGAGTCCGACGTTGGACTGGATTCCAGGATTGCGCCCTGGGCCAAAGGCAGGCGCTAAACTGCTGAGCTGCCCAGGGATTCCCCGAGAGTTTTTTTTTTTTTTTTTAAGGATTTATTTAAGAGATTGTGTGAGAGAGAGAGCAAGCACAAACAAGGGGGAAGGGTAGAAGGAGAAGCAGACTCCCTGCTGAGCAGGGAGCCCGATGCAGAACTCGATCCCAGGACCCTGGGATCATGACCCAAGCCAAAGGCAGACACTTAACTGACAGAGCCACCATGTACACCCAAGAGAGTATTTTTAAATTGTGGTGATCACTTGGGACATCTGGGTGGCTCAGCGGTTGAGTGTCTGCCTTAGGCTCATGTCCTGACCCCAGTTCTAGGATCAAGTTCGGCATCGGGCTCCCTGCAAGGAGCCTGTTTCTCCCTCTGCCTGTGTCTCTGTGTCTCATGAATAAATAAATAAAATCTTTTTTAAAAAGTTGTGGTGATCCCTCATAATATTATCCAATCTAATAGCAACCTTTTTTTTAAAGATTTACTTAGAGAGGGAGAAGAGAGCAGGAGTGGGAGGGGCAGAGGGAGAAGGAGAATCCTCAAGCAGATTGAGTGAGTGCTGAGGATGGAACCTGATGTGGGACCCAATCTCACAACCCAGAGTTCAAGACGGGAGACAAAATCAAGAGTCAGACACTTAACAGACAGAGCCACCCAGGTGCCCCAGTAGCAACCATTTTAAGTTTTGTTTATGTTATATGTACAGATTTTACATTATTAAACAAGAGAACAAATACTTTTACTTTTCTGTTTATTTTATTTTTTGTAAGTAGTCTCAATGATAATTATCTTAGTGGGGAATCATAATTTCTATTTTATGTTCCTCAATTCTCTCACCTTCTGTATTTTCTCTTTCCATAGTCTATTCTGATTTTAGCTTGGAAAGGGCACTGACATTTTTATGTTGCAGTTTACACCAAGATGATGATTCATCTTGGTTTCCATATATTTATAAATAGTTGACACCTTCAAATATAGAGGTGCCTTTTTAAAAAATCCCTCGTGTGTGTAGGGGTGGGTGGGAGTGCATGTAAACTGAAGTTTCCAGTTTTTTTAACTTGATGACATCCTTTCTTTTAGTATCTAATAATTAACACAATCTTTTAAAAAATGTCTTAATGTTAACTACACACTTTTCTTCCATCCATTAATTCTAGATCTGCCCTCTGGAACCAAGTGGTAAGTCTTTTCCTCTTTTGCAAAGATTCATCACCAGCCCTGTTAGTACTTAGTACCTACTCTCTAGTCTAAGCAGTATCAGCTACTTCAAATGTTCTTCATATGTTCTTCAACTGTCTTTTGAGCTATTCTCATTTTTCTGCTTTGCTTAGGACATACTTGTATTTTGTCAGGGTCCCTCTTAAAACATGGCTCTTAGTGAATGCAGTGCTTTATGTATTTGGCAAATCAGTATTGAACCTTATGTTAATCTACAGTTGTGTTCATATTTCCTAGGTTTAATGAGCTTGAGTTGTGAACTGTGGCTTAGCCATTTTCAGTTGCAGGACACCTCCCGTAACTGAGCATCCTCCAGCACTGCTTCATTTGGTGCTCACTTGCCCATTCATTCATTCCACAAATATTTGATGGGGTGCTTTTAGTCATTGTGACAGTGAATAAGAACATTTCTCCACTCCTGGAACTTACATTCTTTTTGGGATAAAATAATAAAGAATTTAATAAAAAACAATTTCAGCAACTATGAGTAAAGTAAAACAGTAAAATGAGCCATGATGGTGTTTGGAGAATACTTTAGATTGTGTGGTCAGGGAAGGTCTCTCTGAGTGGACATATGGGCTTAGATCTAAATGTCAAAAAGGAGTTTGCCATGCAGCTGGGGGTGTAGAGTTAAGGGTGATTCCAAGAAGAGAAAACAGTAAAAACAAAAGTCCAGAGATGGGGAACAAGTGTGATGTAGTGAGGGTATAGAAAAGGCCACTGTGGCTAGTGAGCAGTAAGTGATGATGGAAGAGTTACAGGAAATAAGGCCAAAGAACTAAACAGGGGTCAGATCGTAGAGGTTGGGTTATTCTTCTAAGTTCGTGGGAGTCAGGAGTGACATGATTTCATTACATTTAAGAAAGATCACCCTGGAGAGTGAATTATAGGGGGGCAAAAGTGGAACCACTAGTTAAGAGGTTATCGTAGAAGTCCAGGCAAAGGATGATGATGACTTCAGCTCGGCTGGTAGAACTACAGATGGGGAGATATGGACTAATTTGGGCTATATTTGGAGATAGAGTTGATAGGATTTGTTAATGATTCAAAATAGTGTGTGGGAGAGAAAGCAGAATCAAGGCTCTGACCTATAGATATTTTTGTTCCTGTGAAGAAACAGGTTTATTTCAACTCAGGACAAACCTGGTGTACTTTTAATATTGCCGCCTGTGTTGTATGTTGGTGGTGATTAAGAGCATGGACTCTGGACAGACAGCCTGGGATGTAATTTGGACAACCTGGGTTCCTTACCTTGGACATATTACTCAGCCATTCTGTGACTCAGTGCCCTCCTCTATAAAATAAGGACTGTAATGTCTACCTCATAAGGTTGTTGCAGAGAATAAATGAATTGAATGATATAGATGAAGTTAATATAAAGCTCAGTACCTGGTCATGTTATACAGCCTATATAAAATGAGCTTTTATTATTTTAGCGGTTTTGCAAGGGTATTTTTAAGAGTACATAACGTTAGCCATATGCTAAGTGTATACACTAATCCCTATAAAGGATCCATTTCTACTCTTTAATTGTATCTTTGTATTTTTTGTTTTCCCTCAAGGGTATCATCTGTAAATTTCTTGCTTTCTGCCATTGTGAAAATTTGGAAAAAATTATTATTTTTTAAATTTTTTTTTAAGATTTATTTATTTATTCATGAGAGGCACAGAGAGAGAGAGAGAGAGGCAGAGACACAGGCAGAGGGAGAAGCAGGCTCCATGCTGAGAACCTGACCTGCGACTTGATCCCAGGTCTCCAGGGTCACACACACCCTGGGCCTAAGGCAGTGCTAAACTGCTGCACCACCTGGGCTGCCCTGGAAAAACTGTTTTGTGTTTTCCTGTAGCCCTATGTTGCAAGCTAAAATCTACATTAATAATGCATTTGTTTCAAATGCTTTTAGGATATGCTTATACTGCAGTCTTAGACCAAAGAAATGTCTTCAAAGAGTTACCAGAAATACTGGATTTTTGCTAAGATTCCTCATAGTATAGCTTTTTTTTTTTTTTTTGAAGATTTTATTTATTTATTTATGAGAGATGGGGGCGGGGCAGAAATAGAGGCAGAGGGAGAAGCAGGCTCCATGCAGGAAGCCTGATGTGGGACTTGATCCCGGGACTCCAGGATCATGCCCTGGGCCAAAGACAGGCACTAAACCGCTGAGCCACCCAGGGATCCCCAGTATAGCTTTTATATTCATGGTGTCTGATGAAGTATATGTTAATTTTATATCTATAAAATTATAAAATGTTCTATGAGAATTTTGTTTTCATCTGGTCTCTTACAGAAGCGCAGTTCGTTTAGGTAGAGTTTGATACTTGTACTTACAAGTAGCGGCACTAAATATTTACTCTTGTTCTAAAGTCTTTCAAGAAAAGGATTTTTCCCTTAGTTACCATGGTATATGCATTTCTCTATGAATTTATGATATACTTTACCGTAGCTTGATGTTATCTTCTAGACACTGTTACACCTCAGTTTTCATCATGCATTGAGTATAGAATTTATGCTTTTTTATTTATGTTCTTTTTAATAGTAGGACTCACCAATGAGTTTACTTCTCCAAGGAAATGATATAATGAACAGGATATATCTGCTGGGTCTTAATGGCTCACTCTGTCAGTGTAGGTGATTGTTTCTGATTTGTTTGCAGAGAAAAAAAACCTTTGGGTATCAATATATTGATATTTCTAATGGTTTAGATTATTATGAATTAGAGCTTTTGATTGCTAAAAAAGATTCGCTGTAAAGAAATTTTCCTTGTTGAAATAACATCTATTTAATGGCATTAAATTCATGTCATTTAATTTTATTACATTGATATATTTTAAAATGGAAAGGGTACAACATGATATATAACAGTGTCTCTTTCACTCCTGTCTTCCGACTGCTTGATTTCTCTTCCGCATGGTTTCCAGTTCTGTGTACACTTTCAGGAAATGAATGAATACACACATGTGCATGTGTGTATATTTCTTTTAAAAGAATTGAAGGACATTTTTTTCAACATACTTTATCATTCAGTGTGTATCATGATTCATCCTATAATCGATTTCCAAATGAATGATACTAAGATTGTTTCAAGTATTTTACTTTTGCTTCCAGTGCTACGGTGAATAGTCAATTTTGTACATGTAGGAATAAACTTGTAGGTAAATTTTTAGAATTTGGTTGAAGAGTATGTGCAACTGTAATTTCTGATCAATTTTTTAAAATTGCCATCCACTGAGGTTGTAGCAATTTATCGGTACCAGCAATGTAAATATGTTTCTGCACAATCTTGTCAGGAGAATGATGATGATCAAATCTTTGGTCTTTGACAATCTGATACATGAAAAACATTATCTCAGTATAGTCTTATTTTAGTTTCCCTTATGAATGTGAGGTTGCGCTTACTTTAAGATCCATTTGTGGAGTGGTTTTGTTCCATTTTTCAATCAGTGTTGGTCATTTTCTTAGTGATTTATGGGACTTTTAAAAGTTATTTTTTTTTTAATTTATTTATGATAGTCACAGAGAGAGAGAGAGAGGCAGAGACACAGGCAGAGGGAGAAGCAGGCTCCATGCACTGGGAGCCTGATGTGGGATTCGATCCCGGGTCTCCAGGATCGCGCCCTGGGCCAAAGGCAGGCGCCAAACCGCTGCGCCACCCAGGGATCCCCGGGACTTTTAAAAGTTAAATTGACATACAGTGTTATTAGTTTCAGGTGCCTAACACCTGAATTCAACAGTTGATTAATTCAACAGTTCTATTACTCAATGCTCACCACAATAAGTATAGTCACTGTCTGTGACCATACACCATAATATTACAATATTATTGTATTCCATATGCTGTACTTTAAAGTCCATGCCTTATTTATTTTATAACTGGAAGTTTGTACCTATAATCCTCTTTATGGGTTTTGCCCATCCTCCCACCCACCGCCCCTCTGACAACCACCATTTTCTTCTCTGTATTTAAGTCTGCTGTTTTGTATAAATGAAATAATGTGGTGTTTGTCTTTCTCAGATTTATTTTATTTAGTGCCTCTAGGTCTATCCATGTCTTTGCAAATGATAAGATCTCATCCTTTTTTTTTTTTTTTAAGATTTTATTTATTTATTTATTCATGAGAGATACAGAAAGAAAGAGACATAGACAGAGGATCCCCATAGGGAGCCTGCTGTGAGACTCGATCCCAGGACTCTGGGATCACACTCTGAGCCAAAGGGAGATGCTCAACCACTGAGCCACCTAGGTGTCCCAGATCTCATTCTTTTTTTAAGGCTAAGTAATATTCCTCTTTTGTGTGTGGGGTGTGTGGACATATATAAACATACCCATCTTCTTTATCCATTCATTTATTGATGGACACTGGGCTGCTTCTGTATCTTGGCTTTTGTAAATAAAGCTGCAATAAATACAGGAGTACACATACCTTTTCAAATTAGTGATTCATTTTCTTTGGGTATGTACCCAGTAATAGAATTACTGGATCATATCATATTTCTATTTGATTTTTTTGAGCAATATTCATACTGTTTCCCCCAGTGACTGTACTAATTTATATTCCCACAAACAGTGCACAAGGCTTTCCTTTTTTCCACATCCTCACCAACACTTGTCTTTTTTTTTTTTTAAAGAAAACCTGCAGTATCATAGTGTATTAATTATTTTAAGGAATTCTTGGGACACTTGGGTGGCTCAACGGTTGAGCCTCAGCCTTTGGCTCAGGGCGTGATCCTGGGATCCAGGATCGAGTCCTGCATTGGGCTCCCTGTGGGGAGCCTGCTTCTCCCTCTGCCTTTGTCTCTGCCTCTCTCTCTCTGTGTCTCTCATGAATAAGTAAATAAATCCTTAAAAATAAAAAATAAAAAATAAGGAATTTTTTATCCCCAACATGGGACTCAAACTCATGATCAAGAGTCACATGTTTTTCCAACTGAGTCAGCCAGGTGCCTTTCTTACCTTTTTGATATTAGTCATTTTAAGTGGTGTGAGGTGATACTGTGATTTTTGATTGGCATTTCCCTGATGAGTGGTTTGGAGCATCTTTTCAGTGTCTGTTGGCCATCTTTGGCCGTATGTCTGGAAAAATGTCTGTTCAGGTCTTCAGTCCTATATTTTTTTTTAAAGATTTTATTTATTCATGAGAGACACAGAGAGAGGCAGAGACACAGGCAGAGGGAGAAGGGAGAAGCCGGCTCCATGCAGGAAGCCTGACGCAGGACTCCATGATCACACCCTGGGCTAAAGGCAGGTGCTAAGCCACTGAGCCACCAAGGGATACCCCTTCAGTCCATTTTTTAATTGAAATTTTTTTGGTGTTGAGTTGTAGAGATTCTCTATATATTTTGATATTAATCCCTAAAGAGACATTTTTATATATTAGGAAAATTAGCTCATGATATGAAATGCAGTTTCTTGTTTCATAAATGCTATTGTTTTATTTTTTGCTTCTTTAATTTAGTTTTCTTAAATATTTACATAGTTTAAAGAACCAGACAGTTTTGTGTGCTCTTGTTTTTGGATAAGATTCCCCAGAACCAACCATTTCAAACTCTTATAGCTGATTCCTTTGGAACTTATATTTTATTTTATTTTATTTTATTTTATTTTATTTTATTTTATTTTATTTTAATTTTTTGGAGTTTATCTTTTTAATCTCTAATGTGTGCTTTTTGATTTTTTAAAAAGATTTATTTATTTATTGATTGATTGATTTACTTATTTGAGAGAGAAAGTGCAGGGGGTTAGGGGCAGAGGCAGAGAGAGAATCCTAAGTAGGCTCCATGCCCAGCACAGAGCCTGATGTAGGGCTTGATCTCACGATCCATGAGCTCATGACCTGAGTCAAAACCAAGAGTCAGACACTTAACGGATTGAGCCACCCAGGCACCTCTGATTGCTTTTTTTTTTTTTTAACCAATTCTAGGAATCCTCTATCCCTTTACTGAAGATGACATCTAGCTCTTTGATTTGGTTATCCCAACCATACATATAGACATACTCCCCCATATTTCAACATTTTTTCAAAAAGGGATCATTTTTTACTCCTGCAATTTCTTGTTTTCTTGGGATTAATATGTTTTGTTCAGTGTTTGATGGTCTGATCACTAACTCAACCTCTAGTTGAGACAAATGGCATTTTGATTCTTCATTTTTTGAATTAAACCTTTTTATATCTGATAGTTTATAGGCTTTTATACCTATCTTCGGTTTTTGAAATTTTTGACTATGTACTTTTGTAAATGCCTGTTTCCATCCATTGTGCTTATTGTAGGATGGCCTCTTTCAATTTTGAAATCCATCCCCACCCTTCTGTTTAAAATTTTTCTTATATAAACTATAGAGACACTTCATTTTATTGAGCTTCACAGATATTGATCTTTACAAATTGAGGGTTTGTGCAACCCTACATTAAGCTGAACTCTCAGCACCATTTTTTTTTTTGACAGCATTTGTTCACTTTGTGTCTCTGTTATATTTGGTAATTCTTGGGGTATCTCAGACTTTCCCATTATAATTGTTAACAGTGATCTGTGATCAGTGATTGTGACTCATTGAGATCTCAGATAATGGTTAGCATTTTTTAGCAATAAAGTATTTTTACTTATTTAAGAGTGAGCATGAGTGGGGAGGGCGAAGGAGGAGCAGAGGGAGAGGGAGACAAGCAGATTCCCTGCTAAGTAGGGAGCTGGATGCTGGGCTCTGTCCCAGGACTCTGGCATCATGACCTGAGCTGAAGGCAGGTTCTAAACCCACTGAGCCACCCAGGTGCCCCAGCAATAAAGTATTTTTTTTTAATTTTTAATTTTTTAATTTATGATAGTCACACACAGAGAGAGAGAGAGAGGCAGAGACATAGGCAGAGGGAGAAGCAGGCTCCATGCACCGGGAGCCCGATTGGGATTCGATCCCGGGTCTCCAGGATCACGCCCTGGGCCAGATGCAGGCGCCAAACCGCTGTGCCACCCAGGGATCCCAATAAAATATTTTTATTTTTATTTATTTATTTATTTTTTAAATGTAGAAATACTCCTCTTTCTATTCTTTTTTTTTTTTTTTTTTTTTTTTTTTTTTTATGATAGGCACACAGTGAGAGAGAGAGGCAGAGACACAGGCAGAGGGAGAAGCAGGCTCCATGCACCGGGAGCCTGACGTGGGATTCGATCCCAGGTCTCCAGGATCGCGCCCTGGGCCAAAGGCAGGCGCCAAACCGCTGCGCCACCCAGGGATCCCAATAAAATATTTTTAAATTAAGATATACACATTGTTTTTTTTAAGACATTGTAATAGCATACTTAATAGACTTGAGTGTAGTAGAAACATGATTTTTATATGCACTGGGAAACCAGAAAATTAATTTGACTCCCCTTATTACGACACTTGCTTTATTGCAGTGGTCTGGACCAAACCTTTAATATCTCCGAGTTGTGCCTGCATTTCTTCTCTTCATTTTTCTGTATTCTCTTACTCCCATTTATTGGCTCTTGAACCTCCTGGGTTGATCTCGCCATCTTGTGCTGTAATTTCTGAGCATTTTCCTCAACTTTCATCTTCCCAGCTTTCTCTTCTACAATTATGTTTTTACTTTACAGGAAATCTTCTCGTCCTCTGAATGTTTTATTTTTTCCTATTAATAACATCCTGTTATTTCATGGATTCAAAAACTCTCTTACCTTTTTGTTTTTTTTTTTTTTTTTTTAAAGATTTTATTTATTTATTCATGATAGTCACACACAGAGAGAGAGAGAGGCAGAGACAGGCAGAGGGAGAAGCAGGCTCCATGCACCGGGAGCCCGACGTGGGATTCGATCCCGGGTCTCCAGGATCGCGCCCTGGGCCAAAGGCAGGCGCCAAACCGCTGCGCCACCCAGGGATCCCCTCTCTTACCTTTTTGAAAGGAGTTTGCTTGAGTGCTTCCTCCTCTTCTTGTGAGTAACTTTTTTTTTGCCCAGCCTTTCTAGGTTTTTCTTTTCCAAGCTACCCTTTTGTGCTTGTTTTGGCCCCTCTCTCTTATATTAGGGAAATTCTTCTATGTTTGGCCATGGACTGTCTGCTTATATTTTTTTATTTTTATTTTTTTTTTTATTTTTATTTTTTTTTATTTTTTATTTTTTTTATTTTTTTGCTTATATTTTTTTAAATTTATTTATGTTAGTCACAGAGAGAGAGAGAGAGAGGCAGAGGGAGAAGCAGGCTCCATGCACCGGGAGTCCGACGTGGGATTCAATCCCGGGTCTCCAGGATCGCGCCCTGGGCCAATTGCAGGCGCCAAACCTCTGTGCCACCCAGGGATCCCTGTCTGCTTATATTTTAAGTGGACATTGAGTAGCTGATTGGAAGCCTCGTGCCTGTCTGTGGGGTTTGTTGGCTGTGGAATTCACTGTGGGGTGATTCGACTTTTTTTTTTTTTTTAATAATTTCCAGTGTCAGTACATAAGATCTTTCCTGTAGAATTAATGAGATTCTAAAGAATATAAGTAAGCCTCTTCTCATCTTTTATTTAGAGGGTATATATTTGATTGCCAGCATTCGGGGTGCTGAATGTCTGAAAAGGGCTAGTATATCAAACAATAAGTATGTAAACTTTTACTGAATTTTATGTTTTAAGGCTAGTTTCCAGCCTTAATCTCTGCCTGGTATTCTTCAGTTCTCTGTTTTTACCTTTTTCAGAAATAAACTTTCATCTCCTTCTGGAGTGAGGGAGTAGTATTCCTTCATTCAGCTCTGCTGACCTAGAGAGTGGGAATTCTGGGAAGTCCACCTTATATTCAGTCCTCTTGTCATTGGCCCCAGTTTCGCCTCCACTCAGCAATACCTCCAGCAGTACTTTAAGGTAGAATGCTGTTTGTTTCCTCAAAATTAGCTTCGTGTTTAACTAAGTCAGAGTCTTGGTTCCACCACTTCCCAGGCTTCACAGCATGTTCATTGTTGTCTCCGCTCTCACTAACTGTATCTTCTATGATTTAAAAGTCCCTCCTCATAGTCTTATGGGATTTCAGAGAGGTGTTCTCTACCGAAACGTTAACTCCCTTCTGTTAAATCAACAGTCGTTCTTCAAGGCAGACAGTACCCAGCAACATGGAGAAGCATAGACTTTCTTTACCCAGAGTGTAAAACTAAACTTCTCAAAAAGACAACTGTGCCAAATTAGTGACTCCTTCCTTAAAAAAAAAAAAGTAAACCTCACAAATTGGGTGAATAATGAAGATATAATAACAAGCAAGTTTAGTTCTGCTTAATGGCAAATTTCAGTTAAGAAGACTGCTTTGGTTTGAGTAAAAGGTTGAAATGGAAACTTGGTACTGTATGACATAGGCAAATACACTTGGGATGATGTCAGTGTTACCATTTGATATCAGGCTTGCAGTATAGAGTTGATTGCCTTGTGTGTGACGCTCCTTCCAGGAATTCAGAAAGGTGATAAATAACTTTTGGTTGGAGTAGTTTATAAGATTTCATTGGAGAGAACATGGTTGATTTGATTGAGGTTTTGTTTTTTTTTCCCCAAATTGGGGAAGAGGATATGATTGTGATCATTTTGGGGAGACTTGGGCAATAAGCCTACGAAAGTTCTCCAGTGTCAGTACATAAGATTCAGAAAGTGAAAAATCTGGTTAAAATCCTTAATTCATTTGCTTTATTTTACTTATATTTATCCGATATTGCAAATGAAACACAAACTTGCCCAATGGTACTAAACTATCTGTTGTGAGCTGTATTTTGATCTTACGATGTCATATAATTTTATATTTGTTGGCAGTAGTTGGTAGTTTACTTACTAGTCAGACTCTGACCACATAGAATTTCAGGACAGGAAGAGATGCTCAGTATTGTTTTGTACAGCTTTTCTTTTTTTTTTCCCCCTAGGAAAGCAGATATTTGGTAGAGCCAGGAATCAAACCTAGTATTTAGGCATTCTATTCTGTTCTTGTTTCCTTCAGTTCATTGTCTTAAGATTTTGTTTATTACGTGTGTTTGTATTTTGAGTGCAAATTTAATATGCTTTTATTTATTATCAGAAAATACTAATTCTTGTAGCCCACTGCAGATAATCTTGATTCTTTTGGGACCATTTCATTTAGTCTTTTGAGGTTTAGATATGTATATACTCAAACACGTATTTAGTTTTCTGGATTTTCTGCTGGATGAAGCTTTCCCAGATTATTTGAATAAAATATGGCACTTGGTCATAATAATCAGCTCTAATAGATGTTTTTATAATTCATGTGAGAAAATTTCCATGGCCAAACCTTATAGATCTGGTTCCATGGCCAGAACTTTCGTTCTCAGCTCTTTTGCTTAAACTAAAGTATTTCTCCCCTTTGGGAGACTATCCCTTATTACTACTGCTTCTTATTATTACTGACTTAAGGGGGTCAGAGAGCATCAGTGTAACTTTCAAAGCCTTCTCTAGAACATGGGCCTAAGACTTTCCCCCCTTAATGTGACATAAGGTAATCGAGATAAGAACTTGTAAGGTATATTAAAGATAGAGGAAATCCAAAGGGAAATAAAAAACCTATAGTACGATAACCAAATACATAATTTAGTTGATGATTAATCTTCTGGAATGCACAGTGTCACTCATATTGTATAAACCCTGGATTGCCTTAATGTGGTGGATACCATTTTAGCATCCACTCATTACCCCAGATCCCACACCTGGATGCTGGCCTCCGTGGAAGTCTTTCTCTGACAGAACAAGGCTCTTTGACATTGGAGTGATGAGTTTAGGGTTTGTTGGTTTTTTTGCCTGAGGGCTTTCTCTTTTCAGTGTCATATAGTGCATACCTATATCCTTCATGGAATCTACCTTAGTTGTAGGGAGGATATGGCCTTATGGTAAAGGTATTATTTATCACTTATTGGGAATGGAAGTGTTGCTTTGTTAAACCACTTCTCTCCCGCTAATTTGTAAAAATAATCCTCTAACATTGTCAGTACTTGTTTTGGCAGGGAAATAAACATACTATTTTGGAAAGTAGGAGGTATACACAGAGGGACCATTAATTATGCAAAGTAGCATGTACTCAGTGAATGGGAAAGAAGTAGCTATTAATGAAGTTTAATGGAGTACCATGGAGAAAGGATTTCTGGAAAAGATAAGACCCAAATCTGACATTTCTGGAAGGATGTAACTTTATATGAATGAGGATAGTTAAGGAGAGTTAAGCGCAATTTTAAAATAATTTAGTGGCCGAGTTTTGGTAGACAAAATAGTCCTGCTTTTGAATTGAGGGTGTATTAGAATCTGTTATTACAAATGTTTGGTGCAATACATGTTTTTTCCTTCACTTTTATAAGTTGTTATTTGAAAAAATGAAGCTATATTTTTTGATGACTTATTGTGTTTCCTACTGTGCTGTCATTTTTTTTGTGTGCTGTCAGTTTTGATTATAAACATGAAATGTATTTGAGCTTGATTGTAAACTGAAGGCAGCTTTGAAGTGTGTCCCCCTTGGAATAATATTGATGGGAACAAATCAGCCAGTCTGTCAGCAGAGGCAAAGGACCTAGAATTTTAAATTCAAAGGAATTTTTAAAGAACAAGGCTTCAGATAATTTTTCTTGTCAGAGAGTTTATCATCACAATAACTGTTAACTGAGTGCACCATATTTAATACTTTCAGGAATAGTAGTACGTTTAATCCATTGACTCTTGGGCATTTTGGGAGACTAGCCTTTCTTCTCCAGCAGCTACGAATCCAGTTCTTTAGACGATGTTCTAGTCCATAAACACGTGTAGGGAGAAAGGGAGAAAAAAAGCTTCTGTCCTGTGGATTCGCTGGACCTAAGGAGTAGAGATGATTATGAATGAGCTGAAGAGGATTTTAGGAAAAAAAGGGAACCTGAAAATCAGTTATTGACTGTTTTAATTATCTGGTGATGAGTAGTGTACCTTTTTAACTATGTGTATTTGCATGTATTTGACCTTATTTTGAACATTGTGGTAATATTTCAATGTGAGTAATTTAAACAGCTTTTCAAGTCTCTCTTCACTGAAGTTTGACTTGTTATATGTAAAAGTTGCCCACCTCCCACTTTTACTCCCTTTCAGAGCTAGTTTGTAAGCTAACTGAAAGACCTCAGAATTTTTTATGTAGAGGCTTATTCTACAGAAGAATGTAAACTATAGATATTCATCTGAATTTTAGGACCTTTAGAACTTTTTCCCAGATTTGTTCTCAGATAGGTTTACTACCTTGTCAGGCAAGAAGGGGATGACACAGTTTTGAGTTATTAAATCCATGATTCTAAGATAAGTAGATAGTGGACATTTCAGTGGGAAGTAATGTTATTCTTAGGATTTTAGTGCTTGTGCTTTGCCCTTTGAAATGCTCATGTATATACTCACACACAAACACACACACACACCAGCTATACCAAATTAATTGTGCTTTTATGTTCTTTTGGTCTTTGCATATGCTGGCTTATTCCTTCTCCATCATGTAAGTCTCAGCTTAGGCTTCTTCCTTTAGAAGAAAAAGCTGTCTTGTTTTAAGGATTTTACTTTTTAGTAATCAGTACACCCAACACAGGGCTCAAATTTGCAGACCTGAGATCAAGAGTTAATGTGCTCCACCAACTGAGCCAGCCAGGGGTCCCTGGAAAAATTTTTTAAATAAACAAGGCTATCTTTGACACCTCCTGTTGGCATACCTGTATTTATCCCATTGTACCATATATCACAGTCTGCCTTCGTTATCTGTGCACTGGACTTTATCTTCCACCAGACTAGAAGTTCTTTAGTGAAGGGGACAATGTATTCCTAGTACTTAATACAGTGCCCGGCATGTAGTAGGTACTCAGGAAATACTTGATTCAGGCATGCCTGACTGGTTCATTTGATAGGGCATTAATTCTTGATCTTGGGGTCATTATTTTAAACCTCACGTTGGTGGTAGTTTACTTAAAAAATAAACGGGGAGGAGAAAGAAAATATTTGAATGAGGAAATATTGTATTGTCATTTGTCATTTTAAAATCAATTGAACAAAGCTAACGTATTTGTTTGACAGATACGTTAAAAGTATGTATAATTTATTGCTGTATTTTATGTACTAATTATAAATGAGAAATTGTAGGGTTATCCCAGAATTGAATGTCATATAATATATAAACATGTGAAACCTTGTAAGTGATTTTAAAAATGTGACTACCTGGGGCACCTGGCTGACTTAGTCGGTAGAGCGTGTGACTCGTGATATCCAGTTTGTGAGTTTGAGCCTCACACGTTGCTTGGAGTTTACCTAAAAAAAAATCATAGTAAAAATAAAAAAAAATTAAAATGTGATTGCTTAAAGTGATTTAAGCAAATTACTTAGAGTAAATAAAAAGATGAGGAGTCCTCAATCTTCCATGTATGAGAACCTATTTTAAAATATCATTTGTCAGATTCTTACCTTTATGGTACAATTATTATATATTGATTGAAAAAGTAAGTAATATGCTGCTGTAGTTTCACTAATGTGTTTTCTTCAAAGAAGGCAACAGAAAAAGACAAATGTATTCAGTCTTTAGATAATGCTTCCTATGCCTACATTCTTAGTCTTGTCAAAAGTCTGTGGCCCATAGAGTTGTATACATCACTGATCTCTAAATATTGGTATGAGGAACAAGCCATTAGTATTAAGTTTTTAAAAATTAGAACTTCCATTTATTGTCTTTCATCTTGGAAAAGGCAAATTGCATTTAGCACAGTGATCAACACTGGCTTCCCACACTGTTAGTAGGTCAGATGTGCTGATGAGAGATCTAAAGCATTTTCACTTTCTCACTTGTATTTGTTGTGGTATCTCATTTACGTTTACATGTGATCATGTTGATTTCCATATGATCAGGTTTTAATGAGGCTGTCTTCAGAACGTGAGCAAGTGAAATTAGATTTATCAAAAAATTAGATTGATTGTAATAATAAAGCACAGAGGCATACATATAAAAAATGTTAGAACTCCTAATTCCAGTATAAGCTCTCATCTCATTCTGGGGTAAAAACTATGATATAATCAGATCTGAAATATCAAATGCAAAAATATCTGCAATTGTCGAAGAAGATTGTTTAAAATATGAATCTGTATTATTGAAACTGTACTTGCCTGAGTTTCCACTGTTGCTTATATGTAGCTAAATGATAGCATGAAACCATAACAAGTTAGTAAGACATTTAAAAATTAGGCGTTCTGAGTATAAAGAACCTTTGTGAGGTTTGTGAGGTTATAAATGTTTATAAGGCCCTTTGAGGTTTCTTGTTAAGCAGTAAAAGACAGAAAACCCTACCACTGGGGATGGTTCACAATAGCACTGTTTTATAATTTTCAAAAATGAGAAGCAACTCAAATATTCATCGATAGGACAATGGATAAAAATTGTACACAAGTGGCATATCTTGAGTTATGGCTCTGCATCATTGTGCATCAATCTCAGAAATATAGTGGTGAGCCAAATATACTAGAATAACATGTACTTCACATCAATGTATATTGTCAAACATTTAAAACTAAACAATTATACCTCAAATGGTTAAACCTCAGTGGTTACTAATGATAAAATTCAGGATAATAGGAAGCTTCTGTGGTCTTGATAATGTTCTTTCTTAAATTGTATGGTGGGCACATAGGTGTTCATTTTATTACTCTTTAGATATATGTATACATTATGTAAACTCATGTATGATATTTCATGTTTAAAAAATTAGGGACGCCTCGCTGGCTTAGTCAGAAGAGTGTTGACTCTTAATGTTGGGGTTGTGAGTTTTAACCCCACACTGGGTGTAAGAGACTACTTAAAAATAAGTAGAGATGCCTGGGTGGCTCAGCGGTCGAGCGTCTTCCTTCGGCTCGGGGCGTGATCCCAGGGTCCTGGGATCAAATCCCACATCTGGCTTCCTGCATGGAGCCTGCTTCTCCCTCTGTCTGCCCTGTGTCTATGTCTCTCTCTCTCTGTGTCTCTCATGAATAAATAAATAAAATCTTTTTAAAAATAAATAAAACTTAAAAAACTAAAAATAAATCATTAAGGGACAACCCCAACTTTAAAATACCTATTTAAAACATAAAAATGACCAATTTGATGGGCACCTGGCTGACTCATTCAGTACAGCACACAACTCTTGATCTCAGAGTGGTAAATTCGAACCTCACTCTGAGTGCAGAGGTTATTTAAAAATAAAGTCTTTAGGGCAGCCTGGGTGGCTCAGCGGTTTAAGCGCCTGCCTTTGGCCCAGGGCATGATCCTGGAGTCCCGGGATCGAGTCCCACATCGGGCTTCCTGCGTGGAGCCTGCTTCTCCCTCTGCCTGTGTCTCTGCCTCTCTCTCTCTCTCTATCATGAATGAATAAATAAAATCTTTAAAAAAAGAAAAAAATAAAGTCTTTAGGGGCACCTGGGTGGCTCAGTCAATTAAGCATCCAACTCTTCAGCTCAGGTCTTGATCTCAGGGTCATGAGTTCAAACCCCACTTTGGGTTTCACATTGGTTGTGGAGCCTACTTAAATAAATAAATAAAATAAAATCTTAAATTTGTGAAGGGATGCAGTCCCTGATAAAGCCAATAGGTGACCTATGCTCAGTCAGATACTCGTTTCTTGGACTGAGCTGAGCATGTGACTTTCAGAGGGAAACAGCAGGTAGGAATCATAGCAGTGAGAGCAGCTGTGGGCAAGCAAGGCCATTCTTGGTGTAACTTTCACAGTGTTTGGCTCCTTTGTTTAGTACTGGAGTGTGGGGTACTCATTTGATGGTTTTCTAAGCTGGCTTTCTAGGCTCCTTTTTTCTTCTTTCTATTGAAGACCCCTTCTTCCTTTTCTCCTTTCTTTATTCCTAACTTAAAAAACAAATTTAGAAATAGAAATTTCTAAACTATTGTTTTAATCTTTGAAAGGAGGAGTTCTTGTGAATTTTGAACCTCTTGTCAAAATGAAAAACCGAGATGACAACACATTTTTTTTTCATAACTGATAGATGGGATTGAAAAGTGACCTGGCTGGCTTTGTTGGAAGAGTGCAGTTCTTCATCTTGTAGGTGGTGAATTCAAGCCCTCCATTAGGTGTAGAGACTACAAAAAATATAAATATATTTAAAAACTTTAAAAATATTAAAAATAAAATTAAAAAAAAAGAAAAGTGGTTTGATAATTCAGTTCATTTGCATTTAGGCAAATTGTCTTTCTTAGCTGAAATAGCAATTAAAAACAGGAATCTAAACTAAAATGTACTTAGAACTAGGCTTTCAAATTGTATCACAGTATTAAAACTGTTAAAAAAGGGCAGCCCTGGTGGCACAGTATTAAAACTGTTAAAAAAGCCCTCTCTCTCTGCCGCTCATGAATAAATAAATAAAATCTTTTTAAAAATAAATAAATAAAACTTAAAAAATAAATGTGTCCTTATATTGCTATCAATACAGAATATAATTTTGTATTATACTTAGGTGAAAAGTAATTTTATGTATATTTTAAATATTTCAGAATTCTTTTATAAATATTTGTATATGTAATTAGTATAGTATTCTATAACTCATGAAAAATTATAGAATTGCTATAGTTTATAAATATATACATGATGGTTCGTCAGGATTTTACAAATAGAGATACATAAATTTTATTCATTCATTCATTCATTTATTTTTAAAGATTTTGTTTATTCATAGAGATACAGAGGGGTGCCGTGGGGCAGAGGGAGAAGCAGGCTCCATACAGGAAGCCTGACGTGGGACTCAATCCCAGATCTCCAGGATCACACCCCAGACTGCAGGCGGCGCTAAACCGCTGCGCCACCAGGGCTGCCCGAGATACATAAATTTTATTGTAAAGTTAGGATAATGGTCATACCTGGAAAAAGTAACTTAAACAGATACCTAGATCCAAATGAAAGTCAGTTAATTTAGACTAGTGCCTCTCAAAATGTGATTCTTAGTTGTCAGCATGTTCTCAAGGTCTCTATGTTAGAATACTGAAAAACAAATCTTTGGGTGTGTGGTGGATGTGCTGTGGAATCTACATTTTGAGCAAAAGCAAACACTTTATAGTTTTACTGTTTCAAGTACTGTTCTGAGTATACTACATCAACTTGTTCTTCACTGCAACCCTATGAAATGTAGGTACTATTGTTACTCCCATTTGACAGAGGGGAAGAGAAGGTACAAATGACTAATTCACAGAAGGAATTTGAGGTACACGTGACTAAGAAACTTAGTCAAGGTCACACAGCTAGTGAGTATTAGGGCCAGGATTGTAGGTGGGAGACTACCAGGGCATCTGCGTGCTTATTCGGAGAACAACTGCTTCAGTCCAAGTCATCTGAAATCGCAAAAGCTTTATTCTAAACTAACAGTAAAGTCTGGAGAAAGAGGGATGCATAGTGGTACTTTATAGTCCTGTCTGTAGTTTGTAAGTCTCTGTCAGTACCGAGTAAAAATCGTCCTGATGTTTTTTCATGGATTATAAAACTCAGCAATCTTAACTATGTTCTGTAAGCACATCATTAAAGTTGAATTGTTTTTAACAGAATCCAAGTAATAGATTTCAGTCAATCCAAGTAAAGTTTGTAATTTGATAAACACTAAAACTTTGATAAAATCAAATGTTTATAGAATGAAGATCTTATGTTTTGTTTTTTTTAAAAAAAATATTTTGTTTATTTGATACAGAACAAGCAGGGGGGAGTGGCAGGCAGAGGGAGAGGGAGAAGCAGGCTGTCCACTGAGCCCTTATGTGGGGCTCAATCTGGGACCATGACCTGAGCCGAAGGCAGATGCTTAGCTGACTGAGCCACTCAGGAGCCCTGAGATTTTGTTTTGTTTTGTTTTAAAGATTTATTTATTTATTCATGAGAGACACAGACTAAGAAAGGCAGAGACACAGACAGAGGGAGAAGCAGGCTCCTTATAGGGAGCCTGATGCAGGACTCAGTCCCGGATCATGACCTGAGCCAAAGGCAGGTGCCCAACTACTGAGCCACCCAGGTGTCCTGAGATTTTGTTTTAATTGAATTTTACAGTTGTTGTCTTAATCACTATCTTACAGTATCTTACAATACAGGCATTTGGAAGTATTTCTGAACTATACCAAAGTACCTTAATATAATAGAAAAGATGCCACACCATTCTGAATATTCTCATGAGACAGTCTTCTGTATTGAACCCCAGAGTTATCTTATAAATTGAATATTTAAGAAAACTTAACTGGTAGTGTCTGTTAGTTTTCCTTTCCTGGAACTGTGGTTCTCAACTTACTGCACATCTAAGTTACCAGAGAGGCTTAAAAAAAAAAAAAAAAAAAAAAAAAAACGATATCTGGGTCCCAACCCTAGAGATTCTGATTTAATTGGTCTGATGATTCTAATGTGCTAGGACTGAGAAACCACTGTTCTAGAATAAGGATGTATGGGGAAATTTTCTTGGTTTCTTTTTTGTTATTCCAGTAAATTCAGATAATACTGAAAAATATACTTCAGATAGGAGTTAATCCTTGACCATTTTTGTTTTCTTTCAGATACATTATTAAACATGGGTGCATTTTTGGATAAACCCAAAACTGAGAAACATAATGCTCATGGTGCTGGGAATGGTTTACGTTATGGCCTGAGCAGCATGCAAGGATGGAGAGTAGAAATGGAAGATGCACACACGGCTGTTGTAGGTATTCCTCATGGCTTGGAAGACTGGTCATTTTTTGCAGTTTATGATGGTCATGCTGGATCTCGAGTAGCAAATTACTGCTCAACACATTTATTAGAACACATCACTAATAATGAAGACTTTAGGGCAGCTGGAAAATCAGGATCTGCTCTTGAGCCCTCCGTGGAAAATGTCAAGAATGGCATCAGAACTGGCTTTTTGAAAATTGATGAATACATGCGTAACTTTTCAGACCTCAGAAATGGAATGGACAGAAGTGGTTCGACTGCAGTAGGGGTCCTGATTTCACCTAAGCATGTCTACTTTATCAACTGTGGTGATTCACGTGCTGTTCTGTATAGGAATGGACAAGTCTGCTTTTCTACCCAGGATCACAAACCTTGCAATCCAAGGGAGAAGGAGCGAATCCAAAATGCAGGAGGCAGTGTAATGATACAACGTGTTAATGGTTCATTAGCAGTGTCTCGTGCTTTGGGGGACTATGATTACAAGTGTGTTGACGGCAAGGGCCCAACAGAACAACTTGTTTCTCCAGAGCCTGAGGTTTATGAAATTTTAAGAGCAGAAGAGGATGAATTTATCATCTTGGCTTGTGATGGGATCTGGGATGTTATGAGTAATGAGGAGCTCTGTGAATTTGTTAAATCTAGGCTTGAGGTATCTGATGACCTGGAAAATGTGTGCAATTGGGTAGTGGACACTTGTTTACATAAGGTATGTAAGTCTTTTTGTTATAATTAAAATACCATTAATTTTGAAAAGGCATGGTAAGTAAAAGTAACCAAACTTAAATTTTAAAAACTTTTCATTAGGGAAAAACTGTATGTCTTTAAATTATTTTTTTCACCAGAAATAATTTTTTTTCCATCTTTGTTTGCCTCACCCTTCTAATTCAAAAATTAAGTTGAATAAATTTGTGGCATTTGTTGTCATTTAAGTACTTTATGGCTTTTGTTGTGGCAAAGGCATCTGTATAGAAGTGTGCCTTTCAATTTAAATTCTCAGTATTGGCAATAGCAGTCTTATGCCTAATTTTGAAGCAATTTGATGAACTATGTATATGGTATATTTCTGTACTAGATATACAAAAGATCAAAAGCCATGTGTCATATGGGAGGGTACCCAGAGACCTAGGCTAAGTCAAGTTTTGTAATTTAGATCTGAGCCTCCTAGCAGCTTAAGATGAAAAAAACAAAGTAAAGTATGACTTTTATATTTCTTATCATTTAGTAAAAGAAACTGTTTCTTAGCAACAGAATCAAAAAGACATTTACATATGGCTCTATGTAACTGGTAGAAAATATCTTAGAAAATAGAAAATATCTTAACTTTTGGTAGAAAATATCTAAACTTCTGTAGAAGATATTAGGATTCTTTTCATATGGATGTTTTTTTCATCACTAATGATTAAAAACCAAAGACTAAAATAAAAAAAAATGCTGTGAAGGATTCCTGTGGATCAAAGAACATTTAATTGAGTTTTGTAATGTTCTGTGAATCTTAACTGGATACAATAATAGGGAAAGCAAATCCAAACTAAGACATATTTGGCAATTCCCTTGAATGTGTTTAAAGTATTAGTTTCAAGTGGGTTTTTGACAGTGCCTATGTAATGCTCAGTTAAAATTTGAATTATCTGGCCAGTGCCTAGAATATGTGAGCATACAAGACTGATTGAAAAGATATCAAGGCAAATCTAACCTTTGGTTATATGAAATAAAGGTTTTGACTTATTTATTCTGTCTAGATTAGAACTGTTCTGTCTCCCAACCACATAAGTTGCCTTGGAAGGTACAGCATAGCCAGAAAGTTTCTTTTTTTTTTTTTTTTTAATTTTTATTTATTTATGACAGTCACAGAGAGAGAGAGAGAGGCAGAGACACAGGCAGAGGGAGAAGCAGGCTCCATGCACCGGGAGCCCGACGTGGGACTCGATCCCGGGTCTCCAGGATCGCGCCCTGGGCCAAAGGCAGGCGCCAAACCGCTGCGCCACCCAGGGATCCCCGCCAGAAAGTTTCTGAACAAGGATGTCTGAGTCTGTGGAAATACCCAGGTTTTGGCAGAGTCAACTTTTTTTTCCATAGAATGGGAGGAGACAACTTCAAATAGAGAAAATTTAAGGGCTGGTATTTCCAGTTGGCAGCTTTTTTCTGAAAGAATATTAAATGATGGCTCCTTTATTAGCTTTTCGATTTTTTTTTTCCTTTAAGCATACTGTATACTTTTTTTACTTATCTGGATAGGTTAAGTATGAAAGTATCAATAGTTGTGGTGATTGAATAGGCTCTAAAAATGTTTTCTCCTTGGAATCTAAATGGAGAGATTCTGACCTGCAACTTTTTGAGACAAAAGCAAGATATTTTTTTTGCTTGACTAGCAGACAAAACAGCGTTTTCCCTGATTCTAAGACAAGTATATACTTGTTATTGAAAAAAATTCCAGGTAATCCAGAACATATAAAAAAACATTCAAAAATTTTGCCACTAACGTAAGTTGGCTACATTCACTGTGTGGCATATATCTTTCCAGTCATTTTTGCCTGCCTGTGAGTATGTGTATTTATGTAAAAATTATACTTGTTACTCGACAGTATACTTTTTTGTTCAACAGGTTGTTGTAGAGAGATCTCCATATCTATAGGTATCAGTCTAAATCATTTGTCATGGTTGCATTGTATTTTGTGGAAAAAATGGCATGTAGTTTTGAAGGAATAGCCAAAATCTATTAGGTCTGTAATTTTGTAGTAAAAAAGAAGTTTGTATTGTGGATAAACTGCACTTTTCTTTCCAGTGAAAAGATGTTACTTTTCAGGAATTTTGACCCCACCCTTCTGAATGGGGTTGAAATGATTCTGGTGGTGTATCTTTGCTTGACAGCTTTTTTCAGTGATTAAATATTCCTGTTGATGGTATTAAATATCCCAGATTTCTAGAATCTCAGAAATGATAAATGATAGTAATAGGGACAAGAGGTTGGAACATAATGATTCATTCAATTTTAGGGGAAGTTGACCACTGTGGTTCCTTTGAATGAAGCTGCATTCAAATTGAAATCAGATTTTTTGTTTGTCTTTTTTTTTTTTTTTTAAAGATTTATTTATTTATTCATTCAGAGAGAGCGAAGAGAGAGGCAGAGACACAGGCAGAGGGAGAAGCAGGCTCCATGCAGGAAGCCCGATGTGGGACTCGATCCTGGGTCTCCAGGATCACACCCCAGGCTGCAGGCAGCACTAAACCGCTGTGCCACTGGGGCTGCCCTTGTTTGTCTTTTTTAATTAGAGTGCCCATGCCCTGGAAGGTGAAGGGGCAGAGGGAGGGGAGAGAGAGAATCTCAAGCATACTCCCCACTGAACGCAGGGCTGAGACAGGGCTCTATCTGAGATACCTGAGATCATGATCTAAGCTGAAATCAGGAGTCAGATGCTTAACTGACTGAGCCACCTAGGTGCCCCAAATTGAATTCCATTTTGAGAAGCTTAGTTAACTTTGGTGTTGAAACATACAGACCTACGAATATTTTGAACCTTTACCTGTTACTTAATGGATTTAAATATTAAACCTCTTATCCATTTCTGTTTTTCTAACTCCATAATTTTCTCATTCCACTTGTTTGTAGTGTAAAACCAAGGGTTAAAAAAAAAACCAAGGGTTAACAATATTATAAAACCGTATGATTAAAATAGAATATGATTGCTTTGAACTTAGTCTGAAAGATTGAATACAAAATTTTAAAATCCATGGAAAGCACTTAGCTCAGTGCTTGGCACTTAGTGATTGCTCAGTAGGTGCTAGCTTCTTCAAGAAGAGAAAGAGAGAGAGAGGGAGGGAGGGAGGGACAGCAGATCCAGTTTTTAAGTGGAAGTTATCCTGATAATAGATTTAAAATGATGTGTTAATATTTTCTAACACTTCTAACACTTAGCATGCCCTAATTGTTTACAAGCACTTTTATATATTAACTCATGAAATCCTGGGAGATTGTGATCATTGTCATAATCACAATAGCTCAGTAAATTATTGCTTTCTGTGAGCCAAATGTTATTCTAAGCACTTTACACATATTTTAATGCATTTAATTTTCACAACAACTATAAAAGGTAGTTAGCATTATTGCTAATGATAATCTTTTTTCAGGATTTCCACCTAGCAATATGAAGCTGAAAGTGTTGGATGACTCCAGTCGGGCATTACTCTCTAAGATACTTAACTATAGGAGAGAATAGTCCCTAACAAAGGAGCTTTTCCATTTTATTGCCAATGCTAGTAGCTAATTTCAGGTTGCATAGACTTATGTAACTTCTGTTTGCATAGCCTTTCATAACTTATAAATAACACCCATTTATCTTCCTAGTAACCCTCTGAGATGAACGAAATAAAAATGTTTCCAATTTGCAATAAGGAAATAGAGGTTTGACATTAAAAGATAGCTGTAAGGTCATATTTTGATGAGTGTTGAAGCCAAGACTAGAATGCACATTTCCTGATTCAAGTTTGTGTGTCCATTGCCAATGTTTCACCGAGGGTTTGATGAAAAATTTTTCCCAAAGGGAAATACTAAGAGTTTCTTTTTCTTTTTTCACTAATTAACAAGATTAATAAGAACATTTTTTTAAAAAATTTTTATTGATTTATTCATGAGACACAGAGAGAGGCAGAGACACAGGCAGAAGGAGAAGCAGGCTCCCTATGGGGAGCCTGATGTGGGACTCGATCCTGGGACCCTAGGATCACGACCTGAGCTGAAGGCAGATGCTCACCACTGAGCTGCCCAGGTGCCCTGAGAACTTTGTGAACATATCCACAGATGTTTGTATTTATGTCCTTTTTAAAAATCTCATCTCCCTTAAGTAGCCACATATATTCTAACAAATAATTCTGTGTTTATTTATACAAACATACAGAAGTATAAAGATACGGTTTTCTTCCCTCGTTTTTTTGTTTGTTTGTTTTTTACAGAAATGGATCATATTATGCATGTTACTTTGCCGCCTGCTTTGTTTTTCCTAAATTGTAAAAGTCAGTGTCCCTTTAAATTGTTCTTTAATTTTTTTTTTCTTTTAAAATACTATTTGAGGGACACCTGCGTGGCTCAGTGAAGCATCTGCCTTCGGCTTGGCATGATCCTGGAGTCCCGGGATCGAGTCCCACATTGAGCTTCCTGCATGGAGCCTGCCTGTGTCTTTGCCTCTTTTTCTCTGTGTCTCTAATGAATAAATAAAATCTTAAATAAATAAATAAATAAATAAATACTTGATTTTCCTAAATTCACTTTATATACCACTTATCAGAAGCTTATTTATTTTAAAACATGAGATTGTACCTGATAGTTGGATAAAATTGAGGGAAAATAACAACTTATTTTCCAAAGGCAGCACCATTCCAGATTAGTAATACAACATGGGAAATGTACCTGTACACTCCCCCAAAATTGTTTAGCTCTAAACTCAGGAGTTTTTCTGTTACAGGTTTCAGAAAATAAAATTCTAAATACCGCAAAAGGAGACATAGATAGTATTTGGGGTGTGGTTGGGTATTTTGGAGTATAGAAGAGAATGAGTATAAAAATATAGTCTATAGTGTAGCAATTTGCAAATTTTCTTGGTCACATGGTGCTTGAGTATCTCAGAGTTTTTTTGCAATGCTACTTAGCCATATAAATAGTTAGTAGAGGGCAGCGATGGTGGCGCAGCGGTTTAGCGCTGCCTCTCTCTCGCTCTCTCTGAATAAATAAATAAATAAATAAATCTTAAAAAAAATAGTTAGCAGATACAAATATTATATATAGTTAGAGCCAACAGTTACATACTAATGAGATATGTATACCTGTTGGTCACTGCATAGTTTCTCAAATCTTGGAATCATTGCCCAAAGCTACCCTCATTTCATGTATCACATTGATTTTCTTTTCTTTCTTTCTTTCTTTTATAATTTTTTTTTAAGATTTATTTATTTATGATAGAGATTGAGAGAGAGAGAGGGAGAGAGAGAGAGGCAGAGACACACAAGAGGAGGGAGAAGCAGGCTCCATGCCAGGAGCCCGACGCGGGACTCAATCCCAGGACTCCAGGATCATGCCCTGGGCCGAAGGCAGGCGCTAAACCGCTGAGCCATCCAGGGATCCCTTCCTTCCTCCCTTCCTTCCTCTTTTCCTTCCTTCCTTTTCTTTTCTTTTTTTTCTTTTCTTTTCTTTTTTTTTTTTTTTTCTTTCTTATTACTTATTTATTCATGAGAGAGAGGCAGAAACACAGGCTGAGGGAGAAGCAGGCTCCATGCAGGGAGCCCAAAGCGGGACTCAATCCCAGGACTCCAGGATCATGCCCTGAGCCAAAGGCAGGTGCCAAACTGCTGAGCCAGCCAGGGATCCCCATCACATTGATTTTCTTTGGGACTTGCTTTTTAATCTTAGCTACTCTCACAACCCTGGCTTTGAAAAGATAGCACATCATTGAGAGGAATATAGTGTTACCAGTTGTTGAACTGAACTGCTTCACGCTAGTTTAAAGGGTGTCCACAGATGTGAAGTATCCCTCTCTTTCCCCTCATTTTTAATATCTCAGTATATCATAGTACCCTGTGCCTTTTTTTTTTTTTTAAGATTAATTTATTTGTTTTAGAGCCAGAGAGGGAGAGGAAGAGAGAACCTTAAGCAGGCTCTAAACTGAATGTGGAGCCTGGGGGTTGGGGGTGATTCAATCCCATGACCTCAAGATTACAACCTGAGCTGAAACCCAGTCATTGCTCAACTGACTGGCCACCCAGGCCCCCCTGAAAGTCATCTTTATGTAGAAATAGAAGAAGCATCATTGAAATCACACATAGCTGAGGTGTAAATGTAAATTATTTCCTTTTTAAAAAATTATTTCCTTTAGCTTTTGATATTTAAACTTCCTGAAACTGTATTTCAGTTAATTTCTTAATTGATAAGATATAATTTTATAACATAAAAAACTAGTGGAAATTGTGTACGTGTGTGTGTGTGTATCTTTAATATCTATGGTATAAGGCTTTTGTCTGACTTGAATTTATGTGGTCAACCCTGATTCCTATAGAATGAATGTATTGGCTCTTTTAGGGGTGGAGGGAGGAAGGGTGCTATTTGGAACCATAGTGTGTTTGTGCAGATATGTATATACACATACAGCCAATACATTATTTCTAATTTGAAGGTCTTGGTGTATTTCGTTAGAGAATGAAATTAGTTTGGGCCTCTCCTGATTTTTTGGAAATCCTGATTTTTTTTTTCAGATATGGAGAATCTGGTTATATACTCAGGATATTTTTTTCCTACTAAAGCATGGGAGTCTGTGGAAAGAGTTATTCTTTTTTGAAGCTGCCTTAAGGCCTAAACTCCATCGTCTTCAAGCTTTACTACATTGAGTTTAGGAGGTGGTGGCAAAAGTTTTTCAAGTCCTTTGTGTATTTTTTGGCTGTGTTATATGGGTTTCTAAAAGGTGGCAAGTCTGAACCAAACAATCTCTGCCTAATCCTGGCCATAATGACTGACAAGACAAGAATGGGTATGGCCTTGGCTTTTTTCACTTGGGTTGGCAAACTGCACCATCAGACAGAGTGCCTACCACCTACATTGACTTTGTTTTTTTTTAGAGTGGTAAAAAAAAAAAAAGTAAGGAGGGGGTGGGTTGAAAAAGTCACTATTCCAAGTCACTGGTGTAAGAGACTCAGTTAAAGTAATATACCTATAGGAAAAGTTATGAGAAAATTTTAAATTTATTTCTCATAAGCTCATGGTAATGGTGCTACTTTTTAAATATTTTTTTTAATTTTTTTATTTATTTATGATAGTCACAGAGAGAGAGAGAGAGAGGCAGAGACATAGGCAGAGGGAGAAGCAGGCTCCATGCACCGGGAGCCCGACGTGGGATTCGATCCCGGGTCTCCAGGATCGCGCCCTGGGCCAAAGGCAGGCGCCAAACCGCTGCACCACCCAGGGATCCCTAGTGCTACTTTTTAAAATGTAGATCATTTGTCTGTGGAAGTGCAATTACCAAGGCAGCAGTAAAATTTGTCCCTAAGTTAGCAGTTTTAGCTTCCCTCTGCAGACTCTGTTACTATTTATGATTCTGTATAACAATCTGAGGTCTCTTCTTCAAAAGTTATTATATCTGACTATATAGTATCTCAGCCATCCAGTTACATTCCATTGTTTGCTGCTTGATTCTCAGAAGAGTTTACAGTCTGTTTTCTACTCTGCTTGTAATTGTTCAGTATAGTGTCTTGGGCATCCTAATGATGAGTAATTTTCAGCTATGTTAAATGCAATAGAGTTTTGCTAACATTGCTCTGATGCAGGTTAATTAGCTAGGTGAAAATTGCACACTTGTTTGGGAATGTGTGTTTGGGTGTAAGCCACTTTGGGAATATGCAGTCTTGAGTGGCAAACAGTTTAGAAGATGTAATATATATGAAGATATCTTCATTTCTTAGGTTGTAGAGTGCTGGTGGGTAAGAATAGGTACACAGAATTAAAAGTCATAAAATAATTACAGATCTACTCATATCTAGAGATCTTGTTTCTTCAGGGAATGCTTCAAATAGTTCTTTGGAATGGAAATGAATGTGTTGAATGTGTACATTCTGATGATTTAAATAAACTATAATTGCTTAATGTAATTAACTTTTGAGTTAAATAATAGAAAGTTGCTGGACTGTGGAAATAGAATTCTTTCTTTTTCTTTCTTTAATATACAGGGAAGTCGAGATAACATGAGTATTGTTCTAGTTTGCTTTTCAAATGCTCCCAAGGTCTCAGATGAAGCAGTGAGAAAAGATTCAGAGCTGGATAAGCACTTGGAATCACGGGTTGAAGGTAAGAAAGGTGCCTTTTTTTTTTTTTTTTTTCATTTAGAAGGAAAGGAAAAGTATTCTCTCTTGTTTATCAAATAGTTCTTTTAGAATTAGGAAAAAAAAACAATTAAGTATTTCAAAACAAGGCCTTAAAATAAACATGCATCTGTCTGCTGAGATTTACTATCACATCTTGGACCAGTGTGTGGGAATTTATTGGCAGGGAGAAGACAAATATGTCTATTATACCACTAAAGAGAAAGAAACATTTGAAAATAGTCTATAAAAGCTTGCTATTTTATTTCCCCCTTCCCTGATTATACTCTTAGTAAAGAGTCCAGTGAAATTTGTCTGGGGGCTTATCATGAATATCAGATGCTGTTATTCCACCAATAGTAATTCTCCCCTCCCAAGTTAATCTAGAAATTCATGATACCATATGTTTTTATCTTACTGATAAGAGTCAGCATTGATGTTGTGAAAGATTATTGATTTACAGTTGACCCTTGACCAGCATGGGAGTTGTGGGTGCAGACACACCCACCCATCCCCACTTTCCCCTTCCACTCTCCCCCTCAGTTGAAAATGTTCATATAAGGGGTGCCTGAGTGGCTTAGTCTTGAGCGGCTGCCTTTGGCTCTGGTCATGATCCCAGCATCTTCCTGGGATAGAGCCCCTTATCCAGCTCCCTGCTCAGTGGGGAGGCTGTTTCACCCTCTTTCTCTGCCTTTCCCTCTGCTTGTGCTTGCTTGCTCTCAAATAAATAACTAAAACATTAAAAAAAAAATGTGCATATAAGTTTTGACTCCCCCAAAGCAATAGTCTATTGTTGACTGGAAGCCTTACTGATAAATAGTTGGTTAACACATATTTTGTATGTTCTATGTGTTATATGCTCTATTTTTCCAATAAAGTAAGCTAGAGAGAAGAAAATGGTAAGAAAATCATAAAGAGGGCAGCCCCGGTGACTCAGTGGTTTAGCGCTGCCTTCAGCCCAGGATGGGATCCTGAAGACCCGGGATCGAGTCCCATGTCAGGCTCCCTGTATGGAACCTGCTTCTCCCTCTGCCTGTGTCTCTGCCTCCCTCTCTCTCTCTGTCTCTCATGCATATATAAATAAAATCTTTTAAAAAAATTATAAAGAGAAAATATATTTACAGTACCTTACTGTATCGAAAAATATCCACGTATAAGTGGACTGACACAGTTGAAACCTAAGTCATTCAAGTATCAACTGTACTTCTTTTAACTTTTTATTTTGCGATAGTTTTTTTTTTTTTTTTTTTTTGCAATAATTTTAAACTTACAGAAAAGTTGAAAAAATATAGAGAGCTCCCATGGACAATGTGTAGTACCTTTTACCTAGATTCCTCATTTGTTTACATTATAATTGACTTCTCTACTTTCTGTAACATGCTCATTCTTTCCTCCCCCTCCCTCCCCCCATGTTTGTCTCTGTCTCTCTTTTTCATTGTGGCAATCTCTGGAGAAATATTTGGTGTCATAACTAAGAGGGTGTCACAAACCTGTAGTAACTAGAGGCCAGGGATATGGCTTAATATTTTGCAGTACACAAGACCGCCTGTATGATAAAAATTTGGTCTAAAAGGTAAATAATGCCAAGGCTGAGAAATCCTGTACTAGTATAAGGAGAAATCTTTATACAAGTATAAGGTACAAAAGTTACTGTCCTGCCTTTAAGAAGCTTACAGTCTGTGATACAGTAAACATCATATACATGGAAGCATGTAGCAGTGCACCTACTTCTGGCTCGGGTTGGAGAAGAATTTGAAAAAGTGACATATGAAGTTGAAACCTGAAGAATGTACATGACTGACCTATACAAAATGGATTGGTTGGAATGGCATAAAAAGTGTTTCAAATCAAAGGGAAAGTATGTATGAAGATCTAGAAGTAGGAGAAGGCTTCTCTGCCTTTGGAGATAGGGGAGTCAGGGGCAGAGTTGAATGGGAGTGGTGAAAGTTAAGGTCATGGCAAGGGGCTCATGAGGCACAGCAGCTGCTAAGGACACTGCTATTTGTTGTCTTAAAGTAAATTGGCCTCATCTGATTTTTGAGGACTTTATGTCTTAATACTGGCCAAATAATCATGCTCTAAAGATGTATTTTCCATAAATTGTAAATATAAATGGAATGTGTAAATGTTTTATTTTGTTCTAAGCTTTAGCAAGTTCTGTGATTTATTTTCCTTTTTTTATTTTAAATTGTTGTGGAACATAACTACTTTAGGATCGAAAGTCTTATAAAACAGCATGGATGGACCTAGAAGGTATTATGCTAAGTAAAGTAAGACCGTGTTTTCACTTTATGTGGAACCTAAAAAAGCAGAAACAGACTCATAGGTGTGTTCAGAGGAAGGATAGGGGACTAGGTGAATTGGGGAGTAAGAGGTACAAACTTCCAGTTACCATAGAGGTCACAGGGCTGACCTCTATTCCAGCATAGGGAATACAGTCAGTGATATTATATTGTATTAACATTGTATGGTGACTACACTTACTACAGCCAGTATTTTGTAATATTTAAAATTGTTGAATCACGGTGTTGTACGTCTGAAACTAGTATGTTAGCTGTCTTCAATTTAAAATAACCTTATAAAACAATTACTTATTTTTCTCCTTCTCTTTACAATCCTTATTCATCTACCACTTTTTTGTAATTATAGTGTTAGTAACTTTTGTCTTATTTTTTTTATTTTTTAAAACATTTTTAAAATTCACTTTGCCAACATTAGCTCATCATATATTATTCTTACATAAAATTAGATCAGAGTGTTTTTCCATATAGCTGTACTATGTTCAGAGGGATCATTTTTAGTGATATACACCATTTCACTCAGTGGCTATACCAAAATTTTCTTAACTGTCCCTGTATTGTGAACATTTCACTTCTTCCAGTTTTTACTTTTATGTATGCAAATAACTTTTTATATTTCTTTTATTCTTGTGTGATAGACAATGTTTGCTTTGTTTTTACATTTTAAAATTGATACTACAAAAACTAATACAGTATATGTTAACTAACTTGAATTTAAATTTTAAAAAAGAAAATAAATAAAATTTATACTACCAAATACTTCCCCTTGTTTCACTCTCTGAACTCTGAGTTAACACATTAATTTAGGAATTCTTTTTAAAAACTTGCAGAAATTATGGAGAAGTCTGGTGAGGAAGGAATGCCTGATCTTGCCCATGTCATGCGCATCTTGTCTGCAGAAAATATCCCAAATTTACCTCCTGGGGGAGGCCTTGCTGGCAAGTAAGTAGAACAAAAAGAACTAATTTTGAGTTCATTTATAATTAGTAATTAAGTAATTTTGAGGAAGAAGTATATCAATTATCTAAAGATAAGATGGCATGATGGTTCTTATATTAGAGAAGGAAAATTTCATCGAAAGGGTTTTTTTAAAGGGAATTATTTATCACAAGCTTTGAAGGTGAAAGTCTTCTTTTCCTTTGTAAATGAGAATCAATGGCTTATGCTGAATCAAATTCTAAGTGAAATGTAGAAACTGTGTTCTTGCTAAGCATTTAGTGTGACAGTTCATTTTTGAGGATAGTCAAGATGAAGTATTATTTTAAATATTCAGAAGCTTAGTAATTGTGTGTAACTTAATAAAACTAAAGCATAATTTTTTTTAGGCGCAATGTTATTGAAGCTGTTTATAGTAGGCTGAATCCACATAGAGAAAATGATGGGGTAAGTTTCCTTTTATTTCTTAAGCATTTAAAATAATTTTATAATGTAAATACTAGAGATAATACATTCACATTATGAAATCTATAATTTATTAGTACCTTTCATGTTAAGGAGTCAGTTTAAGGAAATGTCTAGAAATAGAGGTAGAGATACAGTTCTGTTTTATAGATAAGTTTGTTGTCACTTGATGGGCATCGAGTACCTTTTTGTTGGACTGTACTTATTTCTTCCCTGTATGTCTGCCTTTCCTTCTCCTTCTCCCTTAAATCTTAATTTTGAGGTGAAGAACATGCTTTTAAATATCTGTTTCTCCTTCAGCAGGCTGCTATCATCACTAGACTTAGTGATAGAGAAATGAGCTATTGTTTTAAAGACCTGACTTTCCATGCCCCTGTCTGCCCAGTTAAATACCTAAGGATAATTTCTTTCCTAACCTTTAACGTTGCCACTGTAGATATTTTGTGTTGAACTGAGATAACCATTCTGTTGTATCCTGCTGTGCTTTATCAGAGCAAAACTCTTCCTTTACCTTCCTGAGAAATAGCGATGAGCTGTCAGCTGTGCCTCTGTAGTGTTTTAATCTTAGTACTAGTAGTAGGGACAAAACAATGCCTACTCCTTCTTCTTCTTCTTTTTTTTTTTAATCCCGCTACATTTCAGTCAGTAATTCGAATAAGTATTTTCTCATAAAGTTTTTGAAGTTTTCCGACATCTGTAAACAAGTAACTTAATTTTTAACATACACACTTGAAAGATTTGGGGGAGCTAAGGTTAACTTGTTGAGAAGAAATAGACACCCTTTGAGTCTCCAGCTCCTTGTGGCAGGTCTTGAGAGAGACATCAGCCACTGGTAGAAATTATGTGTCCTCTCAGTTGTACCGTTTTTGTAGGATTCACTATTACACAGCAATATCCTATCACTTCTTTTTTTTTTCTTAACAATAAAAGTATCCTTACAAAAAGAAAAAAGTTTAAATTAATACATTTTAGTGAGTTGGATGAAAGTGGTCTGTATATTGCTAATAATGGGATATATATATATATCTTGGTCTAGAGCAGTGGTTCTGAGTCTTTCTTTTGTATCCAGTACCTCAAAGTATTAAGAATTATATCTAAAGTTGTGAAAATTCATTTAAAAATAAAGATACATCATGTGATAGATTTAGAAAGAACCCAGGTCAGACAAACAAGGACAGAATGTTGACACAACTGAAAAAAGCCCATGGTAACTGGGTGGTGGAGTGGAGAGAGGCTAATCCCTTAGATCACAGGTACCACACAGCATCTAGCATCATTAGAGGAAATAAGCCCTCAAAAGGTAGTTATTGTTTCATTACTAACCATATAAGTAAGTGCTCCTGTTTCTTCATGTGCTTGAAAATGTACTCCTATTATATAATCTTAAAAAATTATCTCATTATACCTTGCTGAATTTCTTCAAGGTCCCTTGAGAAAATTAGCTTTTACTCCAGATACAATTTTAAGAAACATTTCAAACCCCCCCCCATTAACATTAAGTTAATGTTTTAAACTTTTTTAAAAAACAGAAAATACTTCTTACATACAGTAGCTCTATAAACAGTGAATAAACAGCAGAGCCATGAAACTGAAGACAGGCTCAAGGTAAAAAACCGGCCTCGAATACAATTATTACATGACTATGTAAGTTAAGGAGATGCATACTTAATTACCTCTCTGTATAAGCTTTCTAGTAACTTCAGCAGATCAAACATGGACAGACCACCATGTGGGGAATTGATGGAGGGAGGAGACTCTACAAAACATCAGGCATGGTCCCATCCCCGCCGTCAGTGCTGCGAGCCATGTAGAGATACACGAGTTAAGGAGTAAAATGGTTTATGTCATGTAGTAAAGGATAGAAAGAAATGATGAAATATAGAATGTGATTAATTGCCCTGTCAGTTGTACACTTGATTGCTGGAAAAGTCAGATTTTTGCAGAGAAAAGAGGAGATAAGAAGAATGATTAGAATGACAGAAATGAAATGAGGAGGATGATAGTTCAAGTGGATGGGAGAGGCAATAGCAAATTTTGAGCTGTCTTGAAAGGACCTCATTTTGACTAGAGCAGAGAACTGCTGGTGAAAAATAAGAATTTAGGATGCCAGAAGTATTTTTGGAGAGACTGAAGAGGCCTTTTGAACTTTACAGTGAGGAGCCACCATATGTTTGGAGCAGCAGAATGGTAGACTCATAGGAATATTGGTGGTATTTTAATCTGTTAGAAACATGTGCAGTGTTAGAATAAAGAGATGTTGGCAGTCAAGTAGTGAAGTAATTGCAGAGATCAGATGATAATGTGTAAACTCATTACTCGACAGATACATAGATTGGAGAAACTTCCCTATTTACTATGAAAACTAACTTTTGCAACCCAGAATCCTGTTTTGGGAAATAATAATTAACCCTTTCAGAATAATCATGATCTTTGAAAAATGTTGAACCATAGCAGAAGCAGAAATATACTAAATGTACATTAGCAGAAATGTCCTCTTAAAAGGAAAAAAAAAAAAAAAAGCAGGAAAAAATGAAGTGATTATAGGTATTTAATTAAATTCTTAGCTCTTAAGCTACCGTAGCAGTGAGTTAGACACAGATGTGTTCCATAAATGCTTCTCAGCTTACATCTGTGGCCAGGAAGTACAGTGGCAGGAGCCAATAGTTGGGTTTTTTAAAATAAAAAAAATTTTATTTATTTATTTATTTATTTATTTATTTATTTATTTATTTTAATTTATGATAGGAACACAGTGAGAGAGAGAGAGGCAGAGACACAGGCAGAGGGAGAAGCAGGCTCCATGCACCGGGAGCCTGATGTGGGATTCGATCCCGGGTCTCCAGGATCGCGCCCTGGGCCAAAGGCAGGCGCCAAACCGCTGTGCCACCCAGGGATCCCTAAAATAAAAATTTTTGTACAGATATTAAAAAAAAAAAGAGAATGCTAGTCAGAGTTAATCTGAGATGTATTTAGATTCCTAAAATGTCTGCTTTATATCAGAGATAGACTTAACCTGCTGTGAATGCCTATAGGTAATACCTTTAGAAATAGGGATTCATTTAGTTTTCTTACATTAAAAAAATCTTTTGGATAACATTTCAAAAAGCCAAGTGGAATATATGCCAAATTTTATTTTTTATAATCCTTTTTGTTTGTTTTTTTAATTTTAGATTGAGAGTAAGTGAGCGAGAGCACATGCAGGGTGGAGAGGGGCAAAGGGAGAGGGAAAGAGAGAATCCCAAGCAGGTTCCACACACAGGACCCGACACAGGACTGAATCCCATGACCCTGAGATCATGACTGGAGCTGAAATCAAGATGCTTAACCAGCTGAGCCACTAGGTACCCCTATAAGTCAAAAAGTAAAACATTTAAGATATATTCAGAAAACTCACTATTTAGGGGAATCTTCTAAAGTTGTTAACTAAATTTGTTTTTTAGTTCAATCTTTTGGAATATGTTCAGAATTCAAGCCTCATGTTGGATGTAGAGATTACAAAAAGAAAATAAAAGCTATTTCATTGATTTAGACTCTGATCTTTAAAATATACCACTAATCAAGTAGCCATATATGTTGATGATTTTGCAAAGGTAAGGACTTGTAGTCATCTAGCTATTGTGTATGTGTGTGTGTGTACACACAATATTATATATATGTAAAATCATAGGTGTTGTCCTCAACACCCTTCTTTTTACAGATACGACTAAGAGTCAGTGAGAGGAAGTAGCTGGCCTAGTTGCAGAGCTAAAACAAGTCATACAGCCAGAATTTGAATCTTGTCAGGGTAACTTCGAAAACTATTCTCTATACCTTTCTGTGTTGCCTGAGTTACTTAGATTACATATATATCCATACTCCACCTCTTTCCTACCTACAAAAAATAGTTTACTATTCTTTTGCAAATCTCTTTTATAGTCTTAAGATATTCTGGTTTTGATGAGGAATATTTCATACAGTTTTTGAAACTAAGTCAAGTCCAATTTATCAGTTGTTTTTCATTAAAATATATAGTTTTATTTATCTGAATCCAAAATCTTTTTAATGCATTCAGATTTTTAAGAAGGGAGGAAAATAAATAAGTAAGTAAGGGAGGAAAGACAGGACAATAGCCTATCTCCATAATTTGTTTTCACATTAAGTTTTATATACGGTCTTTTTATTTTGATAATTTCAGATAGATCAGTTATAAACACAGCTGCTTTTACATTTTTATAATCACAATTTCAGGACTATGTGAATATGACTTTTTGTAAATTGTTTCTTTTTACTTGTCAAAGCATTTTTATGGAGAAGATCTATACTGTTTGAAAATAGCACTAGACTTTAGACTATTTTTAAGGATGGTAGGACAGGGATCCCTGGGTGGCGCAGCGGTTTGGCGCCTGCCTTTGGCCCAGGGCGCGATCCTGGAGACCCGGGATCAAGTCCCACGTCGGGCTCCCGGTGCATGGAGCCTGCTTCTCTCTCTGCCTGTGTCTCTGCCTCTCTCTCTCTCTCTCTCTCTGTGTGACTATCATAAATAAATTAAAAAAAAAAAAAAGCATGGTAGGACATACCGCTTATCTTAGCTATGTGGTCGTAACCACTTAACTCTTCAAAATTATTTCAAATTCATTAAATTTTATATGATTCTAGCAAGTAACAGATAAATTCTTCCTAAGTCACTTTAATTTTATCTCATGAACTCATATTTGAGGATTTTTCAGCTCTACAAATTATTCTTAGCTGACAAGCAGAGGATAGAACTCCACCAAAAGCACTGTAAATATTTATATTAGCATTCTTCACTATTTTCTCCATAATTGATTGTTTCAGCTAATCATTTGAAGCATTTTGCTTGTGGCAACTGCATTAAAAAATGCTGCAAATTGGGGCGCCTGGGTGGCTCAGCGGTTTGGTGCCTGCCTTTGGCCCAAGGCGTGATCCTGGGGTCCCAGGATCGAGTACCATGTCGGGCTCCCTGCATGGAGCCTGCTTCTCCCTCTGCCTATGTCTCTGCCCCTTTCTGTGTCTCTCATGAATAAATAAATAAAATCTTTTTTAAAAAAAATGCTGCAAATAAATACCAGCTAGTTAAATTTTATCTTTTAAAATGTGCTTAATTTATTTCCCCTTCTGTTTGCTGCCTGATTTATCTATATTCCTATATCTTATTTGGGATAAGGCCATATTTTCATGAGAGATTTCTTTTAAACTGTGTATAGATAACAGTGAAACCTTGAAAATTGAAACAGAGGGAAAAGTTCTATATTCTCATCTCCATAATTGCCTTCAGTTTATTTTCCAGAATTAACCATCCCATCTAATAGGATTTTTTTGTCCTATAATTTCATTAGTCTTCCTATATCAAGGAAATATATTGTAGATTTGAATATGAAATAAATTGTGGTCCATTTCAGTAGTTTTAAGCACTATTTCTTTAGTAAGTATCTATTACTATGGGGTACTTAACTTACTATGTTACTTACCATAACATATTCAAAAGAACATCGGAGGGACATTGATGTTAATTACACCTGTATAGAAACCTGAGCTATGTCACTTACTACTAAGTGTCCTTACTTAGTAGACTTACTGTCTTGTGTCCTTTATACTAGCGTTGTCACCCTGCCAACTTAAGTCTCAGTCTATAAATTTCTTTACTTATAAAAATTAGGGTTGTGGTACCTATTATGTAGGCTACCTATAAGGATTAACAATAAGGTCATGTGCATAAAGTTCTAAGCACAAACATTAATTTTCCTTTCTTAGGTGGTAGGGAGGAAACAGAAAGGAATGTGAAATTCTATTTACCTGAAAGAGTTTACAGTCTAATTTAAAAGGCTTATGATCAGTTGCAAGGTAGAATTAATTGCTATAATAGATGTGTAAACATGATGTGTATATACGGATTCAGGTTAAAAAAAAAGTATAGCTTAACAGTATTTTTAAGAGTCAAATGAAATGGCTGGAAGAAGACTCACCCAGCCATCTTTTATCAGCACAGTAGGAAAATGTAATTTGCTTTGAGATAAAATGACTTTTAAATGTGGTTATTAGGTCAAGTTCTTTTCAGTTCAGTAGCTCTGTGATGCCAGCCATAGTAAGTTCATCCCAACTTGATTTATAGGCCTGATTTTAATGTGTTTTTTGTAAAAAGCAACTATTCCTCCCCAACCACCACTACTACAGAATTCACAGAAACATAGATACTTACTGTAATAATAGGTGTCAGATGAAAAGTGAGAGGTGCTTTATCTTTTGAACCCACCAAAATTGAAATACAACCAATATAACAACCTTTAATCAGTAAGTTCAAGTAAGTCGAGTCTATATTGGAGGTTCTATCAGAATCAAGTGATAGGCTTTAAAAACTTATCCCAGTGCAGTGAATCTGAGTATCATTTGATAGAAGTTTAGTATCTATATAATTATTTTTAAAGATTTTATTCATTTATTTATTTTAGAGAGAGTGCAAGCAGGAGGAGGAACAGAGAGAGGGACAAGCAGATTCCCTGCTTAGCACCCAGAGATCTGACCTGAGCTGAAATCAAGATTCAGACGCTCACACAGACTGAGCCACCCAGGTGCCCCCACGTATTTCTATTTAATCTTAAAAGCTCCGTAAGCAATCCTGGTATGAAACCAGGGTTGATAAATACTTCAGAATTTATTTCATTGTCATTGAAGGTTTTTGTTTTTGTTTTTGTTTTTTTGATAAAAAGGGGAGTTGTTGGTTTGAGTTGGAGAGGGCAGGAAGTGAGGTGGAAGAGTGTTTATGCCGTCTATTAAAAGTTCTTTGTGATATACCATCAAGTAGAAATTGTCCTTGTGGAAAACCTGATTAAAGACCAGTAAGGTTTATGATGAGCAAGCTTTTACCTCATTGCTCCATCTTATTAACCTTTCCTGAATAGAGTCAAATGAGAAACTTGATTTGGGGATGTGGGTTTATTTATTTAGCACAGAAGGAAAGGTAAGGGAGAAAAAGTCAGAAAAATCTTAACAGAAGAGCACTTTTTATTGTTCTCTCCACATGATAAATTTTGCAAACTAAAAAAAAAAAAAGTTATTTGGGACACTTGGCTGGCTCAGTCCAAATAGCATAGACTCTTGATCTCAGGGTCGTGAGTTCGAGCCCCACTTTGGGTGTAGAGAGTACTCAAATAAATTTAAAATTTTTTTAAATTTAAAAATTAAAAGTTACAGTTAATCTACATTAGGTAGAAAATTGGAGAACTCAAAGAAAATAAAGCAGGGGCGCCTGCCTGGGTGACTCAGTGGTTGAGCGTCTGCCTTTGGCTCAGGTCGTGATCCCGGGGTCTGGGATTGAGTCCAGCATCAGGCACCTCATAGGGAGCCTGCTTCTCTCTCTGGCTATATTTGCCTCTCTCTGTCTGTCTCATGAATAAATGTGGTTATATTTGTGTTCCTTTTGTTTCTTTGTTGCTGAGTTGTAGGATAACAGTCTACAGAAATCGTTAAAGAGTTTGTGTCAGGTCATCTATATCAGTAACCTTTTTTGAGTTATTTTCCCAACATTTTATGATGAAGACTTCCAAATATCTAGAAAAGTTGAAATGATTGTAGGGCGCACCTATACACCTTCTGCCTAGATTCAACAATTGTTAACATTATACCATACCATATTTGCTTTATCTCTCTTTATGTGTGTGTGTGAATATATATGCTACTCTTTTTTTTTTTTTTTCACTGAACCTTTTGATAGCAAACTGCAGACATTTTGGCATATTTTGGCATGCCACTCTTAAAAATGTGGACATTTTGAGGCGTCTGGCTGGCTTGGTTGGTAAAGCATGCAACTCCTGATCTTGGGGTCATGAGTTTAAGTCCCACATTGGGCGTAGAGCTTCCTTGGGAAAAAAAAAATGAGAACATCTTTCTACATAACCGTAATATAATACTGTTATCATGCCAATGAAAATTAAGAGTATCATCTAGTACCAAGTGCAGATTTTCCCAGTTGTCTCTAGAATGACTGTGATAGTAGTTATTTTGAACGATGGTCTGGTCAGGCTGTTATCTAGCATATTAATGAAGTTTGTAATCAGGTCATTTTTTCTTCCCCTTGCCATTGAAAAAGAAGAGTCTGAGCCAGCTTTGCATATGATGTCCTACATCCTGGATCGTAGGATTTGTTTTCTTGTGTCCTTTAATACCATCCTCTGTTCCCTATTTTCCTATAAATTGGGAATTTGCTTTATTAGATTTAAATTAAACATTTTTGGCAAGAATCTTGCTTTTAGACTGTCAGCTTAACTGTGATCAGCTTCGATGTTAGAGCTTGTTCTGCTAACAAGATTAAGTAGCTGCTGTTGTAGAAACCTCTAAGTTTTCCAAAATTTAACAAAATATAAAAAGATTAGGTAGTTTCTTGTTCATGTCTTATTATCATGTTTTAAATAATTTGATCTAGAAATGTTTTTATTAAGATATGTAAGAACAAAAAGTAAATAAAATTTTTACCCACAAAAGCATTAAAATTTCCCAAAAATCCAGTTTAAATTTATATAGTTCTACATTTTGTGTCTCTTCTCCTTACCTATCATTTAGCAGCAGGGGTGAAGAAACTAATGTTCTAATGGCCTGCTTTTCTGTCCTTTCCTATTGCTTTAAACACTAATTTCCTTTTGTACTAAATCATTCTAGCCAATTACTGTTTTTTGTTTTTTCTGTTAAGCAAGTCAGTTTTAGGAAATGCTTGTGTTGCTGTTGAATTCTAATAGTGGAGTAAATTTCAGAGGAAGCTTCAAATGCCAGTGTGAAATAAGATGTAAACTAGTTAATGGTAATTTGCTAAAATTAACTTGGTATTTCAAGTGGAAACTTTTATTGACACAAGTAAGACTTGATACTTATTTAATGAAATGTTCTCATGCTTAGACTATATTACTCGTGATAGAGAAATGAGTGTTTTGCTGTGCTATGTTATGAAATACATGTGATATCCTAGTTTGTCTACTGACACTGGGGTCTTGAATCTCAAAAAAAGGCCTCCGAGGAAGCAGAGGAAAGTGGATCACAGGGAAAATTGGTGGAAGCTCTCAGGCAAATGAGAATTAATCATAGGGGAAACTACCGACAACTTCTGGAGGAGATGCTGACTAGTTACAGGCTAGCTAAAGTAGAGGGAGAAGAAAGCCCTGCTGAACCAGCTGCCACAGCCAATTCTTCGAACAGTGATGCTGGAAACCCAGTGACAATGCAGGAAAGCCATACTGAATCAAAAAGTGATCTTGCTGAATTAGACAGCTATAATGAAGATGCAGGGACAAAGATGAGTGGTAAACAAATATGACTTGACTTCGTGGTAATATTTTTGTGATCTTTGATTTGATGGTTTTTACTTAGGAAGTATAATGTATGCATTTATATAACCGTTTTGTTATTTGAATCTTGGTAAACTAGTTTTATTACCTTCAGATAGCCTTGTTTTTTTAAGAAGGCCTTTGCATACACCTTTATCAGATAGTTTAAAATTGACTATTTATAGTACTTTGAATTTAATAAAATTCTATGTCATTTCATATTGTATGCCAGAAATGAGGCTACTAGTTATTCGAATCAGTAGTTAACTTCATATTAGATAAGATTAGAGATTACTGATAAGCAAGATGACATTATATTGTGGAAAAACTTGTAAATGTAGAATTCTGCTTCATATTATTTTACATATTAGTACACTCATAGTCAGCTTTGTAATAAATTTGTGTTTTCTTTAGTAACTTTAGTTTTTCAACGAATGGCAGATGCTGGCCTGTAATTTTTTTTTTCTTTCCAAGGATGATAATTTGTGTGTTCTTTGACTTGTTTATACTTTACATCTCTGTAGTTTTATTTTTAGAAGTTCTGAGTTGTTGGATGTGTGGTTATTTTCCTTTCTCTGTATTCTTTATTGAAACCTAATTTTTGAAAAACCTATGTATTATTGATACAGCTTTGGTTTGTACATTCTGTATAGCCTAACTACATACATCAAAATGTATGTCAACCACATGTTTAGAATGAAATTATAAGTGTTCAAGTCCAAATAAAGCATGTGATGTGGAATAATCTATGCATGTTGTACTTATTTTGAAATTAAAAAAAATTTTAAACAACCAGGTTTGGTATATTGGAAAAATACCCATTAGAAATTCATTTATATTGATAGAAAATGTAGAAAACTTTTGACTTGGCTTTTGTCTTTAACAAAAGAAAACATTTTGAGAAGTCTTGCTTTCTCAAATCCATTGTTTCTTATCCCCTTTTTGTAATACAAAATATTCATCTGTGGCCAGTATAGACACACATAGTCATGTCAGAGACTTTCCATAACGAGCACTTTAAAGATTGCAAGACCCGTCATCTTTGCTATAAGTATTCATCAGATATTAAGAAATGCAAGAATTACAGGATATTCTAAATAGTGGTAGATATGAATTTTGTTTTAATTAAAATAGGTTTTTAAGATACAAGTAGCTAGTAGTCACATGGGAAAATATTTCTTACAACAAATATTTTGTGAATGTAGAACATTAACTTTTCTTCTTCATGTTTATATTTATCACATATCTAAAGTTGCTTACGGTGCCCTAAGTTGAAACTTTGGATCTTCGGATGTAGCTGATGTTTTGATCTATTTTTCCAATGCCAGAATATTTTTAAGTGGTTTGAGAAAGAGGAAGGCATTTGGTGGAGAGGGGAGAAAAAAAACCCAACCAGTTATCTATCTGTATTAGATAGATCCATGTGTTTACACACAGTATACACCACACACACCTCTCTGTAAAAGTGCCTTTTCAAACAAAGAAAGGAAGGTAATTTGTTCATCTAATTTTGTTTTCTTTTGAAATTCAATCCAACCTGGAAGTGGTGTAGGTAAATAATAATAATATTCTTCCTTTTCTCTTCCTGTAGGGTGCTGGAGATCTAGAAGACCCATGGTAGCCTTATAAACCTTCTAAAATGCTTTTGATTCTGAAAATTGGGGGAAAAAACTTTTAATCACAGTTTTCTTCAATACAAGGGAAAAATATTCTTGTGGATTCCCAACGTTTTATGATATGAGCAGAAAATCATTAGCATTTCCCATCATTTGTTCATATTTGTGTTTTCTGATAATTGCCACTTGTAGCATTGCCTGTACTACAGTATTTTTTGCCAACCTCAGGCATACTGGTTACATCTGTATTGAACTTTGGGCCGTAGGAACCAACGGAGTTATTTCACCACAAATAACAAACTCTGTCTGAGGTGCATGGGAATATAGTTAGCTGTACTCTGAAGACACATTACGTTTTTGTTTTGTTTTGTTTTGTTTTTGTTTTTTGTTTTTTTTAGACAAGACACACAACATATAAGCATGTAAGAGTAAAGAATTGTATGGGATGTTCCTTTCTCAGTTCACCAAGTTGGAAGCCTTTTGCAGCTCTGTGGCTTGAAATTTCCTTTGAGCAATTTACTATAGGATATATATTTATTATTAATTGTTATTTAATTTTTTTTCTAATTTTACCTGTATTACCGAACTGGGTTTTCCAATAATGTCCAAATTGTAACGTTGCCTGCTTTTCAAGATAAAGTGTATTTGGCAATAATATTATAAACCCTTACAAATTTTATGCATGTATCTACTACATCCTTCAACTCTCACTAGAAAATCTTTTGAAACCAAATGGATTAATTTATGGCTATTTATAATTTGCTTTGACATCTCACTGCTGCAAATTTTTTTAAATGATGAGATTTGCCTTTATAATGTAAATTGTGATTTTTGTTTTACATGTGGGTTTCTATAGTTTTAATTTTTCAGCTTTTAAGATAAAGTTTTGTGTGTAATTTGGTATAATTTTTAATTGTTTACGTTCTTTTAAAAGCTCAGAATATCACATTGAAATGACTATAAATACATTTAAAATTATCTATTTTAGATCTAAGGAAATATTACAGAGATATTTTCATGGGTTCAGTAACCTTTCATTTTATAACATTGGGCACGGTACAGAGTGGCTGTCACATAAGGTACTTGAAGATTATTATTTTAATTCTATTTTTACAATAACCTTGAATTCTCTTGAGTTTTGCATGTAGTAAATCCAATTAATGCCGAACATGAAGAGTAAAATATTTATCGAAAAGAAGCTATTGGGGTAGGAGAAGCAATGAATGTATCCATTTGTACATGGTTTACATGTTGTGGATGCTCTGTAAACATTTTCCTATATGTTTAAATTGTGTTTCAGCAGGATGTAATTGCCCTTGTGTGTAGTTAAAATGAGTCATCACCTGGTCCTGTGTGAAATGGAATTCATGATATTTTCTGTAACATTTTCCTGAAGCTGTTTCTGGAGAGCCACACGTTTGAATACAGACAGCTTTCCTGATCATTTGATTTATTGTGCACCTGATTTTTTGGTCTAAAAGGAATTACTGCCACAATATATTTTATTTATTCTTTAGATTTTAGCCTTGTAAGTTAAAGTGCTTTACATGATGATGTTTAAAAGCTATCTGTCCCTTTACTGGGTTTGGGGGGTTGTAAAAAGATAGGGAATGAAGAATGCAAAATGGTTTATTGTTCAAACTGTCCACTCTGATCCAACCCTGTACTGATAGTACCTTTCCAGTATGGTATTGTGATGTTTCATACAATGCAGTGAACATAACCAACTTGTTACCTAAATAAAGAATTGATAAAAACAGTGTGACATATTACTATTTGGTATGATTTTTAAAAGTCCAGTTTTGAATGTTACTTTTAAACATTTTACATAATTGGAATATTTTATGTGAAACTTTTCATACAGAACATGTAGAGGAATTAACCAAACTGTGTAGGACATTGCTAATTTAACCGCTTCTTTGCTCTGAAACTATTCTTTATGCCATTTCCGAAAAATCTTTTTCAGGTGGTGGTTAGTGGCCCTTGAAATACAAATAATGTGTGAATTAGCAAAAGAAAAACCTGAACTAGTCTTGACTAATCTGAATTTTCTAGTCCAGCTCTTTTCAAAAATTTTAGTCTTAGGACCTACTTGTGTTCTTCTTTCCATTTATATTTCTAAAGATTAAAGATCTCCGAGAACTTTGCTTTTATGGGTTTTGTTATTTTATATATCGCATTAGAAATGAAAGCCAAGAAATTTTACATACTATTTTAATTCATTAAAAAATGAAACCATTGTCTATTAACATAAATAGCATTGTTTTATGAAAAATATTTTCCAAATTTAAATTTAGTGTGACAGGTAGCACTCATTTTTGTTTTTGTAAACCCTCATGTTGGACTGAACTTTTATACCCTTGCATTCATTTTGTTGCAGTGTGGCTTTTTGTTGGAAGTATATAAAGAATTCTGGCCTCACAGAAATACATTATTTGGTAATGGGGATTTTAATAGCTTCGGGTTATTGTGGATATTCTATTTGATACATGATTAAAACTTTCGATCTGGTAGTTTCTGGAAGGTTAGGTGCAATGTGAAATTCAAAACTTTATCAGTCAACTTTGTACTCTCACATTAAAACGCATTTGATCTATCTTGTTGGAGTTTTGAATGGATGCCCTATTTTGGTATGATTTGGTAACATCATGCATTGTATCTTTGGAAAAATACTGGTTCATTGAATTATGCGGTTCTTTAGAATATTGACACATGATTATGCAGTGTTTAAAATTTTTTTGTTAATATATCCAGTCTCATCAGAAAAAAATCTTTTTGAGTGTTGGGACGCTGTCAAGCTCACAGCAATGGATACAGATTTTTCGAAATTCTAATTTTCATTTGAAAGGTGAGATTTTGTCACTGGCAACAAATATTGTCAGTTGTTTTCTTTGAGTGACAGGCTTACTTCATTTATTTCCAAGAAAATGTCTGCTGAATAACTGTAGTCTGTCAATCATTCTTTTGAGTAGAAGTGGTCTCCATGAAAGTGGCTAGTTGAGCACACAGCTTGCTAGCACAAGTGACAGCCATCCCACTTCTGCATGCTGTAGAAACAGTACTGCCCGTGTCGTCATCTAGGATATTAAAAAGATGTGTATTCAAGGACAGGTGTAATAAAAACTTTTACTGCTTAATCAGGAACACTGTTCACTGAAACTGGCCTTTCTCCCCTTTGAGCGTGGCGTGAAGTTACAGGAGCAGCTAATTAGTTTGTCTTGATTCACAACCAGGTACCTGCAGTTTTACCACTTATTTCTTTTGCACATGTAAGTGTCAGTATGTCGAAAAGAATAATTATTAGGAAATAGTTAATAGTTCTGACTTAATAGACCTCCTTGCAAGGCTCCCTGGCACTCTGCGACTTTCACAATTGTTGCCCTGTCCACTGGGGCGGTGGCATCATGTGTTCATTTATTCCAAACATCACAGTGTTCACAGTAAGTGAACCTTAACGACGTGTTAATCTCACATAAAAATTACTTTGGGGGGGCTCCGAGGAGATGGTGACTGTGGCCACTGTGCTATTTAACAAGATAAGGTGGAATCTTTAATTTGGTATTTTGGCAGGAAACTCCTGTGATAGGTTTCAACTTGGGAAATTCCTATTTTGAGGTCATACTTAAGAGGAGAGTTTGGTTCTCATATTGCATATATTCAGATCACTTTAGGCTTTCAAAATGTCTTCAGTGACTCTAGATTTGTGTCATTTCCAATAAAATCGTTTTGCCACAATTGAGATGTCACATTGCGTTGGCCAGATAAAGATAGGACTTTCTTTTTTTAATGACCATTAAACATATCAGGCTTTGATGCTGAGGTTTTTCTGTTAGATTTTTCAATTTGCTGAACATCCGAGATTTGAGTAACGTTGCCATGGAGGTGTTTTTAAAAAAATAAACTCATGATTTCTGTCCCATGTTTCTTGCCCAATTAGAAGCCTTGGTAATTAAAACACTTACTACTTGAGCTTTTTGTTTTAAATGTGTTAAAAGCAACTGCAGCTCTGAATTCTTAAGTCCTTACGTCAATTTTGTTTTCAGATGTGGGGGATTCATTTGGGTTTTGATATCTTTTCATAGTGCTTGGCAGGCTCTCCGGTCACCTACTAGACACTTGGTCTTCATAAGAAACTAGCAAAATTTATTTATTTATTGTTTTTGAAACCAGCAAAATTTAAAACTAAGATGAGGTTTGCGTATAATGGATCAATCTTCTACGTGAAAAGAGATGGTGCCACCATGCTCTCTGAGGTCTCCCCCCTATCCCCCACGTCGTCAGGCTTCAAAATATCTTTTAATGACCAGTCAAATGGTATCAGCTGGGGAGAGGTGTTTCTATATTGTTAGCCCAACATTTTGAGCCAGAAATTAGACATTTGGCTTATATTCCAAACTAAACTACCTGAAATACTTGATGGAATGAGACCATGCGTAAATAAGTATTTTGATGTTATGAACAGCATTTTTGTTTTCAGACAACAAATTGGTCATCAGAAAACAAATGTGTATGCTTTCTGGATGTGGGAAAGTAGGCAATCAAACCAGAGTTGCTGGAGTTAAACTGGGTTTTTATTCAGCTTCAGTCACAGAAATTAACCGGAACTTGTCTATTGAATTTTCTTTTGCTAGCCAAATCATACTTTCTTGTCTTGAATTTAGATCCCATTTTTCAGTGACTTCTCAAATTCACATTTCCTCTTTAAATTTGCCTTGATTTGTGTTCTGAAGATAATCTGGTTTAACTAATAGAGGGAAGCATTTGATAAAAGGTTTTAGAATACATTTTGTTTTGGGTGGCTGATGTAGTAAAGAATCGTATACTGTGATTTTTTTTTCACGTTAACAATGCACAATGCAGACAATCCATTAAATTTGTAAGATAGCCAAATACTAACGTAATAACCATTATGACGAGAATTTAAGTTATTTCAGAGCAATTTGCAGAGTCAATTGCTCTTGTAAATTGATTCTTAGTGGGCATTATAATGATTTGATTTGCGTTTTCTATGTTCCATTGCTTTAAGATTTTTTTTCTATTCAATTTTGGGAGTTTTTCTGTAAGCTTTAATGAAAGTGCTAAGCAAGTGTTTATTTTTGCCCATTGTTTTGGTTTATATATGTTAACCTTGTGGTCTAGAAGTAAACCAGTGTAGCTACTGCTACAGTTTCTTTTCAGGCTGCGACTGCATTACTTCTGGTTCTCTCTTCTTGCTGGTTTTCCTGGCTGTGTTCTCTTCTCCTCCACCCCTTATCCTGTTTTAGTTTAATTCTACCTGACACACACTTCTATTAACTTAAATACATCATTTCCTGTTCAAACTTAAGTGGTAGCTATGCTCTTCTAGTTGAGGAATGAGGGGTACACGATCTCGGTATTATGAGGTTATCCTCATATTCACAACTCTGGTGTAGCAAAGCCCCATACCTTTCAAATATGGGTGGAATCAAAGTGTTGGGATTTTTCTTCCCCCTTGACTAATAACCCTAGCCTATAATGGCAAGAGTGATTTCTTGAGTAATTTAATCTGTACAACAAATGCATTTTTACATTTCTCATTTTCTTTCTCATCTAATATTTTACATACTACCTCATATCTACCTCTAATGAAAATACTTGGGCATGTATTTGAAGTGAAGAGGACCAGTACAATCCAAGAATTATTCTAATAAAAGGGTCTGATAACCTTCTTGCCCTCTTCTGGGTCATTTTATTTTCATTTGTGCATCTACTATGAGAAGGAGTTTCTGTTTCCTTAAATCTTAAAGACGAGGTGCTATTTATTTTTTCAAAACTCCACAGTGACATGATTCAAGAGGATCGTGGAGTTTATTTTCATAGATTTTGCCTAAGAGTAAGCATCTTCTAAGTCAATGGATATAGTATAAAGTTTATTTTAAATACTCGTATATATTTATTTTTATTTATTTTTTGTTTTTTTAAATACTCATATTTAATACTTGGTATTGAAATTGGTCTTAGGTAGGACTGGCGATCATTACAGAACTTTGATGCTGTTGGAGTGCACTCCTACATTGAGAGTAACTGGATTTTATTCTGGAATTGCAGGTTCTTTAGGAACTGAAAAGCATTTTATGAAGAGTTCGCATTTTAAAATTATATATGACCCCAAAATAAACTAATAGTCTTAAGAATTTTCATGTAGTTCAAATTCACTAAAGTGTTATAATTACAAGGGTACCATTTTTTCAACCTCCAGAGCAATTCTGCTTTTTTCTGTGTTACTTGAGATTCCATCTAAGATTTGATTTAAGGCTTAATGATTTTGAAAAGCTTAAAGACTGGGATCCCTGGGTGGCGCAGTGGTTTGGCGCCTGCCTTTGGCCCAGGGCGTGATCCTGAAGACCTGGGATCGAATCCCACTCGGGCTCCCAGTGCATGGAGCCTGCTTCTCCCTCTGCCTGTGTCTCTGCCTCTCTCTCTCTCTCTCTCTCTCTGTGTGTGTGTGTGTGTGTGACTACCATAAATAAATAAAAATTTATTAAAAAAAAAAAGTTTAAAGACCACTAGCTTCAGAGTATATATACGACTTGGTGAATGAAACTAAACAGCACATACCTTTACAAGGCAGGAAACTCAGAAGAGTGTTGGTTGCACTATGAATGATGTTTACAGGTTTTGGTTTGTTACCCCCAAATATTAAGATTCACCTATTTAGAAGGTGGGAAAGGGGAATGGAGTTGCACCAAGGGTCAGGATCAACCACCACCAGGGGTCAGCCACCTCATTACCCCTTGCCCCACATGTCCACCCACCATGTTTGGTCAGTTTTGATTTTTGTGGGGCGTTAGGGGGTGGTATTATGGGAAGGAAAGGGTGTTATTCTCAGGTCTCAGGTTTGAATTTATCTGCTCACGTTATTACCTCTACATCCCCTCTTCTATAAAACAAGCTAATGGTTAAAAAATAAACTGGTATAATCCTTCGTATGACTGCACCACAATGTATCCCTTTCCCCACTGAGGGATATTTAGATGATATGCAACTTAAAAAAACTGATGGCGGTGGGCACCCTGGCATGTGTCCTTTGAGTACATGTACCAGTGCTTTGCCTAGAAATAAAATTACTACGTTATTAGGTATGCATACCTTCAAGATAATATTGCAAATGCATTATACTAAAGGTCTCTTAGTCTCCACTTCCATGAGAAATGTACAGAAATTCCTATTTCTCTGTCCATTTTCCATAACTTAATGCTGATACTGTTAGATTTTACACTTGTTGGTTAGGTGAACATGAAATAGTATGTCTTAATTTGCATATTTGGTTACCTATGAGGCAAACCTCATTTTCTCTCTCTATGACTATTTGAATTTCCTCTGAAATGATTGCTCGTATCCTTTGCTCATTTTTCTTTTTGGTTTGCCACTTTTTCATTTATTTGTAGTTTTTTTCTAAATAGTCTTGATGCTGATCCTTTGTTTATATGTGTTGCAAAACCTAGCCTTTTTTTATGCTTTGTATATGGGGTCTTTCGTTATTCATAAATCAGTCTTCTGCAGTTTGTACTATTGTCTTTCTTGTTCAAGGAATCCTTGCCATCTCAAGTTCATATATTCTCTCAAAGTATTCATCCTGGGCAGCCCAGTGGCTCAGCGGTTTGGCGCTGCCTTCGGCCCAGGGCGTGATCCTGGAGACCTGGGATTGAGTCCCACGTCGGGCTCCCAGCATGGATCCTGCTTCTCCCTCTGCCTGTCTCTCTCTCTCTCTCTCATAAATAAATATTTTTAAAAAAAATAAAGTATTCATCCTTCCTCCCAAGCACATATATTTAGGATTTTAATCCATCTTGAGTTTACTGGTTTTTACGGTATAGAGGCAGAGATCCAATTTTTTGCATTCCGCTAGCTAATTGTGCCAGCGCAATGCCAGCCCTGTCACATACCAATTCCTTACATATGTGATCCATTTCTCATTTCTCCAGACTCTTCTATTGCCTTTTGTCTAATCCTGTAAAATATCCCACCATTTTAATTAACTGTGGCCTCGTAAATGCTAATACCTGACAGGTAATCATCTAATACCTTCATCTTTCATAACCTTTGTTCCTTTTAATAAAAATGCAATTAATAACCCCCACTCTCTGCTTCTTAGCAGCCTGCATTCATTTTGGCAGCTTGTATTGAAAATTCTTCACCCTACCTGTGAAAATTACTTTGTTTCTGTTGCACATTTACATGTGAAGCTAGTGTGCGCGAAGTGATTGCTCTAAACCCCCTGCCTTCCCCTGTAAGTCTGGCTGAACCGGTAACAGAGCCCTGCCTGCTAATGTTGGATTCCAAGGCAAATGAAAAAGTCTGTGATAGTGATTCTATCTTTATTTAAAATCTGATATGGTTCCTCATGGTTTTCGCATTAGTTTCTTTTAAATCTTGCATTGTATATTTTTCTAGGTTACTGAATTTTTTGGCCCTAAGGCAATTGTATCATTCATGGCACCTTATGCTCCCCTGATAACTGAATTTCTGGGCCGTTGAAGTGACTGTCTTGAGACCACGTTCCTGATTTGAGGCAGATGTTGGCAAGGAGGAATAACTTAGCCTACTAGTTAGTACCCTTTAGCACAAAACAGTTTTTCCTTGGGTGGTTACTGAAAACGCTGGAGAAGCTGGGCTGAGGATCCTCTGCTCCAGCAGCAGCTAGGTGCTATTGGCTTTTCTTCCTTAGGCAGTCAGCCCTCTTAATACTCTAAAAACATAATGTTGAGAGAATCAGCAAGTTCTGCAAGGATATCATTTAACAGCTTTGATCTCCAAAATATATTCCAAAATGTACTTTTTCATATTTTAATTTCTTTGCAATTGAGAAGCATCTTAGGTCAGTGGCATCTACAATTTCATTGGCTAGGCACAGCTGCACCTGCTTGGTAATAGTGATTCATATTTCAGTTCCATGATTGAGCTTTGCATATGGTTGGGGCTACATGTGTTAAGTCTAATGCCGTTTTAAATGTCTTTAAAATGATTACATACGATTTAACATAGAAGCAAAGTTATAGTGTAAGCAAAACAGAAATGACAGGACTTGTAAAAAGTCTGTCTTAAAAACCTGTTACAGGGCACCTGGCTGGCTCAGTCAGTGGAGCATATGACTCTTGACCTTAAGGTCCTGAGTTTAACCCTACATTGGGGTAGAGCCTACTTCAAAAACAAAACCAATTGTATTATAATAAGTATAAAATATCATGAGTGATATTAAAGCATCATTTTATAGTTTCATTTTTTTCTTAAGTATACATTAAAAGTGGTACCAAAAATAATGGAATCTTAAGAGTTGAGGGATGAGGGAACATGATATATAATTTATAGGTAAATAATTATAAAAAACATGCATGGGAATGATAATATTAATTTAGGGCAGTTTATTCAGAAACACTGCAAAGTGTGAGATATTTATTTCCACCCTCCAACCCTCAAAAAACAAAAATGTTAACATGGGTTAAATCTGGGTGATAGGTAAGGGTATCTTATATTCTTTTCTGTAATTTTCTATATGTTTTAATTTTTTATAAAGTTTTGAATTAAAAAATAAAATACATTGGGAAGGGATACCAATTTATAATCCTAACATACAAAATGTCTGTATCTTTTGCTTTCTCTCAAGTGTTGTACATTACCAATCTGGTAGGTAAAATATTGTAATTTATGATTTTTTTATTTAATTCTCAAATTATTTGATTCCTAATGACATTGAACAGTTTTTCTCCTATTTTGGCTAGTTTTTTAATCATCTTTTATTAAAGCCTGTTTGATATGTTGCTTATTATCTACTAATACAGTTATCATTTATTGATTTGTGAGAGCTCTTTATATATTCAGGAAATTAACTATTCTTTCAAATACACCATGACTTACTATTTTATTATTTGTCTTTTTATTTTATTTTATTTTTTATTTGTCTTTTTAAATAAGGATATTGGGGATAGGACTAAGAACAAAGCACATCTAACAATATGGAGATGACCTAATTCCTGAAAAACTACAAACTCAATAACATGGGTTTATTTTCCCCCCCCAAAAAATCGTATGCCACGATACTTTATTTGTGTTTTTTCTTACACAGTAACTTTGTTTTGGTGCCAGTTTTTTACAGTAAGAATAAAGTTTTTCTGCTATGATTGGAGAGGCACAGGTGAGAGCTAAAATGCTCTGAAGAGTATTAGATAGCTCTCTTTGTTCAAAAATATTAAATAATGCTTTTATCCTCCATACGCCATTTGAAATATATAGTGGGATTTATTTTTCATTTTACTTTTTTGAAGAAGTAAAATTTACATACAGTAAACTGCAAAGACCTTAGATGTTTAATTTGATGAGTTTTAAGAAGTGTTGGCTTGGTTATTTATATTCAATAGCATTAGAATTTGGGACACCTGGCTGGCTCAGTCAGAAGAGCATGTGGCTCTTGATCTCAGGGCTGTGAGTTTGGGCCCCACGTTGGCTGTAGAGATTAAAATAAATAAGTAAACTTCAAAAGTTTTAGACTTTTATTATTTTCTTTAACAGTTTGAACCTTCAGTTGTATACTTAGACAATCTTTTCACATTCTGAGTAAGTAAATATTTACATATATTTTTATTTATGACTTTGGTTTTTTTATTATAAATATGTAATACTAGTCAAACTTACTTTGGGGTATTACACCATGGTGAAAATCTAGTATATTTTCCATTATCCCCATATACCAGCTAATACATAAGCCAGTCTTTTCTTATTTATTTGAAAATGCCCTTTTACTATATGTTCTAGTATTCGCTTGTGTTTTTATGGGCATTCTATTTCATTGCTTTGTATTATGTATCACTGTGTCATCCTTAGTATCATAGTTTTATTATATGTTTTATTATCTGGTAGGGAAAATGCTCCCTTATTACTCTTAGAAAAATCTAATGCTTATTCCTCCAAATGAACTTTTGAATATTTTGGCCAAGATTTCCCTGCCAAATAAAAATCTTGTTAGTGTTGAATTGTTTTATGCTTAGATTAATTGGAGGGAGGGGTCATTGGTATCTTTAACAGATAAGAGCTCCAAACCAGGAAAATGCTGTATCTTACTATTTATATGAGTGTTTTTATGCCCCCCAGTAAAGTTTTATAGTTTTCTCTATATGCATGATGCATTTCTTCAGTTAAGTCCTTATTATTTTATATTTCTTATTGCTGTTATGAATAAACCATTCTCCCCCAATATATTTTTAATTCATACATTCTTTGTAGGGAAGGACTTAATTACTTACAACAAAATCATTTCAATTTCTATCATTTCCACCAGATGGCAGTCTCGGGCATGTCCATTTGTAAAGCCGCCGAGGGCTCTGGTGACAAGAAGGGCAGTGGCTGCAGACCTTCCAAGCCCCTAAAAGTACAAGGACATGAAGGTTTTTGGTTTTTTTTTAACCTGAAAGAAAAATGAACCCAACATTATCTAATTGTGTTATTTATACTGCTATTAACCTGTAATCTTAAAGTCCGTTAGCAGAGGCAGAGAAAAACTTTCACTGCACTTTTCAAAATTGCATATTCTCTGTCCCTGTGATAAACACCTGTGTCTTTGGGGAAATATTTTGATTTTATTCCAGGGATTCTCATGGTTAGAGGCAGACTTTAATCTGTCATGATTGTTTCCCTTCTCCTAAAAGCACCATTTAAATGAGAAGTTACTAGGTTCCTAAATGTTCATGTAAGAACATCTTTCTTTGATTCTGGTATTTGTGATGTCCAGATCTCTTCTGAAATGAGGGTCAGTGTTTATAGTCAACAGAAAGGAAAGTAAGTTTGTAACCAGCTTGTTCTACATGAATACAAATTTTAATAACTCCCTTAGATTAGACACTTTTTAAACTAGTTTAAATCACCTCAGAGACTTGTGTTTAAGAATATAGAAGGTAGTGGATATCTTGGTCACACAAGACACCAGCTCAGGTATTTTCTGGAAAATACTTTCGCAGTGGCCAAAAAACTGTACTTTTGAATGACATATCACCTAAGCAAACTCCCCTCTTGTGCCTTTTCTTATAATTCCATTTGTTAACTTTTATATAACAGTAGTAAATGACTGGAACTATACAGTAACTATGTACATTCCCTCTCTGAGAGATTGTCCACTCCCAGACCGAAAGCTGCAAAAAAGAATGATAAATAACCCATGTTCGGTCCTTGAGCACAAAGGCTGCCAAATTTAATTCTTGCTTTTCCAAAGAACTGCTATAAATATTCTAGGAAATAATAAAGCAAAATTTTGAAAGACAGCAGATTATTTCTTTTAGGGAGACCATGGAAAAGTTTGATGTTTTGGTCTCTGGATAATTCTGTGATGTAGTATGTGGAGTCACGGATATCTTGAGTGTATTCCATGGATTTATTCATGTTTTGCATGATCTCTGAGAGTGAATATTGAAATAAGGCTTATGGCAATCTCAGCTATGTAGTAGGTATTTCTAGAGCTTGCATGTAATGTACTAAGACCTGCCTTTAAGACAAAATTGGAATTGGTTAGAATTAGGTTTATACCATACCACACATTTCCAGATCGTTAGGGGTAACCTAAATTATATCAATAAAACTGTAAGTTAAATGTACCTGGAAGATTGGCCATGTAAAATTGTCTTTGAAAAGGAAGGAATTCCCTTCTAATAACCCACGTTTGTATTGTATGTATGATTTTTTTAGGGATTTTTGCATTTTCAGGGTGGAACATGCATGAATATAGCAGGTAAGATGGAATATTCCCCATTACAGCATTATACTGTACTAGGCTAGACTAGAGAAGTAGACCATGAAAAATTTATATGATGCTAATTGCTTTAACTCTAGGGGTGAATGGGAGGGAGGCAAAATAGATTACATTTTCTAGACTGATTTCACATCAAAAAACAGCACACACATTTCAGTTGTATCTCAGTAAAACTAGAGGAACACACATGAATGTTTGTCCATTTGAGAGATAAAAGTGGCCAAAAAAAGCAAATTCTGAATGATTTGTAGTTTATGTCCTCAAAAGTTTTAACATAGTAGCTCTGAAGAATTGTCATTTGTGTGCTCTTGAAAAACAGAGTAATAAATTTTGTAGCTGGTCAGATCTTTATATATTTATGGAATTTCAAAGTTGGAAAAAAACATTTAGCAGCTTCTCATCTGACCCTCCAGGAACCAAAATCTACTTTCATTTTGGGCAGCTCTCCTGGTCCCCAGTTGGTGGTTTCCTCCCTTCGTTTGTCGTATTAGCTCAAGACCAAACATTTAACAGCAGCTACTGTGATGACTCCCAGCCTTTACTCTTTTCTATCACCAGTTCACTCATCATATGTCATGGCTTCTGTTGTCTTTACCATTCAAGACCCTTTTGTGCAAATGCTCTAGTTTTCTGTGTCTTTTCTGAAAGTGCTCAACCCAGAGCTAACATTTAAAAGTAGCAGAGCTGTCATTCCTTTGTTGTAAATACTCTTCATCTATTTAGCACCCAAATGATGGACTAGCTTTTCTGACACTCACATGATACTGTGTGAGTCTTCAAAGGTTAATGATTTTTACTGCTGTTAAGCAATTTCCCCTCATCCCACACTTGTGTAGTTGGTGTTTTGTTTATTAGCCTACATTGCAGGACCTACATTTATTAAGTTTTCTTTTGTTTGATTCATTAACCTTTTTAGATGTTTTTGGATTCATGTAAGATCAATTTGCTATCTTTTTCTGATCACTCCAAAATTTCATATGTAAACCTTGTACATTGAATGAAACAAGTCTGAGGATAATGATCTATCATAGGCCTCCAAAACTTTGCAGTCAGATACAGGTTGGCCGAGGGATCAATCAACACCCGTTAGTAAGGATGTAGTGATTTGCTGCAGTCCATATCTCTCCAAGGTTACAGAGGATATTGTTGGAGTTTACATTCCTTGCAGAAGTCCTGCATTTCCCAAATGTTAGTCAAATAACTGCCCCTAAAAGTTTGGAGTCACACCTGTTGATTCAGAGTGAGTGATGGTCTCTCCTAAAGAATTAGAAAACGCTAGAAGGATCTATTCTGGGGTCTTCCCTGATATCAGTATCAAGTTGCCATCATTTTGTGCCTGTCCTCAAAATTGGAATGACCTTTTCTCTTTTTGATGTTGTGGCTGGTCCCTCCCTAGTCCACACTTGTCTCAAATGTAAACAGTGGGCTGCTCAGAAATATTCTTAGATTTTCAGTATCATTTTATTTTCTGTCAGCATAGAAGAGGAAATGAAGTTCATATTGGCCTTATCCCTTGTGTATAACTTGGCTAATTTACATCTTTACCTTGACCCCATTCCTATACATACCTGCAGATTTCTGGTGGTGGTTTTGCTTAAGGTGTTTCTTGCATCACTTACACATTTTTGGAATTTTGGACTTGTTACATTTCTTCCTGTGAAAACTGCTGGTTTCCTGTTTTTGTTTATTTGGTAATCTTACTGTTTTTAGGTACATCTCCCTTTTCATCCTGTATGTGTGTGATTCTTAAAAAGTATTTTCAAAAATAACCCCGATATGTTTTTAAAAAAACAAAAAACAAAACTCTTAACGAGGCTGAGAGCCTGAGTGAGGTCAGGTGCAGCATGTAGCTGGAAGATGGGATGGAGCCAAACAGTGCAGTGTCCAAAGGGATGCAATTCACATTTCAAGCCATGGGGACAAGATGCAGGAAAGTGTTCTCAGTATATAAAATTAGTACAGTTAAATTGCAACCAATATCTGACAGGTGGAAGTAAAGTGACTGTCCAGCAGCAGCCCTGGCTGGAATGTTACATTCGCTTTGGGAAAGGAGAACAGCATAGCTTTCTTCTTTACATTCTTCCCTACCTGTATTATATCCTCTTTCCCCCCAAAAAACAAAAACAACAACAACAACAAAACAACAGCTGGAGTATAACAGAGGAACTCAGCTCCATGCAGGTGATTGTAAAGGACTAGCTGTGACTCACTAGGCTTTAGTTCAGCCCTCCTGGAAGATCCCTTCTGGGGCACACTCTGTAGCAAGTGCCTTTTATCTCTTTTCTTGACTTCCTCCATGACCAGGGCTGCAAAAATAAACTGATGGGAAGGAGGAGAATGACCCACATGTAGACAGCTTTGTAAATCTCTGCAGCTATACTTACCATATATACTGTTGATAGTGTATTTGTGTGCATTTATGTATGTATACTATACTTCAATAAAAATATTTGTTTTTAAAAAAAGGGAACCTTGGCTGATACAATAAACTTTATATATATTTGTATTCATAGGAAGTTTTTGTCTTTTAATGGAACACAAAAATAGTTGAGTAGATGGGTCAGATTATGCTTTGGATAGTATGAACTAAAGTACATTTTATGAAAAACTCACTTTCAGGGCAGTGGGGAGAAAGGGGAGCCTTAAAAAGATAAGCGGCGTTTTAATCAGGGTAAGCAAAACTGCTGCAATAAACAGAACCAAACCTGTAATGTTTCAAACACTAGAAGTTCATTTCTTACTTGTGTGTTTACCAGAGTGGGTGTTCCAGATAAGTGTGCTGCTCTCTCCCACGTGGTGATTGAAGTCTGAGACTGTTTCCATCTTGTGGCTACATCATCCCCCAGGGCCTTGTTGTCATCTGTATCCAATGAGAAGGGGAAAGTGAGCAAGGAAAAGGTTCCCCTACTTCTTAAAAGTCTCACTACATTTGAGGAATTGAAATCATAGAAGACATATTCTCTGACCACAGTGGAATCAACCTAGAAGTCAGTAACAAAAGAGCAACACACTTCTAAATAATCCATGTGCCAAAGAAGAAGTTAATAAGAAAAACTAGAAAATATCTTGAGCAGATCGAAAATGAAAATCACAGCATACCAAAATTTGGGGGCTGCAGCTAAGGCAATATTTAGTGGGAAATGCATAGCTTTAATCCCTTATATGAGAAAGAATGTAAGGTCTCTAATTAAATTTTCAACCTAAGCAGTGAGTACAAGTGTGAGGAAGGAAGGAAGGGTAGGGTAAGAACTGAAAGTGATGAAATAGAAATCAAAAAATAGCAAAATCAAATTAAAAGCTACTCTTGAAAATATCAATAAAAGTGATAACTTCTAATCAGAAAACAAATTGTCAGTATGAGAAATGAACAGAACACCTTACCACAGATCCTACAGACTTTTATAAAAAGGAATATTGGAAAAAAATTTATCCCTATGAAATCAACAACTTAGGAAACATTTGAAAACCATTGTAATTCAACACTGGGAGGGGGTATGAAAAAGAAAACCATTATCTTATTACATTCAGAAAAAACGTTTGACAAAATACAGAACCTATTTATGGTTGGAATTCTCAGCAAAGCACAAATAGGGAAGTTGCTCAATCTGACAAACGGTAACTAAGTAACACCTAAACCTAAAATCTTTAATAGTAAAAGACTGATACTTTCCCTCTGATATGCTGAACAAGGCAAGAATGTCTGGTGTTCCAGGTGCCTGGAGGTTTAAGCCAGGGCAACAAGACAGAAAGGAAATTAAAAGCATACAGATTGGGAAATTGAAAAACAAAATTGTAAAGAAAGACACATAAAACTATCCATTTGAATACGGGATGATTGTGTAAGTAGAAAATGATAAGGAATCTATAAAACAACTAATAAGCTTAGCAAGGTCACAGGATACAGGGTCAATGTACTAGAATATCTGTTTTTATATACTGGAACAAGCAATTAAAAATTGAAATAAAAAAATTAAAACAAAAAAAATTGAAATGAAAAAAAATTTACAATAGCATCAAAAAACCATGAGAGGCGCCTGACTGACTCAGTTAATGGAACATGGGGCTCTTGATCTTGGATTTGTGAGTTCAAACCCCACATTGGGCATAGAGCTTACTTAAAAACAAACTCTTCAGGAGACACTGTTAAGAAAAGGCAAGCCTGGGGCAAAACATAACTGATAAAAGACTCATGTTTATAATAGACAAATTTTTTAAACAGGGAGGATATTGAAAACCTGAGCATTATACCAAGGAAGATAGAACAAATGACTGACTAGTAAGCACGAATGCACGAAGTTATTAGTCACTAAGGAAATGAACATTGTAATACCAGTACAACTCACTAGGATAAAGTTACAAAGACCAGCATCGCCAATTGTCCTCAATAATGTGGAACCGAGAGAATGCTCACACATTGCCCATGGGAAGGGAAAAAGGTCCAACCACTTTAGAAAACAATTTGGCATGTTATCTTTTTTTTTTTTAAGATTTTTTTTTTTTTTTTTTTTTTTTTTTTAGAGAGCTCAAGCAGGGGGAGCAGCAGAGGGAGAAGGAGAAGCAAGCTCCCCTTTGAGCAGGGAGCCCAATGCGGGGCTCTATCCCAGGACCCCCGGGATCATGACCTGAGCCAAAGGCAGACATGTAACCTACTCAATCACCCAGGCACCCCTGGCACATTATTTTAGTTAGTATTAGTATAGCTTCATAGTAATTCTCGCAATCAGGTAGTAGGAATCTTCCAGTATAATCCTCCTTTATCAGAGTTGCTCTGACTGTTCTGGTTCAAACATTCCTTTTTTTTTTTTTTTTTTTTTTTTTTTTTTTTAATTTTTTTTTTTTTTATTTTTTTTATTTATGATAGTCACACAGAGAGAGAGAGAGGCAGAGACACAGGCGGAGGGAGAAGCAGGCTCCATGCACCGGGAGCCTGATGTGGGATTCGATCCCGGGTCTCCAGGATCGCGCCCTGGGCCAAAGGCAGGCGCCAAACCGCTGCGCCACCCAGGGATCCCCTGGTTCAAACATTCCAACAAACCCACCTCCCTTATAAGCTTTAATACTATACTAACCTTATGACCAGCAATTCCTCAATATTTACCCAAGAAAAGTGAAAACATATGTCCACATGAAAATCTGTACAGAAATGTTTGTAGGAGCTTCATTTATAATAGTCCAAAATTAGAAACACCCCCAAATTCCTTCAACTGGTGTAAAAGATAAACTATATCCATACTAATGAATGCTGTTTCACAGTAAAAAGGGATAAACTACTAATTCACGCAACAATATGGCCTTATGCGGAATGAAAGAAGACACAAAAGATACATCTGATACGATCCCATCCATCTGATGTTCAAGAAAGGCAGAATTCTAGTGACAACATATCAGTTGTTGCCAGGTCTGGGGATTGACAGCAGAGGGGTGTAGAGAGCTTTCTGGAATGATGGAATGCTTCACTCTCATGAGTGTGGTGGTCATCACATAGCTATACATTTGTCAGATTTCATCAAATTATACATCTGAAAGTGGTAAGTATGTATTCAATACCCCGTTAATCTGACTACAAGAAAAATGTGTTAATGTAGATTTGGGTTTGTGGGTATTCACTGTAAAATTTTTTCAAATCTGATTTATGTTTCATAATTTCCATTTTAACATATTTCAAAAGATATGAACTTGAGATAAAAATCACCAGAGAAGAATACTCCAAATTTTATGGCCTGAGTTCTTTTTCACAGGGGCCCCTCTTTGTGACCTGCTTAGGGTAAGTAGCAACAGGAACTTACTATTTATTTATTTATATAGTAGCTATATGTATATAAGAATGTACTTACTATCTGATTATTACTTAGTGGTTCTCTTAAGCTGCTATGGGGATGAGGGTAAGGTTGGAGTGAGGAGGAAGCTTTGCTAAGTAATCCATTCATATGGGCTGAATTATGTGATATCAAAAAATAGGAATTGGTCAAGGCCATTTTGTTACATAATCCTATCTGCTGGCTCCCCCAGCAACCAGGAAAACTTATTTGTAGAACATAGCTTTAAAATGTTATAGAGGCACCTGGCTGGCTCAGTCAGTGGGACATTTTGGTCTTGATCTCTGGGTCATGAGTTCAAGCCCCATGTTGGGCATAGGGTTTGCACTAAAAAATAATAACATAAAATAAAATATTATAAAAGTAATTAAAATTGTATTGAAATCCAGCTATAGAAGATGCCCATGGTTGATTTTTCTCTCTTCAAGAGCCATGGCTTTGTAACATTTTAAAGCAGTCCCTTCATTGCCAAAACCAAAACCCCTTTCATTTACTACTTATAAAAAGTAGAGTGCCTCCACTGTAATTACGACTTTCATTTTTGATGTCTCTTCATGCTTAGGAGAGTGGAAATCTACCTTTTAAGCAAAGACCATTGCCTTACAGATACAAAGGTGTTAGCATTCATTGAAGCTTTTGGAGTGATAACTTTTTTTGTAATGACCTCTTAACTTATTTAGTTGTTTGTCTTTATTCGATAGGTCTAGGGTTGACAAATTTTGTAAAGGGCCAGAGAGTAAATATTTTAGGCTTTGAGAGCCACATCGTCTCTGTCTCTCAGCTCCTCTGCTATGGCAAGCCGCCACAGATAACACACAAATGAAAGCATTTCATTCATTATAAAATTTTATTTACAGACATGTATTGGGCTGAATTTGATCTGGGACAAAGTTCGCTGACCCTGGCTATAGATGATAAATACACCCCAAAACAAATCTGCTACCTGCTGTGACGAAGAGTTTGTAGAGTCAGGTAACCCAGGTACTTCTATAAAGAAAACTAATATTGATATGATAACAGTGAGGTTTAGGAAATGCTACTCCAAAATATGGCAGCTGGGCATATTGCATATTCCAAGCTGGAAGAATTTGAGAAATAACATGTTCAGGAAGGACTTTCTGACCCTCCTCTGAAGCAGCTCATAAAACCCCTCTGTGACAAGATGCCCACCTGGCTCAGTTGGTTGGGTATGCAGCTCTTGATCTTGGGATGGTAAGTTAAGCCCCATGTTGGGTATAGAGATTCTAAAAAAGTAAAGTAGGACCCTCTCATGAGGGGCACCTGGGGTGGCTCAGTCAGTCAAGCATCTGCCTTTAGCTCAGGTCATGATCTCAGAGTCCTAGGATAGAGCCCCACGTTGGGCTCCCTGTTCCCTGGAGAGTCTGCTTGTCCCCCTCCTCCTCCCAACTCTTGATCTTGGGATTATGAGTTTTTTACATTTAAAAAAAACGAAAAATTAATATTTCTTACTTGGAATAATTGAAGATATAAAATTATTCCCAATCAGATCATTCTTGTTTTGTGAAGAATAACTTGAACCATTCCCTTTAGTTCTATAAATGTAGTGAGTAGACTCTATTGTTCTGGTACTTCATGCTTACTAGCAATTATTATAACGTTAACAGTAACTTGTATCAGTGACATAGGCCTCACCATGTTCGGCTCTTTATTGAGGAGGGAGCTGACCAATCTTTACAAGAGGAGCCTCTTAACATTGGTAGGTAGCTTGTATATGCTATTTAATTAAATGTTTAATTGAGTTTTATTTAAATTTATCTAAAATAAATTTTAAAATTTAAATGTATTTTGCTTAATCTTCATGACAACCCTGAAGTAAGTGTAACAGGTGAAAGAGCTGAGGTCCAGCCAAGGAGGTTGAATAATTGACCCAGGACCATGGATGGAAGTTTATAAGTTGCTGATCTGGAATTTAAACTGGTCCCAAGATTTTGCCATGTCACCATGCCAAATGGAGGTGAATTACATGAAATTGTAACCCCACCAGCAAGAACAGTGAAGGGCACTGGGCTGTGCCACTAAAGCAGGTGGTGGTGAGCAAGTCATATGGTTGTTGGGCATTTTTGTTTCATCTCCTATAAACAGAAGAGATTGATAATCAATGGTTCCCCCAAACCAGAACTTGAATCCAAGTTTCTACTTGTCCATCACAAAATTAGAAAAACAAGGACAGTATAGTTCTCCCTTGAAGCTACAATTTACCTACTTAAAGAATTTTCCTGTCATCTAAGATTTGTGTTTTTACATGTTTTGGCATTACAGTGTCCTTCATATAATAAGATACTGGGAGTAGACTATTTTTTAATATCCTTATTGAACAAAGTGAAATGTTGGTGTTGTATTTTTGGTTCTCCCCATCTTAGGGGGGCGGATTTTTTTTGCCCATAAAATCCCAAAGTTTGGAAATCATTGTTCTAATTATACACAAACTAGCAGGGTGAATATTTGTTGTTAGGATTTTATTAGGGCTACAGATTTTTTTTTCATTAAAACTTTTTTTTTCAGTTTGAAAATTCTGGTCTAGGGGCACCTGGGTGGTTCAGTGGTTGAGCTTCTGCCTTTGGCTCAGGTCGTGATCTCGGTGTCTTGGGATCAAGTCCCACCATCGGGCTCCCTTCAGGGAGCCTGCTTCTCCCTCTGTCTATGTCTCTGCCTCTCTCTATGTGTCTCTCATGAATAAATAAATAAAATATTTTTAAAAAGAAAAAAGAAAAATCTGCTATATGTAAAGCCTGTTATAGAAAGAAAGCTAATACTTCAGACAGAGCAAAGACTAGAGGAGTATTCATTAGGTCATACAAAAGGCCCTTTAAAGAGATTAGGGATATGTTGTGCAGATCCTCTCAAACCTGGATTTGAATTAATTACCCTCATATAAAATTTGGGAGATTCTACATATTAATGCAGATTTTCAGCTTCTTTGGAAATTAGATCTGTCAATCTCAGTTCTTCATTGTTGCTGTAGCTGAGTGTCCACTCCCCCTGTAGTCTGGGGAGGAGCCTTCTCATCTGCCACCACCCTGCTGTTACCCGGTCATCCATGTGTGTCATTTCAGTCTGGCAGGCTTTGGCCTTTGAAACCTTTTGCAGTGTGGTCCAGGTACCACTGCACTGGCCTCACCTAGGAGGTGCTTAGAAATGCAGCACTAAATCAGAACTGCATTTTAACAAGATCTACAGAAGATTTGTATGCAGATTAAAGTCTGCCCAGCCTTACCCAAGATGATCCCAGCAAGATTCTGAACGTTGATCATTGGCAAAGCCCTGGCCTGCTCACTGTGGTGACAGGTACAGCGCTCAGCCATCAGAATGGAAAGGCCAAATAAAATCACATATTAAAATAGCCGTAATTATGAGGATGAATATACAAATGAGTAAGGAGTTCTGGGAGGGCTAGTTGAGTGTCCACTGGAGTTATATTGGTGGGGGATGGCAGATGGAGCAGGGCCTCAGGAGAGGTGGGAACAAGTGTCCAGAACAAGGTGTTCATAGACTTCGGTGGTGAAACAGTAAACATCACTGGTTGACTTGAGCAGAGAGCCTGATTTGGAGATATTCAGGGAGAAATAAGATTAGAACATAGTGTGGGCATGGACTGAAGCTTAGACTTCTAAGCCAAGATATGTGGACTTTGTCTTCTTTATCGTGAGAAGCCACTGAAGGCTACAGAGGCTCAATATAAGTGTTATTGAGAAGATCAGTGACCTGACAGATTGTTAGGGTCAGTGGGCTTTACTTTATAGGGACATATTCCCAATGGGTTTATCTATATGGCTACCTTTGGGTAAAGCCATTTCCTTAAAGTATGACATATTTTGTGTCTTTTCTACCTATACTGACACTCTGTCCCCTGATATATGTTCCCAGAGACCCTGATCCAGCTGAATGTTTCCTGGCTTTAAGTCAGACCTTGCTAAGACTGTCCATTAAAGGTCAGGAACCCATAGAGCTCCACCCATCCCCAGAATACTGGGTTTGGCCTGGGAGTTGAGGGATCACTCAATATCCAACAACCACATTTCCCCAGCTTTAAATTGCAGAGAATGGCGTTTGTGTCCTAGTGAAGTTCTAATACACAGTGTTCTCAGATGACTGTAGCTGTTGATTCGTGCTCTTTGATTTTGGAGCAAGACCATTTGTGGCAGTACAGTGTCTACCAGTGTTGATAATTACAAGTTTTCTGGAGCAGCTCTGTGTGTCTGAATTTGAAGTATTTGTCACAGGGTAGGTAACTTTGGTGTTTAACTGTTGGGTGACCTTTTTCAACAGAACTTTGTTAAAGACCAGATATTATGTGTCATTATTTCTTTTGTGATTCTGGACTTTTTTTTTTTTTTTTGAGAACAGTCTTTAAGCAGTAAAGAATTGAGACACCCTCAGGTTCAAACACTTTATAAATCAGCCCATTACACTGTGGATCCAATTACATGGTTGGCCAATGATGTCACATAAGGACATGATTATGCTTTTTTTGTTTGTGTGTATGTTGTTTTGTTTTTTAATGTCTGGAGGATAGGCCACCAGGAAGGCACAGTGGTGAAGTGTTACTATTAATAGCAGTTGCTCTGGATTGACAATGGCCACGGAAATCCCTCAACTATGATTGTCACAAATTTGGGCCTGAGTTACATAGAGATGTGTGCCATTCATCAGGCCGAAGTACTAGCTCCAGGCTGCACCTGGTGCATAAGTGGCTGTTGGGAATACAAATTAAACATTGATGCAGCTCAACAACAAAAAATTGAATAACCTAATTAGATAAGGGGCAAAGGACTTGGACAGACATTTCTCCAAAGATGATATGCAAATGCTGGCAAGAATGGGAAAGATGAGCAGTAATCATCAGAAAAATATAAATCAAAACCACAATAAAACATCACATCCACATCCATCAGGATGGCTACTATAAAAACAAACCAAAACAGAAAATTGGCAGTGCCAGCGAGGATATGGAGGAACCAGAACCCTTGTGCTGTATTGGTGAGATTGTTTAACAGCACAACCGCTATGGAAAGCATTATGGAGTTTCCTCATAAAGCTAAAACTGTGGGCAGCCCGGGTTGGCTCAGCAGTTTGGCGCCGCCTTCAGCCCAGGGTGTGATCCTGGGGACCTGGGATCAAGTCCCATGCTGGGCTCCCTGCATGGAGCCTGCTTCTCCCTGTGTCTGTATCTCTGCCTCTCTCTCTGTGTCTCATGAATGAATAAATCTTTTTTTAAAAAAAGTTAAAACTGAATTCCCATATGATTTAACAATCCCACATCTGGATACATATCCACAGAAATTAAAAGTAGGCTCTTTTTTTAAAGGATTCATTCATTCATTCATTTATGAGAGAGAGAGAGAGAGAGAGAGAGAGAGAGAGAGAGAGAGAACCAGCACAAGCCAGATGAGGGGAAGAGGGAGAAGCAAGCTCCCCATTGAGCAGGAAGCCTGATGCGGACTCAATCCCAGGGCCCCAGGATCATGAGCTGAAGGCAGATGCCCAAACGACTGAGCCACCCAGGTACCTCTAAAAGTAGGCTCTTGGAAGACATAAACAAAATGTGGTGTTATATGCAATGGAATATTATTCAGTTTTAAAAAGGGAAGGAGATGCTGACACCAGCTACAGCAACATGAACGGACCTCAAGGACAATATCCCAAGTAGAATAGGCCAGTCATGGAAAGACAAATACTGTATGATTCCACTTATAGAAGGTAGCTAAAGATGTTAAATGCCTGGAGACTGAAAGTAGGATGGTGGTTACTAAGGGTTGAAGGGAGGGGCGAAAGTTGTTCAATGAGTGTGTAAAGTTTCAGATTTGCAAGATGAAATAATTTCTAGAGATCGGTTTCACAACAATGTAACAATGTGAATATACTTAACACTAGTGAACCGTACACTTAAAAATGTTAAGACAGGGATCCCTGGGTGGCTCAGCGGGTTAGTGCTGCCTTCGGCCCAGGGCGTAATCCTGGAGTCCCGGGATCAAGTCCCACATCGGGCTCCCTGCATGGAGCCTACTTCTCCCTCTGCCTGTGTCTCTGCCTCTCTGTCTCTCTGTGTCTCTCATGAATAAATAAATAAAATCTTAAAAAAAATGTTAAGACAGTATATCTTATGTGTTTTTTCATCACCATTGAAAAAAATGTTAAGCACGTGATAGATTAATTGCATCAATATCCCAGGTAATGGTTTCCCTGTATCCAGGTCCTTTGCCCCAGAACTTCATACATGGACTCTGGGCTTGGTCCATACAGTACAATTCAAACGGGGGTAGGGGCCTTCTGAGGCTGGTCACAAAAAGGAAATAATTGTGCTTTGTTTTCTTTCTGCGGTTGGGACACTCACATAGGGGGACCAAAATGCTATGAGGAAACCTGAAGTAAGCCCCTATGGAAAGACTACCTAAAAAGGTCCATGTGGAGAGAACTGGGACCCCATGGCTGATGGCCAATCACCCTCACCAAAAAGATAGATGTATGGTAAGTAAGCCCTGAAGAGATACTCAATGTCATTAGTAATTAGGGATGTACAAATCAAAATCACAACAAAATACCACTCTGTACCTACTAGAATCACTAAACTTAAATCTAGTGAACATAGCAAGTGTGGCAAGGATGTGCAAGTACTGGGACACTCCTATGCTGCTAAAGGTAATACCAAATGGTGCAGCCACTTTCCAAGACAGTTTGGTAGTTCCTTAAAAGGCAAAACACATGCCTCCCAAATGATCCAGGCTTCCACTCCTAGGTATGTACCTGAAAGAAAAGAAAGTCATATTCTTACAGAGATATGATTGTTCATAGCAGTTTTATCATAGTAAAAAACTGGAACCCCCCCCCCCCAATAATGATATGTTCATACAATGGAATTCTACTCAGAAGTAAGAAGGAATGTACTCAGCAACTATGAGATACCACTACCCTCCTATCAGAATGGCTGACATCTGGGCACCTGGGTGGCTCAGTGATTGAGCATCTGCCTTTGGCTCAGGTCCTGATCCTCATGAATAGATAAAATCTTTAAAAAAGGGATCCCTGGGTGGCGCAGTGGTTTGGCGCCTGCCTTTGGCCCAGGGCGTGATCCTGGAGACCCAGGATCGAGTCCCACATCGGGTTCCCGGTGCATGGAGCCTGCTTCTCCCTCTGCCTGTGTCTCTGCCTCTCTCTCTCTCTCTCTCTCTCTCTGACTATCATAAATAAAAATTAAAAAAAAAATGGCTGACATCTGAAACAGTAACAAGACTAAATGTTGGTAAAGAAGTGAGTAAGACTTACTCTTATTCATTGCTGGTGGGAATGTAAAATGGTACGGCCACTTTGGAAGACAGTGTAGCGGTCATGCAGGTAATGGACATGTTCATTATTTTGATTGTGGTGATAGTTTCATGGGTGTATACACATGTTAAAACTTACCAAATTATATACTTTTTTTTTTTTAGATTTTATTTATATATTACTGAGAGATACAGAGGGAGATACAGGCTCCCTGTAGGGAGCCCAATGTGGAACTCGATCCCAGGACCCTGGGATCATAACCTGAGCAAAAGGCAGACGCTCAACCACTGAGCCACCCAGGTGTCCCTCAAATTATACACTTTAAATAAGTTTGGTTTATCATATGTCAGTTTTCTTTTGGTAAAGCCATTTTTCAAAGGTCAGAATCAAATAGTAACCCAACTGTTAATTTTCATGACACAACAGTTGATGGGCAGTTTGGTTGACCTGGAGTAGGTGGCCTCCACTGATGCCAGCTGGGCTTGCTCAAGCGTCTGCGGTCCATTGGGCAGCTGCCTGGGGACCGGCTGGTCAAGAAGACCCTACATGGGCAGATTCCACGCTCCTTCCCACATCTCCCACATCCCTCCTTCGTCTTTCCACAGGCCAGCCTGGGCATGATCTCCTGGTGATGGGAGAAGTGAAAGAGGAGCAAGAATGCACAAACGATTTTTAGAACTGCTTTTTGTGGTGGTGTCCCATTGGCCAAAGCAAGCCACACGTCCAAGTCCAGGCTCAGAGGGTTAAGGGTCTAAGACAAAAGGCGCAAAAGGCATGCATACAGGGATGCAATAAGTGCAATTAATACATCATGTACCTTAACAATGTTTTAATTTATGCTTATTTCTTTAATTCCATCAAGAAAGTACTTTTATGCAATGACTTTTACATATGTTAATTTCTTATATATAATTTGCAATTGCTTTTAATCTCTTACTGAACAAAATTCAGCTACTGATTTCTTTGCATTAATTCTTTGTGTATGAAACGTAGTAAGGTTTTTTTTTTTTGAAAGGTTTTGTTGTGACATTTGTCACACTCATTCCGTTCACGTTTCTTTTGCCATTTTTTGGGTTATATTTGATCATAAAAATGTTTTAAAGTAGTCTAACTTCCAGCAGAAACATGTTTAAATATTCTCCTCAGATTTGAGTGATGATGTAAGTTTAACTTCCCTCTCTAACAGGCATAAATCTATTTTTTGTTTCCTTCTTATTAGAACTGTTTTTTTTTAAAGATTTTATTTATTTATTCATGAGAGAAACACAGAGAGAGAGAGATCGAGGCAGAGACACAGGCAGAGGGACAAGCAGGCTCCATGCAGGGAGCCCGATGTGGGACTCGATCCCGGGGTCTCCAGGATCACACCCTAGGCTGAAGGCAGCACTAAACCGCTGAGCCACTGGGGCTGCCCTAGAACTGGTTTTTAAAAAACATTTTACTCTGGACCATATATAAAACAGTCAGCTCAGAACCAAGTTAAATGTTATGGTTGAGGTGGGGCCCCTGGGTGGCTCAATTGGTTGAACATCTGTCTTTGGCTCAGGTCATGATCCCAGGGTCCTGGGATCAAGCCCTGCATCAGGCTCCCTGCTCAGCAGGGAGTCTGCTTCTCTCTCTGCCTCTGCCCATCCCCCACTCATGTTCTCTCTCCCCCAAATAAATAAAAAAAATATTTTTTAAAAGGAAAAAAAAGGGAAACTGGCAGGGTATCCAAGATCAGAGAGCACATGGTAGAGGCACACTGGCATCTCACTTCCTCTGACTTCAAGTCTCCTTCATTAAACTGTACCAAGGCAGGAACATTTAGCTAGGTGATAAAAATCTACATTTTTGTGCAGAATGTACTTTCTACTTTTCCTCTTCTTCCTCGTCCTCCTCTTCCTTCTGCATAAATTTTGGTCTATCAGTCTTTAAGTGATAATTCTTTTTTTTTTTTTTTTAAGATTTTATTCATCCATTTGACAGAGAGAACCAGCACAGGCAGGGGGAGGAGCAAAGAGAGAGAGGGAGAAAGGGGCTGAGCAGGGAGCCTGATGTGGGACTGGATTCCAGGACCCTGAGATCATGACATGAGCCAAAGGCAGACTTTCAACGGACTAAGCACGCAGGTGCCCCTTTACGTGACTATTCTTTTATTCATTTAATAATGTACCAAGCACAGAGCAGGAGGCTGGGAACTTAGAGATAACTTTGCGGTAGGTCCTGCCCTCGGCTAAACAGGTGAATGCAACACGGGAAATCATTCTTCTCTCTCAAATAATCGCAAACCTGACAGGTTATATGTTGCATAACACTTTGGTGGTTTGCTGCTGAATGGACGTCTTTATGATATGATGACTTTAAAATGCCTTATATACATATATTCCCCCCCCTCCCCCACTGATGACTACTTCGGTATGTTTGTTTACTCACAGAGTGTTTCTGGATCTTGTGGTATTCCCTAATATTCTATCTCCTGTTTTTTAGATATTTTTCTCTTCTTTGCTTTATTAGCATGATTGTGTAAGTCACTTGGGGTTTGAATTTACAGAGCAGACTTATCTTCATTATCTCTGATTCTTTGTCCTGATTATCCCTGGTGCCTCTTAAAGCTTCCTTAGTCATTTTGTTCCTTATTCACATTTAAAAATTTTAGCAGCAGTGTGTTTGGCTTTCTGCAATGGATATATGCTTTTAAAAATATCCTTGAAAGTAAAAAAAAAAAAAAAAAAAAAAAAAAAAAAAATATCCTTGAAAGTAAGTTATACTGATCCTTTGTGCTTGGAATTCTTAGCTTTATGGGTATCTTGTCTAGATGACTGCCAGCTGCCTCTTCTGTCTGGTGTTTCAGTATTGGTTCATTGAAGTTCTTTTCTGTCTTCTTAAAGTTTGCTTTTTTTCTCTTTCCCTTAGATATGGGTATGGGGTGTTTATGAATTTTGGATGGCTGTTGCTAGGGGAAGTCACCCTATTTGGAAAATATGCTGAATGACTAATATTCTATCACATGGATATACAATAATAATTTTTTAGCTAGTCTTACGTCACTGAACATTTAGGTTATTTCCAGTGTTTGCTATTATAAATAGCACTGTAATTTATAAGCCTCATTATATGCAAATTCTTGTTCTTTTTTTCAAGATTTTATTTATTTGAGAGGAGAGAGATCTGGGGGGTGGGGGGCAGGAGGAGAGGGAGATGCAGACTTCCCGCTGGGCAGGGAGCCTGACTCGGGGCTCAATTCCAAGACCCTGAGATCATGACTTGAGCCGAAGGCAGACACTTAACCAACTGGGCTACCCAGGTGCCCAAAGTTTATGCAATTTCTAATTTTGACATATATTCCCAAATCGTTCTACATAAAGTTTGCTCTACTTTATGCATGAATGTATGAGTGCCAGTTCCCGTATATTTTCAAATGCTAGATTATCGAAGTATTTCATTTTTTTTTTATTTTTAAATTTTTATTTATTTATGATAGTCACAGAGAGAAAGAGAGAGGCAGAGACACAGGCAGAGGGAGAAGCAGGCTCCATGCACCGGGAGCCTGACGTGGGATTCGATCCCGGGTCTCCAGGATCGCGCCCTGGGCCAAAGGCAGGCGCCAAACCGCTGCGCCACCCAGGGATCCCGAAGTATTTCATTTTTGCCAAAATGTTAGTTTAAAAATAGTGTATGTCTTTTGAATTTTTGTTCCTGTATCTTGAATTTTGGGTGAAATTTACTTTTTGTTTTGTTTATTAAACACTTGTATTTTTCTTTCCTGCTAACTGCTTATATCCTTTGTCCATTTTCTGTATTGTGGTGTTAATTTGTACAATCAATTTCTGTATTATGGAAATCAGCTTGTCATATGGCTTTACCATTTGGCTTTTATCTTTGTGGATTGTTCTGTTTTTATTTTTACTTTTTTTCAAGGTTTATTTATTTATTTGAGAGAGAGAGAGAGAGAAAGAGAGAGAATGAGAATAGGGGAAGGGACAGAAGGAAAGGGCGAAGCAGATTCCCCACCAAGCAGGAAGCCCAGTGTGGGGCTTGATCTTGGGACTCTGAGATCATGACCAGAGCCAAAGGCAGACACTCAACTAAGCCACCAGGTGCCCCTAGAACTTATTTTGATGTAAGGAATAAGGAAAGCGATATAGTTTTGTTTTCTCTTTCAAATAGCTAGCTAGTGTCCAACATTACTTACTAAATAATCTCTTTTTCTGATTGGAAATGTTGCCTTTTCATGTTCTAAATTCTCTTCTAAATAAGTGTCTATTTTTGATGACTCTGATCTGTTCAATTGATCATTTGACCTATCCCTTCTTTTGTACCAACTCCTTATTTTGCTGGAGTTTTTATTTTTAAATTTAATGGAACTGGCCTCATTTATTACTGTGAAAATGTTAAAACTCACGATACACATTGCCAAATTACTTTCTAGAATTATTGTGTTAATTTACACCAGACACTTGTCAGCACTATTATCTTTTAGAAATTCCTTGCCGGTGTGATTGAAAGTGCTCATTTGTTTCTCTGATATTAATGAGTTGATTTGTGTGAAATGTCTTTATATTTTTCCCAAGTTTTCTACTGGCATTTATACTTTTTAACTGAAATCATGAAATTTCATATATACATATTAAAGCCTAACAATATATATGTACCTTTGATGTTAAAGACAAAAGTGCTTTGGCATATTTATTACCAACATATTTCTCAACTTCATATATACTCTTTAATCAGTATACTTTGTTATATTATATATCCAAAAATTTTGTTCAATCTAGTCCAGCAATCTTCTTTTCTGATTGATTTTGTTGTTTAAAAAAAAATCCTCGGGATCCCTGGGTGGCGCAGCGGTTTGGCGCCTGCCTTTGGCCCGGGGCACGATCCTGGAGACCCAGGATCGAATCGCACATCGGGCTCCTGGTGCATGGAACCTGCTTCTCCCTCTGTCTGTCTCTGCCTCTCTCTCTCTCCCTGTGTGACTATCATAAATAAATAAAAAATTAAAAAAAAATCCTCTCACTAAAGACCAGAGAATCATTCAGTTGTTTTTATTCTTTATTTTTTTAAAAGATTAAAAAAATTTTTTTAATTAGTCTCTACACATAATTGTGGGGCTCAAACTCATGACCCTGAGAACAAGAGTTGCATGCGCTTCCAACCGAGCCAGCCAAGCACCCTTTATTTAATTGTTTTTAAAAGCTCCTAGTTTGCATATTCTGGAAACTCAAAGTATTGCTATTTTAAATGTAGGGAAGTTATTATTTTATTTATTTTTAAAGATTTTACTTATTTGACACAGCAGAAGTAGGGGGAAGCAGCAGGCAGAGGCAGAGAGAGAAGCAGATCCTCGCTGAGCAGGGAGCCCGATGTAGGACTTGATCCCAGGACTGCATGATCAGGACCCGAGCTGAAGGCAGACATTCAGCCGACTGAGCCACCCAGGGGCCCCAGGAAGTTATTATCTGAAATAAAATATAGAGAAGTAGAATGGGGCACGTGACTGGCTCAAGTCCATAGAGCATGTGACTCTTGATCTTGGGGTTATTAGAGTGAGCCCCATGTCAGTGTAGAAAAGTTGAAATGAAACATTTTTAAAAAATTTATTTATTTATGTATTTAGTTATGATTTTATTTATTTATTCATGAGAGACAGAGACACAGGCAGAGGGAGAAGCAGACTCCGTGCAGGGAGCCCAATGCAGGACTCGATCCTTGGGCTCCAGGATCACGCTCTGAGCCGAAGGCAGACACTAAACTGCTGAGCCACCCAGGCATCCCAAAATGGAACATTTTTGTCACGAAGTCATATTGCTGTGGCGTAGAGTTTTCTCTACATTTATATGATTGCACATTTAGGATTTGAGGATTTATAGTTATTTTTATGATTTAGAATAATTTTAAAACTATGAGTATTTTTGCACATTGTTTTTTTCCCAAACAGTAACTGAATTTCAAGAATTAGATCCTGTGTGAAAATTACCATTATGTTTTTGAGAGAAAGCAATTTTAAGACACAATGTTTAAATTCTTTTGATTTTTAAAACATTCACAAGGTGCATAATTAATAATGAGAGATGCCAGTTATTGGATGCATTCAATGAACTAGGTATTGGGATTTACTCATTTAAAAAAATAACCTGGACAAAATCAAATGGTTTATTCCTCTGTACCATACACTGCTTCTAAATCATTCTACAAAAGAACAAAAACTCAGCACCCATAAGAATTCATACAGCTTTTTTTTGTTTTTTAAGGTTTATTTATTCTTAAGGGTCACGGAGAGAGAGCCAGAGACATAGGCAGAGGGAGAAGCAGGCTCCCCGCAGGGAGCCCAATGCAGAACTCAATGAGATCCTGGTGTCCTGGATCAGGGCATGATCCCAGAACACCAGGATCATGCCCTGAGTCAAAGGCAGAGGCTCAACCACTGAGTTACCCACAAGTCCCTCATATGGCTTTTTTAAAGAAGAAAAATTCTTGTTATCTGATCAAATGAGTCATAGGGTTGTTAAAATGCCACTGATTAAATGGGAACCATGAGTCATCTTATATTCTTGGAAGGCTTGCAGAATCTTTAGGAAAGCATACCTAACTTTAATGCAGTTTCCTCAAGGTCACAAATGTTGTAGTTTACACGTGTCAATGATTAAATAACTCTTTTATTTTTTTAAGATTTTATTTATTTGGGGCAGCCCGGGTGGCCCAGCGGTTTAGCGCCGCCTTCAGCCCAGGGCATGATCCTGGAGACCCAGGATCGAGTCCCATGTCAGGCTCCCTGCGTGGAGCCTGCTTCTCCCTCTGCCTGTGTCTCTGCCTCTCTCTCTCTCTCTCTCTGTGTGTCTCATGAATAAATAAATAAAATCCTTAAAGAAAAAAGATTTTATTTACAGAGAGTGAGTAAGCACAAATGGAGGGGCAGAGAGAGACTCTCAAGCAGACTGCATGGAGCTTGACTGCGACCCTGAGATCACGTTCTGAGCCAAAATCAAGAGTTGGCTGCTGATGAAATAACTCTTAAGTGCAGGTATTAGGTGCATTTATATTTACCTATAGTTAAGCACTTGAACATGCAAGTCATGGAATCCTTTCTCTTTATCCTCTCCTCCTCCATCTTCAGAAAGTGATTCCAAGAATGGAAGATAAAAAACAGGAAAGAAGACTGAAGGCATCTGGTGTCCAACAGAGTATACAAATGGTTATTTATATGGTTGACCTGAACTGAGATGAGATTAGCTTCCATAACAACGTGTTGTTCCTTGTCCCCATTCTTCCTCTTGGATTTGTAGGAAGAGACCTTCACGCCAAAACATAAAGAAGAGCCTGTTGCCCCTTGCAAAATTTAGTTTCTTTTTCTCATACCTAGCTAAAATGAACACTTAAAAAAGATTATTTATTTATTTATTTGACAGAGGAAGAGCACAAGCAGGGGAAGCAGCAGGCAGAAGAAGAGCAAGAAGCAGGGAGCCTGACTCAGGGCTCCATCCCAGGACCCTGGGATCAGGATCTGTGCTGAAGGCCGACGCTTAACAACTGGGCCGGGCCACTCAGGTGCCCCCAAAATGAACATTTTTAAGCTTTTTTTTTTTTACTGTGGCAAAATATACATGATATAAAATTTACTACTTTATTCAAGTATACAATTCAGTGGCATTAAGCACTTTTACATTGTTGTGCAACTTTTTCATCCTCCCATTTGGAAGCTCTGTACTCAGGAAACATTGATTCCTCGTTACTCCCCTCCTCTTAACCCCTGCTGTCCACCCTTCTACTCTCTGTCTGCATAAACTAGTCTAGGGGTCCCCTAGAAGTGGAATCGTGCACTCTTTGTGACCGGCTTTGTTCACTTAACATAATGCCCTCCAGGTTCATCCATGTTAGGGCCTGCAACAGGATTTCCTTCCTTTCCACGGCTGAGTAACACTATTGCTGGCATATATCACATTTCGTCCATTCACCTGTCGAGGGGCGCGTGGCTTGTTAACACCTTTTGACTATTGTGAATAGTGCCGCTGCCAACACCGGTGTCCTCCAGTCGAGTCACATCTGAAATCGCAGTGGAACCTCCGCCTCCCGTTTCCCTTTCTTCCCCTCTGGGCCCCTGTCCCCATCCAGGTCTGAATCCCTCCGTGTTGGGACTTGAGCCACAACAGCCTCAAGGGCTGATGTAAAGAGAATGTTTTTTTTTTTTTTTTTTAAGATTTATTTATTTATGAGAGAGAGAGAGAGAGAGAGAGGCAGAGACACAGGAGGAGGGAGAAGCAGGCTCCATGCGGGGAGCCCACTGTGGGATTGGATCCCAGGACCCCATGGGCACGCCCTGGGCCAAAGGCAGATGCTCAACCTCTGAGCCGCGCAGGTGTCCCAAGAAGTTTTTTTTTTTTTTTTTTTTTTTAACCCCTTTTACCTTTGCCCTTTCTCGCTCGCCTGGACTTTGGCCAGCCAGGCTTATTTATAAACCACCAAAGCTCCTTAAGCCCGGCATTTCGGCCCGCCTGTCCAGCGCTGTTTTTGCAGGAAGGGACCGCGAGGGCACAAGGCTGCGCGACATGGCCAAGGGGACGGCGCGGAGGGGCTCGGGGGCGCTGCGGCTGCAGGCGTGCCGGGCCAACGACGGCTTCGTGCAGAACGAGGGCCTCCCGGCCAGCGAGCCCGAGCGGGCGCGGGACCCGGCCAGCTCGCCGCCCTGCGGGGGCGGGGGCGGGGGCGCGGGGCCGGGGCGGGGGCCGGCGGGGCGGGGGCCGGGGGCGGCGGGGCCGGGGCCGGCGGGGCCGGCGGGGCCGTACGCGGGCATGCCCAAGGAGGTGCTCTTCCAGTTCTCGCGCCGGGCCCGCTACCGGGCGCCCCGGGAGGCCCTCTTCTGGCTCACCGTGGCTTCGGTGCTCGCGCTCACGGGCGCCACCATCGCCATCATCGCCGTGTCGCCCAGGTGCCTGGACTGGTGGCAGGCGGGGCCCGTGTACCGGATCTACCCGAGGTCCTTCAGGGACAGCGACGCGGACGGGAACGGAGACCTGAAAGGTGGGTGCGCGCGGGCGGGGGGTGGGCGCGCTCAGGTTCCGCCGCTGAGCCCCCGGCGCCCCTGGCCGGGAGCTTCTTATTAGTAAAGAAGCATAAATAATGTTTTAGGGACCCCCGGGGGGCTCAGCGGTTCAGCGCCCGCCTTGGGCCCAGGCCGTGACCCTGGAGCCCCGGGATCGAGTCCCGCGTCGGGCTCCCTGCGTGGAGCCTGCGTCGCCCTCTGCCTGTGTCTCTCTCTGCCTCTCTCTGTGTGGGTCTCATGAATAAATAAAATCTTTTAGAAATAGTAATAATATAAATTGAATCCAAATTAGTTCAGAAATACATGCCCATAATACTATGAATATTTTTTCAGTTATCAGTTATCTCTCCTTTATGGTACTTAAAAGGCTGTTGCAGTTCATATAATCTTTTAAAGCTAAAGATTATAAGGATTGATAATATAAGGACGCCTGGGTGGCTCAGGGGTTAAGTGTCTGTCTTGGGCTCAGGGCCTGATCCTGGAGACCTGGGATCAAGTCCCACATCGGGCTCCCTGCGTGGAGCCTGCTTCTCCCTCTGCCTGTGTCTTTGCCTCTCTCTCTCTCTCTCTGTGTGTGTCTCTCATGAATAATAAGATCTTTAAAAAAATAATGTTTAAAATATTAAGTATTAAGTAAACTTAAAAATATTAAGTCATATCTTTAAAAGGTAGAGGCTGAGCCTTTAAAGTTTAAATCTCGAGAGATGAAGGAAAGGAAAAAAGCATTAGCAGGGTGCATTGGACATTACTTGAATTGAGGATGATTTAACATAATACCCCCATTAGTAAAAGTAAAATGAAACACAAAGTAAAAAAATTAACTTTTTAAAAGTCATGCCAATAATTTCCAAAGGAGTTCTGGGTAGAATATCCTTAGACTTTATTGCTCAAACTAGGACGCTTTGAATTTTTTTTTTTTTTAAGGCTTTACTAAGTAATCACCACACCCAATGTAGGACTTGAACCTACGACCTTGAGATCAAGAGTAGCATGTTCCTCTGATGAGCCAGCCAGGCAGCCCCACGACACAGTTATTTTTAGAGTGAGACAGAAAGAGGGCAGGGAGGGGCAGAGGTAAAGGGGGTGAGAGGATCTTAAGCAGGCTCCGCACCACAGGGACCTTGATCACAATCCTGAGATCATGACCTGAGCTGAAATCAGGGGTCGGTCACCTAACCAACTGAGTGACCCAGGTACCTCTCCAGGCCCGAACACTTTTAAAAGTAAAATTTTACGACAGTAAGCATAAACTGAAACTGTCCTGGACAACTTGGTTGATATGGTCACCATAGTTGAGGGTAATGATAAGAAACAAAATAACAGGGACGCCTGGGTGGCTCAGTGGTTTAACGTCTGCCTTTGGCTCAGGGCATGATCCCAGGGTCCCAGGATCGAGTCCCACTTTGGGCTCACTGCATGGATCCTGCTTCTGCCTATGTCTCTGCCTCTCTGTGTCTCTCATGAATAAATAAATAAAATGAAAGAAAAAAGAAATAAAATAACAAGGTAATTTTTGATAATAATACTTAGTTTGAAAAAAATAAAACAATCATTTAATAGGATTTGGGACCTGGGGATGAGCTTAATCTAACTTTAAAATGTTACAGATAGAATTTGAAATCTCCTACCATCCTTAATAACCAATAAAAGGCTTCTCAGGGCATCTGGGTGGCTCAATTGGTTAAGTGTCTGACTCTTGATTTTGGTTCAGGTTGTGATCCCAGGGTTATGAGATCGAGCCCCGTGTGGCATGGAGCCTGCTTAAGATTCTCTCTCTCCCTCTCTCTCTCTTCCTCTTCCCCAGCTTGTGTGCTCTTTCTCTCTCTAAAATAAATAAAATCTTAAAAAAAAAAAAAAAAAAGGCTTCTCCTTTTCATGATCATATCAGTTTCTCCTTTTTTGTATCTTCCTGCATCTTCACCAATTGATAGATCATCTGACCTTCAGGGTGCCATTGAAACCCATTTTCTGCATCAATCTTTACTCAGCCTCCCAATCAGAGCATGCCCTGCCGTCCCCAGAGCTCCCGCTGGGCTTTGGACTGTTGACGGCACCCTCTGATAACCTTGTAAGCTCTCTGGGTGACTTTCCCTTGCACACCCGCCATCCCGGCGTGGCCCCAGCACCTGCTGCCTCGATGTAGTAAATGCTTAGCAAAAGTGATGTTTTTGATAGAATAGAGCTAAATCCCTTAAACCCAAAGATAAACTCCCCACTCCCTAGCCCTCCCTTCCTAATCTCCTTCCCCATATACCCCAAATTCTCATTCACAGATTCTCATGCACAGAGCAGTATCTCATTAGCTCCTACATTGTGTGCCATTTCCAGTAACTGCCTTGAGGGACTAGCTGTTTCCTGTCATCAATAGATATTTGTCCTTGAGGTTGAGGGGATCTGCTTGTTATTATTCGAAGGAACCATTGCGGTTTCAGTTTGTTTTGGGTGATTGCTTTCTGTCCCCTGGAGTGGAGGCCTGGGATCCTTTGTTTGCTTTGTGTCTGTCCAGACCCTTTGTTTTTAACATCCTGTTCCTTTGAGCTTATTCTTAAGATGTATTGTTGTTCTGATTTAAATCAAAATCCTCTTGTTGGCCGTGAACACTCCTGGAGGTCCCATCCACATCTCTATGGGGGAACTGAGGTACAGAGGACAAAAATAAGCGACCTATCACAGAGGAAGAGCCCCAGTCTTGGGAGTCAGGAGGCTTTGTGCTTTGGTCTCAGTGGGCTCCAGCTTGCTGTGTGACCTGTGACAGGCTCTGATTGTAGGAAGCCACTTAGGGGGGTCCCCCAGAAAGTTACTGGGGATTGAATACTAGACTCAAGTCTCTGATCTGCATTTAGGACTCTGAACCAAGACCACACAAAAAAGCACACTATCTGCTAAATTATCCTACAAGGTTCCAAGTACAAAGAGTTTCATTCCTGTGTCTACAGCAGCCAAATCCAGAATTCTCTTCTGTATAAATTCTTGGCTTCAGCATTGTCCAAAGGAAAGAGAATGTGAACCACATAGGTAATTATATATTCTCTAGGAGCCACATTAAGACAAATAAAAAAAAGAGGGACACCTGGGTGGCTCAGCAGTTGAGAGTCTGCCTTCAGCTTGGGGAATGACCCTGAGTCCTGGGATCAAGTCCCGCATTGGGCTCCCTTGCATGGAGCCTGCTTCTCTCCCTGCCTGTGTCTCTGCCTCCCTCTCTGTGTCTCTCATGAATGAATGAATAAATAAATAAATTTTAAAAAAACAAGTAAAAAAAAAGGATGAGAAGTTCATTTTAATAATCATTTAATTTTAAGCATGTCTGGCTGGCTCAGTCAGTAGAGCATGCAATTCTTGATCTTGGGGTTGCCAGTTCAAGCCCATTGTTGGGTTTAGAGATTGCTTAAAAACAAAATCTTTAAAAAATGTTTAATTTTGGGATGACTGGGTGGCTCAGCAGTTAAGTGCCTGCCTTTAGTTCAGGGGACTCCCCCTGGAGTCCTAGGATCAAATCCCACATCAGGCTCCCTGCATGGAGCCTGCTTCTCCCTCTGCCTATGTCTCTGCCTCTGTCTCTGCCTCTCTCTCTGTCTCTCATGAATAAATAAATAAAATCTTAAATTTAAAAAAATTTTTAATTTAAAATCTCTTTTAGTCATATTCATTTTAAGTATTTTGTTTAAGCCAACATATCATTTCAACATATAATCAACATAAAAATATGAATGGCATATTTTACATTATACTTTTCAGAATCCAATGAGTGTTTTGTATTTATAGTACATCTCAATTCACACTGGTCACATTGCGAGTGCCCAATAACAGCCACAGATGGTAAGCGGCTGTCGTCCTGGATAGTACAGCTTAGACCATGTGTTACTTTGTCCTTTGGCACTTAGCCTAGCACCTGGCCTAGATTAGGTGCTCAAAAACCATGTGTAGAATAAATTAATATTGTGGCCTTGGTTTTATTTTATTATTATTATTTTTTTAAAGTAGGCTCCATGAGTGTGGAGCCTAGCAGTGGGCTTGAACTCACGACTCCAAGATCAAGACCTGAGCTGAGGTCAAGAGTCTGATGCTTAACTCTTGAGTTAACTACTGAGCCACCCAGGTGCCCCTACAGCCTTAGTTTTAAATATAAAATATAAAAAATGCACAGATTAAAAAAAAAGATTTTATTTATTTATTCATGAGAGACACAGAGAGAGGCAGAGACATAGGCAGAGGGAAAAGCAGACTCTCCGCAGGGAGCCTGATGTGGGCCTTGATTCTGGATCCTGGGATCACACCCTGAGCCAAAGGCAGACGCTCAACCACTGAGCCACCCAGGCATCCCCATAGACTTTTTTTAATGTTATACATTTATGGTAAAGGTTAGAGGTTATTTCTAGATGACCATTTGATGCTATTATAGAACTAGACCTTTCTATTTGAATTTCACTCAAATTCAACCAAATTCCAAATATTTCTGTTTCAATAGAACTATTTCAATTTTAGGCATATTGGTTTTATTTTTAATCCTTCAACTAAAAAAAAAAAACAAAACAAAACAAAACAAAAAACCCTTTGTTTTTCATGGCCTTGACTTTTTTCTTTAGGTATTCAAGAGAAACTGGACTACATCACAACTTTAAATATAAAAACCATTTGGATTACTTCGTTTTATAAATCATCCCTTAAAGATTTCCGATATGGTATCGAAGACTTCCGAGACATTGATCCTATTTTTGGAACAATGAAAGATTTTGAGAATCTGCTTGCAGCCATACACGATAAAGGTAAACTGAGTGGCGGAGGGATGGGAGGGATGGTGGGGTTGAGAAAAGCATTCTCCAAATGCTTACTTAAAGCATTTTTTCCTTAACTGACACGTATTATTCTAATGTAATTTCTTCCTAACATTTGAAATACTTTCACTCAATTAGGTTTAAAATTAATAATCGATTTCATACCAAACCACACCAGTGATAAACATGCTTGGTTTCAACTGAGTCGAAATCGGACAGGGAAATATACTGATTATTACATATGGCATGACTGTACCCATGAAAATGGCACAACCATACCACCCAACAACTGGGTAAGTACCAACTTGTCTGATTTACAAAGGGAAAATAGGCAGATCTTCAGTGATTAAACTGGTTATTTATAAAGTCCTTTTAAGGAAAAAATTAATGGATATAGTTTTGAGGAGGAGGAAAGTTTCCCAAAGAAATGGAAATAAGCTACCCAAGCCTCCTAACCATTTGGATTTGGACTTTTTATATCATTCTCAAACTGATATATTTTAGCAAATTATTATTATTATTTTTAAGATTTTATTTATTTATTCATGGGAGACACAGACAGAGGGACAGAGTCCAATGTGGGACTCGATCCCTGGACCCCTGGATCATGACTTGAGCCAAAGACAGACATTCAAACACTGAGCCACCCAGGTGTCCTTATTTTAGCAAATTAAAATATATATTTGCTTTAAAAAAAATTTATTTGAGAGAGAGAGAGAGAAAGCATGAGCTGGGGGAGGGGAAGAGGGAAAGGGAGAAGCAGACTCCCCAATGAGCAGGGAGGGAGCCCAACGTGGGGCTTGATCCTAGGACCCTAAGATCATGACCTGAGCCAAGGCAGATGCTTAACTGACCAAGCCACCCAGGTGCCCCAAAACCTATCATTTCTATTAGCCTCTCCTTCCCTCAACTTTCCACTCTGTCCACACGACTCCATGTCCCTTTAGGTTAGTAACCGTTTTGCTATTCTCCAAATTCCTTTGCCTTTCTGATTTTGCGACTCCCCTCCAACAGAGCCCTAGCTGTAAATAAACCTGCCCATCCACTTTCTCTTTGCCTGAACTTTGGTATTCCTGCCTTTGGAGACAGTCCCCACCTGAACGGAGCCATCCAGTCTTCTTGAGGATTTTACTATCCAGGGCCCTCCCTCATTCTCAAACACCCTACCTGCCATCTCCCCATCTTATCATGCTCAGCAGCAAACTCTACTTCAAAGGGAGAGCAGAAGTCATCAAACCTGCCTCTACTTTTTCTCCTTTTTAAGATTTATTTTAGAGAGAATGGGAGAGAGAGAAAACAGTGGAGAGGGCCAAAGGGAGAGGGAGAGGGAATCCCAGACTCTGCAACGAGTGTAGAGCCTAATGCCAGTCTCTATCTCACAACCCTGAGGTCACAACTTGAGCTGAAACCAAGAGTCAGATTCTCAACCCACTGCACCAGCCAGGTGTCCCAAACCTGCCTCTCCTGTACCCACCCTCCTCCTACTCACTTCTCTTACAGCAAAGGCCAAGTCGGTCTTGACTGGGGTTTCCAGACTTAGAAATAAAAATCCAGGAAGCTCAAAGAAATCTGAATTTTAGATAAACAACGCATAATTTTTTAGTATAAAGTATTGCATGGGACATACTTATACTAAAAATCTATGCGTTGTTAACCTGAAATTCAGATTTAATTGTAAGTCTTGTTTTTCTCTGGCCGCTCTGCCCCACCTCGCAGGCCAGTTCCTCTGCCTGCTGTGGTCCCTATCTCTCCTGCTTTCTGCAGAGCCTTTTTCACCCTGGATCCTCTGGACCTCCACCCTCCAGGCCCTCCACCTCCTTCCCTGACCTTCTCCATAAACACTTAAGAGGCAGGCTCCTGGGCATCAACTTTTAGATGAACCAAGGGCACTCAATATCGACACGTGTTAATGCTGTATGATCTTCTCCCAACCAACCTCTTAAACCCCAGGCTGATTGAATATACTAGTATGCAGCCTGGTGAACAGGTCATTAGCAATCCTGGTGGTTTGAACTCCTTAATTTTTCTTTGCCCCAGTCCACACACTTGTTAAAATGATAATGATACTAGCAAATGTTTACTAAAATGCTTACTGTGTGCCAGGTTCATGCTAAGTGTGTTATATTTGTTCATTCATTTAATCCACCCAGCAATACTAGGAGTTAGGTTTCAGTTCTTGTTTTGGGGGCGGGCAAGGTTAAGCACTGTGCCCTCAGTCACACAGCCCATAAATGAAAGGGCTAATGACCCACCACACAATCCAACTGCACAGTCTGCTTTTAAAAACCACCGGTGGGGGCATCACTGGTGGTGCAGTGGTTTAGTGCCGCCTGCAGCCCGGGGTGTGATCCTGGACACCCGGGATCGAGTCCCACGTCGGGCTCCCTGCATGGAGCCTGGTTTTCCCTCTGCCTGTGTCTCTGCCTCTCTCTCTCTCTCTCTGAATGAATGAATAAATAAATAAATCTTGGGATCCCTGGGTGGCGCAGCGGTTTGGCGCCTGCCTTTGGCCCAGGGCGTGATCCTGGAGACCCGGGATCGAATCCCACGTCAGGCTCCTGGTGCATGGAGCCTGCTTCTCCCTCTGCCTGTGTCTCTGCCTCTCTCTCTGTGTGACTATCATAAATAAATAAAAAATTAAAAAAAAATCTTACAAAAAAAAAGTCCAATGATCTTATTAAAAAAAAAAAAAAAACAACACCGGTGGTTCAGTTGGTTGAGCGTCACACTCTTGATTTCAGCTCGGGTGGGGACCTCAGGGTCGTGGGATCAATTTCTGTGTTGGGCTCCACACTCAAGGAGCCTACTTGTTTCTCTCCCTCTACTCCTCCTTGGGCTCATTCTCTCTCTCTCTCTCTCTTAAATAAGTAAATAAGTAAGTAAGTAAGTAAACAAACAAACAAACAAATAAATAAATAAATAAATAAATAAAGTCTTAAAAAAAAAATTGCCAGCCATACCTGAAACCATATCATCTCTTGCCGATCGGACTCCCTGAAAGGAGCCTAATGAGGGACTTGATCCTAGGACCCCGGGATCACGCCCTGAGCCAAAGGTAGATGCTCAACCACTGAGCTACCCACATGCCCCAGCATCCAGTTTTTCCATCCTTCCATCTATTCTCCACTGTAGCCAACATTGTAGGTCTTTTTCTTTTTTAGTGTAATAATTGATACATCGAAAAATATGTGTAATACATGATTGATGTATAAACACCTTGTGTATAACCATACGATGGAATACTACTCAGCCATAAAAGGAATGAACTATTGATAATGGGCAATGCCTTGGACGAATCTCAAAGTAACTATGCAGAGTGAAAGAAGTCAGACAGAAGAGCACATACTATTCCACTTACATGAAATTACAGAAAATGCACATTCGAGCAGCCTGGGTGGCTCAGTGGTTTAGCGTCACCTTCAGCCCAGGACATGATCCTGGAGACCCAGGATCGAGTCCCATGTCGGGCTTCCTGCATGGAGCCTGCTTCTCTCTCTGCCTGTGTCTCTGTGCCTCTCTCTCTTTCTCTCTCTCTGTGCCTCTCATGATTAAATAAATAAAATCTTAAAAAAAAGAAAGAAAATGCAAATTCATCTGTAGTGACAGGAAGCTGAATAGTTGTTTAGGGATGGGGCGGAGTGGGAGAGTAGGGTCAGGGGCCACAAAGGATGGATATGTTCACTATTTGATCATGATGAGAGTTTCACAAACATAAACAAAGGAACGTCAAAACTTATCCAATTGTACACTTGACACATGTGCAGTGTATTGTATTCAACTTCACCTGAATAAAACTGTTAGAAAATATGTGTAATATATCTAAGTTAGGGGAGGTAATAAAACAGTGAACATCAATGAACCCATCTCCAAATTAAGAACATGAACATTACCAACACTGCTGAAACCACCTGTGTGCTCCTCCCTGCTTCTCCCTATGCCTCCTCTTAGGGGTAATCACCACCTTGAATTTGGGGGTTTTCCAAGTCCTTGCTTTTGTGTTTTTCGTTTTCTGGGGTTTTTTGTTTTTTGGGGGGTTTTTTTGCTTTTGTTTTTCCTACATATGCTACATATTTTCTAAAGATTTATCATTTAGTTTCTCTTGTTTTGGACTCTATGATGTATCCTGCTACATGTAAATCTCCTGTAAAGAGCTTTTTCACTGTTTTTAGTATTCATGTAGTTTCTGGTAGATGTGGTTTATACATTTTCTTTGTTATATTCCGCTGTGTGCATGTGCCATGATTTACCTATCCACTCTTCCAGTGATGGGCAGTTGGGCTGTTTCCAGTGGTTTATTTGTTTTATTTTATTTTGTTTTGTTTTATTTTATTTTATTTTATTTTATTTTATTTTATTTCATTACTATTACCAATGATGCCATGGTAAACATTCTCATTAACCTATTTCTCTTGGGGTTCAGCTATTAGAGCTTCTTGAAGGTAAATAACTAGGAGTGAAATTGCTGGGTGAATGATACTGCATGTTCCACTCTGCAAGATAATACCAAAGTAATTGTACTGATTTATATCCCCTTCAGCAGTGTAAAAAAATACATATTTTCCTTAATTTATTGGTACTGCCACACTTTGTAATTTTTACCAAGTGAACATAAACTGGTATCACATTGAGGTCTCAAGTTTACATTTCTCTAGTTATTAGTGAAGATTGATCTAATTACTAATGATGTTGGACATTTCTCCATGCATTTATTCATTTGAGCTTCCATTTCTGTGAAACATCTGTTTATGTCCAGTTTTCTTTTCGATTGTTTGTGCCTTTGAAATTGATTGGTGGAGTTCTTTTTGTATTCTGGATACCCATCTTTTCTCCGTCATATACACTGTGAATATCCCAGTTCATGTCAGGTGGGACCATGAGGTGTGCTGGTAAGGGTGTGTTTCCTTGAAAGGCAGCAGCTACCCCTTAGCTTCTGCCAGTTGTTCCCCTGGTGATGTGAACCCCCCATGATGGGGGGTCTTCCAATTAAAAAGAAAAGGATGTATGCAAAATCCCTTAGTTTCTAAATGTTGCCCAAATGTTCTCTTTAGCATGGAATGAACAAGAACCCTGAAAAACTGTTACATTGAAGAAAGCAAGCCGGGATCCCTGGGTGGCGCAGCGGTTTAGCACCTGCCTTTGGCCCAGGGCGTGATCCTGGAGACCCGGGATCGAATCCCACGTCGGGCTCCCGGTGCATGGAGCCTGTTTCTCCCTCTGCCTGTGTCTCTGCCTCTCTCTCTCTTTGTGTATGACTATCATAAATAAATAAAAATTAAAAAAAAATGAAGAAAGCAAGTTGACTGAGAAGGAGAGAGAGGTGTGGGAGAGTCCACCAGGAAGGTGATGCTCTGCACAGATGTGAGCATTCCTAGAACGAGGAAATCCGTACCTGCGTCAAATGCTGCTTGATCCCAGCACTTGAAGTTGTTAGATTTTTATTATTATTATTATTCCTGAGGGCTAGAAGGGTGTTTAAGTGAATGATTCTAATACTTTTCTGAGGATAACAGTTTAAATATTCACTCTGTGTGGATTCAAACTCCAAGACCAATGGGAGGTGTCTTTCTCCCCCAAATGACCGTCATTTGCATTACTTCACAAGCAGGAGTTCAGAGCCTGGATAGAAGGTTCCAGAAAATATATTAGAAGTGTCCGCTCTTTAACGTGGCCTTGAGAGCCTTGGTTTGCTGTTGTGGTTGTCATGAACAGCTTCTACTCTGCAAATATATCCCAGCCACATTTGTGTGACGTTAGGCCAGCAGATAGCATTTTAAGGAATTAACTTATCTAGTGCTCTCCCTAGAAGGAAAATTCTGAGGATCTGTGCACTCAGCCTGCACAAGGCCAGGGATGGCAATCACCATTTCCTTGTGGGCAGTGCCATTGTATGAATGCTAAGTAAGTGATTTGCTGACTTGCTGTTTTCTGTTTGCTAGTTAAGTGTGTACGGAAACTCCAGCTGGCACTTTGACGAAGTACGAAACCAGTGTTATTTTCACCAGTTTTTGAGAGAACAGCCTGACTTAAATTTCTACAATCTTGATGTTCAAAAAGAAATAAAAGTGAGTATGGATACCCACACAGACTTCTCCGATTGCATGGGTGTTTAAGTGGTTACTTGATATACTCGATGTTGAACCGTAGCTGTTCAGGCAAAACCAAAGTAATGTAATTAAACTCTGGGGTTATGGAGTCTGATACAGATAGAGGCCCTCGGACATATTGGTGGGTCCTTCCTCCCTCTCACCCAGAATGAGCGACAGGGGAAGGAGGCAGAGCTATCTGGTACCTTCGCTCTGTGGTGCCCCTCCGCCTGTGACAATGAGCTGATGTAGAGGGGGGCCAGGGCGTGGGCTCCAGGGTCTGAACCTGCGTCTGGACCCAGCCCCACTGCTGCCAACAGTAGGCTCCTGGGTGAGGTATTTAGCTTTTCTGTAGGTCCCTCATCTATGAAACATGCTCGATGGCACTATTTGTCTCACGGGCTGTTTGGAAGGTTAGAGGATGTAACCCATGCACAGCACTTCTGTGTCGCTCAGTAAATATTAACTGACTGTCTGCTCTGCGCCAGGTCCTCTTCTAAGCACTGGGAATGGAGCAGTGAATAAAAGAAGCCCTGCTCTCCAGGCGTCTCCTGTATACTGAGGGGAAGGCAGACAGTTAACAACTAAATACATGTCAGGTGGTCCCTAAGGGTAAGGGACATCAGAGTGCCAGGCAGAAGTTGGTTTTTGGAGACATCCCTATGTTGAGGTCCTGTTTGAACAAAGACCTGAAGTTTGAAAGGGAGCCCTGTGGATATTTGCGGGGAGAGAATTTCAGGCAGAAGGAAGAGCCAATGCAAAGATCTGGAGGTGAGCGATGCGTCATGTGTCTCAGGAATGGCCTGGAGGCGGGCGAGTACAGTTGCCAGTGAAGGCAAATAAAAATACAAGACACCAATTAAATTTTAATTTCAGATAAACAGGGGATCCCCGGGTGACTCAGTAGTTTAGTGCCTGCCTTCAGCCCAGGGCGTGATCCTGAGTCCCGGGATCGAGTCCCACGTCGGGCTCCCTGCATGGATCCTGCTTCTCCCTCTGCCTGTGTCTCTGCCTCTCTCTCTCTCCCTCTCTCTCTGTCTCTCATGAGTAAATAAATAAAATCTTAAAAAATAATAATTTCAGATAAACAATGAATAGTATGCCGTTTGGGACCTACTTCTATTAAAACGTTACTCATTAGGAAGGAATACAGCCGGTGTCCTGTATTTTATCTGGCAAGCCTACCAGTGCACCAGAATGACATGAAGGGATAGTTAGAGGCTGAGATCCAAAAAGTGGGGTGGGGGCTAATCCCACAGGGGCTACATGCTGAGCTGCTGAAGATCCCTCTGTGGCCCCTCATGGGACATTTCCTGTCCACTCTCACCGTTTGGTGGTGGTTCCAATAATACCCTACACGGAACTCATGATAACCATTAGCTGGGTGGTTGTGCTGCTATGGCAACAGTGGGCAGGAATTTAGGTTAGCGGGGGTAGTGCTCTAAGGTAGGTAGTGGGGAGGGGACCTGTCTAGAACAGAGAGCCCTGGGTCCTTTTCCACAGCTCACCATGCCAGCCAAAGGACAAGGGTGCAGGCTGCCACCTCGGAGTCACTAAGGGCCCCCACTGCCCTTAGGTTTGTTCTTGTTTTAAAATAATACCTCTAGGGCACCTGGGTGGCTCAGCGGTCGAGCATCTGCCTTTGGCTCAAGGCGTGATCCTGGGGTCCTGGGATTGAGTCCTGCATTGGGCTCCCTGCAGGGAGCCTGCTTCTCCCTCTGCCTGTGTCTCTGCCTCTCTCTCTCTGTCTCTCATGAATAAATAAATAAAATATTAAAAAATAAAATAAAATATCTCTATTGAGGTATAATTCACATAACCCTAAAATTCACCCCTTTCAGGTATATAATTCAGTGGTTTTAGTATCTTCATAGGATTGTGCAATGACCACCCTGATTTCACATTTTCTTCGCCCCAAAAAGAAGCCCCATATCCAGTAGCAGACACTCTCCATGACCCTCCACACCCCCCCACCCTCCACTTCCCACCCGCGCGGACATCTGCTCATCTACTTTCTGTCTCCATGGTTATATCTGTTCCGGACATTCCCTAGAAACAAAATCATACAATATCTACCTATATGTCAATGATACGTATCTATATTTATCATCTATATTTAACAATTTGAGAAACTGCCCAATTGTTTTCCGAATCAGTTGCACCATTTTCTATTCCCACTGGCAGTGTGTGAGGGCTCCAATGTCTCCATATTCTCAGTAACACTTGCTATGGTCTGTATTTTTGAGTACTATCACCCTAGTCGGTGTGGGTGGGATCTCACTGTGCTTTTGCAGTTGCCTGATGGCCAGCGATGTTGAGAATCTTTGCATGTGCTTATATAGATTATTATTATACCTTTGCTGGAGAAATGTCTGAATCCTTTGCCCAGTTTAAAATTTTGTTATCTATTTTTTTATTCTCAGTTGTGAGTTTTTTGTATGTTCTGGGTACACGATTTGCAATTTTCTCCCATTCTGTGGGTTGGCTTTTTTATTTTTTGTTTTTTAGTGAAAGATTTTATTTATTTATTTGAGAGAGAGAGAGAGAGCAGGGGTTGGGGGAGGCACAGAAGAAGAAGCAAATGCTCTGCTGAGCCAGGACCCCGGGATCATGACCTGAGCTGAAAGTAGACGCTTAACCAACTGAGCTACACAGGTGCTCCAGTCTTTTTACTTTCTTGATGGCATCCCTCGAAGCACAAGTTTTAAATTGTCCAATTCATCTATTTTTTCCTTTGTTGTTTGTGCTTCTCATATCATTTGAAAACCATTGCCTAACCCAAGGTGATGAAGATTTACTCCTATGTTTTCTTCTCTGAATTTTATAGTGGTAACTCTAATATTTTAGGTTTCTGACCCATTTTTTCCCCTTACTCTTTATATATGGTGTGAGGGGTGTCTAACTTAATTCGTGGCTATCCAGTTATCTTAGCAATGTGTGTGTTAAAAAGATTATTCTTGGGCTGCCTAGGTGGTGCAGTCTGTTGAGAGTTAACTCTTGGTTTTGGCTCAGGTCATGATCTCAGGGTCATGGGATTGAGGTCAAGCTCTGAGCTCAGCAGGGATTCTGCTTATCCCTCTCCCTCTGCTCCTCCTCCCTCTCCATCCCCCCTCCCTCTCTATCTACCTCTAAATGAATGAATGAATGAATGAATGAATGAATGAATGAATCTTTTTTAAAAAAATAAAAAGATTCTTTCCCCATTGAACTGTCCTGGAACCCTTTTATTTATTTATTTTATTTTATTTTATTTTTTTTTTTTTGGAACCCTTTTAAAAATCAATTGGCCATAAATGTCAGGATTTGTTTCTAGACTCAGTTTTGCTCTATTGCGCTATAGGTCTGTTATTGTGCTAATATCACAGTGTCTGGATTAGTGTAGCTTTATAGGAAGTTTTGAAATTGGGAAGTGTGAGTCCTATGACTTTATTCTTCTCCTTTAAGATTGTTTGGCTATTTTGGGTACTTGTATTTCTTTCTTTCTTTCTTTTGGTGATCTGCTATTATTATTCATTGGAGTATATTTGACATACAATGTTATATTTGCTTCAAGTGTACAACATAGTGATTTGACATTTCTATACAATAACTCTGTGCTCACCATGATAAATGCAGTCACCATCTGTCACCCTTCAGGTGTTATTAGACTATTACTGACTGTATCCCTGGTGCTGCACTTTTCATCTCCATGACTTGTTTTGTAACTGAAAGTTTGTAACCCTTCATCCCCTTGATTTATTTTGCTCATCTCCCCACCTACTTCTCTGGTAACCACCAGTTTATTTCCTATATTTAAAAGTCTGTTTTGTTTGTTTGTTTTGCTTTTTAGATTCCACATTATAAATGAAGTCAAATGGTGTTTATCTTTCACTGTCTGACCTATTTCACTTAACATGATACCCTCTAGGTCCATCTATAAGCATACAATTGGCAAATCACATTTTAAAAATTTTTTAAAGATTTTATTTATTTATTTATTTGTTTGTTTATTTATTTGAGACAGAGAGAGAGAGAGAGAGCAGGAGCACAGGTGAGGGGCAAAGGGAGAGGGGGAAACAGATTCCCTGCTGAGGAGAGAGCCTCAAGGGAGGTTCCATCCTAGGATTCCGGGATCGTGACCAGAGCTGAAGGGTGACACTTAACTGACTGAGCCACTCAGGCACCTTCCTTTTTTTTTTTTTTTTTTTAAAGAAGATCACATAATTTTTTTATGGTTGAGTTATAGTCCTTTGTGTGTGTGTGTGTGTGCACCACATCTTTATCAATTTATCTCTCGATGGGCACTTGGGCTGCTTTCTTATCTTGGCTATTGTAGATAATGTTACAGTAAACATAGGAGTGCATGTGTCTTTTTGATAGTGCTTTCCTTTTCTTTGGGTAAATATCCAGGAGTGGAGTTACTGGATAGTATACATTCCATAAGAATTTAGGACCAGCTTGTCAAGTTCTGCAAAGAAGCCTGCTGCTGAGACTTTTTTAAAAAAATATTTTATTTATTCATGAGAGACACACAGAGAGAGGCAGAGACACAGGCAGAGGGAGAAGCAGGCTCCATGCAGGGAGCCTGATGTGGCACTTGATCCCGGGACTCCAGGATCATGCCCTGGGCCAAAGGCAGAGCTAAACCACTGAGCCACCTAGGGATCCCCTGAGATTTGAGTAGAGATTGCATTGAATCTGGGCATCAGTTTGGAGAGGAGTATTGCCACTTTAATGATAATAAGTCTTCTGCTCCAGGAACACAGGGTGTCTTTCCACTTGTTTAGGTCTTTCATTTCTTTCAACGTTGTTTTGTAATTTTCAGTGTACAAGTCTTGCATTCCTTTTGTTAAACATATTTCTGTAGCCTCCTTAGTTTTAAGGCTGTTTTTACTATACATGTTTGATGTTTCCCAGAATTTAGATGAATTGCTTTGGGATCTGTTCTAGAATCAGGGCAGCCTTATCTCATTGGGGTTGGGAAGATGGGGGTGGTGAAGGGTGATAGACACAGCTACTAACTAGGGGTTAGTTTTAAACTTCTTTGGTGGAGGTGGGCTCTTTTCTCCATCACCAAAGATCATTTACACACCTCTACCTGCGCCTTCCCCCTGACCTGCCCTCACACACTTCTTGATTTACTTTGTGCCGAGTGCTTTACCTGGGTCATCTCATTTAATGCTCACACCAAGTCTAATTTGGGAGATTGCAGGACCATTTTACAGAGCAGGAAGCTGAGGCTTAAGGAGGTGAGTTACCCTCCTGGAGAGTGACAAAGCAGGATTCAAACCCAGAGTGCACTCTTACCCACAACTCCACTTCTGACTTGAGGCAAAGCTGGTGCTGTCTCTGTGCTTCACTTTGCCTACACAGTCTTTTCAAGGGTATTCAGTTGGAAATTCATAAATGTGAGCACAATCCAGCTGGTTTATCAGCCGTGGACTTCACCAGTCTCCTTGTGGCGACAGTGATGGATTATCTGGAGATGTTCAAGAAGTGTAATAAATTGTCCCAATATCTGCCAGCCAATACATTAATTATTTTTTGACTAATCCAGCTGTTCCCTTGCAGGCATCCAGGTAGTGGAGTGTGTGAACAGGAACCTTACTTACTAGTCTCAATAGGATGAGATTCCTTTTGGGATGAATCATTACTGCCTTTAATTGAAGGTTGGACATTTTTGCAAGGCTGGTATAGATTTGCTATTAGAAGTAAATAAGAAAGGCTAAGAAGCTGTAAGGGAAGGCTCTTTGCTCCTGAAAGGCTTTTTGCATGAAGGAGACTTTCCAAGCACCCTTCTACCCCCCAGTAGCTCTTATCTCTGCAGTAGAGCTAAGCAGGTTAATAATTTGCAACCTAGAGAGTTTGTGGCGGGGAGGCATTTGGAATGACTCCTGCTTGCATACCAGCTTGCACTCATGGAGACTTCTCGCTCTTGGCTCCCATCAGATTTCAGATTATCTGCACAGTGGGAGGCTGGCATGTAGGGGACACACAGCACAGACACCTTCTTCTCTCCTCTCTGTACTCCCCCTTGGAATGGCCTTCAGGGGACTTGGCTCTCCCCTGAACCTCTCAGGTCTTGAGTGTGTTAACCTAGAGAAGTCTAGAAGCCTTCTTGGAGGACATGGGGACTTTACTGTATGTATTTTGTAATCACTTTGGTTTTTACTTGCCCTCAAATTCTTTATTTGACAAATGAGGGAACTGAAGTCCAGAGAGGTGAAGTGAACCATCAGGTTAGCGGCAGAGCAGGGGAAGGACTGCAGACAGCCCAGCCCTCTGCCTGAACTGTGTTGGTGTGACACTGACCTCGCCATGGGAAAATGTTGAGCCCTGGACTGTGGGATCCTGCGTTGTTCATGGCACCTGGGGACGGGGAACCCAGATGCCCCACCTCCATCCCCCTGGCTTAAGATGGAATCCAGACTGTAAATGTCAGCTCTGTTCCTACTGAGCAGCATGGTGTTGGCAGCTCAATTCAAAATAAAATGTCCTCACAACCTGCTTAATTACCCGACTCTGTGCTTGATAATAACTGTGCCATTTATTGTACCTCATACATGCCAGGCACTTTAGTATAAATCCTTGACTCATTTGGCGGTATTATGTATTGACCACATGCCAGGGGTGTGATGGTTGGTAAGCCAGACACATGCTGTAGCCATCTTGGGGCTATATCCCTAAGTGGGAGGTAGACCATGAAACAGACCGTTACAGTAAGTGTATTGAGTGGTTGTGATGGCAGGAGGTAGGAGTACACAGGGCAGGCACCTAATCTGGACATGAGTGAAACAGAGTGGAGAAAGCTTTCAGAGGATGTAGTGATATCTAACGGATGAGAAGGACTGAGCCAAGTGGAGAGGCCTGGGTCAAGCATTGGGAAGGCATGGATCACGGCACATTGGAGGTGCTTGGAGTCGTCCAATATGGCTGGGACATGGTATATGGAGAGGGAGCTTGCTAGATGAGACTAGAGGGGGATGAAGCAGGGCTGTGCTGAAGATTTGGCTTTACAAGATCCTAGGGAAATCATTTGCTCTTTGCATTTTGGAAATCAATAACTTTGGAGAGGGGATTTGAGTGGGGTATTTTCAGAGGCAGAGGGGCCAGGGCAGAGGGTGGTTCAGCCATCAGGGAAAAAAATATCAGGGTTCGGTGCAATGAGGTGGCTCAGGGTTGCAGGGAAATCATCAGGTTACTTAGCGAGGAATCTAGTGTGACTCTCAGGTTTCAGATTTGACTGGCACTGGTGTCATTTCCTGTGATGAGAAAGGAGAGGAGGGGGATATCTTAGTTTTGGAGAATTTGAGCTCTCTGTGAGACATCAACTGTTCAATTGAGAGTTGGATATAAGGACAAGGAGTTCAGGGATGTGTCTGGCCTAGAGATAAAATTCTCTGGGATTTGCTGATATGTGGACAAGGCCTACACAGGTCAGGCAGGTAATTGCAGTGAGAGCCCTGGGCCGGCCAGGATGAGGAAGGGGGTCAATTGCAGCTGAGCTCCAGCTGATTGTTGCCACATGGAAATTAAAGGGCCCATAGTTAGAAGATCTTCCAGTTGCATTTCTGGTTGCATTTTGGAAGTCAGTAACTTGGGAGAGGGGGGTTGAGTGGGACAGACCTGGAGGAGAAAGCAGAGCAAATGAGTAAGGGTGCCAGAGGGTACCAGTTCTGCTGCCTCTACTTACTAACTCTGTGACCTTGATCAACGTACTTTATCCCCCTGTGCCTGGGATCCCTCATTGGTAAAATAGGGAGGGTAATGGCACATATGTTGTAGGGTTGATGGGGAAAAGTTTTTTTTTTTTTTAAATTGAGATTTTATTTATTTAGTTGAGAGAGAGAGAGAGAGAGTAGGGGGAAGGACAGAGGGAGAGGGAGAAGCAGACTCCTTGCTGAGCGGGGAGCCCAACATGGGGTTCCGTCCCAGGACCCTGACATCATGACCTGAGCTGAACTGACTGAGCCACCCAGGTGTCTCTGTAAGGCATTTAGGTCAGGGTGTTTCTTGTTTTTTGTTTTTTGTTTTTGTTTTTGTTTTTTAATTTATGATAGTCACAGAGAGAGAGAGAGAGAAAGGCAAAGACATAGGCAGAGGGAGAAGCAGGCTCCATGCACCGGGAGCCCGATGTGGGATTCGATCCCGGGTCTCCAGGATCGCGCCCTGGGCCAAAGGCAGGCGCCAAACCGCTGCGCCACCCAGGGATCCCTGTTTCTTGTTTTTTGAATACTTGTTAAATAATAAAGGGGTAGATAAATGAGTAAATACTGCTGTGAAATGAAATGAACAATAGGTAAGAACCCCAAAGAGTGCTAATATTTAAAGGACTGCAGACTAGCGGCACCTGGGTGGCTCAGTTGGTTGAGTGGCCAGCTCTTGGTTTCAGCTCAGGTCATGAACTAAGGGTCCTAGGATCAAGCCCCATGTCAGTCTCCATGCTCTGCTTGAGACTCTCTCTCCCTCTCCCTCTGCCCATCTCACTCGTGCTCTCTTTCAAATAAATAAATAAATCTCAAAAAAAAAAAAAAAGACTGCAGAATAGACAGAGAAAAGTGGCAAACGAGAAGCAGGTATCTTGGAGCTAAGGGATATGAATTTTTCTGGAAGATTTCAGTCAGCAGTGTCAAACACTGCAGAGAGATCAGATGATATAAAGACCCAAGTGTGAACTGACTCTAGAAGCAATACCTTAGTTAGTCCTCACAGAGACTGCAAGGTGGGTTAGTGAGGTCATACAGCTGCCCCAATGCACACAGCTGGTTGGACAGTGGGGAGATGGGATGGTTCCCAGGTGGGTTAGAATCCGGAGCTCATGATCCTTCCTCCACGCCCTGCTGCTGGAGGAGTTAGCCAACAATTTTACCAGGATTCCTGGACAGCAGTAGGGTCTTTCCTTTGCTTATAAACAGAGTATATAGTTTTCTCTCTGTACTTTTCAAATATCCTATGCTTTCTCATTTCTTCTTCAGATAGCCGACCTGGGGTTTATGTCACTTTCAAGACGATGTCTTACAGATCACCACACGTAAGAGCAGAGCTTTTCTATTTCCCAAACTAAGTTTTTTAGATAAATGGGCCCAATAATTTCAGTCATCGCAGAAGAGGAGGTCCGCCTCAAGGTTTTGTGAATTTGGATATTAGTAATGTTGAATTGATTCCTTTTTTTACTCAGAGCAGTGAGCTGTTTAAGAAAAAAAGGATGAAAAGGTGCCTGGTAGAAAAACCAGGACTCTGTGATGTCACGGGAGTTGTACAGGAATCGGGGACACAGTGTACTGTCCCAAGAGTCCCATGGCGCCTTGGTGGGTCACCCAGACCCAGCAGAACTAGGCTCTGTGCCCATTTTTGTACCCGGCACCCTGGGAGGGCTTAACTGGAGATGGGAGAGAGTTAACAATTAAGATCTGGAGCTCCCTCTTCTCACCTAGTTGGGAGAATAAATAGCACAAAGCAAATATTTTTCAAGAGCAAATTTTGGATTATGTCATTTACAATGACTCCCCAAAAATACCCAGGTTTTACTGTTTTGTCTCTTTAAACAATGATAGTATCTCTTCTTGGACTAAAGTGAGAACCCCTGCCAGGGCCAGAACCCTTTTGCTGGGGTACACATTTCTCATTTTGTATGGCTGGGTCAACAGTTGGCAAGGCTAACTATTCCCCAGAGGGAAGAAGGACCCATGAAGAAACAGATTTTTTTCCCCTAGGAAATCAGTGCTCCAAAGCTTAATGGTTACAACGGCATGGCATTTAACGTTTTCCCACATTTTTGTCAGAGGTGGCTTGAATGGATTACAGCTATTTGTCCGTCCTTCCTGCGCCCGCCACCTCCCGCCTCTACCTCCTGTGTTCCCTCAAGTTCAGCGTCACCTGGGGGTGGACCCGGGTAGAGTGAGGTCTGAAGCTGGTGAAAATTTGAGACCTTCTTAAAATAGCATAAAATTAGGTAGAGTATTTATTTAGAACAGGGGAAGAAGGGAGGTAGGAAGGGGCCTGCCTAAGGGAGGGGTTCTGAAGCTTAAAGCTTTATTTGCTTCATGCTGAATTGACCCCTCGAGCCCCTGAGACTATTCTGCAAATGGGGTGCCTTAATATCTCTGTTGACTTTGCTTTCAACAGCTAACCAGTTGTCCTTACTTCCTGCCATCCAGGGCAGATCCTGCTATTTCACCTTTTTGTACTACCAAGTTCCTCTCCTTTAAAGCTCTATCTGGCTGTGATTTAAATTTTGCATTACTATTTGATGTCTAGTTGGGGATTCTAAGTAAATTCAGGAGACCGAGGGCCACATCTGTTGTAGTTTGCTCATGATGATAGGGCTTAGCTAAGTGCCTGGCCCAAATACTTATTGAATGAGTGTATTTGGTAAGAGTAAGATGCTAGTAAGAACACATTTGTGGGTTTTGTGTGGGTAGAGCCTGCTTAACATCATTTGGCTCAATTGCATCCACACTAAGACTGGTAAGGAGCCTGCTCTTCGATTTGAAAATGCTTTTCAAGCTTTGTTATTCAAAAATGTCACCTTGGGATCCCTGGGTGGTGCAGCGGTTTAGAGCCTGCCTTTAGCCCAGGGCGCGATCCTGGAGACCCGGGATCGAATCCCATGTCGGGCTCCCGGTGCATGGAGCCCGCTTCTCCCTCTGCCTGTGTCTCTGCCTCTCTCTCTCTCTCTCTCTGTGACTATCATAAATAAATAAAAATTAAAAAAAAAAAAGGTTTTAAAAAAAAACAAAAACAAAAACAAAAATGTCACCTTAAAGGGATTTGACCTCAGCAGTGTTAACCCTTGCCTGTGGTCCGTAGAAACTGTGGAAATCCTTGAATTGCAGCACTCCAGAGACCCCACATACGCATGTAGATGCAAGAAACACGTCAAAGGAAATGTGTGATTTGGGGGGATAGTCTTCATTTGGGAGCTGTGACTCTGTTCCCCTCCATCAATTAGCTACTTAACTCTAGTACTTTGAATTATGGACAGTTTGTTCTAATCTGGTAAGTACTTTCCTATAAAACCTATTTGGCAAAGGATGAGCTGATAGGAAAGTGGGGAGAGTCACTGTCCCTTTGCAGAAGGGTAGCCTGTGATTGGTGCTAGCATAGGGCCGGCTAGGAGGGGTGGGGAGCTGAGATCTAGGCCCTCTGCTCTCCGAGGGCATTTGGTCCTCCCACCTGCCCCAACAGAGACCAAGTCAGTCTCTGCCTGTGTGCTTGGCCATCCTGTCCTACAAATAGTCCAGAATGTTCTTTGTAATCTCACTCCCTGATAAACTGTCACTGGTCAAAGTAGAACCGGTATCTCTCCTTTCTCCACGTGTGTCCACATTAAATCTATTAAATCCATTCTTCTGGGAGCTCCAACATCCTGAAAGGGAATCTCCTTTCATGTTGTTGAGCTACACCCACCTTGCACAGGAGGTAACTCTCTCCTGTCTCATGGGCCCCCAACTATAGATGCCCGGATGCCAGGGGACATGTACTTGTAGTGTCCCAACAGTATCCCAGCATGTTGGACTTTCGGCTTGATACTGTGTTCTTCACTAAGGACCTGGTGCTGTGTCAGAGGCAAGGGAAACAAACGAAAGCTGCAGTTTTTCCTTCTGGAATTTCCCAGTCTGGTGGAAGAACCCCTCATAACCTGATGCTTGGCTGATTATTTTCTCTGTTTGGAGTGACTTTTAAGGAACAGGGCATGGGAGAAGATATGTTCCCAGTTTCTCCTTTCAGCGTGGTTTCATTCCTTTTGAGTGATTCTTTAAGCTTTGCAAATGCGCTCATAACCATTACAAATGGAACATTCTGAATTCAAATCTGAGGGAAGTGTGGGAGTCCATAGATGCAGCTGAGAGTTCATTATATTAAAACACTGCTACGCCTACCAGATAAAAATACACCGTATGAGTGCTGTGCTGGTTTTGTATGTGGAAATGGCTTTTCATGATGGGAAGTGATTATAATGTTAATGTAACCAAAGCATTTTGCTTCTTCATGTTTAGGAAATTATACAGTTCTGGCTCACAAAGGGTGTTGATGGTTTTAGTTTCGATGCTGTTAAATTTCTTCTAGAAGCAGAACATCTGAGAGATGAAGCTCAAGTGAACAAGGCTCAAATACCGGTAAAGTTTTTAAACATCATTTTTCCCCCTTTCTGAAAATGTCATCCATGTTTTCTTTTTTAGCATGAGACACCAATGACCAGAGATGAGAATGTAGTTAAATTTATTAATATATGCATTTGAATTTAAGGCATAGTGTTTTTTTTAAGACTTTATTTATTCATGAGACACACACACAGGGAGGCAGAGACCCAGGCAGAGGGAGAAGCAGGCTCCATGCAGGGACCCTGATGTGGAACTCGATCCCGGATCCCGGGATCACACCCTGAGCCAAAGGCAGACGCTCAACCACTGAGACACCCAGGCGTCCCATTTTTTTTTTTAAAGTAAACTCCACACCCAACATATGGGGCTCAGATTCATAATCCCAAGAGTCACATGCTCCACTGAGCCCAGCCCTGTAGGTACCCCTACAGGTAGTGCTTTGAATCATTTTCTTTAGGAAGCAGGAGTTTCAAATCCATATTCTTAGATGTTTCCATTGGTTCCCTTTGGTGTAGAGCATCCTTAAAAGTATTTTGGTGACAAGGGTTCCGAGGGCATGGACACTGGACTCCACCAAGAGCTGTAACCACTCACTGTGATTTTGTCATCTCACTCAAGTTCAAGTGAGGAGGAGGCCTGTAATTCCCCAGGTGCTTTTGTTGTCATTAAAGGATACACCAAGGGAACAAACACTTGCTGAGTGTCTCCTGTATGTTATGTGTTTACTTAGGATAGTCCATTTAGCTTTTGTAACAGCTCATGAGACATTTCATGATCCCCATTTAGCAAATCTTAGAGAAGTCAACTTTTCAGGGGTGACAGAGGTGATAAACAGAATTATAAACCAAGCCTCCCTTGCTACAGTCTGGTAGCTACACCAGCAGTTCTCACCTTTCCCCCCATGTCACACATGAGAAACAGTAATCAGGACACCACTCTGCTCTTCTGGTTGACCAACACTCTACAGACACTGTACGTTCAATGGCTAAATAGACAGGAGTCCTAAAATGGGTTTCAAAATAATGGATTTGTAGATTTATTCAATGGAAATATTATATCAGTCAAAATAGATGAATCAGTCAAAATAGATGAATTACAGTGACACACAATATGGGTGAATCTTAGCAGTGTAATGTTTAGTGAAAAAACCCTAAAACATATATAGCATGATGCCCTTTTAATAAAGAAAAATGAAATTGATGGTTAATTATCAAGTGTATAGCTTTTGTCCTGAGTAACAGATTTATGGTTACTTACTGATCTCATTAAACCAAATCAATTAACTAAAGTTGGCAATTCATGGACTAATTATGAGAGCCAAAGGCCAGTTTTTGGTGGGGTAGGGAAAGCAGATGATTTCCAATAGGAAAAATGAAGGTGTGTGTGATGTATTATTCAATCCCAGAGAGCACTTATCCTTGGAGAAGAAATCTCAAAGTAACCTTGCTAATTATGAGATACTGTAAAACAGGCATATGACCAAGTATAGGTGTAATAATGAACTGTATGTTTTCTTTGCCTTTAAGTGCAGCATTTAGGAGAAATTAAACGTTTGGGAGGAGGATTCTGTTAAATACACTTGTAATTGTTATTCAGTAAAGCTTACTAGACCTACAGTTAATAATAGCCATTAATATTATGCTGCAGCCACAAAACCCCGTGAGCATTGAAAGTCCTACTATCATCTTTCAGCATGTATGCGTTGGCTTGAGCCCTTTGAAGAGAACGTCTGTATTTGCGTAAGGCCAGCTATGGGGATTTGTCATGTGAAATGATGGCAGTTGTGCTTTTCTGTTTCCAAAGGACACGGTCACACACTACTGGGAGCTGTACCATGACTTCACCACCACGCAAGTTGGAATGCATGACATTGTCCGGAGCTTCCGGCAGACAATGGACCAGTACAGCAGGGAGCCTGGGAGATACAGGTAACTACAGGACACAATTCTGTTCTTCACAGGCGAAGGGTGTGACCTGTAGTTTATCCTTCACAGCCAGTTATTCTCAAGAGATTCAAACTATTTAACAAACCTCCATGACTACAATGTATTATAATTCGGTTATGCCAAGGCGTAGTATATTCCTTCATGTTGCTTAACTTTGCTGATTTTGTTTCCTTATTTGTAAAATAATGTGCATCAGCATTTACTTCATAGGAATTTTTGTGAAAATCACTTAAAAGATAAAATATAATCTAAATGTTAGCCATTAAGTATTCTATTGTTATCATTACAATTTGGTCTGCTGGTGTCTAGTATACAGTATGAATCCAAATGTTTCAGCTAAACTGCTAGTAGAGCACAATGCTTTGTGATCAGATGGACCTAAGATAAGAGTTGTGTGTAACAGCTGAGACCTTGGGTTGGTTCACTGACCCACGTCCCATTTTCTCATTAATTAAAAGGTGATAGTAATACCCGTCAGGGTTTTATGAGACTGCATGAGATCATGAAGCACTTAAAACAGGGACTGACATGTAATAAACATTCACTAAGCCTCTATGTGTATACAGATCACCCAATAGTATCAACAGAAAGAATTAAATTTCTCCTCCTTAAAGTAGGTCCTCTCTGATTGCCATCCCTATTCTATAGTTGAGAAAACAGAATTTGAGCATAAAGGCAATGGTCATGCAGGGAGTAATAATGGCAGGGATGGGAGTGAAATACCTGTGCACTTACCTCAAACAGGTAAAGCCAGCATTGACATGGGTCTTTTCAGGCTAATGTGTCATTCCCTAAATAGTGTCTGCTTCTAAGGAAGCTCTACTCCCAACATGAGATAAAGAGCCGCGTGCTCTACCAACTGAGCCAGCCAGGTGCCCCCAGAGTTTTGGTTTTTAAGAACCAAGAGAACCAAGAACCCAATTATTATTGTGAGACTTTACAAGGATTCATAGGAATAGTGTATAGTATAGTATAGACAAGAGGTTTCTGGGGAAAGCCCCCTTTCATGATATGCAGACATACACTGTAGATTCTAACCAGTGATCAGAATTGATAGGCTTCATGGAAGTTACTGAGTTTTAATCAGATTTAGGAGGAAGAGAACAATATTGACTGAAATCAAATGTGTTTAACTCTTAGACACATCCTAGTATTAGGCTAGTTCTTGGGTTTATTGTCCATGAGAAATGAGAAACTGTCCAGGTCACCCAGCATGCTATTACTTGGCCATCTGGCTCGATTATGCTTCCAAATATGGTTAATAGGCAGATTGAAGGAGCTGCAGAATGCTTCCCAGTCTTCTGACCGGCCCTGAGGACACTGCACCCTGCCAATTCTTCCAGGTTCATGGGGACTGAAGCCTATGGAGAGAGCATTGACAGGACCATGATGTACTATGGATTGCCTTTTATTCAAGAAGCAGACTTTCCCTTCAACGATTATCTCAGTAAGCTAAATACTCTTTCTGGGAACAGTGTGTTTGAGGTTATCACATCCTGGATGGAAAACATGCCAGAAGGAAAATGGCCTAACTGGATGGTAAGTCCTCATCGCCTGGGGCAGCATATCTGCTGCTGGTATGCTGGTTAAATAGTTACCCCTAAAATGAGGGGTATATCTTGTCTGTAAGTGACCTTAACCTTTCCCTTCATCAGTGATTATTTAGTGAGCCAGGCCTGTCTGTTCCAGCTTCTGACCAAGTTTTTCATATTTTTTCTTCATTCTTTTCCTTCTGGTTCTTAGACTAGGTAATTTTGACTCCTCAGTCTTCAAATTTGCTGATTTCTCTGCCAGTTCAGGTCTGTCCAGTCCATCTAGTGAAATTTTTCCTTTCAGTGATCATACTTTTTAACTCTGAAAATTTCTTTCTGGTTATTGTTTGTATTCTTTTTATTGTCTTCACACTTTAAATTCTGTTTTAGTTTTTTAACATATGTATAGTAGTTGATTTTAATGTCCACTAGTCCAATGTTTGAATTTCCTCAGCTGCACTTTCTACTGACTGCTTTTTCTATGTATGGGCTATATTTTCCTGTTTCTTTGCATATCTTGTATTCCTTTTTGTGTTGAGAATTGGATATTTTAAATAACGTATTAATGTAGGAAATCCCCTTCTCTCCTTCCTCCTCATTGTTTATTGTTGCTGTTTCTTCAGTGATGTTCTTGAATTAATTTTGTAAAATGTGTTCTGTTGGGTGTGGCTGCTCGGGGAGATCATTGTCAGCTAACAATTGGAAGAGCTTCCTGAACTGCCTTGAACCAGTCTCCCAGCCTTTGCTGAAGGGGCTGTGTGTGTTTGTGTGTGTGTGTGTTGGGCATGCTTTCACCACTCTGGAAGACAGTTTGTAGATTTTAGTCTTCACTTTCTGCTTGCATGGAGTTTCAAGGTTAGCCAGAGGTGAGAGATGAGAGCCTTCTCAAGGCATCTGCATGTGTTCTGGATTCCAAGAATCTGTTAGACTTTCAAAAGCCAGTATGGTTACCTCTTCCGCCAGCTTTTAAAGTCTGGTCAGTCTCCGTAGAACCCCCAATTGGTAACACCACTGCAGGCAGGTGGGATGTTAAACAATTGTTGTTGACTGTTTCTGGCAAATACCTTGGGGACAGGGCATTTCTCAGATTAAAAAAAAAAAAAAAATCCAACTAAAAGTGAGTGCTTAGGCCAAATAGTGACAGTTCTCTAAATTGAGTTTTGGTGAACTCTAAACTTATTCTGCCCCTCCAGCTATGGTAGTTCCAAGATAGTTTGGAAGGCTATCATGGGTCTCAGGGGCAGGAGTTCAAGGCCAGTTAAAAGTACATAAAGCCTGTCATTTTTCTTGAGTAAATGCTTCTTGGATGGTTGAAAGCCTTTAGCTAGTTTCCAGAGTTCTGAAACAGTGGATTTTTAGTTTTTGCCAGCATTCTCCTTGCTTTTATGGTAGAGATTTTAGAGGTCCTTCCCCTACCATTCCACAAGTGCCCCCTATATTACAAAATTTAATAATGGAGTTTTAGCACTTGTTTTTTCATATATTGAGTTTCCAATATCATAGGTGACTGGGATTTCTGTCCATTGCTGTGAACTATCTGTGGAAATATTAATTTCAGTTCTGAGAAAGAAAGTGCTCTAAGTCCACAAAGCTTGAGAAACCATAGTTTCTTATCAAAGGCTCTCAAGATAATGAAAACAAACAGAAGCAAAATTTGACTTTTCTGGCCATAAAAATAATAGTTTATAATGATCCAACTAAGTTCTTATTCTCAAAGGCTGGTTTTACACCATCCCCTGCCTTGAATAAGTGATGTGGTTTCTTAGAGAGCTTGTTTCATCTTTAGTAAAATGGAGACAATACCTGACAATGGAGCAGGACAATAAGATGTACGTGTGAAATTACTTTTTTTTTTTTTTAAAGTTTATTTAAGTAATCTCCACATCCATGTGCAGCTCAAACTCATGACACCAAGACTAAGAGTTGCAAGCTCTTCTGACGAGCCGGCCAGGTGCCCTATAAGTACTTTATAAATAGTAAAATGCCATGCTCAACATATGTATATGAAATTGAGTTGTGGTATATATGGTATAGTTTAACAAAAGCTATGATGTTGTAAGGACTAGATAACATGTAATATTATGTAATTAGAGCATTTAACATAGAAATAGCCAAATTTAAAAATAGAAAACACTTTCGAAAATTTACTCTTGGGCTATGTACATTTCCCTATAAAATTTGGTGTAAATTTTTAAATAGTTCAGAAGTCACCCCCCGCCCCCCTTAGAAATCTCTGCTGCCTCTGTTCCTTCCACCTGTTCCCTCCTTGTTGTGCTACAGGAGAAACATTTTTGTTTTCTTTCTTGTCCATATTCTTTTATCCAAATGTGAGAAAATATTAATATGCACCATCATAAACTTTGTATTTGCAATCTCAATGAAGAAACTTGTTACCACCATTTTGTTAATCCTAATGCCAAGACAGTAAATTGATTAATTACACAGTAAGTAGCGGGGTTGGGACTCAAATCCAGGCTTGCGGATACCAAGGTACCCACAGATGAACTTTTTGTGGAATAGGGTAAATCTTCCAGAAAACTGTATATTGAGCTGTGTTCTTAAAATATCTGCCTTTCAGATCGGTGGACCGGACAATGCCCGGCTAACTTCTCGTTTTGGGGAAGAATATGTCAACATCATGAACATGCTTGTTTTCACACTCCCTGGAACTCCCATAACTTACTATGGGGAAGAAATAGGAATGAGAAATATTTTAGTCACAAATTTCAATGAAAGCTATGATGTTGTAAGTTAACATAAGAATTTACTATTCCTATTCTATGGCTGAAAATGATTACTCTCTGCTTTCCTTTCTTATTATTAGTCAACTGTCTTGGTTGGGGGCTTAAAAATGCTGTTTCCTGAGACATACAACTGAATTGTAGAGCCCAGGAATCTATGTTGTTTTCCATCTGATTCGTAGGCACATCAGACTTTGAGATCCCATGTTTTGAGTTTGGAATATTACTTATTGCCCTCTACCTGAAATATGGAGTTAGGATCATTAATTATACTGCTTGTCTGTACTGCTAGATTTCTTTGAACACAGAATATTCGTCCTTTTAAAAAAAAAAAAATTCGTCCTTTCACGTTAACAAATGTAAATGCACAGCCTCAGACTTCAATGGTTTTTATTTTGTTTTTGTTTTATGAATCTCAAAATTGTGTTGTTGGGTGAACCTGAAATAATTTGTATGGTTAGTTTTCAATGTTAGGAGATCCAATTTCCCTAATATTTATTTGGTGTGCATTTCCTAAATTTGTGTATGGGCACTCATGAGCAATAACTAGGCTGGATAAAAGAGGACAGAATTGTCCTCTTACTTATACATGGTTGCATCACTGTACCACAGAATGAATTGGTAACGGTACATTTTGAAATCCTACATTATTCATTTTTAGGGAAAAAAAGCAAAGACTCCAAGCATGTATCAAAGTCTAGTTACTATAGTTTATTGAAACTCAAGATGTCACTATTTTCCAAAAAAAGTGCGAAGCTGGCTTAAGTAAGGAATTAATTATGAAGTAAATTATGGACAAATGATATTTCTTTTACTAACTAGGCCAATGTTTTCTCTTTATGGTCTTTCGACACAGAATACTCTTCTCTCAAAGTCACCAATGCAGTGGGACAATAGCTCAAATGCTGGTTTTTCTGAAGCCAATCACACCTGGTTACCCACCAGTTCAGATTACCATACTGTGAATGTTGACGTAAGTATCAAAATGTTAATCTGATTCCAGAAACAGGAAATGAGTTTCTGTGCTGATACTATACAGTCACCCTGAGGGTAACTAAAATTTTAACTGATGCTCTCCCTAAATCAATCACATAGACTTCTCTTACAGTTTTTAAATCATTACAAACTGGTACATAAGTACACCATGTGAAATATAGTATAGAATATATTATTCACTAGCAAGACCAGCTATTTGTTTTCCTTTCCTGCCCACAAAAGGAAGATAGGGAGACCCATCAAGGCTATTTACCTGGAGAAACCAAGACGTTCATAAAAGTCAATGAATTCATAAAAGTAGCTGTTCTGGAAAAGTACATCCTTTGGCTTTTGCCCATACTATTTATTGTTCTTGGGTGATCAAGTTTGCCAAATCCAGCTGGATTTGCTGGAATCTGTGCATTCCTGTTTAGAAAACTGGTTTGCTCAATTTGGCAAAGTGCTAAGTATATTTCCTTAGACCAGAGCAGTATGAAATGGCTCCAAGTGGAATCATGTGCCAGAGAAATTACTAGCATTCCACGAGACCTAAAAAATTTCCCCTTACCCCGAAGTATAGATGACATACAATGTTATATTAGTTTCAGGTGTACATGTAGTGATTTGACAATGCTCACACCACAGTAAGTGTAGTCTTCCCATGTTATTGTTTTGGGCTTTATACAAACCGTCCTGTTCCTACAGCTCCCTGATCCAAACGCCAGAGGCTTCAGGGATATAGTATTAGTTTTGTTTTATATATTCATAGCTCTTTGAAAACAAAAATATGTATTTTAACATTTGTGTTTTGGATTAAATCTCTTGATTTTTGTTATATCCTATACATAAGAAATCCTTTAGAGGGGATCCCTGGGTGGCGCAGCGGTTTAGCGCCTGCCTTTGGCCCAGGGCACGATCCTGGAGACCCGGGATCCAATCCCACATTGGGCTCCCGGCACATGGGGCCTGCTTCTCCCTCTGCCTGTGTCTCTGCCTCTCTCTCTGTGTGTGACTATCATAAATTAAAAAAAAAAAAAAAAAAGAAATCCTATAGGGACTCCTAGGTGGTTTAATGGTTGAGCATCTACCTTTGGCTCAGGTTGTGATCCCGGGATCAAGTCCTGCATCAGGCTCACAGAAGGGAGCCTGCTTCTCCCCCTGCCTCTCTGTCTTTGATGAATAAGGAAAAGAAAAAAAGAAATCCTACATAAAAATGTATATCAGAAAGATGAAAAAGTGCAAGTGCAAATTAAAATTTTTCTATAACACTAGTCAAGCCTTTCAAATGATCATGAGTAACAAAATGTCTCAAGCAATGCTATTTAATAAAATCCACAAAAGCCCTAGAGATAGGTAAAAATTTAAGTAACTTCTAAAGGAAAGTAAAATTAAGCTTCCCATAATTATTAGAGGTAGGCAACTAAAGACAAGGGGTATCAAAATGCAAAAGTAAACGGATCACCAAGAATCACACCATATTTGAGAAAACTTAAGATGAGACACTCCACTCTTACCGGAACACTAGAAAGTAGAGGGGATATAGCAAACATTAGATATCTTAGAAGTGTAGAACACTGTGAAACACTGAAATAGAAATTCTAATTAGGGTGTTGGAAAATTGATCCAGAGGCTCCTCCCAGAATGCCCTGTAAAAAAGCAAAATAAAACAAGAAAAATTTTGGTGTTTCTAGAAGAGAAGAGAAACTACACTCAGAGAAATTTTCTTTTCTAGAATGGCAAGAATAAAGAAAATACCCTAAAAGTATGTAGAAACCAAAACCAAACTTGCCCGAGGAAAGGACTGAGAGTTGGACTGGCTTCTCAAGAGGATCCTAGAACACGTTAGAACTTTAATCTTTAATTAAAGTGTGATGGAAATCTGATTCTATACCTACAATCCTGTATCCATTCAAATTAGTATTCAAGAATATAGATCTGGAAAAGCAAGGACCCCAATTTTTGCATATATAGTTTCTGAAGGAATAATCAGGAACTCAAAAAATGAATCTAAAAAGACAATGATGTAGGGTGCTGGCTGGCTCAGAGCTTGTGACTCAATTTCAGGGTTCTGAATCCCAAACTGCGTGGAGATGGCTTTAAAAAAAAAAAAAGACATGATGACATGATATATAAAACACAGTCAGGAAAGGACCAACAGAACTTAAGGATATTTTTTGATATACAATGTAAAAAAAAGTAAAGAAGATATTCTGAAACAAAAATCTTAGTGATTGACTTCTAAATATGGAAAGTGGCAGGAGAGCAGGCAGCATGGTCTTTTCAGGGCATGGAAACAGTAACTCACTCTGGATTTGAGCTGCCTAGTGGCCATTAACCACTAAGACTATTAAATGGACTGAAAAATTCACTTTCTGTGACACACTGGCACCATTTCAAGTGCACTGTAGCTAGTGGCTACCACATTGGACAGCACAGATATAGAACACTTCCAGCACCGCAGGTAGTACAGTTAGACAGCATTGCTCCAAATGTCAAGAAAAAAATATTTTTAAATGGGCACTGCAATTTTAAGTGTATAATTTTCAAAGAACATTAGAAGGAAAAATATTACATCAAATCAATTTGATGTTAAAAAGGATGAAAATAGCACAATTATAAATAAAGGGCTATAGGATTATATCTGAACATATGATAATCACAAATATAAATGGTGAAATTCACCTACTAGAAGATAAAAACTCTCAGATTAAGATACCAAGACAAAATCTGACATAAGACCTGCTAAAATAAAAATTTAAAAATAAAGCTTGCCTCCTGGCTATAGCTATCAAACCAAAAATGCATCTAACCTTTTGAACGCAGTAACTTCATTCTGTGACTACCTGCTTATGTGGAAAATGATAAATATTCAAGGATCTCTATAACATCATTTTTTTTTAATTTTGGTATTTTTAAAAAAATTTTTATTTATTTATGATAGTCACACAGAGAGAGAGAGGCAGAGACATAGGCAGAGGGAGAAGCAGGCTCCATGCACCGGGAGCCCGATGTGGGATTCGATCCCGGGTCTCCAGGATCGCGCCCCGGGCCAAAGGCAGGCGCTAAACCGCTGCGCCACCCAGGGATCCCTATCACATCATTTTTTTAAAAAGAAGATGACTTGAAAATGATTTAAATATTTTATCAATAGAAAGTTGACTTGGTTATGGTTAATTTATAAAATGGACTAGTATGCAGCTTTAAAAAAGAATGCACTGATATTATGAAACTATCTCTAACATGTACTAAATAAGAAATAGCATCTATAATGGTATCATGCCATAGTGAAAAAGTAGACGTACATGTTTGCACAGGCACAACATGTATCACACATAATCATAATAGTGTCTATTTCTGAGACAGGAAGTGAAAAGCTATGGGTGGTATTAGGAAAAACCTTATTTTATATATTGTTCTCATAAATTTTATACTGTGTGCATGCATTTCCTACTAGAAGAATAAAGTTACAAAAAGCAGGTGTGGAAATATTTAATAGCAGACAAAATAGAATTCAATATGAAAAGCGTTATGAGACAAATGCAATTTTCAAAAATTGATAAAAGAACATTCCACTACAAGTCATGAATCTATGCATCTAACAATAGCTCCAAAATTTATAAAACAAAAAAGTACTATGAGAAATGTCAAGAGAAAGTGACAAATCCACAATTACAGAGAGACATGTCAACATACTTTTAGGAAGGAGACACAAATAATACTTAACACTTGCTGGGCACTTCTTTGTGAGTGGCACTGAACTATACTTTTCCATGCATTATCTAAGGCTATAGGAAATGTTAATAGTAATTTGACAAGTCATATACATACACCATATACATATACCATAAATACCTTTGTACCTGTTAATAGAGAATAAACATTTTTTCAGACATTCAGTAGATGTTCACTGAAGACCACACATTAGGCACTTGCCCCCAAACAACAGTAACAGCAACAACAGCCAACACCACCACTGCAGTCAACATGGCTGGCAAGAGTCCAAGGAAATGAACATTACCACTGATTTGGCAATAGCTCTGATGAAGACTAATTTGGCATTATGAATCAAGTGTCCATACTCTTTGACATAGCAATTGTCTTTCTGTACTAAATAATAAATAACTCAAATATGAGGGATGCACAGAAAATATTAGAAAGCTGAATGTTGAAATGAGAGAGATGATTAAGTATGGTATATCCATCCAATAGAATATTATCTTGTCATTATTAAAATGACATTTTAACATAATAACAGGAGAAGATGCCTGAAATGTTAAAGGAAAACACAACATTAAATTGTATATTTTTTATATAGCTGTGAAATAAAGCCTGATCTTCCTTAATGGACACACATTAAAGAAGTACAATTTTTAACTTTCCCTTTAGGGAAAGCATTTTGCTTTTTATCCCTTTTTGCAACCTCCTGTTCACCATTAGCTATTGTAGGAATACAGATCTGCTGAAGTTAAAACAACCCACATATTATTCTACAAAACAGAACAGAGAGGCCCTCAGAGTCCACAGCCACAGTGGTTGCTTTTCTATTAGTTACAATGTAGCATAAAGGGACTGTATTTAGGCAAGTTAAACACCAGATAACTTAGACATGGACATTTGGTTAGGGATTCCTGAATGGAGTCAAATTTGGTCCCTCATCATCTCTGGCCAAGATGTAGCACAGCACTGTGCATACGATGACTCCCTAAATTTGCAATACCTCTCAATAGTTAAACTATTCTTATCTACCTATCAATACATATAACTTGGTAGTCATTTTAAGAAGCACAGACTGAGGCAAATTTTTTGGGGAAGGAAGTTTCTATTTGATACTAAAAATATATTTAAAAAACCCCAAACAACTCTTAGAATCAAACATTTATGTTGATTTTTTTTTTTTTTTTAAATAGGTCCAAAAGACTCAGTCCGGATCAGCATTGAAGTTATATCAAGAATTAAGTTTGCTTCATGCCAATGACCTGCTCCTCAGCAGGGGCTGGTTTTGCTATTTGAGGAATGACAGCCGCTCTGTTGTATATGCAAGAGAGCTGGATGGCATCGATAGAGTCTTTCTTGTGGTTCTGAATTTTGGAGAATTATCACTGGTAAATCTCCAGGAAATGATTTCCAACATTCCCGCAAGAATGAGAATAAGGTTAAGTACTAATTCTGCTGACGATCGCAATACAGTTGATACGAATGCCATTTTACTGGATAAAGGAGAAGGCCTCATCCTTGAATACAACACGAACAATCTCCTTCATCACCAAACAGCTTTCAAAGACAGATGTTTTGTTTCCAATCGGGCATGCTATTCCAGTGTATTAAACATACTGCACAGCTTGTGTTAGGCACCTCTATGAAAGAGATGAAGACACTGGGATTCTGTTTTACTACAAGCATTTGCAGTAACTTCATGTATAGCATGCTGCTGGGTAAAAACAGCTTGAATGCAAAGGTTCCCAAATGTTTTTAAAAAATAATAAAATTATCACTTGCAGAACTTGTAACTTTGTTGAGATAGTATTAATACAAGAGATGATCGGTACCTCAGGACTCCAGATATTAGAAAGAAGAATGTTATCTTTTTCGTAAAATACAGGCATAGAAAATTGGAGTTTGACTTACTGCTGAAGTGTCTTAAAAACATTCACTAGCAAAGAGGCAGGACCTTGATTTGTAAACTTTTCAAAGAAAAATGTTAGAACAGACAAAAAACAAAGCTGTTCTGATGGGGGTGTGGGGAGAGTTGTGCTGTCACCAATCCTTCCTTCACCCCCAACTCCATGTCCTTCTGAGGAGCATGGTTTGAAAACTACTTTCCCAGGCTGAGGGGCATATGCACCAGTGAAGAGAATGACATAAGCAAGTGAGATGTACATTAGACAAAGTTTGAATGGAGAAGCAAATTTTAGAAAATTACTAACTTAAAAAAAAATCTCACTTTTGCTTACCCAATTGGAAATAAGACTATGAAATATTTCAGTGTTTCCAATTCTCATGGAATGCAGCATTTCAGAATTTTAGGTATTTCTTAAGATTCTCGAAAATACTGGTGCTGTCAAGTCCAAGTTCCTCGTACAAGAATTTAATTTGGGCTGTAATCTAAAAGAAACACATTAAAAAATTAGAAGGCCTCTGTTGTAAAACTCCAGTGCTAAAGCTCTTGGTCTATCCCTCTTCACCTAAGCCTCAAGTCAGCAACTTATGGCAAAGGTACTTTTATTATTTGGGACAGAGGCAGAAGGTGCTCCCAAAAATTAAGATTCCATTACTTTCCTTAATAGATCTCATTTACAAGTGTTAAGAGGGAACCCTTTTTCTTGACTGACTGCACTGTTCTTCCTCCCCACCCCCCCCTTGACAGTTAATGAAGCAGCTGTCATAAACCCTGATGCAACCACTGAAATGTTAACTGCAACACATTTCTACTTGTGCATCTGGAAACTGAGAGGGGCTTGATAACATACCTTTTTGTGGGAATCCTCAATTACATGATTGCCTCCAGGCTGAATATCTAAAACAACATTGGGGGCCTGATAACCTGAAAGAATTAACATGAAACAATTAGGTTTTTTGAGACTCATTTTTCACCCTCTTTCCTCCCACATGTGCTATTAAAATAATAAATGAAGGAAAAAGGCATAAACTATCACTACCAAGAAAGAGATGGGAGGGGGCAAGCAGTAGAAGGCAGACGTCTGAAACAGAAAGCAGGAGGAGGAGAACCAGTGGCTGAAGACACTAGATGGAAGACACTTGGAGGGCCACATGGAGAAGGTTGTGACACAAGAGGAAGCCAACTGGCCCTATGGAATCAGAGTCTGTGACCTGGAAATATCTTCTATTGTAGTAGGTGAGTGTGAAGCATGGAGTGAAAACAAGGTGACTGAAAACTTGTATAGGGGTCCCTCCCACCATAAGCCCAGAAGGTCTTGTTAAAGAAGAAAGGTAATAGTTCTTGTCCAGTGAAATGGAAAGATCTAGAGAAAATTACAGCAGCTAGCTTGGGCACTGAAGCTCCAGAGCAAAAGCTTCAGAATCTCTTTTTTAGAGGATTCCAAGAATAATGGCTCAATTAATATTATTAAATGAATGTTTTATGACAGTACATCTATAAGTTATATTTGATGTTTATTTTTTTATTTTATTTTATTTTTTTATATTTGATGTTTAAACTTATTTTTCTTTGTGCCTTGCCTACCTTATTTTAATATTTCCTTTCAAAAAGAGACAAGTATAGTTATTATATATATGACTCAACTGAGTAGTCAACATAGGAAAACCAATTTTTGTCCAAAATCACAGGCAGATGACTTAGTCTACAGTGTAAAGTGTATTACCGAGCAGTATGTGGAAGGGAATAGTCCATTTAGCTACATTCCCTGCATACAGATAGTCTCCTACCTTCACCAGTGTCCTTAGCATGCTCTGTAATGGCTTCCTTGAGTTTCTCAGTATAGTTTACAATTCCTTTCAGAGGTACACGCTCATCGTTTTCATAAGCCGTGATATGAATAGAAGGATAATGCTGAAAGAAAATAGATGCAAAGTTTACATTATTCCTTATGGTCCTTTTCTACCCTATAGATTATGAAAAAGAACTACCTCCAATTTTTTTTTATCTAGGTGCCAGATATATTTTCTTCTCATTTGTTTTTCTGAAGAGTGAGTTTGGTGAGTATTGGATTTTATATACATACATACATACATACATACATCTATACATCTATACATCTATCTATCTTTTTTTTAAGATTTTATTTATTCATGAGAGAGAGAGAGAGAGAGGGAGAGAGAGAGAGAGGCAGAGACACAGGCAGAGGGAGAAGCAGGCTCCCCATAAGAAGCCTGATGTGGGGCTTTATCCTGGGACTTCAGGATCATGCCCTAAGCCGAAGGCATACACTCAACCTCTGAGCCACCCAGGCGTCCCTCTCATTTGCTTTTGAGAGATAAACAGCATTATAGTACTAGACCACTTGCTACCTGGAATAGCCTTTCCTTGGCTAGCAAGACCATGATCATATCTAATCTATTCTATTGAACTATTAAATTGAGTATTAACAGAGATGTTGCTGAGAGGTGTTTGGGTATTTTGAGCAGAAATAACTTAAAACCCCAGTAAAAATTCCTGCCTCAGCATGGTAAGTATCCCTTTGATGATCTTTTCTATCACTTTAGGATAGTGTATCACAACTTGCACTACCTGTGGCTTGATATTTTGATAGGGACAGTAACGTTTTATGTAGTTCTTGTGTTTCTCATCAGATGAAGGATTTCCCCATTCTTCTAATTCTTCTAATGTCAGAGGAAGTGTAGTGTCCATCATGGTGTTGAGAACATCCAGGAAAGGTGCCTTAAAAAAAAAAAAAAGCCAAAGAAATTTAAATTTTGACTAATAAGTTGTCAAAATGAGTTTCAGAAAGACATTTTATTTTATGAATATACATATGGACATGAGAGAACAAAAGTCAAGAAGCCATGTGGATTCCCAGGAGGTGGACTAACTACTCAGTCCTTAACTAGGGGCTGTGATTTTATAACTGGCTTTTATGGTTTTCAGACTCTGAAAATGATGATGTTATACGTCATGTTTATATATGTGTATACACACACACACACACACACACGTATAACAGAACAAAAACAAAATGTTTTCTAATTTCACAATTTTTTAGTTTGATGCCTTTATTTATACACGTATTTTATATAAAAGTAAGAAATGCTACTACTTTACATTCATTAGAATGGGTACTATTAAAAAAACTTAAAAAAAAAACAAAACAAATAACAGCGTTAACAAGGATGTGGAGAAACTGGAACCCTTATGCACTATTGGTAGGAATGTAAAATGGTGCAGATGGTATGCTAGTTTCTCAAACAACTAAACTCAGAATTACCATATAATCCAGCAATTCTATTTCTAGGTATATATCCCAAAGAATTAAAAGCAGGTTCTTACAGAATATAACCATATTTATAGCAGCATTATAAACAACGGCCAAAAGATGTTAGCAACTCAAGTGTCTGTCGACTGATGGATGAATGGATAAGCAAAATATACACAATGATACAAAGAATATTATTCAGCCTTAAAAAGGAAGGAAATTCTGACATATACTATGATAATAGTAGACCCTGAACCTTATCTAAATGAAATAAACCAGTTACAAAAAGATAAATATGTATGATTACATTTGTAGGAGGTAGAGTCTAATTTATAGAGACAGAGCAGAGTGGTGGTTCTAAGGGGAAGGGAGAATTGGGGAGTTGCTATTTAATAAGTGCAGAGTTTTGATTTTGCAAGATGAAGAGTTCTGGAGATTGGTTGCACAACAATGTGAACATACTTAACACATATGAACTGTATACTTGAAAATGGTTAAGATGTTAAATTTATTTTCTCACAAAAATTTAAAAAACCCAACATGAATAATTCCTTACCAGTTGGACATTTTACATAAAAAAAAAGGCAATAAATGTTAATTGAAGAAAATCTAGAAAATATACAACCTCAAAGGAGGAAAAAACATTCACTGGCTTATAACCAGTGTTAAAACATTTAATAAAATGGCAGCTGCTTTTTTTTTTCACTTGTAGTCTTCTGTTAACATGCTTTTCAGCTTTCTCTTGTATTAACATTAACCTAGTGGGCAAATGTAATTCTTTCTGGCTGCTTAGCATCTGGACTCCACTTTTTTTGCATTTAAACTATTCCTAACCTTATGAGGCAGAGCCTGCCTCTAAGTATGGAGGTGTTAAATGCCAGGTAGTTCCCTTCTCAGTTTTCCCCGCAGCATGGAGTAGCTACATGACTTGGGTTTACCAAATCAGACATAATAATGTGGTGCTCCAGACTTTGAATGGGAAGTTTGTGGCTTAAAGTAGGGACCACAGAGAATTTCTTCTGGCAAAAGCGACACATTTATGTTGAGTTTTTAGATGCAGCACTGGGAGTATAAGGTGACTTGTGCCCAGCAATAGCGGCAGTGATAGCTTCACTGGGCCAGTTTTATGGTATATATGGATATGTTTCTGGCCGTGTAGCCTCTATAAGATTGGTTCTATGCCTGCCCTTTCCCAATACCTTTTAATAAATCTCTTTTCTGCTTAATCAGAGCTAGTATTCGGTGCTTCTAATTAAAACTATGAATCCTCTATTGTTGGATATTTAGGTTGATTCTACTTCACTATTACAAGCAACATGGGGTAAATACTCTTATACACACATTTTGGATGATTTCCTTTCTAATTTCTAAAATCAAAGATCAGTTGTATTTTTTTTTTTTATATTGTAAGAAACTCTGCTACTATCTTTGTATATAGGTTTTCTTCCCTCTGTACTTAGCATTTATTTCTACCTAAAAAAGTAGATTTGTAGATCAGGATTATTTAACACTTACTTATTAAGAGAAGCCTAAAGTGTATACCCCATAAACGAAACCTAAAATAATTTACTCTCTCCATCCCAGCCCTTGTTTTCTAGAGTCTGACCAGGAGCAAAATGATGAAAGTGAAACAAGTGGCTATAATACTTCTAAATTTCGGACACCAGGTAAAGATTATACAGTTGACCCTTGAAAGACACAGGTTTAAACTATGGAAGACCCCTTACACTTTTTTTTTTTTAAAAGATTTTATTTATTTATTCATGAGAGACACAGACAGGCAGAGACAGAGACAGAGGGAGAAGCAGGCTCCCTGCGGGGAGCCTGATGTGGGATGTGATCCAAGGATCCCAGAATCAGGACCTTAGCCAAAAGCAGATGCTCAACTCAACCATGGGCCAACCAGGTGTCCCACACCTGGATTTTTTTTTTTTAAGTAAGTATATATATGGTACTGTATAAACAAATGTATTTTTCCTTCTTTCTTTTTTTTTTTTTTTTTAAAGATTTTATTTATTTATTCATGAGAGACACAGAGAGAGAGAGGCAGAGACACAGGCAGAGGGAAATGCAGGCTCTATGCAGGGAGCCCGACATGGGACTTGATCCCGGATCTCCAGGATCACACCCTGGGCTGCAGGTGGCGCTAAACTGCCGCGCCACCAGGGCTGCCCCAAATGTATTTTTCTTATGATCATCTTAACATCTTTTCTCTAGCTTATCTTAAGAACACAGTATATAATTTATAGACCATATAAAATATGTGTTAATCAACTGTTTATATTATTGGTAAGGTTTCTGGTCAATGGCAGGCTGTTAAGTTTTTGCAGAGTCCAAAGTTATATATGGATTTTGGACTGGGGGCGGCAGGGGAGGTGGTGCTTGTGTCTCTAACCCCCATGTTGTTCAAGGGTCAACCGTGGAGACTTTTAAGGTCAAAACAAAATATTTAAATTACAATATAGAAAAACCACCCACTTAAAGACCTTTATGAATGGAGTATCTAAAAATAGAGAGCCTCTACATCTAGTACTGAAATGTTCATGGGCAATATAATATAGTCAAAGGATTTCGTGGACTCCGGAGTTGCAGTGTCCTCTGCCTGATTCCCTGGAACTAGTGAGTCACATATGCTCTCTTTTCCACCAATTCTAAATGTTTTTAGAAAAAAGAAATAACTAATGAGAACAGCCATTAATATCTTTCAATGGAAGAAAGGATAAATAAAGGAGAAGTAATTAAAGAGTTTAGAATAGAGCTCCAATTCTGTGTTTAAAATTTAAAAGCTTTGCTATACTCCTGTGTTATGGTAAAACTGGAACAGAAATATTTTTCAGAGTAGCTTATGGCTTCATGCCTTCCCACTCTGTACATAGTAGAGAACAGAGTATACTCACCTCCAAAGTCACAGCTCTCAGCAGCTCTGGATTAGAATTACACAATGCTCCCACAAGCACCCCTCCAGCACTGAAAGCAGTCAGGGTTGTTAGACTTGGCTGAGAAAAGCCTTGGCCATGAAGCGTCTTAATGCAAGCCTCTAAGTCAGCAAGGCCATTGAGTTTTTTAGTTAGACGGCCATCAGCGTGCCACTGGAGGCCTAACTCACCACCACCTCTGAAATTAAAGGGCAAAAAATCTTTTTAGTGAGGCAAACATATTAATAAGTCAGGGTCAGCAAACTGTAGCTGGTGGGCAAATATTTACTCAGAGGTCTGTTTTTCCCCCCCCTTAAATGGCCTTAGAGCTAAGAATGATCTTTAAAGGTTGGGAGAAAACAACAACAACAACAACCAAGAATATACAATAGAGACCATATGTGGCCTATAAAGCCTGAAATATTTACTATTCAGTTTTTTTAGAGAAAAGGTTTGCCAATCTCTGATATAGACAGTCAAAAATGGATTTCATAAATATGTCTTAAAAAAATAAGTCACTGTCATTTTTTTATTCATTCATTTAAAGTAGGTTCTACATGCAATGTAGGGCTTGAATTTATGGCCTCAAACACAGTGTAGGGCTTGAACTTATGCTGCTCCAACTGAGCCAGTCACACACCCCTAAACAAATATGTTTTGGGTGCCTCCTACTGTATACCAGGCATTGTGCTAAATGCCGGCCTTAGAAATATACAAAAGCAAAAATCTGCCCTGAAGATTAGAAGTTTGGGGGTGAAGAAAAGAGCTGCCAAGCAATGTGGTTGCTGCTTTTACACAGGGTATTTAAAGTTATCAAAGAAGCAGCAGAAAGAACATCCACCTGTTAGGTGAGAGGTATATACTTCCTAAAACAAATGCTTAAGGAGGAGATGAAATGTAAGCCACGTCTTAGAGGAAGAATATGAGTTCCCAGAGTGCAAAGAAGGGGGAAACACCAAGACATGGCAGGTGCAAAGGCACAAAAGGGAAAGAGTTTATCAGGTGAAAGGATGTAATGAGGCTGCAGTGCAGGACGCGTTTGGGCAGTATTGACAGCTATTACTACAGAGATAAACCAGGTTATAAGGATGTTAAAATATTACACTGAAGAGTTTGGATTTTATTTCGAAGGTGGAAAGGTAGAGAAGGATTTTAAGCAGAAACATAAAATAGTATTTGTGTCTTGAAAATAGTGAAAATAAAATGAAGTTAGAGTGGAAAAAAGGATCTAGTTTGAGAGACTATTTTAGAAGAACCTAAACTCTAGAAAAAAAAATGGAAATAACAACATTACTAAGATAATACACAGACTGGTATGTCAACTCTACAAATCTGGTACAAGATCTTAAAAATCTACCCTTTTGTTTTTTGGATATCAACTAGTGTGTTAAATTCACTTCCACTAGCACATGCTTACATAAGGGATACATAAATTTAATAACACAAATGAAAAAATAAACTTTGCTCCCTGATAGACTTTATACTGGACATCTGTCACAATGCTCTGGCACTCATATGCCAGGTAAAATGTTGCTGACTCACCGAACATGGCAATATGCTAATATCCACCCATCGTCCACCAATACCCGTCTTTCAGGTCTGAAATTCATTTTTAAATCCATTCCATAAGCTCCATATACATGTACCAGGAGAGGTTTCTTCTGCAAGTCCTCAGAATCTGTCTTGTGGAAAATGGTCATTGGCACTGATTTTCCATCCTGAAAATTAAGAGTTACTATGCATGTAAGTAAGAGTCTTTTAAAACAGTTTATCCCTAATTTTATGCCTTATTGATGTTGAGCACAAACTTCATTTAATTAAGGTAACAGAGGGGTGCCTGGTTGGCTCAGTTGGTGGAACATGTGACTCCTGATCTCGGGGTTGTGAGTTGAGTCCTATGGGTGTAGGACTTTGGGTATAGAAATTACTTAAAAATAAACAACAACCACAACAAAAATAAATAAAAATAAACAACAACAATAAAGACAACAGAGTTATGGTCTTTAAAAATACATCACGGTTCATTGCCATTTTCAGCTGTACTACTGACCTATAATATTATTCAGAAAAGAGCAATAAGACTCTGGCTTGAAAAGAGTTTATTAAATGTAGCTTTTCATGACAGTAAAGTGATTTTAAGGGGTTCTTCACTACTACCATTACTGTAATTTTCTTCCGTCAAGATAAGTCAAAGTCAAAATATACCTATCAAGGATAGATATACCAGCACAGCATTTTTCCTATACCTAGAGCCAGATAGTGACATTTCTCATCTTTGAGTATTTATAAACATGCTGACTGAAGAAGTTTTAACAGCCAAGTTTTCTGACCTCTATAAGCAGAGTCTTCAACCATTAGCATCTGAATTTCTTACCCCAACTGACATACATCCTTATACTCTTCAAAGGTCTACCTTTATTTTTTAAAATGTTTAAAAGTGGCTTAAGTAAGTAATCTAAATTACTTTAGGACAGGTTAACTATTCCCCAGTTGAGTTCACATTCATTAATTGCAAACCGACTGAAACTAGGCATTCCCTGGACAAAATTAACATAATCTGAAGTATTTCTGATATTCCCTTTGTAGAAAAAGGGCAGAGAAATTGGTTCTCACCCTGCTTACAGAAACTAGTGAAATGGTGCTAGTCTACATAAAATAAGAGGAAATAATAAAAGGAAAACAATAACCAAGCCACTCTTCCTATTTTTATGCTTATTGTGAAAACTTAACTTTGGGGCACTAGAGTAATTATCAGATAAGGAGTCAATCTTTCATCCTTCCTTATGATGCTCAACTTGCTATGACAGTGTAACTGGAGTTTCACTTCTCAGATTTATTCTTACAAAACGATGTAGATTAATTTCTACAATTATCTTTGTCTTTTCATCTCCCTGCCTCCTCCCCAACAATCAGAGAAAAACTAGTTGGTTGAAAACTTAAGACAAGGGATGCCTAGGTGGTTCAGCGGTTGACTGTCTACCTTACCTTGGGCTCAGGGCGTGATCCCGGGGTCTTGGGATTGAGTCCCACATCGGGCTTCCCGTGGGTAGGCTGCTTCTCCCTTTGCCTATGTCTCTGCCTCTCTCTCTCTGTGCCTCTCATGAATAAATAAAATCTTTAAAAGAAAACTTAGAAAAGGAAGAGGTGAGGTTGGTGGCAAGTCCTGTGATGAGCTGGATCTGAGTTAATCAGCAGTGCAAAAATGCATGTGGAAAGTTGTAGCAGTGGGGCACCTTGGTGGCTTAGTCAGTTAAGTGTCTGACTCTTGATTTTGGCTCAGGTCGTAACCTCAGGGTCCTAAGACTGAGCCCCAAAGTGGGCTCCCTGCTCAGCAGGAGTATGCTTGAGATTCTCTCTCCCTCTGCCCTTCCCCTGTACCCACGCACATTTAGTGCGCTAATAAATTAACCTAAGAAAGAAAGAAAGAAAGAAAGAAAGAAAGAGAAAGAAAAAAAGAAAGAAAGAAAAAAAAAGTTATAGTAGATTCCACTGAGCACTTGTCTCCCTTCTCTAATTCATAAAGAATCCCTGGGCTCCCCAAGAACTTAGCTTCACTGTTCTTTCCATTTGGGGTATAATAACTACAACAACATTTTAATAGACTGGTATAATCCCACATTTCTAAAGCAGAACAAAGCCTATTCTATTGACAAAAAACAAAACACAAAAATCTATGGTGACACACTAAACGGTAAACAGTAATTACATCTAAGAGGTACAGCAAATGGGACCAAAAAGCAGTCGTCTAAACTTTATATACTTGGCATTTTTGCATTTCTTCTAAGTGTACTACTCCCATAGGGGAAAAGAAGAAAAAACAAGATGAAATAAGAGAGGGATATAAATTATGAAAGACTTTTTTTTTTTAAAGATTTACTTATTCATGAGACAGAGAGAGGCAGAGGGAGAAGCAGGCTCCACACAGGGAGCCCAACACAGGACTCAATCCCGGGACCGCAGGATCACACCCTGAGCCAAAGACAGACGCTCAACTGCTGAACCACCCAGGTGTCCCAATTATGAGATATTCTTAATGCTGAGAAAGAAACAGAGGGTCAATGGAGGGAAGGTGGGTGGGGGATGGGGTAACTGGGTGATGAGCATTAAGGAGGGCATGTGACATAATGAGCACTGGGTGTTACATGAGACTGATGAATCAGGGACCTCTACCTCTGAAACTAATAATACATTATATGTTAATTAATTGAATTTAATAAAAGAAAAAAAGCGTGTATTGCTTTTGTATTACTGAAAAATATATATTTAAATAAAACTAATAGTTTATTTTTTTAAAACTAATAGTTTAATTTTTTTTTTTTTTAATTTTTATTTATTTATGATAGTCACAGAGAGAGAGAGAGAGAGGCAGAGACACAGGCAGAGGGAAAAGCAGGCTCCAAGCACCGGGAGCCCGATGTGGGACTCGATCCCGGGTCTCCAGGATCGCGCCCCGGGCCAAAGGCAGGCGCCAAACCGCTGCGCCACCCAGGGATCCCTAAAACTAATAGTTTAAAGAAACTAATAGTTTAAAGAAAAAATTCACAAAGACAAAAGGCTGTGTCATAATTCACTGCCAGCACGTGCAATTATCTGATGTTTTAATATGCTAAGGTCTGAAAATTCTTTAAATCCAAGGCCACAGATGATTAATTTATTCCTCACTTGCACAAACTTTCTTTTTTTAAAAAAATATTTTATTCATTATTTGAGAGAGAGAGAGAGAGCAAGCATAAGTCAAGGGCAGATAGAGAGGGAGAAGCAGATCCCCACTGAGCAGGGAGCCCAACATGGGGCTTAATCCGGTGACCCTGGGATCATGACCTGAGCTGAAGGCAGACATTTAACCCACTGAGCCACCTAGGCGCCCCTCTTTTCTACTTTACACTCCCCCCTCGGTCTTGCCTCTTTTTACTCTAACCTTTGGCTGTATTGTCCTTTTTTATACCTTTTAAAACATTTAAGTAAGCTCTACACCCAATGTGGGGCTCAAACTCATGACCCCAATATCAAGAATTGCATGTTCTTCTGACTGAGCCAGCGAGGTGCCCCCTCCTTTATACTTTTTTTTTTTTTTAAAGATTTTATTTATTTATTCATGAGAGACACAGAGAGAGAAAGAGAGGCAGAAACACAGGCAGAGGGAGAAGTAGGCTCCATGCAGGGAGCCCGACGTGGGACTTGATCCCGAGTCTCCAGGATCACACCTTGGGCTGAAGGTGGGCGCTAAACCGCTGAGCCACCCAGGCTGCCCTCCTTTATACTTCTTGAATATACCACTTCTCCCTCAATTCAGGGCCTTTACACAAAATGGATTCCTCCTGCCCCCGTTCTAGCTTAATTCTTAATCCTACTTGAGACCTCACTTCCTCAGAAAAGCCTTCACTGATCTCTCCGGCCTGAGAAAGATCCTTGTGTCCTGTTTCCACTGTACTCAGTGTAGCTTCCTTTGCAGCAATCAGTACATTAGCCAATTACTCCTTCATTGGTCACCTTCCCCACTAGATTTAAGCTCCACGAAGACAGGACTTTTTTAAAAATTAATTAATTAATTAATTAATTTAGGCAGGACTTTTATTTATTTTTTAATCTTTTATTATTTTTATTTTTTTTAAGGCAGGACTTTTATAAATCTAGCTCACTCTAGGTCAACTGCTCACCACCTTCACAATTTTTGCCATAAGTAGAAACCGACTTTGACTACTTCTTTAAGTCAACTTTAAAAATTCAAATAGAAGAAAAAAAAAATTCAAATAGAAACAACACATGAACTCAAGAGCTTGATGTGCTGGTTATACATTTTCTAATCCATGTTAAAATAAATATATGAATATTAAAGTTACAAAAAGAATCTATGTATCCCCTAAAAATAATTTGGGCCTTGCTGGAGTGTGTGAGATCTACTTTACAAAACCATGCTACTACAGTACCAGCAACAACTGTACAGCACCTGACAGCATGCCTGTAATAGATGGGGGCTCAGAGGTGAGATTACAAAGCCTTCTTACCTTGCTTTTGGCTTCTAGACGTAAAACACGACTAGTCTTTGTGATTGGGTCTTCATGTCCAGTTTCTTCAAACAGTTTGCCTTCTGCAAACTTGTATGTGTAATATTTTGGGGGACGTATTGGAGAGCAAAGCTGAAAGGGACAGTTCTTTGGGTCTGAATTTGTATCCATTATGAATCCACAGGCCCAAGGAGGGAGCTAAAGAAAGAAAAGTTATTTTTACTCTTTATCTAGACTAAGTATCATTAATTAAATTTCTGAGTCTGCTACAAACAATACGATGAGGATATCAAGTTAATTTTTATCTGTTATACATAATACCTCCTTTAAGTATTATTTCAGCACAAATATATTTTGAGTAACAAATGAACAACTCTACGTTAATGACTAATAAACTAAGGAAAAATTATAGAAAAATGGTTCATTATGAATCTGGATTTACATGAAATCTCTATTAATAAAGAAGTTTATTTTGGGTATAAACTTGAGCAGTGGATAGTAAAATGGTTAAGAAAAAGAGCAAATCAAGTACTAATTCCAGAACCCAACAACATCTATAGGTCTCTGTTCTCAAAGAACATGAAATCTCTCTCTTGTGTTTTTAATAATTTACCCATCAGCCCTTCCCCTGCTGCCTAGACAGCCATAGGGATGACAGTTATTATTCCAGGGCTACAAACTGGCTCAGCAGCCCTAAAGCATTTACAATTTGTTTCTAACTTTAGCTCCTAGGCTAACCATTGTGCAGAACAAAACCTTTCCTGGCATCTCCACTCAGAGAGACTCACAGCTATTATGATTATGATTCTTAACTTTAAGAAAAAAAAGGGAAAGGAATCAAAATTCATTCTCTCAGAGCAGCAGGGTCCAGTTTCAAGCCTGCCACTAACATCCCTCTTACACCTTTCAAAGAACTCTGGTAAGCAGATGACAGAGTATAAGAAATGGTACCAAGAGTCAGAACATTAAAAGAAAATTGCCTTTCTTTTCCTGAGTAATTGTAGAAAGAACAAATTCCTTAGAAAATCAGAGGTCTTGGCACAGCAATGTCACTGGTGGGCACTATTCAGAAAGGGTTAGGTGGGGGCCATGTGGATAAAGAGTACACCATCTAACCTGTAGAAACTAAACCCAAAGAGCTTATGTTCACAGAACATGTCTTGCAATTAATTCAAAGAATCTATCTTCCTAAAACACAATAAGGATGTATATTCATAAAGTCTCTTAAAGAGACTTCCTTATTGACTGTCCTCAGATTGAGGATTATGTTCAAGGATAATGTTTACTTAAGTGCAAAGCCACAAAACTGGAAAGAAGAGTGTGACATGTGAAAGTTGCGAAGTTTGGCAGCATAAACGTAGTAAACAGAGACCTTAGTGGGAAAAAGTACCACTGCTACTGGCCTTGTAACCAGGTTTCAGAAAGAGGGCACATGGTGCCTCAGTCCACAGAGGCAAACTTTTTTTTTTTTTTTTTGTTCTTTGGTGAAATTAATAATAAAAAAAAGTTCCACGTGTCCCATGCTGTAAGCAGTCATACTTTCAGACCAGGTGGTTCCAATAAATAAAAAACTCTCTTGGGTGTTATTTTTTAAAGTAGTGGGACCAAGGTTAAAGTTTTACCATAACAAAACCGTTCCAAGGCTATGGACTTCTTAAAATTTATCTAGCTCATGTGGAAATAAGCATTAACCATCTCAAAGACACCTTAAGCCACATTTCCTACTGAGATAATCCTGTAGTAACATCTGGGTATATTAATGGACAGCACCAGAATAATTTTAGGTTGGCTTTGATATGCAGATATTTCTTAGATACTTGACAGAAACAGTTTCAGTTTTAGCATTCTACCAGCAAATCATTTATTTCACTGAAAGAGTGATTAAGACATACATGCTGAAAGAAAATTGGCCCAAGCATGTAAACACCTCCTGTAAACTGACATTAATACAAAGCAAGAAACTTTTCACAATTTGCTTAAATTAAATATTATAACCAATTAAAATATAACTTATTTTTGTGAAAAAAATATCAGGAAAAACTGATGATATGATGACCAAGGAGAGGAGACAAATATATTAAGGATTTTTACATTTCTGTTTTCAGATTGAGTTTTAAAAAGCCTTTTAGTCAGGTGCGTACTGGGCAGAGATGTTACATACAGAAATACTTTATAATCCACTCTTAGTTTGGCTTAAAGATTTTGTTCTTTGTGATTGACACTGTCTATGCATATTAATCAGTATTACCCAGTTCATGAAAGGCTCAGATCTATAAAATTTTCTTTAAGTATAACCTAGTATATAATGTAGTACTTGATTCCATGTGTTGATAACTCAGAACATTATAACAAGGCCTAACAAGTACTACATATTGGGAAATATAGAATAAATTAAAGACACGATGATATTCCACTGGAGACACTCCTGGAAGCACCAGGCCTTGGTGAACACGGAAAATTACATTGCAGGGCACTACAGGACCTCTTCTTCATAAAGCCATCACCCTCACGAACAAGAGGCACAGCCGACTTTCCTAACACACAGAAAAAGGTGCAGAGACTTAAGACAAAATGAGAAGACAGGAATTTTTCCCAAATAAAAAGACAAGGTCATAGCCAGAGATCTTAGGCAAAACAGATATAAGTAACATGCCTGATGGAGTTTAAAGCAATGATCATAAGGATACTCACTGGACTTGAGAAAAGAGTGGAAGACATAAGTGAAACCATTAACAGAAATAAGGAATAACATAGCAGAGACAAAGGGCTCAATAAACGAAATGAGAAACACACTTGATGAAATGAATGAACAGCAGGCTGGAAGAAGCAGAGGAAAGAATTAATGACCTAGAATACAGAGTAACTGTAATCAAGATGAGCAAAAGAGAGAAAAAAGAATTATGCAAAACAAGAACAGACTTAGGGAACTTAGTGATGCCATCAAAACAGAATTAATATTAAAGGAGTTCCAAAAAAAAATTAAAGGAGTTCCAGAAAAAAAGAGAAAAAAGGGCAGAGAATTTATTTCAAGAAATAATAGCTGAAAACTTCCCTAATCTGGGGAAGGAAACCGATATCCAGATCCACGAGGCATAGATAACCCTCCAATGAAATCCACAAAAGGGCAGCCCAGGTGGCTCAGTGGTTTAGCACCGCCTTTGGTCCAGGGCATGGTCCTGGAGACTCGGGATCGAGTCCGACGTCAGACTCCCTGCATGGAGCTGCTTCTCCCTCTGCCTGTGTCTCTGCCTCTCTCTCTGTCTCTGTCTCTATGAATAAATAAATAAAATCTAAAAAAATCTACAAAAGCAGATCTACACCAAGATATACTGTAATTAAAACGACAAAATATAGTGATAAGGAAAAAATATTAAAAACAGCAAGACAAAAGAAGACAGTTGCATACAAAAAACAGTTGCATACAAAGGAAATCCCGTAAGGTTATTGTGGGTTTTTCAGAAGAAATTTTCCAAGTCAGGAAGGAGTGACATGATGTATTTAAAGTGTGAACTGGGTGTGTGTGTGTGGGTGGCTCAGGTAAGCATCAGGGTCCTGGGATGGAGTCCTGCATCCGGCACCCTGCTCCATGGGGAGCCTGCTCCTCCTTCTCCCTCTGCCTGTGCACACACATGCATGTGCTGTCGCTCTCAAATAAATAACATCTTAAAAAAAAAAGTGCTGAATGGAAAAAACTTGCAGCCAAGAATACTCTATCTAGCAAAGCTACCATTTAGAATAGGAGGAGAGAGAAAGAGTTTTCTAGGCAAACAAACAAAAAAAAAAACAAGGAGTTCATGACCAGTAAACCAGCTCTGCAAGAAATCTTGAGGAGTCTTTGAGTGGAAAAGAAAGATCAAAAAAGAGTATGACAGTAGGAAACACAAAAACAGTAAAAATGAATATTCCTGTAAAAAAATCAGTCAAGGAACTCGAAAGGATGTAAAATATGACACCATATACCTAAAACTTGGGGGAGGAGTAAAGAAACTTAAACAACTATCAACTAAATATAAACTTCTGCTATATGCAGAAGAGGGTTGTATTAAAACGTATCAAAAAAAATAAAACGTATCAAAAACCACTTATAAATATGCAAGGAATAAAGAGAAATCCAAATATATCAGTAAGAAAGAGAAAGAGAAGAAAGGATCAGAGAAAAACTGCATAAACCACCACAAGTAATAAAATGGCGATAAGTACATACGTATCAATAATTACTTTGAATGTAGATGGACTAAATGCTCTAATCAAAACATACAGGGTGACAGAATAGATAAAAAACAAGACCCATCATCTACATGCTGTCTACAGGAAGCTCATTTTAGACCTAAAAACAGTTACAGATTGAAAGTGAGAGGATGGAGAAACATTTATCATGAAAATAGATGTCAAAAAAAAAAAAAACTGGAGTAGCAATACTTACACAGGAAAAAATAGATTTTGAAACAAAAACTGTAACAAGAGACGAAGAACACTATATAATAAGGGGGAAACAACAAAAAGATGTAATAATTAGAAATATTTATGCACCCAACATCGGAGCACCCAAATACATAAAACAGTTAATAAGAAACATAAAGGAACTAATTGGTAATAATATAATAATAACAGGAAACTTTCACATCCCACTTACATCAATGGACAGATCATCTAAAGAGAAAAATCAACAAGGAAACCATGGTTTTGAATGACACCCTAGACTAGATGAATTTAACAGATATACTCAGGACATTCCATCCTAAAATAAAATACCACAATATTTTCAAATGCACATGGACCAAAACATGACATATGAGGCCACAAAACAATCCTCAACAAATTTAAAGAGATGTAAGTCACATCATGCATTCTTTTCTGACCACAATATTATGGAACTAGAAGTAAACCACAAGAAAAAGTCTGGGAAGATCACAATTACATGGAGGTTAAATAACATGCTCCTAAACAATTAATGGGTCACCCAGAAAACAAATAAAAAATTATGTAGAAACAAATGAAAACACAATGTTGAGTTCAAAACCTTTGGGATGCAGCAAAAGCAGTTCTAAGGGAATGTTATAGCAATACAGGCTTACCTTAAGCAATAAAAAAATCTCAACCCAATTTTACACCTAAAGGAGCTAGAAAAAGAACAAACAAAATCTAAAACCAGCAGAAGGTTAGGCACCTGGGTGGCAGAGTCTATTGAGCATCCAACTCTTGGTTTTGGGTTTGGTAGTGATCTCAGGGTGGTGAGATCAAGCTCTCTTTCAGGCTCTGCGCTCAGTGAGGAGTCTGCTTGAGACCCTCTCTTACCCCCTCTCTCCTAAATAAAGCTTAAAAAAATAAAAACAAGCCCAGCAGAAAGAAGGAAATACTAAAAGATTAGAAGAGAAATGTGATATAGAAACTAAAAAACAAAACCCCAAAACCTCCTCAAAACACCCTCAATAGATGAGTGAAATGAGGTGCTGGCTCTGTGGAAAAAAAATAAATAGAAATCAATACAGGTGATAAACTTCTAGCCAGACTAACCAAGAAAGAGAAAGGACCCAAAATAAAATTACAAATGTGAGAGAAGAAATAGCAACAAACACCACAGAAATACAAAAAAAAAAATCATAAGAAAATATTACAAAAAATTATATGCCAATAATTGTCCAATAAATTGGACAACCTAGAAGAACTGGGCAAATTCCCACAAATATATAACCTACCAAAACCGAAACAAGAAAAATAAAAAATTTGAAAATACTGGTAACCAGCAATGAAATGGAATCTGTAATCAAACAAACAAACAAACCACCCCATAACCCCTCCCCCCCCAAAATCCAAGACCAAATGGCTTCACAGGTGAATTCTATTGAACATTTAAACAAGAATTAATACCTATTCTTTTCAAACTATTCCAAAAACTTGGAAACGAAGGAAAACTTTCAAATTCATTCTATGAGGCCAGGACTACTCTGATACCAAAACTAAATAAAGACCCCAACAAAAAAAAGGAACTACAGGTCAGTATCCCTGAAGAACATAGATGCAAAAACCTTCAACACAATACTAGCAAACTGAATCCAACAATACATTAAAAACATCATTTACCACAACCAAGTGGGATTGGGTTGCAAGGGTGGTTCAATATTTACATATCAATCAATGTGATACACTACATTAGAAAGAGAAAGGATGAGAATCATATGATCATTTCAGTAGATGCAGAAAAAGCATTTGACAAAGTACAACATCCACTCACGATAAAAAAAACCATCAACAGAGTAGGTTTAGAGGGAACATAATAAAAGCCATTTATGAAAAACCCACAGTTAAAGTCATCTTAAATGTGGAAAACAAGAGCCTTTCCCCTAAGGTCAGAAAGAAGTATGCTCTCATTTTATTCAACAGAGTTCTGCAAGTTCTAGCTCAGCAATCAGACAAAGAAAAGAAAGAAAAGGCATCCAAATTGGTAAGGAAGAAGGAAAATTTTCACTATTTGCAGATGATATGATACTAGGAAATCTGAAAGATACCACCAAAAACCTGCTAGAACTGATAAATGAATTCAGTAAAGTTGCAGGATACAAAAATCAATGTATAGCTACCTGTTGTATTTCTATACACAATAATGAAGCAGAATAGAAATTAAGAAACAATCCCATTTATAATTATACCAAAAATAATAGGAATAAATCTAACCAAAGGGGTAAAAGATCTGTACTCTGAAAACTATAAAACACCAATGAAAGGAACTGGAGAGGACACAAACAAATGGAAAGACCTTTCATGCTCATGGGTTGAAAGAAAAAACATTGCTGAAACGTTTGTACTACCCAAAGTAATTTACACATTTAGTGCAATCCCTATCAAAATACCAACAGTATTTTTTACAGAACCAGAACAAACAATCCTAAAGTTTATGTGGAACCACAAATGACCCCAAAGAGCCAAAGCAATCTTGAAAAAGAAAACCAAAGCTGGAGGCATCACAATTCCGGACTTCAAGGTATATCACAAAGCCATAGTGACCAAAACAGTATGGAATTGGCACAAAAAAGGACATATGAATCAACAGAATGTAATAGAAAATCCAGAAATAAACTCCCAACTCTATGGTCAATTAATCTTTGAGAAAAAGATAAAGAATATCCAATGGGAATAAAGATAATTTCGTAAACTCCCACAAATGGTGCTGGGAAAACTGGACAGCCATATACAAAAGAATGAAATTGGACCACTTTCTTACACCACACACACACAAAAACTCAAAATGAATTAAAGACCTAATTGTGAGACCTGAAACCATAAAAATTCCAGAAGAGAGTACAGGCAATATCAGCCATACAACCTTATTCTAGATATGTCCCCTGAGGCAAGGGAAACAAAAGCAAAAATAAACAATTGGGACTACATCAAAATAAGCTTCTGCACAGCAAAGGAAACTAAGTTAAAAGGCAACCTACAGGATGGAAGAAGATATTTGTAAATGACATATCCCATAAAGGGCTAATATCTAAAATATTTAAAGAACTCACCCCCCCCCCAAAAATAAATAATCCAATTAAAAATGGGCAGAAAATATGAGCAGGCATTCCTTAAAGAAGATATGGCCAGCAGACATATGAAAAGATGTTCATTTTCACTCATCAGTAAAATACAAATCAAAACTACAATGAGATGCCACCTCACACCTGTCAGAATGGCTAAAATAAACAGAAGAAACAACTGGTTTGGGCAACATGTGGAGAAAAAGGCATCCTACCCTTTTGCACTGTTGATAGGAATGCAAATTGGTACAGCCACAGTGGAAGACAATATGGAGGTTCCTCAAAAAGTTAAAAACAGAAGTACTCTACTATCCAGCAATCACACTACTGGATTTTACCCAAAGAATAGAAAAATATGTATTCAAGGAAAATGGAAGCCTTTCTCCTTTCCTTCAGCACCTAGTACCTGACCTACATGTTAATGCTACTTTACCATGGTGCAGTAAGGTTGGTATATTCACCAATTTTAACAAGTTCACTTGTATAGGCAGATTTTCTTGGCTGGCAGCCACAGGCAATACCACCAAGTTAGCCTAGAAGGCAGATGTGCCACTATCACACCTCTGCTGCAGCAGGGAGCACTGCCACCTCTCCCTGAAAACCCTGGCAGGTAAGAAAATTGACAAAAGAAGATGGTGCAGACATAAAGGCAGAAATATAGTGGGCACAGCTACTATCCCTACTGGGGTTATAGGATGGGAGCAGCAAGCAGAATCTGGTTAGCTGTCAAGCTGGCCTGAGCTATCAGCATACCTAAAATTGTAGAGATGTATGATATACAGAGATAAGGAAAGAGAAAAATAGGACACTTCTAAAGTTCATGCTGTAAGACAGTATTTTAAGTAAAACTTTATTAAAAGCAAGGTCCTCTAAATAATTCTAAAATAAACCTCCTAAACATGAAAAAACCTTGTATGCTACATGTCATTTAAATTACACTTCTTTTCAGGAAAAAGTACACTGCTATTATTCAAAATTTGATGTTCTGTTAAGCTAGGCTATATGGATTTTGATTAATAGTAATCTTTTGGAAATTAAGCATACCTTCAGAGACCGAACTGAATCATCAGCCAGACCAATCACATTAACATAAAGCAGATTGCTGTGCTTCAGGAACAGAACACAGTGATCCTTAAACATATCCAGGTCTACTACTTTCGTATTTCTCTTCATTGTGAAAAATAAATCCCAGTTCATAATAGCAGGGGTATCAGCTGCTGTTCTCATGAGCTGTGTGGAACAAAGTCAGAAGAGATCTAGGTAGCAAAATGTGATGACTACAGCATCCAGAAAACTAGTCCGTATTAATCTGCACTGTTTTATGAAGAGCCAAAGAACTGAACTCTGCCCCAGAGCTGCAGTGTGACTGTTATCACGTGAATGCTCATGTGATGAGGCAGCAGGGCCTAGTGCTCACCTTACAGCAAACTGATGTGTCTGAATGAAGGCATTTGACAAACAGCTCACTGGGGATGCATTCAGGAGCCCAGCTGGGATCAGAACTGCCTAGCTGAGATCAAACCAAATTGCTAAATTATAAAAATTATGAGTTTATAAAAGTTTGTTCTTTCAAATCATTAAGTTTGGCTTTGATAACTGGTAAAGATCAGTACGTTCCATTTACTAACCTTTTTAGGCATAATTATATAGAAGCATTATATCTAAGGGAAGAGAAATGGGACTGGTTATGGGTAGGAAGGTAGCATCAATTTCTACACTTTACCAAAAACCTTTATTTTTTAACCAAAAGCCAAAACAGTTAATTATTAGAGCAAGAAATGTTGATGGAAGTATGACACTTTTCAAAGCTCAAATAAGTACACGGAGAATCCCGGATTACCTTGAATTCTGTAGGCTCGCCAACATTAGTGAGAATGTATAATTCATCATCTCTATGTTCAACGTAGTAAAGTACTCCATGTATTCGTTTCTGGATAAGTACTGGTGGATCCCAAGGGCTTAGGCCATCTATTAGCCACACTTCAGAAGTAGTCTTATTCATAATATTTATGGTAAGGAAACGACTGTCTTTTGTAAGATAAAGGAAAACAAAGTAGCTGCACACGCATACAGAGAAAGAGAAGAAAATCCAGTAAGTTTCAAAGGCATGCTACCTACCTACCAACATCTCACTGCCTGTTGTACATATGTTGATTTATAATGCAGACAAAAATTAAAAACTCCTTGTTTTTAGTGAATATTGCTTATACATTAAAAAACCTGGCTATTATTTTTTTTCTCAATTCCTTCACAAAGGTATTCAAAACCATTTTTTCTCTAACATTTTATTATGAACATTTTTCAAACCTATAGAAAAGTTGAAAATGTCAGGTAAATACCTATATACCCACCAAGATTCAATTATTACCAATATTTTGCTATATTTCCTTTATCACATTATCTGTGTATCCATCAATCCAACTTTTTCTGACTGCATCTTATGGTCAACTGTAGACATCATCTAACTCTAACTTAATTACAATAATTACAGGGCTTTTGCTGGGAAGAGGAAATAAACTTCTTAGAGGAGATATGTAATTAATTGTAGGGAAGAAGAGAGACAGAGTTTACTTTGTTCCTCCTCTGCGTGCATGTTGGCTTTTTTCTCCCTCCCAGTTTTTATAACAGAGTAGAAATAACAAAAACAGAAATAGGAAGAAAAACCCTTGCAATCTCAACACATTAAAAAAATTAATATAACGATTTTAATTTTTTTCTATTTTTCCTTCCCAAGTTTATTTGCATTTCATGCATGCCTGCTCCACTTTATTTTTATTTTTTTAAATTAAATTTTATTTTTTTTGCCTGCTCCCACTTTTAAATTAATTTTTTATTAATATTCAAGTACAGATGATACATAATTGCCTATTAGCCCGGGCATACAATATAGTGATTAGACAACTATATACATTACTCAATGTTCATCACAGTATATGTGGGGTTACCATTTGTTACCATACAACATTATTACAATATTATTGAGTATATTCCCTATGCCGTACTTTTTATCTCCATGACTTATTTTATTCATGCATATCTTTAAACTGATATAAGTAGAATATAGATGCAGTTTCATATTCTGCATTTGTGACTTCACATAATATCAGCACCCCCCTACCTTAGTCTTCATGCTCATTATTTTTAATGGCTACCTACTATTCTATCATGCTGCAGTATCAGACTTTTTAAAACTTTATATTTTAATGTTTATAATATTATTATAAATTCATTATAATAGAGAACATAACAGAGAACTTCACGAAGACAGTTCTTCCTCCCTGGCCTTTATAGTTATTTCCCTGAGACAAATTCTTAATAATGGAAATACTAATTTAATTAAACAATATTTTTAATGACTTTTTTTTTTAAAGATTTTATTTATTTATTCATGAGAGACACAAGAAACAGAGGCACAGACACAGGCAGAGGGAGAAGCAGGCTCCATTCCACACAGGGAGCCTGAAGTGGGACTGGATCCCTGGTCTCCAGGACCACAAACCACTGAGCCACCCAGGCTGCCCTTTTTAATGACTCTTGACACATAAATCAAATGATATCCCAAGAACATTATATTAATTCAGACTGACATACTGACTGGATGTCTTTAAATGCTGTATTTATATATAATTATTTTTTTAAGATTTTATTTATTCATGAGAGACACAGAGAGAGGGAGAGACGCAGAGACACAGGCAGAGGGAGAAGAGAAGCAGGCTCCATGCAAGGAGCCCGATGTGGGACTCGATCCCAGGTCTCCAGGATCACACCCTGGGCTGAAGGCGGCACTAAACTGCTGAGCCACCTGGGGTGCCCTCTATTTTTATTATTGATCCATACTGAAAATACTGAAAAATACAGAGAAGAATGATAATCCTGGATCTTACAACACAGAGATAAGCATGGCTAATTTTTAAAAAAGATTTTAAAGATTTTATTTATTTATTTATGTTCTTAAAATATTTATTTATTCATGAGAGACACAGAAAGAGGCAGAGACATAGGCAGAGAGAGAAGCAGGCTCCATGCAGGGAGCCTGATGTGGGACTGACTTGATCCCAGACTCCAGGATCACACCCTGAGCTGAAGGCACTCAACCACTGAGCCACCCAGGCATCCCAATTTTATTTATATTTTTGACACAGAGAGGTAGAGGTAGCACAAGTAAGGGGAGCCACAGGTAGAAGGAGAGGGAAAAGCAGGCTCTCTGCAGAGCAAGGAGACTGATGTGGGATTCAATCCCATCATGACCTGAGCTGAAGACAGATGCTTAACCGAGTAAGCCACCCAGGCACTCCAAGCATGGCTAATATTCCTTCTGTATTGGCCATTAACATGTTTGTCAATTTTATTTCTTCTGGGATGTGTCCTTGTCCATTTTAAACTTGGGATGTAGTTTAAATTATTAGTCTATAAACATCACTTCATAAATTAAGGATATTAACTTGCCCTTTTGCTGAAAATACTTTCCCCATTTTGCCATCTGGATTTTGTTTATAATGGCTTCTGACGTAAAAGTTTAATATTTTAGGTAACCAAGAATACTGTCACACCTTTTGTAATTTCTTTTTTTTTTTTTTAAGATTTTTATTTATTTATTCATGAGAGACACACACAGAGAGGCAGAAACACAGGCAGAGGGAGAAGCAGGCTCCCTGCAGGTAGTCTGATGCAGGACTTGATCCCAGGATCACGACCTGAGTCAAAGGCATAATAACTACCAAAAAGTGACAGAGACATGAAGTGAGCAAGTGCTGTTGAAAAAATGGTGCCAAACAGGCTTGCTCCACACAGGATTGCAACAAAAAGCACTTTGTGAAGTGCAATAAACAAGGTATGCCTATATGCACTCAATATCAGAGCGCCTAAATGGATTAAGCAAATACCAACAGATCTGAAGGGAAAAATAGACAATACAATAATAGCAGGGGACTGTAATACCCCATTTCAACAATGCAGAGATCACCCAGGCAGAAAATCAGTACGAAAATGTTGGACTTGGATTTGAACTATGTACACTTAAGACAAAGTGGATGTAACAGACATATACAGACCATTCCATTCAACAGCAGCTGAATACATTCTTCTTAAGTTATACATTAATAGAATAAAAGGAATAGTCTCCATGACAGATCATATGTTAGGTCACAAAACAATTATTATCAAATTAAAGAAGACTGAACTCATACCAAGTATCTTTTCTAACCACAATTGTAATTAATAAGAGAAAATCTGGAAAATTCACAAATACATGGAAATTAAGTAATACACCACTGATTAAGCAATGAGTCAAAGAAATAAAAATGGAAGTAAAAAACAATTTTGGACAAATGAAAATAGCAATATAACATACCAAAACTTAGGGATACAGCAAAAGTACTTCTAAGAGGGAAGTTTATAGTGATAAATGCCTACATTAAGAAATATCTTGGGGTGCCTGGGTGATACAGTGGGTTAAGTCTCTGACTACTCTTGGTTTTCATCTCAGGTGTAATCTCAAGATTGGGAACTCAAGGCCCACACTGCGCTCTGTGCTCAGCATGGAGTCTGCTTAAGTTTCACTCTCTCTGCCCCTTCCCACCACTCTTTCTCTCAAATAAAAAAACCTTTTTTTTAAGGCTTACTTTTTTTTTTAAAAAAAGATTTTATCCATTTATTTGGGGGAGTTGCAGGGGCGGAGTGCATGAGCAGGGGGGAGGGGCAGAAGAAGAGGGAGAAGCAGGCTTTTGGAGCAGGGAGACTGATTCAGGGCCTGATCCCAGTACCCTGGGATCATGACCTGAACCTAAGGCAGACATTTAACCGACTGAGCCACCCAGGTGCCCCTCAAATAAATAAATCTTATAAAGATTCAAATAGGGGCATCTGGTTGGCTTAGTTGGTAGAGTATGCAACTCTTGATCTCAGGGTAGTGAGTTCAAGCCCTACCTTGGGTGTGAAGCCTACTTAAAAAAAAAAAAAAAGGGAAATATCTCAGATAAACGATCTAACATTATGCCCCCCAAAATTAGAAAAACAAAAAATAAGTCCAATGTTAGCAGAAGAAAGGAACAAAGATCAGAGCAGAAGTAAATTAAAGAGACCAGAAAAACAAGAGAAAAGATGAACAAAACTAAGAGCCACTTTTGATAAAACCGACAAACTTTTAGCTACCCAAGGAAAAAAGAAGACTCAAAATCAGGAAGGAAGAGGACACATTACAGCTAATAGCATGGAATCAAAAGGAGCATAAGATTATCATGGATAATTACATGCCAACAAATTAAATAACTTAGAAAAAATGAATAAATTCCTAGAAACAACCTATCAAGACTAAATCATGAAGAAATAGAAATTTTGAACAGCCCAATAAAGAGTAAGGAGAGGGATGCCTGGGTGGCTCAGTGGTTGGGCATCTGCCCTTGGCTCAGGTCATGATCCCTGGGTCCTGGAATCAAGTCCCACATTGGGCTCCACACAGGGAGCCTGCTTCTCTCTCTGCCTATGTCTTGGTGTCTCTCTCTGTGTCTCTCATGAATAAATAAAATATTTAAAAGAATAAGGAGAATGAATTAGTAATCAAAAATTTCTCAGCAAAGAAAAGCCTGGGACTAGATGGACTCACTGGTGAAATCTACTAAACATTTAAAGATTTTATTTATTCATTCATGGAGGGGGGGAGCAGAGACACAGGCAGAGGGAGAAGCAGGCTCCACACAGGGAGCCCAATGTGGGACTCAATCCTGGGACTCGGGATCCCTGGGTGGCGCAGTGGTTTGGCACCTGCCTTTGGCCCAGGGCGCGATCCTGGAGACCCGGGATCGAATCCCACATCAGGCTCCCGGTGCATGGAGCCTGCTTCTTCCTCTGCCTGTGTCTCTGCCTCTCTCTCTCTCTGTGACTATCATAAAAAAAAAAAAAAAAAAAAAAAAAAAATCCTGGGACTCCAGGGTCATGCCCTGGGCTAAAGGCAGGCACTAAATTGCTGAGCCACCGAGGGATCCCTCTACTAAACTTTTAAAGAATTAGCATCAATCCTTTTTAAACTATTCCAAAAAAATTAAAGAGAAGGAAACACTTTCAACTCATTTTACCAGGCCAGTATTACCCATTACAAAAGCCAAATAAAGACACTATAAGAAAACTATCCAATATCCCTGGTGAATATAGATAAAAAATACTCAACAAAATGCAAGCAAACTAATTCAACAGCACACTGAAAAGATTATTCATCACGCTCAAGTAAAATTAATCCCTGAGATACAAAAATAGTTCAAACATATGCAAATCAATGAATGTGGTACAGTAATAGAATAAAAGATAAAAATCACATGATGATCTCAATAAATACAGAAAAAGCATGTGACAAAATTCAAAATCCATTCATGATACAAACTCTCTCAACAACTGGATATGGAACAAATGTTACTCAACATTACAAAGGCCATATATTACAAAGGTCCATATATATGGACAAGTCCATAGCTAACACCATATTCAATGGTGAAAAGCTGAACAGTTTTTTCTTCCTCTTAAGATCAGTAACTACACACAATCACTCTCACTATTTCTAATCAACACAGTACTAGAAGTGTTAGCCAGGACAATCAAGCAAGAAAAAGAAATAAAAAGCATCCAAATTAGAAAGGATTTGCAGGTGGTATGATTTTGTATATAGAAAACCTCAAAGGTTTCACTGTAGAACTAATAAATGAGGGATCCCTGGGTGGCGCAGCGGTTTGGCGCCTGCCTTTGGCCCAGGGCGCGATCCTGGAGACCCGGGATCGAATCCCACGTCGGGCTCCCGGTGCATGGAGCCCGCTTCTCCCTCTGCCTGTGTCTCTGCTTCTCTCTCTCTCACTGTGTGCCTATCATAAATAAATAAAATGAAAAAAAAAAAAAAAAAAAAAAAAAAAAAAAAAGAACTAATAAATGAATTCAGTAGTTGCAGATGTGAAATCAACATCTAGAATCAGTTGTGTTTTGATATACTAACAGTAAAATGTCTGAAAAAGAAACAAAACAACCGCATTTAAAATAGCATCATAAAACAAACATTTAGGAATAAATATAATCACAGAAGGAAATGATCTGTACATTGAAAACTTAAGATTTTGATGAAAGAAAATAAAGATACAAATAAATGGAAAGATAGGCCATACTCATGATTTAGAATGAGTATCATTAAAATGTCCACACTTTCCAAAGCCATCTATACTCTGAATTCAATCCCTAATTTCCAATGGCATTTTTTACAGAAATAGAAAAAATAACCCCCAAATTTGTAGAGAACCACAAAAGATCTCAAATAGCCAAAGCAATTGTGAGAAAGTAGTAAAAGGCATCACACTTTCTGATCCCAAACTCTATTACAAAGCTATACTAATCAGAACAGCATTGTACTGACATAAAAATAGATACTTGGCGTGGGGGTGGGGAGTTCCTGGGTGGCGCTCAGTCAATTGAACATCTGACTTTTAGTTTCAGCTCAGGTCATGATCTCAGGGTCATGAGACTGAGCTCCATGCTTGGTCAAGTCTCTGCTTGAGACTTTCTCTCTCTTTTCCTCTGCCCCCCTCACTGCTTATGTGCACAGTCTCTAATAAATAAATAAATCTTAAAAAAATAGACACTTGGACCACTGGAACAGAATTGAGAACACAGAAACAAACTCTTGAATATATGGTCAATACATATGTATATTTGTTTACATAGAATATATATACCAATATAAATATATTTATATGTAATATATAAATACATATAATATATAAATATTTATGTGTAAATGCTTATACATATAAATATATATATATATATCTGATAAGGGAGCCAAGAATACTCAGAAGGGAATGGAAAATCTCTTCAAGAAACTATTGGGAAAACTGGATAATCCTAAGCTATTGAAATTACCATCCTAATAAAATTGGACCCTATCATACACGACTCACAAAAATTAACTTGAAATAGATTTAACCATAAGACCTGACATTGTGAAACTCCTAGAAGAAAATATAGGGAAAAAGCTCCTTGACATAAATGTCTTGGCAATGTTCTTTTTAATGATACCATAAGTACAAACAGGTAAGTGGGACCACATTCAACTAAGAAGCTTCTACATAGCAAAAGAAACAAATTGAAAAGACAACCTGTGGAATGAGATAAAGTATTTGCAAACCATATATCTGATAAAGGGTTAACATTCAAAACCCCTATACCTCAAAAAAAAAATCTTATTTAAAAATGGGCAGAAGACTTGAAGAGACATTTTCCCAAAGACATACAAATGGCCAACAGATACATGAAAAGATGTTCTACATCACTAATCATGAGGGAAATGCAAATCAAAATCACACTATCACTTCTAACATATGTTAGAATTATCAAAAAGACACATAGTAAGTGGTAACTGATGTTAGTGAGTATGTGGAGAAAAGGAAACCCTTGTGTACTGCTGGTGAGAATGTAAACTGATACAGCTATTAGGACAAAAAAAAAAGGGGGTTCTCCAAAAAAAATTTAAAAAGGAGAGGCACCTGGATGGTTTAGTGAGTTAGGCATCTGACTCTTGGTTTCAGCTTAGGTTATGATCCTAGAGTCATGGGATCAAGCCCCGTGTTGGATTCTGTGCTCACTAGGGAATCTGTTTGAGATTTTCTCCCTCTCCCATTTTCTCTCTGCTCCTCATCCGGCTTGCAAGTGCACTCTCTCTCAAAATCTTAAATCAAAAAAGGATTCATATGATTGAATCCATATGATTCAATCATCCCACTTCTGGGTACTATCTAAAGGAAATGGAGTCTGGATCACAAAGAGGTATCTGTCCTTCCAAGTTCACTAGTATTAACAATAGCCAAGATGTGGAAACCACCGAAGTGTCCACTGATGGATGAATAAGGAATACACACACACACACACACACACACACACTGTGGAGTATTATTCAGCCATAACAAAGGGAAATCCTGCCATTTGCCACAACATGGATTGACCTTGAGGGCATTATGCTAAAAGGTCAAACAGAAAAAGACAAATACTGCATAATGTCACTTATACATGGAACCTACAAAAGCCAAACTCACAGAAAGAGAGTAGTAGAATGGTGGCCAGGGGCTGAGAGCTGGGCGAAATGGGGGAAGATAACCAAGAAAGGGTTCGTTTGTTCATTCACTCATTCATTCATTTGGGGCGGGGGGGGACGGGTGGCCCAGGGCCCACTGGAGAGCCTAACGTGGAGCTTGTTCTTACAACCCTGAAATCATGACCTCAGCTGAAATCAATAGTCGAATGGCTGACAGATGCCCCCTTATCTTCAATTATATAAGATGAATAAGATGTAGGGATTGAATGTCCAGCATGATGACTATAGCTACCAGTACAGTATTATATATTCAAAAGTAACCAAGACAGTAGATTTTAAATGTTCCCACCATACACAAAAAAGTGGTAATCTGTGAGATGATTGAGATATTAACTACCTCTCTGTGTTAATCATTTTGTAATAGGTAGATGTATCAAATCACCACATACACCTTAAACTTGTCTTATATGTTAATTACATTTCAATAAAGCTGAAAAAAGTAAATCTTTAAAAAAAATGTGTGCATAACAAAACAAGTTTTAGAATGATATCAAAGAACTTTTAATTCAAGGAAAAGACAAGGAATGTAAAAAACTAAGGCCAATTCATTCTATTTATATATATATATATATATATATATATATTAAAGATTTTATTTATCTATTCATGAGAGACACAGAGAGAAAGAGAGAGGCAGAGACACAGGCAGAGGGAGAAACAGGCTCAATCCTGGGTCTCCAGGATCTGCCCTAGGCTGAAGTCAGCGCTAAATCGCTGAGCCACCTGGGCTGCCCTGATACTTATTATTTTTTTTTCTGATACTTATTTTTAATTTTTTTAATTAATTTTATTTATTTATGATAGTCATACAGAGAAAGAGAGGCAGAGACATAGGCAGAGGGAGAAGCAGGCTCCATGCACCGGGAGCCCGATGAGGGATTTGATCCCGGGTCTCGAGGATCGCGCTCTGGGCCAAAGGCAGGCGCCAAACCGCTACGCCATCCAGGGATCCCTGATACTTTTTTTTTTTTTTTTCTGCTGATACTTATTTTTAAACTTGAAATATATTTTGCCTGATTATGAAAATAATTATGCCTACTGTTAAAAATAAGTTGATATCATACTATTCATTTTTCTCACCTAGTACGGTATTTTTGAATTAATTTTAATTTATGATTTAGTAGCAACACATACTTTTTTTTTTTTTTGAGTATAGGTGATGTACAATGTTACATTAGTTTCAGGTGTACAACATAGTGATTTGACAAGTTTATGTTATTCTATGTTTACCGCAAGGTCACATACACTTTAAATTCTGCTATATACTGCTAAGAATCCAATGGTTAAAAGGTACTCACAGTCATCACTGATCTCAGATTTTAGCTTGAAAGAGAGAAACTGACCTAAGTGCACCATTTACTCAATGGGCTCAATGAATGGCAATAATACAAGCCTAGAATTCTAGTTATCAATAAAGACACAAAGGTAAAAGTGACTAAGTCTCTGTTCATAATCTAGCAGTTCTAGGTTGTTTTTATGAAATTACATATAGGGACCATGCTGTAGTGCACAAAATCAATTTCAATTTTAATAAGCAAACATGTCTTTTTATTAATTACACTGGTTGTGACCGTTATGCCTGCATGGGTAGCAAACTCTAATTTCCCATTCTGCAGTATTATTGGCTATGTTAAGTGATGAGTCTGAAATGATTTGCAAAGATTTTTAATTTGCATAAATATATTTAAAGATAGGTATAGGTATAGGTATAGGTATGGAAGAAACACAGAAGCACAAAATAAACCAGAAAGGCTTTTGGAATCAATATGTGAGTGTCATTATCCAAATCCCAAGCATGACCTAGGTAAAGTAATTACCAAGGGTACAGAAACTGAGCAAGAAATGGCTTGTCCAAGATCAAACAATCTGTGTAAGAAATAAGGCTAGAACTATCTACCACGTAGAGGAAAAGGGGACATTCCAGGCTAATTTCATTTTTCACACAAGAATTTAGGTTCTACTGCAAAGGAAGAGCAGTATCAAGTACTAGAAGATGCAGGAGTCTGGTTTTTTACCTAATCAACTGTATAATTTCACGTAAATCTTTTTTTTTTTTTTTTTCACGTAAATCTTTAACTGTCTCTAGATTTCAAAAAACTACTTTCTAAAAGTAGTTAAAGGTCTATTTCTCAGGGTGCTTGGGTGGCTCGATTGGCTAAGCATCTGCCTTCAGTTCTGGTCATGATTCCAGGGTCCTGGGATGGAGTCTGCTTCTCCATCTGCTGCCAGCACTTCCCACCCCCCATCCCCATGCTTGTGTGCACACTCTCTTTGGCAAAAATAAATAAAATCTTAAAAAAAAAAAAATTAAAGGTCCACCTCTAAAATCTTTTTTACTTGAAATTTCTAAGACATCAAATGTTTAGCACAGTTTAATATATTCCAGGTTACCCTGACTTGTCCTCATTGGGATCTTTGGGGTTTGGACCCCCAGTCTTCATTCAATGACCAGGGCAGGGGCAGCCCTGGTGGCACAGTGGTTTGGCGCCGCCTGCAGCCTGGGGTGTGATCCTAGAGACCTGGGATCGAGTCCCACATCGGGCTCCCTGCATGGAGCCTGCTTCTCCCTCTCCCTCTGCCTGTGTCTCTGCCTCTCTCTCTCTGTGTCTATGAATAAATAAATAAAATCTTAAAAAAAAAAAAAAAAAAAAAAGACCCATCTTTAAAAAAAAAAAATGACCAGGGCAGTTTCAGTAACCTCCCAGGCTTTTTCAACTTAGCTCTGTTCTGGCTTCTAGTGATGAACCAAACTGTAAATCATATAGTGAACAGCATTTGTACCAGTAATAGTTTTTGGTGGTGGTGAGGGAGGTGTTTTTCAGTGACTGAAAAAGGTTTTCTAATTCTGTTACGATCTTTCCCTTTAGAATCTATATAGTTCTGCTCTCCCTAGAATGTGTGAATTAAATGGCTCTGGAAATATTTCCAAATTTACTCAAACACTTGGAAACAAAGCAGATAGGGATCCCTGGGTGGCGCAGCGGTTTAGCGCCTGCCTTTGGCCCAGGGCACGATCCTGGAGACCCAGGATCGAATCCCACGTCGGGCTCCCAGAGCATGAAGCCTGCTTCTCCCTCTGCTTGTGTCTCTGCCTCTCTCTCTCTCTCTCTCTGTGTGTGTGACTATCGTAAATAAATAAAAATTAAAAAAAAAAAAAAAAAGGAAACAAAGCAGATAAATGTGGTTGCTTAAGAGTTCTTTTGTGGCAAATTCATGACAATACCTTTTAAAAAATCAGGTACCCAAAACTGGACCACCAAGGGCAGGTAAATGGAAATTACATACTTTGGTAAACTTTACTTATGAGAACAGAAAAGGATCAAAGCAAACACAGTAAAGTAGCAACTCTGTGTTTTACAAGTTCTTTGAAGACCTTTATATTTTCGCTTTGGGTATTCTGCTTTTCCCTTTTGGTCCCCCCCTCTGGATTTGGGGATTATAAAGTGTTAAGAATCTACAGACTCGTTTGTGTTGTAGATCAGGGTTCTGAATGTCAAATGAGGCTTACCCATAACTGGTTAGCTCCTTAAGGGGCAGAAAAGCATGCACAAACCAAGTAGTTTCCACTTTTTTTTTCCACTTTTCTCTTAGAAATTAGGATGGGTAACAATATATGGAAAACAAGTATCTTATTCAAGGATATAGCTTACTGTGTTCATTTTGAGCTTCATTCACAAGATGGCAAATGGTCTGTAGTCCTAAGTTATTGATATAACAGAATACATTACTAGCTTAAACTGTCACATCTCCAAAAGATATCCTTGAAAGACGATACATAAAATAGTGGAATCATATGAATTGTTCTGATAATTTCTCAAAAACAATCATTATCAGAGAAGGAAAAAAATTAAAAAAGCAATGAGAGCATTACTAGTCCAAGAATGTTAGTTCTATGGTCTGGAAAAATAGAATTTCTCTAGACCTCAAATTCTTAATAAAAACTAGGGGGCTAGGGGCTATATAAGATTTTCATTAAGATCCTTATCAGTTCTGAAATTTCATGAAATGATGAGAAATTTCATGAAATGAGTTAATTTTGACTATTAACTCTACTGACATAGATGTCATTTTTTTCCTTATAAAATCTGCTCAGTGACACCTGGGTGGCTCAGTGGTTTAGCACCTGCCTTCGGCCCAGGGTGTGATCCTGGAGTCCCAAGATCGAGTCCCATGTCAGGCTCCCTGCATGGAGCCTACTTCTCCCTTTGCCTCTGTCTCTCTCTCTCTGTATGTGCCTCTCATGAATAAATAAATAAAATCTTAAAAAAGAAAAAAGAAAAAAAGAAAATCTGTTCATTGTCCAAGCTTTACTGTTAAATAACATATATGGTGACAGGACCCTGGTGTTAAGGAAAAATTTATTTCTCATAAATCATTTGGAAAAGTTTATCTGGGTAAGAGTCAAGGGATTTTGCCAGATAAACTTACTGTCATTTCCTCCCAAGCCTGCTAAATGGTAATATGGGACATGAGTCCTAGATAATAAGGAAGTAAAGAGGAATTACCAAAATACCGGGGAGAGTAAAATTTAAAGAGCAGTGGATACCACAGCTCAAAGTACAACAATTTAAAAGGTAGATAATCTATATGAAATGAGTAGTGAATTCTTTGCAACTGACACCATGTTATTCTACCTATGGCCTATAAAAGATTCAGAAATGTAGTATGGCAACCCTATTAAAGATTTAATTAACAACTCTTTTCATGTGTCAGTCTACAGAGAATGTTAGCAACTTAGTCTTTGCAGTCTAATAGTGTATTTGTGTTCACTGTGGAGAATGAATATAACGAGATTCCAATTTTGAATCCAAACAACTAATAAATGAATGATTATGCTCATCCTAACCTATTACACCTGGTTCCAGCTGAAATCAATATTTTATGTCAACTAAGAATAGCACTTTATTTATTTATGTATTTTCCCCCAAGAATAGCACTTTAGATAACTGGAGAAAAACTCTGGAGAAAAAGATTTAATTGTATTATCCTAGTACCTTGGGTCCTTTTCTGTGTAAAAACGTTCATTACGTTTGTTATCACCAAAAGTTGCCCGATATACATCATGACAGCGAAGGTTCCTCTGGAAGGTGTAGAATAAAACATCTTCCTCTTCTTCATCCTTTACCCATTCTGAAAGAAAACAATTAAAGAATTATAGATTATATATTACTTGCAGTTGAAAAATAGGGCACAACACATTCAAACTTGAGTGCCACCAAAAAAGAGATGTGTAAGCTCATCCCTGGAAATATAAATCAAACACTGGTTTGATCAGATCTAACCAATGTTATGTAGAAGTCAGCTTTTTTGGAGAATAAAATGTTGTTACATCAAGTCCAAGGTTTCAAGCAGTTCTCATTCTCAGGTTTCTAATTAAGAATTGGAATGTTCAGTCAGAGTCATGCTTACAGGAGATGAACTATGCTTACATCTACAATCTTTAAGTCTGAAGAAACACTGGATCACTTTCTCTCATGCCTAAATCTTTTTTGTCTTCCCTCAATCCACAGGATATCTCAAACTACCAATACATTTTAATGCTGGAGTTTTCTTGATCTTACCAGAAACTGTCAATAGAAGTTTTCACACGATTACATCATGACTGCCACCTGGCTGACAGTGACTGTATAAGACAGCACTGTATAATATGCATTGTGATTTTAAAGAGATTAAAATGTACAAAATTTATGTTTCAAGGGGCACCTGCATGGCTCAGTCCGTTACACATCCAACTCTTGATTTTGGCTCAGGTCATGATTTTGGGGTCATGAGACTGAGCCACAAGCGGGGCTTGGTATGGGGTGTGAAGCTTGCTTAAGATACTCTATCCCTCTCCCTCCGGACCTCCCTCTCCATGTCCTCTCCCCTCTCCACCAAAAGTAGGTTTCAGAATCAATTAGACTATAATTTCAATTCACTGCAAAAGTGCTTAATTATTAAACAATGGAGAAAATTAGGCAGAAAATGAAAACGGAAATAAACTATGAACATATGTATCACTCAGTGATAAAAGAAAATTTATTTATTTTTTATAAGATTTTATTTATTTATTCATGAGAGACACAGAGAGGGAGAGCCAGAGACATAGGCAGAGGGAGAAGCAGGCTCCTTTAGGAGAGCCCCGATGCGGGACTTGATCCAGGGGCTCTGGGATCACACCCTGAACCGAAGGCAGATGCTCAAATGCTGAGCCACACAGGCGTCCCGACAAAAGAAAATTTAAAGTTGATTCTCTTAGTCAAAATATCACAACTTCTACTGATGAATAAGTTAGTTCAACATGTTCCAAAGTTTGTTGGTAGTAACTCTGGGCAATCTGCTCTAATGGCTTGAGAAGATAATGTGAAATTAAAAAAAAAAAAACAAAACCTAAATTTAAAGTTGAGTAACACAAAAATACAATTTGTATGCAAAAAGGTGTCTGAATGGTAAATTTGCAAAGAATTATTGATACATCAAAGCTGTACAGCTTGGATTCTGGCTGTAATATTTTAAAAAACATGAACATGAATTTGGATATATAATTAAAGGGAAAGTCTCCTGAATAAGAGATAGATAGGAAGCTATGGAGTCCATAGGGATAAAAGGATTAGGCATTCACCTTCTCATTCATATGGACAAATAAAAATGTTTCAAAGGTATAGACAAGTCTCTTATAGTTGCCTAACACAGAAGACTGTTTTGTTTGATGGCTTACCAAAACTGGACACATTTGGGAAGGAAGCTTCCATTACAGGCTGATCACTGAGCTTCACAACTATACAGGTAGATGCTTCAGAATCTTCAGTTCTTATCTTAGCAGCTACATATTTTTCATCAGGAGCAACTCTGATACAATCAATGAAGGGCTGATCTAATTTAAGTTCCTCCAAATTGAATAAGACTTCATAATTATCATTATCTGCTGCATAGAGAAAAGTACGAAAGTGATAACTCCACAAGATGTACTTAAAAAAATCTTTAAATTTGAATTTGCATTCCCCTTCTATAAGAGGCTACATTCTGGCTTCCTTCAGCTCTGATACCAGCTTGAAATCAAGAATCTGATATTTCTTATTTAATATTAGCCTATGTTATTCAATATTAATCTATGCATCAGCCTATGTGTTATTTGACAGATATAGGCTAGTACTTATAGACTATGGAGAAACTAGAAAGTTAACAGAATGTAGTAACATTGAACTAGAAAGTTAACAGAATGTAGTAACTCTGAACAATCCATGTAAAATGTCCAGTATAGTACCTGGAATATTGGAGATGGTAAAAAAAACAAAAAAAAAAAAACCTCCATTCTCCCCTCCAAAGCTTTTAGGTATAGCTGTTAACTGTATCTTGAACAAACCCCGGTATTAACTAATAATTTTTTTTAAAGTAGAAATAATCTAAAATATATATATAAAATATATATTTCCTATGCCTTTGAGAAATTACTATCAAATTTGATATGAAATATCAGAACACTTTAGGAAAAAAGGAAAAACTATGGTGTACCTTCTTCATCTTTGGAACGAACCAAGCAGCAACCTTCTTGATAATAAACGAAACCACCATGTTTAACCTGACAAAAAACAAATGGTTTAATAATAATTTAAACACAATTTAATTAATTGTTTAATGGTCTGACCATTTACGTGAAGAAATGAGATCTTTTATAAAAAGCAGACCTAATGAAGTCTACAAATGAACACATAAAAAAAAAGAAAATGGATCACTTTTTACAACACAGTAATTAAGATATGGTTTTCATACATTCACAATTAGTGAAGGAGTTTCTAATATATAAATATAAGAGGCAACAAAGAGAAGGCATAACAAAATCTGTTTCGGTTCTTATGATGGTACAAACCGCTTTAGCTGTATTTTGAGAGTATGTGACATCCCTTTGGTGGGGTTCAGTTAACAAAAGATTGAACAGCATCTTTAAGGTAATACAAAATGAGGCAGATGAAGAAAACAGTGGTTCAGGTTAGTCTGAAAACCCAGCCAATAACTTGCTGAGATTCTTTCTTCTAAAATATGCACTCACCACCAACTGTAAATGGTTTCAATTTGATTTTTTTAAAAGACTTATTCAAGAGCAAGAGAGAGCAAGTGAGTAAGCGGGAAGGAGGGGGCAGAGGGACAGTTTCAAGCAACTCTTCAATGACAAGGGGCTCCATGCCACAACTGAGATTATGACCTGAGCCAAAACCAAGAATCCAACACCCAGGCAACCACACCACCCAGGAGCCCATCAATTTGATTTTATACAATGCATCTAATGGGTTGACATAAGTTGGGTTACAGATATAGACAACTTGAGGTTGAGAGAATATTACCCAATATATTAATAGTGCTCTTGTCTAATACCTACATGTTAAATACAATTGATTGATTGATAGGACTTCACGTAGCCTAAGACACACTTATTACCTGCTATCTAATGGCTTATTTTCAATCTGGAATTCCTAATTCTTAACCTACTGTTATTTCCATTATACTATGAATGTGATTTTCATTTACAAGCTGTGATTCTATTTTCCAGTCTTACTGAAAAATTTGCAACATGAATGTTCAGTCTGTTTCAACACGCTATTTATGACTGTGGTAACACCAGTAAGTGGTCAAATATTTGGCTCTCAAGATATTACACTACTTGAAGTGAACTTCCTTTTATTTAAAAAAAAAAAAAGTGTAGACAGAGCAATCAAATCTTTTCAAATAATAAAAAAAAAAATGATGGTTTCATATGAACATCTCCTTGGAATTATTTAAAATATTTTAAAACAGAATTGGCTGTTCCCCAAAACCAGAATTAACACAGAAATTAATTTTGATCTTCAGTTTTAAAAATTGCACTGTTTATTCCTTGTTTAAATTTTTCAGTATAAAGACTAAAGCAGTTTAATTTTGATATGGGATTATGTCTAGAATCACATTTGCATCTTGATTGGTAAAACCAGATTAAAAAAAAAAGACATTAAGATATCCTACCTCTGCATTGATGATTTCATATTCTTCTTGTGGCTGTGTTTCTAATTTTGTTCTCACTTTTTCAAAGGCATCCATGTTTTCTGAAAGTGATTTTTCGTTTTCTTGTTTAATAGGCAGAAAATCCTGGAAAGAGTTTTAGTGGTATGATCATAACATTTCAAACTAGAGAGAAAAACCTTTGCTTTTTAGAGATCATCCTTATTTCCTTTTCTTGCAAGTACTACCATGTTGGTCTATACCTATGAAGTAGTATTCAGTTCAAGGATCTTAAATGCTGTTTCTTAAGCTCAATAAATGATCTCTTTTTCATTTAAAAATGTAGACAAAATAAGGTGGACACCTGATGGCTATACTAATTTAAATGGGTAAGTCGTTACCATGCTGAAGCACTAAGAAGCACTGGAGAATGTTTAGAAATACTGTAAGAAAAGTGTATACAAAATTAAGCAGTAAAGGAAAGGATGTTTACATATTTAATAGTCAGGGGTAAGAGATAGGAAAAAGTGTTTACCGAGCTTTACAAAGTATTACAATATCTTATAAAGGAAGGAAATTTCAAAAAGAGAGGAAGACATTATCTTTATTAATAAATGTTCAACATTTTATTCAAAGAATTACAAGAAAAGTGTCTTTTTATTTTATTTATTTATTTATTTATTTATTTATTTATTTATTTATTTATTTTTTGAAATGTGTCTTTTTAAAGATCTTCATTAGCCATAATTTTCTTCTCATGTGGGGAGAAGGAATCCCACATATAGAACTGTTCATCAGATCAAAAGGTTAATTAATGCTGTGTAAAACAGAGCTTCTTCTTAAGTTTAAGGAAAAAACATGTTTGCTTATAAAAAGAATAAGAAAAAATAATGGACAATTAATGAACATGAACAGAGATACAGATTAAAGCTAAAGAAGCATTCAATGTCTTATTGGAAATATGTAATGAGCTAAGAGCTTTAAGTGATCTGTGGTGAGCATGTAAATTCCACATGAATTATTAAAATTTGGATATTACAAAAACCTGTTATCAAATAAAAAAATATTCACTAATTCAACACTTCAGAGGTTTGTCTTGGTTAAGCAAAAGCATTCTAGCCAAGATTTTCAACAACAGCTTTCTGCCAAAGACGACAACTGTACAGTGATTTGTGCCAGAGGGGCACTAAGCCTTAGTAAGGACCTCTAACAGCTGGTAAATATTTATTGCACAAGTGTGTCCATGACTTTAAACACTGTAGAGAATGTAAGCTATAAATATAGTTTACATCACAAAGAGCTTACAATCTAAAATTAAACACGAATAAAACAAGTATCACCAAAACAAATTATTTTTTTAAATTTTTTAATTCTTTTTAAATTTATTTACGATAGTCACACAGAGAGAGAGAGAGAGAGAGAGAGAGAGAGAGAGAGGCAGAGACACAGGCAGAGGGAGAAGCAGGCTCCATGCACCGGGAGCCCGACATGGGATTCGATCCTGGGTCTCCAGGATCACACCCTGGGCCAAAGGCAGGCGCCAAACCGCTGCGCCACCCAGGGATCCCCACCAAAACAAATTAAACGGAAAAACACACACACAAAAAAAAAAAAAAAAAAAAAAAAACGGAAAAACAATACTTTTCAGTATTTTTCCTTTGGACTTTTTGGAGATGCTATAGGATTTGGATTAGATTCCACTTAAGAACAATTGCTGTTATGGGAGACGAAGTCATTCAGTGTATACTTCAGTCATATACTTAATATGCTTGAGTAATTACTTGAAAACTAAACAGAAGAGGCTCGTATGTTTTTCATTTATTTTTTAGCATTTTCACAAAATCTAGAGTTGATCTCTAGCATAGTGCGGTAAAGTATCTATATCAATAATTTCCTATTATCATCTGAAACATAAATTAGAAGGTCACTAGAAATCCTGAACCTTTAAATTAGCAATAGGAATTGCTATTTCATTTCGAGATAACGTTATTTGTTCTGTAATTCTACTATAACTTATAACTTTTGAAGTAAAGTCAGAATAGCTAACAACAAGAGTACCTCTTTCTACCTTGCAGTTTCTAACACATTCTGTGTCAGGGAGCTGGGCCCTGATATTTTTATTTTTATTTTTTTCCTGATACTTTACTAACCATTCTTCTTCTTTTTAAAAAATACTCATTCTTATTGAACCATGACTAGAGTAGGGCTAAAGCCAACAGAACTGAGAATACCTGTCCACTTAGTAAAATTAATTTTACTTCCTTAACCTTTTCTGGGTCAAAATTTCAATAAACTGAGCTTATCTAAACCCAAACAATGGGCAGCCCGGGTGGCTCAGCAGTTTAGCGCTGCCTTCAGCCCAGGATGCGATCCTGGAGACCCAGGATCAAGTCCCACGTCGGGCTCCCTGCATGGAGCCTGCTTCTTCCTCTGCCTGTGTCTCTGCCTCTCTCTCTGTGGATCTCACGAATAAATAAAATCTTCAAAAAAAAAAAAGAAAAAAGAAAAAATAAACCAAAACAACCCTGCAAGCAATTAAATGGAAGTAGAACTGCCTTAATAAAATGAAAGTAGAATTCAGAGCTTTGTAAATAATTCCTCAAAAGGTATTACTCCCAGGAAAACTGAGATATTATATAATATTCATAAATCCAAGTTATTTAAATAAATTCCAATTTTACATAATATTCATAAATCTAAAATATTCAACATCCAAGTTGTTTTTGGTTTTAATCCTGTCCCAACAACTCCCATTGGGTGTTTTACAATGCCAGTTAGCATTATCTTTAGAGTATACAGCTAAACCTATCCATGTTAACCAAGTATCTTAATATATTAATAGTCTACTGGTTTGAAGGGCATATACTACTCCTAATGGAGCTGAGGTGAGGATAACTCTAACTTAAAATTTTAAGGTTATATGAAAAGGTGGAAAAAGGTACTCTTTCACACTTTTGAGGTAACATACCGTAAAACCATTTTAATAATGAAACTTATGAAACAGGAGGATGAAATATGTACCTTTCATTATGGCAACCACAATTTTTTTTTTAAGATTTTATTTATTCATGAGAGACACAGACAGAGAGAGGCAGAGACAGAGGCAGAAAGAGAAGCAGGCTCCTTGTAGGGAGCCTGATGCAGAACTCGATCCCAGGACCATGGGATCACAACCCGAGCCGAAGGCAGATGCTCAACCACTGAGCCACCCAGGTGTCCCTGGGAACAATGAATTCTAAAGGCAGAAAAATTGCACACTGGAGAAACACACTGGACAGTTTTTGGTCAAGACAGTACCATTAATAAATGGCTAACTCCATGACCAGGGCAGGAGAGTAAAAAATAAGCATGTGAGAAAGCAAAGAAATACCCAAAGCTTAATGGAGATGTGTTAAAAGGTCCAGTTTGTAAAGGTTCCTACATTTGGGGAAAATTTGAGCATCAAAAAGAATAATAATTTTGACTGTTATTACCCTGAAAAATAGGAAAAATCATAGTAATTTGAAAACAAGTCAAAACAAACAAAAAACTCCCAAATACACCAAATTAGAAAAAAGAAAACTCTCTTTACAAAATAGTATCAGCTAATAAATGTAGAAATAATTAGAAAATCATTAGCAACGCCAGTGTAACAACTGATTAGGGTAAAGATCATTAATGGTTGTTAAGCTTATTAGGTAAAATGATGTTGGGTAAACCCAATGCTCATTCAGCACCAAGTACTACCCTATGGATTACTCAGTAACTTCAAAGAGAATAAGGCCCCCTTAATTATGGAGAGAACTAGCAATTATCACCTTAACCAAAATTATCAAGCTTAACATCATTAATAATGGGACAAACTGACATTAAAAGTCTTATTAGGGCAGCCCGGGTGGCTCAGCGGTTTAGCACCACCTTCAGCCCAGGGCATGATCCTGGAGACCCAGGATCGAGTCCCACATCGGGGTCCCTGCAGGGAGCCTGCTTCTCCCTCTGCCTGTGTCTCTGCCTCTCTCTCTCTCTCATGAATAAATAAAATCTTAAAAAAAATAAAATAAAAAAATAAAAGTCTTGTGAAATGCAACACAAAGCATTTCAACTTAAGAGAGTGTAAACCTAAAGGGGAATAGAGAAACCAGAAAAAAGCTGTTTCAATGAAATTGATAAACTAGAGAAGATCAATAAAAAGTTGGTTGCTTTATTTTATATTTAAAAAAAGTTGTCCTCTGAAAAATGTACTAAAAAAAGACATGTAGAGCGAAAGCGATTAGGAAAAGAATATTAGAAATGAAAAAGATGGCATAACTACAGATATAAGAGATTTTTTTATTTTTTTTAATTTTTAATTTTAATTTTTTTTATGATAGTCACAGAGAGATAGAGAGAGAGAGGCAGAGACATAGGCAGAGGGAGATGCAGGCTCCATGCACCGGGAGCCCGATGTGGGATTCGATCCCGGGTCTCCAGGATTGCGCCCCGGGACAAAGGCAGGCGCCAAACCGCTGCGCCACCTAGGGATCCCATAACATATTTTTTTTAAAAAAAAACCACAATAAAAATCTTTATCCTATACATTTGAAAACACAGATAAAATGAATGTTTTCTAGAAAATAAATGAATTACCAAAACAGATAAAAAAAACAGAACAGCAGGGCAGCCCGGGTAGCTCAGTGGTTTAGTGCCACCTTCAGCCCAGGGCCTGATCCTGGAGATCAAGTCCCACATCAGGGTCCCTGCATGGAGCCTGCTTCTCCCTCTGCCTGTCTCTGACTCTCTCTGTGTCTCTCATGAATAAATAAATAAAATCTTAAAAAACAAAAAACAACAGAACAGCTTTATACACCAATAACTATCAAAGAACTTAAACTGGTAATTAAGTGTTCTCTTTTTATTGATTTATTAAAAGATTGATTGACTGATTGATTTATGATAGACCTAGAGAGGCAGAGACACAGGAGGAGGGAGGAGCAGGCTCCACGCCAGGAGCCCGATGTGGGACTCAATCCCGGGACTCCAGGATCGAGCCCTGGGCCAAAGGCAGGCGCCGAACCACTGAGACACTCAGGGATCCCCAAGTGTTCTCTTTTTAAAAGAGGAACCAAACCCAGATGCTTTCCAAGGTAGTTTTCTTAAATCTTCAAGGAACAGATAATCTTCTCATATGCAAAGAAAAAAATGTCTTATTGTAAAATACGGACTAAAAAAACCCACCAAAATAAAATACAATGAATCAATGTATTTTTAAAACACATAAAACAAAAAATAGTAACAATAATAATAAAACCTTATGTGACCAAATAGGATATATCTTAAGAATAAAAGGATGATTCATCATTAGAAAAATCTAATGTCATCTAACACAAATAAAGGAGGTAAGTCTTCAGGCCATTTCCATAAATGCAGGAAAAAGCAGAAAATAATCAACTTTAAAAAAGGATAAAACCTTAAATTAGGAATAGAGAATTTAAGAGAAATTGGGAACTACTTTGACTTGATAAAAGGTTTGTTTTACACAGGAATGTACTAAATCTGTATTAACACACCTGAAGTGCATTCATATTAGTACACATCTTATTTACCATCTGTGAAATACTTCTCAATAACCTTAATTATAATCACTTAAAATATCTAGTTACAGGGACGCCTAGGTGGCTCAGCAGTTGAGCGTCTGCCCTGGGCTCAGGGCGTGATCCGAGAATCTGGGATCCAGTCCCACATCAGGCTCCTTGCAGGGAGCCTGCTTCTCCCTCTGCCTGTGTCTCTGCCTCTTGTGTGTGTGTGTGTGTGTGTCTTTCATAAATAAATAAATAAATAAATAAATAAATAAATAAATAAATCTTTAAAAATCTAGCTATATTTGCTGTTTCATTATTCAAAAGTGATTGTTAAATGAAGGTAAGTAATTGTTTCCTATGCCCCCTGCTTCAAATTCCTTTTGTCCCTTTTCTTGAGCCTCCTAAGATTTCTGCCCTTCTCATTCCATTGACTGCTCTTGTCAAGGTCACTGATGGCCACAGCACTACAAAATACAAATGTTATTCCAAGTATTGATATTACTTGACCTATAAACATCATGACACAGTTGATCACTTCCTTCTGAGAACACTTTTCTCCACTTGACTTCCAGAACACCTCATGCTATTGTTTTCCTATCTCACTAGCCCTACTTAGTCTCTTTAACTGGTTCCTATTAAATTCCCTGGCGTCTTGGGCAGTCCGGGTGGCTCAGAGGTTTAGAACCACATTCAGCCCAGGGTGTGGTCCTGGAGATGGGGATTCCCATGTCAGACTCCCTGCATGGAGTCTGCTTATTCCTCTGCCTGTGTCTGTGTGTCTCTCTCTCTGTGTCTCTCATGAATAAGTAAATCAAATCTTTAAAAAATAAAAAATAGGGGATCCCTTGGTGGCGCAGCGGTTTGGCGCCTGCCTTTGGCCCAGGGCGCGATCCTGGAGACCCGGGATTGAGTCCCACATCGGGCTCACGGTGCATGGAGCCTGCTTCTCCCTCTGCCTGTGTCTCTGCCTCTCTCTCTTTCTCTCTCTGTGACTGTCATAAATAAATAAAAATTAAGGGATCCCTGGGTGGCGCAGCGGTTTGGCATCTGCCTTTGGCCCAGGGCGCGATCCTGGAGACCCGGGATCGAATCTCACATCAGGCTCCCGGTGCATGGAGCCTGCTTCTCCCTCTGCCTATGTCTCTGCCTCTCTCTCTCTCTCTCTGTGACTATCATAAAATAAATAAAAAAAAAAAATTAAAAAAAAATAAATAAAAATTAAAAAAAAATTAAAAAATAAAAAATAAATAAATTCTCTGGCTTCTTAACATCTGCATGGCCTGGACCACTTCTTCATCTACAGTCTGCCTGAATTCCCTTGGTGATCTCATCCAGCCTCATGACCTTAAATGCTCTTTATAGGCTGAGGACTCCCAAATTTATAGCTTTACCCTGAACCTTCCCACTGCACAAGTTGAATCTGTTTGTCTAATTGACTACTCAACATTTCTACTTGAAGGACTAACAAGGATGTCAAAAAATACCCCAAATAGAACTTCCAATCTCCCCACGTACCCTCTCACCCCCAAAACTCTGGTTCTTCAATCACTTTAATCCTGATAAATGACAATTCTGTCCTTCTAGATGCTCAGGTTTAAAATCATAGTCTTCTCTCTTTATACAACCAAGTTATCTGCAAATATTTTCAAGTTGACTTTCAAAATCTACCTAGAATCTGACCACTTATTACTCTTATACTGGTAATACTCTGTTCATACTGTTATCTTTTCTCCTTTGGATAAGAAGAAAGCCCAAATACTCTGTTTCTGCTGTCTTCCATAGGCTGTTTTCAACAAAAGAGCTAGAGTCAGCCTAAAGTCAGATTATATCACTTCTTCGAAGTTCTCCAAAGGGAAGAGGAAAAGGGAAAATCCTTACAATGGCCTGCAAGGTCCTTGTTCCATGACCTTGATGACTCCATCTACTACTATACTCCTCCCACACCCATTTAATCTGAGCCACATTGGCCTCTTTGATATTGCTTGAACGTGATTGGCTTGCTCCTATCTCAGTTTCTTAGAACTTGCTATGCCCTATGCCCAAACACCTCCTTCAAGCTATTGCTCAAATGTCACCTTCACAAGCCTTCTTTGACCATCCTATTAAAATAACGATCCTTATTTCAATATGGCCTCTTCATTCTTTCCCTGTCTTAAGTTTCACTGTACCTACTGCTTCTGACATACTTTGTTTTATTCATATGCTTCTTTGTTCTCTCTTCTCTCAACTAGAACAGTAAGCTTCATGAAGGCAGGGATTTTTGTTCCTTTGCTCACTGCTGTATACTTAATTGTTAGAATGGTGTATAGAAAGTGTTCAACAAATAATTGCTGAGTAGAATGAAACAAAGCATAAAACATAAAAATTTAAAAACCTATCAAAACAAAGTGAAAAGACGCAGCACAAATTACAGAAAAGATATCTACAGTACATAAAAGACAAAGGACATGTAAAGAACTCTTATGAATCAGTAAGAAAAAAGAAAACCCAGTAGGAAAAACTGTCAAGGTATATGAATAAGTAATTCAAGATAAAACCAAAGGGGTTAATAAACACAGAAAAGATGCTCAACTTCATTATTAATCAGGGTAGTGAATATTAGATGATGACATACTTGACACATTTATCTGTTGGGAGAGAAGGAGAAAGGTCTGATAAAGTGAGATGCAGAACTCTTATATATTCCTTATTTGCATTTTTTAAAAAATTTTTATTTATTTATTTATGATAGTCACAGAGAGAGAGAGAGAGGCAGAGACATAGGCAGAGGGAGAAGCAGGCTCCATGCACCGGGAGCCCGACGTGGGATTCGATCCCGGGTCTCCAGGATCGCGCCCTGGGCCAAAGGCAGGCGCCAAACCGCTGCGCCACCCAGGGATCCCCCTTATTTGCATTTAAAATGGTTTTACCCATCTAGTTATTTCATAAGGCAACATTAGCATGCGAATACAATCAGGAATTCCAATTTTTTAAAGACAGTCTAGCACATACAGAGAGATATATATATATAAGATTGTGCTTTGCAGCTTTTGTTTGGGAAGTCTGGAAACTGGAGAAAATCGGCTTACTTGTCCAAAGAAAACGGATTGTGTATATTATATAATGAAACACTACATAGTAGTTGTATTAAACAATCTAGCAATATACATATTAATGTGGGATCTCAAAATTTTAAGTTGAACAAAAAAGCTAAACAATTTTACATATAGTATGTAAAATCTCAAAACTTGTAAAACACTCGTATATGTCATCTGTAGATACAAATACATGTGCAACTTCATAAAAACACACACGGATAGATACATTAAGGACAATGACCACCCCTGGGGAAATTTGGGAATGTGATCGAGGAAGCACACAGGAGTCTTCAAATGTTTATTTTTTTCCAGTTAAGAAAAGTCACATTGAGTAATGAGTGCTCATTATGGTATTTGGATTTCATAAGCATTTGTACTAATTTGTAATAAAAGATATTAAAAAAGAAAGATATTGGGAATCAGGTTACCTGATGTCTAGTTCTGATTGCTAATTTTTTACTTAACCTTGGGCTTGCTGAGTGAAGTAAGTCAATTGGAGAAGGACAAACAGTGTATGTTCTCATTCATTTGGGGAATATAAATAATAGTGAAAGGGAATATAAGGGAAGAGAGAAGAAATGTGTGGGAAATATCAGAAAGGGAGACAGAACATAAAGACTCCTAACTCTGGGAAACGAACTAGGGGTGGTCAAAGGGGAGGAGGGCGGGGGGTGGGGGAGAATGGGTGACAGGCACTGAGGGGGACACTTGACGGGATGAGCACTGGGTGTTATTCTGTATGTTGGTAAATTGAACACCAATAAAAAATTAATTTATCAAAAAAAAAAAGAAAAAGAAAAAAGAAAATGTTCAGTCTAATTTCACCCACGGTCTCAAAGTAAAAAAAAACAAAACAAAACAAGACAGTCTTGGGCTTTGTGGCTCTGGTTTTTTCATTTTGTAAAGAAAGAGCTCACACACTTCCTGATTTCAAAACCTACTATAAAGCTACAGAATCAAGATAGTGTGGTACTGGCATAATGATACACATACAGATCAATAGGTTAGAACTGGGAATTCAGAGATAAACTGAACATTTATGGTCGATTGATTTTTGACACTGGTGTGAATAAAATGCAGTGGAAGAATAGTCTTTTCCACAAATAGTATGGGGATAACTGGATATATATCTACAAGCAAATGAATGAAGGTGGACTCCTGCTTACTTCTTTTGGTTAATCTTTGACCATTCTGGCTACACTACTCATACTGGTTTCCTCTGTAGATCTGAAGCGTTTATACATGCTGCTCCCTCTGCTTGGCAGGGCCTTAACTACATGAGTCATTTCTTCATCCAGCTCAATCCTTTATTTTGAGATTAGTTCAAGAATTATATTGCAATCCATAGAAATGGCATTCTATAAACTGATGTAGGCCTCTAATTACAGGGACAAGCATTCATTCAACAATATTACTATATCATGCACTGTTTCAGACAAAAGGAAACAATGCTGAACAAGACAGGCATACCCCTACCCTTATGAATTTTACATTTTAGTTAGGAAGACAAAAACAAAAAGGGAAAATGACCAATGAAATAATAATAAAGTGGCAGGAAAAAAACAAGGCTATAGTAGAAAATAATTAAGTGAGGAAGAGTTACTTTGGTTACCAGTCAGAAATGTACTTTATTGGAAGTAACATTTAATTAAGACCTAAAATAGGAGAAGGAACTAAGGTAGAGATAAATGGCATAAGGGAACAGCATGTACGGGCCCTAAGATGGATGTGAAAGAGTTCTGTTCTTTGATCTGGGAGATGATCACAGTGGCTTTACCAAGGTGAATGGGGAGCAAAGTGGCATAAACCAAGACAAAGATGTAGCAAGGCCTTGGGGGCACAAAATTAGGAAACTGGATTTTATCTTTATGTAATAAATTCTATTAGAGCTTTAAGGTAAGGAGTAACATCACTTAATTTATATATATATATATATATATATACACACACACATATATTTTTTTAAAGATTTATTTATTTTTAAGACACACACACTGAGAGAGAGAGGCAGAGACATAGGCAGAGGGAGAAGCAGGCTCCTCACAGGGATCCTGATGTGGAACTTGATTCAGTGTTTCTGAAAGTATGTCACACATGATGGCATACAAGATTTGGGTGTGAGCATTTTATTAAAAAGAATATAACTAGCACATCACATTGGTCATTACTAAATTTATTCCTTAGAATTAGCTAAAATAATTAAGTAAATAGTCATAGTGCTACTGAGATATAGTTAAAAAAAGATTACAAAGCTAGCTTGGGATACAGTGCTAAGTGATGTGATAGTAGGGCAAAGGAACAGGAGGAATAAAGAATGTTTTCCTGTGCTCTAGAGTTTGAACTGAGTATACGGCAATGAAAAGAAGAACTGAATTGCAGAAGTTCAACTATGGAAAGTTTGTCAAAAGATGTCCAACAGGAGAGCGTTAAGAGGCCATAAAATACTGTGCGGCAGAGGGGAATCTGGGATGATTAACTGCTATGGTAGTTAAATCCACAGGAATGAAAAAAAATCCATAGGAATGGATAAGATTACTTAAAAAGAAATTAAAGAGACAATAAAGGGCCAGGACCAAGTCCTGAGAAACTCCAAATTTAGAGGTCATATGAAATAAATGTTAGAAAAGGAGACTGAAGATAGGTTTACAAGGTAGGAAGAAAACCACGAAAATGTGGAGTCAAGAGGCAAACAGAAGAGTGTTTCAAGGAGGGATGGATGGTCAAGTGTATCAAATATGATGAGAGCCTGTAAAAGGAGCTTGAAAGAGAAGGTCTACTGGGTGGAAATATGCTACATCTCTGGTGACATTAACAGAGTTGTCTTTTTTTTTTAAACTTTATTATTATTTTTAGAAAGGGTGGGGAGAAGGAAGAGAAAGAATCTTAAGCAGGTGTAGTGTGGAGCCTCACATGGTGCTTGGTCTCACAACCCCAAGACCATGACCTGAACTGAAATTAAGAGTCAGACACTCAGCTGACTGAGCCACCCAGGTGCCCCAACACTAACAGGAGTTTTAATGGAGGAATAGAAGCCATAGTCTAGCAGGTTAAAGAACAAATGAAAAAATGGACTGGAGAAAATAAGAATGAAGCTTTATCTATAAGGCAATCTCACTTCGATTTATTCCAAAAAAAATTATGAGAGTACAATGTTCACTTTCTTTACTGGCTTTCCTGAATTTTACTTTCAAAATATCCCTTTACTACTTCTTACCTGATGATGTTTCAAACTCATTAGTCAGAACTAGTAGTTCCTACAAATCACAGATCACGAGTACTAGTGATGGGATATCCATCTGCTAACCTATCTCTCTTAGAACTACTGCAGGAACTGCTAATCTGTATTAGCAGATACAGATCGTATCTGTATTGTAGAAATAGGCAACATCTTTAACCAAAGGATTTCGTATTTTCTCTATTTGGTTTTCTTTTTGTATCTTGTTTAACGATCAAAGATTTTACGAATTACATTTGTAGGTACAGAAGGATGTAGAAGAAACATGGTATCTGGTTTGATGCTAGTCTTTGAATATTACTAGTTGGTGTAGAGTATAATGACATAAGTTCATTTTGTCCTCTGGTACTGTAAAATGGAAAGCTAAGGTACTTGCCAGTAAGAACTTTAGAGCTCAATGAATTCTTAGGTTTAGGTCAGCAACGTTTGGCAACCAAGTGTCTCTAGCTCCTACATGCAAGTCCATGGTCAGTGGGAGGCTGGGAATTTCAGAATTACCTAACGAACTTTAAAAAAGGAGGAGAAAAAGACCTCAGTCACAGAGATTCTGATCCAGCAGATATGGGGGGAGATCCAGGAATCTGGACTTCTAAAAAGCTCCCAGGGACTCCTGATATACAGCCATAGTGCAGAAGATGGTACTAAAGAATCCCAAATGTATAGGCGATAATTTATTGCTAAGATTAATAAGGTAGATGTGATGGAATCATGAAACTTTAGCACCTGGAGGACTTTTAAAGAGCACCATATTGAAACTCCCTTTCTTTTTCCAGTCAAAAGGATTAGAATTCTGACTAGTTCACAGACAACACCAGTCATGCATGGCCAGACCTCTTGCCTTCTAGCATTTTTTAAAAAGATATTTTATTTATTCATGAAAGACACAGAGAGGCAGAGACCTTGGCAGAGGGAGAAGCAGGCTCCCTGTGGGGAGTCTGATGTGGGACTCGATCCCAGGAACCTGGGATCACGCCCTGAGCTAAAGGCAGATGCTCAACTACCAAGCCACCCAGGCATCCCGCCTTCTAGCATTTCTATTACATATGATGCCCCTTGTTTTTTTTTTTTTTTTTTTAGATTTATTTATTTATTTATGATAGACATAGAGAGACAGAGAGGCAGAGACACAGGCAGAGGGAGAAGCAGGCTCCATGCCGGGAGCCTGACACGGGACTCGATCCCGGGACTCCAGGATCGCACCCTGGGCCAAAGGCAGGCGCTAAACCGCTGAGCCACCCAGGGATCCCCTCCTTATTGTTTTATAGTTAACTTAACTTAAGCAGATATATTTTAATTTGCCTACAGGCACTAACACTTTTTTTTTTTTTTAATGTATCTATAGGAGTGAAAAAGTTAGATCTGAGTGGATGCTTGCTGAAAGAAAATGTATATTGTCCCAAGGTCTCTTCATAGCTTTCCCAGGTCCCAATGATCATAAAAGCACAGCTTTCAGATCATATTGTTTCTCTTGGAAGAAATGGTTGATATACCATATGTGAAAGCAGGACCAGTTTGTTACTAAAAGAGCTACTTTTTCTTGCAGTCATTTAGTCACTTTACAGTTTCTAGGTGACAGGCATCTGTGAAAAGAGAATTAGAAAGTTGCTTCAGGGACAAATGGAGGGAAAAAATAGTCAACCTCCTGTTCAGGGTGTGAGCCAATCTCAGCTGTCAGTCTGCTGGTAATTCCTGCCTACTATTTATAAACTAAGACTCAAGATAAATGTACTCGATGACAAAATGTTCCAAACAAATGCAAAATAAAATGATCTAAAGATTCAAAATTTTTTGAATAGTAAAATTTAAAGTTTGTGTTTCTTAAGTAGAATAAAGCTGCATACACATACACAAGGTAATAATGAAATAAAAGGCATAAAGAATTCCCGAGTAAAAAAGGAATCAAATTGCTAAACTAAGCCAAGATACCATAAAAAGAAAAATAATTTGAAAGACTAAGACGTAAAAAAAAAAAAAAAAAAAAAAAAAAAAGACGCAAAGAGTAAAAATGTCTAGGAACCACAGATAAAAAATCAAAAGCAGAAACCAACAAAAAACAGACAAAAAACAAAACCCACACAAGAACTCACAAGCGTGAGCTAAGAGCATACATTAAATAAAAAAAGAATCTAGTAAAATAAGATGAAAAAAAATTTTTTTAAAAAGAGAAGCCACTCAAAAAAAAAAATAAATAAAAAAAAAAAAAAAAAAAAGAGAAGCCACTCAAGTATCCATCGAGAAATAGATATGGTATATACGTATATACAATGGAATATTATTCAGCCATAAAGAGGATGAAGTTCTGATGTATGCTACAACATGGATGGACCTTGAAAACATTTTAACTGAAATAAGCCAAACATAGAATACCGTATGATTACAATTACATGAATTAACTAGAACAGGCAAATTCATAGAGACAGTAGATATAAGGTTACCAGGGGCTTGGAAAAGGAAGCAGTGAGGAATTACTGTTTCATGCATACATTTCTTTTGGGTGATGACAGGATTTTAGAAATAGTGGTGATGACTACAACATTCTGAAAGTAATTGCCACTGGCTAATTTTAGGTTTATACACATTTTACCACAATAAAAAAAATGAGGTAGTAAAAACAGACTAAAAAGAAAAAAACCAGTACACAACAAAACATTTTATTTTTTTTTTTTTTTTTTTTTTTTTTAACAAAACATTTTAAACCAGAGATTAAAATATTAAAATAATATGGCAAATTATTGCAAAAGTATCACTCCCAAATGAAATTTAAAGAGCCTAAGGAACATAAGTTTATGGTAGGGAGGTATGTCAAAGTGGCAGCAGCATAAATAGATAGCTTAATATCAGATAAGTAGGATGACCATATAATTTACCATCCTAACCAGGACATTTCTGAGAGGAAAGGGGACCCTACTAATAATTACACAGGGACAACAGGTGTAGATTGGGACTGTCCTAGGCAAATAGGAATGTGTGGTGACTCTACACATAAAGGTAATCAGGTCCTCAAGGTTGAGGTCAAGCCCACAGCTTGGGGTCTTGCCAAAGTACAACAGTCTGAAACCATCTTCCTGAAGGACACAAGTGGTCAAAAATGCAAGCCTTTCTTTTTCTTTCTTTCTTTCTTTCTTTTCTTTCTTTCTTTCTTTCTTTTAAACAAACGATTAACACAATTACATGGAGTTATTCAAGTTTACTAATTTGGGATTCATAAACAATTAACATCTTGTTAGATTTTGTTAAAAGCTATTATGATATTCTGGGAATTTCAGGTAGCTGAATTATACTTTGAAATGCACAGACTGGCAACCTTCTCAGGTCTCCTGCCTCCTTGGGAGCTTTGTACTCTATCATTCAATAAAGTTTACTATCACTCAATAAACCTTGCTTTGCTGCCCACAGAATAAGGAAAAAAAAAAAAAGAAAGAAAGAAAAAGGAAAAAAGAAATGCACTGGCAGGTGTAAAGATTTCCTTTTTCTTTTTTAGGTGTATAGATTTCCTAATGTGAATCATTTTCTATAAATACACATCTTTATATATTACATTACAGTGCTAAAAATTTATACATGTATATGCTTTTATACTTATATTGAACTATAGACAATTGAACCTTAACATTTAAAAAATTAAACTAGAACTACTGAGAAAATTAGTAACTGAGATCCTATCCATTCTTTATCTTTAAATTATTTTAAACTAAAATTTAAAACTAAAATTAATCTTAATGACCTATAAATAGGTTAACTTAAAAAGTCCATACCTTACTTGAGAAGCTCCGAGTTGGGATGTTTCTTGCTAACTCTGATATCGTGGGTTTACTCTGCAGACACTTGGTTAGGTGATATTTTTTCAATTTTATTCTATTGTAATAATGATCAGCGAAGTTACAGTGATTCAAGTGCTGTTTCTGCATGCATTTCCCAAGGTGAGGAATACTATACTTCAAAGCCTGGAGAAATAATTTGCTCTTCTGCTGCATGATATCAGAGTACCTGGTTTATGCTCCCTTTAGAGCATATGATTTCATAGGTAGGATTACACAGTAGTGGGTTCTCAGAGTATCTAAGATCCGTAGTTCTTATCCCTCCCCTTCAGGGCCATCCACCCCTCAGGTTATGAATAACTGCAGACAGCTGATAACTCAGGTTAAAAATACCTGAGAACTTGTGTAAGTTTAAGTTTCATTCAAATCACACTTCTTGGCAGACGTGACTTAAATGTCTCATTTGTAAAGTCAATCCTATCAGGCTCAAACTAGGCAGCACTGATTCTGGTACACATGGGGCAAACTAAAAAACAATAACAAAATAAAAAACAAAAAAATAAAAATTTGCAAATACACACACTTAAATGAAGGCATTCTGGAACTCTTGAGGGTGTTAAGAGGCAAAATAGCTTTGATCTTGCGAAATTCAGAACTTATCTTTGGTACACATATGAAGGATAAGCCGGAAAAGCCTACTCAGTAAAGGCAGAAGAGTGTTGAGTGTTTGCTACGTGCCAGACACTTTTATACACTTTGTCTAATTTAAACTTCATAAGGACCTGATAGAGTTGCCATTATAACGTTCATTTTACAGGTGGGAAGTTTCCACAAGTGCCCTGGGTCACCTGGACAGAAAGTAATAGGACAAAAAGTCCAATCCGGTTTGGCTCCAAATCTTAGACTCACCACCGGACTTAACGTTAAAGAGCTCTTTAGCTCTTTATTTAAAACAAAACACATCACTTCAGAATGAAAAAAAAAAAAAAAGAATGTGACGCCACCTCTGGTTTCTGTTGAAAAGATGGTTCTTTATTAACCCATCAAAATAAGGCTAGTAAGAAGAGACACCTGGGTTCAGGTCGTCACTCCGGCACTCCCCACCTGTGCCTCAGTTTCTTCATCTGCAAAACTGAGATAATGACACCATTTACCTTATGGAGTTAAGAATAAAACTAGACAATTTTCGTTAAGATCTTAATACGGCGCCTGGCTCGTAGCGGGCACTCAATAGATACTAGTAGCGAGCTACTATGATTTTAAGAAAAACGGCAAGTATCTTGCACACGGCTGAATGTCATCGTGGAAGTCTTCCGCAAAAGGCCCCTCGGTATCAAAGGCATAATGCTGCGTCAGATTTACTAGGGATCCATTGGATCTGCTACGACGCCTCCGCCCCCCATAATCTCTGTGTCGCAGCAAAATAACGGGCGAGTGGGCACAGGAGATCAGCAGCCAACACTAACCCCCCGCCCCCGGCCCTGTCAGGACCTCAGTCATTACGCCCATGCCCGCAGCCTCCATCCATCCATCCATCCATCCATCCTTCATCGGCAGGGAGAAGACAGTATTGCAAGGCTAGGAACGGGGTGGGGGAGACAAATGGGTGTTCCCGGCGCGACTCTCCACCCTGGGGAGGGGGCGAAGTGAGAGCAAGCCGGCTGGGGGCTGCGGGTGCGGGTGCGGGTGGGGGTGGGGGTGGGGTGGCGGCCACCGTTTGCGCCACGCGGAGAAGTGACGCGGGGCAAAGAGCGAGGAGCAAGGGGACTGAGGGATGGCTGCGTGAGGGGACGATGGGGAGAACCCCTCCAGCACACGGTATGCCCCGCCATACGTACGCAAGTTGGAGGACAGTCGGACGCGCTCTGCACACCGAAACGAGAGGGCAAGTCCGAGAATTAAAGCTTTCAGGGAGGAGCGCCGGTGCTGCCTCAGTCCCGTCCAGCCGAAGTCTGCGTTCTGCAGCCCGCAGGACGACAGCCTATCCAGAGCCGCCCAGAGCTGGTTTGCAGCACGCTGGCCTACGTAACCCCAGTCAAGCACAAGCCCTAAGCAGATTTCGCCATCTTTATTATGGTCATGAATAGTTTCTCCTCCGCCGGAGGTGTTTTTTTAAACCCTGAAAGTTCTAATATTTTTCGTTCTTTGCTAGTCATTTGGGCTCGCGATGAGGCAGAGGACGGGGGGAGCAGAGGAGCCAGTGTCCCACTAGTTCTGCCGCAACGCCCTTACGGTTTGGTCCGCCCTCACTAAAGATGGCCGCCACCAAATTGGTGCAATGACGCGAGCCGCGCGGGCCTGGTTGCCAAGGAGACGCGAATACCGGAAATGCGGAATTCGGGGAGGGCGCGCGCTCCAGGGCGGTCGGAGGGAGGTCCGGCTCGCAGGGCCTGACTGAGAAGAAGTCGGCAGGTCCTGGCAGGGGAGAGCTGTCGCCGCGACAGCTCGGGGAAGAGGCGGCTTTAACAGGATGGAGTCGCGAGCCGCGGACGCCGAGGCCAGGGAGGCTGAGCGAGCTGCGGGCGGAGGCCCAGCAAGCAGCGGCGCTTCTCGGGGGCTTCAAGTCTCGGAGCCCTTGGGAGCCGCCCGGTGGAAGCTCCTGCGTCAGGTAAGGAAGAGCCTCACCTTTGCCTTCGGTCTCTGTGCTCGCAGCTGTGCGGCGGGCGACCGGCCGCGACTCTCCGGCAGCTCCGGCAGTTGCCTGGTAGTTTTGCCGGAGCCCCCTGAGAAGCGCCCCCTTGCTTCTGCTAAGGGTCCCACCAAAGGGGAGGAATTGGATCGGGTGGGGCGGGGAGGGGGCAGCCAAGGCTGAGTTCCTGGAAAATGCAGGTGGAAGTGGGTGTTCCGTTGGGTGTTTGTCTGCATCTGGGGACTTTTCCTTTGGCGCGCCAGCCCGGGTGGTGGGACCGCCGCTCCGCACCCCACGCCGCTCCTCACTCCCGCTTCTGCTTTACTTCTTTCCCGGGGCTTCCTCTCCCGGCTCCTTAGCCAGACTGAGTGCGGCTCAAGTTTGGCCTCTCTCTGGGAGATCCGCGCGGCTGACCGGGTCGGGACTGTGACGTTGCACGTGCTGTCGGGCCCGGGACGGGGCTGGGTTCCCTCTGGCCTTCCTGGGCTGTGGGAGCCTCGCGTGGATCTTGTCCGGAGTGACCCGCGAGATTCTTAGCGTCCCAGGTGGGCGAGTCCGGGTGTGTCGGACTTGAGGACTTCAGAGCTGTGACCGTGGCTGGTGACCTCAGCTGTATGCAGGTTGGACACATTTCTGATTTGACATCCCCGACCCTCTCTCCAAACTTCTTCCCCGCCTCCCCGCCCCCCAAACTTCTTGAACTAAAATCTGTTTGTTGTTTTGCACACCAGGGTTATGCCTCTGCCTGGGGTTTCCTCCTAAAAACTTGAATCAGGAGGATACTTTCCATTTCTGACTTGATTTTTAGTTACTTCTTTTAATTTTTTTTAAAAGATTTTATTTATTTATTCATGAGAGGCAGAGAAAGAGAGGCAGAAGGAGGCTCCCCGAAGGGAGCCTGCTGAGGGACTGGATCCTAGGACCCCGGGGATCATGACCTGATGACCTGAGCCCGACTGGATCCTAGGACCCCCGGGATCACGACCTGAGCCAAAGGCAGATGCTCAACCCCTGAGGCACCCAGGCGCTTCCATTTCTGACTGTTGTATTTTGAGAAGAATTTTCCAGCAATGGCCACATTATTTTTTTGAGATTGTGTTTTGAGGGGTTACTTCGTTTACAGTTGTCTCCAGTCCCCTTTTCATTATGATGTCATGACATAACTCGGTGATCATTTCTCTTCTGGTGCTTTGATGGTCTATCCAAAGCATTCACGATCTGGTTTTGTTGTTAATGTTGCAAAATTACAGGATAATGAATGCATGTCTTCACATAGATCACTATCACAGGGATTTTCTACAGTGAAATAAACATCATTTAAAGTTGAATTATGAACATAGCCAATTAGGGCCTTAAACTAATCAATCAAATCTTAGTGTGATGATGTCAGTGAATCTTAGTGTAGTGAGAACTCCAGTTGACCAGCACATATGTTCACTCTGAGAATGCAGAACGAACCAGGACAAGCTTTGGCTATGGCTGCCATTTGAACTCCTCATATGCTTTGACATTAGATGTTTTGGTACACATGTGTACTCTGCTTAGAGTCTTCTTGTTTTCTTTCCTACCTGTTGAATGACTTCATTTTTCAGATCTATGTTTTAATGAAGTCTCCTGACTCCATTTGGCTGAGTTAGACCCTCAGCTCACTTTACCAGTGAACCCCATATCATATCACTTTATGATCGTTTGATCAGAGTCCATCTAACTTACAAGAATCGGAGTTCTTGGGACACCAGGGTAGCTCAGTGGTTGGGTGTCTGCCTTTGGCTCAAGGTATGTTCCTGGAGTTCTGGGATCGAGTCCCACATCTGGCTCCCTGCGAGGAGCCTGCTTCTTCTGCCTATGTTTCTGCCTCTCTCTCTGTCTCTCTCATGCATAAATAAATAAAATCTTAAAAAAAAAAGAATGGGGGGATCCCTGGGTGGCACAGCGGTTTAGCGCCTGCCTTTGGCCCAGGGCGCGATCCTGGAGATCCGGGATCGAGTCCCACATCGGGCTCCCGGTGCATGGAGCCTGCTTCTTCCTCTGCCTGTTCTCTGCCTCTATCTCTCTGTGACTATCATAAATAAATAAAATTAAAAAAAAAAAAAAAAAGAATGGGAGTTCTCCCTGGTTTGAAAAGATGATATTTTATTGATCTGCATCCTCTGCACCTTGGACAGTGCCTGTCTAGTTGGTTTTTAGCAGATGTCTTTAAGCATCATGGAAAGCCTGAGAGGAGGAACAGGCTTTATTTATTATTTATTATTTTTATTTTTATTTTTTATTTTTGAGGAACAGGCTTTAAATGACCCATAGTAGCAGGTCCTCAGTGTATTGTATTAGTTAACTGTTAATGAGTAACAAGGAAGGCACATAGAGCAGATGAAAAAGCAGCAATGGCCATGACACACATTCACAAACACCTACAGAATGAAATAATGTTGGGGCTCCTGGGTGGCTCAGTCAAGCATCTGCCTTGGGCTCAGGTCATAATCCCGGGACATCCTGGGATTGAGCCCTGCATCAGGCTCCCTGCTCAGTGGGGAGTCTGCTTCTCCCTCTCCCTTTGCTGCTGCCCCTGCTTGTGTTCTCTCTGTTAAATAAATAAAACCTTTAAAAAGTAATATTACTGAGAGGTTTAAATCTTGGCTGAAGAATCTGATTAATGGAATATTTCATAGTATGATTTAAATTAAAAACAATGCCATATGTTTGAGACTATCAGTGTTGAAAGAGCATGATTTTTGTACCTTTTCTTATCTCTGGTACTGAGCAAATTAACATTCCCTTGTTTCCTTTCTGACGTAATGAGTATGTAGCACCTAGGGTTATTTGAAGATTTAGTGAAAAGTATGATAAGACATGCGTTATTCTTACTTAGACATTTAGTATGATTTGCTGATGCGCAATCTAGCCCTGGAGTTGTCTTTGGTAAGATTTTTTTATGCATTGTATTTTTATTTTTATTTATTTTTTAAAATTAGTTTTAAAGGTAGAATTTAGTGATTCATCAGTTGCATGTAACAGCCAGTGCTCATTACATCAGGTGCCTTCCTTAATGCCCATCACCCAATTATCCCTTTCCCCCCACCCACCTATGCATTTTTTTTTTTTTAAGATTTATTTATTTATTCATGAGAGACAGAGAGAGAGAGAGGCAGAGACCTAGGCAGAGGGAGAAGCAGTCTCCTCATAGGGAGCCCGATGTAGGACTTGATCCCCGATCCTGGGATCACGCCCTGAGCTGAAGGCAGATGCCCAACCGCTGAGCCACCCAGGCGTCCCTATGTATTGTATTTTTAAAATAGTTTGCCATTCAGACTTATTTCTTCTTGCGTCAGTTTTGGTAGTTGTATTCTTCTAGGAACTTATCCATTTCATCTAGATTTTCATAGTTTTATAATATTCCTTTGCTATTTTTTTAATGCCTGCTGGATCTATAGTGATCTCTTTACATCACATTGATATTTATATTTTCTCTTTTTTTTCTTATTAGTGTCAAGGATTTGTCAGTTTATTAATCTTTTTTTTTAAAGATTTTATTTATTTATTCATGAAAGATACACAGAGAGAGAGAAAGGCAGAGACACAGGCAGAGGGAGAAGCAGGCTCCATGCAGGGAGCCTGATGTGGGACTGGATCCCAGGACTGCAGGGTCACGCCCTGAGCTGAAGGCAGACGCTCTACCATTGAACCACCCAAGCGTCCCTATCTTTTCTAAGAACCACCTTTTGGTATTTTAATCCTTCTAGCTATATTTTTGTTTTCTACATTATTAATTTATATTTTTGTTTTCTACATTATTAATTTCTACTTTTTAGGGAACTTAATTTGCTTCTCCCTGTAGTTTTTGCAATGGATGTTTAGCTTACTGATTTTTAGCCTTTCCACAGATTTCCCTCTAAGCATGAATTTATCTGCATTTCATATGTCTTGAAATACATATTTTTAAAATTTATTTTTATTTTTTAAAGATTTTATTTATTCATGAGAGACACAGAGAGAGAGACAGAGACACAGGCAGAGGGAGAAACAGGCTCCACAGGGAGCCTGATGTGGACTAGATCCTGGAACCCAGAATCATGACCTGAGCCAAAGGCAGATGCTCAACCACTGTGCCACCCAGGTGCCCCCTGAAATGTATTTTTTACTATTCAGTTCAAAATACTTTCAAATTTCCATTGTTTCCTTTTTTGTTTGTTTATAAGTTATTTAGAAGTATATTGCTGTATTTCCACATATATTTGGTGTTTTAGGTATGTTTTTAGTTATTTTTCATTTGATTATAACTATTAGGATATTCTATATCTTTAAAAAAACTTTCTATTATGGAAAATGTCTAACATGTACAAAACTAGAGATAATAGTTAATAATCACTCAGATATCCATAAACTTCAAAAATTTTTAGCTCCTGTGACCAACTTTATCTTCATTCTCTTATTACAACTCCCACCTCAGATTATTTTGAAATAAATCTTAGATATATTTTTTCTATAGTTATTTCAGTACATATCTATATAAGATGACATTTAAAAAATAACTAAAATAGAGATGCCTGGGTGGCTCAGCAGTTAAGTGTCTGCCTCCAGCTCAGGGCGTGATCCTGGGATCCAGGATTGAGTCCCACATCGGGCTCCCTGCGAGGAGCCTGCCTCTCCCTCTGCCTATGTCTCTGCCTCTCTCTGCATCTCTCATGAATAAATAAATAAATCTTAAAAAAAAAATAACTAAAATACCATACCACACCCAAAGTAATTTCTTTCTTTCTTTCTTTCTTTCTTTCTTTCTTTCTTTCTTTCTTTCTTTCTTTCTTTCTTTCTTTTTTTTAGATTTTATTTATTTATTCATTAGAGACACACACAGAGAGAGAGAGAGAGAGAGAGAGAGAGAGAGGCACAGGCACAGGCAGAGGGAGAAGCAGGCTCCATTCAGGGAGCCTGATGTAGGACTTGATCCCAGGACTCCAGGATCATGCCCTGGGCCAAAGGCAGGTGCTAAACCGCTGGGCCACCCAGGGATATCCCCAAAGTAATTTCTTGATGCCATGAGGTAGCTGATCAGTTTCCAGATTTTCCCCATTTGTCTCAAAATTTTTCTTTACAATTTGATTATTTTGAAATATGCAACTCAGATGTAAACATTGTTATTAGTTGATAAGTTACTTAAGTCTTTTTTTAAGTACAGTTTTTATTAATTTAAGTGATCTCTGCACCCAATGTGGGGCTTGAACTCATGACCCCAAGATCAAGAATTGCTTGCTCTTCTGAGCTGACCAAGTGCCCTGTTTCATAAGTCTTTTTAATCTAAATGTTCTCTCTCTGTCTCTTTTACCTCTATTAGAGTTTCCCATAATTTGAATTTTGCTAATTGTCCTTGATGATGTTTAATGTGTTCCTCATGTCTTATTTTCTATTTCCTTTAAAGTTCCTATTTCCTAGATAGAGAGGCTTGATCAGATTCAGGTTTAATGTTTTTGGTTTGGTCTGGTTTGGTTGGTCAAGATGATGGTGAGTATGCTTTCATTAGTAGTCAAAGTTGTGTCTGGTTATTGCTCTTCTTCTTCTTCTTCTTCTTCTTCTTTTTTTTTTCTTCAAGATTTTATTTGTTTAAGAGAGAGTGAGACCAAGAGAGATCATTCATTGAGGGAGACGGAGAGGGAGAAGCCGACTCATCCCTGAGCAGCAAGCCAGATGTGAGGCTGGATCCCAGGACCTGGATCAACCAACTGAGCCACCCAGGCGTCCCTGGATATTTCTCTTCTTGGTGATATTTGTCTAGGTTCATGAATTCATGAGGAGGTTGAAAATGGTGATATTCTAATTGTGTTTTTCTTCATTTATTTATTGTTATATTAGCATAAATACAAACTTCCCCTTATCATCTATTTGTATATTCTTAGTTATAGTTCATAAAAGACAGAAAAATACTTGATTCTCCTCTTTGTTTACTAATTTTCCGAATAATAAATTGGTCTCTAGCATCCTTTAAAGATCATCAATGGGACATTTTGTTATTTTATTTTTTTTAGGTCTTATTTATTTTTATTTGACATAAAGAGAGTGTGAGACAGTGAGCATAAGCAGGGGGCATGGCAGGCAGAGGGAGAGGGAGAAGCAGGCTCCCTGCTGACTAAGGAGCCCAATGCTAGACTCGATCCTAGGACATCGGGATCATGACCTGAGCAATGGGGCATTAAAAAAAAAAAAAGCCCTGATGAACTTGTGTTTTGATTCTACTACATTTATTTCCTTTGTTAGTGCTCACACTGTCCCATCTTTGGCCAATGACCCTATTTAATTGGCTTTGGAGTCCTTTTATTTTTTTAATTTATTTTATTTATTCATTTTTAAAAGATTTTATTTATTTATTCATGAGAGACACAGAGAGAGGCAGAGACATAGGGGGAGAAGCAGCCTCCTCACAGGGATCCTGATGTGGGACTTGATCCCTAAACTAGGATCACTCCCTGAGCCAAAGGCAGACGTTCAACCACTGAGCCACCCAGGCATCCCTGGAGTCCTTTTAATATAGCCTTTAATTTTTTATGGCTTTCTTATTTTCTTGTATGCAGCACGTCCTAGGTTCATTTGTCCAATTTATGCCATTTCTCCAAGGGACTTTACTTTGTTTTAATAGAAAATGCTATTTAGAGACAGCAATGTGGTCATTAAGTGTGTTCATTGCTACTGGTTTGGTCATTGTTTCTAGAACTTTTAAGTGGTCAGATGCAGGAAACATATTTTTAAAAATGTTTTAATAAGTAAAATAACCATTATTTTCTTTATTCAGATTCAGAGCTCTAGAGTTTTTGCTTAATATCATTAATCTTACAGCTATATTTGTTTCTCCCATACTTAAAAACCCAGTTTTCAATGACCCCTCCCAACAAAACTACTCATTTATCTTAAAACAGACGCACATACATATACAGAATAATATACCTCCCCTTGCCTAGGTAGCAAGCTTTGACATTCTAAGTCCACAGGCTATAAAAGGTGTTGCTTATCTTTTTAGCTCTTTTTTTTTGTGGAATCACATCATTGTCCTCACAAGGAAAGTGATTACAAAAGCCAGGCTCACCTCTCTAGATTTATTTCCTTTTTAAAAGTTTTTAGACTGGTAAATCTTCACTAGCTCTCTACTTTGTTCTCTGCTACCTACAAATAATGTTTTAAGGTACTCTGTCCAAGGGTGTCTGGGTGGCTCAGTTGGTTAAGCATCAACTCTTGGTTTCGGCTTGGGTCATGATCTCAGGGTCCTGGGATCGAGCCTTGTGTCAGGCTTTGGGCTCAGCTTATCCTTCTTCCTTTGTTCCTCCCCCTATTCTCTCTCTATCTCTCTCTACTCTCCTCCTTGAATAAATAATTTTCAAAAAATATTAAAAAAAGATATTCTGTCCATCTTCTCTAGTTCTCTAGTAAGAGGTTGGTCCGCATTATCTAACCTTCTATTATTGGAATTGTAAGTCCAACTTTGAATGCTGTGTTTATATAATGTAAACACAATATTTGGTTTTATTTCAAAGGTTCTGAAGCAGAAGCACCTGGATGATTGTCTGCGACATGTATCTGTAAGAAGATTTGAATCATTTAATCTGTTTTCAGTAACAGAAGCCAAAACAAGGGCAACTGAAGAGGAAGTTGGTGCATGGTTCCAATATACAAGTGTCTTCTATCCTGAGTACAGCGTTTCTCTAAGGTAAACATCACTCCGGTGACGATTTTTTTTTTAAGTATTTTTCTCTTGTAGAAGAAAAGCCGTCTAATAAGACTCTCATTATTCATTCTATTGAATTTGCAGGTAATCTTGATCAGAACTTGGGTTTTATAGCATTGTGTTAGGAAATCCTGCTGCTTTAACTGGGTTTTGTTGTATTCTCAGAACTAAAGAAAAAAAATTCTCAGGAATGTAGTGGCATTTGAGGACAAAGTGCCTTGCAAATCAAAAGGTTCTTTTAACCATTCTCTCAGAGCATTTGACAAGAAACCAAGTTCTTTTTGAGACAAGGAAGGCTGAAAGTGAAAACAGAATTTTCCAAACTACTCTTGAAGTAGTAGTTATCTGAAAAGTCAAGCTTTAGGATTTTTTCCCATTCATGTTTTGTCACTTTCAGAATGGAATCTTAAGAATAGGAGGAAAAAATTCAGCTGAAAACACTGCTTTTGTGAGAAGCATACAGAGTGTTCTGGCTTTAAAAATCATTAAAAAAAAAAAGAAAAAAGACAGAAGAGTTGCAAACTGAAGTAACAAGATACCATCTTTACTGAATTAATTTTCTCTCACAGTTATAGCCTAGCATGTTGCGCTATTACCGTAGGTGTTTGATTTTATAACATCTGCCTTTTTTGACAAGATTTCACATTTTGAAAGGGAGGGAGGAGCACATTTACAGTAACTGTAAGAAGAGCAAAAAACATTTTAAGTGGAATGAGACTGAATAAGGTTTAGGTGAGGCGAGGAATAATTTTAAGAAAAAAGTTTTCACAAAGAATGTCTATTTATAGTATATGTTTCTTGAACTATTTCAGTTTAAAATATCTAAGCTTTAGAAGACATCATAATAGCTTAAAATTTGGGATCTGGATAAAAATTGACAAGGGTGGGCAGGGAAGAACAATTAGGATCTGGTTTCATAATACTGCTTTGTTGGAAACTCCAAAAAGAAGGTAAAAACCTAGGGATTTGTGTGAGCTTGCCTGATATTCATTATGAGATTCTAATTAGAATCTCACATTCTGATGGAGATAAATAGTTTTGTTCTTGGTTAGGAAGGGAAGAAAAATGCATTACTTGCTGACTATGTGCCACGTACAGAGTGAGGTGCTTTGATATGTGCTAACTCATGTAATCCTTACAGTACTCTACAAAATAGTAATGAAGATAATTAAACAATTGGGAGATAGGATCTCTAAGGAAATTAAAAATAAGTCAGAACAGAGTGATCCAATAACAGTCTTCAGGTATAAAGTTCTAAAACTTACCCTCCAAATTCATTGGAGGACAAGTTGCAGTAAGTGTAAAATGTGCCAAGAATCATATCCTGACATCTTCAAGGTCCTGGTAAGGGTTAGCTAGAGAGAATGTGACATCATCTATTCATGGTTCTATTGCAAGTGACCTTGCTGTAGCAGGAACCCAGGTGCCAATGTAAACCGAGACTCCTTTCCAATGGCATGGTTCTTTGTGATATATCCATTTTTCAAAAAAATAAACACAAATCTGTCTATATAAATATGACATTGAATTCTAATTTACAGAGAGAAGACCGGTGACTAAGCTAGAACATTGGCTGCAATGGCTACCAAGATGTAATCTCTTTTTTCAAACTAGTTTATTTTTCTCCACACTGGTAATGCAAAAATCACAGTAGCTTACATGTATTGTAGAGCTGGACGCTACCTTAGAAAAATTTTGAAAAGATCAGGGATCCCTGGGTGGCGCAGCGGTTTGGCGCCTGCCTTTGGCCCAGGGCGCGATCCTGGAGACCCGGGATCGAATCCCACGTCAGGCTCCCGGTGCATGGAGCCTGCTTCTCCCTCTGCCTGTGTCTCTGCATCTCTCTCTCTCTCTGTGACTATCATAAATAAATAAAAATAAAAAAATAAAAAAAAAGAAAAATTTTGAAAAGATCAGGACCACATTGGTAAAGGCTGACCACTGAGTGACTATGATGTGACAAGCCCTATTGCAAGTGGTTTACAGGTATTAGCTTATTTAATCCACACAACACCTTATGTGGTAAATACTGTTATTACCCTCATTTCACAGATGAGCAAAATGAAACCCAGAGAGGTTAAATGACTTGATTGAGGTCACACAGCCAAGTTTACACCTCTAGTCAAACCCCAGTTGTCTGGTTCCACAGCCTGTACTTTTAAAAACTTTTATTTTGGAATAATTACAGACATTCAGGAAGTTGCAGAAATAGTACAAGGAGTTCGCATACCCTTCACCTAGCTATCTCCGTTGGTAAAATTTTATATAATGATACTCACTGTCTGTACTTTTAACTTCTACATATACTGGCTCTCCTGAGGCAATCGTGTATGCACTTATTCATTTTACAGATGAAGGGATTGAGGCCCAGATAAACTAAATTTCCTCATTGATTATTCTGAGCAATCTATTTCTTACTCCATAATTCTGTTACCATATAGGAAATTGCTGAAATTACTACAATTGCTTAGGTAGGGGAGGATTTCTGCCAACAATAGTTCGTTCCATTCCATTGCCAATTTTGTTCACCTTGATTTTTTTTACCACTTCCTCTTGTTTTCTGTTATATGCCCAACATGGCTCTTCATTCTTGTTTCCTTGATATCTCATTACCAACTCTTTTCTCAACCTGCTTTCAAGACATTTATGTAGCTACTTCTATCATCTTCAGTGTTTGAATTGTGAGCATTCTAAAGGTAAAAAAAAATTACTTGCAGTAACTAAAAGTAGTGGTTTAGAAGGTAGTTTGGAATGGCGTACCATTATTTCATCTACATTTTTTTTTTTAAATTTTATTTATTTATGATAGTCACAGAGAGAGAGAGAGAGAGAGAGAGAGAGAGAGAGGCAGAGACACAGGCAGAGGGAGAAGCAGGCTCCATGCACCGGGAGCCCGATGTGGGATTCGATCCCGGGTCTCCAGGATCGCGCCCTGGGCCAAAGGCAGGCGCCAAACCGCTGCGCCACCCAGGGATCCCTTTCATCTACATTTTTTAAAGTTTGTTGAGTCAACACTATGGAATAATTGAAAAAAAAATGATGAATAGGGCAGCCCGGGTGGCTCAGCGGTTTAGCGCCGCCTTTAGCCCAGGGCATGATCCTGGAGACCCCGGATCGAGTCCCACGTCAGGCTCCCAGCATGGAGCCTGTTTCTCCCTCTGCCCCTGTCTCTGCCTCTCTCTCTCTCTCTCTCTCTCTCTCCCTCTCTGTCTCTCATGAATAAATAAATACAATCTTAAAAAAAAAAAAAGATGAATAGTTTTAAATAAATTTAAATTAATAAATATTTAATGGCACCTTCTATATAGGTTAACAAAAAGAAACTTAAGATATATTATCCTCAAGGCTTTTTTTTTTTTTAAGATTTTATTTATCCATTCATGAGAGACACACAGAGAGAGGCAGAGACACAGGCAGAGGGAGAAGCAGGCTCCACGCAGGGAGCCCAATGTGGGACTCAATCCCAGGATCATGCCCTGGGCCGAAGGACGCTAAACAGCTGAGCCACCCAGAGATCCCCTCCTCAAGGCTTTAAATATGTGAATTTTTAAATATGTGAAAAGTTGAATAATAAAGATAATTAAGAAGGAAAAGTGAGCATCCATTCTCAGAACTCTCATTAGGCAGTGCATAACTAATTTCCAAAGGAGTGAAAGACTTCATACAAATTAGGCGTTTAGAGATACGAGTGATATTTGTAAGGCCTTGACAGGCAGCGATTTAAATTGGATCTAGAAGTAGTTGGAACTTCTGAGGGAAAAGGAGAAGTCATTTCAGATGGGAGCAAAGGCACGAGAAGATATCCAAGGGGAAAACATACAAGGCAGAATCATAAGTGGTTCTCAAGAACCATCACGATCTCTAGGGGAATGGTAGTCAATATGTGTTATATAATGGCTCTGCTTCTGGGTTCTCATGAAAGGCTGAACCTTTGGGATGTTTTGATCGTTACGGATTATATATATATACATATATGTACATATATATATGTATATATATATTTCACTTTCTCAGTTCTTATCGTCTGACATCACCTGCTCCAATTCAACAGGGGTGATGCCTATCGTGATTAATAATTGTTATCAGTACTTGCTAGTATTGTCTTTCTTAAAATTTCCCTACATATTAATTTCTGTCTTGTTAAAGTTTTATTAGGCTTGAAATGAGTTAAATAACTAGATGCTTGTGAATTCAAAGTACATAGTTGTATCTTGTTTGTATTATTAAAAGGCATGTAAGTGGTGGCCTAAATTAAAACTTGGACCATTATTTTTTGCCAGCCTTGTATGATGATACTTAAAATGAAGGAATAGCAGGGAGAAGTAGGCAAGTGGGAAGAAAAAAAACAAAATGAGGGAACACACAATTTCCCGTGGTGACTTTTCATCAGAGGTAAAAGTCCGGACAAGGTAAAAGTTAGACAAAATCCCCAAGATGTGTTGTCTTTTCTGTGTATCTAAAGATAATTGACTGCTTGTTCCTAAGCGAACTATTAAAAGTTAGGATATTAAAATCCAGGGTATGACTCCTACTTTATTCCTTGGGAAAGTCTTTTTGTCTTTTTGATACTTTATTTTTATTTCTTAGAACTTTATAGAAGAGGTTCTTGCAATTAAGTAGATGTTTGTATAGAGAACATCCAGGAGGTGTTTATATTAAAATCTGCCCCCCATCTCTCTGTTTTGTAATCTCCAGTTTGTTATAATCTTTTGTTGTAAACAAAGTTTACTATATTGATACTAGAAATTGTTTCCCACTCTCCATATTTCAACCCAATTTCAGCATCATAGGAATTTGCATATTCTGGAAGCTTCAAATATTTACATTATATTTGGAACTATAGAAGTGCCTGAGTTATTCATTTATAAATGTGTATATGTCATAGGTGTAGACAAAGCTGAAAGGCCTGAACTCTCCTCCTTTCTTTGAATAAAACTACTATTGCCATAGTAATTGCTGAATTAGAAGCCTAGTGCTTTTGACTTTTAGCTTGTCCTGGGAGCTTAGAATGGGCAAGACATCAGGAATGACTTGTCTTGGACTGTGGTGCATCTTTCTAATACAACAGATGCACTGCAGTGAGGTCATATATTCCTTCTGTAGGGAAAGGAAAACAAAATCTTCATCCACTTAGTTTAGTATGTACTCTGTGAGAGCCCATGAAATAAGAACTAGCGATGGGAATGGTATGCTTGTGAAATTCAGTGTATGGCAGATTATCATTACATATGTGATAGATAATAAGTATCCATTTAAAGTTTGGCAAGGCTGGCATCTGAGGCACCCCAGGCACCCCAATAACTGGAAGTGTTTACCTCTTAGTACCCTTCACTTGTTTCACACCTCTCCAAGTCCTCTCCCCCCCCCCCCCCCATAAACAATAGTTTGTGTCCTATATCTGTGAATCTGGTTTTGTTTTGTTTCTTCATTTTTGATTTGCAGTCTCCTGATGACTAAAGATGTCCATCCTTTCATGTGCTTTCACTTATATGTGAAATTATACAGCGTTTATCTTCTCTCTGACATATCTTCTGTCTTCACTCTTTAGCCATTTATTTTTGAAAGAGTTCCAAAATGTATTGTATCGAGAACCGTTTTCAAATCTTTTCCTTCTATAAACCTCTCTTTTTTCTTCTATGGCCTTTTAGGGCTCATTTTACTCTCTGGCCCACTCTTTCTTTTTTTCTTCTTTTTTAGACTGAAATTCTATGGTTTTTGTATATTCATGTTGTGCAGTCGTCACCACTGCCTAATTCTAGAGATCTTTTTCACCCCAGGAAGAAACCCCATACCCATTCATAGTGATTCCCCATCCTCTTCCTCCCCACCAAACCCTGGCAACCACTAATCTACTTACTGTCTGTATGAATTTACCTATTCTGGACATTCCATATAAATATAATCGTACAATATGTGGACTTTTATGTCTGGCTTCTTCAACTTAATGTTTTTGATTCATCTGAGTTATAGCTTGTATCATTATCTCATTCCTTTTTATGGCTGAATAATATTCCATCGTATGGATAACCCCACGTTTTGTTTATCTGTTTATCAGTTGTGGACATTTGGGTTGTTTCCACTTCCTTACTATTGTGAGTAATGTTACTATGAACATTTATATGAACATTCGTATGCAAGTTTTTGTGTGACTGTGTAAGTTTTTAATTCTCTTAGGAATGAACCTAAGGGTGAAATTGCTGGGTCCCGTGGTAAATCTTTGTTTAGCATTTTGAAGAATGGTCAAATTGTTTTCTACAATGGCTGCACCATTTTACATTCCTATCAGGAATATGTGAAGGTTCCAGTTTCTCTCCATGCTTGCCAGCACTTGTCATTTTTCCTTTATTATTATTTTTTGTTTTAGTCATTCTAGTGAGTATGAAGTGATATCTCACTGTGGTTTTGATTTGCAGTCGTCTGATGACTAATGATTTCCATTTTTTCATGTGCTTATTGGCCATTTGTATATCATCTTTGGAGAAATGTCTATTCAAGTGTTTTGCCCATTTTTAACTGGGTTTTCTTTTTGTTGTTGAATTATGAGAGCTCTTTATATATGCTGGATACTAGACCCAGTTATTTGCAAGTGTTTTCTCCCATTCTGTGGGTTGTTTTTTCACTTTAATGATAGTGTCCTTTGATAGACAAAAGTTTTTCATTTTCATGATGTTCAGCTTATCTAGTTTTTCTTTTTTTCTTTTTTTTTTTTTTTTTTTTTTTTTTGTTCTTTTGGTACTGTAGTTAGCCCTGGCTTATTTTTAACCTCTAGTTTCAGCCTCTCGATATCCTTAGACTCCAACCTTTTTATTTTAAAAAAGATTTTATGTATTTATTCATAAGAGACAGAAGGAGTGAGAAGCAGAGACACAGGGAGAAGGACAAGCAGGCTCCATGCAGGAAGCCTGATGTGGGTCTTGATCCCGGGACTCCAGGATCACGCCCTGGGCTGAAGGCAGATGTTCAACTGCTGAGCCACCCAGGCATCCCAAGACTTCAAACTTCAAGCTCTGCCTCAGTGTCTTGCTCCCTAGTCCTCTTTACTCCATAGGCCATTCTTGGGAAAAACTCAAAAGTCTTCAGTTCTAGGATAGCTTAAAGTGCTTGTGAAAAAAATACTTCTATGTTACCAATGATGATCACCATAGCATTAGCTAATACTACTATCATGTTACCATTTATTTTTGTGGTGAGAAGGTTTATGATGGCTGTTGTTATTAAGGACTTAGGGAAATAGGTTAAAGCCTGGGGATTTAGGGGAAAGATGAAATGAACTTTTTATACCTTGATATGTTGGCAAAAAATTGTCATTGTTATATAACATTAATTGGCAGTATGATTCTCAGATTGAAGTTTCAGGGTCCCTTCCTTGTAAGTACCTTTCTGTCTAACCACACTGTCCAGGTAGAACCTATGTAAACTGTTGAAAAATTAAGGATAGACAAGATCTTATAGATTTGACACATTAATAAGGTAGATTACTCAGTGAACAAAAAAACATTGAGTTTGGGACAAATGAAAGGAAATGTGAAATAATCAGACTGAATCTTTGCCACATTGTGTGCAAGAGAGTTTTCCTATAATTAGCATTAATTCTTATGCTATTGAAGTCAATGATTGCTGATATTATTCTTTCATGAGATGCCTTCTTTTAGGATTTCTAGACTTTATAAACTATTTTCATATTTTTAAAATTATTTAGAGGTGTAGAGTTAGTTTTACACTTTCCTTACTTTCTATCCCATTTAGAAATGTCATAGGCTACACTCTGTTTTTTAGCTTTAACAAATTATGTTTTCAGGAATAGACAAGTTCTGCTTCGGTGATAACTCTGAGAAATCATACTTTTTATTTTGAATGATGCTTTTTAACTTTTAAGCATGCATTTTACTTCAATTATCCCAGTTTCTGTTTTTTAGAAATATTTAACATTTTTCAAAATATATATTTAACTTCAAATTTTTATTTCACCCTAAATTGAGAAACTTTTAGGAATTTATCCTAAGGCAGTAATGAGAAATGGTTCAATGTTTCTGCAAGGATGTTCACTGTACATAGTACAAAACTGGACACAAACTAAAAATCCAACATAAAACATTGATTCAGTAAATTACGGTGCAGTCATTCATTGAACTGCTTGGCAGCCATTAAATTCATATTGCAAAATACTCGGTGATGTGGGAAACTGTTTATAATATCTTAAAACACAAATTGCAAATATGTGGACAATGTACTCTAAGTTATTTAATCAAGGTATAAGCATGACATTAATTTGAATATTTATAATTATCAATAGCTTTTGTCTCTGCATGATAGTATTAGAAGCATTTTTTTATTCTTGAACCATATATTGCTTTTATATTTACAAAAAAGCTTTTTGAGTTCTGTGCCACATTGCTGATCATTTTATTTTATTTTTAATTTTTTTTATTTATGATAGTCACAGAGAGAGAGAGAGAGGCAGAGACACAGGCAGAGGGAGAAGCAGGCTCCATGCACTGGGAGCCCGACATGGGATTCAATCCCGGGTCTCCAGGATCGTGCCCTGGGCCAAAGGCAGACGCCAAACTGCTGTGCCACCCAGGGATCCTTTGCTGATCATTTTAATAGCTTCATCTTGCATTTTATTTTTTTTAAGATTTATTTATTTATTATTTATTTGAGAGAGAGAGAGAAAGCACAACCAGAGAGAGGGAGAAGCAGGCTCCCCGCTGAGTAGGGAGCCCAATGCGGGCCTCAATCCCAGGACCCTAGGTTCATGACCTGAGTGGAAGTCAGGCGCTTAACGGACAGAGCCACCCAGGTGGCCCACTTTATCTTGCATTTTAGATATTAAATACTTTATTCTTTTTTCACTCTTATTCTCTTACATGTGTACTGTAGTTTTCCATGTTAGGGTAGATAACCTCATCTCTGTATAGAATCTTGTATTATTGGTAACTTATTGATAACATTGGTTTCTTAGATTATGATACTGATGAGCCCAGTGCTTATTTGGCCAATGATGATGGCACATAACTTATTACAATCTCACTTAGTGACTCTATCAAAGAACTGGGTCTGTATGATAGAAATAAAAAGTTCTTCTGCAAAGGGTTTTTTTTTTGTTTTGTTTTGTTTTTTTTTTAGTTTTAGGTGTAGAAGTCTGAGATCAAGGTGTTACAGGTTTGGTTTCCTCTGAGGCCTCTCTCCTTGACTTGCAAGTGGCTGCTCTCTTCACATAGTTGTTCTCTGTGCAAATGCCCTGCTGTCCCAACCTCCTTTTCTTTTAAGGACACCAGTCATATTGGATTAAGCCTACCCTGATGACCTAATTTTGACTTAATTCCCTATTTAAATAAGGCCATTTCTCTAAATACATTCATATTCTGAGGTGCCAGGGGTTAGGGCTCAAGCATATGAATTTGGGAGAGGCACAATTCATTTCATAACAATATATGTCATTTATGATAAATTTAATGACAAAGTGGTGTTGAAGTAAATTGTATTGTGAGTTATTAACAGTTATTGTAAACTATTACAACATCCTCAAGACCTACAGCTGTAAATGAACTCTCCTCTTGTCAGGGAGAACAGAGGAGATTACAGATGTGTTAACAATTTTTGTTGTTGTTAGAGAGTGCGTAGTGGGGGCCTGGAGGACCCTAGAGGGGAGGGAGAGAACCTTTTTTAAAAGTTAATATATAGGGCAGCCTGGGTGGCTCAGCAGTTTAGCGCCACCTATAGCCCAGGGCCTAATCCTGGAGACCCGGGATTGAGTCCCATGTCGGGCTTCCTGCATGGAGCCTGCTTCTCCCTCTGCCTGTGTCTGTGCCTCTCTCTCTCTCTCTGTCTCTCTGTGTGTCTCTCATGAATAAATAAATAAAATCTTAAAAAAAAATAAAATTATCATAGTGTATTATTAGTTTCATGGGTAGAGTTCAGTGATTCATCAGTTGCATTAAAACCCAGTGCCTATTACATTATGTGCCCTCTTTAATGCCCATCATCCAGTTACCTCATCCCTCTCCCTAACTTCCATCCAGCAACCCTCAGTTTGCTTCCTTTTTTTTTTTTTTTTAAAGATTTTATTTATTCATTCATGAGAGACACACAGAGAAAAAGAGAGAGAGAGAGAGAGAGAGAGAGGCAGAGACACAGGCAGAGGGAGAAGCAGCCTCCATGCAGGGAACCCGACATGGGACTCGATCCCGGGTCTCCAGGATTAGGCCCTGGGCCGTAGGTGGCGCTAAACTGCTGAGCCACCCACCTGGGCTGCCCCTCAGTTTGCTTCCTATAGTAAAGGAGAGTCTCTTACGGTTTGACTTATTTTATTTTTCCCTACCTTCCCCTATGATCCTTTTGTGTCTTAAATTCCACATATGAGTGAAATCATAAGATTGTTTTTCTCTAATTGACTTATTTTGCTTAGCATAACAGAGGGAGAGAATCTCAAGTAGGCTCCACACTCAGCATAGAGCCTGACTTGGGGCTCAATCTCACAACCCTGATGTCATGACCCGAGCTGGCATTGAAAGTTGACACTTAACTGACTGAGCCACCAAGGTGCTCACCAAGGTGCCCCAACAATTTTTTTTTTTAATCACCACTGGAAAAGTATTGCAAACCCTATGACCTATTGACATTTGGCCCATTTGAATATGAAGAATAGCATCTTTTATAAGTATTAATAAAATATCAGTAATCAAATTCGATATATCAGGGGCTGTCAAGTGAATAGAGATTAGAATTAAAGGGAGTGGAATTAAGGTTAATGGGAAAAAGATACAAAACAATTTGTCCCCTGACATTTAGAACCCTTTAATTGTGGATTGTGCAGACCTGAAGGTGTTAGCTCTTTGTGACTGAAGTTCTGAATTTATTGGGCTGATATAGAGGAAATCTATTTAAGTGTGGCTCTGGAGGTTGATGATTTATTTTTCTTTTGAGATTCTTCAAGGTAAAATTTTGTTTTGTTGTCTTTAATAATCTATCTTACCTTTAGATAGCTAAAACAATAACAATAAAAAGTACTAATACTTTAAAATGCAGATTAACTATCAAGAATATCACTAAATATTCTGAGAAATGTATTCTGTTATTTCTTTTTCCTTCTCCCTCTAGTGGGCAGAAAATATTTTGAAAATATTACTAGTACTGGGTGGGTATATCACAGTATACAGTCTCAGCTTTTTAAAAAATTAATAAATGGGCAGCCCTGGTGGCCCAGCGGTTTAGCACAGCCTTCAGCCCAGGATGTGATCCTGGAGACCCGAGATTGAGTCCCACGTTGGGCTCCCTGCATGGAACCTGCTTCTCGCTCTGCCTGTGTCTCTGCCTGTCTTTCTCTGTGTGTCTCTCATGAATAAATAAATTTTAAAAAACTTAAAAAAAATAAATAAAAATAAAAAACTAATGTTAATATTTCAGAATCATTAAAGAAAATGCTTTATTCCTTTATAGGCATAATAATGGATCTTTGAATGTTGAAGATGTTCTTACCAGCTTTGACAATACAGGAAATGTTTGTAAGTCATATATTCCTTTTGTGGAAATATTTTTGGTGTTTTTAAAAGTGAATTTATGATTAGTGCTTTTTTCACTAATATTTATTATGATCATGTGCATATGTATGTGTGTAATACAAACTCTTACTGTTTTTAGCTGTAAGATAAGCTTCATATAAGATGCACTTATGAAGTGGGATAAAGCTGTTTTTACATTTTGCATTTGTGTGTATGAGTGTGTGTGTGCATGTGTGTGTGTGACAGAATGTAGGTCAGACGGAGCATGGGACTCTCCAGCACTACCCCTTTTATTTCCATTTTGGCCTTCTCAGTTAGTCTAATAGATGGGCTGTCTGCTGTGTTTTGGGCACTTTCTTTTCCACTTCCTTATGCTTCTCTTTTTCACAATGGAATAAAACCAGAACATTTGATTTCCTTGCTGTTAATACAATGCCAGAGGTTTTTGTTTTATGCGGTATTATATTATAGAACACATTGTCTTTTCATCTAAGCTTCTGATTGTCATGATAGATTTCTCCATTCAGAGAACCATTTTAATAATTATCATGTCATATGATGAAAGAAATCAGCCAAGAATATCTTTATATCGCTGTGTTAAACAATATATGACGATCAGAGCTGTGTATTTCTTCATGTGTATTGCATAAGATATTTCTTTTAAGATAGTGAATTATCAATATAATATGGCCTTTTTACTTTAATTTTTTAATATGACATTTTTAAATGTAAAAATTGTACTCAGATGCTTTTTTTCTCAAAGAAAATTTCATAGCTGCAACTGTTCTCTGAACTAAAATAAATAACACTTTGCTAACAGTACTACTTTATCAGATGCCCTCTGATTTTAGATCTGCATAAAGCAATGTTCAGCAATATTCAGGCAACAATTTTGTTTTTATGCCCACATATAGCAAGCTTTTGATAATATATAAAAATATTTATATATTTTGTCACAGAAATCTATGTGTCCCAAAATCATCCAAAAATATTTAAATAATATGAGTTTCTTTTTCATAGATAGTGACAAGTGTACCTTTTAGTTTCTACATGTTGGTACTTGCTGAATTCTTTCCCACCTAGGCTTATCTCATTTTTATTGGGGATTAGGGCAAAGGGTGCTGGTTGAGGAAACATTATCCTTTAGTTCTGGGGTAAGGTAAAATAACATTAAGTCAGGCTTATGCATATATATTTTAAGAAGATGATCCTAGAATGTAAATGTGGAATTTCTGATTTGGTAATGTAAAAATCAAGCGTTGTTCCCAGTGGCTCAGTATGAAATAGGGCCACTAGCTGGCAGCATTATGTAAAATAAAAATACTTTCCTAAAGGTCTGTGCTACTATTTTATACATGAATAATTATCTTATCCTCCTCTGACATTTTTTCTCATCAACTTGTTCCACACCACCTTCATCTACCCCTAGTGGTTGCATTGACAAACGGAGGAATTGCATGGAAAGGGTATTTTTTCACTGATGTATTGTTTGGTGAAAAGGTTTGAGTCTTTGGAATGAGACTTATCTACATTTTATTCTTGGCTCTGAAATTCATCTTGAGCAATTTATATTATGTCAGTTTATATCAGTTTATGTTATATCTTAGAACTGGATAGAATATATAGAAAATGTATTAACATATACTGTATTCCTCATAGTCGACACTCAGTAAATGGAAGCTATTTATTAATTATTACTGGTGATGAGTACCTCTAAAATGTCTTTCCTTCTTTTTCTAATAATGAAGATAATATTATTAAGGGTTGTTCTCATGTTTTAAAATAAACTATTTTGATTGAACTAATAAGGCAGGAAAAAAAAATAGATCAAATTACCAAAATAGTAATTTATTAAAATGTCTTGTCACAGATGTTGTGTTAAAAACCTGAATATGGTGGGATGCCTGGGTGGCTTAGTGGTTGAGCATCTGCCTTCAGCCCAGAGCATGATCCTGGGGTCCTGGGGAGTCCCACATCAGGCTTCCTGCATGGAGCCTGCTTCTCTCTCTGCCTGTGTCTCTGCCCCTCTCTCTCTCTCTCTCTCTCTCTGTCTCCCATGAATAAATAAAATCTTGAAAAGCAAAAAACAAAACAAAAAAACCTGAATATGGTGGCAAAAATGAGACCTATTAAAACATGTTTGGTATAACTTTTATACTATCCTCTTATTTTAAGAGAAAAATCTATACTAATACTTTAATTACTGATAAATTGGTAGAATCATGTTGCAATAGAGTAAATATTGATTATAACTTTTATATAATCTTTGCCAAGGCTTAAAGTGATCAGTGGCCGCAAAAGTGATTTATTGCCTGCTGCCTCAAATTTTTGATTTTATGCTAATATTAGGTTGAGTTTGTGACTAGAAACCCAGCAGAGGGCGCCACAATCATAATTCTGTCTCTTACGGTCCAATATAATTGGAATAAATATTGAATAATAACCATAACTTTTCATCATGTAAACATATGAAGATGTGTGCTTAAAAGTTTCCATTTGATTACTTTCTTGTATATTTAATATATTCAGCAATTCAAAACATGGATTTTCCTGAGTTATTTTTGAGTTAATTGTTCAAGTATCAGTTTAATTTTTGTACTTCTAGCTTTAAATAAAGGAATACTTTGCTCTTGTTAGTCTTGAGAGAGAGCAAGAATTCTTTATAAGAATATCTATTCCTAAAACACCACCGTGGTAGTGCACTGATGACACACTGAAAGATATTTAAATGAGGAAAAAGTTTGATACTCTGAGAAAACCGATAGATAGAGTTATTCATTTGTTTCAAGAATAGTTTCCAGGTTAATATAACTTCATGAAAATAGAAGAAATAACTAAAATATTGTATAGTTACAAAAGCCTGATATGTATATATGTACAGAACACATATGTATGTGCATATATATAAAATATATTCGCAGTTTAATAGAACCATTAACCTCAATTTTAATTTAATTTTTAAAACCAAGTAATGATTTTATTCATTGTAAATTTTCAAAGATGAGAGGATCAGTCTTAGTTCCTGAATTTGTTCAGAGGTAGTAACCAGGTAACCAAAAAGGTATAGAAAATCTTTAATTTGAGGTAGTAAATGAAACCTTTACATAGTTTCTTATTTCTTGGTATATTAGAAAAGAAAATATTTTATTTTGTATATTTACTGTTATTGTTTAGAAGCATTTTTGCGGGGCAGCCCTGGTAGCTCAGTGGTTTAGCGCCACCTTCGGCCCAGGGTGCGATCCTGGAGGCCTGGAATCGAGTCCCATGTTGGGCTCCCTGCATGGAGCCTGCTTCTCCCTCTGCCTGTGTCTCTGCCTCTCTCTCTGTCTCTCATGAATAAATAAATAAAATCTTAAAAAAAAAGCATTTTTTTTTAATGTTATGACCTGTAAAGTGTTTTAGATTTTTGAGTTTTGTTTTCAGAGTTTGAATTCCTTCAGATGTTGTAGGAAGAAATTAAAAATGAATCTTATGCAATCATTTTGGCATCATGATTCACTGCTCTGTATATTTGCTATTATGGAAAACACATTTGGAAAGCCACACTCCCTTTTTTGCTTACCTCTATTTAGGAATAGGTATGCATATTTCATTCTTTGGGTTCTACTACTTGAGAATCTATTTCCTTTTCAAATATCAAAGCTGCTCTATGGAGAGGTTATGTCTGCTATTGGTTCATCATGCCTGAAAGAGAAGCCGTCACACTACCTAGGGAAAAGTATAGGATGGCATCCTTCACCTCAAACGAAGTGCTGGCCACTTTTTTCATGTAACATGTCACTTTAATATGTTGGGTAATGAGAGTACTCTGCAAGCGCTGGAGCAGATCACTTGCTACTGTTTTCCCTGTGGACAGAGTCTCCTTTCTAGCAAGTTCCTAACCTCTAATCACAGAAGCCTCACTATGCTGTGTCTCTTTCAAACCTGCTTTCTCTTTCTTTAAAGCCATCTCCTTTACTGAAATGAATTTTTTAAAAATGTGATTTTCTCCAAAGCTTAGTTGATTCAAATATGGTTGTCATAGTACATAATGTAACTATTTGGTATTTGCAAAACCTCATCAGTGCTTGGGGTTATAATAGCTTCATTTGGACTTTTTTCGCACATCATCCTTCATTTGACAGCTTGAGCAGATGAGATAATACTTTATACAATTTATTTTGCACAATATATGCAATATATATGTATAAGCCTTTAAAGGATAGGAAGTCAACAATACTATCTCACTGCAGTAACCTAGTATGAATCAGGATCCCTGGCTAACACTGCAGCTTAAATTTGAGGAATGTATTAGAAAGACTCCTTCTGCATTCTTTGAAAAAAAATTTTTTTTCCTCCTGGCTGAGCTACATGACATGGTGGTTGTTATCTCATAGTCTCTTGGAGAAATTTGTGGACTCTCTGCCTTTTATATATTCTCACATATGGCAGTGTTAATTCTTTTCCCCTCCGTGAATCCTGAACTGGACTTTTAAGGCACACAGCTACAGTCTCCTGCTTCAAGATCCTTCCTAGTGTCTGATAGTAGGACTTGTTTTATGATGTATCCAAAATGGATCTCTTTTGGTTTAGTAATAGTTACTACCTAAGGAAATACTTTTTTTTTTTTAAGATTTTATTTATTCATTTGAGACAGAGAGGTACCGAGAGAGAGAACATGAGCAGAGGGAGGGGCGGAGGGAAAGGGAGAAGCAGACTCTCCGCTGAGTAGGGAGCTTCGTGTGGGACTCTATCCCAGGACCCTGGGATCATGACCCGAGGTGAAGGCAGATGCTCAACCATCTGAGTCACCCAGGTGTGCCCCCTAAGGAAATATTCTTATTAGAAAATGAAAATATTTTGTATTTTACCTACATTTGGGAAACCAAGAGGAGGTAACCATTTCTCAGAAAATATAGTCCAGATTTTTAGTTTTTGTTTCATTGTTACTGTGTTACATAGTTAGACCTGTAATATTGGTAGAATTATCAAAGCTTTAGGAATATCAGCTTAGATTTTAGGGTTTTTTTCATCATTCAAATAGAATTATGTGTATCTATGCATATATGTTTATGTATGTGTATAGGTGTATAATATGTATATACATATCCATGTGTATGTAGATATCCATGTGGATATATAGAATATATACTTGGTAAGGTACTTTGATTAAAAAATGAGAAATTTGGGCTTTTATAGGTTATTGCTCTATTTTTAACTTAGTGGGTTCATGTAAGGATCATGGAATATGAGGTTCAGGTTTTAGTTCTGCCATTTACTAGCTATTTAGGTGAGTCATTGAATAAATCTTAACTCCTTATGATTGAATAAGAAACAATAACTTCTAGTGTGGTAAACATAATGTTAGATAACATGAGAGCACTGTGTAAGTTATGTGTATATTAGTGTTAATATCATCTATCTCGTTCTTGAACCTTTTCAATATATTTGATATTGGAAAATAACAAAAGATAGGAAGCATTTTTGGTGTGTGCTCTTGTGTTTTAATATTTTTACATTATTATGTGAAAACATGGTGCAAAGCTACATAATTAAAACAGTGAGTGTCAGTGCAGAAATGTACATATAAAGCAGTATTTTAGAACATAGGGTTCAGAAAGACATAAATATATGTGATTTATCATATGATGAAGATGAAATTTCAGTAGGAGAGGAAAGAGTGGGTTCTTCAACAAATGGCATCTGGAACCATTGATTAGAAATTTGGAAAAAAACAAAACAATCTCTCCTTTTTGTTATGTACCAATATAAATTTAAGTTGTGTTAAATATTTAATAAAAATCCTCACTCTTAGATACTTTAGATGAATAATTTTATAATATTAAAATAAGGAAAGTCAGGATGCCTGGGTGGCTCAGCAGTTGGACATCTGCCTTTGGTTCAGGATGTGATCCTGAGGTCCAGGGATCAAGTCCCACATTGGGCTCTCTGCATGGAGCCTGCTTCTCCCTCTGCCTATGTGTCTGCCTCTCTCTCTGTGCTCTCATAAATAAATAAAATCTTTTTAAAAAATTAAAATAAGGAAAGTTCTTCTAAGTGTGACCCAAATCCCATGAATTTAAAGGTGAATGTATTGATTAAATAAAAAATTTAAAAGCATCAAATAAGTTGGAAGACAAATGGCAAACTGCTTATTATTAGTGACATATATACAGATAAAGATGTATTTTCTTTTCTTTTTTTAAAGATTTTATTTATAAAGGGCAGCCCTGGTGGCTCAGCGGTTTGGCACCGCCTTCAGCCCAGGGTGTGATCCTGGAGACCCAGCATTGAATCCCATGTCTGGCTCCCCGCATGGAGCCTGTTTCTCCCTCTGCCTCTCTCTCTCCCTCTCTCTCTCTCTCTCTGTCTGTCTGTCTGTCTCTATCTCTCATGAATAAATAAATAAAATCTTTTAAAAAAAAGATTTTATTTATTCATGAGAGAGACAGATCGAGGCAGAGACACAGGCAGAGGGAGGGAGACAAATGAGATAATACTTTATACAATTTATTTTGCACAATATATGCATTTGGAATAGGTATGCATATTTCAAGGAGTCCAGTGTGGGACCTGATCCCAGATCCCAGGATCACGCCCTGAGCGAAAAGTAGATGCTCAACCACTGAGCCACCCACATGTCTCAAGATGTATGTTCTTAAAAAGCTACAATTCTATAGGAGAAAGACAAAACATGGCCAAAATATGAGGACAAGTTATTTCACAAAAGAAAATCAATGCTCTACAAACACATCAAATGATTATTTTACTAGGAATGAAGTAATGAAGTGCAATTAAAACAGTGAGGTGGGGCAACCCGGGTGGCTCAGCGGTTTGGTGCTGCCTTCAGCCCAGGGCCTGATTCTGGAGAACTGGGATTGGATCCCGCGCTGGGCTCACTGGATGGAGCCTGCTTCTCCCTCTGCCTGTGTCTCTGCATCTCTCTCACTCTGTGTCTCTCATGAATAAATAAATAAAATCTTAAAAAAAAAAAAGGGATTTTATTTATCTATTCATGAGAGAGAGAGAGAGAGAGAATGGCAGAGACACAGGCAGAAGGGGAAGCAGGCTCCATGCAGGGAGCCTGATGCGGGACCCGATCCCAGGACTCCAGGATCATACCCTAGGCCAAAGGCAGGCGCTAAACCACTGAGCCACCCAGGGATCCCAGATAAATAAAATCTTTATTTTATTTTTATTTTTTTAAAATAAAATCTTAAAAAAACAGGTAATAATTTTTGTTCATCAAAAAGTCAAAGATGAGAGAGGATAGGTAATCACTGAATTATAGGAAATGGATCTTTTCAACTACTGTTGGTTGGAGGGTAAATGATTCCACTTTCAGAGGTGATCTGGCAATACTTTTCATATTTTGAAGTATCTATATCATTTTGATTAATAATTCTTTTCTAAAAACTAATGAAACCACTATACAAAGCTGGAATGTAAAAGAATTCATTGTAGCACACAGAACAACTGGAAAAAACATGAATCTTTAATTTTAGGTGACTGATTATGGATAACCATGTACATGGAGTATTCTTTAGCTATTCAAGATCTCTAAATCATATCAAGTTAAATAATTACTTTGGGAAATATGATCTTATTTCTATAAAATAAAATACATAGATGTCCATTATGTATTATGCATGTACATAGATCCATGCATAGAACTGTGTCTTAATGTTCATCATGTTTTGTAGGGGTGTTGGGGTTATGGATGATTTCTCCTTTATACTTTCCAGCATCATTTGATTTCTTTATGGCACATTATTAGTTTTATAATTGGAATAAGCAATGTTCCTCTTGTTTTGAAAAAAGAAAAGAAAAGAGATACTCTTTAACTTCCAGATTGAGTATTCATTTTTTTGAGTGAAAGCTGTGATAAAATCTCAAATCGCTAACGACAGCACTGTGGAAAAAAAGGAGCAATTCATTTTACCAGTGAAAAAATATAAAATATTTTGTTTTAAAATAGCATTTTTCTCCAAGGAGCTCACAACATGTTAGATGTTAATGTATTAATCTCCCAATACTCTTATGAGATAAGAGATCAGAGATCAAATCATTCTAGTCCCATTTTAGGTCGGGGGAGTATAAAGAGGCTTAAGAGCTCAGTCAGTGGTAGAATATTGAGCTTGGGCATAGATAATTTATAAGTCTTGTTAAAAAATAATTTATGTTTTAGTGCATCATACATTTATTATGTGGGGTTGGTCCGTGGCTCTGAGACCATCATAGACTTCAGTATCAGCGGGGAGCTGGTGGTTTGATCACTGGCACTGGATTTAGCTCTTTGCACTTCTTGAGAATCACAATGTACACGTAGTATGTGGTCTTTGTTTTTGTTTTTGTTTTTTTTTAGTATGTGGTCTTTGTGAAAAAGACTTCTGGAGCATAGATTAGAAAAGATTTCTAAAGCCTAGGCTAAGTTTCCAGGTGTTAGTTTTCCTAGCCATGTACCTCCACGTATCTGAATTCCTAGTTCCATAGTTGTCAGGGCACTTTTTTCTTTTTGACACAGTATTGGGTAAGCATGTCCCTAAGTTATAAACAGAGTCCTACTCATTTGTTATTATTATTTACCAGGGAGGGTCATTTAGCACTCCCCTCATTTTAATTCACTTTTAAAATTTTTATTTGATTGAAAAATGGGCAGAGGATCTGAATAGACATTTTTCCTTTTTTTTTTTTTTTTAAGATTTTACTTCTTCATGAGAGACGCAGGCAGAGGGAGAAGCAGGCTCCATGCAGGGAGTCCGATATGAGACTCGATTCCAGGACCCCAGGATCATGCTCTGAGCCAAAGGCAGGCACTCAACCGCTGAGCCACCCAGGCATCCCTGAATAGACGTTTTTCCAAAGAAGATATACAGATGGCCAAAGACACATGAACAGATGCTCAATGTCACTAATCATCAGGGAAATCAAATCAAAACCACAACAAGATAACATCTTATGCCTGTCAAAATGGCTACAATCAAAAAGACAAGAAAATAACAAGTGTTGACAAGAATGTGGAGATAGGGATGTCTCAGTGGCTCAGTGGTTGAGTGCCTTCAGCTCAGGTCATGATCCTAGGGTCCTGGGATTAAGTCCCGTATCAGGCTCCCCACAGGGAGCCTGCTTCTCCCTCTGCCTATGTCTCTGCCGCTCTCTCTCTCTCTCTCTCTCTCTCTCTCTCTGTCTCTCATGAATAAATAAATAAATCTTAAGAAAAAAAAAGAATGTGGAGATAAAGGGACCCTTGTGCACTGTTGGTGGGAACGTAAACTGGTATAGCCACTGTGGAAAACAGTATAGAGGTTCCTCAAAAAATTAAAAATAGAAATGCCATATGATCTAATAATTCCACTACTCGATATTTACCCAAAGAAAATGAAAACACTAATTTGAAAAGCTATTGGCACCCCTGTGTTTATTGCAGCATTATTTACAATAGGCAAGATATGGAAGGAACCTAAGTGTCTATTGTTAGATGAATGGATAAGGAAAATGTGATACATGTACACAATGGAATATTATGCAGCCATAGAAAAGATGAGATCTTGCCACATGTGACAGCATGAATGGACCTAGAGCATATTATACTAAGTGAAATTAGATCAAGAAAGGCAAATGACATATGATTTCACTCACACAGAATCTAAAAACCAAAACAAATGAATAAATAAACAAAAAGCAGAATCAGACATAGAAATACATAGAACAAATTTGTGGTTGTCAGAGGGATGGGTGGGGAGGAGCTGGGCAAATTGGGTAAAGGGAGGTGGGAGATTCAGGCTTCTAGTTACAATGTAGGGAATATAGTCAATGATATTGTAATAATGTGTATGGTGGCAGATGGTAACTACATGTAGTTAGCATAGCATAACATATGTTGAATCACTATTATACACCTGAAACTAATACAACATTTTGTATCAACTAAAAACTTTTTTGTCTGAAATATAAAATTATAGAGCTTGAATGATTCTCTTTGATAATAGGAGGTGCTGCTATCCTAAGAAAAAAGTGAAATATACCCTGTAATCCTTTCTAGATTCATCACATGTGTTATGCTTCATCACTGCAATAACACTGGAACATGGATCATAACTTAGCGCTAAATCTGCTTTAAGTAGTTGAAGGAATGTTCCTAATTTTGGTCCCTCCAAGTTTTAGCAGAAGAGATAAATGCAACACAAGTCTTTTTTCTTCCTCTCTCTGAGCAAGTACTGAGTATTACTTTTTTCTCCACCCTCTTTTAAATAGCTATCATTTTTTTGCACCCCCCCCCCCACTACAGGATTTATCAGGAACTTTGTGAATATTGTTCCCACGTAGTCTTCTTAACTTTGCAAAGGATAAGGAAACTGGTACTCAGATAAAGATAACTTGCTTAAAAATTAATATTTAGTGGGTCTTTACACAGAAATTTATAACTATTCTGTATTTCTTGAAGGTAACATTTCCCCAAAGTGGCAAGAAATGAATTTTAAAAGTTCACGGTGGGAATTGGAACTAAAAGTGGTAACTTGGAGTGCTAGAAAATAACTTTGGCAAATGGAAAAGAATTCTGTCCAGTGGATTGTGTCTCAGAGGAGACTGATTAAAGGTCACTGGAAATGGGCTCTGTAGGGTTCCTGAGTGGTAGTTGACAATCTAATGGAGTGGGGATTTGGGGAGTGAGGATGGGGCAAAAGAATTCATTTTCTTTTCATAGTCTGAAACCTAATGTGGGTTTTGTTTTATATCAGGGTTTTTTTTTTTTTTTTTTTTTTGAGGGGGGCGGAGGGCTGCTTTTTTGCACAATAATACAATAGTACCAGTGATTTGTGTTTTTACATAGCCTTTTCTTTGAGATACTCAATGTTTTCTTAAGCTTATGGCTATAGTGATATTTAAGCGTTGCTTAACATAAACAAACGTAAGACGCAAAAAGCTTGACAGGATATTCTTGTCTTTAGCAAAGTTGTTTGGCTTGTAGCCAGCCTTTCCACAGGGAATTATGGATATTTGGATAGTTGTATGGCCTGTATGTATTGTGCTACCCTCTAAATGCTTGATGTGGACAAAATATTTGATGAGCTAATGAATTTAGTGTTTGTGTATGTATCTCTCATCTTTCTTATGTTCTTACCTCTCACCCTTCACCCTCCACTCCTATCCCTGAATCTATTTGTGTTTAGATTGGTGGGGACAGTTCTGTGGTGGGGACAGTTCATGGAAACAAAAAGGAAAAGTTTCAGATCATTCTGTGTGTATGAGCTGGAAAATGTGGATGTATTCTGTGTGTCGTAGATGCTTCCCATGCTCCTAATCTGCTCGTTCTAGTATGCTGTATCAGTAGTCTTTGCTCCTGGTGGTAAATTCATTGTGTGTTTGAAGCTTTTGCCTATCCATGTTGTGGGGGGCCAGACTTCTGTGTTGTTGCCATTTACCAGGGGTCTCTTGGTTTCTGACTGTAAGATATGGAATCCAGAATTTCAACTTAAATAAAGTATCATTTTTGATTATATGATAATCAAAGAAAGAAAAATAGTATTTTGATTAATCCTGGGCTTCGGTTTTATTTTGGTATTTGACAACCCAATCAGAATTTAGTGGGGGTTGGTTGGACTTTCATTATGTACAAGTGAGCAGTAGCATATAATCATGTAAAACACAACTGCTCTGTTTGTGCTTGTCCCCTGGATCCTTTCAAAGAGAAATGAGAACAAGAAAGGAGAGATCGATTCATATTGCTGTTTGGTCTCTCTGTCTCTTAAGTCCTACAGGTGTGTAGTTCATATCCTATACTTTAGCACTCAATTTTGTACTATATTGTATTAGTTCTTTGTTATTTTTTTTCTCCCAAAATAGAATTTAATCCCCCAGATTGCAGGGCCCTTGTCTTATACTTCTGCGATATTAATAAATTCTCTGGTTCAGTCTTAGATGGTGTTAGGCTTAAGTCCATGCAACAAAGGAATTTTCAAATAACTCTAGCGTTTTACTTCTCTTGATTAAATGACATGAAGGCAACATGTATCCCTTAACAATTTTTTTCTTTTTTTCCCTCTCCCATCTGCTACCATTCCATGTTGCTGCCAGTTCTGCACCTGTTAAGTACAAAACAAAAAAAATCTTAGAAGACAATTCTAATGCTTTCTCTCAAAAGACAACTCTAGTCTCTTCCCTCTTTCCTTCTGATTCTCTGTCACAGTACTGAAGAGCTAGCCTGACAAGGCAGGATCCTCCTTGGACCGTGTGAGCCTGGAGTAGGCAGAGGGGAGGAGACTGAAGCAGACACGTTTCTCTTAGGTAGTAGGGTGACTGTACAGCCTGGTTTGTCTGGCATGGTCCCAGTTTATGTCTGTTGTTCTTAGCCTAATTTTTAACATGGCTCTTTTCACTCCCAGAGTGTCCTGGTTTGGATGATAAATTGTAGGCCCCATTTTAGAAGACAGAGAAAGATGAGAAGCTTAAATTAATTACTTATATCTAGTCATATCTCTTTATTCCACCAAGGTAACTTGTAAAAGGTGTGGCTCAAGTGGTAGTCAATAAGTATGCATTGAATCATTTGAATCCTTAGTCATATTCATATGAATCCATTGGTTCTATACAAGTGTATTTGTATTTGATACGTTATTCTGCTAAACAGGTAAATCTGGGTCTCAGTGTTGGAGGACATATACTACAAGACCCCTAAACTATAGAAATTGAATTCAGAACACATATTTTGATTAGCTAATGAAAAAAATTAGCTAGATGAAAAAAATGAATTAGTGCCAAGAGTTGAAAATAGGAAAATTCACTTAGAATTTTCTCTTAGAGGGGATCCCTGGGTGGCGCAGCGGTTTGGCGCCTGCCTTTGGCCCAGGGCGCGATCCTGGAGACTCGGGATCGAATCCCACATCGGGCTCCCGGTGCATGGGGCCTGCTTCTCCCTCCACCTGTGTCTCTGCCTCTCTCTCTCTCTCTCTCTCTCTGTGACTATCATAAATAAATAAAAAATTAAAAAAAAAAAAAAAGAATTTTCTCTTAGAGAAACATAATGATCTAGCAGTCTGAATCTCAGCTCACATGGTTATTATTATTATCTGGGCCTGAGCACATTCTCCATTTTGCACCCTTACATTCCACTCATGGACATGTGAATTTGCAACTTCTGTTATGTGTTATATATTTTGAGAACTTTTAGGCATGTTTGTGTATTTTTCAGGTTGTTTAGTTGTCTACTTAAGAGTTAATTCTGATTAATAATATTATTTATCAAACTAATTAAATATTTGTAAGTTCCTTTTGAATACACCTTTTAAAAAATTATTTTAGTGTAGTTGACACACAATGTTATATTAGTTTCAGGTATACAACATAGGGATCCCACAAGTCTGTACATCATGCTATACTCACTACAAGTGTAGCTACCGTCTGTCACCATGCAACATTATTACAGTATCATTGATTATATTACTTTTGCTTTGCCTTTTATTCCTATGATGGAAATGAGCCTTTTTTAATTTAACAGGTTATTCATTTTGGGGAAATATTTCTTGCCCATACTTTGTAAGAATGGCAACAGCTATTATAAAAATATTTTTGTTGTTCTAGCTAATGAGAAATAAGCAGATACTATTTACAATATTTGTCAGAAAAGAAAATTAAAAAAAAACAATATTTGTCATAAGCCAGTATCTTTAAGAAAACACTTTTTAAACTTAACCATTTGAATTAAAATTGTGAAATACAGTAAAAAATGAAATTGAACACTAATGTAGAGCCGTAGGAGAATTTTAAATATTTGTGAATGTATGTTGTGTATGTGTGTACATGTGTGTGTATTTCTGTGTATATGTAAGATATATAGTTAACTTTATTTTCACTTACCTCTTCTTGTTTATAGATTGGAAAAGAAAGAGCAGTCTGAACAAGTGTTTATATTAAGTGCCTATTATGTGCTGTCCTGCATTTTCAATTCACAAATGATTTCTCAACTTTGAACTACAAAGGAATAAAACATTCTTCTCCACATGTTGAAGAAACTACTGTGTGTTAAAATATGGATAAATATCTCAGTGTCTTGATGCATCCAGGTACTTGGATGATCTGTGAATTATGTCTTAAATCTCACCAGCAGACACCTTCTTAAAATAATTTAAAAGAACTATATTGCTTCATCAATGAAGAATTGAGTCTGATAACATTTTTAGAATGGCTTGACTTTATGTTAAATGTAAATCTAATTATCTGAACATATGTCTGAGGACACAAAATATTTGTATATTTTTAAAGCTTAATGTATTTTCAGTTAAAATTATTCAAATGTAGGGGCAGCCCCGGTGGCCCAGCGGTTTAGCGCCGCCTTCAGCCCACAGTTGTGATCATGGAGACCCGGGATCGAGTCCCATGATGGGCTCCCTGCATGGAACCTGCTTCTCCCTCTGCCTCTCTCTCTCTCTGTCTATCATGAATAAATAAAATCTTTAAAAAAATTATCCAAATGTAGACTATCAATTTCATGTTTAAGAGTCTTTTTTGATGCCCCCTGACCTGGTCTCCACTCTAGGCCTGCTATAAACCTTCCATCCTGAAATCTTCCCTTACTATCATCCTGGGATCTCTTCACCTCTCTTTTTTGTTGGATCTCGTTTCTCAACTCCCATGACTTCCTTTATTGTTTATCATTTTGAGGATTATAAACTCCTTACTTTCTGAGAAAGTAAGGGAATTTTTTGAGACCTTGTGATACTTTGGTTGTATATAAAATGATAGAATTTAAAATAGTTTCTTTTTCACAGTCTTACAGGAGTGTGTTATAGCTTCAAGTGTTGCATTTGAGAAGCTTAATGCTTTTCTGATTCTTTATCTTTTTATGACTGTTCTCTCTGGAATTTGACAGAATCTTCTATTTTCAGTGTTTTAAAATTTTAAGATATACCTTGGTGTGGCTCTGTTTTTAAATGTTGTGTCGAACACATATTGTGTCATATTTTTTCACTTCTGGGAAATTTTCTTGAATTATTTCTTTAATGATTTCCTTCTGTTTTCACTGACGTTTTTCTGGATCTTCCATTTCCTGGATAGGTTCTCAAAATTATCTTTTCGTCTTGTATTTCCATATTTTTATCTTTTTTTTCTTTACTCTCAAAGACACTTTTTAAAAAAGATTTTATTTATTTGAGAGAGAGAGAGTGCATGAGCAGGGGGAGGGGCAGAGGGAGAAGCAGGCTCCCCACTGAGCAGGGAACCCCATGGGGGGCTTGATCCCAGAATCCTGGGATCAAGACCTGAGCTGAAGGCAGATGCTTAACCACCTGAGCCAAGCCACCCAGGCACCCCGTAATTTTTATACTTTAGTGACCTTTTCTCCTTAGTCTCTGCCTACCCACCATTGCATTTTTTTTTCATATTTCTCAATTGATTTTCTTAGTTTTTAAAATATATTACTGGAAGATTGTCCCCCCCCCCCCCTCACCTCCCCCCGTCTCCATTTCCTTCAAGTTACTTTTCCCATTTGTTTTCTTTGGCCTCTGTCTTTTATAATAGAGGCCTTCATCAAATATCTGGTGATCTTTAAGAGTTGTACACTATGCAACTAATTGAGTACTACTATGATATCCTAGCTTATTAATATGCATTTCACTATGGGATGATCTGGCTGTTTCTTAGGGAACCCTAGATGTCCCTATGTTTAGGTGTTTCTTTTGAGGTAGTCTGTTTCCCAGAGAACATTTTTGAGTCTGCCTTGGTGAGTGTGTATACCTTAGCAGCTAACATGTTAGGAATTGGGTAAGAAGAAGAGTCTCAATATTTAGTTACCTAATCTCCCTTTTAAAAAATTTTTACGTATCTCCCACTACCCTCCCTCTACTGTGCTAATGCTGTCCAGCCCAGAGACCCTTGTATTTTATACTCTTTGGAGACTAGACTAGAAATTACCTGATAGGATGGAAGAGAGTTAGAGTTAGTTGCCCAGCTGTCTGGAGTAGAGGATAAGATTTCTTTTTTTTTTAATTAAAAAAAACATTTTTTTAAAAAGATTTTATTTATTTATTCATGACAGACACACACAGAGAGAGAGAGAGAGGCAGAGACACAGGCAGAGGGAGAAGCAGGCTCCATGCAGGGAGCCTGACGTGGGACTCAGTCCCGGGTCTCTAGCATCACACCTCAGGCTGAAGGCAGCGCTAAACCGTTGGATCACTGGGGCTGCCCAAGGATAAGATTTCAAGGTCTAACTACGTTGTAAATATATTTCCAACAGATTCTGTATTTAGCCCATTCTTACGTTAATTCACAGAAATAGAAATGGCTTTTCTCAGTGCTGATTAAGGATTCAGTGTTTTGTTATCATCCTCTCGTGCCTTTATGAACCCTTGTTTTATTTTGAATTCTACTTACTTGTTGTAGGTAGGGTATCAGGAAGGTCATAGAAGCTAATATGTAGATTCTCGTTAACATCTTTAACACATACATATACACACATGCATAAATCATCAATGTCACATAAATGCTATAATAGCTTAAAACAGAATAAAATTCTTAAAACTTAATGTCCGTAGAACACATACGGTTCTTGTCAATTCTACACTAGAAAAATATTTGTAGCTTAATAGTATTGAGATGAATCACCAACCTTTGCTCAAGTTGTAGGAATTCTTTTCTCTCTTATTTCTGAATTGCTCTCAGCCTTCAAGATTCAACTCCTGTGCCACTTCCTCTATAGATCTTTTCCTGACTCCTAAATGATAGTTTAGTGGTTTTTCTTGTGTTTATCTGCAGACTTAAATGAAAAGACATACCATTAAGAAATACTGCATTGTAATCTAGTTGTATTTAAATCACTCACTAGATTGTAAGCTCCTAGAGAGCAAGAGTGATGTTTTTGTTCTGTATGTACAATGCCTGGCATGTAGTGAAAAATCAATAAATGCTTTGTGAATTAGGGAATTTAATATTTTAAAGAGGGGAACCATACTTTAAATAAATCAGAATATGATTATTTTATAAAATGTTCATTGTGCAAAATAATTTACTGTTGGATTCCTTAAAATAGCCCATGTCTCTAGTGCATTTAAAATTTCCTGGGATGCCTGGGTGGCTCAGCAGTTGAGTTTCTGTCTTTGGCTCGGGGCATGATCCTGGAGTTCAGGGATCGAGTCCCACATTGGGCTTCCTGCATGGAGCCTACTTCTCCCTCTGCCTATGTCTCTGCCTCTCTCTTTCTGTGTCTTTCATGAATAAATAAAATCTTTAAAAAAAATTCTTTATGTGCTATTTTTCAAGGAACACATTTAAGTGTAGTATGCCTTCTGCATATATGTGTACATATACACACATTCTATATTGTTCATCTTTAGTGGAGATGTTACTTATATTTGAAGAGAAATAAATGTTATTTTGTTATACATTGGTGATGTTTTTTCCCTCCAGATATCTTTTGCTGGCTGAGCGCTAAGTGGCTATTCTCCTAGCTTTCTGACGATCAGTGCAATATATTTTAAGCAGCTAGCTCTAAAATACATTCAAATAGCATGTCCTATTCCTCATGAATTGCTCTTTCTTTGCTTAAATTTCCCACTCGGACCACCAGCAATCCCTTAAGTACTTTCCCTACCAGCTAATGCTAGCTTTTAAAAATCGACTTAATGTTACTCCTTTCTTTCTCTTTGTTGCCTCTGTCACTTAATATACCTCTATGCCTGCCTGATATTTTTCTTTTCAAGGTCTTTTTATGCTTTTAGGATGATCTTTCCTAGTCCCTTTTTCTACTGTCTTAGATGCTTTGATTCTGCTGTTTCTCCATTGCAAAGAGCTTAGTAGAGGGAGGAAGTGAATATTATGGGTGACTTTTTTTTTCAGTTGTTATGTACAATATTAAAGAAGATTCAAATGCTGTGGCTACTATGTAACTAGTGTTCCAAAAAGGGTTTTAATAAACCTTCAGAGCCATTCATGAAGACAAAACTTTTAAAATGGGACTTGTTTAAATTTCACAGATAAAGGGAAAAACAATGTTAAAATTTGGCAACTGTTTAAGTTGAATGATCGGTAAATGGAAGTTCATTATTTCTTATTCTCTTTATTTTTGTGTATTATAAAACTTTTCATATACACAATATTTTTAAAAAGTTGAAGTATCATTTTTAAATTCCTTTTGACCTAGCAATCCCATTCTTTGTCGTCTTTTGTCTAGTACATTAGGACACATTACATGGATATTGATAACAGCATCATTTGGATTGGAAACAGTCTAATCAGTCTGTTACCATCACTAATGGAATTATTGAATAAATTATGGTACATCTATACAATAGATTATCATGCAATAATTAAAAAAGATGAACTGAAAAAAAAAAAAAAGATGAACTGAGTTATATACTGTATGCTCTGGAGGGGATGTTCGAGATGTATTGTTAAGTGCATTGAGTAATGTGTATGATACCATGTCATTTTTATAAAAAGAAACTGGTAATATTTCAAAAGCTTTAAAAGCATATATAACATTACCAGAATTTATTATTTTAGGAAAGTGGGATCTGAGGGGATGAGGTAGAGGAAACATTAACCTTTTCTCTGTTATTTTTTGTATTGTTTGATTTGTTTCAAGCATGTGCAACTTTTGGAGGAAACCTAGTATAGATTTTTAAAATAAATATAAAAATAAAATATTTTCGAACTGAGTGTCAGTTCATTCATGATAAAAACTCATTTTTTAAGTTTTAAAAGTGGAAAGTGATGTGCGTAAGAAACAAAATGATACATTAGATCACAGTTTGCCTTCAGAAAGAAAAATAAATGAGTTGATACTCCTGTATATGCAATATACCAAATGCTGACACTTTTACCAAACTTCCAACAGAAATTAGCTGGTGACAATTAGAAGACTTTGGCCTTTTCTATATTAATGCAGTAACCCAGGGGCAGCCCTGGTGGCGCAGTGGTTTTAGCGCCACCTTCCGCCCAGGGCCTGATCCTGGGGACCTGGGATTGAGTCTCATGTCGGGCTCCCTGCATGGAGCCTGCTTCTCCCTCTGCCTATGTCTCTGCCTCTCTCTGTGCGTCTCTATGAATAAATAAGAAAAAAAATTTCAGTAACCCCTCACTCCCTACCCCTGTTTGTGACTAAAATTAAAGCTTTTTTTTGGTTATGGTTTTGAACTAATCTGTATCATAAGTAAAGATGCCCATTTTTCAAGAGGTCACATTTAACTTAGAACTAGGCTACTAGTTACGTCCGTTAGGCTTCTTTGATTGCAAGCAAAAAAAAAAAAAAAAAGAAAAAGAAAAAAAAAACAAAACCCTGAGTCTGGCTAATTTAGGTAGAAAGAAATGTATTGGAAGGATACTAAGCAGTAACAGAATTTAAGTTTCTTTTGATAATTGGGCATTTTTTTTTTATAATTGGCCATTTTGCTTTATGATTTAGTATGCCTCTAATTATATTTCCTGCTTTTAATTAAAGCATTGCAATGGAAGTTCCTAGCCAAACACTTTTTTGTCATCTTGCCTTTTAAGGATTAAATTTAGTTAAGTCTTTTAAAAAATTTGTCATTATTTAAAAGAAACTTATAGAGAATCCATTGTTTAAATTGTTCTCTAGTAAGTGGTGAGTTTGGGATTATAATTAGTTTCATTTATTATAAGAGGGATAACCATTTAAATACTTACTGATAGTCTCAACCTACATATGTTATTTTAGAATTGTCACCATTGAGTTTCTCTTTAATGTCACATCTATGTGTGTATGTGAGTATGTGAGTGTGCTTTTAGCACAGTTTTTTTTTTGTATCCTTTATGTTTCTTTTTTTAATTGTAAATTTCCCAGAGAGATTCTTATAAATGCTTTTTCCTGTTAAGTCATGATTTCATTCCTGTGCTATTATTTATCACTTGTATCTACTTGACTGGAACATATTGATTACATTGTGATCTGAGGAACAAATTCTTCCAGAAGTTTCTCACATACCTTTTAGTGATAGCACGCTAAGGGGCACCTGGGTGGCTCAGTCAGTTAAGTGTCTGCGTTTGGCTCAGGTCATGATCCCAGGGTCTTGGGATTGAGCCCCACTTCAGGCTCCCTGCACAGCGGGGAGTCTGCTTCTCCCTCTCCCTGTATGTGCTTGCTCACTATCTTGCTCTAAGAAATAAATCTTTTTTTAAAGAAATATTTCATTTACTTATTCATGAGAGACAGAGAGAGAGACAGAGAGAGGCAGAGACACAGGCAGAGGGAGAAGCAGGCTCCCCACAGGGAGCCCGGTGCGCCACTCGATCCCGGGACTTTAGAATTCCGCCCTGGGCCGAAGGCAGGCGCTACACCCGCTGAGCCACCCAGGGATCCCCAAATTAAATCTTAAGAAAAAATAGAAATAGCACACTAATTTTGACCATATTTTTCGAGTTAGTTATCTGGCTTTCTTCCACAACTTCTAAAAAGTTTAACACTATTTTTATTATAAACTATAAATCATTTATATTATATGTAAGCTTTTACATATAAATTATATGTCATATATAAGTTATATAAAGGCCAGCTTAATGTTTTCCATTTTGAGAAGCTTAAGATTCTCCCTGTGCACTAGATACAGGCAGCACTTGTACTTAACATCAGGTGCATTGCACTTGTTTCAGATTTAGCTCGTTTTTCTCATCTTTCTTTGGGGTCAAGTTTCAACTAGCAGTAGGAGTGGGAGTATAAGTGGAATGTTTGGGCCAGATTTCCCAACTAGCCTTTCTTCCTACCCATTTCTCCCTTTCCTTTTGTTGGAGTCAAGATTTAGGTTCAAATATGGGCGAGACTGGGAGGTGGGAGGATGGTGGGTGGGTACATCTGGGATTAGGTTTTCTGCTTCATAGCTGAGAAATTGATTACAATCAAGGGATGGACGTAAACAAATACAGTGATAATGGGAGGTAAGTGTCAGTGTTAACAAAGGGAATTATAAATATGAAGGAGGGAAGGCTAAAACAAATTTTGTGTTGAATTAGAATTAGAGGTATCAGTATGATCTCATTGCTTTGCAGGTAGGTAGGTAGGGGTGTGTATGAGAATGTGTGCATTTGTCTGGGTATGATAGTAGTGAGCACACTAGCCCTCAGACCTTGGTTTCTAAATATTCTCCACTAAAAAGAACCAGGGATCTTTGAAGAAATGGCTGACCCTAGCACTGGACATTTTACATTATAAAGTAAGGAAGTCCTCAAATAGTAATTGACATTGCCTAAAGGATACAACCAACAAGTTTGAAGGGTTACTGTTTACCAATTTTGAGACAATTTGAGTGTCAAAATAAATGTAACCCTTTTGTAAAATAGGGCTCCATGAATCCATACTGCTATTAATAAATGTATAAATGAGAGAGAACAGAAAATTCTGAATGTCATTAAGTAAATCTAGAACCTTGACACTAATGACGTTTTGGACAAGAGACTTCTTTTGGGTGGGAGAGGCGCTGTCCCGTGCATTGTAGGATGTTTAGCTTTATCCTTGACTTCTACCTACTAGATAGTAGTATCCCTGCGACTCCCAACCTCTAGTTGTGAAAAGCAAAAATGTCTTCAGGCATTGCCAAATTGCAATGAGGAGGCAAAATCACATCCTTGATCCTTATTTGATAATCACTGATCTGGAAATAATGATGGAATTGGAAAATTATCATTTGGTAACTGTCAGAGTGATAGGCAATTAAGGCATGAATTATCAATGGATACTTGTTATCAAATGATGAGGAATAAGATATTACCTTAATCTCAAAACATCTTCACAAAACACTGCTTAGTCACTTATGATAAATACAATATGCTTATAATTAGCTTTACAGTGGGAAAACTGACCAGATACCACCTTTACCAAATAATAAAAATTAACATCATGTGCCTCCTAATATGATGCCCTGACAGAGCACAGCATTGCTTCTGCGGTATCTCTGCCCCAAATCAGAAATCATGAGGAAAATCAAACTGGGGACATTTTACAAACTTGACTGTACTTTTCCAAAATGTTAAGATCATGGAAGACAGAGAAAAAACTCTTTCAGTTTGAAGGAGAAAAAAGAGGTGTGATAACTAAATATAGTATGTGATTATAAAGTGGATCCTGGACCTATAGAGAATGTGTTAGGGATAATCACAGAAATTTGAATGGGGTTTGCAGATTAGATGGTAGTATTGTATCTGTTTATTTCCTGATTTTGATAATTTAAATGCGGTCAGATGAGTGTTTTTCAGTCCTCAAACCCACTACACTTACTTCCTTGAGAATGTTTCTGTTTCTGTTCATTGGGTCTTTCCTTAGTTTTTCTTGTGAGTGGCACCATTTCATCATTTAGGATTCCAGTTTTCACCTTGTCAGAGAGGCCATCCCTAATTGCCCTATCCGTTGTACCCATCTTTCCCAAATCTCTGTCACTTTATGTTGATTATTTCATTCTTAGCATTCATTGTTACCTGTTACTACCTTCTTATTTCTTTAATACCTGAGTCCCTCTGCTGAAAGTAAGCTTATGAGAGCAGAAGCTTTCTCTGTGTTGCATCCTCAGTCTCAAACAGTGCTTGATACCTTAGTGGATTTATTACAGTAACCATGTGTTGACCCCAAAACTGTACCTGTGAAATCTGCCCTTCTGTGGTAGCCACTTGGTCATATAACGAATCCGGGTATGTTCATGGGTACTTTCCATATGTAGATGTTAGTATCTACTAAGAAAATGATAAAATAGTATGGCTTGGGTGTGGGGGTACACGGGGAGAGAAAAGGGGAAGGGTAAACAGAAAAATACAATTGTTTGTAAAACAAAATTTAAAATAATAAAATAGCTCCTGGGGATTGCTTGAATGTGCTGAAAGACTTGGACTGAATATAGTTTCTCTAGGGCATATTTTGCCTAACCATTGAATTAAAACCCAATGAGTTGGGATCCCTGGGTGGCGCAGCGGTTTGGCGCCTGCCTTTGACCCAGGGCGCGATCCTGGAGACCCGGGATCGAATCCCACGTCGGGCTCCCGGTGCATGGAGCCTGTTTCTCCCTCTGCCTGTGTCTCTGCCTCTCTCTCTCTCTCTGTGACTATCATACATAAATAAAAATTAAAAAAAAAAAAAAATAAATAAATAAAACCCAATGAGTTGCTGGGACCTAGCTCCTTCTGCTCTCTCTGCCAGCTAGGTTCGCTTAGAAGGCTGTAAATAATAAAATCCTTTTAAGATAGAGAGAGACTAAACATTGTTCAACACAGAACTAAAGGATGGAAATAGATAATATTGAATAATTCTGATCTCAAGTTCCCATGTCTTTTGGTCTTAAGGAACATGTATGTATTTTTTCCCTGTGAATTAATTTGTAAATAATCACCCCAAATTATTTTTGACATTGTAGTGACCCTAGACCACTGTGAATTGAGACCACCCCCAAGTGGCAGATAAGCTGCAAAATTATTACCATTTAACTGATGAACACCATGTAATTTTGTTGCCTTTTACATAGGCAAATTGTATCTTTAAGGTGGAGCTATATGAGCGAGGTCAAGGGAATACTATCTGTTACAGTGAAAAACTTAAACTCAAAATCTTGAGTTTTGATCAGTTGAAAAATACGTTTTTCATCTTATTAACATTTTAATGTACCTTCTCCTGAACCCTCATTAGTTTTATCTATGTTTATAACTTGAGAAGTTGTACACTAAAAGAGATTTCAGACATTCAAATGAAAGAAACAGCATTGAATGTGATGCCTGTATAAAAACATTGTTTTAGTTAAATATGAGACCTGATACATTAAAAATCCTAGAAAAGAGCACAGGCAGTAATGCCTCTGACATCGGCTATAGCAGTATTTTTCTAGTTATGTCTCCTGAGGCAAGGGAAGTAAAGGCAAAAACAAATTTTTAGGACTACATCAAAATCAAAATCTTCTGCACAATGAAGGATACAATCAACAAAACTAAAAGGCAACCTACTACTGGGGCGCCTGGGTGGCTCAGTTGGTTAAGTGTCTTGACTCTTGGTTTTGGCTCAGGTCTTAATCTTGGGATTGTGTGATAAGTCCCGCATGGTGGTCCATGTTTAGAGTGGAGTCTCCTGTCCCTCTCCCTCTGCTCCTCCGCCTGCTAGTGTTCTCTGCCTGCCTCTCTCTCTCTCTAAAATAAATAAAAATAATATTTAAAAAATAAATAAAAGGCAACTTACTGAATGAGAGGAGATATTTACAAATGACATATCTGACAAAGGGTTAGTATGCAAAATTTATAAAGAACTTATACAAACTAAAACCCAAAAAACAATTTAATTAAAAAATAGGAGAAATGAACAGACATTTCTCCAAGAAAAACATCCAGATAACCAACAGATATAGGAAAAGATGCTCAATAACTCTCATCATCAGAGAAATGCAAATCAAAACTACAATGAGAGGGGTGCCTGGGTGGCTCGGTTAGGTGTCTGTCTCTTGATTTTGGCTCAGGTCATGATCTCAGGGTTGTGGGATGGAGCCCTGAATCATTGGGCTCCACACTAGGCATGGAACTTGCTTAAGATTCTTTTTCTTCTTCTGCTCCTTTCCCTCCCCCCGCCATGCACATGCATGCTCTCTTCAAAAACAAAACAAAACAAACTGCAATGAGGTACTACCTTACATTTGACAGAATAGCTAAATTAAAAACACAGGAGCAAGAAGTGCTGGTGAGGCTGTGGAGAAGAAGGAACCCTCTTACACTGTTGGTGGGAACGCAAACTACTGCAGCCACCCTGGAAAACAGTATGGAGGTTCCTGAGAAAGTTAAAAATAGAACTACTTGGGGCACCTGGGTGACTCAATGATTGAGTATCTGCCTCTGGCTCAGGTGGTGATCCTGGGGTCCTGGAATTGAGTCTTGCATTGGACTCCCTGCTCAGCGGGGAGCCTGCTTCTCTGCCTCTGTTTCTTCCTCTCTCTCTGTGTCCCTCATGAATAAACAAATAAAATCTTGAAAAAAAAAAAAAAGAACTACTGTATTATCTAGTAATGCACTACTGTTTACTCAAAAAAATCCAAAAACAGAAATTGAAAGGGATACACGCATCCTTAAATTATATTATAGTGGCTTTATTTACAATAGCCAAATTATGGAAGCAGCCTGTGTCCATCAATAGATGAATAGCTAAAGATGTGGAATAAAAGTACAACATAATATTATTCAGTCATAAAAAAGAATGAAATCTTGCCATTTGCAATGACATGGATGGAGCTAGGGAGTATAATGCTAAGCAAAATAAATCAGAGAAAGACAAATACCATATGATTTCACCCATATGTGAAATTTAAGAAACAAAACAAATGGGCAAAGGAAAAAGGGGGGGGGAGGGAGAGACAAGCCAAGAAGCAGACTATTAATTAGAGAACAAACTGATGGTTACTAGAAAGGAGGTAGTGGGTGAGGGGAATGAGTGAGATGGAGGGTGGAGGAAATAGGTGATGGCGATTAAGGAGTTCACTTGTTTGTGTGTGTTTTTTTTTTTTAAAGATTTTATTTTTTCATGAGAGACACAGAGAGAGAGGCAGAGATGGTAGGCAGAAGGAGAAGCAGGCTCCCTGTGGGGAACCTGATGTGGAACTCAATGCCAGGATCCTGGGATCATGACCTGAGCCAAAGGCAGACGCTCAACTGACTGAGCCACCCACACACCCTAGTCTCTTGTACTTTATAATTCAATACCAAACATGGTGTGTAACAAGACAGCAGGGGCTGAGGTAATTATATTCATGCCCAGAGGTGGGCTTACCTGTTGTTCTGTTAGGCTGCTGGCATATGGGTTCAGTCAATCTGGTCAATAGTTGAGCTGGGTTTGGCTTGTATTGTTGCTAGAGTTACCTTGAATGTACTACAGATAAGTTGTTCCAATGGACTGCCATTTACCTTGTGCTTAGTTTGAAGCCTGGAATCCTGGAGAGTCTTTCTCAGAATTTCTGCTCTATGTACAGCTTTCAGAAGGATTCGTATGCTTTTTTTCTTTTTTTAATTTTATTTATTTATGATAGGCACACAGTGAGAGAGAGAGAAGCAGAGACATAGGCAGAGGGAGAAGCAGGCTCCATGCACCGGGAGCCCGACGTGGGATTCGATCCCGGGTCTCCAGGATCGCCCCCTGGGCCAAAGGCAGGCGCTAAACTGCTGCGCCACCCAGGGATCCCTGGATTCGTATGCTTTTATGAGAGAAAGGGTTTCTCTCTGTGCTGTTGAACTGTGGTAGCAGTGGACTGTCCTAGTTTGTTAGTTCATCCAAGGCTTGTGGTGGGACTGCAGGACTCGGTCTTAGGCAGGCCTTGAGTACCTGAGCTTTAGGAGTTAGCTTTTCCAGTGTCCCCTGCCCTTTTCCAGGTGGCAGCAATTTTTTGCTTTTTATCAGTATGGGATCCTAATCAAGAGTGGATTTTCTCCCCTTTCCTGAGAGCAGGTAGGCTTTTGCCTAGTGTCTGTGCAGGTGGGGTAATTGGCTAAATTGACCATAATGAACCTTGTTAGTAAAATGGAAATGATATTGCTGTCTACCTCACAAGGTGTGGTAGTGAAACATCTTATGTACTGTAAACGATTTGGTTTTATACAAACATTTGTTAATCTGGTAATATTTAATGCAGAAGGTATACATTGAGCCGTTACTTGGAAGGATTGAGAGGACTTAACATGGGCAGAGTGGAGGGAAGAGAACATACATAGGTAGGTTGAGTAAAGACAGTGATAGCCAGTCACATTTTGTGACTTGAAAGTACTTTTTATTTATTTATTTATCAGATTTATGGAGATATAATTGACATATAGCAATGTGTCAGCTTAAGGTATACAGCATAATGAGTTGACTTACTTATATTGTGAAATGATTAGAAAGTACTTTTTCTTAAATCAGTCTTCTGTATCTCAAAATGCCATCATTCATTCATTCATTCATTCATTCATTCATTGTCTCTTGCTGTACTTTACCAGAGTTGGGGTTTCAGAGGCATGTGGCTTACTTAACTGTATTAGCAGATGGTACCTAATGCATTTCCTGATACATTGGGAATGATCAGGGAAATTTAATTGAGTTCTGGGTTAGCTTAGAGGCAGAAGACAATAGCAGAGGGTCTCGTTGCCTCTTTGTAAGAGACCTTTGTAGAAATATTAGCTCTGCTTTATAGAGGTTTGGTTTTGTTGTGGTTGGACATTGACTAGATACTTCCATCACATTCTTTCTAGTCTTTACTAGAACCTTGCAATATATGGATTAGTATGTATGTATGTATGTATTTATTTATTTACACAGGTGAAGAAGTAGAGTCTCAGGAGGGTTAATTGAGTTGCCTAAGGCTGCTCCATGAGTTTAAACTAGAATGGCTTTGACCAGGGTCAGCTCGACTTTAAAGTCTGAGCTCTTTTTCATTATATCACTCTGCCTCCCAAGAATCAGAGATCTAGTAAGGCAAGGCAGTATTCAGAAACCTGCAATCAGAAAGCTCCTATAATTTTTGTTTTTAGATGTTTATTTTAGGTGATAACCTTATATTGCTAGATAAAAACAGCTAGCCAAGTGTTAGCTAGTTCAGTTGGTTAAGCACCTGACTCTTAATTTCAGTTCAGGTCATGATCTCAGGGTTGTGAGATCTAGCCCTGCATCATGTTCTGCTCTGGGCATGGAGCCTGGTTAACATTGTCTCTCTTTCCCTCTACCCCCGCCCCCAGTCCCCTAAAGCTTTCTGTCTAAAAACAAAACAAACCAAAACAGCCAAAATTCAAAGAAATGCCTATTCAGAGTTAATTAGGTCTCCAGCTCTTTTAGGTATATATTCTCTCAGTAGTTTCCATCTGATCCTTCAGAAACAACCATGACCTGTTTGTTATACCCAATGTGACATTTAAGTTCTTGTGGCTCAGGAACATGTAAACTTTCATATTACACTACGTTAGGTAATTTACAAATTATGTATTGTTCTGCTTTTTTTTTTCTCCTCTTGAAATTTCACTTGAATCTTGGCTTGATTTTAAAAGTAGACATTTGGGCAGCCCCGGTGGCCCAGCGGTTTGGTGCCACTTTTGGCCCGGGGCATGATCCTGGAGACCCGGGATCTAGTCCCACGTCAGGCTCCCTGCGTGAAGCCTGCTTCTCCCTCTGCCTGTGTCTCTGCTTCTCTCTCCTTCTGTGTCTCTCATGAATAAATAAATAAAATCTTAAAAAAAGCAATAAAAGTAGACATTTAATGTGCAACTTGGAATTTTACTTTTTTTTTTTCCTACCCAAGCACATCTTAAAATCATTTAATAAGATTAGCAACTATTGCAGTGGCAGATTTGGATGGCTAAATATTTGAAATCAATGAAGACTTGTTCATGTTGTTATAAAAGTATAAGATTATTCATTATTATTAAGATTATAATATAAAATATTTTATATTTAATTCTGTATATCATAGGCTATAGAGATTTATTTTTAATTTATTTTTAATTTATTTTAGAGAGAGAGAGAGAGAGAGAGAGAATGAACAGGAGGGATAGGGACAAGCAGATTGCACTGAGTGTGGAGTCTGATGCAGGGCTCAATCTCAGGACCCTAACTAAAATGAGGAGGAGCTGAAATCAAGAGTCAGATGCTTAACTGACTGAGCCCTCCAGGCATCCTGGCTATAGAGATTTTTAAAAAATTATCTATCTATCTATCTATCTATCTGTCTATTTATCTATTTATTTATTTATTTATGACAGAGAGAGAGAGACAGACAGACAGACAGAGGGAGAAGCAGGCTCCATGCAGGAAGTCTGATGTGGGACCCGATCCCGAGACTCCGGGATCATGCCCTGAGCCAAAGGCACAAGCCCAACTGCTGAGCCACCCACGTGTCCCTAGAGATTTTTAATAAAATAATCCATGTATAAAATCACTTGGACTTTTTTGATCTTCAAAATGTATAGAAGCAATATGGTGGAGATATGTTTAAAGGCTGGGTTTGTTTGTTCATTTAGTCACCTGATTGACAAATATTGACTGTGCTAGATACTTTATTAGGTCTTGGGATACAAGGTGAAATAATATCTGGCTCCTGTTCTCTAATAGAGGAGAGTTTAATGGGGTAGACAAACAATTTCATAATTACAATGTTAGAATATTCTAATAGAGGTATGAGAGCTGCTGTGGAAGCATATAGAACACCAATTGTGTCCTTTTTTAGTGCATTTTCTTTATGTACTTTTGGCTTCTTAACACCAATTTTTACAGAAAAGTCTAAATCTGTTAGAGAACATGTTTCAGCAGTTTCACATCATGTGCTATCACAGAAGCACAATATAAGAAACCAGGAATCCAGCAATCCTGAGAAACTTCACATAATCTCTAGGTGGGAATATTTTCAATTCCATAAACAATGGATATTTGTTAGACATTAGTATATTTCACAAGCCTCTTTACTTGATGTATAAGGATATTTTCAAGCCAGTGTAAAATGGGGAGGATCCTCTTAAAATTGAGAGTTCATCAACCCTGAAGTGGAAGTTCCAAGGCTATTCACAGCCCAAGGTAGGCTTTCATGACTCATTTCATCTAAGTGAAACATACTCTAATTTATTTGAAGCCAAATTTCAGTTGCCTGTTCTTTAATATGCCAAAAGACTAGTGTAGTAATTTGGAGAAACAACTTCATTAACAAGTGGAGGATTACTGAGGCAAAGAGCAATTGCCTGATAACTAACTGGGGTAGCAGTATACCCAGAGATTAAAGGAGAATTTTAAGAGGTTAGAAACAACAGCTGTGTTTAAGGATTAGTGAATTTCAGCTCACCTCCAGAAAATGAAGCAATTACTTTTTTGGTGAAATGTATCATTATGTGTAATATTAATTTTAAAAAGAAATTGATAGTTCTAAAGTATTAAGGAACTTTTTGGCTAAGATTTTCCTATTGGAGTTATACACCTTAACAAAGGAAATCTAATCTTTTGAATATCAACCTTGACTACTGAGTTCTCAGAAACCGTCTTTACTGGCATACTCTTTAATTCCTGCTTGTCAGAGCTTCTAAATGTAGGAAATTGGATTGTTTTATTTTATAAACACTTCTTTTGTTTAAGCAAATATACATTTTAAAAAAGATTTTATTTATTTATTTGAAACAGCATAAGTGTGGGGGAAGGACAGAGGGAGAGGGAGAAGCAGGCTCCCCACTAAGGACAGAGCTGGACACAGGCTCAATCCTAGGACCCTGGGATTATGACCTAAACTGAAGGCAGATGCTTAACCCACTGAGCCACCAGGTGGTCCTGAGCAAATATAATTTGTAATCTTTGTAGACAATGCTTTGTATATAATACTCTTGGACATCCAGCTTGGTTATGGTAGATACATTCATGATTAACGTCCTATCAGACTTCATTCATTCATTTATTTGTTACATATGTACCAAATACTACCTAGGCACTGAGGATACAAAAGCAGAAAAAAAAAAAAAAGAAACTGTCCTACAGAAAAACTACATTTGATTTTTCAAAGTTTCTGAATATTTAGAATCCAAGGAATTATACATTTTATACTCATTATATTAGAAATAATTGCATTTTTAGATATTTTGACTTTGAGCATATAATTTCATCTTTTTAGATTTTAAGTTCTTCATCTATAAAACTATGCATTTGAATTATGTAATCTGTAAATTCACTAATGAGATTTTTAAGATCCCTAATTGTTAGTGCCTCATGATTTTGAATAAAGGCTAGCTTGAAAAAAGTAAATCCTGGGTAGTAAATTTTTTGTATCTTCTTAATTAGCATATTGAGTATGCAAATAAATATAGCCTTTGACAATGTAATATGGTTACCTTTCTATTATATATTGTATCTACCACTGGAGCAGTCTTTCCAAGTTTCTTCCCGTGTTCTTTTTAAAAAATTCCACTTATTAAACTCTCTCTATATTTTTCTCCTTCCTCCGTATTAAACTACATTTATATGGTTTTTGCCAGTTACCATTTTTTTTAAGGATTTTATTTCTTTATTCACGAGAGACACACAGAGAGAGAGGCAGAGACACAGGCAGAGGGAGAAGCAGGCTCCATGCTTGGGAGCCCGACGTGGGACTCATCCCAGGTCTCCAAGATCACGCCCTGGGCTGAAGGCGGCGCTAAACTGCTGAGCTACCAGGGCTGCCCCATTGTGTTTTTTTTTTTTTTTTAATTATTATCAGTCACTGTAGTCTTTTAAATAATTTTTTTTTCCTTTGGCATCCTAACCGCTTAGATTTCAATTGACTCTTTTAACCTCACTTTCATTGTTGATTTGCTGCCGCAAGGCATCATTGTTTTTTTTTTTTTTTTTCATCATTAACATTGTTAAAGAAACTTTGGTTTTGGATATATAGCCAATCAAGATTTACATGAAAATTCTTTTAAAATTGTTTTCTTCAGCAGAATGTATAGATTTGCATTGAATCCTCCATAATTCTTCAGCCAGGACTCCTTGATGGTAAAGGCAGGTAGTCGAGAGAAGACAGCATATAAAAGTAACCACAGAAAGATAGAACTGATTGTCATGAGCATTATGTCCAACCGTGAGCAATTGAATGCAACAGCTAAAGGTAACTCAGGCTATCCATTTATTTTGTGTATCCCCTGCAGCACCTGCTGTAGTCCTGTACATACAGTGGAGGAGCAAATATGTGTTGAATGAATGAATGAATGAATAAATAATCAAAATAATGGGGAGGTGTTTTTTTTTTTGCCACAAATTGTTTTTGGGCCATCAGAGTATTAAAGTTATATATTATATGAACAGAAGTATGGATATCTTGAAGAAGAGGGAATTTACATACAAAAGACTTGTTACTGTTTTTTCTTTTCCATTCTAATATCCCTCATTTTTAGCTTCTTTTATATGAATATACCTGTTTGTTATTTCCAACACTTATCAGTAATGAACTATTTCCAATACACAGAAAACTATTAAGAATATGAAAAACATCCATGTAGCCACCATCCTGATTTAACTGGAACAGACATTGAATTTTTTATAACTATATAGTTATAAATCAATTTTACAGTCCTATATTAATTAGTTCTTTCCACTCTCTCCAGACTATGGTGATAGTGATACAAATTAAAGAATCACAGATAAATTAATGGTTATACTATCTTTTGAGTCTTTTTCTTTGGCCTTTAAACTGGTAGGAATTTCTAATGAAAACAGCAAATTGCATGTGTGCATATGTATATATATGTATGTATATACATATGCATGTGTGTGAAATCTATAATGAAATCACAGTTTAGAGAAGGAATTATACGTTTAAAGTCTTCAATTTTGTGAAAACAATGATTCCACATTTATTCAAGTGGCTGCCATAGAATGGAAATTGAAATCCCTGGGTGGGAAGTGTGCTAGAAATCATAGTATTCCTTTTCAAAGTATTTTGCATCCCCTTATACGTATATTCAGTAGTTCATTTCTAACCCCTACACACTGAATCATGCTGTGATTCATAATACTGTGTTATGTTTTAAATTCAAATATTGTTTTTAAAGGGAAATTGCTACTAATGTTGGCTAAGCTGCACATAATAGTTTAGTAAATGGTTGTAGGTTTGATTCTTCTCATGTCAATCTAAATGTGAACTAATATTACTCAAAATCCTTTCAAGACATTGAATAATTGTTTCAGTTAACTAAATGCTTCACCAAATAACATCAATTTATGAAGTATAGTTGAGTTTAGTGCATTTATTAAAGAAAAAAGTAATAGGTGCATAGCTACATAATTAAATGTTAATGGATATCTTTTCTTGTTGTTATTAATGCATATCTTTTTAAGTGGCCCTCTGTTCAGAGAAAGAGGCAATTTAGTATCTTAACAGAACAATTATAGATTATTGAAAATTTTCAAAAGTGATGTATGACTTAGTTTTTGCTCTTTTTTCATTTAAATTTTTGAAAGAGCAACATTATTTAGATATTATTTACACAAATAAAGTGTACCAATTTTGATGTACATTTTGGTGAATTTTGCAAATTTTTTTTTAATTTTGCAAATTTTATATACTCACTTAATCACTATCAAAATCCAGACTATAGAATGTTTATATCTGCCCTGAAAGTTGTCATGTGTCTTTTTCCAATGTTTCCAGTTCTCCTGGACAACCACTGGTACATCTGTCACTGTAAACTAGACTCTTCCAGAGTTTCATATATGTACAATATTAGGGGGAACTGGATGGTTCAATGGTTGAGCGTCTGCCTTCGGCTCAGGTTGTGATCCCAGGGTCTCTGTCAAGTTCCCTTGTGGGAGCCTGCATCTCCCTCTGCCAATGTCTCAGCCTCTCTCTCTCTGTCTCACATGAATAAAGCCAAACTGTAGAAGGAGCCTCGGTGTCCATCGAAAGATGAATGGATAAAGAAGATGTGGTTTATGTATACAATGGAATATTACTCAGCCATTAGAAATGACAATACCCACCATTTGCTTCAACGTGGATGGAACTGGAGGGTATTATGCTGAGTGAAATAAGTCAATCGGAGAAGGACAAACATTATATGTTCTCATTAATTTGGGGAATATAAATAATAGTGAAAGGGAATAGAAGGGAAGGGAGAAGAAATGGGTAGGAAATATCAGAAAGGTACACAGAACATGAAGACTCCTAACTCTGGGAAATGAACTAGGGGTGGTGGAAGGGGGAGAGGGCGGGGGGTAGGGGTGAATGGGTGACGGGCACTGAGGGGGGCACTTGACGGGCTGAGCACTGGGTGTTATTCTGTATGTTGGCAAATTGAACACCAATAAAAAATAAATTTATTATTAAAAAAAGAAATAAAATCTTTAAAAATATTTAAAAGATAAATGCAATCTTACATGCGCTTTATTTTTTTTCTCTAGCTTTTTTCACTTAGCATAATGTTTTTGAGGTTCATCTATATTGTTGTGTCTTTTGTTCATTTCTTTTTTACTGCTGAACAGTATTGTATGAATAGACCTACAATTTGTTTATCTATTCATCTGTTGATATTTTTTTTTCCTGGTTTTGGGGATATTTTTAATAACACTGCTGTGAACATTCATGTGCAAGTGTTTTTGTGTGGACATATGCTTTCATTTTTCTGGGGGTGAATACCTAGGAGTGGAATTTTTGGGTATATAAGTGTATGTTTAATTTTGGACAATAGTACCAAACTGTTTTCCAAAGTTGATGTATTTAGTACCAATGGTAAGAGTTCCAATTGCTTCTTATTCTTGTCAGTGTTTGGTAGTGTCTTTGTAGCCTTTCTACTGGGTATGTTGTGTATCTCATTGTGATTTTAGACATGTACCTGATGACTGTGCTGTTGAATGTCATTTATGTGTTTATTGGCCATTTGTATATATTCATTTGTGAAGTATATGCCAAATATTTTGCCCATTTAAAATTGGGTTGTTTGTCTTCTTACTGATGAGTTATAGGAGGTCATTATATATTCTGAATACACGTCCTCTGTCAGGTATGCATTGAGAGCACTTTCTCCCAACTGGTGGTGTTGGCTTTTGCATTTTTTCTTTTTTAAAGATTTTATCTGTTTGAGAAAGAGGAGAGCTTGAATGCACAACAAGCAGGGGGAGGGATAGAGGGAGAGGCAGACTCCCCATTGAGCACAGAGCCCCTACACAGGGCTTGAGCCCAGGATTTTTGGACCATGGCCTTAGCTGAAGGCAGAAACTTAACTGAGCCACCCAGGTGCCCTGCATTTGCATTTTCTTAATGGATTTTTCAAAGAGCAGAAGTTTTTAATTTTGATAAAGCTCAGTTTATTAAGTTATATTTCTGTGATTCATACTTTTTTGCACCCTAAGAAATCTTTATCTACACTAAGGTCATGAAAAATTTCTCCTATGTTTTCCTTTATAAGTTCTATAGTTTGGCTCTTATTTTGGTCTATGGCCCACTTTGAGTTAATATTTACATATGGCATGAGGTAGTGGTCAAAGTTCTTTTTTGTTGTTGTTGCATATAGATATGCAGTTGTTCCCACACTATGTGTTGAAAAAAAATTCTTTCTTCATTAATTTACTGTTGCATCCTTTTTGAAAATCAATTGAATATATATACATATACATATATATGTCTATTTCTAGACTCTTCTGTTTCTTTGATCTATCTTTTATGTCAATACTACATTAATTATTGTGGCTTCCAGTGATTCTGGTAATTGGTCCTCCAACTTTGTTTTTGTTTTCCAAAATTCTGTTGGCTATTTGGGTTCTTATATTTCCATATAAATTTTAGAACCAGGTTATCAGTTTCTACTAAGAAATCTACTAGGGATGCCTGGGTGGCTCCGCAGCTGAGTGCCTGGCTTCGGCCCAGGGCATGATCCTGGAGTCCCAGGATCAAGTCCCACATCGGGCTCCCTGCATGGAGCCTGCTTCTCCCTCTGCCTGTGTCTCTGCCTCCATCTCTCTTTGTGTTTCTCATGAATAAATACATTAAAGTCTTAAAAAAAATTTTTTTAATAAATAAGAGAATGGTTTTATATAATAGCCCTAGCACTTTAGATTCTTTGCTAATTAACTTTGAGGTCTGTTTCTAAAAACTGAGTGAATATAAAGATTTGAGGTTTGTTCCTTCAATATTTAAACTTTCATCTTATGCTAATTGGCCTTGAGAGCCCATGACTAAAATATTTGACCAAATATGGCACTGCCTGGACTCATTTTGAATTTAGCAGGTGCTCTGAAAAGTAAACCAGGTGTTTTTAAATGTTCAATTTTAACTGATTAGTTAATTAATTAATTTTTTGAGAGAGTGAGAGTGAGTGAACAGCAGGAGAGAGGCAGAGGGAGAGAGGGAGAGAGAGAATCTAAGCAGGCTCCTCACCCAGGGCAGAGCCCAATGCAGGGCTTGACCTCACAACCTTAAGATTATGACCTGAGCTGAAATCAAGAGTCAGACACTTAACTGACTGAGCCACCCAGCATGCCTATTTTATTTTATTTATTTTATTTTACTGTTTAATTTTAACTGATTGCTTATTTTTTTAATTTTGAGTAGTTTATTGCTATAACTCTCTAACTTACTGAGACATTAGTACTGCATTTTTTTGCTTTATAAAGAAATAACTTGAACAAAAACTGCATTATATTAACATTGTTTTGTCCAATGTATTTAGAGAGAACGTTTAATCACTTCTATCAGAGGTAAGATATTACCACATCTGGGTAAGATTTAGAAATGGCATATCCAATGATTTATAATTAAATTCCATAAAGATGGGTGTTTGGGTGGCTCAGTGTTTAAGTGGCTGCCTTTGGCTCAGATCCTGATCCCAGCGTCCTGGGACCAAGTCCCGCATTGGGCTCCTTGTGGAAATGCTGCTTCTCCCTCTGCCTATGTCTCTGCCTCTCTCTCTGTTTCTCTCATGAATAAATAAATAAAATCTTATTTAAAAAAATAAATTCCATAAAGATTATAGAAATATTAATACATGGATAAAACATTATATTTAGTTACTGGTTTAAAAATAGAAATATATTTATTAACTTATCCATGCGACATTCTCATTGAAAAAAATAACCTAGTGATTTAAAAATATGAAGGTCCCCTTGAAATTCTATCCTGTAGAGATAGCATTTATTAATGTTTAGTGGACTTCTTTTTTTTTTTAGTGGACTTCTTTCTAGACTTTTTGATGCATATATAATTTTTAAAACATATATTGAATCATGCTGTATATATATTATTCTGTATTCACTTTTTTCTTCTTTCCTTCTTTCCTGAGTATTAAATATCTCACTAGTAACCCATCAGACTTGTAGTTCAATTTTTTGATGACTGCATAGTACTGCCGTATGACCTGCTCCTTAGTTTATTAGATTCTCTATTGATGGACAGTTAAATTTTCTTTGACTTTGGTATTTTATTTTATTTTTTAAAGATTTTGTTTATTCATGAGAGACACACACACGAGAGAGAGAGAGAGAGAGAGAGAGAGAGAGAGAGAGAGGCAGAGGGAGAAGCAGGCTCCATGCAGGGAGCCTGACATGGGACTCGATCCTTGGTCTCTGGGATCAGGCCCTGGGCTGAAGGTGGTGCCAAATCGCTGAGCCACCCGGGCTGCCTGACTTTGGCATTTTAAACAATGATGCAAAGGATATACTTTGTATTAATTTTCTGTTGCTGCCCTAACAAATTATCACAAACCTAGTGTCCTGAATCATGAATTTGTTTTTATTATCTTACAGCTCTATAGGTCAGAAATATGACTCAGGTTGAACTGGGCTAAAGTCAAGATGTATGCATACTTCCATCCTTAATGAGGTCTAGAGGCAATTCCATTTCCTTGCCATTACCAGCTTTTGGAGTCTGCTCACATTCCTTTATTCATGAACCCCTTCCTGTACTTTTAGGATGGAGAATCAGGAGGTTACCACCCAAACTGCAGAGTTCAAGAATACATACCTGAGGTCTAGGGATTAGAAAGCTGCCATCGTACCTTTCTCTTTCACTCATGAATCTAATGGCTGTACACTGGAATGGTTTGCAGAAAAAAACCCAACATGTCTATCAGTTGCTTTATAATAGCAATAGCTAGCCAAAGCATTGTCTTGTGTCTACATTTTACTCACATTGTACCAACATTTCAGTGCATCTCCTGTGCAAGATATGGTAAAATAGAAATATTCAGCATACATTCCAACTTTCTTCTAGCCTGACTTCTAATACTGCAGAAGCAGGAAGACTATCTTCCCATATTCCATTGCACTTAAGATTCTTCATGTGAAATAGGCTGCACCACTTAGATGCACTTACACAAGATTTGAAATGTAGATTGACCAGGAGCTAGGAAAGTGAGTCCTCTTATATGAGTCTGGTTCTTAGCTGCAAACAACAGAATCCACACTAGTTGGTTTAACCATAAAAGAAATTTATTAAAGTATTAAGAAACTCATGGAATTCTAGAAGAGCCAGAAACTCAGACTAGGGGCGGGGTGGGGGTTGGAATGCATCAGGTACAATACCCAGATCACAATGGGAAACTAAACCCATAGTCCATGTTGAATCCTATTGGCCATTTACTTCTTCAGTTTGCTCACTAGTAAATGAAGTACTGTGCAAGCGTGTTAGGCTGAGTCTCTTCTATTACCAAGGTAAAATGAGTTCTGGCTTTCACTTTGGAGGGGAAGAATTCACAATGTGGGGGGATGCCTGCCTGGGTGGCTCAGTGGTTGAGTATCTGCTTTTAGCTCAGGGCGTGATCCCAGGTCTGGGGATCCAGTCCCATGTTGGGCTCCCCACAGAGAGCCTGCTTCTCCCTCTGCCTATGTCTCTGACTCTCTGTGTGTCTCTCATGAACAAATAAATAAAATCTTAAAAAAATAATAATTCACAATGTGGGAAATTTTCTAGACCTTAATGGATGCTCAGGAGATGCAGGGTATTTCACAGGCATGAAGATGTCCACTGAAGTGATCAGTAAGTTGAAGACATTTAAGTATATTTTATAAACTGAATCATCTGGTTTCCATTATATCTAACCTCCTCTTTGTTAATGCTTAACTTTTTTACACATTTGGTTTAAACAGTTCAGCCTGTCTCAGCTGGGTGATCCAGGTGTTTTAGGACATATGTAGGCCTTAGGAATTCTAATTTTTGGAGGCAAACTCTATCATGCTCATTACAGTGTACCCACAGCCCACATTAAATACAATTTAATTGCAACCACATGTTAAATTGAAGTTTAGTGCTTGTTATGTTTTGTAGACATTTGTGTGAACCTTTGTAGAGTTTCTGTTTTGTATGTTGGCATAATATTTTTTTTAGATTTTACATATTTTCATAAGTTTTTGGAAAGCACATAGGTTCTAAGCAGTGCAACTGTATTGCCTAATGCATCAAAACACCTTAGTGCTTTGTGTGGAATCCAGGGTTCAAACTTGGACCAAAGAGTAACATTGGTAGCCTCCCCCCAACCAAGACAGTGTTGTAGCAACAGTGATAATAAGTGATGAGATTGCCAAGGAGAAAGGAGGAGACAAGAGTCAAACTTTTAGGTTCCTGAATGCATACAGCATAATAAAAAAAACATACTGCTAATGCCTTTTGTCATGTCATTCTGTTTTACTTTATTTAAAGATTTCATTTGTGTCTTTGAGAGAGAGAGAGAGAGCACTAGCAGAGGGAGAAGCAGGCTCTCCACTGGACTCAGGGCTTGATTCCAGGACCCTGGGATCATGACCTGAGCTGAAGGCAGACGCTTGACCAATGAGCCACCCAGGTGCCCTGTAATTCTGTTTTATGAGACTTAATAAAATTAACAAATAATATGCCATAGGAAGGATATGTAGATATGTAAGAAAATAAGTGCATCGCAAAGTCAAACCAGGCCAACGTAGCTATTTCTAAGCAGGTAGCAAGTGATAAATAATCTTTGTTTACCATGGAATCCCTTGCTTAAAGCAAGAATCTATTCAAAATGAGCAAATCATTCCCTTGATCTGCCCTATCAGTCTAATGTGGCAATTCCCTTAGAACTTATTTTTCTGTGGCTTTCTTTTTTTTCATGGTTCATAATAATCATTTTTTTTAAAGTGCAAGGAGTGTCACAATCATCAGATACAATAGATGATGTAATGCCATTATTCTCTATTTTAGTATTTGGAGCTTTTTGCTATCTGAGAGATACTCATACAATGTCACTGATCATCCAAGTGTAGGTGAATACTCAGAGGAAATTACACAGTTATTGTAGGTAATTTTATATAAAGATTTACTAATTGTATGAGTCCAGCATGACTTTAGTAATGATGGGATATAGCTTAAATCTGTGGTTTGTATTTTAAAAATTTCCAGGGATCACATCCAAGTATATGAATTAAAAGGTGACCTGTTCATCATGTATAATTTGCATATTCCTGCGTTAGACAGTCAAGTCTCTGGCTGTTTTCTAATTAATACCAGCTGCTGCTTCTGTGATTTCTTTTCTTTCTTTAGTTTTAGGACCTACAGTACTTTCCTCCTGGTTGTGAGAGAGGGAATATATATGCAGAGAATAAAAACACAAAAAACCTGGTGCAGTGAGGTGCATCCAAGACATTTCCTGGATTATTACTAGGCACTTGAAGGTTGTGTAGGGAATTTGGAGCTAAAATCATTTAATTACATCTTAAAAAATATTAGTTTGTTGGAGTTATTCCCAGGACAGACTGTTCCGTCTGTTTCGTAGCCTGCATTCTGCTGGTGGAAGCTTACCTTTTTTCCCCCTGTGGATGAAGTTTTTGGGAGAATTGTCTAAGGGATTAACTGTTACCTCATTATCTTTGTGAATCGCTTCCAGAGCTTTTTGCATTATCCATCACAGTGGTCAAGAGATTCACAAAGAAAAGAGATTCACAAAGAAAGTGCTCAATCTTTATTCACAAAGGAAGTTGATGTTGGCTGCTGCCTATATCTACTATATATTTCCTTTGAATATTTATAAGATAATTTCTTGAGATTTGATTCTTAATATTGTGTTTGTGGGAGAAGATTTGATGTCTGAGCAGTATTGAATATTCAAAAAATAAGACCATAGAAAATAGAACACAAACCATTCAAATCTACAATTAATGATTGCTCAGAAGGGTTTAGAATATTCTTCTCTGTATATAGTTCTTTTAAGCAGTTTTCTGGAAAGTTCTTTTTTGTTGTTGTTTAAAAGAAAGATTTTATTTATTTATTTATTTATTTATTTATTTATTTATTTATTTATTTATGGAGAGAGGAAGACAGAGCTAGCACAGAGGGAGAGGGACCAGCAGACTCCATGCTGAGCATGGAGCCCATCACCATGCTTGATGTCACCAACCTGAGATCATGACTTGAGCCCAAATCAAGCCAGACACTTAACTGACTGAGCCACTTTCTGGACATCTCTGGAAAGTTTTAAAGAAAGTCTTTTTCCTTGTTTAAAAATCTAAAGATTTTTGACAATATGAAGATATTTTATTTACAATTTTTATTCTTATAAACTCTTATTTCCTGTGGTTCCCCTCTTCCAGTCTTTATTGAGGTAATTGACATATAACTGTATAAATTTGAGGTATACAATTTGATATGTCTGTATTGTGAAATGATCACCATAATAGATTTTATTTTTTATTTATTTATTTATTTTTTATAAAGATTTTAAAGTCCTCAACTTTTATTTATTTATTTTTAATTTTTTTATTTATTTATGATAGTCACAGAGAGAGAGAGAGAGAGGCAGAGACATAGGCAGAGGGAGAAGGAGGCTCCATGCACCAGGAGCCCAATGTGGGATTCAATCCCGGGTCTCCAGGATCGCGCCCTGGGCCAAAGGCAGGCGCTAAACCGCTGCGCCACCCAGGGATCCCACCATAATAGATTTTAGTTAGCATCCATAATGTCATATAGTTTCAAGAAGTTTTTGCCCTTGTGATGAGAAGTTCTAAGATTTACTCTCTTAGCAACTTTGAGATATATAAAACAGCAGTGTTAGCTATAGTTATCATTTTGCACATTATATCCCTGGAACTTATTTATCCTATACCTGGAAGTTTATATACTTTTACCTAATTCCTCTCCTCAGAACCCCCATCCTTCAAATCCCTTTTCCGTCTCCTCTGGCAACTGCAAATCTGATCTCTGAGTTTGATTTCTTTAGAATCCGCATATAAGTAAGGTCCTACTGTATTTGTCTTTATCTGACTTCTTACACTTACATAATGCCCTCAAGGTCAATCCATTTTGTCGCAAATGGCAACATTTCCTTATTTTTTATGGCTGAATAGTATTCCATTATATATTTATACCACATTTTCTTTACTCATTTATCTGTCCATGGATACTTAGGTTGTTTGGATATTGCAAATAATTCTCCAATAAACGTGGAGGGTACAGATATCTTTTTGGAATAGTGATTGCCTTTCCTTTAGTTATACACCCAAAAGTGGAATTGCTAGATTATATGGTATTTCTATTTTTAATTTTTTTTTTAAATTTTTTATTTATTTATAATAGTCACACACAGAGAGAGAGAGAGAGGCAGAGACACAGGCGGAGGAAGAAGCAGGCTCCATGCACCGGGAGCCCGATGTGGGATTCGATCCCGGGTCTCCAGGATCGCGCCCTGGGCCAAAGGCAGGCGCCAAACCGCTGCGCCACCCAGGGATCCCTCTATTTTTAATTTTTTAAGGAAACTTCTTATTCTTTTCTGTAGTAGCTGTACCAATTTACATTCCCATCAGTAGTTCACAACGGTTCCCTTTTCTCCACATTCTTACCAGCATTTGTTATCATGTCTTTTTGATGATGTCCATCTTAACAGGTGTGAAGTGATATCTTACTGAGGTTTTTGTTTTGTTTTGTTTAGATTTTACTTATTTATTCATGACAGCCACACACAGAGAGAGGCAGAGACACAGGCAGAGGGAAAAGTAGGCTCCATGCATGGAACTCGATGTGGGACTTGATCTGGGAACCCAGGATCATGCCCTGGGCCGAAGGCAAGTGCTAAACTGCTGAGCCACCCACGCGTCCCTCTTACTGAGGTTTTGATTTGCATTTCCCTAATGATGAATAATATTGGGTACTTTTTCATGTACCTGCTGTCCATTTGAATATTTTCTTTGGAAAAATGTCTATTATTCATATTTTTCCTATTGAATGATATATGAGTTCCTTATATATTTTGTATATTAATCCCTTATAAATGTGTGGTTTGCAAATATTTTCTCCCATTCCATAGGTTGCCTTTTTATTTTGTTGATCATTTCCTTTGATGTGTAGAAGTTTTTTAGTATGATAGTCCCAGTCGTTTATTTTTTACTTTGTTGGTTGTGCTTTAGGTATCATATCCAAAAAAATTATTGCCAGGGCCTATGTCAAGAAGCTTTTACTCTATGTTTTTTCCTAGGAGTTTTATGGTTTCAGTTCTTATGTTTAAGTGTTTAATCTATTTCAAGTTAAATTTTGTGGATAGTATAAATAGGAACCTAGTTTTATCCTTTTTCATATGAATATATTTACATGTTTGATAAAAACATCCATGGACTTTTCTTTCAAAGATTAAAAAAAAACTCTGAGGGCAGCTTGGGTGGCTCAGTGATTTAGCGCTGCCTTTGGCCCAGGGTGTGATCCTGGAGACCCAGGATCGAGTCCCACGTCAGGCTCCCTGCATTGAGCCTGCTTCTCTCTCTGCTTATGTCTCTGCCTCTCTCTTTCTCTTTCTCTTTCTCTTTCTCTTTCTCTTTCTCTTTCTCTCTCTCTCTGTCGCTCATGAATAAATAAATAAAATATTAAAAAAACTGTGAAAGTTAAAGTTATAAAATGAATATTCTCTCACAGCTAAGAATGCCTTTCTAGAAATATATAAATGCAATTATCCTTTAATAAATAAACACATCCTCAATTTTTTTTAGTAATGTGTCATGGAAAAAAATTAAAAGGTGACATTTCTACTCACAATATGAAATGAAAGCAATTGTAACACAGATGCAGGATGTTAGAGATAAATGAAAAATTATCTTGCTTTTTATAATTAAAGTTTGCTAGTTTAATATTCATAGCAGGCGTATAGACTTCTTAATTACTCAGGTGAAATATTTCCTTTGTTTTGAAAGCATTCTCTTTTTCTTCCTAAATCAAAAACAGAGAAAACTTAAAGCACATGATTCAGTTATAGTTTTTAGAACAACAATGGGTAAGAATGTCTTAGGCTTAGGAATCCTTTCATCTCTCTGACGATTCATTGTTTTTTGTTCTGTATCTAGTTTCTAGTTGCAAAATAATAGAAACTGATGCCAACTAGCTTGAGTAGAAATAAAATTTATTGGATGTTGGATGTTGGGCTGTTTCCAGAATCTGTGGTGAAGGCTGCAAAGTAGGGCTTGGGGAATGAATAGGAAACAAGGCAGGCTGAGTCCAGTCCCCTCTGCCCAGACCAACCTGGAGGGTAAGTCTTGAGCTTTCTAAGAGGTGAGCTGCTTTTTGATGAAGGGATACAGTGATGATGGATGAACAGTGAATTGCCTGTGTTGGCAGCCCCCAGCTTTACTGTTTTCATTGTGAAGTAGGCTCCTGTTTTCAGAATCACTGTGGTGTGACATACCACACATCCAATACACCTTGGGTCTCAGCATTTCTTTCCCCCTCCTCTTCTGTTTAGTAATGAAAGAATCATAGGGACATCTGGGTAGCTTAGGTAAGCATCAAACTCTTGGTTTTGACTTGGGTCATGATCTCAGGGCTGGGAGTGTAGCCTGTTTAAGATTGTTTTTCTCCCTCGCCCTCTTCCCCTCCCTGCTCACTTGCTTGCTCTTGCTCTCTCTGTCTCTATCTTTAAAAAAAAAAAAAAAAAAGGATCATTAAATAATTTTTAATGGATTCCTCAAGAGGAATACTGGTTGTTCTGGTTTTAATGGACTTACCTCAGAAGTGAACTTAGATGTGAGGACAAGTAATCATATGCTCAGGTTCAGTCTCAATGATCCTTTAAGGCTCTTAGCTCAAATAGCATTTCCCATATCAGTTCCCCATTTATTCCCTTCCTCTGTGTTACTGTGCCGCCAAGATACCATCTTGTAAATATTCTATGAGCACACTTACCACTCTGAACTGTAACTTAAAAAAATATATCTAGTCTTCCTCATGGACTATGAAATCTTGGAGAATAAGAAACAGACTTGAATATATTTAAATTTTATTTATTTATTTAAATTTATTTCAAATTTATTTTCTGCACGTAATGCCACATTTGGGATATAGTAAAGGCTCAGTTTTTTGGTTTTTTTTTTTTTTTCCTCAAGATTTTATTTATTTATTCATGAGAGACACAGAGAGGGAGGCAGAGACACAGGCAGAGGGAGAAGCAGACTCCCTGTGGGGAGCCCGATGTGGGACTCAATCCTAGGACCTGGGATCATGACCTGAGCCAAAGGCAGATGCTCAACCGCTGAGCCATCCAAGTGTCCTGTAAAGGCTCCAGTTTTAAAAGTCGAGGTGACATACACATATAGGTAGAATCAAATCTTTTATATTTACTTTGATGCTATATTTGATATATTTGATTACGGTTTTGAAGAGCTTATAGTGAAAATCAACAGTCTCTTTTCCTTCCCTGTCCTCCTCAGTCCCTCCTCTCAAGACCAACACTTTTAACTTTTCTAAATAGTTTTTCTGTCAGTTACTTTCGTATTTCTTTAGAAATATGCTTATCTTGGGGCACCTGGGTGGCTCAGTTGGTTGAGTGTCTGCCTTCAGCTCAGGGTGTGATCGCGGGGTCCTGGGTTCAAGTCCCACATCAGATTCTCCCCGCAGGGAGCCTGCTTCTCCCTCTGGATATGTCTCTGCCTCTCTCTCTGTATCTCTCATGAATAAATAAAATAAAAAATCTTAAAAAAAAAAGAATGAAAAAAAAAATAAATAAAAATTAAAAAAAAAAAAAAAAAAGAATGTAAAGATTTTGGGTGTTGCCTTCTAGCATCCAGTGTAGCGAATGCAAAGTCTGTCATTTGTTTTGTGAGAAGCTTTTAGGATTTCTTTTTGTCCTTGGTCTTCAGAAATTTTTCATCAAAAAACCTAGATATGTGTTGTTGTTGTTATTGTTTTTTAAATAAATCTTCTTCTGGTGTATAGGTCCTTTGAATCTGAAGACCCATATCCTTCAGTCTGAGAGATTCTTTTGTATGATTTCCTTGGTCATGTCCTTATTTTCCTCTCCTTACTATTTTGGAGCTCCTATTAATGTTGGATGAACTAGATTAATCCTTTGTTTTTCTCTGTCTTTATATAATTATTATTTAAAAAATTAAAATAATATAAAAGAGTTCACAGTGAGTAGTAGATTTGCACTCCTGATGCCATATGCCCTCGTTCCCTGAGGTAACCCTATATCAGTTCCCACCCTCCCTGGTCTTTCTAGAAGTATTCTATGCATATTGTGGCAGAAGATTATACACCAAAATAGTTGTTTTCTTCTTCCTGGGACCACAGCTGAACTATACATTTCCAACAGTCCTAGCAGTTAGATGCAACCATGTGATTAAATTCTAGCCAATAGAATATGAGAAATGATGCATGCCACTTCTGGACTAAGACTTTGAAGGACCTAACGCTAGGTCTTCTCTTTACCCTACCTACTGGGAACATGCAGAAAATAAAAAGGTCTCTAGGCAATGGTAGAACCACAGACAGAAGGATCCTGGACCCATAGATTATTGCTTGAAAGAAAGCAGCCTATCAGTAGTAGAAATGAATTCCCATATTTGAGCCATTATAACTCTTTGGCCTGATGGTGATACTGATGTGGAAATATTGGGATTCAGAGCAAACATTCAAGAAAGAATTCTTGAGGAATTTTATTAAAAGCACTAGGACAGGACCTGTGGGCAGAAAGAGCTGCCCTGGGGTTGTGTAGGGTGACTGATTATATACTTTCATGTTGGGAGGGGGTTAATGATAGCATAAGTCGCTAAGAAATTTTGGAAGCAAGGTGTCCAGGACTTTTAGAGGACTAGCTGTTGTTAGGAAAAGGTCATTTATTACTGTCTAGTAAAGCCTTAGTCATGAGACCACTCAGATGTGTACCATGAGCCATATGCTTGGAGGATGATTGCTAACATATGTCTTGGGAGGATAGAGATACTAAAGGAAGTTTCCAAAGAAATTTTTATATGCTAAAGAAGACTCACAAGATCCTAGGAGTCTGGATAATGTTAAGCTAAGATTGCCTTTTGCCCTTAGCAGAGTGTTAACATTGAGACAGTTGAATTCCTAGAGGAAGGTCACTGTTTTAAGGACTTGTCAATGGGCTGTAAGGAGTAAAGAAATTTAATTTATTCTTTTGCCTTTGTTTCTCACATCAATACTGCCTAAAATTCCCTAATACACATATGCAATAATTTCTCTGCCTTTTAAAAAACTTTTTGTGATAATTTCTTTTTATCATCTATCCTGTCTAGCGTATAATTTCTAGGAACTTTTGTAATTGTTTTCTTTATCATGTGTCTAGTTCGTATTTTATATATGCACTATCTTCTTGAATTTCTCTGAGGCTGTCAGAATATTTTTTATTTTTTTCCAATCTGCTTCCCAAATTCCTTCTATCTCCTCCAGAGCATTTTTTTATCTACTTGCTGCGGTCTTCTTTTACATTTTAGCTTTTTCTCAACTGTTGAGCCTCAGTTGTTCAGTCCTGTGTGAGAATGAGGTGACAGAAACCAGCGGCGAGCTCTGTACATGTATGGATAGGGATTTGCCTTGGAATGATCCAAGTGGAGAACACCCATTGATCTCTGTAGGCTGTTCAATTTCATTTTCAATTGTGTAGACACATGGCTGCTAGGGGATCAACTACCCTGTATACAGACTCTCATTCCCTCTGCTTTTAGCTCTGCTCTTACATCTCTTCCCCTTAGATTTGGTGCTTCCAAGCCTGGAAACTCTCTGGGATTCTGATAGTACATTGTCTCCATTCTCCATTTTTGGGTTCATTGGCCTTGCTTTGCTAACTGCCACTCTTCCATTTGCTTTCCATCTTCCACAGAAACATAAAGGGGCCAATCTTTATTCCTTTTGTGTAACTTCTTTCTTTCCCTTTGCTGTTGTGGGTTTGTACTTCTTAAACTCTATTGTCGTTTTAGTGGAGCCTCTAGAAGAAGAGGAGATAAATGCATGCTTTTCAGTGTTCAGAGTTCTATTCTTGATGGCTGTTTCTCTGTGAGCTTTGCAACTTTGAGTCAGCCAGCTCACTTAGAAAACTGAGAGCAAGATGGACTCAACACTCAACTTTTAAGGACTTGTTTTTTAAAATCTGTGATCTAGAACACTAAAAAGTCCTTTAATCCTACCCCTTTTGGTAAAGTAGTAAAATCACACACCTTTCTTTAATATTACTAAAAGTTAAAACAAATTTAATATCATGACTCAGACTTAAGGGACAAAATATTGCTTTGTTTTCAAACTGCACAGATGCTTTCAGAGATATTTATTTATTTATTTAGTTAGTTATTTATTTATAAAGATTTTTAAAAATTTATTCATGACAGAGAGAGAGAGGCAGAGACACAGGCAGAGGGAGAAGCAGGCCCCATGCGGGGGGGGGGGGGGGGGGGGGGCGCGGTGGGGGGGACACTTGATCCTAGGTCTCCAGGATCATACCCCCGGGCCGAAAGTGGTGCCAAAGTGGTGCCAAACGGCTGGGGGCTGCTGGAGACTTTTATTTAGAATCTACTCCTTACCACCATTCCATCCTGTCCTTAGAGAAGTGTTAATTTCAAGATTGCGTGGCACATCGTAACCCTTGATTTGAAGTAAATGTTTATTTATTTATTTATTTATTTATTTTTTTGAAGTAAATGTTTAATTGGATCTAATGAGAAAAATTCAGCACACACTTCAAGGGAGATTTTGAACAATATTTCTAAGGAAATGATTTAGCATTATAAAGGTGTGGATACTTATAGTTCAAGTTCTTGATGAATTCAAGGAAACTGTTGTCCTTTTATCGCCTATTAAATTTGCTTCTGTGCTATATAATACTTAGAGAAAAACCTGTTTTATGTTCTGATCCACTTATTTTGGACCTTTGTCTATCATAACTTAAATAACATTTTTATTTTTAAATTTGGCTAACTTCTAGAGCAGGAATCCTTTTATTACTTTTATTTTTATTTTTTAAAGATTTTTATTTATTTATTCATGAGAGACACAGAGAGAGGCAGAGACACAGGCAGAGGGAGAAGCAGGCTCCATGCAGGGAGCCCGATGTGGGACTTGATCCCAGGACTCCAGGATCACGCCCTGGGTCGAAGGCAGGCGCTAAACCACTGAGACACCTAGGGATTCCCAAGGAATTCTTTTAAAAATGAACATCAAAAAGTAATTTGAAGAATCTTTCATCCTTTAGATTCTATTTTATTTTTAAAAAGATTTTATTTGAGAGCAAAAGAGAACCAGCACAGGGTTATGGGGCATAGGGAGAAGGAGAAAGAAACCCAAGCAGACTGTGAGCTGAGCTTGGAGCCAGATGTGGGGCTTGGTCTCACAGCCCTGAGATCACAGCCTCAAGAATGGGACACTTAACCAAACCAAGAATGGGACGCTCAACCGATTCTACACCTGGGTGCCCCTCATCACTTAGATTTTAAAGTCATTCTTTTCTTTTATTACAATTATTTTCCTTTGATTTTACGTCCTAACTGTATTCATTGACTCTCTCTTCAGTCCCCTTAATAAAGTGATAGTCATAATAATAATGCTAGGATATGTCACCAGGGTTATATAAGTCTCTGTACTTAATCTCGTAAAATGGGATTCAACCTAAAGTTGATAAAGAAAATGATACTTCTATTTTTATAATGACTTCATTCATATGAGTTATAAAGATAAAGAATAATTAAAAAGAAAGACAAGCTACTTAAATAGATTGTGGCCAGGTTTTTAAATGAATACAATTCATCTTACCAAAAGAGCAATATTTCAAATCTAGCTGAGACTAATGATCTGCCTATCTAGTATCTGTTAACCATTGTTATAACACCCATTTTGATGGGAAGATTTATTCACATTGTGAAAAGAAGAATATCATGACTAAAAGAAGAGAACAGCAATTGCAAATTATCATAGAGATATAAAGATGAGGTCATTATAGACTCTGACAGTTAATAGAGCAATCAGAAAACAATGACATTTGATATGAACTGTTTTGATTGCAGAAAAGGCTATGACTCATTTTTACATTCATATATCTACAAGAAAATTTTCAGATTTATAAGATTGACCCTTCAATTATTATTATTATTATTTTTTGGTAACATGCAATGATTAAATGAGGTTACATTTTCAAGGGGCAAAAGAACTGTTAAATCAAAAGCTGTAAGTGTAAAATGGAGACTGTTTCAGGGAGACTGATTTAATTTTCTCTCTGGGTCTATCTAGGATTAAATCCATTAAGCAAAAAACTTAATAGCTTTGTCCATGACTTAAAAAACACATATGCACACACATGAAAATCATTTTACCAAATAATTTGCTTTGCAAGAATAATTTGAATTATGCCAATTCTAAAGCATAGTGTAAAATTTTTTGAAAAATAATTTTAGTGTTTGTATAAAATAGAACTAAGGCAAAAGCAACTCAACATAATTGTTAAAAGGAAAATGTATTTAGTAGAGGGGTTGCTTGGCCAGAAGAAAAATAAATATTTGAATTTCTGTACAAATTGAAATTTGTGGTTGTACCATTGTGAATGATCTCCTGGCAATTAAGAAAATCTAAATACATAGTATTAAGAATATCTGGGAAACTATTCAGGATGGAGAAAAATGCTAAGAATTTATATTAGTCCAGTTTATAATAAGACTACCACCACACACACCAAAATGAAATAGTTCATTACACTTTGGCATAAAAATGTTTGACTACCAAACATTAACCATTAGGCTTCAAATGTAATTTAACATGGAGCCCAAGGTGCCAATAGCCACCACAACACATACTAGATTCATATTATAATGAATATGTGACTTAAATCACACCATATATTTTCCTTTTTGATAAAAATGTGGAAGTGTTTGTGGATGTAGCAACTTCTTTTAGTAAACACAGTACAAGATTTTCCCAGAATTCTTGTTTTTGTTTGTGTGTGTATCCAATTTTCTCAGGCTTCACACCAGTCAGTTATTTATTTATTTGTTTGTTTATTTATTTATTTATTTATTTATTTATGATTTTATTTATTTATTCATGAAAGACAGAGAGAGAAAGGCAGAGACGTAGGCAGAGGGAGAAGCAGACTCCAGGCAGGGAGCCCGACATGGGACTCGATCCCAAGACCGCGGGATCATGCCCTGAGCCAGGGACAGGTGCTCAACTGCTGAGCCACCCAGGCGTCCCTTCACACCAGTTTAGAAGTATAGAGTCACATTATAACTCAGATTCCACTGACTTTTAGAACTACTGCTATTGCAGGACCTCAGCTAATGTGCCCCTGAAATATTCTTGCGAGTCCCCAGGAGTATCACAAGTGCTCACACACAAGGCCTCTTTCACCTGGTATTACTATGCCTGTTAGGAATTATGCATCTAGTACTGTTCTATTACTGTGGTGCTTTGCCCTATGCCTTCTGGGCAGTACACTGAGGAGGATACCATGATGGTATAGAATGTGGAGTGATTAGTGGTAAAGAATTTCTCCCATTCATATTTATCTCCATTATTCTAAAAATAGTGCTACTTATTGCTCTATCGTACAGAATCTTGTAAAGAGTTTTCCTGTTTTTGTTTTTTTTTTTTCCATGAGTGCTATGGAGGATGGTCAAGAACCAGAAGTCATTATTTCTGTCCGATAGCCCTTCAGGGTCCCATAGTGTGCTTAGTTTTTGCTTTCCACCACTTTCTGTTTATTTATTTACTTTTAGGACAGATTTCTTAGATGTTTTGTCAGTGACCCACCTCCATCTCTCTGCCCTGTTCCCTACACTTTGTTGGTGTCAACTCACTAACGTACTAGACATATCAACAGCTGGCTGAGCTTGCATTCTTTCCCTTGAGGCTCCCAGCTACTGCGCAGTCCCAGCCTGACAACCTTATTATTTGTGTTAGGCTGTTTCCTGCCCACCCTCCCCACCCCCACCCCACTCCTTAAAAGGATTTAAATGGCTTTAGCTTGTGTAAGGGAGCCATAGATTTGGGAGATACATCTCCAAATGCAAGTTTATCATGACTCCATGAGTTTGTAAAACTATTACAGACTTTCGAGAATCTCAAAGCAAGGGCAGCATTTATACCTGTGCAATGTATTCTGCCTGCTGGAGTGACAGTCTCAACCCAGGTACTGGAGTAGCAGGAGGTTATTTTGCTTCTGCTTGTCTTTTCTCCACCTATTGGGGGTTTTGAGAATGCTTTGAGTCAAAGGAAGGGATTTGAAATATAGGTCATGAGAATCTTTGTTGCAGCCATCTTGAACTTATGATCAAGTCAAAGAACCTAGGTCTTACAGGGCCCTTTGAGCCCTTTACTGAAACAGGTCTTGTTAGATGGGCTTGTTAACCTTAAAAATACAGCTGTCAAGTTATTTTACCAGCAAAAATGGTTTTATTCAAGAATAGCAGAGAATTACAATTTGGGACTTGAAGGTTATAGCAAAACCACAAGCAAGTCTGTGGAGAACAGAGGAGAGATCCACTCTTATGGAGAAAAGAGGGAGTCGAAGGGACTTTTATAAATAAATAAAAAGGCCATTTCAGTAAACTGGGAGTTAGAAGTATAGTGGCTTTTCATTGTGAGTCTCTCATTGGCTGGACTGTTTCTAAGGCAGAAGAAAATCTTTCTCCCTCCCCCTGAGGTTGAAAAGTGTTATCCACTTGCAAAGTATTGCTCTTACTATTGGGGTGTGCAATTTACTAGGCCTGGTAGGGAGTTGGAGCTCCCCCTTCTGGCCTGCTAGCTCCATTTTAGCAAGGTTTCCCTTTATTAAATTTCACAGGTTCACCTTATGAGCCCAGAAATGTTTGACTCCCTCTGGGACTCAAGTTGGCATTACCACCCTCCAAACTATGCAGCTGACTTTGAATCATTGTGGAATGTATTAGCTTGGTGAGGGAGAAGCAGGCTCCTCACAGGGAGCCCTATGCGGAACTCGATCCCAGGACCCCGGGATCATGCCCTGAGCAGAAAGCAGACGCTCAACCGCTGAGCCACCCAGGTGTTCCTAGCTTGGTATCTTGATAGCTTTACTATATTAAAAGAAATTTTCAATATTTTATGGATAGAGAATTATCTATTGTTAATACAAACTAACATTTCTAGATACATGTCACATTCCAACTATAGCTTTAGAAGATTGTTCAATCTGAAATAACCTTAGCCAGACAGTATCTTTGCCTCTTTCTCAGTCTCTATTTTATCATAACTTACTTCCTCATCCACCATAGTGGGACTACTAATACTAAGACTTACTGAGTCTTCTTCCAAGGTTTGGGTTATGTTTTCTGTTTTGAGAGTGTAATTTTTAATGAGACTGAAAGAAGAATGTGTCAAACAAAATAAAACCTACCAGAGTTAAATTAACTTACCATGATTAGACAGGCTTTCATTAAATAGGGTTAATAGAGTTTGTGATAGATACATATAGATGTATGATGTTTGTGTATATAACTATATTAAGACAAAATTCCCTAAATAATCAAAACAGTGAGTTACCAAGGGAGATTTCTGTCCATAAAGTGAGAGCATTGTTTTGGGCATTGTGACTTGAATAGCAGAGTGGGCTTTCAGCTTGGAATGTTTGAGATTCCCCTGCTGTAGGATCAAGTCAAAGTATTGCATTTAGAACAAAGATACTTTTGGTGGAACCTGAGGAATAACCTGCTTTGTAGTCTCCTGTGTTACAGAAGCATCTGCTCAAACATGTGATCTCTATCAGATGTAAAGTTAGGGCCTGGAAATACACCTTTCATTTTCTTTCTTTTCTCCTTTAGCAGCCCGGAAGAGTTTTCACCAAATTGCAAACTGGAGTCAGGTAATAATGTTTGTTTCTGAGCTTTCAGAGGAAGCTGTTTATTTTAGTAGGCAATTTTCATGTGTGATGAAGTGAAATGTTGAGAAGGCAGCCTCTCATCAGTGGACAAACAATGCCTAAGAATTTAGCTAATGGCCCCCCTTCAGTGCAGAGAATAGATGGCAACAATTGTACTTGCAGACTAGACCCAGAGCTACTTGTTTGGCTGCTAGGTGTTAATGCAAATTTGTTCTTCAGCTCATTCAACCCTGGGGCTCCCATCCTTTGATTTAATTAAATGTAATTGGTTACATTGCTCCTCCCAGGCCCCTGAGGTGTTTTTGTTTATTGCTTACTCTTTGCAATAAAGCTTCAATTCATGGCACAAAATGCTGGATAAATAAGACTCTTTTTTTCCTATGTTGGATTTGCAGGGAGATTATTCCCTTCAAATAGTTTGGCTTTACTGTTAAAAGTAAATGACCAGTGAAATAAACGCATTGGGTGGCAAATGTAGCATATCTAGAAGCAAGGAATTAAGTAGAGTAAATTACATGAGATTAGGAAAAGATATGAAGTTGTAATGTTAAATTAGTAAAGATTTGCAAGATACTATAAGAGGTATCAACACTAAATAAAAAAGGCTTTAATAAGTAAGATTATCATTGTTGTAGCACATAATAAAGATTTTAAAAAGTTTCTTTAAAATGCCAGCTCTGAAATAGTCTGTAAATTCACTTTTAGCCATCCAGAATTCTCTTACTCATAAATATGCAAGTAGCATTGTTGGGGACAAAAGCGAGAACGATATTGACTTAAATGAGGTTGGCACAATTAACCTATTCCTCTTTAATGAAGGATTTTTTTTTCTTATTGTGGAAATTTTGTTTTTAAGCTGAAGATATTGTAAATAACATTTTTTTGTAAAGTGATATTTTTCCCCCTTTCACGTTTTCATTTTAATTTGAGAGGTGGGATAAATTATCATGATCTATAATATATTAACTTCTGAGGAGCATCTCAGAAACTTAGGGAAATTAGAAAACTAGCATTAGCACTTCCCAATCCACTTTTAAGTACCAAACAGTATAAATGACTTTTCCTCCTTTTGTCCTCGTGAGCTGGATAAAAGGCCCCACCCGAAATTAATTTTTTTTTTTTTAGCGTTTCCTGGTTAGTTCCTTTATTTCTTTCTTCTTTTCCTGGCCTTTATTTTTCCCATTTTTTACTGTGGAGGTATAAGATATTGCACCGATGACGTTTTCATTAATGCCTTAGGCCTTCTAAATCTTGCTGTGTCATAAGCCTAACTCGTATTTCTTCTGATGGAAAATATGGAAAATCTATGATAAGAACACAGGTATTCTCAGCACAGTAGTTTTCAAGCTTCACTTCCTCACAATAGGATTGTTTTGCAGGATTTTTTTTCTAGGCTCCTCTCATATCCAGTTACTGAGGTGCTAGGGTTTAAGGTTTATAGCATTGTGCTGTCAGAAAGTTAGGTCTTTCTTCTGGAGGGTGACCCTGATGAAAACCAAGTGGTAATTATAATAGAAAACTATAAAAAAAACACTCTCCCCTGGGAGGTGGAGACATGGCCTCAGATGTCAGCTCAGGGGTAGGTGTTCAGAGCAAAGATGGAGCACCATATCCACATGTCGGAAATAAGCCGGCGAAAAGCTGCACTTCACTTTCAGAAGGAGTTTGAGTTAGTGTCCATCAGCTTAGCTGTAGACAGAGAACCCAGTTGGGACCCTAGGTCCAAAAACCTTCCGGGGGACCTTTGTCAGCTGGGTTCAGGATGATTTAACCTCTCACCTAGTTTTACATGAAGGAGTCACCGTTTAAAATAACTAGTGAGGGGCGCCTGCTTTTGGCTCAGGTCATGATCCCGGGGTTCTGGAATCTAGTCCTGTAACGGGCTCCCTACAAGGAACCTGCTTCTCCCCCTGCCTATGTCTCTGCCTCTCTGTGTCTCTCACGAATAAATAAATAAAATCTTTAAAAATAAAACAAAATAACTAGTGATCCACAAATGGCAAATAAGGATGTTTAACATAATGTGGTACTTAGTGGTTTTTTTTTTTTTTTTTTTGTAAATGGAAATGTAATGTTATTGACAGAAAAAAGGGAAATATTCCAATGGTCTTTGAGATAAAACCAGATACTCTTGTACTTGAGTAATTTTCCTCGCTGGGTGCTGGTAATAATAAGCCCATTGCCCGTCCCCTGACTGTGACTCTCCTGAATCCACAGCTTTGATTGGAAACTCTCAACCCCTGACTGGCCTCAGGAGCACTGATTACGGGAGGCACCCCACACACTTCCCTCGTAAACATTTGGCAGATCAGGAAGTGCTGAAAAGCGATGCCCCTGGCTCTCAGGAGAGGGTACTGGTGGGAGAAGAAATAGAACATTTTCCCTCTTGCAGCTGTCAGAGAGTGATTATGTCAAATGGATTTTCAAGGAGCCACAAAGTAATTACAGGGTAACTTCTTGACATTATTTTCCGATGTTTGACTCAGCAGATGATGATGATGAATTGATGTGTATTATTTTATGGCTCTCTGAAACTTTGATACTTTAGATAGAGGTCAGACTAAGTTTTCGTTTAGACTAGTATAGCAAATCTGCCTTAAATTTTAACATGTTGACTCTCCTTTTGTGATAGATGATTTCCTAAACTTCTGATGGCTAAGAGACACTATGTTTGGGCTGCCTTTTTCATGTAGATTTCATGTAGATTTCATGTGCTTTCAAAGTAGTGCTTTACATTTGTATTAAGATAGTACTGTGGATTTCTGAGGTTATGGTGAGACTTAAATGAGCTAAATCATAAGAAGTAAAAGTAGTTAATACCTGGCACATGGTTGATAGCAGCTATATTGAAACGTGACTTCAGAGGGACACCTGGGTGGCTTGTGTTCCTGCCTTCGGTGCAGGGTGTGATCCCGGGGTCCCGGGATGGAGTCCCACATTGGGGTCCCACATTGGGCTCCCACGGGGAGCCTGTTTTTCCCTCTGCCTGTGTCTCTGCCTCTCTCTCTGTGTCTCTCATGAATTAATAAATAAAATCTTAAAAATAATTTCAGAAATGTATTGTAAACTTCAAAAAGGTATTTTCTTGTATGCTTACTAATGATTTGGTTGAATTAGGGAAGATTCTGACACCCTGCTTATTTTCTTCTGTAGTTATATTATGTTAGGACTGGTCTGTGGGGGATCCCTGGGTGGTGCAGCGGTTTGGCGCCTGCCTTTGGCCCAGGGCGCCATCCTGGAGACCTGGGATCGAATCCCACGTCAGGCTCCCGGTGCATGGGGCCTGCTTCTCCCTCTGCCTGTGTCTCTGCCGCTCTCTCTCTCTCTCTCTCTCTCTCTCTGTGTGACTATCATAAATAAATTAAAAAAAAGGACTGGTCTGTGGTTTTATATCTTGTTATTAATTTTAATTCAATATAAAACAGGTGGGATTATTTAAATACAATGGACTTGAAATATATTTTTATTTCATGTCCTCTTCCAGAGCATACCTCACATATATGTCTGTAATTGATTAATTCCAAGCAAGTAATTGATTCAGGTTGGCCAAGATCTGGACATTCTTGACAGGTAAAGAAATTAAGGCATTGGGATCCCTGGGTGGCGCAGCGGTTTGGCGCCTGCCTTTGGCCCAGGGCGCGATCCTGGAGACCCGGAATCGAATCCCACGTCGGGCTCCCGGTGCATGGAGCCTGCTTCTCCCTCTACCTGTGTCTCTGCCTCTCTCTCTCTCTCTCTCTCTCTGTGACTATCATAAATAAATAAAAATTAAAAAAAAAAAAAGAAAAAAAAAAGAAATTAAGGCATTAATTGAAATAATAAGTAAAAAATAGAATAGAGCTTTTATTATTTTACTGTTTGTAAATTGTAAACATCTTTTTCAAATCAAAGTTGTCAGCGATAGGAGAAATGTTTAGTGATCTTTTTAGACTTTTATAAGCTTGTATACTAAAAGATGTTTCATAGGCAGAATGTTTTTTTAATGAGAAAAATGGAAGTGTCTGATACAATACTCTACATTCAGCCTAGATAGGAAAAAAGACTGTCTTAAGTTTCATTTTTGCCTTTGGTCTGTATAAAGTAATATCTATTTGCTGACCCCAAACTATTCACCAAAAAATAACTACTGCACAAGGCACCTAGCTGGCTCAGTTGGAAGAGCATATGACTCTTTATCTTGGGGTTGTGAGTTCAAGATCCACATTATGTGTAGAGATTACTTAAAATCTTTTTTTTTTAAGATTTTATTTGGGGGATCCCTGGGTGGCTCAGTGGTTTGGCGCCTGCCTTTGGCCCAGGGCATGGTCCTGGAGTCCCAGGATCAAGTCCACATCGGGCTCCCTGTGTGGAGCCTGCTTCTCAACCTCAGCCTATGTCTCTGTACCTCTCTCTCTCTGAGTCTCTCATGAATAAATAAATAAATAAAATCTTTTTAAAAAAGATTTTTATATAATTTATTCATGAGAGACACAGAGAGAGAGAGAGACAGAGACATAGGCAGAGGTTGAGAAGCAGGCTCCCCAAACCTGATGGGGAACCTGATCCCAGGACTCAGGGATCATGACCTGAGCCCAACGAAGATGCTCAACCACTGAACCACCCACATGCACCAAATTACTTAAAATCTTAAAGAAACAAAAACAAATATTTGATATACTTCTGAAAACATGTTTGAATACTATCATGAAAGTGCTTTTGAGTAGATTTTTTTTTTTTGAGTAGATTTTTAAAATATTTTCAGGTATCAATATTTCATTCAAAAGTATTATTTTCTCATAAATTTAAGAGAAATAGCTTAGAATTAGGTATCTTGTTATAATAGGACCTTGCTATGTCTTTTTACGCATTGACTACATTCCTTTGTGTGGTGGTGTCTGTGCCATAGGTGATGTGTTTTGTAAACAAATGAACTAGGCGAGCTGTCTTTTGGCCACGCTGCTTCTGACTGCCAACTGGGTATATCGTCAACATTTGAGGTACAAAAAAATGTTTAATCAGTTCAACTGAGTGGTCTTCCTTTGTCTCCACACGTGTGTCACAAAGAGAAGATGTTGCTCTCATGGTAACAGAAGGATGGCAGTCTAGGGTTTGTAACGCTATCTTATGACGTGTATACTGAATTAAAAGAAACCAAGTATTTGACTGTGGGATGGTTGTGAGGGATTTGTTTTTTGTGAGGGGTGTGGGTGTTTGTTGTGGTCTCCATTGATAGGATATTTTAGACTTTAAAAAAACCATCTCTTTATAGGAAGCACTGAGGGTGTACCCTTCTGTTCAATTTGTTATATGTATTGCAAATAACAGATGGCTCAGCAATAGGCTTTCCCTTCTGCAGGAATTTTGTCTTCTAAATTCAATATTAAAACATATTAGGACATTTGAGGTTTGTTTTCCTTCTAAAATAAGGCTCTTTTTGGCAGTATGATCTATATATCTCTCATCAACTGACTAAACCTTACCTTGTTGCTCTGAATCATCAGATTCCTTGCTCTACTCAACTTCCACCTTTGGATGTTTGATATTTTTTATTCTCTACCGGAATTATTATTAGGAAGCATTAAGTGCCTAGGACCCTGCCAGGCCCTAGGGTTATAAATATTTACTTTCTATCTTTGTGATTACAGTTATAGCAAATCGACACAGATTAAATAAGATTATGGCACAACAGCAACTCTATATTATTGTGTCTATAACTCAGCTTACAGTGTTTCCTTTAAATTTTCTATGGCTCTTGTGTTTCCTTGAACTTTTTTCTTGTGAAAGAAGAAACTATATTGTTTTCAGTTAAGATGATTAATAGATACAAAATAATCATATATATGAGATAAAGATGAATGGAACAACATACATCCATGAATTCACTACATTGAGTGAGTGAACTATCTAAGGTAGCAAGAAGGTGGTATATGTATGGATACTTAGGAGCAAGTTATAATAAGTTCAACTGGGTTGGGACCAGAACAGTCTTTCATGGAAATGGATACTTGTCCAAAATCCAGCTAGTAAAGTTTCCACTGGGAACATCCCTTTTCTGTGAACAGAAGTTTTGGTCATGGCAGCTGGGCAGCAGACTGTCAGCTAAGTATAATGGTTACAAGCTGGCCAGCCAACATTTCAAACATTGAACCAAATGCAAGCGTTTTCCACAGCATTCCACGTACCTAGATGAGTGTTCAGTAAATGCTGTCTGCTATTTTGATGGTGATGTAATTATATATGATAATTTTAATCCCTATTTCTCTAGTTCTTGCTTCTATAAGCTTCTTATATAAACTTTTTAATGTATACTCTAATTCCCTAAGGTTTTGTTTCTTCTATCACTCTTAACGTCTCCTAAATTTTTAAAGCAGAAATTTCAGTTTAGGGTCACCTGGGTGGCTCAGTGGTTTAGCGCCTGTCTTCCACCCAGGGTGTGATCCTGGAGTGCCGGGATCGAGTCCTACATCGGGTTCCCTGCATGGAGCCTTCTTTTCCCTCTGCCTATGTCTCTGCCTCTCTCTCTTTCTCTCTCATGAATAAATAAATAAAATCTTAAAAAAAAAGAAAAGAAATTTCACAGTTTAATTCTTCTATGTGATGTATCTATATTCATTCCAGGTTTGCCTAGAGATATCCCACATTTCTTACTTTTCTATTTTTTTAAATTTTTAAATTTATTTATGATAGTCACACACACACAGAGAGAGAGAGAGAGAGAGAGAGAGAGAGGCAGAGACACAGGCAGAGGGAGAAGCAGGCTCCATGCACTGGGAGCCTGACATGGGATTCGACCCCGGGTCTCCAGGATCATGCCCTGGGCCAAAGGCAGGCGCCAAACCGCTGCGCCACCCAGGGATCCCATTTCTTACTTTTCTAGCATGTATATTTATAAGTCCTATAAAAACTGATTTTTTAATCTGAATTCAACTTATTTTTTAAATGTAATGTTCCATATTTAATAAAATTTTCATTCAGGTGTTTTTTAAGTTCAGTTTTTGTTTTTCATGCTCATCTTTCCTGATCTAGTTATTACCAAATACAAGTACAAGCTATTAGCAGTAAGCATCTATCTGTATGAAAAATAGCCTAATTCAAAGTAACCTCAACTTTTGTTAAGTCTTGCATGAGTTCAATGCAATTTGAGGTTTTTAAAAAAAACTAGAGGAAAATATTATAGACCTGCGGACTTCACCATCTCTCCCCTCATTTTCTACCCTCACTGTTCCCTGCACATGTCATTCCATCTCAGGTGACAGGAACTGGGAACTGTTATTTATCTGTGTGGCTTATCACTTGTCCCCTAGCAGGGTTGGTGGCTGGCTTCTCTTTGTGCCCAGAGCTCTGTTTATACATTAATTGTAGCACTTGTCCTGTTATCTTGTAATTATCTGCTTACCTGCCATCTGCTCAGCAGACAGGGCAGTGACTTTGTCTTACTCATTTTGCTCCCCAAGCTCAATAAACACGAGTGTGTTGAGTGAATGAAGTAGTTTCATGTGTGTGTGTGAGTGTGTGTATGTGTATGAGAGAGAGAGAGAGGAGAGGAGAGAGAGATTGAGAGAGGGAGAGAAAGAGAGGAGAGAGAATCCATCACAGGACATCCAGAGATGCTGTTAATACACCTTTAAGGATCTGATGAAATTCAGCTGTTTTGTGAAAGCTCTCCTCCCCTTTTTAGATAAAGGTTGCTAATAGGCTTCCAACAAAAATGGCAGAAACCTAGACTGCTAATTTACTGTTTATGTTTGCATATATTAATCTAGGACCCCAAATGAAAAAATTAGAGTAGAATGTTAATCACAATTTGAGGTCAAATCAATTAGAAAGCATCATAAATAAGTTTGTTATTTCCAACTTCACATAAATGGCATTATGTTGTCTCTCGGGCATGTATGTTTTGGAATATGAACATCGTTAGGTTCTTTTGAACAACTGTACACCATCTCACGAATTTACATATATAAATAGTACTAATTAACATTTGTTTATTATTTTGCATTTCACTGCTATTTACTAACAGATTTCAAGACAATAGACAATTTTGTAACCTCAGTTTTATAAAAACCACTAGTATTTTTGGTCCCTAGCAACCATTTAGTATGTAAATTAGGTATTCTCAGGCTTAATGTACTTCATTTTTATAAAACAAATACATCATTAATCTGATTAAGTTCTTGGATGGGAGTGCTGTCCTCAGATCATTGTGGATCATTTATTGTTGGGCATGCATCCAAAAAAAATTCAAGCATGGCACTTACAGCCTAGGTTTAGGAGAATTGTTGAAACCTCCTAAATGACATTTTCCAGAAGAATAGAAAGGCACTGCTTACTTACAATTGCAAGCATTACCTAAAACTTAATGATGTTCTTATCCTTAATTGCAGCTCAGTTTGATGATGATTCAGTGCCTGAAATTATGCCATGTTTTGCTTTGATGTTATAAAATGTATAATGAAATAAAGGTGATCCAAGTGAATCACAAATAGATTCTGGCTTTCCAGTAGTGACTTAATCACTATGTTTCTGAATTCAGAAGTTGCTTGACTGTCATGGCTATTATTTTGTGTGTCTTTAGCTTTTAGTCAAATTTACTCCTTAAGAACTGAGAATGTTTAATATTAAGGTTAAAGAAAGTTCATGATGTTTTAATTTATCTAGAAGAAGGACCTTTTAAGAAAATTTAAAACAAAGTTTATTGAATTCTGCCTTCTTGGTTTCGTTTACAAAGTTGTGTATCCTCCATTTGGAAATAGTCTTTGTATAATGCAGCACGATTAGAATGGCTTTCACTTATTAAATGTCTACCTTATAGTACTTCATTCATTCCCCTAGAAATTGTTATGAAGTTGCTAGTTTTTTCCCCCCCATTTTGCAGATGATTGAATAAAGGCTCAGAGGAGTAAGTGAGGACCCAAAGGCATATAGATAGTGTGTGATTCATCCAGGACTCAAACACAGTTCTCATGCTGGAGCCTCCTCAGATTTTCATCAAAGAAATCAAAATAAAGTTTTAGTATTTATAGTGATATTTTTAGATTTCTGGAAGATTAAACTTTTGAAGCTATTCATTTTAGAATAGAAAAATGAAAGGTTATATTACAAGGAGATTTTGACAGTTACAGAATTTATAACATACCATTTTAATTTAATCCTTGAGTGTTTAATTTTTAAAAATATTTTATTTCTTTGGGAGAGAGAGAGAGAGAGAGAGCGAGCACACAAGCAGGTGGAGGGCCAGAGGGAGAAGCTCAGCAGGGAGCCCCATTCAGGGTTCCATCCCAGGACCCTGGGATCATGACCCAAGCTAAAGGCAGACACTTAACCAGCTGAGCCACCCAGGCGCCCCTGTTCAATTTTATTTTTAAAAAAATCTTATCTCCTTGATATTTGAGTTCTTACTCTTCTGTCCCTATATTTTTGAAATTGTAGGCAACTGGTTCCCTTTTTTTTCCACAGTATACATTTTTTTGAGGAGTACTAAAGAATAGCCAAGAAAATGGTTTTTTTACTCTTTTGTTTTTTAAGTTTTATTTATGGTACTCAAACTCACAACCTCCAGATTAAGAGTTGCATGCTCTTCTGACTCAGCTACCCAGGTACCCCTTTACTCTTAAGGAAAATCATCGTGTAACTGTAGGTGCTGGGCATCTAAGATTTTTTTTTTGATAGGTTAACGCTTACCAAGATGTGAATGTTTCTCTCCTCAACTTTTTAATTTATGTTCTAGTTTCAACTGGCTTAGGGGACACAGACTCCAGTCCCTTTCCTAAAGAAGCTCCAAGTAGGGTCTTTGCAGGGCATTTGTCCTCCTGGTGGGACACGGGGAGTGGTGGGAGTCTTGGGGCTGTCACACTGATTGTGGGAAACTTGTTTTATTCAGCTCCCCAGCACCCGTGTTTTTCTAATTTCTTTGTTTTTCTTCAAGCCATTAGTAGTGTTGCTTTTGAAAAATTCAGTGTTATTTTGGTGAAGAAATGAAGAAAGTAAAGAGATGTTTGTATCTTTTACCAGACTAGATCATAGGTGCCTTGGAGGCAAGAGGCAAGAGTAGTGCTAAGCCAGTAGGCTTCTAGTTCTTCCTTCTGGGAGGGTAGCCTTCTTAAAACTTTTCCTCTAGCCTTCAGAGGGTTGCAAGGACAAAACCAGTCCCATAGATCCTCATAAACAATTTCACAAAAGATTAAAAAAAGATAAATGTTATATAATACCAAATTATAGAGCCAAGAATTAACTCGTTATGTAGGTGGTGAGGGTGGGTTTTTATTACTATTTACTCTTCCTCTTTATTTTGTAAAATTTAATTGTTTTTTATTTTAACTCCAGTATGGTTAACTCAATTGTTATATTAGTTTCAGGTGTATAGTATAGTGATTAGTAATTCTGTACATTACTCAGTGCTCATCATGATAAGTGTACTCTTAATCCTCATCACCTATCCCCCCCCCTGCCCCAGCCATCTGTTTGTTCTCTATAGTCAAGAGTCTGTTTCTTGGTTGTGCTCTCTTTCTTTTCCCTTTGTTTTGCTTCTTAAATTCCACATATGAATGAAATCAAATGGTGTTTGTCTTTCTCTGAGTTATTTCGCTTAGCATTATACTCTCTAGATCCATTCATGTTTTGTAAATGGCAAGATTTCATTCTTTTTTAATGGCTGAATAATACTTTATTGCATATATATATACATCTTCTTTGCCCATTCATCTATTTTTAAAAATATTTTATTTATTTATTCACAAGAGACATAGAGAGGCAGAGACACAGGCAGAGGGAGAGGCAGGCTCCATGCAGGGAGCCCAACGTGGGACTCAACCCCAGGTCCCCAGGATCAGGCCCTGGGCTGAAGGCGGCGCTAAACTGCTGAGCCATCTGGGTTGCCTGCCCATTCATGGACACTTGGGCTGCTTCCATAATTTGGCCAGTGTAAATTGCCCTTCCTTTCTAAAAAAATTATATCCAAACACACAATCTTGCAATAGTGAGGATATTGAAGGATTTGAGTAGTTCAATCTCTAAATCAAACTGCTAAAGTCTGACGTATAGACAGTTTCAAATGATGTTTACCAAACACTTATTATGTACCAGGTTCTTTTCAAACTGCTTTACATTCATGATCTCATTTAGCCACTTTGGGAGAAAACTGAGATTTAGAGAAGTTGAATAACTTGTTCATAGTAACATTACTAGTATGTTGCAGGCAGGATTTGAACATGGGCAATATGACACCAAACCCATGCTCTTAAATGGAAAAAAAAAATGCTTTAAAAAAATGTTTTATCCTTCCTTGTAACAGTCCTCATTTGAACAGAATAGAACTGAAAGATGGACATTATAGTTACAAAGGGAGGCTGTAAAAACCTGTGACTATGTCCAGGTAATTCTATGACCAATCTTAGGAACAAACAAAACAAAAAATAAAATAAAATAAAAGTTTCTGAGTTTAAAGTAGCTTCTCAACTGATTAGAATTTATGTGTTATGACGTGACTGCCTTTAGTTCATAGGCAATGCTTTTTGTTTGTTCATGTGAAAACTAATATTTTAAGAAATTTTAGTAAGATTAAGCTATGTGTATCAAACAAGACACAGCCCTGCCTATGAGTAACTTATGGTTTGAAGAAAGAGATAGACAGGTAGAGAGAGTCGATTTTAGTATGATGGGAGTATCCAGTAAGCATCAACTGGGGAAGTCAGAGAACGCTTTTTAAAGGCAGGGACATCTATGCTGGTACCTGGAGGAATGGGGGAAGGTGTCCCCCAGTTAGAGACAACAGCACAAACAAGGCCCAGAAGTGAAGAAGAAGGGCTTAGTTAGTTGTTACCACGCACTATTGAGTGGTGTTTGAATGAGAATCTTTCAGGGGAGGAAACAAGGTGAGGCCGGAGGAGCAGAAAATCCAGATTGTGAAGGATATATACCCAACAATGCTAAAGAGAGTGAACTTGATCCTGAAAGCAGTAGGGAGCTCATAGAGTGATGTGATCAAGTCTGTGCTGTAGAAACATTTTCACTCTTGCTGCAGTGTGAAGAATGAAAGAGAGGAGAACAAGCAGGGAAAATAATTAGGAGGTTGGTGATGTGGAAATAGGGAGAGATGAGTGGGTGAATCCCAGAGATTAACAAAGTACAGTTGACAGAATTTGGTGAAGGAGTAAACCAAATGTGGGGAGAAAGGGAAGAGGGAGAAGTTACAGATGACATCTTGGCAACTTGTTGGAAAGGGACAATGGGACACAGAGATAGAACTGAAAAGGGAGAATGGAAAAAATGTATAGAGCTTAGTAGGAGTTTATTTTTTTTTTAAATTTTTATTTATTTATGATAGTCACAGAGAGAGAGAGAGAGAGAGAGAGAGAGAGAGAGAGGGAGAGGGGCAGAGACACAGGCAGAGGGAGAAGCAGGCTCCATGCACCGGGAGCCCGACGTCGGATTCGATCCCGGGTCTCCAGGATGGCGCCCTGGGCCAAAGGCAGGCGCCAAACCGCTGCGCCACCCAGGGATCCCTTAGTAGGAGTTTAAAGATGGAATGTCAGCAAAAGGTCTTTGTGTAGTGTAATGGGATTGTCTCTAAAACTCTGCTTTTCTACCCAAATGTTAGCTGTCATTTGTTTCCGGTGTTGTGCTATCCATTCACCCAGTCAGTCTTTGCAGTATAGATTCTAGGAAAGCAATATTTTAATTTATTACGGGCATTTTTAGATAGAAAGCTTTTATGAGGGATGCCTGGGTGGCTCAGTGGTTGAGCATCTGCCTTCCGCTAAGGGCGTGATCCCAGGATCCAGGATCGAGTCCTGCTCCGGCTCCCTGCGCGGAGCCTGCTTATCCCTCTGCCTGTGTCTCTGCCTCTCTCAGTGTATCTCATGAATAAATAAATAAATCTTTTTTTTTTTTAAAGAAAGCTTTCATGAGCCAGTGTTTTTAAAATTCAAGGCACAGACTTTGTTGGCTTAGAATTTCAAATACCAATGTTTTAAAATATTTTTATGTGATGAGGTTTCAAATTACTGATGCTTGATAAGTGTTACTTGAGATTAAAGTTTTACTTTCTCTTTAATATCACCAACCAAATATGTAGATGAGTGTGTGTGTGTGTGTGTGTGTGTACACACATAAATATATTTTTCTGTTAAAAAAATCTGGGATGCCTGAGTGGCGCAGTGTTGAGTATCTACCTTTGGCTCAAGTCGTGATCCTGGGATCGAGTCCCGCATTGGGTTCCCTGCAAGGATCCTGCTTCTCCCTCTGCCTATATCTCTGCTTCTTTGTGTTTCTCATGAATAAATAAATAAAATCTTTAAAAACAATTCAAAATTCCAAACTGCAAGGAGAATATGACAGCAATATTTTGTAGTATTTACTATAACAAACCTCTAGAATTTTTAAAGCTCACTTCTCTTTCTTTGTATTTTGTTTCTTTGGGGTTTGACCACATGGTGGTCACAAATGTGCAACTCATGGCAGTGTATAACCCCATACATCATATCAAACTTTAAAAGCCTGATCTATATTATTTATTTATTTTTTAAAGATGATTTATTTAAATAATCTACATCCAACATGGGGCTTGAACTCTCAACCCCAAGATCAAGAGACACATGCTCTATTGACTGAGGCAGCCAGGTGCCCCAAGACTGATCTACTTTATTCATTTTTTAATATTTTATTTATTTATTCATGAGAGACACACAGAGAGGCAGAGACACAGGCAGAGGGAGAAGCAGGCTCCATGCAGGGAGCCTGATGTGGGACTCGATCCCAAGTCTCCAGGATCACGCCCTGGGCTGAAGGTGGCGATAAACCGCTAAGCCACCCAGGAAGCCCAAGACTGATCTACTTTAAATTGTATTTCAGGTTCATCTACTTTATCATTGTCAGTCGATACAGTTAGGAGGTGTGGCCAAATAGGATTTAGAGAACTACTGCCTTCTCTAGATTTCTGGTTTTGTGGGCTTCTTTTTCAGGTCATCTGCTCCAGATATGCACCAATGTATATACTCTTTTTCTGCCACCCCTATTAGTTTTTGTAATTAATTAATTAATTAATTATTTATTTAGTTTTTGTTTTTATTTATTTTTTTTAATTTTTTATTTATTTATGATAGTCACACACACACACACACAGAGAGAGAGAGAAAGAGAGAAAGAGAGAGAGAGAGAGAGAGGCAGAGGGAGAAGCAGGCTCCATGCACCAGGAGCCCGACATGGGACTTGATCCCGGGTCTCCAGGATCATGCCCTGGGCCAAAGGCAGGCACCAAACTGCTGCGCCACCCAGGGATCCCCTAGTTTTTGTTTTTAAAAGATTGTACCTATTTGAGAGAAACGAGAGAGAGAGCACAAGTGGGGTGAGGCACAGAAAGAGAAGCAGACTCCCCAGTGAGCAGGGAGCCCAATGTGGGGCTAGATTCTGGGACTCTAGAATCATGACCTGAACTGATGGCAGATGCTTAGCTGAATGAGCCCCCAGGCACCCCACTCCTGATTTTATTGAGGTTAAAAATATAGATAGCTAAACTTTATGTGCTTACTGTTACATTGTTCGAAGTATTTTATATATCTTAATTAGTAGGGAGTAACTCTGTGAGGCAGGTACTTTTAGCCCTGTGAGGAAACTGAGGCATAGATAGGCTTAATAATTTGTCCAAGGCCACTCATCTAATAAATGAGTCGTTGGAATTTGCATTTAGGTAACCTGGCCCCAAAGTTCGTCCTCATAACCATTCATCTATACACCATTTCAAATTAAAGGTAACATGAGATTTACATCTTCCTACTATGAAATCCAGTTTTAGTAAAACATTATCCGTCACAATAAATTGATGACTTCAATCTGAATTTAATTGGTCTGGAAATTTTGTTTGTCTTTATTTATTTATTTATTTTAAATTTTTATTTATTTATGATAGTCACAGAGAGAGAGAGAGAGAGAGAGGCAGAGACACAGGCAGAGGGAGAAGCAGGCTCCATGCACTGGGAGCCTGATGTGGGATTCGATCCTGGGTCTCCAGGATCACGGCCTGGGCCAAAGGCAGGCGCCAAACCGCTGCGCCACCCAGGGATCCCTGTTTGTCTTTAATTTGTAAACTTGTTTTGGTTGTATAAAACTATAACTAGGGAGTGCCTGGGTGGCTCAGTCAGTTAAGGGTGGACTCTTGGTTTTGACTCAGGTCCTGATCTCAGGATTCTGGGATGGAGCCCTGATGAGTGTGGAGTCAGCTTAAGATTCTTTCCCTCTCCCTCCCCCTCTGCTCCGACCTCCACTTGTGCACTCCCTCTCTCTAAAACAAATAAATAAATGGACTCTTTTAAATAGCTCTAAGGAAGTTATACTTCTGTCTGTATGTATACAATTAAATTTACAAAAATAATTTAGTGGACAATTAGAGTAGTCTTCAAATCTTTTCTTTTAAAAATTTTTCTTTTAAAAAAATAGCATGTTTAAGAAACAACGTGACATCAAGTCAGTCTAATATGGTATAGAGATCCTTAGATATGCTCCTTACTATGTCTTCCTTTTTTATATCTTCCCATTTCCAGCTTTTCCCTTTATGTTTCTAGGGCACTAAACCCTACCCAGATGTGATTTTTTGTGACTCGTGTTGCCCTTATGTAGTATTAGTTCTTATTTTCCACTCCTAAACCTCCTGTCTAACTCAGATCAGTTGCTACCTCTTCTAGAAAGACTGGACAGCATTCCCTCAGTGCCTCTCCAAACTTGGTTGGTGCCCTTCTTTTTATAACCTCACAGTGTTGTGTACACCTTTCTATCATTTTATGCCACCAAATTGTTTTAAAACTGTTGTAGTTATTTTCCATTGAACTAATAACTGTTGAGGAAAGAGATAGGTGCTGAATGAACAGCTATAGTTAAAGGTGTACTTTGTTGGTCCAGTTGGCTTCATTTTCCTGAAGCCACCATCCTTTTTTCCCCCAGCTGCCTTATGAAGCCCAAAATTGAAACCACCATCAGTTGTCATTAAAGCATCAAAAACTCTTATTTTGAAGCATAGTTTACCATAGTACATTATTTCTTGCATGCCTACATCTTTCTCCTCTTACCATGCCAATGACTTTATCTTGTAAGTAATCCTCTCTGACCCACATCCTTATTTATCCTCTATAAAATCATCCTCATCAGCAAACAAACCTGCCATAATAGCTCTCCTGTTAAAAATAGTTCCTCTTTACCCGATTTCCATCCTAGCTACCGTTCTAGTCTCCTGCCCACCCATTTACTTTTTGGTTTTCTTTGCAGAAAAACTTGGTAGAATGGGTTCTAGTTGCTTTCCCTCTCTCCCGGTGCTGGATTCAGAGATGTCAATATATTGGGAATGTCTAGATATATCTGAAAACTTGTATAAGCTTCTTAAATGCTGTAGGTCAGGAAATGTAAGTCAACAACAAAGTTCCTGAATAAAACCCCTGAAATAAACATTTTTAAATTTGAGGCAGAGTTCACACTGGGAGGTTCAAGCTTCCCATTTTTTCTGATAATGCCTTCATGTCATGGGATAGGGTTTCTTATAGTACAGGTCAGAGTGAGAATGGGGGATGGTTGGAAGTGAAGGGGCTGATATGGACGGAGAGGGAAAGGGTTTTTGACTTATATAAGTCTTATCAAAATGTATGCATTTCAGCTAGGACTTGAGATGGAATATCCCCTGGTCCCATGACTCTAGTTCAGCTTCTGATTTCCTTGAGGAAATCTTAAGATTCTGAAAAGGACTCTGCTATTATTTTTTAGTTAATTAAGGATCTCAGGGGAGCCATAGAAAGGGAGGGTATTGGTAGCAGTAATATGATAATATAGTATTGGGACATCTGGGTGGCTCAATAGTTTCTGACTCTTGGTTTTGACTCAGGTCGTGATCTCAGGGTTGTGAAGTAGAGCCCCACGTCAGGGTCTGTGCTCAGCAGGGAGTCTGTTTGAGATTCTTTTTCTCCCTCTCCTTTTGCCCCTCCCCCTCCTCTCTCTCTTGCTCTCAAATAAAGAAATAAATCTTAAAAAAAGAAAAATACAGTATTATTCCCATTTTTTAAATGAAGAACCTGACATTCACATTGCCTCATGATACCATGCTAGTAAATGCTAGTAAATGTCAATGCAAGGGTTTGAAACCCAGTCTGATTTCAAAGCATATATTTATTCCACTGTTACATTTATAAAGAGTGGGCAAACTTTTTTTTAAAGATTTATTTATTTGAGAGAGAGAGAGAACATGAGTGGGAGGGGCAAGAGGGAGAAAGAGAGAGAGGGAATCCTAAGAAGACTCTGTGCTAAGTATGGAGCCCACCATGGCTCAATCTCCAGACTTGAGATCATGACCTGAGCTGAAACCAAGAGCTGGCACTCAGCTGACTGTGCCACTCAGGCGCCCTCCTTTTTCTTAAGTAATCTCTTTGTCCAATGTGTAGCTTGAACTCACAACCCCAAGATTAAGAGTCATGTGCTCTATCCACTGAGTAGCCAGCCAGGTGTCCCCACAAACTCATGAAGTCTTAAGCTGCATTTTCTGGTATGGTAGCCACTAACCTCATAGCTTTTGAAACAAAGTTTAAATTAATTAAGGCACTCAGGTACCTCAGTGATTGAGCATCTGTCTTCGGCTCAGGGCGTGATCCCGGGTCCTGGGATTGAGTCCTCCATCAGGCTCCCTGTAAGGAGCCTATGTCTGCCTATGTCTCTGCCTCTCTCTGTGTCTTTCATGAATAAATAAATAAAATCTTTTAAAAAATAAATTAATTAGAATAAAACTTAAATTAAAAATTCATTTCCCCAGTTCATGAGCCACATTTCATTTGCTCAATAGCCACGTGTGGCTTATGACTACTGTATTGGGCAGAGATGATACATTTCTTTTTTTTTTTTTAATAGTTTTTTTTTTAAGATTTTATTTATTTATTCATGAGAGACACAGAGAGACAGAGAGAGGCAGAGACACAGGCAGAGGGAGAAGCAGGCTCTATGCAAGGAGCCCAATGTGGGACTCGATCCGGGACTCCAGGACCATACCCTGGGGCGGAACGCAGGTGCTAAACTGCTGAGCCACCCAGGGATTTCGGATGATACATTTCTATGAGAAAGATTTGTTGAGACAGTACTGCTTCTAAGACATTCATTTTCTACAGAAGAATCTCACATTTTTCCAATTCTATACTATCGGTGTTGATTCTAATTGTAGAACATTTGTTCTCTTATTTTTTTTTCTCATTATCCATTTTTAATATCTTGGCATTGTTTTTCACAGAATTTGTCTTTTACTTGGCGTAGTCAGAGTTTTCCATTCAGTTTTTAGCCTATACTTGCTATGTTCTCAGAATGGCCTAATTTACATTAGTCTTGTCACTTCCACTGATTTGAATTCCACATCATGAGATGAATGAATGTTAGCATAATACTTTGTGTTACCTGGCTACCTCAGCAATTCATCTACTAGATCATGCTCTCCCCTTTGATATATTTCTTTGGTTCTACTTTGTTAGCATTTTTTCCCTGCTTATTTTGTTATCTGGTAAATATCAGAACACTTTTCTTGTATGTGTCTCATTACATGTTTATATTCAAGTCTCTTTTTCAGTCTGAAGTTTCTGGATACTTGAGGTTCATGCCTTTTGATTTGACTTCCTGAAAAATAAGGGATTACTCTTTTTCTGTATTGAGTTTTCAGGATTAAAAAGTTCTTTGACTTTTAATTTATGACTGGTAATTTGCCTAAATCAGTATTGTTGGGTGATTAAGATCCAGGCTAAATCAGAATGATGACACTGAGGTCTCACCTTCAGCTTGTGCCATTGAGCTTGCAAATAGAAAAGTCTTGAGAACCTTATAAGACTCTGTCTTTGCTATCCCCCCATAGATTTCATTTTGTGTATTCAGTAAATATAGGTGATTAACTGTATAAAAAAGGCAAGATGTGTGGTTAACCATTTCTTGTACTTCTTTTCCCCCCTTCTTCCCCCCTTCTTTTCTGATCTTTTTTTTTTCTTTAACCCAAGACAGAGTAAGCAATATAATATCTTTGTATACCTTTTTTTTTTTTTTTAAAGATTTTATTTATTTATTTATTCATGAGAGACACAGACAGAGAGAGGCAGAGGCACAGGCAGAGGGAGAAGCAGGCTCCGTGCAGGGAGCCCAATGTAGGACTCCATCCCGGGTCTCCAGGATCACGCCCTGGGCTGGAGGTGGCGCTAAACCGCTGAGCCACCCGGGCTGCCCTTTTGTATACCTTTTAATTTTTGGTGGGTTGATATAGACATAATTCAGATTTAGTGCTAGGTCCTCTGCCTTCTAACTCTGTAGGTATATATTTCCTTATATCAACTAGTTTTACTGTAGAAGGTGACCAGAGGCCTTACAGCTACACATCATTCTTGCCTTTTTATATCTGTATTGAGCCACTGTTTTTTGTGTATTTTGACATGGGAGTTTTTATATTTGAAATGATGTAAAGGAAAGGTAAATATTCTCTTCATCTGGACTTCTAAGACAGGCTGTGTTTTGTTTTTTTCCTTTCTTTCATATCTGCTGTGGGCAACTATATATAGGATTGATGGAGGAGCAAAAGAAGCTGCCCACTAGCACTTGGGAAAAAAGATGTTGGGCTGGCCTTCAAGGTGGCCCTTGGGAGGCAGGTAGTGCCCTTGTTGATGGAGGAATGTGCTGGTCACAACTCAGGGATAAAGAACATCAGCAGAGTCTGGCCTGGATATTCATCTTCACTTGAGAGACTTTAGTTTAAGAGAAGGAATTGTGTAGATGAGGTGACTGGGTGAAAAGGTGACCTGACTGTTCCAATCACCCAGCAAAGGCAACAGTTACTTAGCAAAAGCATTAGTGGCCCTAGCAGAGGGCTAGGGCTCTCTGCAACAGAAGCCCGAGAGGATTGGTTATAATTCCCAGCTCTGTGGGAATTATATGTGTATATATAAATGTATCTATTTGTTACATGTATATATTTTATACATACATAAAACTTCCTTGAGTCTCTCTCTATAAGGCAGATTTATATGTGTATATATATATATATATATATATATATATATATAACAAAACTATATGTGACAAATGCATATATAACCAATATATAAAACATATATAAATATACATACTAAAATTAAGTATTTTAATATAATATATAGCTATAATGCCACACCTTTCACGATTATGGTGCTGTTGGAATCTATTCCTAGTACAAACTTGAAACCTATAATTTCTAGGTACTAAGTGTCATCTCCTGCCTATAAGTCATGTTGTATTTCTCAATACTCCCTGAACAGGTCAAACTTCTTGACAACAACTTGTGTTTTAATATGATATTACCTCTGCCTTGAAGATTCTCTTCTCAGTTTTCTGACAGACTTTTATTACTCTTTCTGCATATAGTAGAAGTGCTGTCTACTGGTTAAAGCCTTTCCAGATTCCTTCAGGCCAGTGGCTCCTTCCATGGTGCTTCCTCAAGCACTTACTTTATCCTTCTATTATAGTACTTGGGACATACTGTAGTTATCACCTTGTATGTGTGCTCTCTGTCTGGAGAGCTTCTAGAGCAGGGAGTGTTTTTATATCCTTAATATCTAGCACAGACCTAGACTTATAATAGATGCTCAGTAAATGTTTGACTGACTGAAAGAAAAGACGAATGAATAAATACTACTTCAGGTTTGAGACATGCTTGAGTTCTTCCAACTGCCTCTTCTTTTGTGCTGCTTTTCTTTATCTTCTTCCCTGCCACGTGTTCTTCTGTCCTACCTGGTAGATTTTAGAGCTTAGGAAATATGTGTTTGAAGATTTAAAATATAGTGCCTTGAATTCCTTAGAGGAAAAGTCTATGAATAAATAATTAGACTCATTTCACATCAAAATCTAAAGTGTGAAAAAATGTTCGCTATCATTTGGTGCTTTATTCACTTGTATGGTAATCTAATGGCATATCCATTGTTATCACAGAACTATACTGAAATATTTTACTCTTGGGGTTTTCAACTGACAAAAGGAAGCTTTTCGAAAATGAAAAAGCATAGTTCCTGTCCCTGGTATGCCAAGGGGCAATTTATTAGTTTTGTAACGCATGGGTTAATATTACCATGTTTTATATTGAACATTACTTGAAAAAATTACTATTAATATCGCAGTAGCATGTATGTATATAACTCCTGTCATCTTTGGGGTATGTAAATCAGGAATGTTGCTGAAGAACTACTTAGCATTTTCTTGGGGGTGAAGTGCTTAGTTTTGGAATTTAATTGTAGGTTTTACATTTAAGCTGTTCAGTATTACTCGTATAAAGGTTCTATAAATTTCTTGCTTTGTAGTTTAACAGGTTTAGTCACCACAGTTGAAAGGCATCATCCTCATAATGAAGCCAGAAAAGAATAAAGGTTGATCATGCAGGGCTGGCTGGCTGTGACATTGAACAATAGAGCTTGACTTCTTCATGTCTGTTAAATGAGACTATGGGGTGTGCTTATCTTGCTGCAATGATATTGAATTGTAACAAGAAAATGTTATGTTGTGCAGCTCTGCAAAGGGGGTGTGCATGTATTCTCATTTCATATGTATGGGAAAAAGGCTTTAAAACACTACCGAAGCAGCCTCGTGAGCCTAAAAGTCTGATGGCACAGACTGGCCATAATACTGAAACAAAAATAAAGAAAAAAGTGAAAAGGCTTTTATGTATCCTTCTAAGTTTTATCCAGTGCAGTCTTCTTTAAAGGACTAAAGACAGCTCAGGAAGGGTGTGCTGGAAAAATTCAATTTTGAAGAGGTCTTTGAAGGAGATAAATAATATGGTGTAAGGGAAAAAAATAAGAGGATATTATGTGGCCCAGATGACAGATTTATTCTAAGCTTTTCTGCATTTGTACTTGTAGAGTTCAACTCAAGTCTCTAAACATTAGTGAAATAACTTCTACATTCCCAGCACTATGATGGGTACATAGGAAGTTTTGAAAAAAAAAAAAAGTGATTCAGTCCTACTCTGATGAATTTAGTATCTTTTTTGGGGAAATGAAAATTAACACCACGAAATAACTTCTTAGAGTTGTTGAATATATGAATGACAGTATTGTAAGCTGTCAAGATCATTTAAAATTTTGATTCTGTTATTATATGTATCATTCCCAGATGTGTCACATGAGCATTTGATAGACATCCCTTTTATGTTTTAAGTCACTGCTAAAAATATTGAAAAGTCATGGGCAGGGTTAGGGGCAAGAAAGAGCATTCTGACATTTCCTTTACTTGTTCTTAGCATGTTTTTGGTCTGCTCTGATCACTGCATCATTTTCCATACATGTATAAGCCACTTATACATTTTAATAATCAGTTACAGAATTTAATCATGGACATTTAGCTATTGTTCAAGTTTTTATGTATACCTATTTATCTTTTCCAGAAAACCAAAACAACACTTCCATATTCCTGCTTCCTTCTTACATTCATTCGTCATGATTCCTCAGTGTAATTACTGACAGCAGACTACAGATACAAATTTAATTTAATTTAATTTATTTTTTTTCAGATACAAGTTTTAAATTTAGTTAGTTATGGTGAAATATAGACTGCTTTTGCTAAAGATTCAAAAAAACCCTCTTAAAACAGGTACTATATCTTCTCTTGTTTCCTTATTTATTGTGGGCTGTGTTTCTTTATCTTTCTTTTCCTTTCTGAAGACTAGTTTTCTTCCTGGAGAAGACTGAATTGAAGGAGAATGTAAGCAGCTGCATACCTGATGTCCATTTCAGCTCCTTTCTTCCTTTAAAGCAGAACCAGAACTCAGATTTTTTTTTTTAGGGCAAAAATGTGCCCAATGAAAATACTACCTGGGCTCCCTTGGGGGGGTGGTTGGCCTTGTGACACATTCTGGCCAATGAGAGGTAAGGGGAAGTTGCATGTATTAGTTAGCAGATGCTGCATAACGAATTACCCCAAAACTTAGTGGCTTACAACAATGATAAACATTTATTATCTCACAAATTTTGAGGGTCAATATCTCAAGAGAGCTAAACTATGTGATTTTGGCAATGTCATGAGATTGAAGTCAAGATGTCAGGTGGGCCTGTGATTTTCTCTGATTTGACTTAAAGGATCTTTTAGCCACTATGTTTTCTTGCCTAATAATAATAATAACAACAACAGTAGCAATAACAACAATAATAACATCTGCCCCAGGAAGGTAAAGCTAAAATATGTAGAGCACTATTATAGGTTAGATGTTACTATGAACTTAAAGATGCTGATTAGAATTAAGTCTATGTTAATGGCCCCATTCACTGATTTCTCTACTTTTTGAAGTGTTAGGATACTTTGAATCCTTTCTCACTCCTAGGACTTTTGTTCTTTGCAGAACTTTTGTAATCTATTTGAGAAAGATATTCTTGCCCTCCATCTGACCAAACAGTCATTGCATACTCACTTTCTGACCTAAAACAAACAAAAATAGTACAGGGTAGTACAAAATTAAATGCTAAACTGATGATCATCAAATGTAAAATCATCCAAACAAAGGTTACATATGTTGGAGTTGAGAGAAATCAGTAATGGCTAGAGGCAGGGAAGGACACATCATTGTGTGAAGAGTAGACTAATTGAAATATGACTAACCTTAAGCAAGGGATAACTGAATGAGGATAAAGAGACTAAAGAAAGAATTATATAGACAGTCCATTATTATACATAACTTTGAGGCAGGAATCCATTTGCTGAACTTTTGAATAAGAGTTTAATATGCATAGGTTTCTTTTACTTTAAGCAAAATTTCTCCCTTATAACACAAGTAGCTAGACATGTAAGTGTAACAAGAGGCTGATAAGCATGGTGTGTACCTAGCATGATAGTTATGAGTAAGGTTGGGGTTGGTGTGGGACATCAGCAAGGGGGCATGAGGAGGCACGTGAGGCATCAAGTAGCTTGTTTCTCAGCACATCCTATTCTTTGCTTCAACAGAGAACAAAGAGGGTAGAAAAAGCTGGAAATGGTTTATTTGGAGTCTTAATCTCACTGGAAGAGAGAGGGTCTTGGTAATATGATTCATCCCTAAATGGGTTTTTGCGTTTGGTTTGGTAATATTTGAGGAAAGTATAATATCTTAGTTGAAAAGTTGCAGGATCTGTATCCTGTCAACAAATACTTATTGAGAGTCAATTATGTCAGGTTCAGTGATGATTATTCATTCTCAGAGTTCCCTTATATTCTCATTTATTTCAACAACCTAAGTTCAGACTCAGTGGCCTCCCTCTACTGCTGTTTTCTACCTCTTGTGTACCCTGTATGCTTTTGGTCCAGATCAAGTTTTTCATCAATCAGTTTTTGCCCTAAAGCTTACCTTCTGACATTCCTCATTGTAACTCAAGGAATTATGGCCTCACCTGTGTCTTTTATTGTCATTGTCTTGTGTATTGTAATTCCCACATCTGGACCTTTGCTTATTCCTATACTTTAGCATTTGTGAAGGCAGTCTATACTTGGTTGCCCAAGTGTCCTATCTGTAACGTAACTCATATTCCTGACAAGTGAACAAAATTTCAGTATAGTGAACCATTGAAGAGAATAGTAAATAATTTTAATTTTTTTTTAAATAATTTTAATTTATCTCCATTTAAACTTCTATTTTTATTTAGTGGATATATGACCCATCTAAATATTACTTTGTTACAGAAACATGGAACCTCAGGATTGGAAAAACCTTGGAGCTTCTTCCTTAATTTTCAGATAAGGAAATGGAAATTCAGAGTGGTTAAGAGATTTGGCTTAAGATATTTGAATAATATGTAGGAAGAGTAGGATTAAAACCCACATTTTATAACTTGTCATTGAGTGTGGTTTTCAATAGAGTAATTGACTCCTCTTATTCTCCTTTTATGTATCTCTTTTATAAAAACCTCTAGAGTTAAGGACTGTATTTTCTTTTCTTTTCTTTTTTTTTAAGATTTTTAAAATTTATTCATAAGAGACACACAGAGAGAGAGAGAGAGAGAGAGAAGCAGAGACATAGGCAGAGGGGGAGAAGCAGGCTCCATGCAGGGAGCTCGATGTGGGACTCGATCCCAGGATTCCGGGACCAAGCGGTGAGCCAACGGCAGACACACTACACCACTGAACCACCCAGGCATCCCAAGGACTGTATTTTCTATCTCCTTCCAACCCATATCCATAACGTTAGTACCAAGCAGTGGTTTTGGATAAGTAGACTTGGAGGAGATTTAATTATGTAGATGTGTGTGAATATATCAGTTATAATGGGATAGGTCGTGCTGCAATAACAAACAGCCTGCCGCCTAACTTCAATGGCTTATAAGACCAAAGTGTGTGTGTGTGTGTGTTTCATGTTTATCTTGGATTTATTGTGGCTCTGGTCCATCTTGTCTTCAGTCAGGGATGCAGGATGATGAAACAAATTCTGGAACAATTGTACAAGATGGAAAAAGAAACACAGCAAATGATATGCTAAGCCTCATACTTGGTTTTAACATCTTATTGGCCATAGCTATTTATATGGCCATGCTTATTGTTGATAGTGTAGAAAAGTATACAGGTAGGGACAGCAAATGTTTTTGAAAAATAATACCAAAATAATAATTTGCTGTGACCCTAGATACAGTGTGTTGAGTAACTTATGGGGGCCCTCCACAGGTCCCCCATGGCCACTCTTTTTTTTTTTTTAAATTTGTTGGTTTTAATGCATACTGTTGAATGGGTTGTGTATTTTGAATTTATATAATGGGTATTATGCTAGAAGTTGTATTCTGTTTCTTAATTATTTTCATTCAATGTTATATTTCAAGATTCATCGACATTGCTCCCTGTTCATCCAGTTTATTGCATCTGGTAAACACATGTATTTCATGATAAGCATCTACCACACTTTGCCTCTCCACTCCCCTAGATTGCCTGCAATTCTCTACCGTAATCAGTGATGCTGTATGAGAATCTCTTTGAGCTATGTACCCAGGAGTAGGATTGCTGGGTCATGGAGCATGCATATGTTAATTTAAGTACTTAAATATTGCTCTTTAAATATTTTCATTAACTTTTCAGAACAATTAATTCTTGGTGTTACTGAAGTTTAGCGATTTTATGGTGTGTATCTATCTTATAAATCAATATTACTAATTCTGTAAGTCACTCAAGTTCATCCAGCTGAGAATGCACAAATGACTAATATGATATGTAATTCACATCTGTAGGGTGATTTTTCGCTAATTATTATCTATAAGCACGTTATAAACTGTTGTTCTCAGGCATTAGTTTGTATTGTTGTAAGACCCAATTATAAATGGATAAACAAAATGTGGTATAAATATTCAATGAAATACTTTTCAACAACAAAAAAGAGTGAATTATTGATACGTGGTCTAATTAGGGATGAACCTTGAGAATGTTTTGCTGAGTGTAAGAAGCCAGTCACAAAACCTGCACATTACATGATGCCATTTATGTGAACTATCCAGAACAGATAAACCTATAGAGACAGAAAGTGGATCAGTAATTGCATCTAGCAGGGACCAGGGAGTGAGTGCTAAACAATACAGGATTTCTTTCCAGAGTCACAAAAAGTGTTCTAAAATTGATTGTGGCAACTGTTGCACAATTCTGTAAATACATGATAAACCATTGGATTGTACACTTTAAATGGGTGAACTTTTGTGGTATGTAAATTATATTTAAACTGCTAAAAATAAAAAAGGCCAAACATCTCAATTGGATCATTTTCCAAGAAACAGGTCAGAAGTGAGTTCAAGGCTGACTACTTAGTTTCCTTCTTCCTTTGGAAAGAATGGGGGAACGTTTTCTCCTCCTATGGGAACCTGAAGGGGAAGAATCAGGACAGTTTGTCCCCAAGGCTTTTGAAAATAAACCCAGTTTACAGTTAGGTTCAGGACATTTTTGCTTGTGTTACCCACCACTAGTTCCCTTCTTAAATATCTCATTTTGGCTGTACCCTCAGTTTTTATTTATTTTTTAAAGATTTTATTTATTTGTCCATGAGAGACACACACAGAGAGAGGTAGAGACATAGGCAGAGGGAGAAGCAGGCTCCATGCAGGGAGCCCGATATGGGACTCAATCCCGAGACTCCAGGATCACGCCCTGGATGGAAAGCAGACGCTCAACCACTGAGCCACCCAGGTGTCCCTGTACCCTCAGTTTTTATATATCGATATTTGAAAAATGTGGAGATTTTATTTTTACTTTTTTTCATTTTTAGATCCAACCTTTTATCATGTCTTATCATGTCATCTTAAAGTTATTTTTCAAATATATCTCCTTATATTCATTGGACTTTACCCTGCCCCAAAGGAGAATATTTTCAAAATTTTAGAAAAAGGTAGGATTGGCAGATTTGTGCTAGTTATAATTGTTTAAGAACAGCAAGGAAGTTTCTTCTTTCTAAAGTATTAGCAAATGTTTGACTTTACTAACCCTTTTGTGAATAAAACTGGAAAATTCAGTTCTGACTTTTATTTTGGTTTGCATATGGCATTTCATAGTCACTGTAACATTTGCTTTTTTCAAATCAGCTAAACTGTGGTCGTTTTTAAGTAAAGTATCAAAATCCATGATAACCAAGGGGTGCTCAAGTGACTTGAATGCTTCAGCCTGAGATAGGTCAGCTTTTGGGGTCAAGTTGTGAAGAGAAAGCCATCACACACACTTCATCAACACTGTGGAATGAGAGACCAGTGCATTTACTGAGCAGTGGATTTCTAGTGAGCATATAAACTAATTGGTGGATGAACATGCCCCAGGAGCAATGATTTTAAGGTCATAGCAGGCTCAGTGAGTAATGCTGACTTATACTGTGTCTCACTGATAGCTGATCTTACCAATGAGCAGCTTAGAAGCATTCAAGCCTGAACTCTCTTCCATGTGCCTTGAATGGCATGTCAGCGGTCACTGTGTTTGACATCCTTTATATTTGTCCAGTCAGCTCTAAATCTTTAGGTTGGGCTTCAGAGTACTCAGGAAAGAAAAGAGAAGCAATTATTTTCAGTCATTGAGTTTTGAAGATCTTAGTGTTAATTATGCCAAACATTGTTGGTTCATCAACAAATAAAAACGTTAAAAGGCCGTTATGAAGCATTCCAAACTTGCTTAAACATAGTTTATGGTGATTAAGAATATCTTGTATACACTAATATATTTTTAGCTACACTCTTACCCGTGCATGTTCATGTAGAGTTTCAGAACCAAATATTCAAATTTAAAATAATTTTCAACATTGGAGAAAAAAATATTGAAAGCTTATTCACTTTTAGTTAGCGTACACTTTTTTTTATCATTTGAAAAAAGGGGAAGTAAATAGTGTAATTAATTCACTCTTTCTGTGTGAGGAGCCTAGAATAATTTGGGGTATGAAAAATATTTCAATAAAACAAATCAGTGTTCTAATTCTAGTAATACTTGTTAAAATTATTTAAATAATAGTGGCCTTTGAGATTTAAAAATTTTCTTCCACTTAAGTCCTTAATATATAAAAGATTATTTGAGCATTAAAAATGTGCTTTACCTATTGTTTTTCAATCCCTATGCTCTCTGACCTGGTGAAGTTTTGCAGGAAGTGCCCAATCAAAGGATTGGAGGGAACAGTACTGAACATTCTTTGCAAATGTTCCTCTGAGAAAATGAAAGTGAGAAGCTAAGCTGGAATTCTTGTTTGTGGCTCAAATTTTAAAACTTCTTTCCCACATAAATAAAATAAGCAAGAAGCAGAGGAATATTAAAAATCTACTGGAATTTTTATGTTAATAAAAAAATAATTCTATTGTAGTAGAAGAAACACGTTTGGTTCCTAGAGAGAGTACCATGGGTGGTATTCTTTTGCTGAAGTAGATTTGAAGTAGAATAGTTGTTTTTCATAACACTCATATTTAACATATATATACATAATATTAAATTGGAATAGTTTTAGTTTCTGGCAAACTCATGTTTAAAAAAATCATTATCCTAATTCTTGGTTTGTAATTCCAAAACAAACTAAAATGATTTTTTGTTTCTTGGGCCATATTCTTTCCAAGTGATGAAATGTGTTCCACCATTAGTGTCATATTTTGCCCTCCAAATTAAGATGTAATAATCAGAATCTAATGCAGAATTAATTTGGATTTGTTTGCCTTTTATTAAGACAAAGTGATATCATAGTTGTTAAAAATGGAGACGACCATTTATGAGAATCTGGCTGCAATCAAAAGCAGTAACTATTAACTTCATAGGTTTATTATTCAGTAAAGCATTACACTATTTTTACTACTGTTTATGTATTCTTATGAAACATGTTTATCTTTTATTAAAAATTTCTCTGTCAGATAGGTTGGTCTGTAATAATGAAAACATAGTAAATGTTAATGATAGCTTTTAGGTGGTGGATATATGGGTCTTTTCTGTAAAATTATTTCATATTTGCTATATATTCAAAATTTTTCATGATAAAATTTTGGAAAGAGATTTTCTATTTTGACTGAATGTCATATCCAAATGGCCAAAATAATGTGTTTCATTTTTTTTTAAAGTGTATATTTTAATTTTCTCCTATTTTAGCAAAGCGATGCAGATACAATATGATTTATGTATTGGCATTAGCACATATTTAATCAGCAGAACACAAAACTTATTCTAATTGTAAATCTGTTCACTATACCATGTTTATATTTGGTTTGTGGTTGAAAAGCTGATTTAGGCATTTTTAACTGAAATAGGAAACATAAAAAATGAATTTTTAGCCAGAATCATCTTCTATGTTGTTAAAGGGGCTGTGATGAAATGAAGTGTTCGGAGAGTTTTAGGCATAAAATGTGGATGTGTCTGAGGACCTGAGTTAATTTAAAATAGAATAAATTTCCTTATTTCCAGCATATGTTGGGATGTGAAGAGCATCGATAAATTATGCTTATTAGGCTTCCAGGTACATGTAATTCTGATTATCTCAGATTTAGACAGAATATTTTGTCCTCAAAGTAAATAAATACAATAGCTGCATCCTTTGGGTGTTTTTTGTATTGTCTTTATTCAACTGTTAACCACACATGGACCTGATATATTGGTGACTCTTAGAAGCAACGTTGAAATATAATATGTGTATGTCTACCTCTTTTTCTTAGACATACTTGAAACAAACAAACAGACATATTGTTTCTGCCCTGAAATATTTATTTTGGCAGATTTGGCGTACAGAGTTTTAATATTGTTGAAATACTGAAGTTTATTTTACTTTCACCAATCATGGGGTCTGTGAGTTTGCATATTATTGTAGCTTTGATATTCTGAGGTAGGAATCTGGAGTTGATTTTTTAAGAGTAAGATTTATTTTTCAGTGTCATGACTATTACGATCTCTTCTTACATGCCTCTACCAATAGCTTCTGTGTATTAATGAAAATAAAGACTTGTGAAAATAAAAAAAATTAACCTGGTCCTTGCATTCATTACATGTATTTACAAGTCATTTGTGACCAGTTTAGTTGCTATCTATTTGATATCCTGTAGCTGTTGTTGCATGCCTTTGGGGTTATGCTATCATGCTGTGGAAGAACGATCCAGCTGTGGATTTTATGTGCTTTTTTTAGAGTTGTTCACAATATCCCATACTCAATTATATGATGAATTATTATACATTAACTAGTTAAAAAGATGTCTAATTGATTCACTATGCTGAAATATCAAACACTATATGCTTTAGGAGTGATGCTTCCAGTTAACAACCTATCATGTATTCATGGAGACGACAATGCTTGCTCACATGTTGGCAATATTATCTAATTTGGTGTGCCCAGTGTTGTAATTCAATCATCTATTATTAAAAATAGATATGACTACAGGGAGCAAAACCACATACAAACCCATAAACACAAGAATGTGCATGTTTTCATACACTCATATATTCGATGAGTTTTTTTGTCTTACCTCCTATTAATGCTTGTACTGGTGAGTCACAAATGGGAAATATGTATTAGCTTTAAGGTAAAATAAAATAGATTTTGAGTTAGTTCAAGTGAACCATCTCATTTAAAATTAGCCCAGGGGTCTCGTAAAGAATGCAAGTAATCTAAACATAATAATGCACATTGCCCAATTGCTTCTGTGTATGATACAGGTTCAGTGCTGTAGTGCTTTGACAGCCCATTACTGAATGTAATGAACAGCTATTTTTAAACAGAAGAAATTCAAGTTGACAGCTTGGCAATGAAATTCAGCTAGTGGGATAATTTTTGTCATCTTTAGTATAGAGAATGGATTCTGTTTAGTTTAAGAAAATTTGTATCATGTAGTTTATAGAGCATACATTTTTATTAAAAGTAAATTTGTTGTCCATTTTTGGGGACAGATGTCACTGTTAGAGTATGGAATTAGCTTTTAATGCATATTTTAATGAATTACTTAGACATCATCTCTAGGACCTAGGTTTAAAATCAAATTTCCTCTTTTTTTCCTTCTGCCATGGGTGATGTATTCAGTCTAGTAAAATGACTTTTTTTTTTTTTTTTTAAATTCATGAGAGACAGAGAGAGAGGCAGAGACACAGGCAGAGGGAGAAGCAGGCCCCATGCAGGGAGCCTGACGTGGGACTCAATCCTTGGTCTCCAGGATCAGACCCTGGGCTGAAGGCGGCGCCAAACCTCTGAGCCACCCGGGCTGCCCCTAGTAAAATGACTTTAAGAGTGACCATAAAATGTGTTTTTCAATGCTGCTTTTTGGTCTTTTAGAGTTTAAAAGAAGTAGCTTTTTAGAAATAGGAGAGTCTTTGGAAATGTGGATGAAGCTTGAGGCAGTGTTGTCTTAATGGAAATAAGAATTAGAATAACATGGAAGGAAAAAAGGAAAATAATCGGTGTGACTGCATATTTTGGAGAAATTCTTTAAGGGGATGGTAATGTCTGACTTTGACAACTCAGAAAAGTTGGAGAGGTTTGTTCTGCAAATCTTAAACAAAATAGGTATATTTAAAAACTCATAAATATACTTGGGTAAATCACAGTAAATAATTTCATTTGTTTTTGTTTACAGCAAAAATTGAGAAATTTAATTGCTATTTTTTCTAAGTGCAGTTATTAGAGCTTTTACTATAGAAACTTTAGGTTCAACATTAAGGATTTGTGTTAAATGTAGCCAGAATAAAGTAGCAATACATTACTCGATGAAATTGAGTGAGTTCAGTAAATTGAGTACTTCATCTAGTATCTAATCATGCTCCAACCAATAAAAGAGCCTGTAAGTCTATAGCAGTGTTGGGAATTTACAAATGCCAGAGTCATTCCCTTCCAAATACATTACCAGAAACCTCCATTCATGGGTCTTCATTGCCCTTCCATGCTTCCAAGGTATCTCCTTTGGATCCCCAAAGGGCTAATGACTGAGTGCTAGCCTTGCTTAGGGACTCAGCCTTAAATTAGGAAAATAAAGCAAATCATCTTTAAAAGCTAATAGACTTTTTCATTCCTGATCAATTTCTCTATCTTACTTATCTCTTGAAAGACATAATGTCCTCAAGCGTAATGTAACAACGAATCTGTGTACAAGTCAAACACTTTTGGAGAGGCTTTCATGTTTGGTCACTACTGTATACTCTCATTTAGAATTGTATCAGTGAATCAAAGGAATTTCCTGACATCAAAGAATTGGTGAACCTCAATAAACATTTTATTTAAACCTAGAGAGGATACTGTTCATCTAACAGGATCTGGCTTATTTCTAGCAATGGTGCCTGAAAGAGGAAATTTGATTTTAAACCTAGGTCCTAGAGATGATGTCTAAGTAATTCATTAAAATATGCATTAAAAGCTAATTCCATACTCTAACAGTGACATCTGTCCCCAAGTTTGTAGCCTGAACTTTGAGCTCTTGATTTTGTTGTGATGTGTCCCTTTTGAAATCTTGGTTTACTTGTGGAGAGCAGATCTTGTATGAGGCAGAAGGGCATTATCACATTTGCCCTGCCTCTCTATGGCAACCTGGGGTGCTAACCCAGGAGTACCTGAATGTTCTTTTTTTTTTTCTTCTTGATTGAGTAATAATTTGAGAACGCCCCCATGGCACCCAGGTCCTGAATTAATAAAATAGTTTGTCACATTTGGTGATATGGTGATATTATTCTTGGGGAGGAAACCAGTGGCAAAATGAAGCAGGGCTGGTGATGCCAAAACCAAGCCTAGAGATATGTCTTTTAGAAGGAGGCTTATCTCTAAAGATGGGCAGGATGAAGGAAGTCACCAGTAATTCTAGTAAATGCTTTCTGTATTATCTGACTTAATCCTTTCTGTCTACATTCCCTTTAAACTGTACTTTCAAGTCTGAGCAGTGCAGGAAAAGGTGAAGAAATTGTGTTGCCATGATACACTATGGAGGGCTTGAGGAAAATATGATATGGCAGTGGTTTGCAAGATACTGAGAAGATTTCCAACCCAATTATCATCCATTGCAACTGGAAGAATTTAATGGGATATGGTCCAATGAAACACATACCCGTTGTAAAGTTCTTAAAGTATACTCTAGTGTCTTGATTGTCAATATTGTGTGATAGTGAAATATTCTAACCATAGCCTGACTGTCTGGGTTTCAGGCTCATCACTTCCTAGCTATAGAACTTAGATCAAGTTAATGTAACTTCTTTGTGCCACAGTTCCCTTATCTGTAAAATAACAAAGACCACACCTACCTTCCAGGTGTACTGTAAGGATCAAATGAGTGAAATATTGGAAGTTCTTAGAACAATGCTAGGCATTTAGAAAGAGCTTGATATGAATAATCTCTTATGTTTGTTGTTTTGAAATTCATTTTCTATTTCTATTTACATTTTTATAATTAAAGAAAATTATAGCTGGAATGCTCTTTGTTAAAGACCTCGTTCTTTAATTGAAAGGTTAAAATTATTGGTTATCCTAACTTGGAAAAAAGAAAGTCAAAGCGAGAATTCAGTTTAATTTGATTGACATTTGTCGATCATAAGTATTTCGTAACATGGGGTGGGATTTATAAAATGTTGAAATCATGGCTTCCACCCTTTTAGTAAACTCTGTGACAGTAGGGGACATGCTACATGCTGCCTATTTTTGTAACCTAAATTATGCTTAGTGTAATTCAAATATATGTCCAATGAAAGTCAAATCAACATGAATTCTGATATATTGCTAGTAGATACTAGACTCTTGAAAAATGCAACTTGAATGGAAAGATATTTCTTATGTCCCTGTGGTGTGTGTGTGTGTGTATGAGAAAATAAGTGTTCACTATTTTCACTAGTGATGGAGAACTTAACAGAATTAGGTTAGATATAATTGGATGCATCCTGACTGTAGGGTTGGGAAACATTTTTATCCTTTATCAAGGGAAATAACAAAATCAATGTAGTCGAAAAGAATAAGGTTATTAGTGGGTGTTTAACTATTTTTTTAAATTAATTTTTATTGGTGTTCAATTTACCAACATACAGAAAAACACCCAGTGCTCATCCCGTCAAGTGTCCACCTCAGTGCCCGTCACCCATTCCCCTCCAACACCCGCCCTCCTCCCCTTCCACCACCCCTAGTTCGTTTCCCCGAGTTAGGAGTCTTTATGATCTGTCTCCCTTCCTGATATTTCCCAACATTTCTTTTCCCTTCCTTTATATTCCCTTTCACTATTATTCATATTCCCCAAATGAATGAGAACATACACTGTTTGTCCTTCTCCGATTGACTTATTTCACTCAGCATAATACCCTCCAGTTCCATCCACGTTGAAGCAAATGGTGGGTATTTGTCATTTCTAATTGCTGAGTAATATTCCATTGTATACATAAACCACAGCTTCTTTATCCATTCATCTTTCGATGGACACCGAGGCTCCTTCCACAGTTTGGCTATTGTGGACTGTTTAACTATTTGCTATAGAAGAATATTTAAGTCTTTCTTGACCTCTTTTTAGATCTCTTACCCTCTAATTTTCAAATTTAATAAAAAATTTGTACATTCTTATGAAAGAAGCAAAAACGACTTAGAATGAAAAGGTTTAACTATTGCCAACTTTGCTTTTCTGCATATCTTTTCTCTCTCTCTTTTGGAGGAAAGAAACGAGGGGAAAAATAAAGAAATCACCACCAATAGCTCTCCTCTTTTTTTGCTCTATTGGTAAATATGGTTAGGAGGAAAGGGCTCATGTGAAAAAATATTTTGGCTGAGGCACCCTACCTATCCTTGCCTCCATGATCTTGACTATAATTGGAGCAGAAATCCTCGTGCTAAATGTCTTTCTTCTCTGGAATATTAGTAATCAGTTATCCTATTTTCTTATTCTAAAACTCCTCTTTCTCAAGCTCAAGAATGTTTTATAAAAGCCAGTGTCTGGGATACTTTCTCAAATCATTCAAACTGCCTCTTGTGCTGTATTGTTAGAATAAATTCTGTTTAAAATACTTAGTAAAGTACAGGATTCATAAGACAATTACTGCTTTAGCATACAGCTGCAGTGATATTGATCAACATTTGTCATAAAGACAGTTAAATGTGATTTACTTATGTTTGTATGTAGGGATGTATGTTTTGAGTAGGTAGTACACTTCCGTGATTCAAAGTTCAAAAGAACATATACTATGAAAAGTCTCCTTCCCATCCTTGGCCCTTCCATCAGCTCAGTTTGCCTCCCTGGAAGCACCACAATGACCAGTTTCTTTCATATCCTTCTAGAGTCATTTTCTACATACAAACAAAAACATTTATGGTTAGACGCATTTTTGTGTACTTAAAAATGAAAATGACCTTCCATTTGTAAATTGATCACTTTCTAGCCAAGAGATGAAAGCCAAAGAAGGCCAAGAGTTCTTTCTGAGAGTATCAACTTGCCTTAAGTCCTGTTTCTTAAAAGTGCCTACTGTGTGAGAGTCTTTGATAATAGAGATAAATAAGGAGAGAAACCAAAGGAAAATTAGAAAGTAATTTTTTCCTCTTAGAATTCTCTTCTCTTAAAAAAAAAAAAAAGAATTCTCAAGACAAAAATTTCAGATTTTACAAAGTTAAGATAGTTCACTCCTCCATGAAGAATAACTTGGTGTCTCTGAAATAACACCTGACACAAAGTAGGTACTCAGTAAATGTTGGTTTCTTTATCAGTCCACCATTACATTTAATCCTACTTTCAGTGGATTGTGGCGTTCAGTCTGATGGCGTTTCTCAGAATTGAAAATGGCATTTAGAAAGAAGTTTTTAGGTGATTATTCATCTTGAGAGTGCCAGCACTTTAAAAAATCTAACAACCAGAGCTTATGTTGTGCTTTAAGTTTGCAAAAGTTAACTTTCTATTCTCTGTCTAATCTCTCTTGAGGTTGATGAGAGGAATGGATGAAAGAAGATTATAGATGGAACCATCTATAGCAATACTTGATAGATTAAATTATTTAAAATGTGTGTTTTCTTCCCTTTGCTCCAGTTGCAGTAGTAGGAGGTTTCCAAAGCTTGTAGTGATGGACATAAAGAGAAAAACTAGCTGTGATAGAAAGACTCTCAGATTAGGCTTGACTTCTTTTTTTTTTCTCTAGTAAACATTTATTAATTGATGAGAAGTATTTCTACAACAGTTGAGACTCCGCTCAAATTCCACGTCCACTCAGAAAACTTCTCTAGACTTTCCAGCTCTTATTCCACCCCACAGATCTCAAGACTTGTGTGGGTCTCTCATAACAAGCACTTCGTGGTCTTCAACCCTGCATCTCCCCCCAGCTCCACAGGGCCCACCGTGGGGCCCCGAGATGAAGAATCCAGTCCAGGAAGTGGGCATGCAGAACAAAAAGAGTACACTCACCAACAAACAATGTGGCCAAAATATCACTGAATTTTAAGTGACAGATAAACAAACTGAAAATTCACCACCAACTTTTTGAGTTTAGTTACACTAACTCACTATGGGATCTGGGGCAGTCACTTAACCTTTGTAGTTCTTAGATTCCTTCTATAAAAAAAAAAAAGGTTTGAGAGTAGTAGCCTTTTCAGATTCCTTCAGAATTACAGCTGTAAGCACTATGTAAATTCATAAAAAATAGTTTTGAAGACCAGCTTTAGAATTTCAATAGTTATTGTATATTCAAAACAGCTACAGAAGCACTTTATTTTCATTTTAAAGATTTACAATTAAAGTGATTTTATGTATACCTCAAATGCCTGATTATATACAAACCCATTACAGGGTTTATGCACACATTAAATCCCTTCTTATTATGGGGTTTTGTGCACATTAAATGCCTAGTTGTTATAGATTGTTGTTTTTCTTGTTACCGTTAAATGTAACATTTCCCTAGGTGATGAAATGTATTATTACTGGGAACATTTATTTTAGTGTGTGTTCTGTATTTTAAAAAAGAAAGGTATTTAAGCAGCAAAGACATAGCTGTTATGAAATTTATTTTTTATAAATAGCTTTCAGCAGAAATCAGAGCAGTGCTTTAAAATTACAGTTAAAAAAAATCATTTAATCATTACACTCCTTGTTGGCTAATAGGGTACTAAGTGACTTTTCTCCCCCTGCAATAGGCTATTCTTGATATGCTCACTAAGTGGACCTAAGAGTACTAGTATATTTTATGTTAGCAAGCCTTGATAGCAAAGTGCTGAAAGTTCAGGGGGCATTTGTCTCCTTTCTCACAAATTCATTTAAGTACCAGTCTTGCTGAAGCTTTAACTGGGGCAGACAACCATACAAATGACTTGAGATAAAATGAAAATAATGGACTGAGCTGGGTTCTGGGGGTGGTAGTTATGCTGAACACACATCAATAAGCTTCGAGTGTGATTCTATGCTAATGCAAGCCTGATGGATCAGCTTTCTCTTTTAGCCTGGAGGACCATTAAGCTCTGGAAGCTGGGTCAAACTGATAGAGTCTGCAAATATAGCCCATCGGTTAGCAGCAGTAGTTAACTGACTGTGATTCCTAATGTGCGAAACTAACATTGCTTAAAGACCCTCCATGATCAGGACATAGATGAGGAAGAAGATAATAGATTCTGTTTTAATTTGCATAATCAAAGCTTCTCATTTTTCCACCTATAGATAACATAACAGGGGAAAAAACAGCTGTGACTACTTCCATTATGTTGTTAATCTTCAATCACAGCAAATAATTTCCATAAAAATGTAAATAACTTATTTCAAAAGAAAAGGGTATAATTGAAAGAATTTACGTGTTATTTCTTTGGAATTAAACTGGAGGCACAGTTATGCAGGTTAGGTAATGAGGCTCTTGGGGCTGTGAAGTATAAAAAAGTCTTCAAAAAATTGTCCCTAGTGATTTGATTCAAGCACTAAAACTTTGCTGCTGGTGATAAGTCAGATTTCTTTTAATACATGAGCTTGAGATAGATGTAAATGAACACGGTAACTAAAATGACAGGGAACTTGATCATTTTTTTTCTCTCAAAGAAGAGAAAATGAACTAATCTGTTTCATAGCAAAAATTAAAATGGACAAAACCACAATGGAAAGAATCCAGAAATACTATCTATTTTTATGTAACACAAATGCTTAGAGGACTCTGGTATTATAAAGAAAAGCATCTTCTATTCTCATATACCACTCTTTATTCCTTTTACCCTTTCCTTTTTGTGTCAAAATATACTACAACTATGGTGCACAATCCTCTTTTTAACTAATGATTATTTTAATATATAGTATTTAAAATTCTGTAGGTTTTATAAGGATTTTGGCTTTACAAATTTCTCAAAACGTTTACTTCAAATTTTGTTGAGTTCACAGTTTTGTGATATGGGAACTCTCTTTGTTCATTCATTTAAAAGACATTGATTGGGATCACTCGGTGGCTCGCGGTTTGGCACCTACCTTCCGCAGGGTGTGATCCTGAAGTCCTGGGATAGAGTCCCACATTGGGCTCCCTGCATGGAGCCTGCTTCTCCCTCTGCCTGTGTCTCTGCCTCTCTCTCTCTCTCTCTCTCTCTCTCTCTCTCTCTCTGCGTGTCTCTCATGAATAAATAAGTAAAAATCTTAAAAAAAAAAAAAAGACATTGATCATTTATTTCAAGCATTGTCTTGGACACTGGCAGTAGAGTCCTCTTGGACTACCCTTTTCTTTTTTTTAAATGGGAAATACAGGAGCACCTGGGTGGCTCAGGGGTTGAGTGTCTGCCTTTGCCTCAGGTCATGATCCCAGGGTCCTGGGATCAAGTTCTGTATCGGGTTCCCCATGGGGAGCCTGCTTCCCCCTCTGCCTACGTCTCTGCCTCTCTGTGTCTCTCATGAATGAATAAATAAAATCTTAAAAGAAATGGAAAATGCAGTAAGCAAACAAAGATATAATTTCAGAGAATGATAAGTTCTTAAGGAGAGCCTTTTCCACCTAGGATTATGTTTCTGCCTAATAGACCCACACACATATCAAAAGTGATACTATTTTTTCAATCCCGTTTCCAGACCATCTCAGGAATTTTTGAATCCAAAGAAAATAAGCATATTTTTGTTAAAGAAAAATTAAGTGTTTTTGTTTTCCTTTTTGTAATCTAGGCTGATATCTCTATGAAACACCTAATAAAATTATATATGTATGAATTTTTTCCTTAGTATGTAGAGTGTGCATCAGTTCTCTTCTAAGCACTTTACTCCTTTATTAACTTACTTAAAAACTCTGAGAAGAGGGATTATTATTATTCCCAGCTGAGGAAACTGAGGCAAAGAGTGTTAAGTAATTTGCCCAAAGTTAGATAGCTAGTAAGTGGGTGAAGTGGGATTACAACCTAACAGCTTGGCTCCAGAGTCAGTATTCTTAATTACTATTATTCTCTGGCAACCAGAAGAAATTTATTTAGCTGAAAATGTATTGCTTTATTAAAATCCAAGTTCTAGGAGGGCAGGGAGTGTCACTGTCTTGTTCATTGCTTTCTTGCACTTAATACTCAACCTGGGCTAATCGAAGGTGCCCAGTTAATATTTTATGAATAAATAAATGTAAATGAGTATTGAGTTTTATATCCAAAGTAATATTCTCGGGTATCCCTGGGTGGCGCAGCGGTTTGGCGCCTGCCTTTGGCCCAGGGTGCGATCCTGGAGACCCGGGATCGAGTCCCACGTCCGGCTCCCGGTGCATGGAGCCTGCTTCTCCCTCTGCCTGTGTCTCTGCCTCTCTCTCTCTCTCTCTCTCTCATTGTGTGCCTATCATAAATAAATAAAATTTTAAAAATATATTTTAAAAAAACAAAGTAATATTCTCTGTCAAACTCTTTTTTTAAATCAAACTCTTTTAAACATTAATTTTGCTACTTCTGCTTTGCTGATGCTTTAAGTATATGCCTTGGGTGTATAATCCAGCAGTAGTTAGAATGAAGCATGACCACTTATTAATGATGAGGTTAGGGTAGAGCCAGAAGTTCTTGACCTTGTTTGGTTTCATACCCTATCTGCCCTAGGTGGGTGGGATTTCTCTGTTGATCACATTGGAATGAGCTCATCCTCTCATCCTCTATCCTTGCATAATACTTCCTACACTTGTGTTCTGAAAGGGTTAATTCATTTCTAAAATATGAGCAGTTTTCTTCTGGAAAGCACATTTACTAATAGGTAGAATGTAATCTGGCTTCCAAATGTTTTGAGTAAAGTAGAAGAGGAGAGACTTGCATACCTTCACTTTGAATTTATTTCCTTTCTCTCTGTGTCTTTGGAGAAGACAATATTTTTAAAGTATCAAATAGATATTAAATGATTGAATGAATGGAGAGTTTTATTCTATGGTTTCTTTTAGAAAATAAACATAAAACTTTCTAAAAATATAATACACACTCATGTTAAATTTTGACCAATACAGAAAATAATAAATAATAAAATGAAAATAAATCATATTCTTGTGACTCAAAATAATTCATATTCCCATCACTTAAAGCTATTAATTCTCAGTTAACATTTTGATCATTATCCTTCTGAGAGCTATGTATATTTAGGTACTTATATATTATTTTAAAGAAATGAATTTATATTTTGCTTGTCATTGGGTAACCATTTTTTTTTTCACTTACTAGTTCTGAATTTTTTTCATGGCAACAAACATCATATGAACATCATTATTACTTTTTTTCTTTTTTGAGAGAGAGTATGTGAGTGGGGTGAGGGCAGAGGGAGTGGAAAAGAGAGAATCCCAAGCAGGCTCTGCACCCAGCATGGAGCCCAAGGCCGAGCTTGATCTCATGACCCTAAGATCATGACCTGAGCCAAAATCAAGAGTTGGACACTTACCTGACTGAGCCACCCAGGCACCCCTCATTATTACTTTAAATAACTTCTTACATGCTGTTTGAATGTATCATTCTAAAATTGACTTCCTAAGAAGAGACCAAATTCCTTTCTTTTATTTTTAATTTTCCAAGAAAGTTGCAGTTAATACACATATATAAACACACACAGACATACACACACACACATGCATGCATGAATTGTTGCTGGATGAAAGATTTTATTTTGTGTGTCATTATATAAAGTCCTTGTATTTATTACCTAGGGAATATTTGTGTGCAAGAACATTATATGAGAGAATAGAAATATAACTTAATATCAGGTATTTAAAAAAATCCTTCTTACTCTATAAGTCTCTTTATATCCTTTTATTTTTTCCCTTTGCATTTTGTCATAGACACTGATTTTTTTGTCCTGTAGATTTTCTTATAGAGCCTCAATTTTGCCTATTACATGTCCAGATTGTCATTTAGCATGAGCTTCTGTTTTCTATATTCTCTCTTAATTGGTAGATCTAGAAGCTTGAGCTATTTTAAGCTCACTTCTTTCTTCTCACCCTCCTTCCCTCCCTCTCTCCCTCTTTTCTTTTCTTTTCTTTTCTTTTCTTTTCTTTTCTTTTCTTTCTTTTTCTTTTTCTTTTTCTTTCTTTTTCCTTCCTTCCTTTCTTTTTCTCTTCCTTCCTGGAAGAGGTGGCTGTGTTTTCAAATGCATATATTACAACATGAAAAACAAAACACAGGAAGAAATGGAAACATGGCCTGTATGCCTAGGATCAAAGGAAAAATATAAATCTTCAGAAGTGAACTCTAAAGAAATGCAGATCTACAAATTACCTGACAAAGAATTTAAAATAGTCATTTTAAGTTCAGTATGCTATAGGAGAACACAGAGACCTAAATGGAATCAGGAAAACAATGCATGAACAAAATGAGAATACTAATAAAATTACTTGAACTATAAAGAGAACCAAACAAATTCTGGAGCTCAAGAATACAATAATTGAACTGACAGTTTCACTAGAGGGTGATTAAGATAAGATTTGAACAAACAGAAGAAAGAATCAGTGAACTTGAAGACAGGTTATTTAAAATGATCAAGTCAGAGGGAGAAAAAAAAAGAGAGAAATGAAGAAAAGTGAAGAAAACCTATGGGACTTATGGGACAGCATTAAGTAGACCAATATCTGCATTGGGAGAGTCCTAGAAGGAGAAGAGAGAGAGAGACAGACTGGGTCAGAGAGTTTATTTGAGGGAATATCTGAAAACTTCCCAAATCTGAGGAAGACAATGGACACTTAAATTGAAGCAGCTGAAAAGACTCCAACTTAGATGAATTCAAAGCGGCCAACACCAAGACACATTATAATCAAACCGTTAAAAGACAAGATAGAGAAAATACTTAAAGCAGCAATAGAAAAGTAACTTGTTATGTACAAGGGAGCTCCCATAAGATTATCAACAGATATCTCACCAGAAAGGAGTAGGATAATATATTCAAAGTCCTGAAAGAAACAAATTGTCAACCAAGAATAATATATCTGGCAAAACCCATGCTTCCAAAATAATGGAGATAACCAAAAGCTGAGGTTGTTCATCACCACTAGACCTCCTTGCAAGAATTGCTAAAGGGAGTCCTTTAAGTTGAAACAAAAATCTTAGACAGCAACACCAAAGCATATGAAGACATAAAGCTCTCTGATAAAGGTAAATATATAGATCGATCCAGAATCCTGTAATACTGTAATGGGGTATGTAGGTCACTTTTAATTCAAGTACAGAATTTGAAGATAAAAACATTAAAATATAAAACTTTGTTACTAGATATAAAATATAAAAAGATGTAATTTGTGACATCAATAACAAAATGTGGGGAATATAAAAGAGGAATAGTGTTTTTATATGTGATTGAAGTTATCAGTTTAAAATAGATTGTTATAACTATAAGATGTTTTATGTAATCCCTGTGGTAATCACAAAGAAAATACCTACAGACGATGCACAAAAGAAAATTAGAAATGAATCAAAGCATGTCATCACACACAAAAAATCAATGAAACATAAAAGAAGGCACCAAAAGAGGAAAAGAAAGACAAGAAAAGCACAAGGTATATGGAAAACAGTGAACAAAATGGCAATAGTAAGTTCTTTCTTGTCATTAACTACTTTAAATGTAAGTGGATTAAACTCCCCAATTAAAAGATCCACTGTGGCTGCATGGATTAGAATCCAAGTATATGCTGTCTATAGGAGTCTCACTTTAGATATGAAATATCTGTAATATAGAATTAAATATCTAAGTCTCACTTTAGACTGAAAGTGAAAGGATGGAAAAAGTTAGCCTATGTAAATAGTAACCAAAAGAGAGGATAACTGACTATACTTACATTAGACAAAATAGATTTTAAGTCTAAAACTGTCATAAGAGACACAGCAAAACATTATATAATGATAAAAGGTTCAATTCACCAGAAAGATATAATAATTATAAATATATATGCACCTAACAGCAGAGCACCCAAATATATGAAGCAGATATTGACAGAACTAAATGGAGAGACAGACAGTAACATAATAATAATAGATTTCAATACTTTACTTTCAATTAAGCATAGATCATCAAGACAGAAGATCAATAGGGAAACAGAGACTTGAACAAAATTATAGACAAACTGGACATAACAGACATATATGTAATATTCCATCCAACAACAGAATACACGTTCTTCTGAAACACACAAAAAATGTTCTCCAGGACAGATCACATGTTAGGCCACAAAACAAGTCTAAACAAATGTAAGGAACTGAAATCATACCAAGTATCTTTTCTAACCACAGTGTAAATGAAACTAGAAATCAGTAGCAAAAAGAAAACTGAGACATACATAAATATGTGGTGATTAAACAGCACACTCTTGAACAACCAATGTGTTGTGGAAGAAATCACAAGAGAAATTAGAAAATATCTTGAGACAAATGAAAATTAAAACATAACATACTAAAATGTATGGGATGCAGCAAAAGCAATGCTAACAAAGAGACTTTTAGCAATAAAACATACATTAAAAAAGAAGAAAGATCTCGGGGATCCCTGGGTGGCTCAGCGGTTTAGCGCCTGCCTTTGGCCCCAGGTGTGGTTCTGGAGTCCCGGGATCGAGTCCCGCATCAGGCTCCCTGCATGGAGCCTGCTTTTCCTTCTGCTTGTGTCTCTGCCTCTCTCTCTCTCTCTCTCTCTCTCTGTGTCTCTCATGAATAAATAAATAAAATCTTAAAAAAAAAAAAGAAAGATCTCAAATCTCAAAGATCTAGGTTAGATCTCCACCTAACTTTACGCCTCAAGGAACTAGAAAAAGAAAGACAAACTAAACCTAAAGTTAGCAAAAGGAAGGAAATAAGAGGAGTTTAGAGCAGAAATAAATGAAATGGAGAATAGAAAAATAATAAAACATCATTGAAAATGAGAGTTGGGTTTTTGAAAAGAAACAAAACTGACAAACCTTTACCTAGACTAAGAAAAAAGAGAGAAGTCTCAAATAAACTCAGAAATGAAATGAGACATAACTGATTTTGCAGAAATAGGATCATAAGAGACTACTATGTACAATAATACACCAACAAATTTCTAATCTAGAAGTAATGGATAAATTTCTAGAAACATAATTTACTAAGACTGAATCATGAAGAAATAAAAGTCTGGACAGACCTATAATTGGTAAAGAGATTGAATCACTAATTGAAAACTTCCCAACAAAGAAACACCTGTGACCAGATAGCTTCACTGGAGATTTCTACCAAATATTTAAAGAATTATCACCAATTCTTCCTAAAGTTTTCCAAAAACTGAAGAGGAGGGAATACTTCTGACCTCATTCTATGAGACCAGCATTACCTTGATACCTAAATCAGATAAAAGATATCTTAAGACAAGAGAACTATAGGCTAATATTCTGATGAATATTGATGCAAAAAATTCTCAACAAAATACTAGCAAATTGAATTCAACAGCATATTAAAAAGATTATACATCATGGCCAAGTAGGATTGATTCCTAGAGTTCAAGGATGGCTTAACATATGAAAAAAAATCAGTGCAACATACTACATTAACAGAATGTCAAAAATGACATGATCATCTTAATTGAAACAGAAAAGACATTAGACAAAATTCAACAGTCTTTCTTGACGAAAACACTCAACAAACTTAGAAATATAAGAAAAGTACCTCTACATAATAAAGCCACGTATAAAAAGCCCACATCTAACATCATACTCAATAGTGAAAAACTGAAACCTTTCCCTGAAGATCAGGAAGGAAAAGATGCCAACTCTTGCTACTTTTACTCATCATACTCCTGGAGTCTGAGCAGTCAGGCAAGGAAAAGAAATAAAAGATATACAAATCATAAAGGAAGAAGTAAAATAATCTCTGTTCACAGATGGCATGATCCTGTAGAAAACCCTAAAGATGTAGAAGACCCTAAGGATTCCACAAAACATATATTAGAACTAATAAAAGAATTTAGTAAACTTACAAGACACAAAATCAACACACAAAAATCATTTTGTAACTAACAATGAACAATTTGAAAAAAAATGAAGAAAATAATCCCATTTACAATAGGCATTAAAAATGCTAATGTAGGGGATCCCTGGGTGGCTCAGCGGTATAGCGCCTGCTTTTGGCCCAGGGCGCGATCCTGGAGTCCCGGGATCAAGTCCAGCGTCAGGCTCCCTCTGCCTGTGTCTCTGCCTCTCTCTTTCTCTCTCTCTCTCTCTCTCTCATAAATAAATAAATAATAAATAAATAAATAAATAATAAATAAATAAATAAATAAATACCTTAAAAAATAAAAAGATAAAAATAAAAATGCTAATGTAATTAGGAATAAACAAGTTAACAGGGTGAAAGACCTATACACTGAAAACTACAAAATATTGTTGAAAGAAATTTTAAAAGACACAAATAAATGGAAAGATATCCTGTGTTTATGGATTGGAAGAATTAATATTGTTAAAATGTCCATATAGGCATAAAATATCAGGGTGCCTGGGTGCCTCAGTTGGTTAAGTGTCTAACTCTTGGTTTCAGCTCAGGTCATGATCTCATGGGTTGTGAGATCAAGCCCTATGGACGGGCTGCGCTCTTAGCAGGGAGTCTGCTTGTATATTCTTTCTGTCCCTCCTCCCTCGTGCACATGCACTCTCTTTCTCTATCTCTCAAATAAATAAATCTTTCAAATGTTCATACTATCCAAGGTGATCTACAAATCCAATTCAATCTCTATCAGAATTCCAGTGGCATTTTTTTAAGAAATAGAAAAAAACCCCCCTAAATTCATATGGAATTTCAAAGGACCCCCAATAGCCAAAACAGCCTTAAAAAAGGACATAAAACTAGAGGCCTCACACTTTCTGATTTTGAAACATATCACAAAGTTACAGTGATCAAAACTGTATGACCCTAGCATAAAGACAGACCTATAAATGAATGGAACAGAATAGAGAATCCAGAATCAAACCCTCACATAAATAGTCAAAATAATAATTGACAAGGTTTCCAAGGCTACACAATGAGGAAAGGATAGTCCCTTCAACAAATAGTGGTGGGGAAGCTGGATATCCACATACAAAAGAATGAAGTTGGACCCTTACCTTATACCACGTACAAAAATTCACTCATTCACTCAAAATGGTTTAAAGACTTAAATGTGAGACCTACAACTTTAAAACTCTTAGAAGAATACTTAGGAGGAAGTCTTCATTTTATTGGCTTTAGGAATGATATCTTGGCTATAACACCAAAAACTTAGGTAGCAAAGGCAAAAATAGACAAATGGGACTATATCAAACTGAAAAACTTGTGTGCAGCAAGGGAAACAGTCAACAGAATGTAAAAGCAATCTATGGAATGGGATTTTTAAACTATATCTGATAAGAAATTAGTATCCAAAATATAAAAAGAACTTCTATAACTCAACAAAAATACCAACGATTCAACTTAAAAATGGGCAAAGAACTTGAATAGACATTTCTTCAGTGAAGATATACAAGTGGCCAATAAGCATGTGAAAAGATGCTAGGCATCACTAATCATTAGAGCAATGCAAATCAAAACCACAATGAGGTATCACCTCATACCCATTAGGATGGCCACTATCAAAAAAATAGAAAATATTTTTGTTGATAAGAAAAGATTAAATGTTGATAAGAATGTGGAGAAATTGGAACCTTATGTGCTATTGGTGGTAATATAAAATGGTGCCACCACCATGGAAAACCATTTATAGAGGGTCCTTAAAAAACTAAAAATAGAATTACTATATGATCCACCAATCCCAGTTCTTAGTATAGGGGTTTTTTTTACATTTATTTATTTATTTATTTATTTATTTATTTATTTATTTATGAATGATAGAAATAGAGAGAGAGGCAGAGACACAGGAGGAGGGAGAAGCAGGCTCCATGCTGGGAGCCTGACGTGGGACTCGATCCCGGGACTCCAGGATCGCGTCTTGGGCCAAAGGCAGGCGCCAGACCGCTGAGCCACCCAGGGATCCCCCCCCACCCAGTTCTGCGTGTTTATATATATATATATATATATAATATAACTGAAAGCAGAATTTCGAAGATATATTTGCATACTCATGTCCATTGCCACATTAGTCACAATATCCAAGAGGTGGAAGTAACCTAAGTGTCCACCAATAGATGAATGGGTAAAGATAGATTATTCATACAATGGTATGCTATTCACCCTTAATAAAAAAGGAATCTTGTCATTTGCTATGATATGGATGAATCTTGAGGACATTAAATAAAATAAGCCAGTCACAACACAACCAATACTGTGTGATTCCACTTATATGTGGTATCTAAAGTAGTTAAACTCCGAGAAACAGAAAGTAGAATGGTGTTTTCCAGGCACTGAGGTAAAGGAAATGGGGGAGTTGTTCAGTGAATAGACTTTTACTTCTACAAGATGAAAATGTTATAGAGATCTTTTGTACAAGAACATGTGTAAAGTTAACACTACTGCTCTATATACTTAAAAATGGTTAAGGGATCCCTGGGTGGCGCAGCGGTTTGGCGCCTGTCTTTGGCCCAGGGCGCGATCCTGGAGACCCGGGATCGAATCCCACATCAGGCTCCCGGTGCATGGAGCCTGCTTCTCCCTCTGCCTGTGTCTCTGCCTCTCTCTCTCTCTCTCTCTCTCTCTCTCTGTGACTATCATAAATAAAAAAAAAAAATGGTTAAGACAAAAAATGATCAAAATATTAAATTTCATAAAAAAGACTTATCACAGCGACTATTTGTATACATTTCATCAATTCTGCGGTTCAAGTAATCAGGCATGGCTCAGGGGCTCTTCTGGTGTTAACTGAGGTTATTCAGCTGGTGAGTGGGGTGATTTGGAGGAGCGAAAACTCCCATGTCTTGTTCCAATATTTTGTGCTTGTTTGTGGTTGGCTAGAAGGTTGAATTCATCTGGGACTGTTTATCCTCAGTGCCTACGTGTGTTGTTTTTTAACATGTGATAGCTCTCAGGTTAGGTGCCATCCCCTAGAGCAAACATCTAACAAAACCAGGTAGAAACTGCATAGTCTTTTCTAACAATATCACTTCTGCTTCTTTCTGTTGATTATGATGAGTCAGAAGGCCACCCAAGATTCAGGGGGACTCCGTTTCCACCTCAGTGGAGGAGGGTCAAGATTACATTGTCAAAGAGCATGTAGAGTGGAAGATACTTTTGCACTAAAACTCAATTGGCCTAAAGCTTATTTTCTACTAGTTTTTCTCAAGAATTCATGGAAACATATTCCTGACTTCTTTTATGTCTGCAGTAGTCTGAATTCTTTGTATTTGAAAGTTATTTTAGCTAGAGAATTATTAGCTCATTTTTTTTCTATTAATGGTCTTAAACTATCTTAAAAATGCATTATCCGTTGCATGGCATAAAACCATGTTTTTCAAATCTGAGGACTATTTGTCTGATATCCAAAGCTTAGGTGTTATGGTGTGCCCTTTTAATGTGTAGCTTTGTGTGTGTGTGCATGCACCCATGTATGTTTGTGTTAAATTTCAGAAACATTTTCTTGAATTAGTTTCAACATTTGTCTTGTTCCATTGCTTTTTTTTTCTTTCAAGATTTTATTCATTTATTCATGAGAGACACAGAGAGAGAGAGAGAGAGAGAGAGGCAGAGACACAGTCAGAGGGAGAAGCAGGCTCTATGCAGGGAGCTCCACCTGGGACCCTATCCCAGGGATCCAGGATCACCTCCTGGGCTGAAGGCAGGCGCCAAACCACTGAACCACCCAGGGATCCCCTGTTCCATTGCTTTTGCTTTCTTCTTTGGGAGCCTCTATTATATGTGTGTTTAATCTGTTTTGTGTCTTCTAAATATGCTACTTTATCTCATATTTTATGATCTCTTTCTTCATTTCTTTTTGGCTTGAAGATTTTTACCCCTTTTCACTTTCTATATCTCTTAAGGCATTATCAGCTTTGTTTAATTTGCTTTCATGTTCCTTCTGGTTTATTCTCATTTTTGAAACTTTTTCCTTTTATTTCTAAACACTTTTGCTTTTTATCACTTTATTTTTGAGTGTTCTGATTTATGTCCTTTAATATCTTCTTTCATTTTCTTAATTTCTTTTGGATTGTTTTGAAATATTAAGTTTTAAGAGTTTCCATCTGTTTTGTGGACATGTCTTTGTTATGCTTTTATTAATTGCAGGTATAATTTTTTCTTTTTTTTCTCTTTATAATAGTAGCTATCCATGGGATTCAACTCTAATCTTTTCTGTGGCTCACTAGTAATTATTCTGAACACTTAGGTTGGGTTGGGTCAGAATAACTTTTCTAGCTTTATAGCTCTAGAACTCTTTAATTCATGTCTTTTTGAAAATATGATCTCATACTTTATGAGATTTCCTGTTTCTTTTCCTCCCCCATTTTTATCTGATTCATCTCTTTCCTTTGGCCCTATTACACCATTCTATCCAATTTGCATCTGACTTCTGGCCATTTGTCCTTCACAAGACTGTTTGCACTCTCATCTGCAAATTGGAGTGGGCAATGGTCTCTTTCATTTTCAGCTGTGGTTCTCAGATTGGCTCTCTCTGCTTTCCAGGGAGTACTTACTAGTAATTGGATGTGGGCATGGTTTGTCCCCACCTGTTTTGGTTTGTCATTCATGGCGATACCTTGTCAACTAACTTTGTTATTGTTGTGACTATGGGTTTTTGGTTTTTCTAATTAAGAAGTATGTTACTGCCCTGATTTAAGAAACCTGAATTTTGCTATATATTAGTAAAATAATATCCAGAAAAAATTTTTCTTCTGTAGTATATACATCTATCTGTTTCCCCCTTCTCTCAACTATCTTAGGATTAGCTCTTTTTTGAAATTGTCAGTTGGCCAAAAATAAGACTTTACTGAATTTTTATTTACATTTTATTGATTACCTGTGGAGTTAACCACTTTTTATGTGTTTATAGTCTATGCATTTCTTCTATTGTGAATTGTTTTTTTTTCGTCCATTTTCCCATTGCTATATTTATCTTTTTCTTACTGACTTCTAAGATCTTTTTGAATATTAGAGGTATATCACCTTTCTGTTTTTCATGTTTTGTTAATGTTTTTTTCCCCAGCTGTTTTCCTTTCAGACTTTAAAAAATTGTTTTAAAACTTTATGTATTTAAATGTATCAGTGTTTTCTATTATCATTTCTTATCCTACGAAAAGGCAATATTATAGATTATTAAGTTACTTAAATTACATATGGAATGCTTTAAATCAGTGAAGTTCGGGTTGCCTAGATGGCTCAGTGGTTGAGCATCTGCCTTTGGTTCAGGTCATGATCCTGGGGTCACCAGATCGAGTGCCACATTGGGCTCACTGCAAGGAGCCTGCTTCTCCCTCTGCCTGTGTCTCTGCCTCTCTCTGCGTGTCTCTCATGAATAAATAAATAAAATCTTAAAAAAAAATCAATGAAGTTCAAAGATTTGCTAAAATATTGGTTTTGGAAAATCTTGAACCATGAAACTTAGAAAATTATTAAGAGACTCAAGGAAAGATAGTCATATGTAAATTTAAAGATAATGAGCAATATAACCAGGAACAATTAAATATCCTAAACTAAGGAAATAATTAAAAAGTTAACTCAAGGAACTGAAGTGTTAGCGATGGAACACATGCAGAGTGCTTGAGATATAGAATATATAGGAGAGGTTGGTAAATAGGATTTAATTTAACTGATACAAACACATATTTACATATATACCAGATATATATATAGGCACACATATATATACCCATGCATACATATACATTTATGTGTATGTGTCTGAGCTAATAAATAGCAGATAAGAAGAATATAGACTTATATAAATAAGGGAAATATGTATATATGTGCATATAATGTATTTATTTACATAAAAATATATAACATATAATATCTAAAATATGTAAAATGTATTTGGGTATTTATTAGGTATTTTAGATCCACAAAACAAGGGGATCAGTTGAGTGATGAAGAAAGAAAGCTAATATACATTGAATGTTTACTCTGGGCAGCCATCATATTTTCACTCATTTATTTATTTATGAGAGAGACAGCATGGGAGTGAGTGGGGAGGAGGGTCGGGGAGGCACAAAAGGAGAGAATCTCAAACAGACTCCACACTTTGTGAGAACCCCACACAGAATTCAATCTCCCAACCCTGAGATCCTGACCTGAGCCAAAACCAAGAGTTGGATGCATAACTGACTGCACCACCCAGGTGCCCCTATATTTTTGTAAGATTTCTTTTTCTTTATTCATTTGAGGGGAGGGGGGTGGAGAGACAGAGGGAGAGAGAGAGAAGCAGACTGCCTGCAGAACTGGGACCCTGATGTGGGGCTTGATCCCAGGACCCTGGGATAATGACCTGAGCAGAAGGCAGATGCTTAACCATCTGAGCCACCCAGGTGCTCCCCTCCATATTTTTTTTTAAAAGTAAACTTTACAACAACCCTGTGTGGTAGATATTATTATGCCCATTTAGTAGGTGTTTGGGGACATAAAGAAAGAACATGGACTTTGTCAGTAACCACTGACTAGCTGTGCGACTTTGGTCAAATTGCGCCTGAGTCTTGACTTTCTTCTTTGTAAAAAGGAGATAAAAATGGCACTTTAATTCATGAGGTTGTGGTGAAGATTTTCAAAGGAATTATTAATGATTTTTCCAAAAAGAATAAAAATCCTGTTTTAACCATTGCATGAAACTTGCTCTTGAAGTTCATTTGAGTGGTTATTATTTCTTGTTGTGAAGATTAAATACCATAGTAGTCAATAAATGGTAGCTATTACTGCTGTTGTAATCTAATAACTTGTCTAAGGTTTGAACTTGTGTATTAGCCTTCAAAACCCTCTTTATACTAAAATGTTCTGTTTAAAAACATTCATAACAGATATTCCATATCTCCTCTTTCATTTGAACAAATATTTATAGATGATACAATGTAAACTAGACCCTGAGGATACAGAAAAGTAAGGCATGGTTGATAATCATGTAGGAGCCGCAGTTGATAGAGAAGGCAGACAGTTGTTAGAAGAGATTGCTTTCTTAAAATTAGACAAGCCAGAAAACAGCATTTTGGAACCTGGTTTTTAATAGACTTTGATTCTCCAGATAAAAGTTACATGTTGATGAGATTAAATGTTGGAGTCAATTTATAAAATATATTTACATATAATACTTTCAATACCTTATGTAATCAAGTTGTATTTTTCCCAGCTGCTTTGAAATCTATGCACATTTCTTTCCTAATTATCCTGAGATTGATATGCAATCAGCCCATTTTAGTTATCATCATGAGGAATAGACCAGAAGAGAGGAATGACAGGGGGCAGCCAATTGGACATTTGCTTTTCCAATACAGTATGTCTATATGGCCAGTTCTGCCCATACCATAATGTTTTTTCCTAGTTCCTCCTGAATTTGTGAGTGGGGGCAGAAGGAATGTTTCCATTGGTGAAATAGTGGTACTGCCTGCTGTGTGGCACATCCTACTATCAATTATTTACTAAAAAGAAAACCAGAGACATAGATTATTATTAGCCAAAGTATGTGCTGTTGTGGGCATTTCCTTTTTTTTTTTTTTTTTTTAAGATTTTATTTATTCATGAGAGAGAGAGAGAGAGAGAGAGGCAGAGACACAGGCAGAGGGAGAAGCAGGCTCCATGCAAGGAGCCTGACGTGGCACTCAATCCTGGGACTTCAGGATCATGCCCTGGGCCAAAGGCATACGCCATACCACTGGGCTACCCAGGGATCCCCAGTTGTGGGCATTTCCTTTCTGTTTTGCTTTATGAAAATTATATGCCTCATAGTAAGAAACCAAATAGTTTATATACTTGAAACCTCATTAGTAGATTTTTACATTTTACTTACCAAAATGCTAGTAATCTATGTTTGAAAAATTAAACATTGAACCACTAGCAAATTAGAACTAAATAAATAATTTCATTGTTGGAGAAGGACCAACAGTGTTGGATTATCATTGATATCTCAGATCTTTCTTTTTTTAAAAGAGCATTTTATTTTATTTATTTATTTTTAAAGATTTTATGTATTCATGAGAGACAGAGACAGAGAGAGAGAGAGAGAGAGAAAGAGAGACAGAGGCAGAGACATAGGCAACGGGAGAAGCAGGCTTCATGCAGGGAGCCTGATGGGGGACTTGATCCGGGGACCCCAGGATCACGCCCTGAGCCAAAGGCAGACGCTTCATTGCTGAGCCACCCAGACATCCCAAAAAAGAGCACATTTAAAAAATAATTTAATAATACAGTTTAAATTTAAAAATATGGGCAGCCCGGGTGGCTCAGCAGTTTAGCGCTGCCTTCAGCCCAGGGCGAGATCCTGGAGACCTGGGATCAAGTCTCATGTCAGGCTCCCTGCATGGAGCCGGTTTCTCCCTCTGTCTGTCTCTCTGTCTCTGTCTGTCTCTCTCTCTCATGAATAAATAAATAAAATTAAAAAAATAAATTAAAAAATATGTGAGAGGGATGCCTGGGTGGCTCAGTGGTTGAGTGTCTGTCTTTGGCTCAGGTCATGATCCTGGGGCCCTGGGATCAAGTCTTGCATCAGGCTCTCTGCGGGAGCCTGCTTCTCCCTCTGCCTATGTCTCTGCCTCTCTGTGTCTGTCATGAATAAATAAATACAATCTTTAACAAATAAATAAAAATGTGTGAGAGAGAAATTGTCTAGAGAAGATTTAAGTTGCATAAAATAAATTGCATTTCATATGGAAAATCCACCTTCCAGACAATGAAGTATTTACATCCCATGATTTTCCTCTGTGTAGAATTTTTTAGGAGGTACTCTGAGGTTACAAAATATACAGAATGCTCTGTCCTTGAAGAATTTACAGTTTAAAGTAGAATAAAACTATATGGTAGAAACCCAAATGACAAAAGCTAAAAACAATTTATGAACAGAAAATTCAACTATCCAGGGACATGGTAGACTTGCTAGGATCATATGCCTCTGTTGAGAGGCGTATTTGGTTAATGGGGTACCCATCTTTCATTTGTGCCCTTCTTTTACAACTGCCTTTCATGCAGCAAACTGGAATCAACCGATCTCTTTAGAGATTATCTCTGAGGCACCATCCAAATTGAATACTATCAAGCAGCAATTACATGAATTCTAGCACAGGTTATCTGTATTCTTGCAGCACAGGGCGAAAAAAAGAATGATATATTAGAACTCCATTAATTTCATCACATGATACATGGTAGATGAGCACCTTAATAAACATCATTGTTCTCCAGAACTATGAAATATCTCTTGAACTTAATAGAAATTTGGGGTATAAAAAGAAAATAAGCGTTTAGAGAAAGAGAAGGATCTAGTCATGTGCTAGGGTACTTGTTTTTTGTTTTTGTTTTGTTTTTTTGAAAAACTATAACCAGGTCAATATGTTCTGTAACTGTTTAATTCCTGTATGACTGCCAACCCAACAAGATCTCAAATCTCTAGGACAGTGACTACCTCAGATTCAAATTCAGCAGACAACTGACCTGGGTGTCTTTCCTGTCTCTTTCACTTCACTAGGCCAAGTGTTCCTCCTGTGTGTTCCAAACAGCATTGTATGCTATTTCTATCAATTATATCGACACCAGTGTGGGGACGCCTGGGTCACTCAGTGGTTTTATTTATTTTTTATTTTTTTATTTTTTTATTTTTAAATTTTTTTTTAATTTTTATTTATTTATGATAGTCACAGAGAGATAGAGAGAGAGGCAGAGACACAGGCAGAGGGAGAAGCAGGCTCCATGCACCGGGAGCCCGACGTGGGATTCGATCCCGGGTCTCCAGGATCGCGCCCTGGGCCAAAGGCAGGCGCCAAACCGCTGCGCCACCCAGGGATCCCTTTTTTTTTTTTATTTTTTTTTTATTTTTATTTTTTTAAATTTTTTTTTTAACAGTGGTTTTAGCATCTATCTTCAGCTCAGGGCATGATCCTGGGTCTGGGGATTGAGTCCCGCATCAGGCTCCCTGCAAGGAGCCTGCCTCTCCCTCTGTCTGTGCCTCTGCCTCTCTCTCTGTGCCACTCATGAATAAATAAATAAAATCTTAAAAAAAAAAACCCCACAACCCCCCCCCCCCCACTAGTATAGATGCATTGAAATACTCCCAGTTAAACTGTACTTTTTTTGTGTTTGCTCTGCTGTATTGCTGAAATCCAAGCTTTTCAAACTAGTAACTTTGCCTTATTCAAGACCTGGTACATAGAAGGCTCTAAGTAAACTGAAGGCTGAGTAAACTGAATACTTAAAAATAACAATATAGACATTTCACTTGGTGTGAAATACTGGCCAAGCAGAAGAATGATAAGACCTGAGACATAATGATAGACATGATTCAGGTCTATTACTATTTGAACAAACTTGATTCTAATATTTACTCCCCCCAAGTATATAGTTGAAAAGACCCCAAATGTAATCTTCCTAATGCATGTGGCATTAGTTTAGTATTTGTCATGTCATGTATATATTTCTTTTGTATCTCTTGAGCATTTTTTAAAAAGTTTATTTATTTTCTAATTTTTCAGTAAACTCTACACCCAACATGGAGCTTGAACTCATGACCCTGAGACCAAGAGTCCCATACTTTTCCAACTGAGCCAGCCAGGAGGTGCCCCTCCCCTTGAGCATTTAATACATTTTGTTAATATCTTATTTTAAAGTTTCAGGTGGATAAATGAAAGCTTAACACAAAAACAAAGTCTTAGGAAATGATAGGAGCTTGTTATCTTAAATATAGGAATATAAGACTGGGTCTTGTCTGAAAAGTAGGAGTTTGTAAACATAGTTAAGAATAGGTAGAAATTTTGGAAAGAATCAACTAGTGTGCCTAAAGCAGAGCTAGCAATATCCGGTGTGTATTGCAAGTATGGCCCCCATGGGGAGGAGGACTGTTAAAAGAGTGGAATAGCCCACTATTTTAAAGGAAAATTTCATTCAAAGAGCCTCATGCATGATCTCATTTTCATTTTGGTTTACTGGAGGCATATGGTGGGCATATCAACAGTACCCTTCAAATCAAAATGCATCATCGTTTAAGAATTTCTGAGGGGGAAATAGTCTGTGACTGCACTGTCTGAGAACCATCTGGTCACTTACCTACATCCCTTAGAATTGAAGCTTTAGGATATCCTTCAAAACCTTTTCCTTGGGATCCCTGGGTGGCGCAGCAGTTTGGCGCCTGCCTTTGGCCCAGGGCGCGATCCTGGAGACCCGGGATCGAATCCCACATCGGGCTCCCGGTGCATGGAGCCTGCTTCTCCCTCTGCCTGTGTCTCTGCCTCTCTCTCTCACTGTGTGCCTATCATAAATAAATAAATAAATTAAAAAAAGAAAAAACCTTTTCCTTTGTTTCTTGCTATATCCTGTGTAATGACTGAAATTTCACTGCATTTGATTTTTTGGTATAAAACAAGATTCAACCACTGTTTTTTAAATTTTCTTTAAACGAGATAATTTTACTTGATGATTTAAAGAAAAGGCTTCTTTATAAATATATTTATGACATCTAAAATGCCTTTTGTCCTCAGGCTAGCACTGTTGTTCTTTGGTGCTTGAGTCGATAATGCATTTAACACTGCACCTACAAAGAAAATTACAGTTTTTAAACTGTTTATTCCAAGAGCTTTCAAAATGAAGATACTACAAAAGTGGCAAAAGTGTTTGGTTGAAAAAAAAATGAGGTGGGAGATTATTAATTCCTTAAAGATCAAGTATATTGTAAATTCAAATGATCCCACTCATTATCAATATGAAGTCCCTTTATAGGTTTGCATATTGTAATGTGTTCTTAAAATGAGATAGATAATGACTTTGTAGCATCAACTATTTAGTTTCCAGCTGCTGAATCCTTTTTTGGCTGTGAAATGTGTTCATTTTATTGTGTGGTAATATATATCAAGAATACAGTGAGATTTAAAATCTTGTCATATTCAAGTTTTTGCAGTACTTTATGCATTTTTAAGAATTTTGAGTGACTCAATTTTGTAAAATAAATTGTTTCGAAAAAAATGTGTTTGCATCACGTGTTCCATGTAGCAGCTGCTCAATAATTTTCTTTGAATTGAATTTAAATTATAACCATAGTTGCTTAATGAAAAGAACACGTAATTTGTTATCCATAGGCCTCATGGCCTTGGGCAAGTCATGCGATTTTCCTGTTCTTTAGTTTTCTCATCTGTGAAATGTAGATAATATCTCATAGTGCTGGTTGAAGGCTCAAATGTTTATGAATAAAAAGCTCCTATCAAATGACAAATGGTGGATGTGAACTATATCAGAGCTATTATTATTATCCAGGTGGCTTATTACTGAAGCAATAAAAGAAAGTTTTCATGTGATTATATCAAAGATAGTTCTGGGACATAGAATCTGAGAAAGCATTATAGTGAGGACAGAGTACTTAGGAAAATAAAAAGAATATGTAAATTAAATTTGAAGAAAACTGTGAAAATATATTATGTACAATTATATCTGTCCATATATCAAATTACTGTCTTTTAAAGAATACACAATAAAAGTCAAGTTTAATACTCTTCATTATTGATTTAAAAGGAACTTGGAAGTTTGATCTAATAAAGCACTTCATGCCATCATAAATTTCTAAAAAGCCCAGGATTTGTATATGCACATGTATCCCTCCTGAGAACAGGGGATATTTATAGGGCTGCTGTATTAGGTTCGCTACAATGATTTTGTTTACATACAAGTATGTGTCAAATTTGCTTAACCCTATGGAATGAAAACTTTTCAAACCATATTTACCCACCATTGTTTGGAAATTGAAAAAAAAAATTAAAGTTGAAACTGTAATGATTAAATAAGCAATGTAAAAATGGCTCATGTAGGTAGCTGGGGAAAGAAAAAAATCATAAAAACTCAAAAGTATAAATGTAAAACCCAGTTATCTAGAATTCTTAGGTGCTAGTACATTTTTGATTGAGCACTTAGACCTTTTTCTATTCCTCCACTCTGCCTAGCTGCCATTTCTCAACTATGGAGGGGATTGAAAGTCCGTCAGAGCTTTTCTCAGTAGCACAAAAGTCATTTGAAGAAGATGGTGGCAGGCTAGACACATAAAGAAAAAATGAAGGTGATAGGCTTCAATTCAGGACTATCAGCATATTCACGATGGTAGAGGTGTGGGCTAAGCCTTATTATAGGTAAAGGATGGTAATGCGTGAACTCATGAGGTTAACAAGCTACTTCACACACAAGGAGGGATAATACTTCTTCCTACAGGTTTACATGGCAAATGGAGTGCATGTAAGGCTGCAGTGACAATTTATTTCAGTGGCCTTAAAGAATATACGTACTGTAGATTTAATGTGTAAAATTAGGAGCAGTATATATTAAATATATTTTAGGAATCTGTGATTTTATAACCAAAGATCTGAATGACACGAAACAACAGATCCCAAGCTTTTTTTCTACAGAAATATGATAAATATCTGGAGAGTTGGCTAAATTTGTCAATATTCATCTGTCTAGTATTTAAGGAATTAGTCAATATTTCAATAATAGTTTTATTTTCTTTATCATAGCTCCAGATTCAGTATCGTTTGTTGCCTTGTTTTGTCCTCTCAGTCTACTTTTCTTCTTGCCATTTTCGAGAATCACATTTAGGGGTTTAAAGTTTAGGAGTTGTGATACCTTGGTATTGAATTCAGATTATCAGTTAATAGCATGTCTAATGCAATATATGGGGCAAGCAGTATTTTCATAGCACAAGTGCCACTTGACTCTGACTGGTTTTCTGTTACAAGATTTTCATTTGTAAGACTGTTTTACCTTGGCTTCTGAATATGCTGACATCCTTTGCTTTTGCCCTTGGTTCTGACACCTTTCATTTTTGAACATTTAAAAAAGCTCCCAAATCTTTAACAATAATACAGGCATTGGCTATTTTAATTAATACAAACAAAGGGAAACTCTTTGTTTTGTCATTGGACGGTTACCATAGAACACAGAAAACTTAATTTGCTTTTCTAAGGAAAATTATGCTGGCATCTTTGGTACACATTCCTACCCGTAAAGGTTTGAGTTTTTGAACCCTCCACAGTAAACAATTTTTGAAATGTATAACCTAAGAATGTCATAGGAAGCAGTCAGCTTTATAGTTGATTTCATTATTGAGTGCTTGTGTAATAAGTTCTAGGAAGATGGGACTAAGTATGGTAAATGGCATTCCACACTCTGTAAACACTTTCCTTCATCTTGTCCCCTTGCAGTGACTCTCAGCAGAAAGCCTCTCTCTTTTGTGGTCTTGTTGGTACAGCGTTGCACTAAGTGACATCAGATTAGCAACTGGAGAACAACTTTGCAAAACAGTTTATGGAAGTGAATTTGCAGAGTTCAAGGCTGTGTTTTTTTCCTTCTCAAATCACCTAGCAACTTTAGATTCAGGCAGAAGTTGGGAGTTTATTTTACAAAACACGAAAAAGCTTTTAAACCAACGTCTTTGAGGTAAATCTGTAGCAAAAGTGAGGCCACCTGCTGTTAAGAAAAGTGCTTACACTAATTCAGCACATTTCGGTCCCCAATAGAGGGTATCGCTGAGTAAAACACTGCCATTATTGTTCAGAGCCTGTAGGTGGCAGCAGTTTCCGCGGTTTCAGGGCATAACAATGGCTTGATTTGTGTGTCTAAGAATAAAGCTGTCATGAACTCATGGGATCCTTATACTGTAAGGGCTCTTCTTTGGAATGTGATACATGAGAAAATTACTATTAGTTTTTAGTTTCTCTTTTAAGATTTAAGTAACTTATCTTTCTTTTAAGTTCCATTTTGGGTTTTAAATCGTGTCCCCAAACAAGTGTTCCCAGCCTTAATTTCACATTATGTTACCTTATAAAGTAATAGATCTTTAAGTAATCTGACGGAGAGACATGATAGGAACTTTTTTTTTCCCTTTTCCTTCCCCTCCCACCAGTCCTGCCCCCCATTACAAAAATAATTCATTGTTAATTTTTACTGCTGTTGCAATCTTGGGAAGGAAATCCTACTTGCTATACAAGCATAATTTTTCCTCATATTCAGGAGCTGAGTGGTTAATGATTTAATGTTGCCATTCAACTTCTAGGAGGCCTTGAACCAAATTGTAGCACCTATAAGACAGTGATTTTGTAACTGTCTTTAATAAAAAGGAGTTTTGAATAATACTGTGGTTTCCTATTAGTCAACTCAGAACTCAGCAAGTGAGAAGAAGCAGTCATTATCAGTGTGCCTGGTCTCTCTCTCTCTCTCTCTCTCTCTCTCTCTCTCTCTCTCTCACACGCACACACACACACACCTACACTTGTCCAAAATAAACCACACATTAAAGATTGCTATTCATTTACTTTTAATGGTCAAAGTGATTACTTAAAGACAATTTTCCCTGCTTCTTATTTTGTTTAGTTCAGAGTTGCAACATCCTAAGTGAAACTAGTTTTGGTTCAAGTTAAAATAGAGGTAAGCCTGCCTCTGAAATATTTATTGAGAAATTCAACAACTAATTTAAACTTAGTGTTCAAATTAGTTATCCAGAACTTAAAAATGATAATTTATTCAAATTAACATCAAAGTCTGGAAATCCTATCTTTTTTTAATTTAGGAAAGACCCAATTTTCTGCATTTATCATTTGAGATAACAGAATAGTAAATTAACTGCACTGTATAACTATCCTAATATATTTTGAAAGGAATAGGTTAAACTTATTCTCTTGGAGTTGATCTATTTTTATTAATTAGATACCTTTTAGCTCTATTGCATCTTAGCTTTTAGAATTAATCTGCTTCTGTTAAGTAAATATATTCAACTCTCAAAACATACAGATTTATATGGATTGTGCATATACACAGACATGCATATGTACATTTCTTATAGATAAAGGAAATGTAGCTTTATGAGCTAGGCATATTTGGATCACATCAGAGATATTTGCCTATATTGTTCATCTGTATATCAAAACATTTTATCTTTATGTTCAGAATGGTATTTTCCATAAAGAATGATGAGTATTACATACACCTACACATCCCATTTGATGAGTATGAAAGAAAACAGAATTATAAATGCAAAAAAAGTTTGCTTGGAACCTTCAACGATCTGAATAGTTATATTGTGTGTGTATCATCTGCCACACACCTATGTTGTTTTTAAAGCAGCTCCTAGGAGCAAAAATACAAACCAATTTATTTTTTGATAATTTTAATATTATATGCTCATATCAAACCTATTTTTGATGGCAAAATAATTTAATTATATACAAATATATTTCTTTTGTCTTTCTTTTTTAGCATATTTAAAATAGCTACCTACATAGTAATGATCCATCATTTAAGACAAGGCTCTCTTGGTTATCTGGGAGGATTGTGGCCTCCCTAAAAATATTTCAGGTAGATATATACCAAGATACTACAAGATAAATTCAATTTTTTTTTGCAATTCTTTTTTTTAGAAACTTATGTTAAAATCAATACCAGTTTGTTAGTTTCTCATATAAATTGTAAACATGTAAAGGTGATCACTTTACTCTAGTTCATAAATTTTATGAAGTATTTAATGAAATAAATTTTGTCCTTCAATGAGTTTATATTGCTATTTAACAAGATATTCCCTACTATTAATGTTGATCTTTGCTTTTTGTAAGTAAAGTTATTTTGACGAATGAAAAAACTTTTGATGAGTCAGATACTGTGCATTCTTGGAATTGTTTCAACAGTTGAGATGTATGTAGGTTTAAAAATATATTAAAAAATATTTTAGGCATCATAAATGTGGAAAAAGAAAATGAGCCCTTTAGTTAAGCTTGAATGGTTTAGAGTCACTTTAAACCCATATTTTAGCATTTCCTTTTAATTCTTTAAAGTTAAAATTCTTGCTTATTTTATTTAAAAATGATTTTGTATTGTATTTCCCCATATTCAATAATAGTAAACTTTAATATTAGTAAAATATCACCTAAAAAGATGTTCATAGAAACTACTTAATGTTTGAGAAGACAGGATAAGATTAACTCACATATTTTAAGAGGAATGTTAGAGCTTACAGAATAGTGTAATACACTGATAGGGAAAGATTTTTAAGAGAGGAAGTACAGTGACTGGTATGTCTGACTTGAGAAAGCAGCAGATACAATAAGCCCTTGAATGGTTGGTGAATGGAATTTCTCATTAATTGAATTTTTCTATTTAACCAATTTCCATGTGTATACACTATACATGTGACCAGTTTTATAATCATTGGAATATAATAAGATAAGCAACTTTAAACATATACTAAAAATAATTACTTCTAAAAAAATAATTCAGGAGGCCCATTGTGATCTTTAGTCTCATTGATTATTATCAGTGAGCATCTATTACTATTTTAGAGTCCTGTTTTATGGGGAGAGAGTTTGATAGTGATTGAACTTTATGGTTGCTTGGGTTACAGATAAGTGAGAGTTTGTTAATATTTTATAAATTTAAGGATATTTATTATAAACATTTAGCTAAAATGTTATATAAGCATAGTCATTTTCTGAGTCATATAATTTAAAATAACAGGACCTCAAGAAACTTTGCATGGCTTTCTATAAATTCCTGGACTCTCAAAACGGTCTTATTATTTACCCTAGGAGAGCCCTGTTCTTTCACAGGTCTGATACTCTATAGAATCCATATTAGGTATTATTAATGAACGTTGCTTTTTTTTTTCTATAGGATAGAATGATTGTTAGAAAGCTCGATTAGTGTCATAAACATGTCAGGTATTCTAGAATATGAGGGAATTCTTCTGTCTCTTCATGGATGGCACATTGTCTCCTTGTGTAGCCAATTCCATGACCCACAAAAGGGACCTTCCAAACCATGGCCATATAAAATCAGGTTCTGCTTAAGGTTAACATTTTAAAAGGTACCACTTCTATCATAGAGAATTATGATATTAGTGCTCTAGTTTTGAATGCTTTCAAATCAAATCAACAAGTATATGTAGCACGCATGCTGTGTGCCAAGACACTTGCCTACACTGTATGCTTACACTGTATGAAAACACAGTGAAGGCTCCTGCAATTGAATTCTTCCCTTCAGATCTGACTGACCAGACACATCTACTCTGTCACTTAAGTGGATATACCACCCTCAACCAGTATGGGGAGAATGAAGCCCAATGTGAATTTTAGTTTCCCTACTTAACATTTAAAGTCAACTTCCCATTCAATTTAAGTATTTTTCTTAGTCTCTCTTATGCCTTTGCAGAAGAACAATGATGAGATAAAAGTTAATTACTCATGAATTCAACCACAAGTATTGTATTATACTATCTTTACTGTGTAGGGATCCAACATTCCCTGTCCCAAAGTCCTTTATAGTCTAATGGACTGGACTAGCCTTAAAATCATCACTCAGTTTATATAATAGACGAAACATAGGCAATACAATTCTTCTCTTATATATAGAAAATCTGAATATGAGTAGTTACAAATACTTGATGGCACAGTTCAAACTGGAATCCTAAATTCTTGACTTCTAGTTTTGGACTGTTGTATTTCTAAAGTTTGCCTATAAGTTGGGCATTGAGAATTCAAAGCTATGCAGACAAGGGTGCCTGGCTGGCCCAATTGGCAGAACATGTGACTCTTGATCTCAGAGTCATGAGTTCAAGCCCCATGGTGGATGTAGAGATTACGAAAAAAAAAAAAAAAAACTTAAAATAAAACAACAACAAAAAACAAAGCTGTAAGAACATATAAAAGTCATTATTTAGTAGAAATTCTAAAGGAAAATAATACTGTTGCAATTCTCATAATAATATAAAACAAAAATGATTATGTGAAAAATTATTCATTTAAAAAACTGATATTTGGGACACCTGGGTAGCTCAGTTAGTTAAGCGTCAGACTCCATTTCACCTCAGGTCATGATCTCAGGGTTGTAAGATTGAGCTCCATGACCAGCTCTGCACTGGGTGTGGGGCCTGCTTAAAATTCTCTCTCCCTCTGCCTAAAAAGAAAAAAAAAACCTGATATTCAAGTAAAACTGGATTTAATTAGAAGAGTAATCCCAGAAAACCCTTTGCCTTCTTTTTTTTTTTTTTAAGAGAGAGCGCTCTGTTGCTGTTGCTTATGTGTGAGTTGTGAGGAGGAGCAGAGGGAGAATCTCAAGCAAGCTCCATGACCAGCATGGAACCAGATGTGGGTCTCAATCTCATGACTCTGAGATCATGACTTGAACTGAAATCATGACCCCTTATCTCACATTATCTACAAATATCAATTCCAAGTGGAGTAAGAATCTAAATGGGAAGCATAAAACAATAATGCTTATAGCAGAAATATGTAAGAGTATTTTCATGACCCTTTACAAAAGGATTTATAAACAGGAAGAAAAACAACCATATGGAAAAAGATCAATAAATTGGTCTATATTATAATTAGGAACTTCTCTTACTGAAGGACACTGTTGAGAAAGAGAAAAGGCAAGTTATAGAGTAGAAGATATTGTCAATGTGTTAATGAACTAAGGACTTGTTTCCAAATCAATGAAAAAAGAAAACCCAATTTCACAAATGCAGAAGACATGAACAGGCATCCCAAACAAGACATCCAATGGCCAATAAACATAGAAAAAGATACTAAACCTAAATGGTCACAGGGAAATGCAAATTAATACCACAATAAGATAGCAATGCACCCACCCCCAAGATAATGGCTAAGATAAAACAAAAACAAAAACAAAAACAAAAACTTACAAAACAAAGTGTTGGTAAGGATACAAAGCAAATGAAACTCATACTACCCACAGAGGTGGCAAGCCATCTGGAAGCTGTTTGACAATATTTACTAAAGCTGAGCAGATACACATCTTGTTACCTGGCAATTTCACTCCTAAGTACAGTAAATCGTACAGAAATGTGTATGTATGTGCACCAAAAAACATACAAAAATGTTAATAACATCATTAATATAGCTAAACCCTGGAAATAACACAAATGCCCATCAATATTGAATAGATATTCTGGTTCTTTCATACAATGGAATACTTTATTATAAAGAAAAGAAAAATGAATCCGCTACTTCTAAACACAACATCCTGAATGAATGTCACAAACATAATGCTGAGTGAAAGATGCCAGACTCAAAATAATGCCTACAATGGGATTCCATTTATATGAAGTTCCAAGGATGGCAAAATTGTGGTCTTGAGATCAGGGTGATGGTTATATCTGGGGAGGAAAGAAAGGAAACTTCACAGGTACAGGGCATATTCTATTCCTTAAACTGGGTGATGATAATGTGGGTGTGTTCACCTTGATAATTCTTCCAGCTATGATTTTATTTTATTTTTTTTTCATTTTTCCAGATGTAGGTTGTAATTTCAAAAACCAGGTTTAACAAGAAAGTGAGGTGTCTAGAGTTTTGTTTTGTTTTGTTTTGGTTTTTTGCAGGCTTTGAAAGTAGAGAGCAGAGGCCAGGAAGTAGAGAAGGAGCTCTGGAAGCTCTTTTTCTGATTTGGGAGAAGTGGTTCATAGGTGAGATACATCAACATCATTCACTGAGCCAAAAATTCGTAATGTGTGCTGTTTGTAGAGTGCCACGATGCTGCAGCATTCTGTGTGCTATGGGGCTTACCCTCCATGGGTTGGTGTTTATAAAGTACTTGAATGCTGTAGGAGGCTAGGGGTGTTTCTTGGTCATAGAACTTAAAGTTATTGATCCTTGAGCACATATTGCTCAGCAGAGACACCTTTTCCACCATTTTTTTAAAAAGATTATTTATGTATTTATTCATTAGAGACGCAGAGACAGGGGCAGAGACACAGGCAGGATGAGCAGGCCCCCTATGGGGAGCCTGACAGGGGACTTGGTCCCAAGACCCCGGGATCAGGACTAGAGCCAAAGGCAGGCTCTCAACCACTAAGCCACCCAAGAGTCTTACCTTTTCCCCTTTAAAACCTTTCTTTCTTTTTCTTTTTTTTTTAAGATTTTATTTATTTATTCATAGAGACACAGAGAGAGAGAGGGGGTCAGAGGCACAGGCAGAGGGAGAAGCAGTCTCCATGCATGGAGCCCGACGTGGGACTCGATCCAGGGTCCCCAGGATCACACCCCGGGCTGCAGAAGGCGCTAAACCGCTGCGCCACCGGGGCTGCCCTAAAACCTTTCTTGACAAAAAACCCCACAACCTTTCCTGACCCATCAATTTAGGCCAGGTACTCTTTATGCTCCCACAATACCAGTCCTTGCTGTACCCTGCGTTCCTCCCCTCCAGACACTGTAAGCATCTTTAGGGAGTAACTTTGTCTTGTTTATCATTCAAATCCCAGTGCCGGGGATCCCTGGGTGGCTCAGTGGTTTAGCGCCTGCCTTTGGCCCAGGGTGTGATCCTGGAGACCTGGGATCGAGGCCCGCATCAGGCTTCCTGCATGGAGTCTGCTTCTCCCTCTGCCTGTGTCTCTGCCTCTCTCTCTGTCTCTATGTATATCATGAATAAATAAAAAATCTTAAAAAAAAAAAATCCCAGTGCCGTGCAGAGTAGCCACTATTCACTACTCAGTAATTATATGAATGACTGTAAGTCAAGGTTCATAATGTGAGAGGTGCCTGTGGTTAACTATTTCATTGATAGATATGCTCAGGTTGAAATACACAATTCTTGTCAGCACTCAAAATCAGGATGGAGAGTTTGGGACTCTTTAAGGCCTTACCTCTTTTTGTTGTTGTAGTGAAGTTTTACGATAAAGTAGAATCTTGACGGGGCCTGCTATTCTCTGTCCTAAAACAGCATTTTTCTCAGAATGACAGTGTGCCCTTCTTAAAAGTCTGCTCACTTTGTAAAGATGTGAAATAATTTCTTTTTCCTGATAGCATAGAGTTTCGTGATATTTTAAAATTGTCCTTGAATCAGAACAACAAAGAACTTTAGAGTGAAGTTATTGTAGGTGATAGTTTCTCAAATGTTAAATTTGGGGGGGGCGGCGTTTATTGTACAGAGTTGAGATACGAACTCTCATCATAATTATAATCCAGGAATGAAGCCAGGATTGAATTTCATATTTTTACCATTGATATTATGCTTTCTCTCAAATTAACTGTGTTTTTAATAAGTGAAATTTTTACACTGAAGTCATAAGAACAGATGTCTGTGTCATACCACAAATATAAGCTGTGTGATTTAATGACCACACGAAAAGCATAACTAGAGTGAAGACAAATGAAATTCTTCCTTTTGTATTTGTTGGTCGTTGTGTGAAGGCAATCACAGACACAATCTGTGTCCTGGGATGTGGTACGTGAAATGGATGCAAGTCCTTGAATTCCATCATTTTGTGCATTCAAATGGATAGACAGAAGACCACGAGGCCCATTAATTTAGAAATTCCCACAGTTCTCAATACAGGGCCCTCCAGTGGTTCCAGCTGTCACCTTTTCTAAGGGCTTTGACATCACATCTTCTTCAATGAAGTAATTCTGCTCCAGCAGGTAGATTTTCATATTTATAACCTACTGGCTAGATTCCAAATGCTCTTTGGTATTTTCTTTATATTGTGGCACACTTGGCTTTAGGTGGTTTCTGCCTCATATTCATGGTAGCTTTGTAAAACTCTCTGTATTATGTAAGAGAGCTCTAAAATTGAAGTTTCTCACATAACCGTATGAGAAATATTTTAAATATGTGAGGGAATGGCGTGAAATATGGGATTCATACCACATTAATGGCATCAGGTATCTGAAAACCATATATTTAAAAAAAATGTATCAGTTGTCTATCTTTTAGGGCTATGAAATGTGTAAACTTACCTGTATATAATTCAGTAATACCTGTTATTTTAATAATTTGCTTATAAAACAATGTTCAGTTGTGTTGCTATAAAATGTGGAATCAGGACATTTTTTAAGCTCAAAGATACTGTTAAGCATTAGAAAAAGCCTTTGTTTTATTAGATATGTTTAAAATATATATTAATATTTCTAATTTGACTTATTTTTCATAATTTGAGTTGATTTCACTAGACAGTTGTTTCTTATTTTGCTATACTATTTAATTTTGTAAGTTTATCACTCTTTTTTAGCTTACTGCTTTCCAGATCTATTCATCCGTGGAATACTTTTTATAGTATGACATTGTGGCAGAACTTCAAAATGCATTCATGAGCTATACTAGTAGATTGCAATACTTGGGTTAGAATTATGGAAAAATAAACAAAAACTTTATAAACTAATTGTTGTGAGAAATACCAATTATGATTCTTATGCTTTAAAAACTTTATAACAGAATGGAAGAAATAATGGTAACATAATAGAAAAATTGGATTATTATATAAAGAACAAGAAAAATTCAATTTAAAATCAGGTTTTCATAAAGCCTTTCAATGAGAACAGTGTTTTTATGTCTTATCATACACCTGTTTAATAAAAGGACAATGCTTCATGGTTGGATTTGCATAGTAGATATAACATCCAGTTATTATATTTTGTTTTTTTAGATATTGTATTTTCTCTGCCAGAGAAATGTGAAAATCCCTTTTACACATATATGTTGTACGAAAAGGAAAAACATATGGATTTATTTTGCAATAGATAGGTGCTCTTGAATCAGACTGTTCAAAAGTGCTTTATTATTTGATTTTCAACAGCCATTTCCTATTCTTCTTGCAACCAAAAGCTCTAAGTATCTTCATTTTGAAATGTTTTGGATTTTGAGTACATGAGTATTACAACTTACGTTCTCTTTTTAAAAAAAATTTATTTATTTGAGAGAGAGAGAGAGAGAGAGAGAGAGAGCAAGAGCAGAGGGAGAGGGAGAAGCAGATTACTCGCTGAGCAGGAAGCTTGATACGGGGCTGAATCCCAGGACCCTGAGATCATGACCTGAGCCAAAGTCAGACACTTAACCAACTGAGCCACCCAGGTGCCTCACAACTTATGTCTGAGAGCAGTATTTTACTAGATGAGCAGTGTTTTAGTTTTACTTCTCCACATTCCAAACTAATAATTCCATAAGATCTAAATTCAGCTTTGCCATCTCCTTTGTAAAATGCTTGACATTGAATGAACAAAAGGAGAAAAAAGAAGGAAGGGAGTAGTGGGGGAGGTCCAGCCTAAGGAAAAAAGGGGTGTTAAAGAATTTTTTTAAGTAATAAAATTAAAGTTGATCTGCTTTTAATTACCACCTTTTGTCAGCAATTTTTAAAAATGCCAATGATAAAATATTTCTCCCTAATAGGGTGGACCACTCCTATCACACTCTATTCCGTGGCACATCAATGGTTTCCAGTATATTTAAAAAATAAATGAAGAAAATAGCAAAACAGTGTTATAAAAATTGTGGATAATTTTTAATGTCTTAATAAGTTAATTATTTTAATACAGAAATCAATTAAATTGAACTATTCATAAGGTAATTGCATAATTTATACAAATATTAATTCACAATGCCCAAGATGGATGGCTTATCTTTCATTTCTGTTAGTGTATCTTTTATGACTGTATGTATGACCTTTTTTTTTTTTTTTGAAATTTTTATTTATTTACGATAGTCACACACACAGAGAGAGAGAGAGAGAGAGAGAGAGGCAGAGAGAGAAGCAGGCTCCATGCACCGAGAGCCCGACATGGGACTCGATCCCGGGTCTCCAGGATCGCGCCCTGAGCCAAAGGCAGGCGCTTAACCACTGCGCCACCCAGGGATCCCTGTATGACCTTTTTTAAAAAAATTTTTTTAATTGGAGTTCAGTTTGCCAGCATTTAGCATAAGACCCAGTGCTCATCCTGCCAAGTGCCCCCCTCAGTGCCCATCACCCAGTCACCCCAAACCCCCGCCCACCTCCCTTTCTACTACCCCTTGTTCGTTTCCCAGAGTTAGTTGTCTCTCATGTTTTGTCACCCTCACTGACATTTTCATTCATTTCCTCTCCTTTCCCTTTATTCCCTTTCACTAATTTTTATATTGTATGATCTTTTTTTAATGTTCTTTGTCAATGTGAGGTCTGGATCATATACTTTTCTTACTACTCCTCTTTTACCCATCACACCCCCCAACTAGAATAGGCCTTGTTTAATTGGTAACTAATTGCTTAAGGTACCTTGAGAATAAACATGATTTGGGACACCAACAAACTTATAGCAAAATCTTGGAGAGCATGAAATTCAGAAAATGTTTTCTTTCTTTCCTTCGTTCTGTCTTCCTTGTTTATTATTTATTTATTTATTTTATTTATTTATTTAAAGCCTCACTTTCACCTCTAGTGCAGGAGCCAGGCACCTTCCTACCACATTGCCATGGCAACTCAACCACCCCCTACCCCAGAACCAGACTCCTTTCTTTTCTAAATAAATTAAATATCCAGAGTTAGTTCTACTAACATTATTGGTTCATCTTTTTTTTTTTCCAGCTTTACTGAGGTGTAACTGACATATAATTGATTTATATGAAATCCAGACCCTAGCTGATCAACCTTTTGAAATGTGATGCACTAGTTAGTAGTCTGAGTACTACAGGTGTGGGCTGTTATCTAGATCTTTGTTATGATTTTATTGCTCATTTGATTTTGAGGGACAGAAGAAAACAGGCTTGGATTAAATGTAAACCTCACAGAGATTATATGAAGATTAATGAAATTGTGTCTCTTATAAAGCATTTGGGTTTTCATTTGTCTGCAGAATGCTGGCATGTAAGAATGAAGGAGGCTATTCACCAATATTTTCCAACATTTATTTGAAATGTTAACAGAAGCAGATCATATTTGCAAATGAAGCTTAGTCTATGGTCAAGAGTTTATTTCTGTCTAAAATGGTTATCAGCTTGTGTAAACTTAAACTGGTTTTTTTGTCTTATATTTTGTATTTTTTTGATGGTTAGTCAGTACTTCTCTCCAACGTGGACAATGTTAATCTGCAGTTTCTAAGGTGCTCTAAGTTTCTTAACTCCTTTTATTTTTAGATTAAGAATACAAGTGTAACACATGTTTTAGAAATTTAAAAAAAATTGATAAGCAATGTCATATAATATGATGTAGTATGTTTTGTATCTGGATGTTCTTGGCCACTGTGCAAAAGCAGTGATTGAGTATAATGATCATATCTCTTGACACATCTTTCTTGGACCCAGTGTCACTGATGATGTTGGTTTGTGGGTTGGTTCTTCTTCCCCACTTGGTCCATCTTCAGTGCCAATTGGTGATGATGATGCAATTCATGACAAAATATTTTTTATGTGACATTTATCAGTGTCAAAATGGGCTACAATTCTTCATAGAACACATGAAAATTAAAGCTTTCTCTTAAGGCACTTGTACCTACTTTAAGGATTTGTTGTAACAAAAAATGCTTCTTTGATTGTATGTTTTAGAGCTAAATTATGTGATCTTTTGTGGATACACTAGGTCTTATTTTGGCTATGTTAAGCAGTGGTCAGTAGAAGAGAAAATTATTTTGAATCCTAAATAGTTATAGAAAAGAACATTAGAAGAAAGTCACCTATGCCAGAGACCTTAGGCCTAAGAAGCAAATATCTTTGTTTTTGTTTTGTTTTGTTTTGTTTGTTTGTTTGTTTTTTGGTTTGTTTGAGAATCAAATACCTTTAGGTAATTTAAAAACCAAACAACAAAACTTCAAGTTTTAGGTCTGAACTTCTAATCTTCCAATCCCATTTCAAAACCTGTTCTTTCTCTGTCTCTAAACAACTCAAGAGTGCTTACTCTTGTTTTTATTTGCTTTGCAAAGCGCTAATCAAACTCTTGGTGGTAAAAAAAATTATTAAATAGAAGTGACTTTTGCTTTTTGTTGATGTTCTTCATGAGATTTTTCCCAGGGCCAGTTAATGAGGGCATTTTGACCACCTGATTTTAACCTGCTGCCATTGACTTTTTATTTCTGAAGCAAGACTAAGCTTTTGACAGCTCTTTCTTTGGTAATTCATAGAAGAAAGAATAAAGCCTTCAGGAAAAAATATTTGTACTTGATTTTAAGGGGTAACTAAATTTCTTTGTTGTTTGTTTTTTTGGAACTGTGTTAAAATTGTGAAACTGTAATGACTAAGTGCATATTTTTGAAGATTTTTGCCTTGTTTATTTCCTTCATCAAGAAACAAAAATGAAACGAAACAAGAAAAAAAAAAAAAAACCCAAGCAGACCAGTAACTGTTAACCCTAATTTATTTTTACTCTTCAAGTGACATTACTTTTAACTGGCTACATTTGGATAATAAAAGCCATGGATTTTAAACCACTTAGTAATTTGGTTTCATTTTTAACACAAATAACACCTTTTCATCCATTTTATATAAACTTCAAACAACATATGTTTTAACTTACTGCCAAATAAGAAGAAATGTGTTACATTAAAGTGCATGTTGTTTGCTTGCGCATTTGGAAATACCATTCATTTTATAGCAATTTTGAGTTATTTTTCTGTCACTTTGTATTCCTATTCAAAGAGACATACAGAAACCCTCACTCAAAACAACTCCCTTAGGGTTTACTCCTGATGTCAGCAGACATGAGCGGGAGGTACAGTATACAACAAGCTTAGGTCATGGAAATGTCAACTCTTGGTGACTTGCATTTATTATTATCCTTTGAATTGTGTCCTCTTGAAATTCTATGAGTGGTATTTTAATATATTTCTTTTGTGTTTAGGTGGGCAAGGGAGAGATGCCTTGTCACTTTTTTTCTCTTCCCTCTGTTGATGTAAAAAATTGAGACACTCTCATCTCTAGGATTTGGTTCAAATTTTAAAAACGTATGTTGCCAACGGATAATGCATATAGAATGTGAAATGTTAACATAAAAGACTAGGACATAAAAATGGAAACTTTTTCAATGTTAAGATGCAGTTCAAAGTGTAAGCTTGTTTTAATTAAATGAAGTGAAACAGGTATTCGAGAAATTCAGAGCAAATAGATTTTATTGTGTTCTTGTTCTTAGAGGCAGTTTTTTGATAGAGAATTCTGAGGAATCAAGGAATTAGCAGGCATAGATAGGAATGTTGTGGCTCTCATTAGCTGTGTGACCTTGGATGAGTCATTTTATTTTCTGATCCACAGCGGCTTAGGCTCTATCTGTCAAAGTTTAAGTTCTGATGCATTACAGAATGGTGTGGTGATCTCAGGGTGCCAGGAGGGATGAAGTGCATAAGAAATACTGCCTCAGATTTAGTCTCTTTGGGGAGCATAAAAATATCGGGGAAAGGGAGGCTATTAAAAATAATTGATTCTGGGATGCATGGGTGGTTCAGTGGTTGAGCCTCTGCCTTCAGCTCAGGGCGTGATCTTGGGAGTCCTGGGATTGAGTCCCATGTCAGGCTCCCTGTGGGAAGCCTGCTTCTCCCTCTGCCTATGTCTTTGCCTCTCTCTCTCTCTGTGTCTTTCATGAATAAATAAATAAAATCTTTAAAAAAATTAATTGATTCTATGAAAGCTCATCCCCTCCCCTTTACGTCCCTTATAAACTGCAACAAATTAAGTTTAGTAGCCATCAACAAAAGATGGGTTAATACTCTTCTCAAAGAAAAAACAGCACAGCTGTTATATGGAGGGGTGTACCCACTATATTTGTTTTACATCAGTTTTTGTATTTTCCTACAATTTTAACAGTGTGTTAAAGAGGGATTTAAATTTTCTCCAGTGTTCTGCAGCAGATTGTATGGCAAGAGATTTGTCTGGAAAGGGTGTGAGGTGTTTGTGTTGTAACCTAAGCATTCAGTTTGCCAGTTTACTCCCCATACTGCCTATTTGTCTGTCTTCTATATTTAAAGTGATTAAAGAGTATCACAGGGTAAGATGTAGAAGAATAATAGAAAACGGCTCTCCTGGAGCTTTCATTGTGGTTCTAAGACAATAGTGCACTGGGAGGTTAGAAAGGAATCCCTTCCTGCAAAAGAAAAAAAAATGGAAATATTTTTAGTCCCTTTTCTTTACCACTTTAAATTGTATCAAGAGAATGTGGTTTCTTTTAAAGAGAATATGGATTAGAGTTACCTAAAACATATCAATTAATATAGGAAAGCGAGACTCCTTTATGGCAGATAAGGTTCAGATAAAATTTATAACTAGTAAATGAAAAAACATCCCCTGGAAGCTTTCTCTGACCTATCTCATCTCCTGCACCTGTTGGGTTGGGTGCCCCTCTGTGGAGCTCTTGTAAGCAATACTCTTTGTCTCTTTTTCACTGTGTGAGACGCACATCATGACTAGCACATTATCACTAGTTGGAATGCTCTGTAAAGGCAGGGATTGTATCTTATTTGACTTCGTATTCTCACCCGTGTCACACAGTAGTTGCTTAGGAAATACCTGTTAAATGAATGTCAGATGTAGAGAGATGATGGACAGACCCTAATTATGTCCACATCCTTACATCAAAATGAGTAGCATGTTTAGATTTGAAAATATTCCCACTACCTTTTCATTCAGGAACAAATGCCTCTCCAATCTTCCAGAAGAAGTGATATTTATTATTTTTGAGGACAAATATTTTTGATATTTGTTATATATGTAAAATTACATATGTGTAAAATTTTTGCATCAATTTTTTTTACAGTTTTGTAATATGTAAAAATTTCATAAAAGTATATTGTCAAGAATGTTGTCACTTGATTTTGGTAACTTCACTGCTTAGGGGTCTTTAAAAGCCTTTGTAGTGTTAATTTCAATCCTGTCCTTTACTGGTGGCCAAGGATGTCACTCAGAAGCAGTTCTTACTCACTACTAGTTGTTGGCCAATGATGTGAGCAAGACAGCTTTGGACGCGAGCTGAAATATCTAGTGAGGCCCCATTCTTTATTAGTGGTCATGGTATAGTTCAAGCAGGCTGTGCACATTTCTCATTTCCCATCAGTATGAGGCCACAAGGAAAGCTACCGGTGGACATCCACCAGCAAAAAGTTTTATTGTTCTGTTGGGCTGCTGTTGAGTAGATCCAGTTTCATTTTTATTAACCATTAAATTAGATTTCTTCCATATATAATCATTTTTTACTTATGAACTCTAGAATCTCAAAGTAAAGAGCAATACATTAAATTAAATTCAGCAAAGGTTTCTCCCCTATTGTATTCAGAACAAGGCCAGTGTTGCATGGGGCCATAACCAAGTTTATAATTTTCAAAATGTCAAAGCATTTGAAGTTTCCCAGGTTTCTGTGCTAAAAGTCCTCAGTAAAGTTTTACACTGTCCTTTATATTGACTGATCTAAAGATTTGACTATTAATGTAACAAGCATTATTACACTTTTCCCCTGGAATAAACCACAGCTCTTTAAATAAATTGATCCCTTACTGTCCCATAACAATAAAGAGTATTCAGTAGTCAGATTTTTCAGACACTACTGCACAGTATTGTCAATACTCGAAGGGAAGAACGGCTGTTGTCTAGTGAGTGAGGGCTGAAAGGTGAACACTCCCTACAGATTCAAAGAAATGCAGGCACCCTTTATTATGTATGCATAAGTAGAGCTCAGTAGAAAATATGGTCAGATTTCATGTATATTTCATAGAGTAACAACAGCATTTTCCACTATTGACTAATACAGCCTGTAGAGCCCACCCTTGTCGGTGACTTGTACATTGTCATATACCCTGCAGGCACTCATTAAATACTAGATGATGAGGAGAGATGAATATACCAGCTTTTTAGTACTGCACATGAGATAACCAAGCCTTTCTAGGTTAGAGTTAATTACTATCTGGTGGTCCTCTACATTCCAAGAGAATATGACTTTGAATTATCTCTCTTTGTCATAGATAAATTTGTAAGGTCACAAAAGTAGTTGTCCCAGTTTGGGTCTTGGGAAATAACATTTAAATGAGTAATGGTAACCCATAGTGTAAGGTAAATGCACTTGGTTCTACTGGCCACTTAAATCTAAAGTGTAGGCATCTGGGGACTCTGATATACTCATTTGCTTGTGAGAACCTTTGGTGCTTCTGGCAGCAATATGTGTTGGCATCATATGTTGCATTATTAGTGTGACCGTGGATTTAGAAGTTAAGTGTCAGTCTTTGGCTGGAATTACTTGCTTGCCAAAGACCCTTAGCCATTTTCAGGTATGGGGTGTTTTAATTGGAAAAGGGAGAATATCCTCATTTATTATTCATAGACGCAGTGCATTTGTTATGATTCCTTTGTTAAACATGAGACAAAATAGGAATTAAAACCAAGTACAGTTTTAAAGGCTCCAAAGTAAATTAGAATGCTAGTTTTATATATCTTCATACGCAAAATTATGACTTTAAATTTTATTAGTTGATTGAATATTTCATCTTAGTTTATACTGGAGTTGTTGACAAATAATTACACGTTCTTTTTTTTTTTTTTAAAGATTTTATTTATTTATTCTTTAGAGACACAGAGAGAGAGAGGCAAAGACAGAGGCAAGAGGGAGAAGCAGGCTGCATCCAGGGAGTCTGACATGAGACTCGATTCCAGGACTCCAGGATCATGCCCTGAGCTGAAGGCAGACACTCAACCACTGAGCCACCCAGGGCTTCCCATAATTACACATTTCCATTTCACTGGGGATGAAATGTTTTTCATTATCACAAAAATAAATATCATAGATTAGATACTTCATTTTTCATAAATAGAAAAGGAAATTGTATAGTATTGGACAAGGGTAGAACAAAGTACTTGGGGTAAGAAATACAAAGTGGGGGGATCCCTGGGTCCTGCATGGAGCCTGCTTCTCCCTCTGCCTGTGTCTCTGCCTCTCTCTCTCTCTCTCTCTGTCTCTCTGTCTCTCATAAATAAATAAATAAAATCTCTAAAAAAAAGAAATACAAAGTGGGTCTGTACAGCTCAGTGTATGGATGGGATGGTAAGGAGTCAGATAATTCACTATTCATATTTGATTTTTTTAATTGAAATTTCTCCATGTAGGCATGACAAAAGATAAGAGAGAGAGAGAGTAATGAAGACCCCATTTTTGTGGGGGAAAAAAAAAAAGAAGTTTTCTGTAGGTGTAGAAAACATATACCTGAAAGTTGCACACCACAGTTATTACTAATGATTGCCTCTGGGGAACATGCCTCTAGCCAGAGGGCCTTTTCTTCTTTTTTTTAAAATTTTACATGCCTCCCTATTGCTGCAATTTGTTTTGAGGAGTGTGTATGATTCCTGTAATTTAGAAAAATTAAGAGGCAAGCAAAAAGAGAGAGAGAGAGACTGAGACAGAGACAGAAAATGCAAAGGGCTCCAGGAAGCCAGAGAATGGCAAGAACAGTGAAGACTCTGGTCCTTAAAACTGGATCTAACCAGATCAATGTAGACACTTGCTGGCTGATGGTATCTTCTTGCCAGAGAGAAATCTGAAGCGCAGCCAGTAGTGGCAAAGAGGGGGCCTGTATGGAGAGGGAGTAGGGCTGTAGTGGAATGTGGTAGTAGAGAAAGATTGGGAAGGTAAGAGGATTGATTATGGAGATAATGACAGTGATCCCGGAGTGTAGCTAGGATATAAGCATTTTGTGGCAAAAGTGTTTACCTGGGTAGCCCTTGGGAGTTTAAGTATGTGTCTCTATTGAGAGACATCAGTCATTAGTGAGCCTTTACTCATTTTATTATTATTATTTTATTTTTATTTATCAGAATACGAATGATACTTACCCTCTCTAGACAACCTCGATGCAATGATGTGACTTCAGTTTGCCTAATTGACCAGGTTATATTAACATTCAGAAATGGAGCTATTCATTTTTTCAGTTTTGGTAATGACCCATGTAAAATATTTTTAAAATTGCCTTACATGAGGTTGGACTCTTAACACCTAGAAATTAAAGTATAAGAAGCTATTTATTAGTTAATGGTGTGGGTCGATTAGTCATTAGCTAAGCTAGACATCCGGAATTACATCAATATATATATAGATGTAGAAACATATACATATATATTCTCTAAGGTTAAAATCTATAAAGCTAAATATATTCATTAGTATCACTTAGGAGATGCTCTCTTTTGTCATGTTTCTTTGGCAAAAGCTAGCAGTTCTGTTAGCAATGGTTTTGATGATAAAATCCTGCAATTCAAGAGGTTGGCTTATTCAACTAAACTGCTACCTTGGGCAATGCTGGACCAACTGTGAGGGGTCTGTTTTCTTGAGACCTGGAAAGCTGTTCTGTTTGCTAAACAAAGGAATTGTTGATTTCAGTGATTTAATTCCCCTTTTGGCTAAAGGCTGCTGAATGAAAACAGTGCTTATTTGGGAAGGAATCTGTTGCTAAGGCAACTGATATCTCCCTAATTATTGGCCAATATTCCCATATGAGATTGGTCTCTTTTGATTGTTGGAAATAACCATATTATCCCGAGCACTTTCAAGTCTTGAATTTGGTGTTGGATGATGGGGGATGGGGAAAGGATTTTTCTCAAGTTTATAATCAGAACTCTCCCACATGGGTTGGCATAGTGAAGGTACTATGTTCGGGGTGGTGGTGGTAGTAAAAATATAGGTAACCATGTCATTTTTCAAAATCTTTAAAAAAATTTTTTGCATTGTAAGAGATCTTGTTACTTAAGACTGGTTATGGTTATGAGGTTAATGACCTATGTTCATTCTTTTTTAAATTGAATTCTTTCATGTCTAAGAAAATATATCTTAATCGGTTATTTATCCTCAAGAATGGGCAGATCTGAGGAGAAACTTGTAAGTACTATTTGAGTAATTATGTTAACAAAGACTGTCTTTGGAACTATCCACAACCATTTATGTTTAGTTCTATTCTTGAACGTGTATCTAGCGGTGCATATGTTGACCTTGGAGACTGACCTCTTTCTGCCTGTTACTTTGTAGGATCATGTAAAAGACCTACGGTTTCTTGTCTCTTGGCAGTTAAGTTGTTTGATCATTTTAAATTAATTGAAGCTTTGAATAGTCAGGCTAAATTCTATTGTGTTCATTTCATACTTACTTCATGATTGTTCTCCTCCAGTGTGAAAGACATACTGAGAAACCATTACAATTCCTACAAAATGTGAATTTGTCTTTATAATTTTATTGTATGTCTTTTAAATACTTATTGTGAATAATAAAGATCATATATCTTGTGTCTTTACGACAAAAATAGGAATTCCCTATACTTGTCCTCTACAAGCCTGGTGGGCACTGATGAGATTCTTCTAAGATTACTCAGGGTACCAGCTTTTCTAGCTGAGTGAATGTGAGGTTCTGAAATGTGATTGTGATTTTTTGTGCCATGGAACCATGTGGGTTTTCAGGACTCTCACATGAAAGGCTTTTGGCATAATGGCACTGAGTCAATCTGTTTTGTGATTCTTTTGGATGGTTATAGTTCTTACTCAAGATTAGTCTTTCCATGTTTCATTCATGGGGATGACATTGGTTTTACACCTTGGGTTGAATTGAATATGAAAAGCTTGCACTATGTATTGGAACCATACTTGAGTTGGATTTTATGTACATATTTATTATCTATTCTAGACTTTCAGAATTTCACTCTTCAGTTTACTCTTGAAGAAGTAAATACAAATAAGATTCACTTGATGAAAATATTAAAATACATGAATAGGGACAATAGCCTGCAACACCATTGACTAAAACATAAACACAAAGTCACACATTATGGGTGCAAAGTGCTCACTGTCCACGTGTGCCTTCAACATCATTAATCTGGTTGTCATCCATGGGTTTTGCAGTATCTGCTGAAGTTCTTCTATCTAAGGCTGCAAACATCTAAGGCTGTATAACTATGCAATTAATCCATGATACATTTTGAATTGGCCTCCTTTTATTTATTTATTTTTTTAAGATTTTATTTATTTATTCATGAGAGACACAGAGAGAGAGAGAGAGAGAGGCAGAGACACAGGCAATGAGAGAAGCAGGCTCCATGCAGGGAGCCTGATGTGGGACTCGATCCTGGGTCTCCAGGATCAGGCCCTGGGCTGAAGGCAGGCGCTAAACCACTGAGCTACCCAGGGATCCCTGGCCTCCTTTTAAAAAACGTTTTAGCTTATGTCTTATTGAAATTACATTGAAGTATGAACTATCAGACATTATTCTTATATCTGGGGTACCTGAGTGGTTCAGTTGGTTAAGCATCTGCCTTTGGCTCAGGTCATGATCTCAGGGTCCTGGGATTGAGCCCAGCATCTGGCTCCTTGCTCAATGGGGAGTCTGCTTCTCCCTCTCCCTCTGCCCTTCCTCCCCTCCTCCCCTTGTGTGCTTGTTCTCTTTTTGTCTCAAATAAATAAATAAAATCTTTAAAGAAGGCATTTTTTGCCTTATTTTTCAAACACATAATGTTCATAAAATTTTCAAAGGTATTATTTTAGTCATTTATCTTAAGAGATTACTTTTCTAAAAAAAAAGTTTACTTTTCTGGATTATTATATGGAAAAATAAATTTTCCTAAGATTGTAAAAAGAATTGATTTTTTTGTGTTGATTAGATCATAAAAGCTTGACCCAGTGTTATGCTCTAGGCATGTCAGTCTATTAGTTTGTTTTGTCACATGACATTTGATTCCATTTTCCAACAAAAATATAGCATTTTACCATTTTCTCAAATTCATTGAAGATCAAAGATGTAGAGAGTTGTTAACATTTTTATAGGTTTTTTTTTTTAAACATCTGTTTTCTGGGGATTATACTTAGTACTAATTTTCAATTTGCATAATATACATTAATATATTTGATATTAATATATAGATATTTATGAGAAATCTTAGTCTTTATATACATATATATAACTTCTTTTTCTTTCTGCAAAGATAGCCATTTTTTTTCTCCTAGTCTAAGCCTAGTTAATTTGTTAGTTAGTAGTTTGTTTCTCTTTGTTTATAACCATGCACCTGGTATCTTTCTTTTGAGAAAGCATTGACACTTTATTACTACTAGACATTTTCTTTGGGTGAGGTAGAACCACAGAGACAGTGTGCTATGCATGTGTGCACCAGAGAATATGCAAAAACAAAAGAGAAATGTTCCATCACACTTTTGAAGGGTCTATTGAAAATGCTACATATTTCTGTAGAATCTAGAACTATAGCTTGGAGCAGGAATAAGGAAAGAGACGTGTAAAGTTTAAGTTTTCTGTTGGTTGGTGGAGTAACTTCTACATAAGCTTTAGCTCAACCAAGACTTGGACAAATTCAAACACTGGTTCTACTCAGTGAACACTTTCAAGGCACAGTTCAAATGTATGAATTAGATCATACATTAAAAAATAAAAAGGTTACAGAAGACTTGCCTCTGGCAAAAATCATCAAATAGATACACATTTATCTCTGATGTTTCCAAACTTACTAACTCTACCTCATCAGTTGAATTGTCTTTTTCCTCTCATAAATGCTCGCCAGTGCTCTTAGGCACCTTGTGATTGATAAGGATCTTTTTCTCATCACTCCCACGGGCTTTTCGTCTTCTCCTGTTCTTTTTCTGCCCTCCAGGGCTTCTCATCTCCTGTGTCCTTGCACCCTGTCCATTCCTTTAGACGTTGCCAAACCTGCATTTCAGCCTCTCCGCGCTGCATTGTCCTAGGAATTAGTTCAGTGTACTAATCACCGTCAAATTGGTAATGGTTAATGACATGTTAGCTTTTTCTAGTTTGCCATGTTAATGAGAATTGTAACTTAGTTTTTGGTGAAGGACCCTTCAAAGTACACCCCCTTGATGGCTGGACTTTGATGATTTAGGTACTATTCCAAGCTGGTTTACTTATGCATTCATTTTAAAGGAAAAAGAATAATGATAGCCTATCAATGCATATCCACTTTCAAGATTTATTAATTTAAAAATGAGGGGATCCCTGGGTGGCTCAGCAGTTTAGCGCCTGCCTTTGGCCCAGGGCGTGATCCTGGATTCCCGGGATTGAGTCCTGCATTGGGCTCCCACCATGGAGCCTGCTTCTCCCTCTGCCTATGTCTCTGCCTCTCTCTCTCTCTCTCTCTCTCTCTCTAGGTCTATCATGAATAAATAAATAAAATCTTAAAAATAAATAAATAAATAAATAAATAAATAAATAAAAAGATTGTGTCTATTCCTTAAGGAAAACTGATTTCAGGAGAGAAGACAAAACTTTATTCAATGATTACTATCCATAATAAAATGCCCCCTAGTTGCACATCTTAGCAAATTAAATGAAAATATTTAAATGAAAATTGGGCACATAATTTTGGAAGATAGAAAACATTTCCCTTTTTAGTCATCTATTATTATTATTTTGAGAGAGAGAAAGTGTGTGCATGTGCGTGAGTGTGGGAGGGTGGAGGGGCAGAGAAAAGGAGAGGGAGAGAGAATCCCAAGCAGGCTCTCTGCTGGGTGAGGATCTCAATGAGGGCTCAATCTCATAACCCTGAGATCAAGACCTCAGGAGAAATAGAGTCAGGCGCTCAACTGACTGAGCCAACCAGGCACCCAGTCATCTAATTATTTAATCTTCGTGGTGATGACTGCTGATTCGCCCTGTTTTTTTTTTTTAATTTTTATTTATTTATGATAGTCACAGAGAGAGAGAGAGAGAGGCAGAGACACAGGCAGAGGGAGAAGCAGGCTCCATGCACCGGGAGCCCGACGTGGGATTCGATCCCGGGTCTCCAGGATCGCGCCCTGGGCCAAAGGCAGGCGCCCAACCGCTGCGCCACCCAGGGATCCCTGATTCGCCCTGTTTTTTAATTCTCTTTTCTTTAATTACAGCACTGTGTGTGTGTGTGTTTATGTATCTGTTCTTATGTATCTTATGTATCTTATGTATCTTATGTTCTTATGTATCTTATGTGTTTATGTACCTTTTTTTTTCCCTATGGATAATGGACAAAAAGGTTGAAAAACACCAGCCTAGATATCTAGCTGGGATTCAAGGGTGTAGGTAACACAGCTTTTGACTACATGCATCTTTCAGCCTGGAACCTAGAGGGGAGTGATAATGGACTAATGTCAGAAACAGAAGAGAATGAGATGTCCTTGAAGAGAGCAGAGTATTTTGATAGAAATTATATATCAGGAAAGATGTTCTCACTTATCCAGAGGCCAGCCTACTTCAGGGAAGACATCGAGGCAAAGTGCCTGTTGGCTCTGTCAGCTATTGTGGTTATCTATTGCTTAGAAAACAAATTGCTCCAAAACTTAGTGGATTACAGCAACACTTTTATTTTGCTCATGGTTTTGTGGGTTTAGGATTTGGGAAAGGCTCAGCTGCTCAGTGAGAAAGCCTCAGTGATGATGGCTCTTTGCTCACCTATCAAATGCCTCGATGCTCTTTGTCCAGTCTCTGTCCACATGTGTTGTTATCCTCCAGGGTGTCCCCATATGGCTTGATCTTTTTTTCTTACAGCAAGGTAGTTCCTGGGTAGTCACATTTCCTACATGACAGTTGGCTTCCCATAGTGAGTGTTTCAAGAGACAGGAAGTAGAAGTTGCCAGTATATTAGGGGCTGGGCTCAGAAATGGGTGTGAGTGTCATTTCCATTGTATTCTATTGGTCAGAGGAGTCACAGAGCCTACCCATATTCAAAGGGAAAAGAAATAGACCTTACTTCTCAGTGGGACTGTTATCAAAGAATTGGAGGCTATTTGTCATGTGCTACATTGGCCAATTTACGGTGATTGTTTTAGAAGGGTAGCCGTGTCCTAAATAACCTACTAAGGTTTTGGGTTTTGTTTTATTTTTTGCTACTTTTATTGGAATATTAAATCAGAAATAATTATATTGTTAGTTCAACTATTTTGAACATTTTTTAACATAACCTTTTTCTTTTCACTTATTTAAACTTTAAAAATAATTATAGATTCATACGCAGCAGTAAGAAATAATACAGAGATATCCAGTGTACCCTTACCTAGTTTATCTTAATAGTAACACTTGTGAAATAATAGTATAATATTACAACCAGGAAGTTGACATTGATACAGTTCACTAACCTTATTCAGATTTTCCAGTTTTATGTGTATTCAACTGTGTTTATTTAGTTCTATGCAATTTTATCACATGTAGGTATGTGCATTCACCACCACAGGCAAGATACAAAACAGTTCCATCACTACAAGGATCCCTCAGGTTGGCCTTTTATTAACATGTCTACCTCTTCTCATCCTCTGGCCACCACGGATCTATTCTCTGTATTTTTGTTATTTCATGAATGTCTTATAAATGAAATCACATAGTGTTATAACCTTTTGGGGCTGGCTTTTTTCACTCAGCATAATTCCCTTAAGTTTCATCCACATTGTTGCTTGTATCAATAGTTTGTTCCTTTTTATTGCTGTTTAGTGTACTATGCTATGAATGTACCATATTAGCTTTAACTATTCACCTGTTGGACATTTCTATAAGGTTGTTTCTAGTTTTGCATTTTTATGAGTAATGCTACTATAAACAGTCATGTACAGTTTTGTTTTGTTTTGTTTTCACAAATGTCAGCTTTTATTTTTCTGGGATAAATACTGGTACAATTGCTGGATAGTATGGCAATTGCACTGCATTTTTAGTTATACTTTTTCCAGAGTGACTATACCATAGTTCATTCCCAATGTATGAGTGATCCAGTTTTCCCACATCCTTGTCAGTATTTGGTGGTGTCATTATTTTTGATTTTGGTAATTTTGATAGATGTATGGTGATATCTCATTATGGTTTTAATTTGCGTTTCCTTAGTGGCTAATGATGTTGAAGGTATTTCACATGCTTATTTGTCATCCATATATCTTTTTTGATGAAATATCTGCTCCTGTCTTTTGCTCAGTTTCTAATTGGATTATTTGTTTTTCTCATAATTGAGTTTTGAGACTTCTTTATATATTCTACAGACTAGTCCTTTGTTGGGTAGGTAATTATTTTGCAATTATTTGCCTTTCGTCTGCAGCTAATGTTTTCATCCTCTCAATAGGGTCTTTTGCAGAGCAAAGGTGTTTAGTTTTGATGAATTCCAATTTATCTATTTTTCTGTGTGGATTGTGCTTTGGCATCAAGTCTAATAACTCTTCTAGTCCTATATCCTGAAGATTTTCCCTTCCCTGGTTTTGTCTAAATTTTGTAGTTTGATGTTTTACATCAAGTCCATATCCCATTTTGAGTTGATTTTTCATATATAGTGTGAAGTTTTACTTGGGATTCTTCTTTCTTTCTTTCTTTCTTTCTTTCTTTCTTTCTTTCTTTCTTCCTTCCTTCCTTCCTTCCTTCCTTCCTTCCTTCCTTCCTTCCTTCTTCTTCTTCTTCTTCTTCTTCTTCTTCTTCTTCTTCTTCCTCTTCCTCTTCCTCTTCTTCTTCTTCCTTTCGAATGGTTGCCCCAGTTGCTCTTTTAAGTTTTTTTTTGCTTTAAGTTTTTAAATACTGTTGCATTTAAAAATGCCAAGTTTGTCTTGGTTAAAGAGAAACAAAGAGTTTTAACGTGTGGCAAAGAGAGAGTAGAAAATGACTGGTCAGGCAGCCCCCGTGGCGCAGCAGTTTGGCGCCACCTGCAGCGTGGGGTGTGATCCTGGCGACCTGGGATGGAGTACCGCGTCGGGCTCCCTGCGTGGAGCCTGCTTCTCCCTCTGCCTGTGTCTCTGCCTCTCTCTCTCTGTGTCTATGAATAAATAAATAAAATCTTAAAAAAAAAAAAAAAAAAAGAAGATGACTGGTCACTGAGTGGTAGGGGTATCAAAGCGAGATAACTGAATAAGGAAAGTTGAAATTCAAGGAGAAAAAGCTCATCCCTTCTGTAGAATGTATTTATTTCATTTTAAGAATTTTTTTATTCTGTAAGGATTTTATAATATAAAGGGATGATTTTCTTCCTCACATATGAGACAGTTTTCAGAGGTTTTTATTTAAATACAGTGGATTATTTTTCTTGTTCCTGATTATACTTGATTTTTGACACTCAGGGATAATAGTGGTTGGTTTTGGTCAATATTCATGTAATTTATTCTTTATTTGTTGGAGTCAAAATGATGTTAAAATCCTGATTATAATCCAGTCAGAATTAAACTTTATTTCTTATTGCAGAGGGACTCTATAAATACGGATACCCGCAGTCTCAGAATTTTAGTGCCAGTAAAAGACTAATAGCATGAAGTATTTCTTATAATATAAATATAGTTCAAGAAATCCATCTCTTTATACCAAATTGGATTTCTGTAATAAGTCTACTTTACTGACTAATTTTCCTCCAAAATTAACTCTGTTTAAACCATTCTTGCTTTTTGTCATATTTCAAAATGTGTTAGCTAATATTACTTTAAATAATCAAGGTATCATTTTTATCTTGCAAATTTATGCTGATCAAAAAATCTTCAAATTTGAAATGTTTATAAAAATGACTATGTGACAGAATGGCAAACATACTCTTTAAAATGTTTTAATTTTAAAAGCCTACAAGGCATTTAGAAAGGTAGTGCCTACAAGAAAAGTGTTATCTTCAATATTATTTACCTGTTCATTTTGGAATTCATAAAATTTGTTCACTTTTTTGGGGGAAATTTGAATATGTGGGTCCTTATCATCAGAAAGGAATAGAAAAATTAAAGGCAGTTTGAAGCTGAATAGAAGTTATTAATGAGCTTAGCTTTGACTGAAATGACAGATTAATGGCTAAATTTTCTTCTATAGCAAGTCTGTTAAAACTTCCAGCTTGCTTCAGTAAATTCTTTTTGTCGTTACAAATTGAAGGCAAAAGGCAAAGTAGTTTTCATTTCAATTTTGAAATTCAGACCTTAAATCTTTAGTGACCTTCATTCAGAACAAGGACTGGTTGTACTTTGGAGCACCTTAAAAAAAAACCTGATGGACATTATGAATCATGTAACATAACATTTTCTTCTTTGTATTGACTACAAAAACCCACTGAACCAAATTTATAGGCTACCTTTAATTAGTATACCATACCATGTGGGATATCTTTTATGTACCCCCACCCTTTATTCATCTCATTTTTTTCCTTGTGCACTTTGCCCTGATTTCCTCTTCTATTCTGATAATAGTAATAATCATAATAATAATTTATATTTAATACATTTTATAGACACTTTACATAGGTTACATTAAACTTCATGTTTAAAGATTTTATTTATTCATGAGAGACACATACAGAGAGAGAGGGAGAGATGTAGGCAGAGGGAGAAGCAGGTTCCCTGTGGGGAGCCCAATTTGGGACTTGATCCCAAGACTCCGGGATCAGGATCTGAGCTGAAAGGCAGACACTCAACGGCTGAGCCACCCAGGCATCCTGAGCTTCATGTTTAATATCCCTTTGAGATAGGTATTTTCATTCCCTGCCTTTTATTGATGAAAGGTAGAACAGTTGTACTCAATGTACCAGTCTGCAATGAAATTAGGATTTTATACCAGAATTAGTCAACTCCCTCCTTTCATCAAGAAATTATGCTATCAAGAAGCCTGGCTGGCTCAGTCAGAAGAGCATGTGACTCTTAATCTCAGGGTTGTGAGTTCAAGCCTCATGTTGGGTGTAGAGATTAAAAAAAAAAAAAAAAAGCCCTTAAAAAAGAAAGTCATGTTATAAACAAAATTTCTCCCTCTTTTTATGTGTGTGTGTATTTTCTCTTTGAAGAGGCAGTAGTGTAGTGGCTAAAAATAGGACATAAAATTATTAGCTTCTCCCTTTACCCAACATTGTCACTTTGGACAAATAATTTCACTTTTCTGTGTTCATTTAAAAAAAATAAACTGAGGCTAATAAATCATAGGTTTGCTTTAGGGATGCAATCAGAAAACACACATAAAGCACTTAGCATGGCACCAGGCCACCCATAGCATTCGATGGGTGGCAGCCATTACTGTTATTACCTAGCTATTATGGATGCATTTTAAACATGGAACAAAATTATACTTTCATTTATCTCATTTTGACAGTGTACCTCTTCTTCTGACCTACATATATAACATAACCTAAAGTTAAAGAACATTTTTCATTATTGTTAGCTTTTCAAGGATCCTCTACCTTTTTTGCACTGTCTCAGTTCCTGGGATATGATGTATATGAAATACAATAAAATAAACTCTTGGTTTTTCTATATTAGAAGGCCAACTGGTTAAAGATAACATAAAACATACAAAAAACCTAAATACACATCTGTATAAAATTTTGAGAGGTGTAATGTGAATCTAACTTAAAATGGTTTTATTATACTTACTTAAAGTTGAACTTTGATTTATATTTTTGTTTTTTCTTAAAATAAGATAAAGGTAAACAAACTTCCTTTCTCAGAGCAAGTAAATATAATATCATTATTCCTAGGATCTCTAGAGGGACTTGGCAATGATATGATACCTGCTCTCCCCTCTCTCTGTGTGTGGAGCCAGTTCACGAATTTAAAAAAAAAAATGCTGTTTAGTTATATTGATGTTAATATTATTCACAAGAAGCCATGCATTTTCATGGAATGAAAAAAAATTCTGATAAGAGTATTAATAACTTCTTATATGTGTTTATTTTCATGGTTGGTGCTAGCTGTTGTTCATAATTTCCAAGCCCTGCAGAGGCTAAAATGCCCTGAGGCAGCTCTTCTCTGTGGTCCACTGCAGACAGCCAACTCGGCTGACTACCAGGCTCCTGCCTGCACTCAATGCTCTCCGGTTTTCACACAGAATTCGATGGGGGCCAGGGGAGAGGGCTCCGGAACGTAGAAGTATGGCTAGTACATAGTAGTGACCCAGTAATTGTTATTGAATTAATGAACAAACAGATAAACACACTATTTCTATGTTTAATGTGACTGCTAGAAATATCCAGGCCAAATTTATTTATTATTCAGTTATAGTGACTCGGCAAGGTGTCTGATACATCGTATTTCTATTCCTAATTTTTTAAAAGTTTTTGTTATCCTGCTTTATAACATAAAGCAGGATGCATTACTGTTACAAGCAACCTCCCATATTTAGACTTGGAGACCAAAGAAAAGCTGGTTTCAAGTGCGTGGAGCGCATGCATTGGGAGTTCCTCTTGGGGTGATGGGCCAGTTCCTTTCATGCAGTCTATAGTGTTCACTCCTCCCTCCCTCCTTGGGTAGGAGTACTGGAAAGGACATATTCTGATGACTGTGGACCTCGATTTACTCTGAGCAGTAAATGTGCCAGGCAATGTACTAAAATACCTTTGGCCAGACCTTGGTGACTGGCTATATAGAGAGGTTGGTAGAGGGGCACGCTTGCTGAGATGAAGGTTTTTTTAGGGTAGCATGCCTCAGATGTCCCCAAATGTCCAAATAGATCCAATGTCTCTCCTCTCTAAGAACTAAGTAAGCCTAGAGCTAGCTTGCTCTGAGAGCAGGTGAGCCCTGGTTTCTGTGAGTTGCTAGTCTGTGCTAGGTAGAAAGTCAAAAGAAGGAGTGCTGTGCAGATTATCCCAGGGTGTCTAGTTCCAAAGCAAGGGATACTGAGATGGTAAGAAAGGCAGAGGAAGAGCTAATGAGATTATAAATGCCATGAGAGCAGGGACCTTGTCTGTCTTATTCATTGCTCTGTTTTCAGCTCTTAGATGAGGGCCTGACACATGGCAGATGCTCAGTAAATAGTTTTGAATGACTGTATTAACAGAAGAAAGTTCTGACAGATTAAGTGCAAGGTCAATTTTATGTAAGGGTTATTGCTATATCAATGATATTCATGCCTAGATTTCTCCTCATATCCTTCCCGAATATATTAAGATAATTAAGTTAATATTGAAGGAATATGTTAGGTAATCATAGGATATAGTTGCTTTGATTCATGGGATAGGGCAAGAGATGGTTTACTATGTTCACAAGGGAGGATACTATTGGATACGAGGCACACACAGCCTCTGGGAAGTTGAGTAGTCTGTGTAGACCACTTGCTTATCTATACCAGGTCAAGTGGCAAATAGAGCTGACCTGATAGACTTTTATGTCTTAATCTCTATATAACTTAAGGGATGGAAAAAGGGAATGGCCAGGGAAAGGCAGAGGGTCCTAGGATTAATATTATAATATCATCTATAAAGATTATACCTAGAAGTGATTGGGGCCTCCCTTGTGGTTCCAATTTCTGTTTAAGAGGAATTTTGATCTACTGCTAGATCATCCAAAAAGCTTTTTGGAAAAATTCTGGTTACTAACAGAGGCTCTTTGGGGGGCCTGGGAGGGGTTTGAAGGAAATTTGGATTTCAGTACAAAGAGACTTATGACACTGGGTCAGAATGCTCAGAGTTTGACAAGAATAACCCTTAAGGCTTTGGTGAGGGATCTCTGCAATATCTACAGAATATCCTAAAACACAGGGGCTTTTAGGGGAGGCAAATGACCAATGGAACAGGCAACTTATTCACCTGTCAGTCACAGAGGTCTTACTTTTAAGGAAAATCTGAAATTGAAGGATCTACTCTGTTATGTGAATCAGAGATGTGACTTGAAGAATTGGGAAAATGATGGGACCAGCTAATGGGTCAGGGGATTCAGCAAGAACTGGGTTGGGAGGAAGGGTCACCATTTGGGTTTTAGAAATTCTGGGTGGGAAGTGACAGCACAGCATGTTGAAATTTATAGTAGAGAGTAAAAGCTTATATAAGAATAAAGTTAAGGGTCATTTGCTATTTGTTCAACCTCCCTGGGAAAGCAATGAACCACAGACACTGTAGTTAGCCTGTTGCTGTGATGGGTGTTAGGCCCTTTGCCTATGTGTAGTCTAAGAGCATGAGGACATGGCTGTGACAAATGACATGCTGAGAACACAAAGCAGTGACTTATATTTATTAGAATGAGAGAATCTAAAGAATAAGAGTTGCAGATAAGAGATGTTCTTTTTTTCTTTGCCATTTTTTTTCTCAAGAAATTATTATCAGGGTTCTATCAGAAAATATATACTTATAGTCAAACAAAAATGTCTCATTGCTTATGGTAAAATGCACCAGGCTGGCTGATGGGTGAAAAAGAAAGCCTCATATAGGAAACCAAATGTTCCAGTAATCCTGCTCTGAACCATGCCAGTTTACTTAAAATTTCTTTCCTAGTTCTCATTAGACTCATGCGGTAAATAAATTAAGTACCTTTCCCACTGGGAGTTTTTTAGAAACACTTAATGAAGTAAATGCCACAGTGTTTGGTCAGAGGGGAGCCTTGCTATTGAATTATTTTTAGCATGTGTTTCTAGTTTAATATTGGTTGGTTTCTTTTGATCTGGGCTTAAGTCCTTGGCCAGATAGTTTGGTTCAGAGATCAGAGTGAGGGAGAGTTTTGAATTTAGTGTCTAGTACACGTAACCAAGGGAAGCATCCGTCTCAAAGGTTAAAAAACTTAATTTGATAAGAATGCCTTTGTATTGAAATGGCTGTATTTGGAAGACAGCTAAAGAGACATACTATTAACTCCTTGCCCTTGAATGTTTGAAAACATTCTAAATGTGTATTTTTAACTATATAGCATTTTAAGAAAAGTATTATTATGTACTATTTTAAAAAATAAACATAGTTAACAATTAAACTATTTTAAATACAACTCAATCTTTATAATTAAGAAAGCTTTTGGGGATCTGGAAGGGTTTTGAATCAACATTATAATAATTAAATTGTTATTATATTGACAAAAGGCCAACAGGTACATGAAAAGATGCTCAATATCACTAGTCATCAGGGAAATGCAAATTAAAACCACATGGAGATATCACCTCATACCTGTTAGAATGGCTATTACCAAAAAGACGAGAGATAATAAATATTGGTGTAGATACAGAGAAAGGGTAACCCTTGTGCACTGTTAGATTGTAAATTGGTACAAATTATAGCATGGAGGATCCTCAAAAAATTGATCATATGATCCAGCAATTCTACTTTGGGGAATATATTCAAAAGAAACAAAAATACTAACTCAAAAAGACAGCTGCTCTGCTATGTTCACTGCAGCATGATTTACAATAGCCCAGACATGGAAACAACCTAAGTGTCCATCAATGGAAAAATGGATAAAGAAGTTGTAGTCTATTTATAGCCTACTATTTGTGACAACATGGGTGGATCTTGAAGGCTTTATGCTAAGTGAATTAAGTCAGACAGAGAAAGACAAGTACTTTATGATTTCAGTTATATGTGGAATCTAAAATAAAACAAAACCAAATTCATAGAAAAAAAGCTCAGACTTGTGGTTACCAGGGGGAGAGGGTGGGGGAATGGGAGATTGGCGGTCAAAGGTAACAAACTTTTTTTTTTTGTATATTTTTTTATTGGAGTTTGATTTGCCAACATATAGCATAACACCCAGTGCTCATCCCGCCAAGTGCCCCCCCTCAGTGCCCGTCACCCAGTCACCCCATCCCCCGCCCACCTCCCCTTCCACCACCCCTTGTTCGTTTCCCAGAGTTAGGTGTCTCTCATGTTCCGTCACCCTCTCTGATATTTCCCACTCATTTTCTCTCCTTTCCCCTTTATTCCCTTTTACTATTTTTTATATTCCCCAAATGAATGAGACCATATAATGTTTGTCCTTCTCTGATTGACTTACTTCACTCAGCATAATACCCTCCAGTTCTATCCGTGTTGAAGAAAATGGTGGATATTTGTCATTTCTAATGGCTGCGGAATATTCCATTGTATATATAGACCACAGCTTCTTTATCAAAGGTAACAAACCTCCAGTTATAAATAAGTGCTGGGGATATAATGTTTAGCATGGTGACTATAAACTCTGCTGTATGGTATACAGAAAAGTTATTAAGACAGTAAATCCTAAGGGTTCTAAGGAGAAATTTTTTTCCTGTTTTTCTTTCTTTCCCTTTCTATTGTATCTGTATAAAAAGACTGATGTTAGCTGAACCGATTGAGATAATAATTTCATAGTGTATATAAGCCATACCTCAAATTTATGCATTGATGTTATATCAATTATTTCAAAATATAACTGGAAAAAACTATTATAGCATAAATGTACATAAGTGTTTTTTAATCAAGTTTCTGGTTAATAAAATTCCTTTTAAAAACAACTATACCTGCATTCTTTGGATAACTAAAGGCAATTGCTAAAGAGACCAAAATAAATTAAAAAAAATTTTTTTTGGAATAAAGACAATACAAAAATGCATCACAGAAGATCCATTATACCTGGAAACAATCTGTATCTGGAGAGGTATCTTCAGTTTTGATTAATTGAGAATCACTTTCTGAGTAACTTAAGAATTAACAGCAATAGTTTTCCACTGCTGAACAGTTCAACATACTCTTGCAGTTTTCCAGTGGTGTACTTTTTGAAGGATGAGATTTTATTCTAGAGGAGAGAAAAACCCCAAAAGATAGTTTTCTTTTTGCACAGAGCTCTGTAATACCTCTGCACACTGTCTCAACAGGGAAAGTGGTGCTTTTCATTTTAATGTACAGCCTATCGTGAACACAATCCAGCCTTTTTGCAATCTCCAGGTAGTCAGGAAGTATTGAAAGGTGCCATGGGAAACAAAGTGGGAAATGGCAGTATCCCAGGTTGTAGGCCAAGTGGGTAACTCCAAGAGAAAGATTTTGACAGCCATAAATATTTCATCTCTCAAGGCCCCAATGCTACTGTGTGAGAACAATTTAGCTAGAAAGATCATCAACAATTAGGTGACATCTCTATCACACCTATTACTGAGTTGAAATTTCACTGACATGAATAATAAGGGGTCTTGTTTGACATTTAACAGTTTAATTAATTTGTTTCCTAAAGTGAATGATGTTTTACACTGTGATTTTTCAATACGCCATCTCCATACACTTGAATTTTTTTCTTCTGCTTTTCTTGGGAAACCACTTAGTTTTCCTTTTCACTTAATAAACCACCTACCCATCCTGGGTCTGGCTAGCTAGTGTTTGGTTGGGCTTAGCAGGTGGGGCTAGGGTTGGAGAAATTGGGGACGTATTGTACATCTTCCTCTGCTATTCAGTTTTTTTTTTTTTTTTTAAGATTTATTTATTTATTTATGATAGACAGAGACACAGGAAGAGGGAGAAGCAGGCTCCATTCCGGGAGCCTGACGCAGAACTCGATCCCGGGACTTCATGATCACACCCTGGGCCAAAGGCAGGCGCCAAACCGCTGAGCCACCCAGGGATCCCCGCTGCTATTCAGTTTTAGAGGGGAGACATTGCAGGGGTATGAAAAAGGAAAAAGAAAACACCTTTCCTCTTTCTTTTTCTTTTGGAGACAATGTAGTGCTTTTTTGTTGTTGTGATACAGAAACATGAATGTTGTCTCTGGTCACTGGAGTCATGGAGGATCACCAAGGGACAGACCATTATGTGTAGTCCCACTGGTGTGTGGCACGTCTGCACTGTTCCTTAGATGTTACTGACTTTACTGGTTTCTGCACACATTCAAGATACGTTGTATATAAATATATCTGTAGTGCTATTTTTGAAAATAAAACATATGATGTTTGCTAAAGGTCACTTCTAACACAGCTGCTGTAAAAGCAGGAGGAATAATTCAACGTGACATTAGAAAGCATGAACCTACTCTGTGTTCTTGTAAATAGAAACTTTTGAGAAATTAGTCAACCCACTTACATTATTTATTCTGATTACCCCTATACAACCCTCAAATCCCCTACCTCAATCTCCTTCCTTTTGCAAAGAGTTTTTGAAAAAACCAAAGATGTATGGGAAGGCTCCTCCTCTCCCACTCAAACCTGTAGGACATCAAGTAAATGATACATGGATATTCTCCAGAGTACAAGTGTCCTTAACTGTCTGATTACGATGTATATTTCTGACAGATGGAGCTTAGCTAGGTAGACGTGCCCAGATGAAATCAAGTGAGTGAGTGCATGTTCATGACAAATGTGAGTGGGAAGAATGTCTTAGAACATGTCATCCTGAAGAGACAACGCTGAAGTGTTGCCAGTTGAATACTGAAAGAGAAAGAATAGGCTCCAGCTTCGGGGGGGAAAATAGTCCAGGACACACCTCCCACGTGATACTTCTTTCCTTGTTATCTATTCTTATTTTATAATGGTGCCTGAAAAGCTGCCACCACTTTTCTGAGCTGTTTTAGGACCAGATATGATGAAAGGGCTATGGAACTGATTTTTAACTATTAATCCTCTGGGTTGGATAAACTTTTAATACTATCAGAAAACACCATGAGATGCCTCGGCATAATAGAGTGCTAGGAAAAGTTGAAATTGCTGCTATTGTGTATCTCAGACCTGTTAACACTGTTCCAGACCCATGGTGAAATAGATTGCTTCCTTCCACTGATGGAAATTGAACTTTTTCCCCCTGTCCATGTGTTTATAAATAAGCTGGGCCATAAACTCTTCCTTTGGAACATATTTTGAAGCAGACATGTATGTTCATAGAGAGTATTATGTATATTATTAACTGTTTCTTTTTTTAAAACAGCTAGTTTTCAGTTTGTAACTTTGAACATGTATAATTTTTTTTAAATTTTTAAAATTATTTTTAAAGATTTATTTATTTATTTATGATAGACACACACAGAGAGAGAAGCAGAGAGACACGGGAGGAGGGAGAAGCAGGCTCCATGCCGGGAGCCCGATGTGGGACTCGATTCCGGGTCTCCAGGATTGCGCCCTGGGCCAAAGGCAGGCGCTAAACTGCTGAGCCACCCAGGGATCTCTTTTTTTTTTTTTTTTCTTTTTTAAAGACTTTATTTATTTATTCATGACGGGCACACACACACACACACAGAGGCAGAGACACAGGCAGAGAAAGAAGCAGGCATGTAGGGAGCCTGATGTGGAACTCGATCCTGGGACTCCAGGACAACGCCCTAGGCCGAAGGCAGACGCTCAACTGCTAAGCCATCCAGGGATCCCCTATATTCACTTTATTAAGTACTTTTCCCTCTCCACCTCAGGATATGCAAAGTGTCAAGAATAATCTATGAAAGATAATTAAGCATAAGCCTCAAGTGACTTTCTTCTACCACGAAGATTTAAGAAGTGAGACTTGAGTCAGCATGGTTTGGTTAAAGAGAATGTGTGACATGGTGTAGGAGATCTGCATTTACTAAATACTTTTGCTATGTGCTAGGCACTGTGCTTTGAACTAAAAAAACACATTACCTCGTTTGGTTCCAATAATCCAGTGAGGTATTTAGTGTCTTCATTTTGTACGTGAGAAAACCAAAGCATTTTTAATCACTGTGCAATACTTCCACTCATCAACTCATATCATCATGGGTGAATTATTTGAGGAGAAGCAATTTCTTTACCTATTAAGTGATGGTCATGGTACCTGCTCCTCTTCTTTCAAAAGCAACATAGTACAGTAGAAAAAGCAATAGATTTAGAGTCATAAAATATGGATCCAGAGACTGACTCTGGGAGTTATTAGCTGTATGACCTTGGATTATTCACCTAATCTCTCTTAACTTGTTTCCTCAGTATGTACGGTGGGGATAATGGTATCAGTGCAACCTATCTCCACAGGGTTGTTTGAAGGACCAAATTGAAAATGAGATAATGTTGGTGAATTTGCTTTGTGGCAAACTGTATTACGTTTATGGACTGCTCACCCCACATGGTAGGGACGGTTGAAAGCATTTTACACTTTATCTTTTATTCTGTATAACAATCTTACATGGTCAGTACAATTTTTATCCCCATTTAATAGATGATGATCCTAAAGCATAGAATGGTTAGGCAACTTCCCTGGAATTACAAAGCTACCAAGTGGCAGAGCCACTTAATTTGAATTTAGTGATCTGTCTCCAGAGCTCATGCTCTCAACCACTTTTTATTTAGCCTTCTATAAAGATAAGTTGTTTAAAATAGCTCTCATTATTCAAATGAGCGGCTGAAGTAATGTGAGACTGCTTCTTTTGAGGGAGGAAGAAGGTGTCCAGGAAAGAAATGGAAGGGAGAAAAGCCAAAGTCAGTGAATCCTGGAGTATGTGTCTTCTCAGCTGGTCAAGGTCAATGATCCTTCGTGGGTTTGGGGGAACTTTAGAAGTTAGAAATTCCATGGGCCTTCTTCATGTTCTGGAGGAGATCTTGAATCTCAGGCCTTAGAATAACACCACTGAAGAGGTATTCAATCCTCAGGTGAGCTGGAGGCAGAAATTATTTACAGTTCCCTTTAAGTTAACATAGACTCATAATGCCATCCCATCGTGACAATTTGATGTCTAAGAACTTGTCATCCAAATCAAGTTCAAGTGCAGATAAGGTCCTCAGCTGTATGGTTTCTTGAGCGTGGTTTCTTTCTTTCTATAATCCTATGAACCAGAGGGATACTATCTGCTCTCCACACTTGCCAACATATAGTGGTGGGATAGGCAGTGGGTAATTGCAAAGGATATTCCTACTAGAAAGGGGAGGACTGGGACACACATGACTATCACTGATCCGTAGACATACATCCTGCACATGTTGCATGTTCTATGTTCTTTGTGACTTGGCTTTGCCCTTTAGGTTCTAGGTCCCACTCTGAGTCACCCTTTCTTTCTGGTAAGAAAGGCCTATTTGCAACTAAGTAGTCTTATTCTCTTGCTTCCTTCTTGTTAAAAACTTCCTTCTTGTAAAAACAAAGGTCAGTTTTCATTTTGTACTCTATTTGCACTTTCTTTTTTTTTTTTTTTTTAAATTTTTATTTATTATTTATGATAGTCACAGAGAGAGAGAGAGAGAGAGAGGCAGAGACACAGGCAGAGGGAGAAGCAGGCTCCATGCACTGGGAGCCCGATGTGGGACTCGATCCCGGGTCTCCAGGATCACTTCCTGGGCCAAAGGCAGGCACCAAACCGCTGCGCCACCCAGGGATTTGCACTTTCAATTTAAACTAATACATTTTCTTTAGAAACTTTGTCAATTTTAGGGCAGCTCCGGTGGCTCAGCGGTTTAGCGCCACCTGCAGCCCAGGGCATGATCCTGGAGACCCTGGATCGAGTCCCACATCAGGCTCTCTGCATGGAGCCTGCTTCTCCCTCTGCCTGTGTCTCTGCCTCTCTCTCTCTCTCTCTCTCTCTCTGTGTGTGTGTGTGTGTGTGTGTGTCTCTATGAATAAATAAATAAAATCTTAAAAAAAAACCTTTGTCAATTTACCATATATTAATTTATAACCCATTACATTAGACAAACGTCATACTTACTATGGAGTCCTTCTCTTCCTTGGACTCACTATGAGACTGCTGTAGAACAACAGCTTTAAGATCCATAGAAGCTCTATTTTTTATCATCTTCACCTTAAGAATGATCTTAGGAGATTTAGAAGTTCTTTGTCTGAAAGGGCTTATGATGTATTACCTTAACAAAAGTCCTTTTCTTTTGCTGTTTTTTAAAGTGATCTTTACACCCAACATGGGGCTCGAACTCAGGACCCTGAGATCAAGAGTTGCATGCTCCCTGAGCCAGCTAGATATCCCTTAACAAAGGTCTTAACAATGGGATTTATAGTCAGTCACATTCTGGTGCTTTCTTCACAGCACCCTAGATTTGATCTTTATCCTGAAGGCATTTCTTAATCTGTGAAGTGTTTGCTGTCTGGAGAGACTGGGAATAAGAAATGGATTTAGTTTGTTAACACACCAAGTCCTGGGTTCTTTATGGTTCCTCTAAATTTTGACTGAAAACTGAACAGTTCATCTCTCTCTTCTCCTATTTTATCATAGGCTGCAAGAAGACAGGTAGCACTTCCATCAAATGAATTGTTTCCTATTTCCCTGACCTCTGTAGCCCACAGTATTGCCATGTCTTAAGCCACTACACAGCAAGGGCCTAATTTCCTCCAGTTTCCAGTAACATCTTTGTTATCTTCTTCCTTTAAGCCCTCACTTTTAGCCTCTAGAGTCTGTGTTCTAGATTTTGTTACAGCAGCGTCATACTTCCAGCAACCAAATTTGTTGTATTTGTTACATTAAAAAATCAAACCAACTTTAATGGTAGTCATGTGAAACCATAACCATTTTATTATGCTCGTGAATTTGATGGGTCAAGAATTTGGGAAGGATACTGCAAGGATGGCTCTTCTCTGCTTCATGATGTCTGGGCCTTCACTGGTAAGACTTGAATGGTTGAGGGCTGAAGGATCCACTTCTAAGATGGTTTCTTTGCTCACAACTCTGGTACCTGTGCTGGGTTGATTAAAAGGCTGGCTTAATTGGTACAGTTGATTGGATTACCTCAGTATGGTCTTTCTATATGGCTTGGGCTTTTTGTAGCTTGTGCTGGGTTCTGCAAAGTGGCCCCCAGATAGCAAGCATTCCAAAGCAAAGATTAGGCTCAGGTTGTATATTCTTCCTTCCTTAGCATCAAAAAGTCACATAGCATGTCTCCCAGTGAATTCTATGAGTTGCAGTCCCAAGTCTGCCCAGATTCAAGGGAAGGGACATAGAATTCATTGCTTGATGGGAAGAATATCAAAGAATTTTGGGCTCATGTCTTTTTTTTTGAAAGGTTTTATTTATTTATTCATGAGAGACACACAGAGAGAGGCACAGACACAGGCAGAGGGAGAAGCAGGCTCCCTGCAGGGAGCCTGACACAGGACTTGATCCTGGGACTCCAGGATCACACCCTGAGCTGAAGGCAGACGCTCAGCTGCTGAGCCACCCAGACATCCCACTGGGTTCATGTCTTAAAACTACCACAGGAATTGTAAAATTCAGATGGAAAATAGAGTTTGACTCCATGATCTAGTAACTTGTCTGCCATCCCCCCATTCCTCATCCAGGAATTTCTCCTACTTGTCAAATTGTTGGTTTCAAGATACTATTTCATTGGGGCTCCAGGCTGGCTCAGTTGGTAGTACGTGTGACTCTTGATCTTGGGGTTGTGAGTTCTAGCCTCACGTTGGGCAAAGAGCTTACTTAAAAAATACTTTGGGTGGCTCAATCAGTTAAGCGTCTGACTTTCAGTTTCTGCTCAGGACATGATCTCGGGGTCATGAGATCGAGCCCTGAGTCAGGCTCTGAGCTCAGCTTGGAGTCCAGAGTCTGCTTCAGAATCTTTTTCCCTCTGTGCCATTTTGGAGAGCATTTTCATCCTGTGAGTGCACTGTATCAGTAAGGAGTAAAATTGAAGGAATTTCTTATAAAACAACATATAGTCTGTTGTTTGAACTTCCAGGGAGATAAAGTATGAGAAGCCATTTGGACTCCCCAGTTCCCCAAGGGTAGAATACAGCACACAGCACACAGTATTTCTGATACAAATGAGAAAAGAAAACTTATAACCTTGCACAGATCTCCTTGCATGGTCAGTGCAAGTCACTGAAAATGGGAATGGAATTGAGGGGAGGTGAATTAGCCAGAAGAATCTGTGACTATTTCATGAGTATAGAAAAATACATTTAGAGTATGCATTTTCTGAGCTCTTAATAAAGTCTTGTGAGTCATGTATGCTAATAGAAGAGTATAATGATATTGATACTCAAATATCATTATATTATGGTCATATTTTGCTTGCTTCATGTTATGTGAGTTTGTACCAATTTATATCGTAAGGAGTAAACTGGGACTCATCTAGAGGGCAGGTAAGTAGTCGGTAAACTGTTTAAACTTTACCTCCGGGGATCCCTGGGTGGCGCAGCAGTTTAGCGCCTGCCTTTGGCCCAGGGCGCGATCCTGGAGACCCAGGACCGAATCCCACGTCGGGCTCCCAGTGCATGGAGCCTGCTTCTCCCTCTGCCTGTGTCTCTGCCCCTCTCTCTCTCTCTCTCTCTCTCTGTGTGTGTGTGTGACTATCGTAGATAAATTTAAAAAAATAAATTATAAAAAAATAAACTTTAAGTCCGTAATCCACCAAGTGGACAATGTCTTTGTGAAAAGTAGAAGAAATTTAAAAATTTGAAAGTGAATGAGGTGAGTCAAAATGGCTCATGTAAAATTAAACAGGAGTCTTAAAATAGTATATTTTAGTGACTCAAATAGCTTGTCTCACAAAAGTCCACAATAATTTAAAATGTCAGTGCAAACTTATTGCCTTGACATTCTTCTGCCAGGTACTTGTGTTAACACCCATTATGTGCCCCACTCTAGCACTTTGAAGACATTAATATAATTATTTCCATTGTCTACTTTCCCTGTTAGACTGGAAGCTCTTTGGGGAGCATTAGGTCTACCTTGTTTACTTCTGTATCCTCGACACCGGTATATATTTGGTGAATAAATGAACTCAACACCAGGGCTTGAGCAATCTGCCTTATATTTAATCATCGCATTCCATGGTGCTGAAGGATTCCTTATTTTTGCAATCAGCCATGCCCTACTTTATGCTGAAGGAATACTTTGTATATTCCTCTTGCCTGCATTTATTCCATTCTATTGAAATTGTTTGCTTATTTACTTGTGTGTGACAATAGTTGACAATCAAAATTCATCATTAATCTACCAGGCCTGGCACGATGTGTGGAATTTTGAAAATGTTTGTGGAATGGTTAAATGAGTGAATGAATGATTTTCTTTTTCTGCTTTTCTTCTAAACAATAGCCGTGGGACACTTGGGTGGCTCAGCGGTTTGGCACCTGCCTTTGGCCCAGGGCGTGATCCTGGAGTCCTGGGATCAGGTCCTGCATCAGGCTCCCTGCATGGAGCCTGCTTCTCCCTCTGCCTGTGTCTCTGCGCCCCACCCCCTTCATGAATAAATTTTTAAAAATCTTTTTAAAAAATTAATAAACAATAGCCATTATACCTCCTAAGACTTTTTCTTTTTACTTGAAGCAGTTTAGGAGCTTCAACATGAGTGCAAAGTATCATAATGAAAAAACCAATTTAGGGGCACTTGGGTGGCTCAGTTGGTTAAGCATCTCATTGTTGGTTTTGGCTCAAGTCATGATCTGCATGGGGCTCTACACTTGGTGTGGAGCCTGCTTGAGATTCTCTCTTTCCCTTCCCCTTAACTCCTCCCCACGCTCACTCTCTCTCTCTCTCTAAAATAAATAAGTGAAGTTTAAAAAATAAATCAGTTTAGCTTAAGCAACACTGTATTATTTTCATCAAGTATTCATTTAAAACCTTTTATATGAGAATAAGTGGAATTAAGATGTTCAGTGTATATTCATAGTTAAAATAGTAGTAACAGTACTGGAAGTATTTTAGATATTTATACAAACATCTCAGGCTAGATGATACAATATATATTAAATTAGATGATGATTCTTAAAACTGCCCATGTTTAGCTTGTTGGTGACCACAATCCAATTACAACCATTAGAAAAATTATACCAATAAATACTAGAAAGGTATTACCTCCTTTCAAAAGTTTCATTGTACATTTTCACAGAAAAATTATGATTACTTCCTTTTTTGAACATTAGCTGCTTTACAGCCTCCTATGTTATATAGTCCTTATCATAATCTTATTAGGTGAAAATTACCATACCCATTTATTGATGAGAAACTGAGGCTGAGCAAGGAGAATTCATTTGTCTGAGGTCACAAGCTAATGAGAAGCAGGGTTAGGTTCACACCTGGGTCTGGCAGATCTCAAACCTGTTGTCTTAAGCAATATCCCCAATATTTCAAACTGAAATTTCATCCCAGTAAATTGAAAATAAATATTAATAATCTTATAAAATTAATAGCTACTGCCTTCGAAAATACACAGTGCTGAGGACATTTACAGATAATTTTCATTTTTTTTCTATATGCAGATATAAAAACCCCTCAATTTTTTTAAAAAAATAGGAGCTTTAAAAAAAAAAAATAGGAGCTTTGTTAAGGTATAATTCACATATTATATACAATTAGCTTTAAATTGTATTATTTAATAGTTTTTAATAGATCCATGAGATTTTATAACAATACCCACAACCAATTTGAGAACACTGTCATCACCCCAATAGAAACCCTCTACCCATTGGCAGTCACTTCTCACTTCCTCCCAATCCCCCATTTCTAGGCAGGTACCCCAAATCTTTTTTAATGTCCTAAACTATTTTAAGATTATTTATACTTAGAGACAACCTATACTTTTAAGAGCAGCAGTGTGGGATGCCTGGGTGGCTCAGTGCTTGATTAGCTCAGGTCGTGATCCTGGGGTCCTGGAATCAAGTCTCACCTCGGGCTCTCCGCAGGGAGCCTGCTTCTCCCTCTGCCTATGTCTCTGCCTCTCTCTGTGTGTCTCTCATGAATAAATAAATGCAATTTAAAAAAAAAACGTTTCTGGGGGATCCCTGGGTGGCTCAGTGGTTTGGCGCCTGCCTTTGGCCCAGGGCACGATCCTGGAGTCTCGGGATCGAGTCCATGTCGGGCTCCCAGCATGGAGCCTGCTTCTACCTCCTCCTGTGTCTCTGCTTCTCTCTCTCTCTCTCTCTCTCTCTCTCTCTCTCTCTCTGTCTATCATAAATAAAATAAAGAAATCTTAAAAAAAAAAAAAAAACAGCAGTGTGCTGAGCTTGTGCAGCATGGTAATCTGCCATCACATAAATGCACAGCTTCCCCCTCTATCAACATCCTGCATCAGAATGGTACTTGTTTGTTACAATTGATGCACCTACACAACATGATATTCTCATCCAAAAATCCATCAAGATTTACAATGGGGCTCGCTCTTGGGTGTTACACATCCTATGGGTTTTGACAGATGCATAATGACGTATGTAATTCACCATTAAAGTATCATACCGAGTAGTTTCACTACCCTAAAAATCCTCTGTGCTCTGCATATTAATCCATGATAGTTCTTTTTAAAGCTGTAGAATTACAGAAATTCAGAGTGGAAAGGGATTTAGAGATTACTTAGTTCAAGCAACCAGTTGGGAAGGATCTAGTAAGAATTTTGTCTCTTCGGCTGAATTTATTCTTTCCTTCCTTGTTGATTGTTACAGGTAGAAGCATTTTCTTCTTCTTTTTTTTTTTTTTTTGTAGTTTCTCCCCCTCCCAAATCCCCAACTTACAATTAATCAGGCAATAAATGTTTAGAATTGAACAAGAAATAGTATTTCCGGGGATCCCTGGGTGGCTCAGCTGTTTAGCACCTGCCTTTGGCCCAGGGTGTGATCCTGAAGTCCCGGGATCAAGTCCCATATCAGGCTTCCTGCATGGAGCCTGCTTCTCCCTCTGCCTGTGTCTCTGCCTCTCTCTCTCTCTCTCTCTCTGTCTCTCATGAATAAATAAATAAAATCTTAAAAAAATAGTATTTCCTTAGTTTTATTTTATATGCAGTAAAAATGTTTATAGTAGAAAATTTTAAAACTACAAATAGCAGAGAGTTCAAATATATATATATACACACATATATATATTTTAAGATTTTATTTATTTATTCATGAGAGACACAGAGAGAGAGAGAGGCAGAGACATAGACAGAAGGAGAAGCAGGCTCCCCGCAAGGCGGACCCTGGAATCACACCCTGAGCCGAAGGCAGATATTCAACTGCTAGCCACATATTTAGATGTCCCTAAATATATACATATATTGAACTTCCATATAACTACCCATTCCCCAGTTATCAACGCATTACCAGTCTTTCCCATCTTTTCCTTTGCCCAATACCACCTCCTACTAACTACATCATTTCTCATTAACAGACATCACTAACTTCATCTCTACATATTTTAGTATGTGTTTTAAAAGATACAGACTTGAAGAAAAAAACTAACACAGTACTATTATCATACCTTAAAAATAACCAACAATCTCTTAAAAATCATCAAACATCTAATCATTGCTCAAAATTCCCCAAATTTCAATTTCTTGAAGCTTTTTTTTTAACTGTGAGTTTGTTTAAATTGAGAGCAAAACAACATCCCCTATTGCATATTAACCTATGTTTTTTTTTAAGATTTTATTTATTTATTCATAAGAGACACACAGAGAGGCAGAGAGACATAGGCAGAGGGAGAAGCAGGCTCCTTGCAGGGAGCCTGATGCAGGACTCCATCCCAGGATCCTGGGGTCACGCCCTGAGCTGAAGGCAGATGCTCAACCACTGAGCCACCCAGGTGTCTCTTAACCTGTTTTCTTTCCTTTCTTTTTTCTTTTTTTTTTAAAGATTTTATTTATTTATTCATGAGAGACACACACACACACACAGAGAAAGGGCAGAGACAGGCAGAGGGAGAAGCAGGCTCCATGCACCGGGAGCTCGACGTGGGATTCAGTCCCGGGTCTCCAGGATCGCTCCCTGGGCCGAAGGCAGGCACCAAACCGCTGAGCCACCTGGGCTGCCCCTTAACTTATGTTTTTAATTTATAGTTCCCTGTCCTCATTTTCCCCCCTCCCTTCCATCTTTATTCATCAAAGAGACTGGGTCATTCTTCTTGTTCTTTCTCACATTCAGGATTTGCTCATTGCATCTCTGTGGTGGTGTTTAGTACATTTTTCTCCTGTGAACTGGTAGTTAGCTTAAGAAGCTCTTTGGGGGTGGGGAGACAAGACTACTTCATTGGTCGTACTCTGCATTTTTGTTTCAACCAACTATCTGATTGTGTTGTGATGTTAGTGACCATTATTTCGTCAGGGGTTTGCAGAGTGGTGATGTGATATTCTAGTACATTTCTTTCTCCTCATTTATTAGCTGGGATTCTTCCATAAAGAGAAAATTTCTCATATCAATAACTTGAGATACAGTTCTTATAGGAAAGGCAGATTAAATGCTTGATTTCTTTCCCTTTATCTACCAGTTTTCAGAATTTCTTCTCTAGCATACTCCAAAGGAGACCAACCAGGTTGCATTTGGCTTATTTTTCTAATATCATTATGACCTCACAGATTTTTAACCTATTTGTTGTGTTTCAGTCCACTACCATTATTATTTTTTTGATACTCACACTTGAAAATGAGCATAAAATTTGAAAACTAGATCATTGAAGGGCGATTGCATTAAAAATGGTTTTCCTTCATAGAATTTTTTTTAAAAGCTTCCCTGTGTAGTTACAGTTGACTTTTCTAGAATATATTTCACACATAAAGTGGGTTGAACCTGCAAGGGCCTTTGTTATGCACATATACTTAAGGAAAGAGTTCCTATGTGTCTCTGGGACTGGGTATGGCATCCTAAGGAATGACTCTATGTTCACCTTTATCAGAAAGATCTCAACCCCTCTGCTCTGGGCCAGGATTGTTTTTGAGGTGGCAGGCATTCTGCAACAGCCCTTCCAGGCCTTAAAAATGAGCATGGCCTCCTTCAAATAAGTTCTTTGGCTCTGACCACAGGAGGGGAGCTAGGCTAATGCTCAGTGATTTGTCAGGTTTACCTGCATTTTCATAGTATTCCTATCAAAGAAATTTGTCCTAAGTGTCAAATTGCTGATTTTTCCAGTGACTGAAAGGTTTCATGGGGATTTCTGTTGTTATTTACATGTATATGGAGAAAATTGCAATCTGTGAGTAATTTGAGAAATTTCAACAGTTCCAGCAGTAGTGATCTAGAAATTGAATGGGTTTCAAATACAATATTCCAGTGCAGTGCTGCATATATAATGTATGTGCAGCATATGCTGAGGTCTTTTTCAAAACATTTACATTAAACCTGTCAGGTATTTATGAATAGCAAAAATTAATTTCCCCTAGTTCTGTCATCAGTTAGAGAAATGGATTTTAGCAGAGAAGACTGTCAGTGTTTCCTGCATACCAGAACAGCTCACTTCAATGTCATAGTATTACACCAGGTGGCCTTCTAAGAGTCAGCTTAATGTGATTTCAAATGATAGGGTAGAGAATGTGAGGGAAATTAAAATAGTATCATACTTATGATTTAAAAGCAAGTTAATTACAAGGGCTTGTTAATAAACAAAGAAAAATTCAGAATGTATTATTTGTTATATAGCATATCAATAACAAGTGTGATGCTTTGAAAACAAAAAAACTACCACTATGTGCCTTTGAGATGACTTAAAAATATTTAATTAAATTGTTGACAAGTGTGTTCGTCTACTAATGGCCTTTATAGCATTTGAAAGAATTTTTAGATATTCATTTTAGTTCTTAAGGCACTTCTGAAAGCATTGTTTAACCAGAAAGATTAGCCACACTGTTGGCATTTTCTCTAGAAAATCACTGATGATGTGTTTGGCGTGAATGATTCTAACAGCACTATACTTTGTCAATGTTCAGTCAGTGTATTTTCCCCAACTGAATACTTTTAAGGTTCTTAAAGGGCCAAAGCACATGCAATATCACTATTCCTGAAACAAGACACATTTCACTTGATGAATGACTTCAAATTTTTGATGGTCATAGGTGATGTGCCTCCCCAGTGCTCCTGTCTCATATATTAGAGAAAAGGAAAGGGGAGGGTATATGATGTTTTTTAAGAAATTATTTAAATTCTGATTTTAAAAAGTCATTCTGAAATATTAATGTATAGAAAGTATTGAAAATATTCACTATTTATCAACCTTTGACAATATCACAATACTTGCAGGTATATGTTCTTTTTTTTTTTTTTTTTTAAGATTTTCTTTATTCATTCATGAGAGACAGAGAGAGAGGCAGAGACACAGGCAGAGGGAGAAGCAGGCTCCATGCAGGGAGCCCGACGTGGGACTCGATCCCTGGTCTCCAGGATCACACCCTGGGCTGAAGGCGGTGCTAAACCGCTGCGCCACCGGGGCTGCCCGGTATATGTTCTTTGTAAAAAATATTATTAATAGTTTAATAGTGTAGTGGCCTCAAAGGGAACAAGAGGTAATGACAAAGACATTCCCCATTGTGCATGTGAACTTGCTAGGAGCCTGATATATTAGTATAAAGAACAGAGACTGACTTAAAAATATGTGACATAAAAATCTCATTTTCTAGTTGCAAGATAAACTGAGGAAAGATCCTTCCCTCTCTAGATTATACTGTCAGGTAGTTAACAAAACTATTATTTATTTACTTATTTATTCGTTCATTCATTTATTTATTGAGAGAGGGAGAAAGAGAGAGAAAAAAAATGTGAGTGGAGAGAGGGGCAGAGTGAGAAAAAGAACCTTAAGTAGGCTCCACGCTTGGTGGGGAGCCCAATATAGGGCTTGATCTCACGACCCTGAGATCACCACGTGAACTGAAATTGAGAGTTGGACACTTAACCGACAGCCACCCAGGTGCCCAACAAACCTATTAAAGATTATTCTAAGGAATTTTAATAGTTTTGTTCCACTCTGTTTTTAAGTTGAAGAATTAAGTCCAATTCTTAACAGATCTCCTTTTAAATAATGCATCCAATGTAGGGTTGCATGGAGTTCAAATCCTAGAAATATATACTTCTCCTTACACAATGTTTTATATGATTTTCCTTGTAAAAATTGCCCTATTTAATATACCATGGTATAATTTGAGACTGTACAGCCCCATTATGAAGGATTTCTTTGTAAAATCCAGCTGTTTTAAGGTTCTTTAAATGTCCTGGCTGACAGCCCACAACTGCTGTGCTGATGTGGATACAAGAAATTTCATTTGAATTAGAAAGACAACTGACATTATATTCATAATTTCATCAAAAGCCAGAGCATTATTAGTCACAGGAGTTAGTGCTTTGGTTCCAGTCATATATCCTTTTTCCATTGGACTTCCTATTTTATGATTACAGTTTATTCACATCATGTATATCTATTTTATGTAAAACAAATAGTAACACTACAAATCTCTTTGGTCCATATCAGCATCTATTTTACTTGAGGTTTGTCTGTCATAGCAATTTTGATAAACCTTTGAATCTCATGATATTATACTTGTATTTTTTAAGTTACACACAGGTTCCCTTTACGAAAAGGAAGCCAAATGTTTTAAAAGAGCATCATTTCTGCCTTTTCTTTTCTCGGTCTTATCACAATGTTACAGTGTGATGCCATCATTCTAAGGCATCTTGTACAGGAGTTTAAGCATTAGAAAATAAAAAGCAGGAAGGGGTATTTTTAGAGATTATTTACCTAACTTAAAACAAATGTATGTCATAGTAACTGGGAATTAAGACTCTTGATTCTATTCCTTATGGTACTTTCCTACAGTTCAGTGTATAGTATGAATACACATATAGTATACATGCATTTTCTGAATCTGACTCTTTGCTGATTCAGTGTCATTTTTTTAATCAATATTTTAATCAAATAACCATTAAAAGATGGTACCTACAGCATTGAGTGAGGCTGGTTAGCTACTTGCATTTGAAGTGTCAGTATGTTGGAACAATAAGATGCTTTGTTGATCGAAGTCAGAATGTACAAATGTCTAAGAAATCACAATTATTAATATTATTACATATAGATTATGTTGGCATGTGAATTCAAGAGGAAGTAGATCTGATGACCAGTTGATATACAAAAAGAAGATAGTTACTAAAATAATAAGGAATCCAGAAGTTTGGTTAGGGAGAAAATTCAAGTATCAAAGCTGAAAAAATTTATGAGAACTTTGTAAAGTCCTATTAAAGAATTTTACATTTATCCTAAATGCATGCCATTGAAGATTTTTGTTTTAACCATGGTGATGGATCACATTTTTGTGTTAGAAATACAGTTTTGAAGTGGCAGAGTAAAGATGGTAGTTACCTCCACATTTATGCTGAGGGTCAAATCCAAAAATCTCATTTTTACAATCATGGGATTGGATGCGTGCTTTCTCCTTCAAAGTTACCTTCTAACTGACCTGGAGTTTCTCAGTGGAAAATGAACCCTCCCAGGGAAGTACTATGTGGGCCATGTTTTTATACGCAGACACACAACTTATATATTTATATATTTATGTACACACACTTGAAAAACTTTTTAGCTTCAAACTCAAAGATCTTGAACTCCTATACTTTGTACTTGAATACACTAATTATTTACATTTTGCCTCATTTACATTAACATTCTCTCTCTATCCACAGATCTCTATAATCTTTATATATAAAAATAGCTCTTTTATCTATCGTTTTATATCTCTATCTAGTATCTACCTAGCTATCTTGTAAGTTGCAGACATAATATCCCTTCACCCTTAAGTACTTCGCTGTGGGTTGTCTAAGAATGAGAATACTCTTATAATATAACCACAGTATAGTTCTCAAAATCAAGAAATTTAACATTTATGGAAATCTATTATCTAACCTGCAGCCCATATGCAGATTTCAACAATTATCTTGATATTCTTTATAGCTATTTGTCCCACACCAGTGTCCAATTTGGGATCAAATCTTTAATATACTTGTCCTATTTAGTCCCCTTTAATCCAGAATGGTTCTTCAATCTCTGTCTCATTTGATCTTGACATTTTGGACGAGTAAAGGCCAGTTATTTTGTTGAGTGTCCATCAACCTACGTTTATCTTCTTTCCTTATGATCAAATCCAGATTATGCTTTTTGGCAAGCATAACCACCACAGAGTGATGGTGTCTTTATCCAGTGCATCCAATCATAGGGTAATATCATACTGGTTTGTTCCATTATTGGTGATATTGACCCAACCACTTGGTGATGACTTCTGGGTTTTCCATTACAGAGTTGCCATTTTTTCATTTGTAATCAGTAAGTAATTGTGAAGAGAAGCTTTGAGACTATTTAAATATATTATTCCCCATCAAGTGTTCAGTTACCAATTTAAGCATTCATTGGTAAATTGTCCTTGAGTCAATTATTGCATAAATAATTACTTACACATTTATTAGTTGACATTCTGTTGTAAAGAACTTCCCATTTCCTCTTTCTTATGTATGTATGCATGGATGCATTTTATTTATTTATTTATTTATTTATTTTTTAAATTTTAATTTATTTATGATAGAGAGAGAGAGAGAGGCAGAGACACAGGCAGAGGGAGAAGCAGGCTCCATGCATCGGGAGCCCGACGTGGGATTCGATCCCGGGTCTCCAGGATCGCGCCCTGAACCAAAGGCAGGCGCCAAACTGTTGCGCCACCCAGGGATCCCGCATGGATGCATTTTAATATGGACACCTGGATTCTTGTTTTATTCAGTGGATTAAAATATTTTGTTTTCATTATTTATTCTGGTGCTCAAATTGTCCCCTTCAAGCTGACTCCTTTGTCTTTTTGACATGGCCCTCTTCTTTTCCGTATTCTTTTTTATTTTCTGATACAACAAGGTATCATAGGTTCATTTTATACATTCCTGGTGCAGACATGGCACCAACCAATTCTCCAAGGAACACTGGCTCTTTTTAGTGGAAGATATTATTTAGAAACCCAGAAGTGGGGACTAGGTGTGCTCCTTATTACTGGGCTGTTATTGCTTTTAAGCCCTCGCCGGAAACAAAGCTACAAAAAATTCATATTTATATGTATAAACTCAAATTGATATCTTCAATACTATTCCAACATCATATTTCATACTTGTAACTCCTTCCTTTATCAGTGAAAAACCTGGCTTTCATTATCTTCAATATATTTATTTATTTGCTGAGTCCTAGAATATACAGAAAATAGTTTCAGAATTACTAACCCGTAAATACTACAAAAACCAAACCTATTTACTAGAGTTCAATATTTGTTTATAGTTCTTTCTGTCTGTAGACTGAGGTATAAAATTAATCCCCACCTACCCCTTTCAACCTCTGCTGCCTTCAGTGTAGTTGTGTTATTTAACTGAAATATAGTTACATTCACTTGTTTTTATTCATGTTGCATTTTAGGGCTTTCCTCTCATCCTTGCTGGTTTTGTGCTATTTTATCTTTTTTAATATATAGAGTATTACGATGGTTCAAAAATATATAACTCAAAAGGCATCTTTCTCCTCCCTCCCCACCCCACCCCACCCCACCACTGTCTACCCATTCTTACCTGCCTCCTTTAAGAAATCTATCTACTTAGACTCTGATTTATCTTTTCTATATTTCTTTTGCCCCAAAAAAGCAGCATATTTTCTTATTTTTTCTTCTTTTTTTACACAAAAGATACCTTTCCATAGATACTACTGCACTTTGTTTTTTTTTTCAGTTTAATACATCCTGTAAATCACTGTATTGATTCATAGAGATCTTTCTTATTCTTTTTTTATAGTTATGAATCATTCCACTGTGTTGATGTATCGTGGTGTATTTAGCCACCTAATTGTTCTTGGACCTTTAGATTGTTTCAAAATATTTTAAATTTAACTAAAAATGCTGCAAGGGATAACCTTGTGTATATGTATTTTTGCAATGTTCAGGTTGTGTCTTTACAGTGAATTCATAGAAGTAGCCATATCTTTGCCTCTGTGAATATAATGAGCTCAAATCTAAGTTTGTGTGTATAAATATTTTCAGATACTGTTTGGTTCATAACTTCTTTCAACTCTTTGGAGCATTTATGAAATGTAGAGTAGTTATACAATTCCGTATAAGGCCCTCAGCCCCCCCAAAAATCCAATAGTAAATACTTTACAGAGCTGTTGCCATGCAGAAACACCTGCTAGGCATTTGGGGGTTACTAAAAAAACAAGAGGAAGATGACAACTAAGACCTCTACTCAACTTGTGTAGTATCCAAGGAGATAAGACTCACTCTCTCTTTTTTATACAGATACCTATACATAGACATACACATGCACAGACATATGTGTATATCTGTGTATAAAATTGACTGGCAGGTTAAGGAGGCATTACATGGAACAAAATGAGTAGGTCAGAGACGGAGGGTAGGCACGGGAGGGCTCATGGAAGAGGTAGGGTTAGTGCCAGGACCAAAGCAGGTGTGGTGTTCAGAATAGCAGTTATGGAATGCATAAGGTAAGGACCAAATAAAAGATCATTCCAACATGGCTTCATCTAACAAGCTGTGTGTGGGAGATAAAACTGGAACTCTGGACTACTGGTCAGAGATGGTGGGAGGCCCTGGATACCAGATTAGAGGGCTGGGATCTTCTTTCTCTTCAGCCTCCATTCCTTGCCCTCATTAGCTTTTAAAAGCCATACTTTCCTTTCTTGTTATAATAGAGAACATGGCTTATGTATCAAAGAGTTTGTTTTATGCACATTATCTCTTATTAGTTGGTAAACAGGAGAATGAAGTTGGAAATGATGTGGAGATTGTGTTGGTTTATTTGAGATTTTCTTATTTTTTGATTTATGTTTTGTAGCCATTGGGGCAAACTTTCTTTCAAAGAGAAAACTTTAGTACTTTTATGAAGACCTCAAGAAAGAAGTTGCCAATCTACAGAAGTGCCTTCTTTTAGTGCAAATAATGGCTCATGTAGTGGCATTAGGAACCTCCATCCTTTCCACGTTGGTAAGCCATCTGTGAGGACAATGGCAAATGAAGGCTGCACGGACATTTCCCCTTGTGTTAAGAACATGAATTAATGAAGAATGCTATGTTCTGGATTATTCATACTTTTAATTTTCACGAAAATGGTATCTTTAAAATAAAATCCTTGTATCTAGGAGGAAGCATGAGCCTCAAGGTTTAAGGCTGCAAAGAATAGACAGTGGAGCTAAGTGTAAATATCAGTGGAGATGAACTGTGCTAGTATTTTTAATAGTATTTT